>NC_133546.1:87285817-88497817 GCF_048773025.1 Camelus bactrianus | reverse complement strand
ACACACTTATCTCTCAGAACTGAGCATTTGGAGAGACGTTCGTTCATCCAGCAAAAAGGGAACGGGTGGTAGGGGAAACTTTTTCTCTGGTTTCTCAGTCTGTTTCCTAGTGCAAGTTTGAAGTTCCTGCAGTTTGCACTGTAAAACCGAGTTGGAGCTAGTACCTCCCCACATATATGTATGGAGTGGAGTTTGCAAGTGAAAAGAAACTTTGTGTTCCCATCAAGCTATGTGAAGTACGGCTTTCAAACACACATATCTCTCAGAACTGAGCATGTGGAGAGACGTTCGTTCATCTAGCACAAAGGGAACGGGTTGCAGGAGAAACTATTACTCTGGTTTCTCAGTCTGTTTCCTAGTGCCGGTTTGAAGATCCTGCATTTTTCACTGTAAAACCGAGTTGGAGCTAGTACCTACCCATACATATGTATGGAGTGGAGATTGCAAGTGAAAAGAAACTTTGTGTTCCCAACATGCTAGGTGAAGAACGGCTTTCACCCACGCTTATCTCTCAGAACTGAGCATGTGGAGAGACGTTCGTTCATCTAGCACAAAGGGAACGGGTTGCAGGAGAAACTTTTACCCTGGTTTCTCAGTCTGTTTCCTAGTGCCGGTTTGATATTTCTGCAGTTTGCACTGTAAAACCGAGTTTGAGCTAATACCTCCCCACATATATGTATGGAGTGGAGTTTGCAACTGAAAACAAACTTTGTGTTCCCAACAAGCTAGTTGAAGGACGTCTTTCACACACACTTATCTCTCAGATCTGAGCATGTGGAGAGACGTTCGTTCATCTAGCATAAAGTGAACGGGTTACAGGAGAAAATTTTTCTCTGGTCTCTCAGTCTGTTTCCTAGTGCCGGTTTGAAGTTCCTGCAGTTTGCACTCTAAAACCGAATTGGAGCTAGAACCTCCCCATATATATGTATGGAATGGAGTTTGCAAGTGAAAAGAAACATTGTGTTCCCAACCAGCTAGGTGAAGGACGGCTTTCACCCACACTTAACTCTCAGAAATGAGCATGTGGAGAGACGTTCGTTCATCTAGCTCAAAGGGAACGGTTTGAAGGAGAAACTTTTACTATGGTTTCTCAGTCTGTTTCCTAGTGCCGGTTTGAAATTCCTCCGGTTTGCACTGTAAAACCGATTTGGATCTAGTACGTCCCCATATATATGTATGGAGTGGAGTTTGCAAGTGAAAAGAAACTTAGTGTTCCCAACAAGCTAGGTGAAGGACGGCTTTCACCCACACTTCTCTCTCAGAACTGAGCATGTGGAGAGACGTTCATTCATCTAGCACAAAAGGAACGGGTTGCAGGAGAAACTTTTACTCTGGTTTCTCAGTCTGTTTCCTAGTGCCGGTTTGAAGTTCCTGCAGTTTTCACTGTAAAACCGAGTTGGAGCTAGTACCTCCCCATATATATGTATGGAGTGGAGTTTGCTAGTGAAAAGAAACTTTGTGTTCCCAACAAGCTAGGTGAAGCACGGCTTTCACCCACACTTATCTCTCAGAACTGAGCATGTGGAGAGACGTTCGTTCATCTAGCACAAAAGGAACGGTTTGTAGGAGAAACTTTTACACTGGTTTCTCAGTCTGTTTCCTAGTGCCGGTTTGAAGTTCCTGCAGTTTTCACTGTAAAAACCGAGTTGGAGATAGTAGTTCCCCATATATATGTTCGGAGTGGAGTTTGCAACTGAAAAGAAACTTTGTGTTCCCAACAAGTTAGGTGAAGGACGGCTTTCACACACACTTATCTCTCAGAATTGAGCATGTGGAGAGACGTTCATTCATCTAGCACAAAGTGAAAGGGTTGCAGGAGAAACTTTTACTCTGGTCTCTCAGTCTGTTTCCTAGTGCCGGTTTGAAGTTCCTGCATTTTGCACTGTAAAAACCGAGTTGGTGATAGTACCACCCCATATATATGTATGGAGTGGAGTTTGCAACTGAAAAGAAACTTTGTGTTCCCAACAAGCTAGGTGAAGGACGGCTTTCACACACACTTATCTCTCAGGGCTGAGCATGTGGAGAGACGTTCGTTCATCTAGCACAAAGGGAACGGGTTGCAGGGGAAACTTTTACTCTGGTTTCTCAGTCTATTTCTTAGTGCCGGTTTGAAGTTCCTGCAGTTTGCCCTGTAAAACCGAGTTGGAGCTAGTACCTCCCCATATATATGTATGGAGTGGAGTTTGCAAGTGAAAAGAATCTTTGTGTTCCCAACAAGCTAGGTGAAGGACGGCTTTCACACACACATATCTCTCAGAACTGAGCATGTGGAGAGACGTTCGTTCATCTATCACAAAGGGAAAGGGTTGCAGGAGAAACTTTTACTCTGGTTTCTCAGTCTGTTTCCTAGTGCCGGTTTGAAATTCCTGCAGTTTGCACTGTAAAACCGAGTTGGAGCTACTACCTCCCCATATATATGTATGGATTGGAGTTTGCAAGTGAAAAGAAACTTTGTGTTCCCAACAAGCTAGGTGAAGGACGGCTTTCACACACACTTATCTCTCAGAACTGAGCATGCGGAGAGACGTTCGTTCATCTAGCACAAAAGGAACGGTTTGTAGGAGAAACTTTTACTCTGGTTTCTCAGTCTGTTTCCTAGTGCCGGTTTGAAGTTCCTGCAGTTTTCACTGTAAAACCGATTTGGAGCTAGTACCTCCCCTTATATATGTAAGGAGTGGATTTCAACTGAAAAGAAACTTTGTGTTCCCAAAATCTAGGTGAAGGACGGCTTTCACACACACTTATCTCTCAGAACTGAGCATGTGGAGAGACGTTCGTTCATCTAGCACAAAGGGAACGGGTTGCAGGAGAAACTTTTACTCTGGTTTCTCAGTTTGTTTCCTAGTGCCGGTTTGAAGTTCCTGCAGTTTGCACTGTAAAACCGAGTTGGAGCTAGTACTTCCCCATATATATGTATGGAGTGGAGTTTGCAACAGAAAAGAATCTTTGTGTTCCCAACAAGCTAGGTGAAGGACGGCTTTCACACACACTTATCTCTCAGAACTGAGCATGTGGAGAGACGTTCGTTCATCTAGCACAAAACGAACGGGTTGCAGGAGAAACTTTTACTCTGGTTTCTCAGTCTGTTTCCTAGTGCCGGTTTGAAGTTCCTGCAGTTTTCACTGTAAATCCGAGTTGGAGCTAGTACCTCCCCTTATATATGTATGGAGTGGATTTTGCAACTGAAAAGAAACTTTGTGTTCCCAAAATCTAGTTGAAGGACGGCTTTCACTCACACTTATCTCTCAGAACTGGGCATGTGGAGAGACGTACTTTCATGTAGCAAAAAAGGGAACGGGTTGCAGGGGAAACTTTTACTCTGCTTTCTCAGTCTGTTTCCTAGTGCCGGTTTGAAGTTACTGCAGTTTTCACTGTAAAACCGAGTTGGAGCTAGTACCTCCCCATATATATGTATGGAGTGGAGTTTTTCAACTGAAAAGAAACTTTGTGTTCCCAACAAGCTAGGTGAAGGACGGCTTTCACACACACTTATCTCTCAGAACTGAGCATGTGGAGAGACGTTCGTTCAGCTAGCATAAAGGGAACGGGTTGCAGGAGAAAATTTTTCTCTGGTTTCTCAGTCTGTTTCCTAGTGCCGGTTTGAAGTTCCTGCAGTTTGCACTCTAAAACCGAATTGGAGCTAGTACCTCCCCATATATATTTATGGAGTGGAGTTTGCAAGTGAAAAGAAACTTTGTGTTCCCAACCAGCTAGGTGAAAGACGGCTTTCACCCACACTTATCTCTCAGATATGAGCATTTGGAGAGACGTTCGTTCATCTAGCACAAAGGGAACGGGTTGAAGGAGAAACTTTTACTATGGTTTCTCAGTCTGTTTCCTAGTGCCGGTTTGAAATTCCTCCAGTTTGCACTGTAAAACCGATTTGGATCTAGTACGTCCCCATATATATGTATGGATTGGAGTTTGCAAGTGAAAAGAAACTTTGTGTTCACAACAAGCTAGGTGAATGACGGCCTTCACACACACTTATCTCTCAGAAATGAGCATGTGGAGAGACGTTCGTTCATCTAGCATAAAGGGAACTGGGTGCAGGAGAAAATTTTACTCTGGTTTCTCAGTCTGTTTCCTAGTGCCGTTTTGAAGTTCCTGCAGTTTGCACTCTAAAACAGAGTTGGAGCTTGTACCTCCCCATATATATGTATGGAGTGGAGTTTGCAACTGAAAAGAAACTTTGTGTTCCCAACAATCTAGGTGAAGGACGGCTTTCACCCACACTTTTCTCTCAGAACTGAGCAAGTGGAGAGACGTTCGTTCAACTAGCATAAATGGAACGGGTTGCAGGAGAAAATTTTTCTCTGGTTTCTCAGTCTGTTTCCTAGTGCCTGTTTGAAGTTCCTGCAGTTTGCACTCTAAAACCGAATTGGAGCTAGTACCTCCCCATATATATTTATGGAATGGAGTTTGCAAATGAAAAGAAACTTTGTGTTCCCAACCAGCTAGGTGAAGGACGGCTTTCACCCACACTTATCTCTCAGAAATGAGCATGAGGAGAGACGTTCGTTCATCTAGCTCAAAGGGAACGGTTTGAAGGAGAAACTTTTACTATGGTTTCTCAGTCTGTTTCCTAGTGCCGGTTTGAAATTCCTCCAGTTTGCACTGTAAAACCGATTTGGATCTAGTACGTCCCCATATATATGTATGGATTTGAGTTTGCAAGTGAAAAGAATCTTTGTGTTCCCAACAAGCTAGGTGAAGGACGGCTTTCACCCACACTTCTCTCTCAGAACTGAGCATGTGGAGAGACGTTCATTCATCTAGCACAAAAGGAACGGGATGCAGGAGAAACTTTTACTCTGGTTTCTCAGTCTGTTTCCTAGTGCCGGTTTGAAGTTCCTGCAGTTTTCACTGTAAAACCGAGTTGGAGCTAGCACCTCCCCATATATATGTATGGAGTGGATTTTGCAACTGAAAAGAAACATTGTGTTCCCAAAAAGCTAGGTGAAGGACGGCTTTCACACACACTTTTCTCTCAGAACTGAGCATGTGGAGAGACGTTCGTTCATCTAGCAAAAAAGTGAACGAGTTGCAGGGGAAACTTTTACTCTGGTTTCTCAGTCTGTTTCCTAGTGCCGGTTTGAAGTTCCTGCATTTTGCACTGTAAAAACCGAGTTGGAGATAGTACTTCCCCATATATATGTTCGGATTGGAGTTTGCAACTGAAAAGAAACTTTGTGTTCCCAACAAGCTAGGTGAAGGACGGCTTTCACACACACTTATCTCTCAGAATTGAGCATGTGGAGAGACGTTCATTCATCTAGCACAAATTGAAAGGGTTGCAGGAGAAACTTTTACTCTGGTTTCTCAGTCTGTTTCCTAGTGCCGTTTTGAAGTTCCTGCATTTTGCACTGTAAAAACCGAGTTGGTGATAGTACCACCCCATATATATGTATGGAGTGGAGTTTGCAACTGAAAAGAAACTTTGTGTTCCCAAGAAGCTAGGTGAAGGACGGCTTTCACCCACACTTATCTCTCAGGACTGAGCATGTGGAGAGACGTTCGTTCATCTAGCATAAAGGGAACGGGTTGCAGGAGAAATTTTTACTCTGGATTCTCAGTCTGTTTCCTAGTGCCGGTTTGAAGTTCCTGCAGTTTGCACTGTAAAACCGAGTTGGAGCTACTACCTCCCCATATATATGTATGGATTGGAGTTTGCAAGTGAAAAGAAACTTTGTGTTCCCAACAAGCTAGGTGAAGGACGGCTTTCACACACACTTATCTCTCAGAACTGAGCATGCGGAGAGACGTTCGTTCATCTAGCACAAAAGGAACGGTTTGTAGGAGAAACTTTTACTCTGGTTTCTCAGTCTGTTTCCTAGTGCCGGTTTGAAGTTCATGCAGTTTTCACTGTAAAACCGATTTGGAGCTAGTACCTCCCCTTATATATGTAAGGAGTGGATTTCAACTGAAAAGAAACTTTGTGTTCCCAAAATCTAGGTGAAGGACGGCTTTCACACACACTTATCTCTCAGAACTGAGCATGTGGAGAGACGTTCGTTCATCTAGCACAATGGGAACGGGTTGCAGGAGAAACTTTTACTCTGGTTTCTCGGTTTGTTTCCTAGTGCCGGTTTGAAGTTCCTGCAGTTTGCACTGTAAAACCGAGTTGGAGCTAGTACTTCCCCATATATATGTATGGAGTGGAGTTTGCAACAGAAAAGAATCTTTGTGTTCCCAACAAGCTAGGTGAAGGACGGCTTTCACACACACTTATCTCTCAGAACTGAGCATGTGGAGAGACGTTCGTTCATCTAGCACAAAACGAACGGGTTGCAGGAGAAACTTTTACTCTGGTTTCTCAGTCTGTTTCCTAGTGCCGGTTTGAAGTTCCTGCAGTTTTCACTGTAAATCCGAGTTGGAGCTAGTACCTCCCCTTATATATGTATGGAGTGGATTTTGCAACTGAAAAGAAACTTTGTGTTCCCAAAATCTAGTTGAAGGACGGCTTTCACTCACACTTATCTCTCAGAAATGAGCATGTGGAGAGACGTTCGTTCATCTAGCATAAAGGGAACTGGGTGCAGGAGAAAATTTTACTCTGGTTTCTCAGTCTGTTTCCTAGTGCCGTTTTGAAGTTCCTGCAGTTTGCACTCTAAAACAGAGTTGGAGCTTGTACCTCCCCATATATATGTATGGAGTGGAGTTTGCAACTGAAAAGAAACTTTGTGTTCCCAACAAGCTAGGTGAAGGACGGCTTTCACCCACACTTTTCTCTCAGAACTGAGCAAGTGGAGAGACGTTCGTTCAACTAGCATAAATGGAACGGGTTGCAGGAGAAAATTTTTCTCTGGTTTCTCAGTCTGTTTCCTAGTGCCGGTTTGAAGTTCCTGCAGTTTGCACTCTAAAACCGAATTGGAGCTAGTACCTCCCCATATATATTTATGGAATGGAGTTTGCAAATGAAAAGAAACTTTGTGTTCCCAACCAGCTAGGTGAAGGACGGCTTTCACCCACACTTATCTCTCAGAAATGAGCATGTGGAGAGACGTTCGTTCATCTAGCTCAAAGGGAACGGTTTGAAGGTGAAACTTTTACTATGGTTTCTCAGTCTGTTTCCTAGTGCCGGTTTGAAATTCCTCCAGTTTGCACTGTAAAACCGATTTGGATCTAGTACGTCCCCATATATATGTATGGATTTGAGTTTGCAAGTGAAAAGAATCTTTGTGTTCCCAACAAGCTAGGTGAAGGACGGCTTTCACCCACACTTCTCTCTCAGAACTGAGCATGTGGAGAGACGTTCATTCATCTAGCACAAAAGGAACGGGTTGCAGGAGAAACTTTTACTCTGGTTTCTCAGTCTGTTTCCTAGTGCCGGTTTGAAGTTCCTGCAGTTTTCACTGTAAAACCGAGTTGGAGCTAGCACCTCCCCATATATATGTATGGAGTGGATTTTGCAACTGAAAAGAAACATTGTGTTCCCAAAAAGCTAGGTGAAGGACGGCTTTCACACACACTTTTCTCTCAGAACTGAGCATGTGGAGAGACGTTCGTTCATCTAGCAAAAAAGGGAACGAGTTGCAGGGGAAACTTTTACTCTGGTTTCTCAGTCTGTTTCCTAGTGCCGGTTTGAAGTTCCTGCATTTTGCACTGTAAAAACCGAGTTGGAGATAATACTTCCCCATATATATGTTCGGATTGGAGTTTGCAACTGAAAAGAAACTTTGTGTTCCCAACAAGCTAGGTGAAGGACGGCTTTCACACACACTTATCTCTCAGAATTGAGCATGTGGAGAGACGTTCATTCATCTAGCACAAATTGAAAGGGTTGCAGGAGAAACTTTTACTCTGGTTTCTCAGTCTGTTTCCTAGTGCCGTTTTGAAGTTCCTGCATTTTGCACTGTAAAAACCGAGTTGGTGATAGTACCACCCCATATATATGTATGGAGTGGAGTTTGCAACTGAAAAGAAACTTTGTGTTCCCAAGAAGCTAGGTGAAGGACTGCTTTCACCCACACTTATCTCTCAGGACTGAGCATGTGGAGAGACGTTCGTTCATCTAGCATAAAGGGAACGGGTTGCAGGAGAAATTTTTACTCTGGATTCTCAGTCTGTTTCCTAGTGCCGGTTTGAAGTTCCTGCAGTTTTCACTGTAAAACCGAGTTGGAGCTAGTACCTCCCCTTATATATGTAAGGAGTGGATTTCAACTGAAAAGAAACTTTGTGTTCCCAAAATCTAGGTGAAGGACGGCTTTCACACACACTTATCTCTCAGAACTTAGCATGTGGAGAGACGTTCGTTCATCTAGCACAAAGGGAACGGGTTGCAGGAGAAACTTTACTGTGGTTTCTCATTCTGTTTCCTAGTGCCGGTTTGAAGTTCCTGCAGTTTGCACTGTAAAACCGAGTTGGAGCTAGTACCTCCCCATATATATGTATGGAGTGGAGTTTGCAACTGAAAAGAATCTTTGTGTTCCCAACAAGCTAGGTGAAGGACGGCTTTCACACACACTTATCTCTCAGAACTGAGCATGTGGAGAGACGTTCGTTCATCTAGCACAAAAGGAACGGGTTGCAGGAGAAACTTTTACTCTGGTTTCTCAGTCTGTTTCCTAGTGCCGGTTTGAAGTTCCTGCAGTTTTCACTGTAAATCCGAGTTGGAGCTAGTACCTCCCCTTATATATGTATGGAGTGGATTTTGCAACTGAAAAGAAACTTTGTGTTCCCAAAATCTAGGTGAAGGACGGCTTTCACACACACTTATCTCTCAGAACTGAGCATGTGGAGAGACGTTCGTTCATCTAGCAAAAAGGGAACGGGTTGTAGGGGAAACTTTTCTCTGGATTCTCAGTCTGTTTCCTAGTGCCGGTTTGAAGTTCCTGCAGTTTGCAGTGTAAAACCGAGTTGGAGCTAGTACCTCCCCACATATATGTATGGAGTGGAGTTTGCAAGTGAAAAGAAACTTTGTGTTCCCAACAAGCTATGTGAAGTACGGCTTTCACACACACTTATCTCTCAGAACTGAGCATGTGGAGATACGTTCGTTCATCAAGCACAAAGGGAACGGGTTGCAGGAGAAACTTTTACTCTGTTTTCTCAGTCTGTTTCCTAGTGCCGGTTTGAAGTTCCTGCATTTTTCACTGTAAAACCGAGTTGGAGCTAGTACCTACCCATATATATGTATGGAGTGGAGATTGCAAGTGAAAAGAAACTTTGTGTTCCCAACATGCTAGGTGAAGGACGGCTTTCACCCACGCTTATCTCTCAGAACTGAGCATGTGGAGAGGCGTTCGTTCATCTAGCACAAAAGGAACGGGTTGCAGGAGAAACTATTACTCTGGTTTCTCAGTCTGTTTCCTAGTGCCGGTTTGAAGTTCCTGCAGTTTTCACTGTAAATCCGATTTGGAGCTAGTACCTCCACTTATATATGTATGGAGTGGATTTTGCAACTGAAAAGAAACTTTGTGTTCCCAAAATCTAGTTGAAGGACGGCTTTCACTCACACCTATCTCTCAGAACTGAGCATGTGGAGAGACGTTCGTTCATGTAGCAAAAAAGGGAACGGGTTGCAGGGGAAACTTTTACTCTGGTTTCTCAGTCTGTTTCCTAGTGCCGGTTTGAAGTTACTGCAGTTTTCACTGTAAAACCGAGTTTGAGCTAGTACCTCCCCATATATATGTATGGAGTGGAGTTTGAATGTGAAAAGAAACTTTGTGTTCCCAACAAGCTAGGTGAAGGACGGCTTTCACACACACTTATCTATCAGAACTTAGCATGTGGAGAGACGTTCGTTCATCTAGCAAAAAAGGGAACGTGTTTCAGGAGAAACTTTTTCTCTGGTTTCTCAGTCTATTTCCTAGTGCCGGTTTGAAGTTCCTGCAGTTTGCACTGTAAAACCGAGTTGGAGCTAGTACCTCCCCATATATATTTACGGAGTGGAGTTCGCATCTGAAAGGAAACTTTGTGTTCCCAACAAGCTAGGTGAAGGAAGGCTTTCACACAAACTTATCTCTCAGAACTGAGCATGTGGAGAGACGTTCGTTCATCTAGCACAAAAGGAACCGGTTGCAGGGAAACTTTTACTCTGGTTTCTCAGTCTGTTTCCTTCTGCCGGTTTGAAGTTCCTGCAGTTTGCACTGTAAAACCGAGTTGGATCTAGTACCTCCCACATAAATGTATGGAGTGGAGTTTGCAAGTGAATAGAAACTTTGTGTTCCCAACAAGCTAGGTGAAGTATGGCTTTCACACACACTTATCTCTCAGAACTGAGGATGTGGAGAGACGTTCGTTCATCTAGCAAAAAGGGAACGAGTTGCAGGAAAAACATTTACGCTGGTTTCTCAGTCTGTTTCCTAGTGCCGGTTTGAAGTTCCTGCAGTTTTCACTTTAAAACCGAGTTGGAGCTAGTACCTCCCCATATATATGTATGGAGTGGAGTTTGAAAGTGAAAAGAAACTTTGTGTTCCCAACAAGCTAGGTGAAGGACGGCTTTTACACACACTTATCTATCAGAACTGAGCATGAGGAGAGACGTTCGTTCATCTAGCAAAAAAGGGAACGAGTTGCAGGGGAAACTTTTACTCTGGTTTCTCATTCTGTTTCCTAGTGCCGGTTTGAAGTTCCTGCATTTTGCACTGTAAAGCCGATTTGGAGATAGTACTTCCCCATATATATGTTCGGAGTGGAGTTTGCAACTGAAAAGAAACTTTGTGTTCCCAACAAGCTAGGTTAAAGACGGCTTTCACACACACATATCTCTCAGAATTGAGCATGTGGAGAGACGTTCGTTCATCTAGCACAAAGGGAACGGGTTGCAGGAGAAACTTTTACTCTGGTTTCTCAGTCTGTTTAATAGTGCCGGTTTGAAGTTCCTGCATTTTGCACTGTAAAAACTGATTTGGTGATAGTACCACCCCATATATATGTATGGAGTGGAGTTTGCAACTGAAAAGAAACTTTGTGTTCCCAACAAGCTAGGTGAAGGACGGCTTTCACACACACTTATCTCTCAGAACTGAGCATGTGGAGAGACGTTCGTTCATCTAGCAAAAATGGAACGAGTTGCAGGAAAAACTTTTACGCTGGTTTCTCAGTCTGTTTCCTAGTGCCGGTTTGAAGTTCCTGCAGTTTTCACTGTAAAACCTAGTTGGAGCTAGTACCTCCCCTTATATATGTAAGGAGTGGATTTGCAACTGAAAAGAAATTTTTTTGTTCAAAAATCTAGGTGAAGGACGGCTTTCACACACAATTATCTCTCAGAACTGAGCATGTGGAGAGACGTTCGTTCATCTAGCACAAAGGGAACGGGTTGCAGGAGAAACTTTTACTCTGGTTTCTCAGTCTGTTTCCTAGTGCCGGTTTGAAGTTCCTGCAGTTTGCAGTGTAAAACCGAGTTGGAGCTAGTACCTCCCCATATATATGTATGGAGTGGAGTTTGCAACTGAAAATAAACTTTGTGTTCCCAACAAGCTAGGTGAAGGACGGCTTTCACACACACTTATCTCTCAGAACTGAGCATGTGGAGAGACGTTCGTTCATCTAGCACAAAAGGAACGGGTTGCAGGAGAAACTTTTACTCTAGTTTCTCAGTCTGTTTCCTAGTGCCGGTTTGAAATTCCTGCAGTTTTCACTGTAAATCCGAGTTGGAGCTAGTACCTCCCCTTATATATGTATGGAGTGGATTTTGCAACTGAAAAGAAACTTTGTGTTCCCAAAATCTAGGTGAAGGACGGCTTTCACACACACTTATCTCTCAGAACTGAGCATGTGGAGAGACGTTCGTTCATGTAGCAGAAAAGGGAACGGGTTGCAAGGGAAACATTTACTCTGCTTTCTCAGTCTGTTTCCTAGTGCCGGTTTGAAGTTACTGCAGTTTTCACTGTAAAACCGAGTTGGAGCTAGTACCTACCCATATATATGTATGGAGTGGAGATTGCAAGTGAAAAGAATCTTTGTGTTCCCAACATGCTAGTTGAAGGACGGCTTTCAACCACACTTATCTCTCAGAACTGAGCATGTGGAGAGACGTTCGTTCATCTAGTACAAAGGGAACGGGTTGCAGGAGAAACTTTTACTCTGGTTTCTCAGTCTGTTTCCTAGTGCCGGTTTGAAGTTCCTGCAGTTTGCACTGTAAAACCGAGTTGGAGCTAGTACCTCCCAATATATATGTATGGAGTGGAGTTTGAAAGTGAAAAGAAACTTTGTGTTCCCAACAAGCTAGGTGAAGGACGGCTTTCACACACACTTATCTCTCAGAACTGAGCATGCGGAGAGACGTTCGTTCATCTAGCACAAAAGGAACGGTTTGTAGGAGAAACTTTTACTCTGGTTTCTCAGTCTGTTTCCTAGTGCCGGTTTGAAGTTCCTGCAGTTTTCACTGTAAAACCGATTTGGAGCTAGTACCTCCCCTTATATATGTAAGGAGTGGATTTCAACTGAAAAGAAACTTTGTGTTCCCAAAATCTAGGTGAAGGACGGCTTTCACACACACTTATCTCTCAGAACTGAGCATGTGGAGAGACGTTCGTTCATCTAGCACAAAGGGAACGGGTTGCAGGAGAAACTTTTACTGTGGTTTCTCAGTCTGTTTCCTAGTGCCGGTTTGAAGTTCCTGCAGTTTGCACTGTAAAACCGAGTTGGAGCTAGTACCTCCCCATATATATGTATGGAGTGGAGTTTGCAACTGAAAAGAATCTTTGTGTTCCCAACAAGCTAGGTGAAGGACGGCTTTCACAAACACTTATCTCTCAGAACTGAGCATGTGGAGAGGCGTTCGTTCATCTAGCACAAAAGGAACGGGTTGCAGGGGAAACTATTACTCTGGTTTCTCAGTCTGTTTCCTAGTGCCGGTTTGAAGTTCCTGCAGTTTTCACTGTAAATCCGAGTTGGAGCTAGTACCTCCACTTATATATGTATGGAGTGGATTTTGCAACTGAAAAGAAACTTTGTGTTCCCAAAATCTAGTTGAAGGACGGCTTTCACTCACACTTATCTCTCAGAACTGAGCATGTGGAGAGACGTTCGTTCATGTAGCAAAAAAGGGAACGGGTTGCAGGGGAAACTTTTACTCTGCTTTCTCAGTCTGTTTCCTAGTGCCGGTTTGAAGTTACTGCAGTTTTCACTGTAAAACCGAGTTGGAGCTAGTACCTCCCCATATATATGTATGGAGTGGAGTTTGAATGTGAAAAGAAACTTTGTGTTCCCAACAAGCTAGGTGAAAGACGGCTTTCACACACACTTATCTATCAGAACTTAGCATGTGGAGAGACGTTCGTTCATCTAGCAAAAAAGGGAACGGGTTGCAGGAGAAACTTTTTCTCTGGTTTCTCAGTCTATTTCCTAGTGCCGGTTTGAAGTTCCTGCAGTTTGCAATGTAAAACCGAGTTGGATCTAGTACCTCCCACATAAATGTATGGAGTGGAGTTTGCAAGTGAATAGAAACTTTGTGTTCCCAACAAGCTAGGTGAAGTATGGCTTTCACACACACTTATCTCTCAGAACTGAGCATGTGGAGAGACGTTCGTTCATCTAGCAAAAAGGGAACGAGTTGCAGGGAAAACTTTTACGCTGGTTTCTCAGTCTGTTTCCTAGTGCCGGTTTGAAGTTCCTGCAGTTTTCACTTTTAAACCGAGTTGGAGCTAGTACCTCCCCATATATATTTATGGAGTGGAGTTTGAAAGTGAAAAGAAACTTTGTGTTATCAACAAGCTAGGTGAAGGACGGCTTTTACACACACTTATCTATCAGAACTGAGCATGAGGAGAGACGTTCGTTCATCTAGCAAAAAAGGGAACGAGTTGCAGGGGAAACTTTTACTCTGGTTTCTCAGTCTGTTTCCTAGTGCCGGTTTGAAGTTCCTACATTTTGCACTGTAAAGCCGATTTGGAGATAGTACTTCCCCATATATATGTTCGGAGTGGAGTTTGCAACTGAAAAGAAACTTTGTGTTCCCAACAAGCTAGGTTAAAGACGGCTTTCACACACACTTATCTCTCACAATTGAGCATGTGGAGAGACGTTCGTTCATCTAGCACAAAGGGAACGGGTTGCAGGAGAAACTTTTACTCTGGTTTCTCAGTCTGTTTAATAGTGCCGGTTTGAAGTTCCTGCATTTTGCACTGTAAAAACTGATTTGGTGATAGTACCACCCCATATATATGTATGGAGTGGGTTTGCAACTGAAAAGAAACTTTGTTTTCCCAACAAGCTAGGTGAAGGACGGCTTTCACACACACTTATCTCTCAGAACTGAGCATGTGGAGAGACGTTCGTTCATCTAGCAAAAAGGGAACGAGTTGCAGGAAAAACTTTTACGCTGGTTTCTCAGTCTGTTTCCTAGTGCCGGTTTGAAGTTCCTGCAGTTTTCACTGTAAAACAGAGTTGGAGCTAGTACCTCACCATATATATGTATGGAGTGGAGTTTGCAACTGAAAAGAAACTTTGTGTTCCCAACAAGCTAGGTGAAGTACGTCTTTCACACACACTTATCTCTCAGGACTGAGCATGTGGAGAGACGTTTGTTCATCTAGCATAAAGGGAACGGGTTGCAGGTGAAAATTTCACTCTGGTTTCTCAGTCTGTTTCCTAGTGCCGGTTTGAAGTTCCTGCAGTTTGCACTGTAAAACTGAGTTGGAGCTAGTACCTCCCGATATATATGTATGGATTGGAGTTTGCAAGTGAAAAGAAACTTTGTGTTCCGACAAGCTAGGTGAAGTACGGCTTTCACACACACTTATCTCTCAGACCTGAGCATGCGGAGAGACGTTCGTTCATCTAGCACAAAAGGAACGGGTTGTAGGGGAAACTTTTACTCTGGTTTCTCAGTCTGTTTCCTAGTGCCGGGCTGAAGTTCCTGCAGTTTTCACTGTAAAACCTAGTTGGAGCAAGTACCTCCCCTTATATATGTAAGGAGTGGATGTGCAACTGAAAAGAAACTTTTTGTTCAAAAATCTAGGTGAAGGACGGCTTTCACACACAATTATCTCTCAGAACTGAGCATGTGGAGAGACGTTCGTTCATCTAGCACAAAGGGAACGGGTTGCAGGAGAAACTTTTACTCTGGTTTCTCAGTCTGTTTCCTAGTGCCGGTTTGAAGTTCCTGCAGTTTGCAGTGTAAAACCGAGTTGGAGCTAGTACCACCCCATATATATGTATGGAGTGGAGTTTGCAACTGAAAATAAACTTTGTGTTCCCAACAAGCTAGGTGAAGGACGGCTTTCAACCACACTTATTTCTCAGAAATGAGCATGTGGAGAGACGTTCGTTCATCTAGCACAAAGGGAACGGGTTGCAGGAGAAACTTTTACTCTGGTTTCTCAGTCTGTTTCCTAGTGCCGGTTTGAAGTTCCTGCAGTTTGCACTGTAAAACCGAGTTGGAGCTTGTATCTCCCCATATATATGTATGGAGTGGAGTTTGAAAGTGAAAAGAAACTTTGTGTTCCCAACAAGATAGGTGAAGGACGGCTTTCACACACACTTATCTCTCAGAATTGAGCATGTGGAGAGACGTTCGTTCATCTAGCAGAAAGGGAACGGGTTGCAGGAGAAACTTTTACTCTGGTTTCTCAGTCTGTTTCCTAGTGCCGGTTTGAAGTTCCTGCATTTTGCACTGTAAAACTGATTTGGTTATAGTACCACCCCATATATATGTATGGAGTGGAGTTTGCAACTGAAAAGAAACTTTGTGTTCCCAACAAGCTAGGTGAAGGAAGGCTTTCACACACACTTATCTCTCAGGACTGAGCATGTGGAGAGACGTTCGTTCATCTAGCATAAAGGGAACGGGTTGCAGGAGAAAATTTTTACTCTGGTTTCTCAGTCTGTTTCCTAGTGCCGGTTTGAAGTTCCTGCAGTTTGCACTGTAAAACCGAGTTGGAGCTAGTACCTCCCCATATATATGTATGGAGTGGAGTTTGCAAGTGAAAAGAATCTTTGTGTTCCCAACAAGCTAGGTGAAGGACGGCTTTCACACACACTTATCTCTCAGAACTGAGCATGTGGAGAGACGTTCGTTCATCTAGCACAAAGGGAAAAGGTTGCAGGAGAAACTTTTACTCTGGTTTCTCCGTCTGTTTCCTAGTGCCGGTTTGAAATTCCTGCGGTTTGCACTGTAAAACCGAGTTGGAGCTAGTACCTCCCCATATATATGTATGGATTGGAGTTTGCAAGTGAAAAGAAACTTTGTGTTCCGACAAGCTAGGTGAAGTACGGCTTTCACACACACTTATCTCTCAGAACTGAGCATGCGGAGAGACGTTCGTTCATCTAGCACAAAAGGAACGGGTTGTAGGAGAAACTTTTACTCTGGTTTCTCAGTCTGTTTCCTAGTGCCGGTTTGAAGTTCCTGCAGTTTTCACTGTTAAACCGAGTTGGAGCTAGTACCTCCCCTTATATATGTAAGGAGAGGATTTGCAACTGAAAAGAAACTTTGTGTTCCCAAAATCTAGGTGAAGGACGGCTTTCACACACACTTATCTCTCAGAACTGGGCATGTGGAGAGACGTTCGTTCATCTAGCACAAAGGGAACGGGTTGCAGTAGAAACTTTTACTCTGGTTTCTCAGTCTGTTTCCTAGTGCGGTTTGAAGTTCCTGCAGTTTGCAGTGTAAAACCGAGTTGGAGCTAGTACCTCCCCATATATATGTATGGAGTGGAGTTTGCAACTGAAAAGAAACTTTGTGTTCCCAACAAGCTAGGTGAAGGACGGCTTTCACACACACTTATCTCTCAGAGCTGAGCATGTGGAGAGACGTTCGTTCATCTAGCACAAAAGGAACGGGTTGCAGGAGAAACTTTTACTCTGTTTTCTCAGTCTGTTTCCTAGTGCCGGTTTGAAGTTCCTGCAGTTTTCACTGTAAATCCGAGTTGGAGCTAGTACCTCCCCTTATATATGTATGGAGTGGATTTTTCAACTTAAAAGAAACTTTGTGTTCCCAAAATCTAGGTGAAGGACGGCTTTCACACACACTTATCTATCAGAACTGAGCATGTGGAGAGACGTTCGTTCATCTAGCAAAAAAGGGAACGGGTTGCAGGAGAAACTTTTTCTCTGGTTTCTCAGTCTATTTCCTAGTGCCGGTTTGAAGTTCCTGCAGTTTGCATTGTAAAACCGAGTTGGAGCTAGTACCTCCCCATATATATGTACGGATTGGAGTTCGCATCTGAAAGGAAACTTTGTGTTCCCAACAAGCTAGGTGAAGGAAGGCTTTCACACAAACTTATCTCTCAGAACTGAGCATGTGGAGAGACGTTCGTTCATCTAGCACAAAGGGAACCGGTTGCAGGGAAACTTTTACTCTGGTTTCTCAGTCTGTTTCCTTCTGCCGGTTTGAAGTTACTGCAGTTTGCAATGTAAAACCGAGTTGGATCTAGTACCTCCCACATAAATGTATGGAGTGGAGTTTGCAAGTGAATAGAAACTTTGTGTTCCCAACAAGCTAGGTGAAGTATGGCTTTCACACACACTTATCTCTCAGAACTGAGCATGTGGAGAGACGTTCGTTCATCTAGCAAAAAGGGAACGAGTTGCAGGGAAAACTTTTACGCTGGTTTCTCAGTCTGTTTCCTAGTGCCGGTTTGAAGTTCCTGCAGTTTTCACTTTAAAACCGAGTTGGAGCTAGTACCTCCCCATATATATTTATGGAGTGGAGTTTGAAAGTGAAAAGAAACTTTGTGTTATCAACAAGCTAGGTGAAGTACGGCTTTTACACACACTTATCTATCAGAACTGAGCATGAGGAGAGACGTTCGTTCATCTAGCAAAAAAGGGAACGAGTTGCAGGGGAAACTTTTACTCTGGTTTCTCAGTCTGTTTCCTAGTGCCGGTTTGAAGTTCCTGCATTTTGCACTGTAAAGCCGATTTGGAGATAGTACTTCCCCATATATATGTTCGGAGTGGAGTTTGCAACTGAAAAGAAACTTTGTGTTCCCAACAAGCTAGGTTAAAGACGGCTTTCACACACACTTAACTCTCACAATTGAGCATGTGGAGAGACGTTCGTTCATCTAGCACAAAGGGAACGGGTTGCAGGAGAAACTTTTACTCTGGTTTCTCAGTCTGTTTAATAGTGCCGGTTTGAAGTTCCTGCATTTTGCACTGTAAAAACTGATTTGGTGATAGTACCACCCCATATATATGTATGGAGTGGGTTTGCAACTGAAAAGAAACTTTGTTTTCCCAACAAGCTAGGTGAAGGACGGCTTTCACACACACTTATCTCTCAGAACTGAGCATGTGGAGAGACGTTCGTTCATCTAGCAAAAAGGGAACGAGTTGCAGGAAAAACTTTTACGCTGGTTTCTCAGTCTGTTTCCTAGTGCCGGTTTGAAGTTCCTGCAGTTTTCACTGTAAAACAGAGTTGGAGCTAGTACCTCCCCATATATATGTATGGAGTGGAGTTTGCAACTGAAAAGTAACTTTGTGTTCCCAACAAGCTAGGTGAAGTACGTCTTTCACACACACTTATCTCTCAGGACTGAGCATGTGGAGAGACGTTTGTTCATCTAGCATAAAGGGAACGGGTTGCAGGTGAAAATTTCACTCTGGTTTCTCAGTCTGTTTCCTAGTGCCGGTTTGAAGTTCCTGCAGTTTGCACTGTAAAACTGGGTTGGAGCTAGTACCTCCCGATATATATGTATGGATTGGAGTTTGCAAGTGAAAAGAAACTTTGTGTTCCGACAAGCTAGGTGAAGTACGGCTTTCACACACACTTATCTCTCAGACCTGAGCATGCGGAGAGACGTTCGTTCATCTAGCACAAAAGGAACGGGTTGTAGGGGAAACTTTTACTCTGGTTTCTCAGTCTGTTTCCTAGTGCCGGTCTGAAGTTCCTGCAGTTTTCACTGTAAAACCTAGTTGGAGCTAGTACCTCCCCTTATATATGTAAGGAGTGGATTTGCAACTGAAAAGAAACTTTTTGTTCAAAAATCTAGGTGAAGGACGGCTTTCACACACAATTATCTCTCAGAACTGAGCATGTGGAGAGACGTTCGTTCATCTAGCACAAAGGGAACGGGTTGCAGGAGAAACTTTTACTCTGGTTTCTCAGTCTGTTTCCTAGTGCCGGTTTGAAGTTCCTGCAGTTTGCAGTGTAAAACCGAGTTGGAGCTAGTACCACCCCATATATATGTATGGAGTGGAGTTTGCAACTGAAAATAAACTTTGTGTTCCCAACAAGCTAGGTGAAGGACGGCTTTCAACCACACTTATTTCTCAGAACTGAGCATGTGGAGAGACGTTCGTTCATCTAGCACAAAGGGAACGGGTTGCAGGAGAAACTTTTACTCTGGTTTCTCAGTCTGTTTCCTAGTGCCGGTTTGAAGTTCCTGCAGTTTGCACTGTAAAACCGAGTTGGAGCTTGTATCTCCCCATATATATGTATGGATTGGAGTTTGAAAGTGAAAAGAAACTTTGTGTTCCCAACAAGCTAGGTGAAGGACGGCTTTCACACACACTTATCTCTCAGGACTGAGCATGTGGAGAGACGTTCGTTCATCTAGCATAAAGGGAACGGGTTGCAGGAGAAAATTTTTACTCTGGTTTCTCAGTCTGTTTCCTAGTGCCGGTTTGAAGTTCCTGCAGTTTGCACTGTAAAACCGAGTTGGAGCTAGTACCTCCCCTTATATATGTATGGAGTGGAGTTTGCAAGTGAAAAGAATCTTTGTGTTCCCAACAAGCTAGGTGAAGGACGGCTTTCACACACACTTATCTCTCAGAACTGAGCATGTGGAGAGACGTTCGTTCATCTAGCACAAAGGGAAAAGGTTGCAGGAGAAACTTTTACTCTGGTTTCTCCGTCTGTTTCCTAGTGCCGGTTTGAAATTCCTGCGGTTTGCACTGTAAAACCGAGTTGGAGCTAGTACCTCCCCATATATATGTATGGATTGGAGTTTGCAAGTGAAAAGAAACTTTGTGTTCCGACAAGCTAGGTGAAGTACGGCTTTCACACACACTTATCTCTCAGAACTGAGCATGCGGAGAGACGTTCGTTCATCTAGCACAAAAGGAACGGGTTGTAGGAGAAACTTTTACTCTGGTTTCTCAGTCTGTTTCCTAGTGCCGGTTTGAAGTTCCTGCAGTTTTCACTGTTAAACCGAGTTGGAGCTAGTACCTCCCCTTATATATGTAAGGAGAGGATTTGCAACTGAAAAGAAACTTTGTGTTCCCAAAATCTAGGTGAAGGACGGCTTTCACACACACTTATCTCTCAGAACTGGGCATGTGGAGAGACGTTCGTTCATCTAGCATAAAGGGAACGGGTTGCAGGTGAAAATTTCACTCTGGTTTCTCAGTCTGTTTCCTAGTGCCGGTTTGAAGTTCCTGCAGTTTTCACTGTAAATCCGAGTTGGAGCTAGTACCTCCCCTTATATATGTATGGAGTGGATTTTTCAACTTAAAAGAAACTTTGTGTTCCCAAAATCTAGGTGAAGGACGGCTTTCACACACACTTATCTATCAGAACTGAGCATGTGGAGAGACGTTCGTTCATCTAGCAAAAAAGGGAACGGGTTGCAGTAGAAACTTTTACTCTGGTTTCTCAGTCTGTTTCCTTGTGCCGGTTTGAAGTTCCTGCAGTTTGCACTGTAAATTCGAGTTGGAGCTAGTACCTCCCCTTATATATGTATGGAGTGGATTTTTCAACTTAAAAGAAACTTTGTGTTCCCAAAATCTAGGTGAAGGACGGCTTTCACACACACTTATCTATCAGAAATGTGCATGTGGAGAGACGTTCGTTCATCTAGCAAAAAAGGGAACGGGTTGCAGTAGAAACTTTTACTCTGGTTTCTCAGTCTGTTTCCTTGTGCCGGTTTGAAGTTCCTGCAGTTTGCACTGTAAAACCGAGTTGGAGCTAGTACCTCCCCATATATATGTACGGAGTGGAGTTTGCAACTGAAAAGAAACTTTGTGTTCCCAACAAGCTAGTTGAAGGACGGCTTTCACACAAACTTATCTCTCAGAACTGAGCATGTGGAGAGACGTTCGTTCATCTAGCACAAAGGGAACGGGTTGCAGGGAAACTTTTACTCTGGTTTCTCAGTCTGTTTCCTTGTGCCCGTTTGAAGTTCCTGCAGTTTGCACTGTAAAACCGAGTTGGATCTAGTACCTCCCACATATATGTATGGAGTGGAGTTTGCAAGTGAAAAGAAACTTTGTGTTCCCAAAAAGCTAGGTGAAGAACGGCTTTCACACACACTTATCTCTCAGAACTGAGCATGTGGAGAGACGTTCGTTCATCTAGCACAAAGGGAACGGGTTGCAGGAGAAACTTTACTCTGGTTTCTCAGTCTGTTTCCTAGTGCCGGTTTGAAATTCCTGCAGTTTTCAGTGTAAAACCGATTTGGAGCTAGTACCTCCCCATATATATGTATGGAGTGGAGTTTGCAACTGAAAAGAAACTTTGTTTTCCCAACAAGCTAGGTGAAGGACGTCTTTCACACACACTTTTCTCTCAGAACTGAGCAAGTGGAAAGTCGTTCGTTCATCTAGCATAAAGGGAACGGGTTGCAGGAGAAAATTTTTCTCTGGTTACTCAGTCTATTTCCTAGTGCCGGTTTGAAGTTCCTGCAGTTTGCACTGTAAAACCGAATTGGAGCTAGTACCTCCCCATATATATGTATGGAGTGGAGTTTGCAAGTGAAAAGAATCTTTGAGTTTCCAACAATCTATGTGAAGTACGGCTTTCACATACACTTATCTCTCAGAACTTAGCATGTGGAGAGACGTTCGTTCATCTAGCACAAAGGGAAAGGGTTGCAGTAGAAACTTTTACTCTGGTTACTCAGTCTGTTTCGTAGTGCCGGATTGAAGTTCCTGTAGTTTTCACTGTAAAACCGAGTTGGAGCTAGTACCTCCCCTTATATATATAAGGTGTGGATTTGCAACTGAAAAGAAACTTTGTGTTCCCAAAATCTAGGTGAAGGACGGCTTTCACACACACTTATCTCTCAGAACTGAGCATGTGGAGAGACGTTCGTACATCTAGCACAATAGGAACGGGTTGCAGGAGAAACTTTACTCTGGTTTCTCAGTCTGTTTCCTAGTGCCGGTTTGAAATTCCTGCTGTTTGCACTGTAAAACCGAGTTGGAGCTAGTACCTCCCCATATATATGTATGGATTGGAGTTTGCAAGTGAAAAGAAACTTTGTGTTCCGACAAGCTAGTTGAAGTACGGCTTTCACACACACTTATCTCTCAGAACTGAGCATGCGGAGAGACGTTCGTTCATCTAGCACAAAAGGAACGGGTTGTAGGAGAAACTTTTACTCTGGTTTCTCAGTCTGTTTCCTAGTGCCGGTTTGAAGTTCCTGCAGTTTTCACTGTAAAACCGAGTTGGAGCTAGTACCTCCAATTATATATGTAAGGAGTGGATTTGCAACTGAAAAGAAACTTTGTGTTCCCAAAATCTAGGTGAAGGACGGCTTTCACACACACTTATCTCTCAGAACTGAGCATGTGGAGAGACGTTCGTTCATCTAGCACAGAGGGAACGGGTTGCAGGAGAAACTTTTACTCTGGTTTCTCAGTCTGTTTCCTAGTGCCGGTTTGAAGTTCCTGCAGTTTGCAGTGTAAAACCGAGTTGGAGCTAGTACCTCCCCATATATATGTATGGATTGGAGTTTGCAACTGAAAAGAAACTTTGTGTTCCGACAAGCTAGGTGAAGTAAGGCTTTCACACACACTTATCTCTCAGAACTGAGCATGCGGAGAGACGTTCGTTCATCTAGCACAAAAGGAACGGGTTGTAGGAGAAACTTTTACTCTGGTTTCTCAGTCTGTTTCCTAGTGCCGGTTTGAAGTTCCTGCAGTTTTCACTGTAAAACCGAGTTGGAGCTAGTACCTCCCCTTATATATGTAAGGAGTGGATTTGCAACTGAAAAGAAACTTTGTGTTCCAAAAATCTAGGTGAAGGACGGCTTTCACACACACTTATCTCTCAGAACTGAGCATGCGGAGAGACGTTCGTTCATCTAGCACAAAAGGAACGGGTTGTAGGAGAAACTTTTACTCTGGTTTCTCAGTCTGTTTCCTAGTGCCGGTTTGAAGTTCCTGCAGTTGTCACTGTAAAACCGAGTTGGAGCTAGTACCTCCCCTTATATATGTAAGGAGTGGATTTGCAACTGAAAAGAAACTTTGTGTTCCAAAAATCTAGGTGAAGGACGGCTTTCACACACACTTATCTCTCAGAACTGAGCATGTGGAGAGACGTTCGTTCATCTAGCACAAAGGGAACGGGTTGCAGGAGAAACTTTTACTCTGGTTTCTCAGTCTGTTTCCTAGTGCCGGTTTGAAGTTCCTGCAGTTTTCACTGTAAAACCGAGTTGGAGCTAGTACCTCCCCTTATATATGTAAGGAGTGGATTTGCAACTGAAAAGAAACTTTGTGTTCCCAAAATCTAGGTGAAGGACGGCTTTCACACACACATATCTCTCAGAACTGAGCATGTGGAGAGACGTTCGTTCATCTAGCACAAAGGGAACGGGTTGCAGGAGAAACATTTACTCTGGTTTCTCAGTCTGTTTCCTAGTGCCGGTTTGAAGTTCCTGCAGTTTTCACTGTAAAACCGAGTTGGAGCTAGTACCTCCCCTTATATATGTAAGGAGTGGATTTGCAACTGAAAAGAAACTTTGTGTTCCAAAAATCTAGGTGAAGGACGGCTTTCACACACACTTATCTCTCAGAACTGAGCATGTGGAGAGACGTTCGTTCATCTAGCACAAAGGGAACGGGTTGCAGGAGAAACTTTTACTCTGGTTTCTCAGTCTGTTTCCTAGTGCCGGTTTGAAGTTCCTGCAGTTTGCAGTGTAAAACCGAGTTGGAGCTAGTACCTCCCCATATATATGTATGGAATGGAGTTTGCAACTGAAAAGAAACTTTGTGTTCCCAACAAGCTAGGTGAAGTACGGCTTTCACACACATTTATCTCTCAGAGCTGAGCATGTGGAGAGACGTTCGTTCATCTAGCACAAAAGGAACGGGTTGCAGGAGAAACTTTTACTCTGGTTTCTCAGTCTGTTTCCTAGTGCCGGTTTGAAGTTCCTGCAGTTTTCACTGTAAATCCGAGTTGGAGCTAGTACCTCCCCTTATAAATGTATGGAGTGGATTTTTCAACTTAAAAGAAACTTTGTGTTCCCAAAACCTAGGTGAAGGGCGGCTTTCACACACACTTATCTCTCAGAACTGAGCATGTGGAGAGACGTTCGTTCATGTAGCAAAAAAGGGGACGGGTTGCAGGGGAAACATTTACTCTGCTTTCTCAGTCTGTTTCCTAGTGCCGGTTTGAAGTTACTGCAGTTTTCACTGTAAAACCGAGTTGGAGCTAGTACCTACCCATATATATGTATGGAGTGGAGATTGCAAGTGAAAAGAATCTTTGTGTTCCCAACATGCTAGGTGAAGGACGGCTTTCACCCACACTTATCTCTCAGAACTGAGCATGTGTAGAGACGTTCGTTCATCTAGCACAAAGGGAACGGGTTGCAGGAGAAACTTTTACTCTGGTTTCACATTCTGTTTCCTAGTGCCGGTTTGATATTTCTGCAGTTTGCACTGTAAAACCGAGTTTGAGCTAGTACCTCCCCACATATATGTATGGAGAGTAGTTTGCAAGTGAAAAGAAACTTTGTGTTCCCAACAAGCTATGTGAAGTACGGCTTTCACACACACTTATCTCTCAGAACTGAGCATGTGGTGAGACGTTCGTTCATCTAGCAAAAATGGAACGAGTTGCAGGAGAAACTATTACTCTAGTTTCTCAGTCTGTTTCCTAGTGCCGGTTTGAAGTTCCTGCAGTTTTCACTGTAAAACCGAGTTGGAGCTAGTACCTCCCCATATATATGTATGGAGTGGAGTTTGAAAATGAAAAGAAACTTTGTGTTCCCAACAAGCTAGGTGAAGGACGGCTTTCACACACACTTATCTATCAGAAATGAGCATGTGGAGAGACGTTCGTTCATCTAGCAAAAAAGGGATCGGTTTGCAGTAGAAACTTTTACTCTGGTTTCTCAGTCTGTTTCCTTGTGCCGGTTTGAAGTTCCTGCAGTTTGCACTGTAAAACCGAGTTGGAGCTAGTACCTCCCCTTATATATGTACGGAGTGGACTTTGCAACTGAAAAGAATCTTTGTGTTCCCAACAAGCTAGTTGAAGGACGGCTTTCACACAAACTTATCTCTCAGAACTGAGCATGTGGAGAGACGTTCGTTCATCTAGCACAAAGGGAACGGGTTGCAGGGAAACTTTTACTCTGGTTTCTCAGTCTGTTTCCTTGTGCCGGTTTGAAGTTCCTGCAGTTTGCACTGTAAAACCGAGTTGGATCTAGTACCTCCCACATATATGTATGGAGTGGAGTTTGCAAGTGAAAAGAAACTTTGTGTTCCCAAAAAGCTAGGTGATGTACGGCTTTCACACACACTTATCTCTCAGAACTGAGCATGTGGAGAGACGTTCGTTCATCTAGCACAAAGGGAACGGGTTGCAGGAGAAACTTTTACTCTGGTTTCTCAGTCTGTTTCCTAGTGCCGGTTTGAAATTCCTGCAGTTTTCAGTGTAAAACCGATTTGGAGCTAGTACCTCCCCATATATATGTATGGAGTGGAGTTTGTAACTGAAAAGAAACTTTGTGTTCCCAACATGCTAGGTGAAGGACGTCTTTCACACACACTTTTCTCTCAGAACTGAGCAAGTGGAGAGACGTTCGTTCATATAGCATAAAGGGAACGGGTTGCAGGAGAAAATTTTTCTCTGGTTTCTCAGTCTGTTTCCTAGTGCCGGTTTGAATTTCCTGCAGTTTGCACTGTAATAACGAATTGGAGCTAGTACCTCCCCATATATATGTATGGAGTGGAGTTTGCAAGTGAAAAGAATCTTTGTGTTCCCAACAAGCTAGGTGAAGTACGGCTTTCACACACACTTATCTCTCAGAACTGAGCATGTGGAGAGACGTTCGTTCATCTAGCACAAAGGGAAAGGGTTGCAGTAGAAACTTTTACTCTGGTTACTCAGTCTGGTTCCTAGTGCCGGTTTGAAGTTCCTGTAGTTTTCACTGTAAAACCGAGTTGGAGCTAGTACCTCCCCTTATATATATAAGGAGTGGATTTACAACTGAAAAGAAACTTTGTGTTCCCAAAATCTAGGTGAAGGACGGCTTTCACACACACTTATCTCTCAGAACTGAGCATGTGGATAGACGTTCGTTAATCTAGCACAAAAGGAACGGGTTGCAGGAGAAACTTTTACTCTGGTTTCTCAGTCTGTTTCCTAGTGCCAGTTTGAAGTTCCTGCAGTTTTCAGGGTAACACCGAGTTGGAGCTAGTACCACCCCATATATATGTATGGAGTGGAGTTTGAAAGTGAAAAGAAACTTTGTGTTCCCAACAAGCTAGGTGAAGGACGGCTTTCACACACACTTATCTATCAGAACTGAGCATGTGGAGAGACGTTCGTTCATCTAGCAAAAAAGGGAACGGGTTGCAGGAGAAACTTTTACTCTGGATTCTCAGTCTGTTTCCTAGTGCCGGTTTGAAGTTCCTGCAGTTTGCACTGTAAAACAGAGTTGGAGATAGTACCTCCCCATATATATGTACGGAGTGGAGTTTGCAACTGAAAAGAAACTTTGTGTTCCCAACAAGCTAGGTGAAGGACGGCTTTCACACAAACTTATCTCTCAGAACTGAGCATGTGGAGAGACGTTCGTTCATCTAGCACAAAGGGAACGGTTTGCAGGGAAACTTTTACTCTGGTTTCTCAGTCTGTTTCCTTGGGCCGGTTTGAAGTTCCTGCAGTTTGCACTGTAAAACCGTGTTGGAGCTTGTACCTCCCCATATATATGTACGGAGTGGAGTTTGCAACTGAAAAGAAACTTTGTGTTCCCAACAAGCTAGGTGAAGGACGGCTTTCACACAAACTTATCTCTCAGATCTGAGCATGTGTAGAGACGTTCTTTCATCTAGCACAAAGGGAACGGGTTGCAGGGAAACTTTTACTCTGGTTTCTCAGTCTGTTTCCTATTGCCGGTTTGATATTCCTGCAGTTTGCACTGTAAAACCGAGTTGGATCTAGTACCTCCCACATATATGTATGGAGTGGAGTTTGCAAGTGAAAAGAAACTTTGTGTTCCCAACAAGCTAGGTGAAGTACGGCTTTCACACACACTTATCTCTCCGAACTGAGCATGTGGAGAGACGTTCGTTCATCTGCCACAAAGGGAACGGGTTGCAGGAGAAACTTTTACTCTGGTTTCTCAGTCTCTTTCCTAGTGCCTGTTTGAAGTTCCTGCAGTTTTCACTGTAAAACCGATTTGGAGCTAGTACCTCTCCATATATATGTATGGAGTGGAGTTTGCAACTGAAAAGAAACTTTGTGTTCCCAACAAGCTAGGTGAAGGACGGCTTTCACACACACTTATCTCTCAGAACTGAGCATGTGGAGAGACGTTCGTTCATCTAGCATAAAGGGAACGGGTTGCAGGAGAAAATTTTTCTCTGGTTTCTCAGTCTGTTTCCTAGTGCCGGTTTGAAGTTCCTGCAGTTTGCACTCTAAAACTGAATTGGAGCTAGTACCTCCCCATATATATATATGGAGTGGAGTTTGCAAGTGAAAAGAAACTTTGTGTTCCCAACAAGCTAGGTGAAGGACGGCTTTCACCCACACTTATCTCTCAGAAATGAGCATGTGGAGAGTCGTTTGTTCATCTAGCACAAAGGGAACGGTTTGAAGGAGAAACTTTTACTCTGGTTTCTCAGTCTGTTTCCTAGTGCCGGTTTGAAATTCCTGCAATTTGCACTGTAAAACCGGTTTGGATCTAGTACGTCCCCATATATATGTATGGATTGGAGTTTGCAAGTGAAAAGATACTTTGTGTTCCCAACAAGCTAGGTGAAGGACGGCTTCACACACACTTATCTCTCAGAAATGAGCATGTGGAGAGACGTTCGTTCATCTAGCATAAAGGGAACGGGTTGCAGGAGAAAATTTTACTCTGGTTTCTCAGTCTGTTTCCTAGTGCCGGTTTGAAGTTCCTGCAGTTTGCACTCTAAAACCGATTTGGAGCTAGTACCTACCCATATATATGTATGGAGTGGAGTTTGCAAGTGAAAAGAAACTTTGTGTTCCCAACAAGCTAGGTGAAGGACGGCTTTCACCCACACTTATCTCTCAGAACTGAGCATGTGGAGAGACGTTCGTTCATCTAGCAGAAATGGAACGGGTTGAAGGAGAAACTTTTACTCTGGTTTCTCAGTCTGTTTCCTAGTGCCGGTTTGAAATTCCTGCAGTTTGCACTGTAAAACCGATTTGGATCTAGTACCTCCCCATATATATGTATGGATTGGAGTTTGTAAGTGAAAAGAATCTTTGTGTTCCCAACAAGATAGGTGAAGGACGGCTTTCACCCACACTTATCTCTCAGAACTGACCATGTGGAGAGACGTTCATTCATCTAGCAGAAAAGGAACGGGTTGCAGCAGAAACTTTTACTCTGGTTTCTCAGTCTGTTTCCTAGTGCCGGTTTGAAGTTCCTGCAGTTTTCACTGTAAAACCGAGTTGGAGCTAGTACCTCCCCATATATATGTATGGAGTGGATTTTGCAAGTGAAAAGAATCTTTGTGTTCCCAACAAGCTAGGTGAAGGACGGCTTTCACACACACTTATCTCTCAGAACTGAGCATGTGGAGAGACGTTCGTTCATCTAGCACAAAGGGAAAGGTTTGCAGGAGAAACTTTTACTCTGGTTTCTCAGTCTGTTTCCTAGTGCCGGTTTGAAGTTCCTGCAGTTTTCACTGTAAAACCGAGTTGGAGCTAGTACCTCCCCTTATATATGTAAGGAGTGGATTTGCAACTGAAAAGAAACTTTGTGTTCCCAAAATCTAGGTGAAGGACGGCTTTCACACACACTTATCTCTCAGATCTGAGCATGTGGAGAGACGTTCGTTCATCTAGCACAAAGGGAACGGGTTGCAGGAGAAACTTTTACTCTGGTTTTTCAGTCTGTTTCCTAGTGCCGGTTTGAAGTTCCTGCAGTTTGCACTGTAAAACCGAGTTGGAGCTAGTACCTCCCCATATATATGTATGGAGTGGAGTTTGCAACTGAAAAGAAACTTTGTGTTCCCAACAAGCTAGGTGAAGGACGGCTTTCACACACACTTATCTCTCTAGAACTGAGCATGTGGAGAGGCGTTCTTTCATCTAGCACAAAAGGAACGGGTTGCAGGAGAAACTTTTTCTCTGGTTTCTCAGTCTGTTTCCTAGTGCCGGTTTGAAGTTCCTGCAGTTTTCACTGTAAATCCGAGTTGGAGCTAGTACCTCCACTTATATATATATGGAGTGGATATTGCAACTGAAAAGAAACTTTGTGTTCCCAAAATCTAGGTGAAGGGCGGCTTTCACACACACTTATCTCTCAGAACTGAGCATGTGGAGAGACGTTCGTTCATGTAGCAAAAAGGGAACGGGTTGCAGGGGAAACTTTTACTCTGGTTTCTCAGTCTGTTTCCTAGTGCCGGTTTGAAGTTACTGCAGTTTTCACTGTAAAACCGAGTTGGAGCTAGTACCTACCCATATATATGTACGGAGTGGAGTTTGCAACTGAAAAGAAACTTTGTGTTCCCAACAAGCTAGGTGAAGGACGGCTTTCACACACACTTATCTATCAGAAATGAGCATGTGGAGAGACGTTCGTTCATCTAGCATAAAGGGAAAGGTTTGCAGGAAAAAATTTTACTCTTGTTCCTCAGACTGTTTCCTAGTGCCGGTTTGAAGTTCCTGCAGTTTGCACTGTAAAACCGAGTTGGAGCTACTACCTCCCCATATACATGTATGGAGTGGAGTTTTCAAGTGAAAAGAAACTTTGTGTTCCCAACAAGCTAGGTGAAAGACGGCTTTCACCCACACTTATCTCTAAGAACTTAGCATGTGGAGAGACGTTCGTTCATCTAGCACAAAGGGTACGGGTTGCTGGAGAAACTTTTACTCTGGTTTCTCAGTCTGTTTCCTTGTGCCGGTTTGAAGTTCCTGCAGTTTGCACTGTAAAACCGAGTTGGATCTAGTACCTGCCACATGTATGTATGGAGTGGAGTTTGCAAGTGAAAAGAAACTTTGTGTTCCCAACAAGCTAGGTGAAGTACGGCTTTCACACACACTTATCTCTCAGAACTGAGCATGTGGAGAGACGTTCGTTCATCTAGCAAAAAGGGAACGAGTTGCAGGAAAAACTTTTACGCTGGTTTCTCAGTCTGTTTCCTAGTGCCGGTTTGAAGTTCCTGCAGTTTGCACTGTAAAACAGAGTTGGAGCTAGTACCTCCCCATATATATGTACGGAGTGGAGTTTGCAACTGAAAAGAAACTTTGTGTTCCCAACAAGCTAGGTGAAGGACGGCTTTCACACAAACTTATCTCTCAGAACTGAGCATGTGGAGAGACGTTCGTTCATCTAGCACAAAGGGAACGGTTTGCAGGGAAACTTTTACTCTGGTTTCTCAGTCTGTTTCCTTGTGCCGGTTTGAAGTTCCTGCAATTTGCACTGTAAAACCGAGTTGGATCTAGTACCTCCCACATATATGTATGGAGTGGGATTTGCAAGTGAAAAGAAACTTTGTGTTCCCAACAAGCTAGGTGAAGGTCGGCTTTCACCCACACTTTACTCTCAGAACTTAGCATGTGGAGAGACGTTCGTTCATCTAGCACAAAGGGTACGGGTTGCTGGAGAAACTTTTACTCTGGTTTCTCTGTCTGTTTCCTAGTGCCTGTTTGAAGTTCCTGCACTTTGCACAGAAAAAACGAGTTGGAGATTGTACCTCCCCATATATATGTACGGAGTGGAGTTTGCAAGTGAAAAGTATCTTTGTGTTCCCAACAAGCTAGGTGAAGGACGGCTTTCACACACACTTATCTCTCAGAATTGAGCATGTGGAGAGACGTTCGTTCATCTAGCACAAAGGGAACGGGTTGCAGGAGAAACTTTTACTCTGGTTTCTCAGTCTGTTTCCTAGTGCCGGTTTGAAGTTCCTGCAGTTTGCACTGTAAAACCGAGTTGGAGCTAGTACCTCCCCATATATATGTATGGAGTGGAGTTTGCAACTGAAAAGAAACTTTGTGTTCCCCACAAGCTAGTTGAAGGACGGCTTTCACCCACACTTATTTCTCAGAACTGAGCATGTGGAGAGACATTCGTTCATCTAGCACAAAGGGAACGGGTTGCAGGAGAAACTTTTACTCTGGTTTCTCAGTCTGTTTCCTAGTGCCGTTTTGAAGTTCCTGCAGTTTTCACTGTAAATCCGAGTTTGAGCTAGTACCTCCCAATATAAATGTATGGAGTGGAGTTTGCAAGTGATAAGAAACTTTGTGTTCCCAACAAGCTAGGTGAAGGACGGCTTTCACACACACTTATCTCTCAGAACTGAGCATGTGGAGAGACGTTCTATCATCTAGCACAAATGGAACGGGTTGCAGGAGAAACTTTTACTCTGGTTTCTCAGTCTGTTTCCTAGTGCCGGTTTGAATTTCCTGGGGTTTTCACTGTAAAACCGAGTTGGAGCTAGTACCTCCCCATATATATATATGGATTGGATTTTGCAATTGAAAAGAAACTTTGTGTTCCCAACAAGCTAGGTGAAGGACGGCTTTCACACACACTTATCTCTCAGAACTGAGCATGTGGAGAGACGTTCGTTCATCTAGCAAAAAGGGAACGGGTTGTAGGGGAAACTTTTACTCTGGTTTCTCAGTCTGTTTCCTAGTGCCGGTTTGAAGTTCCTGCAGTTTTCACTGTAAAACCGAGTTGGAGCTAGTACCTCCCCATATATATGTATGGAGTGGAGTTTGAAAGTGAAAAGAAACTTTGTGTTTCCAACAAGCTAGTTGAAGGACGGCTTTCACACACACTTATCTCTCAGAACTGAGCATGTGGAGAGACGTTCGTTCATCTAGCACAAAGGGAACGGGTTGCAGGAGAAACTTTTACTCTGGTTTCTCAGTCTGTTTCCTAGTGCCTGTTTGAAGTACCTGCAGTTTGCACTGTAAAACCGAGTTGGAGCTAGTACCTCCCCATATATATGTACGGAGTGGAGTTTGCAACTGAAAAGAAACTTTGTGTTCCCAACAAGTTATGTGAAGGACGTCTTTCACACACACTTATCTCTCAGAACCTAGCATGTTGAGAGATGTTCGTTCATCTAGCACAAATGGAACGGGTTGCAGGAGAAACTTTTACTCTGGTTTCTCAGTCTGTTTCCTAGTTCCGGTTTGAAGTACCTGCAGTTTGCACTGTAAAACCGAGTTGGAGCTAGTACCTCCCCACATATATGTATGGAGTGGAGTTTGCAAGTGAAAAGAAACTTTGTTTTCCCAACATGCTAGGTGAAGTACGGCTTTCACACACACTTATCTCTCAGAACTGAGCATGTGGAGAGACGTTCGTTCATCTAGCAAAAAGGGAACGGGTTGCAGGAGAAACTTTTACTCTGGTTTCTCATTCTGTTTCCTAGTGCCGGTTTGAAGTTCCTGCAGTTTGCACTGTAAAACCGAGTTGGAGCTAGTAACTCCCCATATATATGTTTGGATTGGAGTTTGCAAGTGAAAAGAAACTTTGTGTTCCCAACAAGCTAGGTGAAGTACGGCTTACACCCACACTTATTTCTCAGAACTGAGCATGTGGAGAGACGTTCGTTCATCTAGCATAAAGGGAACGGGTTGCAGGAGAAACTTTTACTCTGGTTTCTCAGTCTGTTTCCTAGTGCCGTTTTGAAGTTCCTGCAGTTTTCACTGTAAAACCGAGTTGGAGCTAGTACCTCTCCATATAAATGTATGGAGTGGAGTTTGCAAGTGATAAGAAACTTTGTGTTCCCAACAAGTTAGGTGAAGGACGGCTTTCACACACACTTATCTCTCAGAACTGAGCATGTGGAGAGACGTTCGTTCATCTAGCACAAATGGAACGGGTTGCAGGAGAAACTTTTACTCTGGTTTCTCAGTCTGTTTCCTAGTGCCGGTTTGAATTTCCTGGGGTTTTCACTGTAAAACCGAGTTGGAGCTAGTACCTCCCCATATATATGTATGGATTGGATTTTGCAACTGAAAAGAAACTTTGTGTTCCCAACAAGCTAGGTGAAGGACGGCTTTCACACACACTTATCTCTCAGAACTGAGCATGTGGAGAGACGTTCGTTCATCTAGCAAAAAGGGAACGGGTTGTAGGGGAAACTTTTACTCTGGTTTCTCAGTCTGTTTCCTAGTGCCCGTTTGAAGTTCCTGCAGTTTTCACTGTAAAACCGTGTTGGAGCTAGTACCTCCCCATATATATGTATGGAGTGGAGTTTGCAAGTGAAAAGAAACTTTGTGTTTCCAACAAGCTAGTTGAAAGACGGCTTTCACACACAATAATCTCTCAGAACTTAGCATGTGGAGAGACGTTCGTTCATTTAGCACAAAGGGAATGGGTTGCAGGAGAAACTTTTACTCTGGTTTCTCAGTCTGTTTCCTAGTGCCTGTTTGAAGTACCTGCAGTTTGCACTGTAAAACCGAGTTGGAGCTAGTACCTCCCCATATATATGTACGGAGTGGAGTTTGCAACTGAAAAGAAACTTTGTGTTCCCAACAAGCTATGTGAAGGACGTCTTTCACACACACTTATCTCTCAGAACCTAGCATGTACAGAGATGTTCGTTCATCTAGCACAAAGGGAACGGGTTGCAGGAGAAACTATTACTCTGGTTTCTCAGTCTGTTTCCTAGTGCCTCTATGAAGTTCCTGCAGTTTGCACTGTAAAACCGAGTTGGAGCTAGTACCTCCCCATATATATGTACGGATGGGAGTTTGCAACTGAAAAGAAAGTTTGTGTTCCCAACAAGCTAGGTGAAGGACGTCTTTCACACACACTTATCTCTCAGAACTGAGAATGTAGAGAGACGTTCGTTCATCTAGCACAAAGGGAACGGGTTGCAGGAGAAACTTTTACTCTGGTTTCTCAGTCTGTTTCCTAGTTCCGGTTTGAAGTACCTGCAGTTTGCACTGTAAAACCGAGTTGGAGCTAGTACCTCCCCACATATATGTATGGAGTGGAGTTTGCAAGTGAAAAGAAAATTTGTTTTCCCAACATGCTAGATGAAGTACGGCTTTCACACACACTTATCTCTCAGAACTTAGCATGTGGAGAGACGTTCGTTCATCTAGCACAAAGGGAACGGTTTGTAGGGGAAACTTTTACTCTGGTTTCTCAGTCTGTTTCCTAGTGCCGGTTTGAAGTTCCTGCAGTTTTCACTGTAAAACCGAGTTGGAACTAGCACCTCCCCATATATATGTATGGAGTGGAGTTTGCAACTGAAAAGAAACTTTGTGTTCCCAACAAGCTTGGTGATGGACGGCTTTCACACACACTTATCTCTCAGAACTGAGCATGTGGAGAGACGTTCGTTCATCTAGCACAAAGGGAACGGGTTGCAGTAGAAACTTTTACTCTGGTTTCTCAGTCTGTTTCCTAGTGCCGGTTATAAGTTCCTGCAGTTTTCACTGTAAAACCGAGTTGGAGCTTGTACCTAACCATATATATGTATGGAGTGGATTTTGCAACTGAAAAGAAACTTTGTGTTCCCAACAAGCTAGGTGAAGGACGGCTTTCACACACAGTTATCTCTCAGAACTGAGCATGTGGAGAGACGTTCGTTCATCTAGCAAAAAGGGAACGGGTGGCAGGAGAATCTTTTACTCTGGTGTCTCAGTCTTTTTCCTAGTGCCGGTTTGAAGTTCCTGCAGTTTTCTCTGTAAAACCGATTTGGAGCTATTACCTCCCCTTATATATGTATGGAGTGGAGTTTGCAAGTGAAAAGAAACTTTGTGTTCCCAACAAGCTAGGTTAAGGACGGCTTTCACACACACATATCTCTCAGAACTGAGCATGTGGAGAGACGTTCATTCATCTAGCACAAAAGGAACGGGTTGCAGGAGAAACTTTTACTCTGGTTTCTCAGTCTGTATCCTATTGCCGGTTTGAAGTTCCTGCAGTTTTCACTGTAAAATAGGGTTGGAGCTAGTACCTCCCCATATATATGTATGGAGTGGATTTTGCAACTGAAAAGAAACATTGTGTTCCCAAAAAGCTAGGTGAAGAATGGCTTTCACACAAACTTATCTATCAGAACTGAGCATGTGGAGAGACGTTCGTTCATCTAGAAAAAAGGGAACGAGTTGCAGGGGAAACTTTTACTCTGGTTTCTCAGTCTGTTTCCTAGTGCCGGTTTGAATTTCCTGCATTTTGCACTGTAAAAACCGAGTTGGAGATAGTACTTCCCCATATATATGTTCGGATTGGAGTTTGCAACTGAAAAGAAACTTTGTGTTCCCAACAAGATAGGTGAAGGACGGCTTTCACACACACTTATCTCTCAGAATTGAGCATGTGGAGAGACGTTCGTTCATCTAGCACAAAGGGAACGGTTTGCAGGAGAAACTTTTACTCTGGTTTCTCAGTCTGTTTCTTGTGCCGGTTTGAAGTTCCTGCATTTTGCACTGTAAAAACCGAGTTGGTGATAGTACCACCCCATATATATGTATGGAGTGGAGTTTGCAACTGAAAAGAAACTTTGTGTTCCCAACAAGCTAGGTGAAGGACGGCTTTCACACACACTTATCTCTCAGGACTGAGCATGTGGAGAGACGTTCGTTCATCTAGCATAAAGGGAACGGTTTGCAGGAGAAATTTTTACTCTGGTTTCTCAGTCTGTTTCCTAGTGCCGGTTTGAAGTTCCTGCAGTTTGCACTGTAAAACCGAGTTGGAGCTAGTACCTCCCCATATACATGTATGGAGTGGAGTTTGCAAGTGAAAAGAATCTTTGTGTTCCCAACAAGCAAGGTGAAGGACGGCTTTCACACACACTTATCTCTCAGAACTGAGCATGTTGGGAGACTTTCGTTCATCTAGCACAAAAGGAACGGGTTGCAGGAGAAACTTTTACTCTGGTTTCTCAGTCTCTTTCCTAGTGCCGGTTTGAAATTCCTGCAGTTTTCACTGTAAATCCGAGTTGGAGTTAGTACCTCCCATTATATATGTATGGAGTGGATTTTGCAACTGAAAAGAAACTTTGTGTTCCCAAAATCTAGGTGAAGGACGGCTTTCACACAAACTTATCTCTCAGAACTGAGCATGTGGAGAGACGTTCGATCATCTAGCACAAATGGAACGGGTTGCAGGAGAAACTTTTACACTGTTTTCTCAGTCTGTTTCCTAGTGCCTGTATGAAGTTCCTGCAGTTTGCACTGTAAAACCGAGTTGGAGCTAGTACCTCCCCATATATATGTATGGATGGGAGTTTGCAACTGAAAAGAAACTTTGTGTTCCCAACAAGCTAGGTGAAGGACGTCTTTCACACACACTTATCTCTCAGAACTGAGAATGTTGAGAGACTTTCGTTCATCTAGCACAAAGGGAACGGGTTGCAGGGGAAACTTTTACTCTGGTTTCTCAGTCTGTTTCCTAGTTCCGGTTTGAAGTACCTGCAGTTTGCACTGTAAAACCGAGTTGGAGCTAGTACCTCCCCAAATATATGTATGGAGTGGAGTTTGCAAGTGAAAAGAAACTTTGTTTTCCCAACATGCTAGGTGAAGTACGGCTTTCACACACACTTATCTCTCAGAACTGAGCATGTGGAGAGACGTTCGTGCATCTAGCACAAAGGGAACGGGTTGCAGGAGAAACTATTACTCTGGTTTCTCAGTCTGTTTCCTAGTGCCGGTTTGAAGTTCCTGCATTTTGCACTGTAAAAACCGAGTTGGTGATAGTACCACCACATATATATGTATGGAGTGGAGTTTGCAAGTGAAAAGAATCTTTGTGTTCCCAACAAGCTTGGTGAAGGACGGCTTTCACACACACTTATCACTCAGAACTGAGCATGTGGAGAGACGTTCGTTCATCTAGCACAAAAGGAACGGGTTGCAGGAGAAACTTTTACTCTGGTTTCTCAGTCTGTTTCCTAGTGCCCGTTTGAAGTTCCTGCAGTTTGCACTCTAAAACCGAATTGGAGCTAGTACCTCCCCATATATATGTATGGAGTGGAGTTTGCAAGTGAAAAGAAGCTTTGTGTTCCCAACAAGCTATGTGAAGGACGGCTTTCACCCACACTTATCTCTCAGAAATGAGCATGTGGAGAGACGTTCGTTCATCTAGCACAAAGGGAACGGTTTGTAGGAGAAACTTTTACTCTGGTTTCTCAGTCTGTTTCCTAGTGCCTGTTTGAAATTCCTGCAGTTTGCACAGTAAAACCGATTTGGATCTAGTACGTCCCCATATATATGTATGGAATGGTGTTTGCAAGTGAAAAGAAACTTTGTGTTCCCAACAAGCTAGGTGAAGGACGGCTTTCACACACACTTATCTCTCAGAAATGAGCATGTGGAGAGACGTTCGTTCATCTAGCATAAACGGAACGGGTTGCAGGAGAAAATTTTACTCTGGTTTCTCAGTCTGTTTCCTAGTGCCGGTTTGAAGTTCCTGCAGTTTTCACTGTAAAACAGAGTTGGAGCTAGTACCTCCCCATATATATGTATGGAGTGGATTTTGCAACTGAAAAGAAACATTGTGTTCCCAAAAAGCTAGGTGAAGGACGGCTTTCACAAACACTTATCTATCAGAACTGAGCATGTGGAGAGACGTTCGTTCATCTAGCAAAAAAGGGAACGAGTTGCAGGGGAAACTTTTACTCTGGTTTCTAAGTCTGTTTCCTAGTGCCGGTTTGAATTTCCTGCATTTTGCACTGTAAAAACCAAGTTGGAGATAGTACTTCCCCATATATATGTTCGGAGTGGAGTTTGCAACTGAAAAGAAACTTTGTGTTCCCAACAAGCTAGGTGAAGGACGGCTTTCACACACACTTATCTCTCAGAATTGAGCATGTGGAGAGACGTTCGTTCATCTAGCACAAAGGGAACGGGTTGCAGGGGAAACTTTTACCCTGGTTTCTCAGTCTGTTTCCTAGTGCCGGTTTGAAGTTCCTGCAGTTTGCACTGTAAAACCGAGTTGGAGCTAGTACATCCCCATATATATGTATGGAGTGGAGTTTGCAAGTGAAAAGAATCTTTGTGTTCCCAACAAGCTAGGTGAAGGACGGCTTTCACACACACTTATCTCTCAGAACTGAGCATGTGGAGAGACGTTCGTTCATCTAGCATAAAGGGAAAGGGTTGCAGGAGAAACTTTTACTCTGGTTTCTCAGGCTGTTTCCTAGTGCCGGTTTGAAGTTCCTGCAGTTTTCACTGTAAAACCGAGTTGGAGCTTGTACCTCCCCTTATATATGTAAGGAGTGGATTTGCAACTGAAAAGAAACTTTGTGTTCCCAAAATCTAGGTGAAGGACGGCTTTCACACACACTTATGTCTCAGAACTGAGCATATGGAAAGACGTTCGTTCTTCTAGCAAAAATGGAACGGGTTGCAGGAGAAACTTTTACTCTGGTTTCTCAGTCTGTTTCCTAGTGCCGGTTTGATGTTACTGCAGTTTGCACTGTAAAACCGAGTTGGAGCTAGTACCTCCCCATATATATGTATGGAGTGGAGTTTGCAACTGAAAAGAAACTTTTTGTTCCCAAAATCTAGGTGAACGACGGCTTTCACACACACTTATCTCTCAGAACTGAGCATGTGGAGAGACGTTCGTTCATGTAGCAAAAAACGGAACGGGTTGCAGGGGATACTTTTACTCTGGTTTCTCAGTCTGTTTCCTAGTGCCGGTTTGAAGTTACTGCAGTTTTCACTGTAAAACCGAGTTGGAGCTAGTACCTCCCCATATATATGTACGGAGTGGAGTTTGCAACTGAAAAGGAACTGTGTGTTCCCAACAAGCTAGGTGAAGGACGGCTTCACACACACTTATCTCTCAGAACTGAGCATGTGGAGAGACGTTCGTTCATCTAGAATAAAGGGAACGGTTTGCAGGAAAAAAATTTACTCTTGTTCCTCAGACTGTTTCCTAGTGCCGGTTTGAAGTTCCTGCAGTTTGCACTGTAAAACCGAGTTGGAGCTACTACCTCCCCATATATATGTATGGAGTGGAGTTTGCAAGTGAAAAGAATCTTTGTGTTCCCAACAAGCTAGGTGAAGGACGGCTTTCACCCACACTTATCTCTCCGAAATGAGCATGTGGAGAGACGTTCGTTCATCTAGCAAAAAGGGAACGGTTTGAAGGAGAAACTTTTACTCTGGTTTCTCAGTCTGTTTCCTAGTGTCGGTTTGAAATTCCTGCAGTTTGCACTGTAAAACCGATTTGGATCTAGTACGTCCCCATATATATGTATGGAATGGAGTTTGCAAGTGAAAAGAAACTTTGTGTTCCCAACAAGCTAGGTGAAGGACGGCTTTCACACACACTTATCTCTCAGAAATGAGCATGTGGAGAGACGTTCGTTCATCTAGCATAAAGGGAACGGGTTGCAGGAGAAAATTTTACTCTGGTTTCTCACTCTGTTTCCTAGTGCCGGTTTGAAGTTCCTGCAGTTTGCACTCTAAAAACGAGTTGGAGCTAGTACCTCCCCATATATATGTATGGAGTGGAGTTTGCAAGTGAAAAGAAACTTTGTGTTCCCAACAAGCTAGGTGAAGGACGGCTTTCACCCACACTTATCTCTCAGAACTGAGCATGTGGAGAGACGTTCGTTCATCTAGCACAAAGGGAACGGGTTGAAAGAGTAACTTTTACTCTGGTTTCTCAGTCTGTTTCCTAGTGTCGTTTTGAAATTCCTGCAATTTGCACTATAAAACCGATTTGGATCTAGTACCTCCCCATATATATGTATGGATTGGAGTTTGTAAGTGAAAAGAATCTTTGTGTTCCCAACAAGCTAGGTGAAGGACGGCTTTCACCCACACTTATCTCTCAGAACTGAGCATGTGGAGAGACGTTCACTAATCTAGCACAAAAGGAACGTGTTGCAGGAGAAAATTTTACTCTGGTTTCTCAGTCTGTTTCCTAGTGCCTGTTTGAAGTTCCTGCAGTTTTCACTGTAAAACCGAGTTGGAGCTAGTACCTCCCCATATATATGTATGGACTGGAGTTTGCAACTGAAAAGAAACTTTGTGTTCCCAAAATCTAGGTGAAGGACGGCTTTCACACACTCTTATCTCTCAGAACTGAGCATGTGGAGAGACGTTCGTTCATGTAGCAAAAAAGGGAACGGGTTGCAGTGGAAACTTTTACTCTGGTTTCTCAGTCTGTTTCCTAGTGCCGGTATGAAGTTACTGCAGTTTTCACTGTAAAACCGAGTTGGAGCTAGAACCTCCCCATATATATGTATGGAATGGAGTTTGCAACTGAAAAGAAACTTTGTGTTCCCAACAAGCTAGGTGAAGGACGGCTTTCACACACACTTATCTCTCAGAACTGAGCATGTGGAGAGACGTTCATTCATCTAGAATAAAGGGAAGGGTTTGCAGGAAAAAATTTTACTCTTGTTCCTCAGACTGTTTCCTAGTGCCGGTTTGAAGTTCCTGCAGTTTGCACTGTAAAACCGTGTTGGAGCTACTACCTCCCCATATATATGTATGGAGTGGAGTTTGCAAGTGAAAAGAATCTTTGTGTTCCCAACAAGCTAGGTGAATTACGGCCTTCACCCACACTTATCTATCAGAAATGAGCATGTGGAGAGACGTTCGTTCATCTAGCACAAAGGGAACGGTTTGAAGGAGAAACTTTTACTCTGGTTTCTCAGTCTGTTTCCTAGTGCCGGTTTGAAATTCCTGTAGTTTGCACTGTAAAACCGATTTGGATCTAGTACGTCCCCATATATATGTACGGAATGGTGTTTGCAAGTGAAAAGAAACTTTGTGTTCCCAACAAGCTAGGTGAAGAACGGCTTTCACACACACTTATCTCTCAGAAATGAGCATGTGGAGAGACGTTCGTTCATCTAGCATAAAGGGAACGGGTTGCAGGAGAAAGTATTACTCTGGTTTCTCAGTCTGTTTCCCAGTGCCGGTTTGAAGTTCCTGCAGTTTGCACTCTAAAAACGAGTTGGAGCTAGTACCTCCCCATATATATGTATGGAGTGGAGTTTGCAAGTGAAAAGAAACTTTGTGTTCCCAACAAGCTAGGTGAAGGACGGCTTTCACCCACACTTATCTCTCAGAACTGAGCATGTGGAGAGACTTTCGTTCATCTAGCACAAAGTGAACGGGTTGAAAGAGAAACTTTTACTCTGGTTTCTCAGTCTGTTTCCTAGTGCCGTTTTGAAATTCCTGCAATTTGCACTGTAAAACAGATTTGGATCTAGTACCTCCCCATATATATGTATGGATTGGAGTTTGTAAGTGAAAAGAATCTTTGTGTTCCCAACAAGCTAGGTGAAGGACGGCTTTCACCCACACTTATCTATCAGAACTGAGCATGTGGAGAGACGTTCATTCATCTAGCACAAAAGGAACGGGTTGCAGGAGAAACTTTTACTCTGGTTTCTCAGTCTGTTTCCTAGTGCCGGTTTGAAGTTCCTGCAGTTTTCACTGTAAAACCGAGTTGGAGCTAGTACCTCCCCATATATATGTATGGATTGGATTTTGCAACTGAAAAGAAACATTGTGTTCCCAAAAAGCTAGGTGAAGGACGGCTTTCACACACACTTATCTATCAGAACTGAGCATGTGGAGAGACGTTCGTTCATCTAGCAAAAAAGGGAACGAGTTGCAGGGGAAACTTTTACTCTGGTTTCTCAGTCTGTTTCCTAGTGCCGGTTTGAATATCCTGCATTTTGCACTGTAAAAACCAAGTTGGAGATAGTACTTCCCCATATATATGTTCGGAGTGGAGTTTGCAACTGAAAAGAAACTTTGTGTTCCCAACAAGCTAGGTGAAGGACGGCTTTCACACACACATATCTCTCAGATTTGAGCATGTGGAGAGACGTTCGTTCATCTAGCACAAAGGGAACGGGTTGCAGGAGAAACTTTTACCCTGGTTTCTCAGTCTGTTTCCTAGTGCCGGTTTGAAATTCCTGCATTATGCACTGTAAAAACCGAGTTGGTGATAGTACCACCCCATATATATGTATGGAGTGGAGTTTGCAACTGAAAAGAAACTTTGTGTTCCCAACAATCTAGGTGAAGGACGGCTTTCACACACACTTATCTCTCAGGACTGAGCATGTGGAGAGACGTTCGTTCATCTAGCATAAATGGAACGGTTTGCAGGAGAAATTTTTATTCTGGTTTCTCAGTCTGTTTCCTAGTGCCAGTTTGAAGTTCCTGCAGTTTGCACTGTAAAACCGAGTTGGAGCTAGTTCATCCCCATATATATGTATGGAGTGGAGTTTGCAAGTGAAAAGAATCTTTGTGTTCCCAACAAGCTAGGTGAAGGACAGCTTTCACACACACTTATCTCTCAGAACTGAGCATGTGGAGAGACGTTCGTTCATCTAGCATAAAGGGAAAGGGTTGCAGGAGAAACTTTTACTCTGCTTTCTCAGTCTGTTTCCTGGTGCCGGTTTGAAGTTCCTGCAGTTTTCACTGTAAAACCGAGTTGGAGCTAGTACCACCCCATATATATTTAAGGAGTGGATTTGCAACTGAAAAGAAACTTTGTGTTCCCAAAATCTAGGTGAAGGACGGCTTTCACACACACTTATCTCTCAGAACTGAGCATATGTAAAGACGTTCGTTCATCTTGCACAAATGGAAAGGGTTGCAGGAGAAACTTTTACTCTGGTATCTCAGTCTGTTTCCTAGTGCCGGTTTGAAGTTCCTGCAGTTTGCACTGTAAAAACGAGTTGGAGCTAGTACCTCCCCATATATATGTATGGAGTGGAGTTTGCAACTGAAAAGAAACTTTGTGTTCCCAAAATCTAGGTGAAGGACGGCTTTCACAAACACTTATCTCTCAGAACTGAGCATGTGGAGAGACGTTCGTTCATGTAGCAAAAAAGGGAACGGGTTGCAGGGGAAACTTTTACTCTGGTTTCTCAGTCTGTTTCCTAGTGCCGGTTTGATGTTACTGCAGTTTTCACTGTAAAACCGAGTTAGAGATAGTACCTCCCCATATATATGTACGGAGTGGAGTTTGCAACTGAAAAGAAATTTTGTGTTCCCAACAAGCTAGGTGAAGGACGGCTTTCACACACACTTATCTCTCAGAACTGAGCATGTGGAGAGACGTTCGTTCATCTAGAATAAAGGGAACGGTTTGCAGGAAAAAATTTTACTCTTGTTCCTCAGACTGTTTCCTAGTGCCGGTTTGAAGTTCCTGCAGTTTGCACTGTTAAACCGAGTTGGAGCTACTACCTCCCCATATATATGTATGGAGTGGAGTTTGCAAGTGAAAAGAAACTTTGTTTTCCCAACATGCTAGGTGAAGGACGGCTTTCACCCACACTTATCTCTCAGAACTTAGCATGTGGAGAGACGTTCGTTCATCTAGCACAAAGGGTACGGGTTGCTGGAGAAACTTTTACTCTGGTTTCTCTGTCTGTTTCCTAGTGCCGGTTTGAAGTTCCTGCACATTGCACAGTAAAACCGAGTTGGAGCTAGTACCTCCCCATATATATGTACGGAGTGGAGTTTGCAAGTGAAAAGTATCTTTGTGTTCCCAACAAGCTAGGTGAAGGACGGCTTTCACACACACTTATCTCTCAGATCTGAGCATGTGGAGAGACGTTCGTTCATCTAGCACAAAGGGAACGGGTTGCAGGAGAAACTTTTACTCTGGTTTCTCAGTCTGTTTCCTAGTGCCGGTTTGAAGTTCCTGCAGTTTGCACTGTAAAACCGAGTTGGAGCTAGTACCTCCCCATATATATGTATGGATTGGAGTTTGCAAGTGAAAAGAAACTTTGTGTTCCCAACAAGCTAGGTGAAGGACGGCTTTCACCCACACTTATTTCTCACAACTGAGCATGTGGAGAGACGTTCGTTCATCTAGCACAAAGGGAACGGGTTGCAGGAGAAACTTTTACTCTGGTTTCTCAGTCTGTTTCCTAGTGCCGTTTTGAAGTTCCTGCAGTTTTCACTGTAAAACCGAGTTTGAGCTAGTACCTCCCCATAAAAATGTATGGAGTGGAGTTTGCAAGTGATAAGAAACTTTGTGTTCCCAACAAGCTAGGTGAAGGACGGCTTTCACACACACTTATCTCTCAGAACTGAGCATGTGGAGAGACGTTCGATCATCTAGCACAAATGGAACGGGTTGCAGGAGAAACTTTTACTCTGGTTTCTCAGTCTGTTTCCTAGTGCCGGTTTGAATTTCCTGGGGTTTTCACTGTAAAACCGATTTGGAGCTAGTACCTCCCCACATATATATATGGATTGGATTTTGCAACTGAAAAGAAACTTTGTGTTCCCAACAAGCTAGGTGAAGGACGGCTTTCACACACACTTATCTCTCAGAACTGAGCATGTGGAGAGACGTTCGTTCATCTAGCAAAAAGGGAACGGGATGTAGGGGAAACTTTTACTCTGGTTTCTCAGTCTGTTTCCTAGTGCCGGTTTGAAGTTCCTGCAGTTTTCCCTGTAAAACCGAGTTGGAGCTAGTACCTCACCATATATAAGTATGGAGTGGAGTTTGAAAGTGAAAAGAAACTTTGTGTTTCCAACAAGCTAGTTGAAGGACGGCTTTCACACACACTTATCTCTCAGAACTGAGCATGTGGAGAGACGTTCGTTCATCTAGCACAAAGGGAACGGGTTGCAGGAGAAACTTTTACTCTGGTTTCTCAGTCTGTTTCCTAGTGCCTGTTTGAAGTACCTGCAGTTTGCACTGTAAAACCGAGTTGGAGCTAGTACCTCCCCATATATATGTACGGAGTGGAGTTTGAAACTGAAAAGAAACTTTGTGTTCCCAACAAGCTATGTGAAGGACGTCTTTCACACACACTTATCTCTCAGAACCTAGCATGTTGAGAGATGTTCGTTCATCTAGCACAAAGGGAACGGGTTGCAGGAGAAACTATTACTCTGGTTTCTCAGTCTGTTTCCTAGTGCCTGTATGAAGTTCCTGCAGTTTACACTGTAAAAACGAGTTGGAGCTAGTACCTCCCCATATATATGTACGGATGGGAGTTTGCAACTGAAAAGAAACTTTGTGTTCCCAACAAGCTAGGTGAAGGACGTCTTTCACACACACTTATCTCTCAGAACTGAGAATGCTGAGAGACGTTCGTTCATCTAGCACAAAGGGAACGGGTTGCAGGAGAAACTTTTACTCTGGTTTCTCAGTCTGTTTCCTAGTTCCGGTTTGAAGTACCTGCAGTTTGCACTGTAAAACCGAGTTGGAGTTAGTACCTCCCCACATATATGTATGGAGTGGAGTTTGCAAGTGAAAAGAAACTTTGTCTTCCCAACATGCTAGGTGAAGTACGGCTTTCACACACACGTATCTCTCAGAACTGAGCATGTGGAGAGACGTTCGTTCATCTAGCACAAAGGGAACGGGTTGCAGGAGAAACTTTTACTCTGGTTTCTCATTCTGTTTCCTAGTGCCGGTTTGAAGTTCCTGCAGTTTGCACTGTAAAACCGAGTTGGAGCTAGTACCTCCCCATATATATGTATGGAATGGTGTTTGCAAGTGAAAAGAAACTTTGTGTTCCTAACAAGCTAGGTGAAGAACGGCTTTCACACACACTTATCTCTCAGAAATGAGCATGTGGAGAGACGTTCGTTCATCTAGCATAAAGGGAACGGGTTGCAGGTGAAAATTTTACTCTGGTTTCTCAGTCTGTTTCCTAGTGCCGGTTTGAATTTCCTGCAGTTTGCACTCTAAAAACGAGTTGGAGCTAGTACCTCCCCATATATATGTATGGAGTGGAGTTTGCAAGTGAAAAGAAATTTTGTGTTCCCAACAAGCTAGGTGAAGGACGGCTTTCACCCACACTTATCTCTCAGAACTGAGCATGTGGAGAGACGTTCGTTCATCTAGCACAAAGGGAACGGGTTGCAGGAGAAACTTTTACTCTGGTTTCTCAGTCTGTTTCCTAGTGCCGGTTTGAATTTCCTGCAGTTTGCACTGTAAAACCGAGTTGGAGCTAGTACCTCCCCATATATATGTATGGATTGGAGTTTGCAAGTGAAAAGAAACTTTGTGTTCCCAACAAGCTAGGTGAAGGACGGCTTTCACCCACACTTATTTCTCAGAACTGAGCATGTGGTGAGACGTTCGTTCATCTAGCACAAAGGGAACGGGTTGCAGGAGAAACTTTTACTCTGGTTTCTCAGTCTGTTTCCTAGTGCCGTTTTGAAGTTCCTGCAGTTTTCACTGTAAAACCGAGTTTGAGCTAGTACCTCCCCATATAAATGTATGGAGTGGAGTTTGCAAGTGATAAGAAACTTTGTGTTCCCAACAAGCTAGGTGAAGGACGGCTTTCACCCACACTTATCTCTCAGAACTGAGCATGTGGAGAGACGTTCGATCATCTAGCACAAATGGAACGGGTTGCAGGAGAAACTTTTACTCTGGTTTCTCAGTCTGTTTCCTAGTGCCGGTTTGAATTTCCTGGGGTTTTCACTGTAAAACCGATTTGGAGCTAGTACCTCCCCATATATATGTATGGATTGGATTTTGCAACTGAAAAGAAATTTTGTGTTCCCAACAAGCTAGGTGAAGGACGGCTTTCACACACACTTATCTCTCAGAACTGAGCATGTGGAGAGACGTTCGTTCATCTAGCACAAAGGGAAAGGGTTGCAGGAGAAACTTTTACTCTGGTTTCTCAGTCTGTTTCCTAGTTCCGGTTTGAAGTACCTGCAGTTTGCACTGTAAAACCGAGTTGGAGCTAGTACCTCCCCATATATATGTATGGATTGGAGTTTGCAAGTGAAAAGAAACTTTGTGTTCCCAACAAGCTAGGTGAAGTACGTCTTTCACCCACACTTATTTCTCAGAACTGAGCATGTGGAGAGAAGTTCGTTCATCTAGCACAAAGGGAACGGGTTGCAGGAGAAACTTTTACTCTGGTTTCTCAGTCTGTTTCCTAGTGCCGTTTTGAAGTTCCTGCAGTTTTCACTGTAAAACCGAGTTTGAGCTAGTACCTCCCCATATAAATGTATGGAGTGGAGTTTGCAAGTGATAAGAAACTTTGTGTTCCCAACAAGCTAGGTGAAGGACGGCTTTCACACACACATATCTCTCAGAACTGAGCATGTGGAGAGACGTTCGATCATCTAGCACAAATGGAACGGGTTGCAGGAGAAACATTTACTCTGGTTTCTCAGTCTGTTTCCTAGTGCCGGTTTGAATTTCCTGGGGTTTTCACTGTAAAACCGATTTGGAGCTAGTACCTCCCCATATATATGTATGGATTGGATTTTGCAACTGAAAAGAAATTTTGTGTTCCCAACAAGCTAGGTGAAGGACGGCTTTCACACACACTTATCTCTCAGAACTGAGCATGTGGAGAGACGTTCGTTCATCTAGCAAAAAGGGAACGGGATGTAGGGGAAACTTTTACTCTGGTTTCTCAGTCTGTTTCCTAGTGCCGGTTTGAAGTTCCTGCAGTTTTCCCTGTAAAACCGAGTTGGAGCTAGTACCTCCCCATATATATGTATGGAGTGGAGTTTGAAAGTGAAAAGAAACTTTGTGTTTCCAACAAGCTAGTTGAAGGACGGCTTTCACACACACTTATCTCTCAGAACTGAGCATGTGGAGAGACGTTCGTTCATCTAGCACAAAGGGAACGGGTTGCAGGAGAAACTTTTACTCTGGTTTCTCAGTCTGTTTCCTAGTGCCTGTTTGAAGTACCTGCAGTTTGCACTGTAAAACCGAGTTGGAGCTAGTACCTCCCCATATATATGTACGGAGTGGAGTTTGCAACTGAAAAGAAACTTTCTGTTCCCAACAAGCTATGTGAAGGACGTCTTTCACACACAATTATCTCTCAGAACCTAGCATGTTGAGAGATGTTCGTTCATCTAGCACAAAGGGAACGGGTTGCAGGAGAAACTATTTCTCTGGTTTCTCAGTCTGTTTCCTAGTGCCTGTATGAAGTTCCTGCAGTTTGCACTGTAAAACCGAGTTGGAGGTAGTACCTCCCCATATATATGTACGGATGGGAGTTTGCAACTGAAAAGAAACTTTGTGTTCCCAACAAGCTAGGTGAAGGACGTCTTTCACACACACTTATCTCTCAGAACTGAGAATGCTGAGAGACGTTCGTTCATCTATCACAAAGGGAACGAGTTGCAGGAGAAACTTTTACTCTGGTTTCTCAGTCTGTTTCCTAGTTCCGGTTTGAAGTACCTGCAGTTTGCACTGTAAAACCGATTTGGAGCTAGTACCTCCCCACATATATGTATGGAGTGGAGTTTGCAAGTGAAAAGAAACTTTGTCTTCCCAACATGCTAGGTGAAGTACGGCTTTCACACACACTTATCTCTCAGAACTGAGCATTTGGAGAGACGTTCGTTCATCTAGCACAAAGGGAACGGGTTGCAGGAGAAACTTTTACTCTGGTTTCTCATTCTGTTTCCTAGTGCCGGTTTGAAGTTCCTGCAGTTTGCACTGTAAAACCGAGTTGGAGCTAGTACCTCCCCATGTATATGTATGGATTGGAGTTTGCAAGTGAAAAGAAACTTTGTGTTCCCAACAAGCTAGGTGAAGGACGGCTTACACCCACACTTATTTGTCAGAGCTGAGCATGTGGAGAGACGTTCGTTCATCTAGCACAAAGGGAACGGGTTGCAGGAGAAACTTTTACTCTGGTTTCTCAGTCTGTTTCCTAGTTCAGTTTTGAAGTTCCTGCAGTTTTCACTGTAAAACCGATTTTGAGCTAGTACCTCCCCATATAAATGTATGGAGTGGAGTTTGCAAGTGATAAGAAACTTTGTGTTCCCAACAAGCTAGGTGAAGGACGGCTTTCATACACAATTATCTCTCAGAACTGAGCATGTGGAGAGACGTTCGTTCATCTAGCACAAATGGAACCGGTTGCAGGAGAAACTTTTACTCTGGTTTCTCAGTCTGTTTCCTAGTGCCGGTTTGAATTTCCTGGGGTTTTCACTGTAAAACCGAGTTGGAGCTAGTACCTCCCCATATATATGTATGGATTGGATTTTGCAACTGAAAAGAAACTTTGTGTTCCCAACAAGCTAGGTGAAGGACGGCTTTCACACACACTTATCTCTCAGAACTGAGCATGTGGAGAGACGTTCGTTCATCTAGCAAAAAGGGAACGGGTTGTAGGGGAAACTTTTCTCTGGTTTCTCAGTCTGTTTCCTAGTGCCGGTTTGAAGTTCCTGCAGTTTTCACTGTAAAACCGAGTTGGAGCTAGTACCTCCCCATATATATGTATGGAGTGGAGTTTGCAACTGAAAAGAAACTTTGTGTTCCCAACAAGCTTGGTGAAGGACGGCTTTCACACACACTTATCTCTCAGAACTGAGCATGTGGAGAGACGTTCGTTCATCTAGCACAAAAGGAACGGGTTGCAGGAGAAACTTTTACTCTGGTTTCTCAGTCTGTTTCCTAGTGCCGGTTTGAAGTTCCTGCAGTTTTCACTGTAAAACCGAGTTGGAGCTAGTACCTCCCATTATATATGTATGGAGTGGATTTTGCAACTGAAAAGAAACTTTGTGTTCCCAACAAGCTAGGTGAAGGACGGCTTTCACACACACTTATCTCTCAGAACTGAGCATGTGGAGAGACGTTCGTTCATGTAGCAAAAAAGGGAACGGGTTGCAGGAGAAACTTTTACTCTGGTTTCTCAGTCTGTTTCCTAGTGCCTCTATGAAGTTCCTGCAGTTTGCACTGTAAAACCGAGTTGGAGCTAGTACATCCCTATATATATGTACGGATGGGAGTTTGCAACTGAAAAGAAACTTTGTGTTCCCAACAAGCTAGGTGAAGGACGTCTTTCACACACACTTATCTCTGAGAACTGAGAATGTTGAGAGACGTTCGTTCATCTAGCACAAAGGGAACTGGTTGCAGGAGAAACTTTTACTCTGGTTTCTCAGTCTGTTTCCTAGTTCCGGTTTGAAGTACCTGCAGTTTGCACTGTAAAACCGAGTTGGAACTAGTACCTCCCCATATATATGTATGGAGTGGAGTTTGCAACTGAAAAGAAACTTTGTGTTCCCAAAAAGCTTGGTGAAGGACGGCTTTCACACACACTTATCTCTCAGAACTGAGCATGTGGAGAGACGTTCGTTCATCTAGCAAAAAGGGAACGGGTTTCATGAGAAACTTTTACTCTGGTTTCTCAGTCTGTTTCCTAGTGCCGGTTTGAAGTTCCTGCAGTTTTCACTGTAAAACCGAGTTGGAACTAGTACCTCCCCATATATATGTATGGAGTGGAGTTTGCAACTGAAAAGAAACTTTGTGTTCCCAACAAGCTTGGTGAAGGACGGCTTTCACACACACTTATCTCTCAGAACTGAGCATGTGGAGAGACGTTCGTTCATCTAGCACAAAGGGAACGGGTTGCAGGAGAAACTTTTACTCTGGTTTCTCAGTCTGTTTCCTAGTACCGGTTATAAGTTCCTGCAGTTTTCAGTCTAAAACCGAGTTGGAGCTTGTACCTAACCATATATATGTATGGAGTGGATTTTGCGACTGAAAAGAAACTTTGTGTTTCCAACAAGCTAGGTGAAGGACGGCTTTCACACACACTTATCTCTCAGAACTGAGCATGTGGAGAGACGTTCGTTCATCTAGAAAAAAGGGAACGGGTGGCAGGAGAATCTTTTACTCTGGTGTCTCAGTATTTTTCCTAGTGCCGGTTTGAAGTTCCTGCAGTTTTCTCTGTAAAACCCATTTGGAGCTATTACCTCCCCATATATATGTATGGAGTGGAGTTTGCAAGTGAAAAGAATCTTTGTGTTCCCAAAAAGCTAGGTTAAGGACGGCTTTCACACACACATATCTCTCAGAACTGAGCATGTGGAGAGACGTTCGTTCATCTAGCACAAAAGGAACGTGTTGCAGGAGAAACTTTTACTCTGGATTCTCAGTCTGTTTCCTAGTGCCGGTTTGAAGTTCCTGCAGTTTTCACTGTAAAACCGAGTTGGAGCTAGTACCTCCCATTATATATGTATGGAGTGGATTTTGCAACTGAAAAGAAACTTTGTGTTCCCAACAAGCTAGGTGAAGGACGGCTTTCACACACACTTATCTCTCAGAACTGAGCATGTGGAGAGACGTTCGTTCATGTAGCAAAAAATGGAACGGGTTGCAGGGGAAACTTTTACTCTGGTTTCTCAGTCTGTTTCCTAGTGCCTCTATGAAGTTCCTGCAGTTTGCACTGTAAAACCGAGTTGGAGCTAGTACATCCCTATATATATGTACGGATGGGAGTTTGCAACTGAAAAGAAACTTTGTGTTCCCAACAAGCTAGGTGAAGGACGTCTTTCACACACACTTATCTCTGAGAACTGAGAATGATGAGAGACGTTCGTTCATCTAGCACAAAGGGAACTGGTTGCAGGAGAAACTTTTACTCTGGTTTCTCAGTCTGTTTCCTAGTTCCGGTTTGAAGTACCTGCAGTTTGCACTGTAAAACCGAGTTGGAGCTAGTACCTACCCACATATATGTATGTAGTGGAGTTTGCAAGTGAAAAGAAACTTTGTTTTCCCAACATGCTAGGTGAAGTACGGCTTTCACACACACTTATCTCTCAGAACTGAGCATGTGGAGAGACGTTCGTTCATCTAGCACAAAGGGAACGGGTTTCATGAGAAACTTTTACTCTGGTTTCTCAGTCTGTTTCCTAGTGCCGGTTTGAAGTTCCTGCAGTTTTCACTGTAAAACCGAGTTGGAACTAGTACCTCCCCATATATATGTATGGAGTGGAGTTTGCAACTGAAAAGAAACTTTGTGTTCCCAACAAGCTTGGTGAAGGACGGCTTTCACACACACTTATCTCTCAGAACTGAGCATGTGGAGAGACGTTCGTTCATCTAGCACAAAGGGAACGGGTTGCAGGAGAAACTTTTACTCTGGTTTCTCAGTCTGTTTCCTAGTACCGGTTATAAGTTCCTGCAGTTTTCAGTGTAAAACCGAGTTGGAGCTTGTACCTAACCATATATATGTATGGAGTGGATTTTGCAACTGAAAAGAAACTTTGTGTTCCCAACAAGCTAGGTTAAGGACGGCTTTCACACACACATATCTCTCAGAACTGAGCATGTGGAGAGACGTTCGTTCATCTAGCACAAAGGGAACGGGTTGCAGGAGAAACTTTTACTCTGGTTTCTCAGTCTGTTCCCTAGTGCCGGTTTGAAGTTCCTGCAGATTTCACTGTAAAACCGATTTGGAGCTAGTACCTCCCCATATATAATTATGGATTGGAGTTTGTAAGTGAAAAGAATCTTTGTGTTCCCAACAAGCAAGGTGAAGGACGGCTTTCACCCACACTTATCTCTCAGATCTGAGCATGTGGAGACACGTTCATTCATTTAGCACAAAAGGAACGGGTTTCAGGAGAAACTTTTACTCTGGTTTCTCAGTCTGTTTCCTATTGCCGGTTTGAAGTTCCTGCAGTTTTCACTGTAAATCCGAGTTGGAGCTAGTACCTCCCCATATATATGTATGGAGTGGATTTTGCGACTGAAAAGAAACATTGTGTTCCCAAAAATCTAGGTGAAGGATGGCTTTCACACACACTTATCTATCAGAACTGAGCATGTGGAGAGACGTTCGTTCATCTAGAAAAAGGGAACGAGTTGCAGGGGAAACTTTTACTCTGGTTTCTCAGTCTGTTTCCTAGTGCCGGTTTGAAGTTCCTGCAGTTTTCACTGTAAAACCGAGTTGGAGCTAGTACCTCCCCATATATATGTATGGAGTGGAGTTTGCAAGTGAAAAGAATCTTTGTGTTCCCAACAAGCTAGGTGAAGGACGGCTTTCACACACACTTATCTCTCAGAACTGAGCATGTGGAGAGACGTTCGTTCATCTAGCATAAATGGAACGGGTTGCAGGAGAAACTTTTACTGTGGTTTCTCAGTCTGTTTCCTAGTGCCGGTTTGAAGTTCCTGCAGTTTTCACTCTAAATCCGAGTTGGAGCTAGTACCTCCCATTATATATGTATGGAGTGGATTTTGCAACTGAAAAGAAACTTTGTGTTCCCAACAAGCTAGGTGAAGGACGGCTTTCACACACACTTATCTCTCAGAACTGAGCATGTGGAGAGACGTTCGTTCATGTAGCAAAAAAGGGAACGGGTTGCAGGGGAAACTTTTACTCTGGTTTCTCAGTCTGTTTCCTAGTGCCGGTTTGAAGTTCCTGCAGTTTTCACTGTAAAACCGAGTTGGAGCTAATACCTCCCCATATATATGTACGGAGTGGAGTTTGCAACTGAAAAGAAACTTTGTGTTCCCAACAAGCTAGGTGAAGGACGGCTTTCACACACACTTATCTCTCAGAACTGAGCATGTGGAGAGACGTTCATTCATCTAGCACAAAGAGTACGGTTTGCTGGAGAAACTTTTACTCTGGTTTCTCTGTCTGTTTCCTAGTGCCGGTTTGAAGTTCCTGCACTTTGCACAGTAAAACCGAGTTGGATCTAGTACCTCCCCATATATATGTATGGAGTGGATTTTGCAAATGAAAAGTATCTTTGTGTTCCCAAAAAGCTAGGTGAAGGACGGCTTTCACACACACTTATCTCTCAGAACTGAGCATGTGGAGAGACGTTCGTTCATCTAGCACAAAGGGAACGGGTTGCAGGAGAAACATTTACTCTGGTTTCTCAGTCTGTTTCCTAGTGCCGGTTTGAAGTTCCTGCAGTTTTCACTGTAAAACCGAGTTGGAGCTAGTACCTCCCCATATAACTGTATGGAGTGGAGTTTGCAAGTGATAAGAAAATTTGTGTTCCCAACAAGCGAGGTGAAGGACGGCTTCACACACACTTATCTCTCAGAACTGAGCATGTGGAGAGACGTTCGTTCATCTAGCACAAAGGGAACGGGTTGCAGGGGAAACTTTTACTCTGGTTTCTCAGTCTGTTTCCTAGTGCCGGTTTGAAGTTCCTGCAGTTTTCACTGTAAAACCGAGTTGGAACTAGTACCTCCCCATATATATGTATGGAGTGGAGTTTGCAACTGAAAAGAAACTTTGTGTTCCCAACAAGCTAGGTGAAGGACGGCTTTCACACACACTTATCTCTCAGAACTGAGCATGTGGAGAGACGTTCGTTCATCTAGCACAAACGGAAAGATTTGCAGGAGAAACTTTTACTCTGGTTTCTCAGTCTGTTTCCTAGTGCCGGTTATAAGTTCCTGCAGTTTTCACTGTAAAACCGAGTTGGAGCTTGTACCTAACCATATGTATGTATGGAGTGGATTTTGCAACTGAAAAGAAACTTTGTGTTCCCAAAAAGCTAGGTGAAGGATGGCTTTCACACACACTTATCTATCAGAACTGAGCATGTGGAGAGACGTTCGTTCATCTAGAAAAAAGGGAACGAGATGCAGGGGAAACTTTTACTCTGGTTTCTCAGTCTGTTTCCTAGTGCCGGTTTGAAGTTCCTGCATTTTGCACTGTAAAAACCGAGTTGGAGATAGTACTTCCCCATATATATTTTCGGATTGGTGTTTGCAACTGAAAAGAAACTTTGTGTTCCCAACAAGCTAGGTGAAGGACGGCTTTCACACACAATTATCTCTCAGGACTGAGCATGTGGAGAGACGTTCGTTCATCTAGCAAAAAGGAACGGGTTGCAGGAGAAACTTTTACTCTGGTTTCTAAGTCTGTTTCCTAGTGCCGGTTTGAAGTTCCTGCAGTTTTCACTGTAAAACCGAGTTGGAGCTAGTACCTCCCCATATATATGTATGGAGTGGAGTTTGCAAGTGAAAAGAAATTTTGTGTTCCCAACAAGCTAGGTTAAGGATGGCTTTCACACAAACATATCTCTCAGAACTGAGCTTTTGGAGAGACGTTCGTTCATCTAGCACAAAGGGAACGGGTTGCAGGAGAAACTTTTACTCTGGTTTCTCAGTCTGTTCCCTAGTGCCGGTTTGAAGTTCCTGCAGTTTTCACTGTAAAACCGAGTTGGAGCTAGTACCTCCCCATATATAAGTATGGATTGGAGTTTTTAAGTGAAAAGAATCTTTGTGTTCCCAACAAGCTAGGTGAAGTACGGCTTTCACCCACACTTATTTCTCAGAACTGAGCATGTGGAGAGACGTTCGTTCATCTAGCAAAAAGGGAACGGGTTGCAGGAGAAACTATTACTCTGGTTTCTCAGTCTGTTTCCTAGTGCCTCTATGAAGTTCCTGCAGTTTGCAGTGTAAAACCGAGTTGGAGCTTGTACCTAACCATATATATGTATGGAGTGGATTTTGCAACTGAAAAGAAACTTTGTGTTCCCAACAAGCTAGGTGAAGGACATCTTTCACACACACTTATCTCTCAGAACTGAGCATGTGGAGAGACGTTCGTTCATCTAGCAAAAATGGAACGGGTGGCAGGAGAATCTTTTACTCTGGTGTCTCAGTATTTTTCCTAGTGCCGGTTTGAAGTTCCTGCAGTTTTCTCTGTAAAACCGATTTGGAGCTATTACCTCCCCATATATATGTATGGAGTGGAGTTTTCAAGTGAAAAGAAACTTTGTGTTCCCAACAAGCTAGGTTAAGGGCGGCTTTCACACACACATATCTCTCAGAACTGAGCATGTGGAGAGACGTTCGTTCATCTAGCACAAAGGGAACGGGTTGCAGGAGAAACATTTACTCTGGTTTCTCAGTCTGTTCCCTAGTGCCGGTTTGAAGTTCCTGCAGTTTTCACTGTAAAACCGAGTTGGAGCTAGTACCTCCCCATATATAATTATGGATTGGAGTTTGTAAGTGAAAAGAATCTTTGTGTTCCCAACAAGCAAGGTGAAGGACGGCTTTCACCCACACTTATCTCTCAGATCTGAGCATGTGGAGAGACGTTCGTTCATCTAGCACAAAAGGAACGGGTGGCAGGAGAAACTTTTACTCTGGTTTCTCAGTCTGTTTCCTAGTGCCGGTTTGAAGTTCCTGCAGTTTTCACTGTAAATCCGAGTTGGAGCTAGTACCTCCCATTATATATGTATGGAGTGGATTTTGCAACTGAAAAGAAACTTTGTGTTCCCAACAAGCTAGGTGAAGGACGGCTTTCACACACACTTATCTCTCAGAACTGAGCATGTGGAGAGACGTTCGTTCATGTAGCAAAAAAGGGAACGGGTTGCAGGGGAAACTTTTACTCTGGTTTCTCAGTCTGTTTCCTAGTGCCGGTTTGAAGTTCCTGCAGTTTTCACTGTAAAACCGAGTTGGAGCTAGTACCTCCCCATATATATGTACGGAGTGGAGTTTGCAACTGAAAAGAAACTTTGTGTTCCCAACAAGCTAGGTGAAGGACGGCTTTCACACACACTTATCTCTCAGAACTGAGCATGTGGAGAGACGTTCGTTCATCTAGCACAAAGAGTACGGGTTGCTGGAGAAACTTTTACTCTGGTTTCTCTGTCTGTTTCCTAGTGCCGGTTTGAAGTTCCTGCACTTTGCACAGTAAAACCGAGTTGGATCTAGTACCTCCCCATATATATGTATGGAGTGGATTTTGCAAATGAAAAGTATCTTTGTGTTCCCAAAAAGCTAGGTGAAGGACGGCTTTCACACACACTTATCTCTCAGAACTGAGCATGTGGAGAGACGTTCGTTCACTAGCACAAAGGGAACGGGTTGCAGGAGAAACATTTACTCTGGTTTCTCAGTCTGTTTCCTAGTGCCGGTTTGAAATTCCTGCAGTTTTCACTGTAAAACCGAGTTGGAGCTAGTACCTCCCCATATAACTGTATGGAGTGGAGTTTGCAAGAGATAAGAAACTTTGTGTTCCCAACAAGCGAGGTGAAGGACGGCTTTCACACACACTTATCTCTCAGAACTGAGCATGTGGAGAGACGTTCGATCATCTAGCACAAATGGAACGGGTTGCAGGAGAAACTTTTACTCTGGTTTCTCAGTGTGTTTCCTAGTGCCTGTATGAAGTTCCTGCAGTTTGCACTGTAAAACCGAGTTGGAGCTAGTACCTCCCCATATATATGTACGGATGGGAGTTTGCAACTGAAAAGAAACTTTGTGTTCCCAACAAGCTAGGTGAAGGACGTCTTTCACACACACTTATCTCTCAGAACTGAGAATGTTGAGAGACGTTCATTCATCTAGCACAAAGGGAACGGGTTGCAGGGGAAACTTTTACTCTGGTTTCTCAGTCTGTTTCCTAGTGCCGGTTTGAAGTTCCTGCAGTTTTCACTGTAAAACCGAGTTGGAGCTAGTACCTCCCCATATATATGTATGGAGTGGAGTTTGCAACTGAAAAGAAACTTTGTGTTCCCAACAAGCTAGGTGAAGGACGGCTTTCACACACACTTATCTCTCAGAACTGAGCATGTGGAGAGACGTTCGTTCATCTAGCACAAACGGAAAGATTTGCAGGAGAAACTTTTACTCTGGTTTCTCAGTCTGTTTCCTAGTGCCGGTGATAAGTTCCTGCAGTTTTCACTGTAAAACCGAGTTGGAGCTTCTACCTAACCATATGTATGTATGGAGTGGATTTTGCAACTGAAAAGAAACTTTGTGTTCCCAAAAAGCTAGGTGAAGGATGGCTTTCACACACACTTATATATCGGAACTGAACATGTGGAGAGACGTTCGTTCATCTAGAAAAAAGGGAACGAGATGCAGGGGAAACTTTTACTCTGGTTTCTCAGTCTGTTTCCTAGTGCCGGTTTGAAGTTCCTGCATTTTGCACTGTAAAAACCGAGTTGGAGATAGTACTTCCCCATATATATGTTCGGATTGGTGTTTGCAACTGAAAAGAAACTTTGTGTTCCCAACAAGCTAGGTGAAGGACGGCTTTCACACACACTTATCTCTCAGAATTGAGCATGTGGAGAGACGTTCGTTCATCTAGCACAAAGGGAACGGGTTGCAGGAGAAACTTTTACTCTGGTTTCTCAGTCTGTTTCCTAGTGCCGGTTTGAAGTTCCTGCATTTTGCAGTGTAAAAACCGAGTTGGTGATAGTACCACCCCATTTATATGTATGGAGTGGAGTTAGCAACTGAAAAGAAACTTTGTGTTCCCAACAAGCTAGGTGAAGGACGGCTTTCACACACACTTATCTCTCAGGAGTGAGCATGTGGAGAGGCGTTCGTTCATCTAGCATAAATGGAACGGGTTGCAGGAGAAATTTTTACTCTGGTTTCTCAGTCTGTTTCCTAGTGCCGGTTTGAAGTTCCTGCAGTTTGCACTGTAAAACCGAGTTGGAGCTAGTACCTCCCCATATATATGTATGGAGTGGAGTTTGCAAGTGAAAAGAATCTTTGTGTTCCCAACAAGCTAGGTGAAGGACGGCTTTCACACACACTTATCTCTCAGAACTGAGCATGTGGAGAGACGTTCGTTCATCTAGCAAAAAGGAACGGGTTGCAGGAGAAACTTTTACTCTGGTTTCTAAGTCTGTTTCCTAGTGCCGGTTTGAAGTTCCTGCAGTTTTCACTGTAAAACCGAGTTGGAGCTAGTACCTCCCCATATATATGTATGGAGTGGAGTTTGCAAGTGAAAAGAAACTTTGTGTTCCCAACAAGCTAGGTTAAGGACGGCTTTCACACACACATATCTCTCAGAACTGAGCATGTGGAGAGACGTTCGTTCATCTAGCACAAAGGGAACGGGTTGCAGGAGAAACTTTTACTCTGGTTTCTCAGTCTGTTCCCTAGTGCCGGTTTGAAGTTCCTGCAGTTTTCACTGTAAAACCGAGTTGGAGCTAGTACCTCCCCATATATAAGTATGGATTGGAGTTTTTAAGTGAAAAGAATCTTTGTGTTCCCAACAAGCTAGGTGAAGGACGGCTTTCACCCACACTTATCTCTCAGAACTGAGCATGTGGAGAGACGTTCATTCATCTAGCACAAAAGGAACGGGTTGCAGGAGAAACTTTTACTCTGGTTTCTCAGTCTGTTTCCTATTGCCGGTTTGAAGTTCCTGCAGTTTTCACTGTAAAACCGATTTGGAGCTAGTACCTACCCATATATATGTATGGAGTGGATTTTGCAACTGAAAAGAAACATTGTGTTCCCAAAAAGCTAGGTGAAGGATGGCTTTCACACACACTTATCTATCAGAACTGAGCATGTGGAGAGACGTTCGTTCATCTAGAAAAAAGGGAACGAGTTGCAGGGGAAACTTTTACTCTGGTTTCTCAGTCTGTTTCCTAGTGCCGGTTTGAAGTTCCTGCATTTTGCACTGTAAAAACCGAGTTGGAGATAGTAATTCCCCATATATATGTTCGGATTGGAGTTTGCAACTGAAAAGAATCTTTGTGTTCCCAACAAGCTAGGTGAAGGACGGCTTTCACACACACTTATCTCTCAGAATTGAGCATGTGGAGAGACGTTCGTTCATCTAGCACAAAGGGAACGGGTTGCAGGAGAAACTTTTACTCTGGTTTCTCAGTCTGTTTCCTAGTGCCTGTATGAAGTTCCTGCAGTTTGCACGTAAAACCGAGTTGGAGCTAGTACCTCCCCATATATATGTACGGATGGGAGTTTGCAACTGAAAAGGAACTTTGTGTTCCCAACAAGCTAGGTGAAGGACGTCTTTCACACACACTTATCTCTCAGAACTGAGAATGTTGAGAGACGTTCGTTCATCTAGCACAAAGGGAACGGGTTGCAGGGGAAACTTTTACTCTGGTTTCTCAGTCTGTTTCCTAGTGCCGGTTTGAAGTTCCTGCAGTTTTCACTGTAAAACCGAGTTGGAGCTAGTACCTCCCCATATATATGTACGGAGTGGAGTTTGCAACTGAAAAAAAAACTTTGTGTTCCCAACAAGCTAGGTGAAGGACGGCTTTCACACACACTTATCTCTCAGAACTGAGCATGTGGAGAGACGTTCGTTCATCTAGCACAAAGGGTACGGGTTGCTGGAGAAACTTTTACTCTGGTTTCTCTGTCTGTTTCCTAGTGCCGGTTTGAATTTCCTGCACTTTGCACAGTAAAACCGAGTTGGAGCTAGTACCTCCCCATATATATGTATGGAGTGGAGTTTGCAAATGAAAAGTATCTTTGTGTTCCCAACAAGCTAGGTGAAGGACGGCTTTCACACACACTTATCTCTCAGAACTGAGCATGTGGAGAGACGTTCGTTCATCTAGCACAAAGGGAACGGGTTGCAGGAGAAACTTTTACTCTGGTTTCTCAGTCTGTTTCCTAGTGCCGGTTTGAAGTTCCTGCAGTTTGCACTGTAAAACCGAGTTGGAGCTAGTACCTCCCCATATATATGTATGGATTTGAGTTTGCAGGTGAAAAGAAACTTTGTGTTCCCAACAAGCTAGGTGAAGGACGGCTTTCACCCACACATAACTCTCAGAACTGAGCATGTGGAGAGACGTTCGTTCATGTAGCACAAAGGAAACGGGTTGCAGGAGAAACTTTTACTCCGGTTTCTCAGTCTGTTTCCTAGTGCCGGTTTGAAGTTCCTGCAGTTTTCACTGTAAAACCGAGTTGGAGCTAGTACCTCCCCATATAAATGTATGGAGTGGAGTTTGTAAGTGATAAGAAACTTTGTGTTCCCAACAAGATAGGTGAAGGACGGCTTTCACACACACTTATCTCTCAGAACTGAGCATGTGGAGAGACGTTCGATCATCTAGCACAAATGGAACGGGTTGCAGGAGAAACTTTTACTCTGGTTTCTCAGTCTGTTTCCTAGTGCCTGTATGAAGTTCCTGCAGTTTGCACTGTAAAACCGAGTTGGAGCTAGTACCTCCCCATATATATGTACGGATGGGAGTTTGCAACTGAAAAGGAACTTTGTGTTCCCAACAAGCTAGGTGAAGGACGTCTTTCACACACACTTATCTCTCAGAACTGAGAATGTTGAGAGACGTTCGTTCATCTAGCACAAAGGGAACGGGTTGCAGGGGAAACTTTTACTCTGGTTTCTCAGTCTGTTTCCTAGTTCCGGTTTGAAGTACCTGCAGTTTGCACTGTAAAACAGAGTTGGAGCTAGTACCTCCCCACATATATGTATGGAGTGGAGTTTGCAAGTGAAAAGAAACTTTGTTTTCCCAACATGCTAGGTGAAGTACGGCTTTCACACACACTTATCTCTCAGAACTGAGCATGTGGAGAGACGTTCGTTCATCTAGCACAAAGGGAACGTGTTGCAGGAGAAACTTTTACTCTGGTTTCTCAGTCTGTTTCCTAGTGCCGGTTTGAAGTTCCTGCAGTTTGCACTGTAAAATCGAGTTGGAGCTAGTACCTCCCCATATATATGTATGGAGTGGAGTTTGCAAGTGAAAAGAATCTTTGTGTTCCCAACAAGCTAGGTGAAGGACGGCTTTCACACACACTTATCTCTCAGAACTGAGCATGTGGAGAGACGTTCGTTCATGTAGCACAAAAGGAACGGGTTGCAGGAGAAACTTTTACTCTGGTTTCTCAGTCTGTTCCCTAGTGCCGGTTTGAAGTTCCTGCAGTTTTCACTGTAAATCCGAGTTGGTGCTAATACCTCCCATTATATATGTATGGAGTGGATTTTGCAACTGAAAAGAAACTTTGTGTTCCCAAAATCTAGGTGAAGGACGGCTTTCACACACACTTATCTCTCAGAACTGAGCATGTGGAGAGACGTTCGTTCATGTAGCAAAAAAGGAACGGGTTGCAGGGGAAACTTTTACTCTGGTTTCTTAGTCTGTTTCCTAGTGCCGGTTTGAAGTTCCTGCAGTTTTCATTGTAAAATCGGGTTGGAGCTAGTACCTCCCCATATATATGTACGGAGTGGAGTTTGCAACTGAAAAGAAACTTTGTGTTCCCAACAAGCTAGGTGAAGGACGGCTTTCACACACACTTATCTCTCAGAACTGAGCATGTGGAGAGACGTTCGTTCATCTAGCACAAAGGTAACGGGTTGCTGGAGAAACTTTTACTCTGGTTTCTCTGTCTGTTTCCTAGTGCCGGTTTGAAGTTCCTGCAATTTGCACAGTAAAACCGAGTTGGATCTAGTACCTCCCCATATATATGTATGGAGTGGATTTTGCAAATGAAAAGTATCTTTGTGTTCCCAAAAAGCTAGGTGAAGGACGGCTTTCACACACACTTATCTCTAAGAACTGAGCATGTGGAGAGACGTTCGTTCATCTAGCACAAAGGGAACGGGTTGCAGGAGAAACTTTTACTCTGGTTTCTCAGTCTGTTTCCTAGTGCCGGTTTGAAGTTCCTGCAGTTTGCACTGTAAAACCGAGTTGGAGCTAGTACCTCCCCATATATATGTATGGATTTGAGTTTGCAAGAGAAAAGAAACTTTGTGTTCCCAACAAGCTAGGTGAAGGACGGCTTTCACCCACACATAACTCTCAGAACTGAGCATGTGGAGAGACGTTCGTTCATGTAGCACAAAGGGAACGGGTTGCAGGAGAAACTTTTACTCTGGTTTCTCAGTCTGTTTCCTAGTGCCGGTTTGAAGTTCCTGCAATTTTCACTTTAAAACCGAGTTGGAGCTAGTACCTCCCCATATAACTGTATGGAGTGGAGTTTGCAAGTGATAAGAAACTTTGTGTTCCCAACAAGCTAGGTGAAGGACGGCTTTCACACACACTTATCTCTCAGAACTGAGCATGTGGAGAGACGTTCGATCATCTAGCACAAATGGAACGGGTTGCAGGAGAAACTTTTACTCTGGTTTCTCAGTCTGTTTCCTAGTGCCTGTATGAAGTACCTGCAGTTTGCACTGTAAAACCGAGTTGGAGCTAGTACCTCCCCATATATATGTACGGATGGGAGTTTGCAACTGAAAAGAAACTTTGTGTTCCCAACAAGCTAGGTGAAGGACGTCTTTCACACACACTTATCTCTCAGAACTGAGAATGTTGAGAGACGTTCGTTCATCTAGCACAAAGGGAACGGGTTGCAGGGGAAACTTTTACTCTGGTTTCTCAGTCTGTTTCCTAGTTCCGGTTTGAAGTACCTGCAGTTTGCACTGTAATACCGAGTTGGATCAAGTACCTCCCCACATATATGTATGGATTGGAGTTTGCAAGTGAAAAGAAACTTTGTTTTCCCAACATGCTAGGTGAAGTACGGCTTTCACACACACTTATCTCTCAGAACTGAGCATGTGGAGAGACGTTCGTTCATCTAGCACATAGGGAACGGGTTGCAGGAGAAACTTTTACTCTGGTTTCTCAGTCTGTTTCCTAGTGCCTGTTTGAAGTTCCTGCAGTTTTCACTGTAAAACCGAGTTGGAAATAGTACCTCCCCATATATATGTATGGAGTGGAGTTTTCAACTGAAAAGAAACTTTGTGTTCCCAACAAGCTAGGTGAAGGACGGCTTTCACACACACTTATCTCTCAGAACTGAGCATGTGGAGAGACGTTCGTTCATCTAGCACAAAGGGAAAGATTTGCAGGAGAAACTTTTACTCTGGTTTCTCAGTCTGTTTCCTAGTGCCGGTTTGAAGTTCCTGCAGTTTTCACTGTAAAACCGAGTTGGAGCTAGTACCTCCCCATATATAAGTATGGATTGGAGTTTGTAAGTGAAAAGAATCTTTGTGTTCCCAACAAGCTAGGTGAAGGACGGCTTTCACCCACACATAACTCTCAGAACTGAGCATGTGGAGAGACGTTCGTTCATGTAGCACAAAGGGAACGGTTTGCAGGAGAAACTTTTACTCTGGTTTCTCAGTCTGTTTCCTATTGTCGGTTTGAAGTTCCTGCAGTTTTCACTGTAAAACCGAGTTGGAGCTAGTACCTCCCCATATATATGTATGGAGTGGATTTTGCAACTGAAATGAAACATTGTGTTCCCAAAAAGCTAGGTGAAGGATGGCTTTCACACACACTTATGTATCAGAACTGAGCATGTGGAGAGACGTTCGTTCATCTAGAAAAAAGGGAACGAGTTGCAGGGGAAACTTTTACTCTGGTTTCTCAGTCTGTTTCCTAGTGCCGGTTTGAAGTTCCTGCATTTTGCACTGTAAAAACCGAGTTGGAGATAGTACTTCCCCATATATATGTTCGGATTGGAGTTTGCAACTGAAAAGAAACTTTGTGTTCCCAACAAGCTAGGTGAAGGACGGCTTTCACACACACTTATCTCTCAGAATTGAGCATGTGGAGAGACGTTCGTTCATCTAGCACAAAGGGAACGGGTTGCAGGAGAAACTATTACTCTGGTTTCTCAGTCTGTTTCCTAGTGCCTCTATGAAGTTCCTGCAGTTTGCAGTGTAAAACCGAGTTGGAGCTTGTACCTAACCATATATATGTATGGAGTGGATTTTGCAACTGAAAAGAAACTTTGTGTTCCCAACAAGCTAGGTGAAGGACGGCTTTCACACACACTTATCTCTCAGAACTGAGCATGTGGAGAGACGTTCGTTCATCTAGCAAAAATGGAACGGGTGGCAGGAGAATCTTTTACTCTGGTGTCTCAGTATTTTTCCTAGTGCCGGTTTGAAGTTCCTGCAGTTTTCTCTGTAAAACCGATTTGGAGCTATTACCTCCCCATATATATGTATGGAGTGGAGTTTTCAAGTGAAAAGAAACTTTGTGTTCCCAACAAGCTAGGTTAAGGACGGCTTTCACACACACATATCTCTCAGAACTGAGCATGTGGAGAGACGTTCGTTCATCTAGCACAAAGGGAACGGGTTGCAGGAGAAACATTTACTCTGGTTTCTCAGTCTGTTCCCTAGTGCCGGTTTGAAGTTCCTGCAGTTTTCACTGTAAAACCGAGTTGGAGCTAGTACCTCCCCATATATAATTATGGATTGGAGTTTGTAAGTGAAAAGAATCTTTGTGTTCCCAACAAGCAAGGTGAAGGACGGCTTTCACCCACACTTATCTCTCAGATCTGAGCATGTGGAGAGACGTTCGTTCATCTAGCACAAAAGGAACGGGTGGCAGGAGAAACTTTTACTCTGGTTTCTCAGTCTGTTTCCTAGTGCCGGTTTGAAGTTCCTGCAGTTTTCACTGTAAATCCGAGTTGGAGCTAGTACCTCCCATTATATATGTATGGAGTGGATTTTGCAACTGAAAAGAAACTTTGTGTTCCCAACAAGCTAGGTGAAGGACGGCTTTCACACACACTTATCTCTCAGAACTGAGCATGTGGAGAGACGTTCGTTCATGTAGCAAAAAAGGGAACGGGTTGCAGGGGAAACTTTTACTCTGGTTTCTCAGTCTGTTTCCTAGTGCCGGTTTGAAGTTCCTGCAGTTTTCACTGTAAAACCGAGTTGGAGCTAGTACCTCCCCATATATATGTACGGAGTGGAGTTTGCAACTGAAAAGAAACTTTGTGTTCCCAACAAGCTAGGTGAAGGACGGCTTTCACACACACTTATCTCTCAGAACTGAGCATGTGGAGAGACGTTCGTTCATCTAGCACAAAGAGTACGGGTTGCTGGAGAAACTTTTACTCTGGTTTCTCTGTCTGTTTCCTAGTGCCGGTTTGAAGTTCCTGCACTTTGCACAGTAAAACCGAGTTGGATCTAGTACCTCCCCATATATATGTATGGAGTGGATTTTGCAAATGAAAAGTATCTTTGTGTTCCCAAAAAGCTAGGTGAAGGACGGCTTTCACACACACTTATCTCTCAGAACTGAGCATGTGGAGAGACGTTCGTTCACTAGCACAAAGGGAACGGGTTGCAGGAGAAACATTTACTCTGGTTTCTCAGTCTGTTTCCTAGTGCCGGTTTGAAGTTCCTGCAGTTTTCACTGTAAAACCGAGTTGGAGCTAGTACCTCCCCATATAACTGTATGGAGTGGAGTTTGCAAGAGATAAGAAACTTTGTGTTCCCAACAAGCGAGGTGAAGGACGGCTTTCACACACACTTATCTCTCAGAACTGAGCATGTGGAGAGACGTTCGATCATCTAGCACAAATGGAACGGGTTGCAGGAGAAACTTTTACTCTGGTTTCTCAGTGTGTTTCCTAGTGCCTGTATGAAGTTCCTGCAGTTTGCACTGTAAAACCGAGTTGGAGCTAGTACCTCCCCATATATATGTACGGATGGGAGTTTGCAACTGAAAAGAAACTTTGTGTTCCCAACAAGCTAGGTGAAGGACGTCTTTCACACACACTTATCTCTCAGAACTGAGAATGTTGAGAGACGTTCATTCATCTAGCACAAAGGGAACGGGTTGCAGGGGAAACTTTTACTCTGGTTTCTCAGTCTGTTTCCTAGTGCCGGTTTGAAGTTCCTGCAGTTTTCACTGTAAAACCGAGTTGGAGCTAGTACCTCCCCATATATATGTATGGAGTGGAGTTTGCAACTGAAAAGAAACTTTGTGTTCCCAACAAGCTAGGTGAAGGACGGCTTTCACACACACTTATCTCTCAGAACTGAGCATGTGGAGAGACGTTCGTTCATCTAGCACAAACGGAAAGATTTGCAGGAGAAACTTTTACTCTGGTTTCTCAGTCTGTTTCCTAGTGCCGGTGATAAGTTCCTGCAGTTTTCACTGTAAAACCGAGTTGGAGCTTCTACCTAACCATATGTATGTATGGAGTGGATTTTGCAACTGAAAAGAAACTTTGTGTTCCCAAAAAGCTAGGTGAAGGATGGCTTTCACACACACTTATATATCAGAACTGAACATGTGGAGAGACGTTCGTTCATCTAGAAAAAAGGGAACGAGATGCAGGGGAAACTTTTACTCTGGTTTCTCAGTCTGTTTCCTAGTGCCGGTTTGAAGTTCCTGCATTTTGCACTGTAAAAACCGAGTTGGAGATAGTACTTCCCCATATATATGTTCGGATTGGTGTTTGCAACTGAAAAGAAACTTTGTGTTCCCAACAAGCTAGGTGAAGGACGGCTTTCACACACACTTATCTCTCAGAATTGAGCATGTGGAGAGACGTTCGTTCATCTAGCACAAAGGGAACGGGTTGCAGGAGAAACTTTTACTCTGGTTTCTCAGTCTGTTTCCTAGTGCCGGTTTGAAGTTCCTGCATTTTGCAGTGTAAAAACCGAGTTGGTGATAGTACCACCCCATTTATATGTATGGAGTGGAGTTAGCAACTGAAAAGAAACTTTGTGTTCCCAACAAGCTAGGTGAAGGACGGCTTTCACACACACTTATCTCTCAGGAGTGAGCATGTGGAGAGGCGTTCGTTCATCTAGCATAAATGGAACGGGTTGCAGGAGAAATTTTTACTCTGGTTTCTCAGTCTGTTTCCTAGTGCCGGTTTGAAGTTCCTGCAGTTTGCACTGTAAAACCGAGTTGGAGCTAGTACCTCCCCATATATATGTATGGAGTGGAGTTTGCAAGTGAAAAGAATCTTTGTGTTCCCAACAAGCTAGGTGAAGGACGGCTTTCACACACACTTATCTCTCAGAACTGAGCATGTGGAGAGACGTTCGTTCATCTAGCAAAAAGGAACGGGTTGCAGGAGAAACTTTTACTCTGGTTTCTAAGTCTGTTTCCTAGTGCCGGTTTGAAGTTCCTGCAGTTTTCACTGTAAAACCGAGTTGGAGCTAGTACCTCCCCATATATATGTATGGAGTGGAGTTTGCAAGTGAAAAGAAACTTTGTGTTCCCAACAAGCTAGGTTAAGGACGGCTTTCACACACACATATCTCTCAGAACTGAGCATGTGGAGAGACGTTCGTTCATCTAGCACAAAGGGAACGGGTTGCAGGAGAAACTTTTACTCTGGTTTCTCAGTCTGTTCCCTAGTGCCGGTTTGAAGTTCCTGCAGTTTTCACTGTAAAACCGAGTTGGAGCTAGTACCTCCCCATATATAAGTATGGATTGGAGTTTTTAAGTGAAAAGAATCTTTGTGTTCCCAACAAGCTAGGTGAAGGACGGCTTTCACCCACACTTATCTCTCAGAACTGAGCATGTGGAGAGACGTTCATTCATCTAGCACAAAAGGAACGGGTTGCAGGAGAAACTTTTACTCTGGTTTCTCAGTCTGTTTCCTATTGCCGGTTTGAAGTTCCTGCAGTTTTCACTGTAAAACCGAGTTGGAGCTAGTACCTACCCATATATATGTATGGAGTGGATTTTGCAACTGAAAAGAAACATTGTGTTCCCAAAAAGCTAGGTGAAGGATGGCTTTCACACACACTTATCTATCAGAACTGAGCATGTGGAGAGACGTTCGTTCATCTAGAAAAAAGGGAACGAGTTGCAGGGGAAACTTTTACTCTGGTTTCTCAGTCTGTTTCCTAGTGCCGGTTTGAAGTTCCTGCATTTTGCACTGTAAAACCCGAGTTGGAGATAGTAATTCCCCATATATATGTTCGGATTGGAGTTTGCAACTGAAAAGAATCTTTGTGTTCCCAACAAGCTAGGTGAAGGACGGCTTTCACACACACTTATCTCTCAGAATTGAGCATGTGGAGAGACGTTCGTTCATCTAGCACAAAGGGAACGGGTTGCAGGAGAAACTTTTACTCTGGTTTCTCAGTCTGTTTCCTAGTGCCTGTATGAAGTTCCTGCAGTTTGCACGTAAAACCGAGTTGGAGCTAGTACCTCCCCATATATATGTACGGATGGGAGTTTGCAACTGAAAAGGAACTTTGTGTTCCCAACAAGCTAGGTGAAGGACGTCTTTCACACACACTTATCTCTCAGAACTGAGAATGTTGAGAGACGTTCGTTCATCTAGCACAAAGGGAACGGGTTGCAGGGGAAACTTTTACTCTGGTTTCTCAGTCTGTTTCCTAGTGCCGGTTTGAAGTTCCTGCAGTTTTCACTGTAAAACCGAGTTGGAGCTAGTACCTCCCCATATATATGTACGGAGTGGAGTTTGCAACTGAAAAAAAAACTTTGTGTTCCCAACAAGCTAGGTGAAGGACGGCTTTCACACACACTTATCTCTCAGAACTGAGCATGTGGAGAGACGTTCGTTCATCTAGCACAAAGGGTACGGGTTGCTGGAGAAACTTTTACTCTGGTTTCTCTGTCTGTTTCCTAGTGCCGGTTTGAATTTCCTGCACTTTGCACAGTAAAACCGAGTTGGAGCTAGTACCTCCCCATATATATGTATGGAGTGGAGTTTGCAAATGAAAAGTATCTTTGTGTTCCCAACAAGCTAGGTGAAGGACGGCTTTCACACACACTTATCTCTCAGAACTGAGCATGTGGAGAGACGTTCGTTCATCTAGCACAAAGGGAACGGGTTGCAGGAGAAACTTTTACTCTGGTTTCTCAGTCTGTTTCCTAGTGCCGGTTTGAAGTTCCTGCAGTTTGCACTGTAAAACCGAGTTGGAGCTAGTACCTCCCCATATATATGTATGGATTTGAGTTTGCAGGTGAAAAGAAACTTTGTGTTCCCAACAAGCTAGGTGAAGGACGGCTTTCACCCACACATAACTCTCAGAACTGAGCATGTGGAGAGACGTTCGTTCATGTAGCACAAAGGAAACGGGTTGCAGGAGAAACTTTTACTCCGGTTTCTCAGTCTGTTTCCTAGTGCCGGTTTGAAGTTCCTGCAGTTTTCACTGTAAAACCGAGTTGGAGCTAGTACCTCCCCATATAAATGTATGGAGTGGAGTTTGTAAGTGATAAGAAACTTTGTGTTCCCAACAAGATAGGTGAAGGACGGCTTTCACACACACTTATCTCTCAGAACTGAGCATGTGGAGAGACGTTCGATCATCTAGCACAAATGGAACGGGTTGCAGGAGAAACTTTTACTCTGGTTTCTCAGTCTGTTTCCTAGTGCCTGTATGAAGTTCCTGCAGTTTGCACTGTAAAACCGAGTTGGAGCTAGTACCTCCCCATATATATGTACGGATGGGAGTTTGCAACTGAAAAGGAACTTTGTGTTCCCAACAAGCTAGGTGAAGGACGTCTTTCACACACACTTATCTCTCAGAACTGAGAATGTTGAGAGACGTTCGTTCATCTAGCACAAAGGGAACGGGTTGCAGGGGAAACTTTTACTCTGGTTTCTCAGTCTGTTTCCTAGTTCCGGTTTGAAGTACCTGCAGTTTGCACTGTAAAACAGAGTTGGAGCTAGTACCTCCCCACATATATGTATGGAGTGGAGTTTGCAAGTGAAAAGAAACTTTGTTTTCCCAACATGCTAGGTGAAGTACGGCTTTCACACACACTTATCTCTCAGAACTGAGCATGTGGAGAGACGTTCGTTCATCTAGCACAAAGGGAACGTGTTGCAGGAGAAACTTTTACTCTGGTTTCTCAGTCTGTTTCCTAGTGCCGGTTTGAAGTTCCTGCAGTTTGCACTGTAAAATCGAGTTGGAGCTAGTACCTCCCCATATATATGTATGGAGTGGAGTTTGCAAGTGAAAAGAATCTTTGTGTTCCCAACAAGCTAGGTGAAGGACGGCTTTCACACACACTTATCTCTCAGAACTGAGCATGTGGAGAGACGTTCGTTCATGTAGCACAAAAGGAACGGGTTGCAGGAGAAACTTTTACTCTGGTTTCTCAGTCTGTTCCCTAGTGCCGGTTTGAAGTTCCTGCAGTTTTCACTGTAAATCCGAGTTGGTGCTAATACCTCCCATTATATACGTATGGAGTGGATTTTGCAACTGAAAAGAAACTTTGTGTTCCCAAAATCTAGGTGAAGGACGGCTTTCACACACACTTATCTCTCAGAACTGAGCATGTGGAGAGACGTTCGTTCATGTAGCAAAAAAGGAACGGGTTGCAGGGGAAACTTTTACTCTGGTTTCTTAGTCTGTTTCCTAGTGCCGGTTTGAAGTTCCTGCAGTTTTCATTGTAAAATCGGGTTGGAGCTAGTACCTCCCCATATATATGTACGGAGTGGAGTTTGCAACTGAAAAGAAACTTTGTGTTCCCAACAAGCTAGGTGAAGGACGGCTTTCACACACACTTATCTCTCAGAACTGAGCATGTGGAGAGACGTTCGTTCATCTAGCACAAAGGTAACGGGTTGCTGGAGAAACTTTTACTCTGGTTTCTCTGTCTGTTTCCTAGTGCCGGTTTGAAGTTCCTGCAATTTGCACAGTAAAACCGAGTTGGATTTAGTACCTCCCCATATATATGTATGGAGTGGATTTTGCAAATGAAAAGTATCTTTGTGTTCCCAAAAAGCTAGGTGAAGGACGGCTTTCACACACACTTATCTCTAAGAACTGAGCATGTGGACAGACGTTCGTTCATCTAGCACAAAGGGAACGGGTTGCAGGAGAAACTTTTACTCTGGTTTCTCAGTCTGTTTCCTAGTGCCGGTTTGAAGTTCCTGCAGTTTGCACTGTAAAACCGAGTTGGAGCTAGTACCTCCCCATATATATGTATGGATTTGAGTTTGCAAGAGAAAAGAAACTTTGTGTTCCCAACAAGCTAGGTGAAGGACGGCTTTCACCCACACATAACTCTCAGAACTGAGCATGTGGAGAGACGTTCGTTCATGTAGCACAAAGGGAACGGGTTGCAGGAGAAACTTTTACTCTGGTTTCTCAGTCTGTTTCCTAGTGCCGGTTTGAAGTTCCTGCAATTTTCACTTTAAAACCGAGTTGGAGCTAGTACCTCCCCATATAACTGTATGGAGTGGAGTTTGCAAGTGATAAGAAACTTTGTGTTCCCAACAAGCTAGGTGAAGGACGGCTTTCACACACACTTATCTCTCAGAACTGAGCATGTGGAGAGACGTTCGATCATCTAGCACAAATGGAACGGGTTGCAGGAGAAACTTTTACTCTGGTTTCTCAGTCTGTTTCCTAGTGCCTGTATGAAGTACCTGCAGTTTGCACTGTAAAACCGAGTTGGAGCTAGTACCTCCCCATATATATGTACGGATGGGAGTTTGCAACTGAAAAGAAACTTTGTGTTCCCAACAAGCTAGGTGAAGGACGTCTTTCACACACACTTATCTCTCAGAACTGAGAATGTTGAGAGACGTTCGTTCATCTAGCACAAAGGGAACGGGTTGCAGGGGAAACTTTTACTCTGGTTTCTCAGTCTGTTTCCTAGTTCCGGTTTGAAGTACCTGCAGTTTGCACTGTAATACCGAGTTGGATCAAGTACCTCCCCACATATATGTATGGATTGGAGTTTGCAAGTGAAAAGAAACTTTGTTTTCCCAACATGCTAGGTGAAGTACGGCTTTCACACACACTTATCTCTCAGAACTGAGCATGTGGAGAGACGTTCGTTCATCTAGCACATAGGGAACGGGTTGCAGGAGAAACTTTTACTCTGGTTTCTCAGTCTGTTTCCTAGTGCCTGTTTGAAGTTCCTGCAGTTTTCACTGTAAAACCGAGTTGGAAATAGTACCTCCCCATAAATATGTATGGAGTGGAGTTTTCAACTGAAAAGAAACTTTGTGTTCCCAACAAGCTAGGTGAAGGACGGCTTTCACACACACTTATCTCTCAGAACTGAGCATGTGGAGAGACGTTCGTTCATCTAGCACAAAGGGAAAGATTTGCAGGAGAAACTTTTACTCTGGTTTCTCAGTCTGTTTCCTAGTGCCGGTTTGAAGTTCCTGCAGTTTTCACTGTAAAACCGAGTTGGAGCTAGTACCTCCCCATATATAAGTATGGATTGGAGTTTGTAAGTGAAAAGAATCTTTGTGTTCCCAACAAGCTAGTTGAAGGACGGCTTTCACCCACACATAACTCTCAGAACTGAGCATGTGGAGAGACGTTCGTTCATGTAGCACAAAGGGAACGGTTTGCAGGAGAAACTTTTACTCTGGTTTCTCAGTCTGTTTCCTATTGTCGGTTTGAAGTTCCTGCAGTTTTCACTGTAAAACCGAGTTGGAGCTAGTACCTCCCCATATATATGTATGGAGTGGATTTTGCAACTGAAAAGAAACATTGTGTTCCCAAAAAGCTAGGTGAAGGATGGCTTTCACACACACTTATGTATCAGAACTGAGCATGTGGTGAGACGTTCGTTCATCTAGAAAAAAGGGAACGAGTTGCAGGGGAAACTTTTACTCTGGTTTCTCAGTCTGTTTCCTAGTGCCGGTTTGAAGTTCCTGCATTTTGCACTGTAAAAACCGAGTTGGAGATAGTACTTCCCCATATATATGTTCGGATTGGAGTTTGCAACTGAAAAGAAACTTTGTGTTCCCAACAAGCTAGGTGAAGGACGGCTTTCACACACACTTATCTCTCAGAATTGAGCATGTGGAGAGACGTTCGTTCATCTAGCACAAAGGGAACGGGTTGCAGGAGAAACTTTTACTCTGGTTTCTCAGTCTGTTTCCTGTGCCGGTTTGAAGTTCCTGCATTTTGCAGTGTAAAAACCGAGTTGGTGATAGTACCACACCATATATATGTATGGAGTGGAGTTTGCAACTGAAAAGAAACTTTGTGTTCCCAACAAGCTAGGTGAAGGACGGCTTTCACACACACTTATCTCTCAGGACTGAGCATGTGGAGAGACGTTCGTTCATCTAGCATAAAGGGAACGGGTTGCAGGAAAAATTTTTACTCTGGTTTCTCAGTCTGTTTCCTAGTGCCGGTTTGAAGTTCCTGCAGTTTGCACTGTAAAACCGAGTTGGAGCTAGTACCTACCCATATATATGTATGGAGTGGAGTTTGCAAGTGAAAAGAATCTTTGTGTTCCCAACAAGCTAGGTGAAGGACGGCTTTCACACACACTTATCTCTCAGAACTGAGCATGTGGAGAGACGTTCGTTCATCTAGCAAAAAGGAACGGGTTGCAGGAGAAACTTTTACTCTGGTTTCTCAGTCTGTTTCCTATTGCCGGTTTGAAGTTCCTGCAGTTTTCACTGTAAAACCGAGTTGGAGCTAGTACCTCCCCATATATAAGTATGGAGTGGATTTTGCAACTGAAAAGAAACATTGTGTTCCCAAAAAGCTAGGTGAAGGATGGCTTTCACACACACTTATCTATCAGAACTGAGCATGTTTAGAGACGTTCGTTCATCTAGAAAAAAGGGAACGAGTTGCAGGGGAAACTTTTACTCTGGTTTCTCAGTCTGTTTCCTAGTGCCGGTTTGAAGTTCCTGCATTTTGCACTGTAAAAACCGAGTTGGAGATAGTACTTCCCCATATATATGTTCGGATTGGAGTTAGCAACTGAAAAGAAACTTTGTGTTCCCAACAAGCTAGGTGAAGGACGGCTTTCACACACACTTATCTCTCAGAATTGAGCATGTGGAGAGACGTTCGTTCATCTAGCACAAAGGGAACGGATTGCAGGGGAAACTTTTACTCTGGTTTCTCAGTCTTTTTCCTAGTTCCGGTTTGAAGTACCTGCAGTTTGCACTGTAAAACCGAGTTGGAGCTAGTACCTCCCCACATATATGTATGGAGTGGAGTTTGCAAGTGAAAAGAAACTTTGTTTTCCCAACATGCTAGGTGAAGTACGGCTTTCACACACACTTATCTCTCAGAACTGAGCATGTGGAGAGACGTTCGTTCATCTAGCACAAAGGGAACGTGTTGCAGAAGAAACTTTTACTCTGGTTTCTCAGTCTGTTTCCTAGTGCCGGTTTGAAGTTCCTGCAGTTTGCACTGTAAAACCGAGTTGGAGCTAGTACCTCCCCATATATATGTATGGAGTGGAGTTTGCAAGTGAAAAGAATCTTTGTGTTCCCAACAAGCTAGGTGAAGAACGGCTTTCACACACACTTATCTCTCAGAACTGAGCATGTGGAGAGACGTTCGTTCATCTAGCACAAAAGGAACGGGTTGCAGGAGAAACTTTTACTCTGGTTTCTCAGTCTGTTTCCTAGTGCCGGTTTGAAGTTCCTGCAGTTTTCACTGTAAATCCGAGTTGGAGCTAGTACCTCCCATTATATATGTATGGAGTGGATTTTGCAACTGAAAAGAAACTTTGTGTTCCCTAAATCTAGGTGAAGGACGGCTTTCACACACACTAATCTCTCAGAACTGAGCATGTGGAGAGACGTTCGTTCATGTAGCAAAAAAGGAACGGGTTGCAGGGGAAACTTTTACTCTGGTTTCTTAGTCTGTTTCCTAGTGCCGGTTTGAAGTTCCTGCATTTTTCATTGTAAAACCGAGTTGGAGCTAGTACCTCCCCATATATATGTACGGAGTGGATTTTGCAAATGAAAAGTATCTTTGTGTTCCCAAAAAACTAGGTGAAGGACGGCTTTCACACACACTTATCTCTCAGAACTGAGCATGTGGAGAGACGTTCGTTCATCTAGCACAAAGGGAACGGGTTGCAGGAGAAACTTTTACTCTGGTTTCTCAGTCTGTTTCCTAGTGCCGGTTTGAAGTTCCTGCAGTTTGCACTGTAAAACCGAGTTAGAGCTAGTACCTCCCCATATATATGTATGGATTTGAGTTTGCAAGAGAAAAGAAACTTTGTGTTCCCAACAAGCTAGGTGAAGGACGGCTTTCACCCACACATAACTCTCAGAACTGAGCATGTGGAGAGACGTTCGTTCATGTAGCACAAAGGGAACGGGTTGCAGGAGAAACTTTTACTCTGGTTTCTCAGTCTGTTTCCTAGTGCCGGTTTGAAGTTCCTGCAGTTTTCACTGTAAAATCGAGTTGGAGCTAGTACCTCCCCATATAACTGTATGGAGTGGAGTTTGCAAGTGATAAGAAACTTTGTGTTCCCAACAAGCTAGGTGAAGGACGGCTTTCACACACACTTATCTCTCAGAACTGAGCATGTGGAGAGACGTTCGATCATCTAGCACAAATGGAACGGGTTGCAGGAGAAACTTTTACTCTGGTTTCTCAGTCTGTTTCCTAGTGCCTGTATGAAGTTCCTGCAGTTTGCACTGTAAAACCGAGTTGGAGCTAGTACCTCCCCATATATATGTACGGATGGGAGTTTGCAACTGAAAAGAAACTTTGTGTTCCCAACAAGCTAGGTGAAGGACGTCTTTCACACACACTTATCTCTCAGAACTGAGAATGTTGAGAGACGTTCGTTCATCTAGCACAAAGGGAACGGGTTGCAGGGGAAACTTTTACTCTGGTTTCTCAGTCTGTTTCCTAGTTCCGGTTTGAAGTACCTGCAGTTTGCACTGTAATACCGAGTTGGATCAAGTACCTCCCCACATATATGTATGGAGTGGAGTTTGCAAGTGAAAAGAAACTTTGTTTTCCCAACATGCTAGGTGAAGTACGGCTTTCACACACACTTATCTCTCAGAACTGAGCATGTGGAGAGACGTTCGTTCATCTAGCACATAGGGAACGGGTTGCAGGAGAAACTTTTACTCTGGTTTCTCAGTCTGTTTCCTAGTGCCTGTTTGAAGTTCCTGCAGTTTTCACTGTAAAACCGAGTTGGAAATAGTACCTCCCCATATATATGTATGGAGTGGAGTTTTCAACTGAAAAGAAACTTTGTGTTCCCAACAAGCTAGGTGAAGGACGGCTTTCACACACACTTATCTCTCAGAACTGAGCATGTGGAGAGACGTTCGTTCATCTAGCACAAAGGGAAAGATTTGCAGGAGAAACTTTTACTCTGGTTTCTCAGTCTGTTTCCTAGTGCCGGTTTGAAGTTCCTGCAGTTTTCACTGTAAAACCGAGTTGGAGCTAGTACCTCCCCATATATAAGTATGGATTGGAGTTTGTAAGTGAAAAGAATCTTTGTGTTCCCAACAAACTAGGTGAAGGACGGCTTTCACCCACACATAACTCTCAGAACTGAGCATGTGGAGAGACGTTCGTTCATGTAGCACAAAGGGAACGGTTTGCAGGAGAAACTTTTACTCTGGTTTCTCAGTCTGTTTCCTATTGTCGGTTTGAAGTTCCTGCAGTTTTCACTGTAAAACCGAGTTGGAGCTAGTACCTCCCCATATATATGTATGGAGTGGATTTTGCAACTGAAAAGAAACATTGTGTTCCCAAAAAGCTAGGTGAAGGATGGCTTTCACACACACTTATGTATCAGAACTGAGCATGTGGAGAGACGTTCGTTCATCTAGAAAAAAGGGAACGAGTTGCAGGGGAAACTTTTACTCTGGTTTCTCAGTCTGTTTCCTAGTGCCGGTTTGAAGTTCCTGCATTTTGCACTGTAAAAACCGAGTTGGAGATAGTACTTCCCCATATATATGTTCGGATTGGAGTTTGCAACTGAAAAGAAACTTTGTGTTCCCAACAAGCTAGGTGAAGGACGGCTTTCACACACACTTATCTCTCAGAATTGAGCATGTGGAGAGACGTTCGTTCATCTAGCACAAAGGGAACGGGTTGCAGGAGAAACTTTTACTCTGGTTTCTCAGTCTGTTTCCTGTGCCGGTTTGAAGTTCCTGCATTTTGCAGTGTAAAAACCGAGTTGGTGATAGTACCACACCATATATATGTATGGAGTGGAGTTTGCAACTGAAAAGAAACTTTGTGTTCCCAACAAGCTAGGTGAAGGACGGCTTTCACACACACTTATCTCTCAGGACTGAGCATGTGGAGAGACGTTCGTTCATCTAGCATAAAGGGAACGGGTTGCAGGAAAAATTTTTACTCTGGTTTCTCAGTCTGTTTCCTAGTGCCGGTTTGAAGTTCCTGCAGTTTGCACTGTAAAACCGAGTTGGAGCTAGTACCTACCCATATATATGTATGGAGTGGAGTTTGCAAGTGAAAAGAATCTTTGTGTTCCCAACAAGCTAGGTGAAGGACGGCTTTCACACACACTTATCTCTCAGAACTGAGCATGTGGAGAGACGTTCGTTCATCTAGCAAAAAGGAACGGGTTGCAGGAGAAACTTTTACTCTGGTTTCTCAGTCTGTTTCCTATTGCCGGTTTGAAGTTCCTGCAGTTTTCACTGTAAAACCGAGTTGGAGCTAGTACCTCCCCATATATAAGTATGGAGTGGATTTTGCAACTGAAAAGAAACATTGTGTTCCCAAAAAGCTAGGTGAAGGATGGCTTTCACACACACTTATCTATCAGAACTGAGCATGTTTAGAGACGTTCGTTCATCTAGAAAAAAGGGAACGAGTTGCAGGGGAAACTTTTACTCTGGTTTCTCAGTCTGTTTCCTAGTGCCGGTTTGAAGTTCCTGCATTTTGCACTGTAAAAACCGAGTTGGAGATAGTACTTCCCCATATATATGTTCGGATTGGAGTTTGCAACTGAAAAGAAACTTTGTGTTCCCAACAAGCTAGGTGAAGGACGGCTTTCACACACACTTATCTCTCAGAATTGAGCATGTGGAGAGACGTTCGTTCATCTAGCACAAAGGGAACGGGTTGCAGGGGAAACTTTTACTCTGGTTTCTCAGTCTTTTTCCTAGTTCCGGTTTGAAGTACCTGCAGTTTGCACTGTAAAACCGAGTTGGAGCTAGTACCTCCCCACATATATGTATGGAGTGGAGTTTGCAAGTGAAAAGAAACTTTGTTTTCCCAACATGCTAGGTGAAGTACGGCTTTCACACACACTTATCTCTCAGAACTGAGCATGTGGAGAGACGTTCGTTCATCTAGCACAAAGGGAACGTGTTGCAGGAGAAACTTTTACTCTGGTATCTCAGTCTGTTTCCTAGTGCCGGTTTGAAGTTCCTGCAGTTTGCACTGTAAAACCGAGTTGGAGCTAGTACCTCCCCATATATATGTATGGAGTGGAGTTTGCAAGTGAAAAGAATCTTTGTGTTCCCAACAAGCTAGGTGAAGAACGGCTTTCACACACACTTATCTCTCAGAACTGAGCATGTGGAGAGACGTTCGTTCATCTAGCACAAAAGGAACGGGTTGCAGGAGAAACTTTTACTCTGGTTTCTCAGTCTGTTTCCTAGTGCCGGTTTGAAGTTCCTGCAGTTTTCACTGTAAATCCGAGTTGGAGCTAGTACCTCCCATTATATATGTATGGAGTGGATTTTGCAACTGAAAAGAAACTTTGTGTTCCCTAAATCTAGGTGAAGGACGGCTTTCACACACACTAATCTCTCAGAACTGAGCATGTGGAGAGACGTTCGTTCATGTAGCAAAAAAGGAACGGGTTGCAGGGGAAACTTTTACTCTGGTTTCTTAGTCTGTTTCCTAGTGCCGGTTTGAAGTTCCTGCATTTTTCATTGTAAAACCGAGTTGGAGCTAGTACCTCCCCATATATATGTACGGAGTGGATTTTGCAAATGAAAAGTATCTTTGTGTTCCCAAAAAACTAGGTGAAGGACGGCTTTCACACACACTTATCTCTCAGAACTGAGCATGTGGAGAGACGTTCGTTCATCTAGCACAAAGGGAACGGGTTGCAGGAGAAACTTTTACTCTGGTTTCTCAGTCTGTTTCCTAGTGCCGGTTTGAAGTTCCTGCAGTTTGCACTGTAAAACCGAGTTAGAGCTAGTACCTCCCCATATATATGTATGGATTTGAGTTTGCAAGAGAAAAGAAACTTTGTGTTCCCAACAAGCTAGGTGAAGGACGGCTTTCACCCACACATAACTCTCAGAACTGAGCATGTGGAGAGACGTTCGTTCATGTAGCACAAAGGGAACGGGTTGCAGGAGAAACTTTTACTCTGGTTTCTCAGTCTGTTTCCTAGTGCCGGTTTGAAGTTCCTGCAGTTTTCACTGTAAAATCGAGTTGGAGCTAGTACCTCCCCATATAACTGTATGGAGTGGAGTTTGCAAGTGATAAGAAACTTTGTGTTCCCAACAAGCTAGGTGAAGGACGGCTTTCACACACACTTATCTCTCAGAACTGAGCATGTGGAGAGACGTTCGATCATCTAGCACAAATGGAACGGGTTGCAGGAGAAACTTTTACTCTGGTTTCTCAGTCTGTTTCCTAGTGCCTGTATGAAGTTCCTGCAGTTTGCACTGTAAAACCGAGTTGGAGCTAGTACCTCCCCATATATATGTACGGATGGGAGTTTGCAACTGAAAAGAAACTTTGTGTTCCCAACAAGCTAGGTGAAGGACGTCTTTCACACACACTTATCTCTCAGAACTGAGAATGTTGAGAGACGTTCGTTCATCTAGCACAAAGGGAACGGGTTGCAGGGGAAACTTTTACTCTGGTTTCTCAGTCTGTTTCCTAGTGCCGGTTTGAATTTCCTGCAGTTTTCACTGTAATACCGAGTTGGATCAAGTACTTCCCCACATATATGTATGGGGTGGAGTTTGCAAGTGAAAAGAAACTTTGTTTTCCCAACATGCTAGGTGAAGTACGGCTTTCACACACACTTATCTCTCAGAACTGAGCATGTGGAGAGACGTTCGTTCATCTAGCACATAGGGAACGGGTTGCAGGAGAAACTTTTACTCTGGTTTCTCAGTCTGTTTCCTAGTGCCGGTTTGAAGTTCCTGCAGTTTTCAGTGTAAAACCGAGTTGGAAATAGTACCTCCCCATATATATGTATGGAGTGGAGTTTGCAACTGAAAAGAAACTTTGTGTTCCCAACAAGCTACGTGAAGGACGGCTTTCACACACACTTATCTCTCAGAACTGAGCATGTGGAGAGACGTTCGTTCATCTAGCAAAAAGGGAACGGGTGACAGGAGAATCTTTTACTCTGGTGTCTCAGTCTTTTTCCTAGTGCCGGTTTGAAGTTCCTGCAGTTTTCTCTGTAAAACCGATTTGGAGCTATTACCTCCCCATATATATGTATGGAGTGGAGTTTGCAAGTGAAAAGAAACTTTGTGTTCCCAACAAGCTAGGTTAAGGACGGCTTTCACACACACATATCTCTGAGAACTGATCATGTGGAGAGACGTACGTTCATCTAGCACAAAGGGAACGGGTTGCAGGGGAAACATTTACTCTGGTTTCTCAGTCTGTTCCCTAGTGCCGGTTTGAAGTTCCTGCAGTTTTCACTGTAAAACCGAGTTGGAGCTAGTACCTCCCCATATATAAGTATGGATTGGAGTTTGTAAGTGAAAAGAATCTTTGTGTTCCCAACAAGCTAGGTGAAGGACGGCTTTCACCCACACATAACTCTCAGAACTGAGCATGTGGAGAGACGTTCGTTCATGTAGCACAATGGGAACGGGTTGCAGGAGAAACTTTTACTCTGGTTTCTCAGTCTGTTTCCTATTGCCGGTTTGAAGTTCCTGCAGTTTTCACTGTAAAACCGAGTTGGAGCTAGTACCTCCCCATATATATGTATGGAGTGGATTTTGCAACGGAAAAGAAACATTGTGTTCCCAAAAAGCTAGGTGAAGGATGGCTTTCACACACACTTATTTATCAGAACTGAGCATGTGGAGAGACGTTCGTTCATCTAGAAAAAAGGGAACGAGTTGCAGGGGAAACTTTTACTCTGGTTTCTCAGTCTGTTTCCTAGTGCCGGTTTGAAGTTCCTGCATTTTGCACTGTAAAATCCGAGTTGGAGATAGTACTTCCCCATATATATGTTCGGATTGGAGTTTGCAACTGAAAAGAAACTTTGTGTTCCCAACAAGCTAGGTGAAGGACGGCTTTCACACACACTTATCTCTCAGAATTGAGCATGTGGAGAGACGTTCGTTCATCTAGCACAAAGGGAACGGGTTGCAGGAGAAACTTTTACTCTGGTTTCTCAGTCTGTTTCCTAGTGCCGGTTTGAAGTTCCTGCATTTTGCAGTGTAAAAACCGAGTTGGTGATAGTACCACCCCATATATAAGTATGGAGTGGAGTTTGCAACTGAAAAGAAACTTTGTGTTCCCAACAAGATAGGTGAAGGACGGCTTTCACACACACTTATCTCTCAGGACTGAGCATGTGGAGAGACGTTCGTTCATCTAGCATAAAGGGAACGGGATGCAGGAAAAATTTTTACTCTGGTTTCTCAGTCTGTTTCCTAGTGCCGGTTTGAAGTTCCTGCAGTTTGCACTGTAAAACCGAGTTGGAGCTAGTACCTCCCCATATATATGTATGGAGTGGAGTTTGCAAGTGAAAAGAATCTTTGTGTTCCCAACAAGCTAGGTGACGGACGGCTTTCACACACACTTATCTCTCAGAACTGAGCATGTGGAGAGACGTTCGTTCATCTAGCAAAAAGGAACGGGTTGCAGGAGAAACTTTTACTCTGGTTTCTCAGTCTGTTTCCTATTGCCGGTTTGAAGTTCCTGCAGTTTTCACTGTAAAACCGAGTTTTAGCTAGTTCCTCCCCATATATAAGTATGGAGTGGATTTTGCAACTGAAAAGAAACATTGTGTTCCCAAAAAGCTAGGTGAAGGATGGCTTTCACACACACTTATCTATCAGAACTGAGCATGTGTAGAGACGTTCGTTCATCTAGAAAGAATGGAACGAGTTGCAGGGGAAACTTTTACTCTGGTTTCTCAGTCTGTTTCCTAGTGCCGGTTTGAAGTTCCTGCATTTTGCACTGTAAAACCGAGTTGGAGCTAGTACCTCCCCATATATATGTATGGAGTGGAGTTTGCAAGTGAAAAGAATCTTTGTGTTCCCAACAAGCTAGGTGAAGAACGGCTTTCACACACACTTATCTCTCAGAACTGAGCATGTGGAGAGACGTTCGTTCATCTAGCACAAAAGGAACTGGTTGCAGGAGAAACTTTTACTCTGGTTTCTCAGTCTGTTTCCTAGTGCCGGTTTGAAGTTCCTGCAGTTTTCACTGTAAATCCGAGTTGGAGCTAGTACCTCCCATTATATATGTATGGAGTGGATTTTGCAACTGAAAAGAAACTTTGTGTTCCCTAAATCTAGGTGAAGGACGGCTTTCACACACACTTATCTCTCAGAACTGAGCATGTGGAGAGACGTTCGTTCATGTAGCAAAAAAGGAACGGGTTGAAGGGGAAACTTTTACTCTGGTTTCTTAGTCTATTTCCTAGTGCCTGTTTGAAGTTCCTGCAGTTTTCATTGTAAAACCGAGTTGGAGCTAGTACCTCCCCATATATATGTACGGAGTGGAGTTTGCAACTGAAAAGAAACTTTGTGTTCCCAACAAGCTAGGTGAAGGACGGCTTTCACACACACATATCTCTCAGAACTGAGCATGTGGAGAGACGTTCGTTCATCTAGCACAAATGTAACGGGTTGCTGGAGAAACTTTTACTCTGGTTTCTCTGTCTGTTTCCTAGTGCCGGTTTGAAGTTCCTGCACTATGCACAGTAAAACCGAGTTGGATCTAGTACCTCCCCATATATATGTATGGAGTGGATTTTGCAAATGAAAAGTATCTTTGTGTTCCCAAAAAGCTAGGTGAAGGACGGCTTTCACACACACTTATCTCTCAGAACTGAGCATGTGGAGAGACGTTCGTTCATCTAGCACAAAGGGAACGGGTTGCAGGAGAAACTTTTACTCTGGTTTCTCAGTCTGTTTCCTAGTGCCGGTTTGAAGTTCCTGCAGTTTGCACTGTAAAACCGAGTTAGAGCTAGTACCTCCCCATATATATGTATGGATTTGAGTTTGCAAGAGAAAAGAAACTTTGTGTTCCCAACAAGCTAGGTGAAGGACGGCTTTCACCCACACATAACTCTCAGAACTGAGCATGTGGAGAGACGTTCGTTCATGTAGCACAAAGGGAACGGGTTGCAGGAGAAACTTTTACTCTGGTTTCTCAGTCTGTTTCCTAGTGCCGGTTTGAAGTTCCTGCAGTTTTCACTGTAAAATCGAGTTGGAGCTAGTACCTCCCCATATAACTGTATGGAGTGGAGTTTGCAAGTGATAAGAAACTTTGTGTTCCCAACAAGCTAGGTGAAGGTCGGCTTTCACACACACTTATCTCTCAGAACTGAGCATGTGGAGAGACGTTCGATCATCTAGCACAAATGGAACGGGTTGCAGGAGAAACTTTTACTCTGGTTTCTCAGTCTGTTTCCTAGTGCCTGTATGAAGTTCCTGCAGTTTGCACTGTAAAACCGAGTTGGAGCTAGTACCTCCCCATATATATGTACGGATGGGAGTTTGCAACTGAAAAGAAACTTTGTGTTCCCAACAAGCTAGGTGAAGGACGTCTTTCACACACACTTATCTCTCAGAACTGAGAATGTTGAGAGACGTTCGTTCATCTAGCACAAAGGGAACGGGTTGCAGGGGAAACTTTTACTCTGGTTTCTCAGTCTGTTTCCTAGTTCCGGTTTGAAGTACCTGCAGTTTTCACTGTAATACCGAGTTAGATCAAGTACCTCCCCACATATATGTATGGAGTGGAGTTTGCAAGTGAAAAGAAACTTTGTTTTCCCAACATGCTAGGTGAAGTACGGCTTTCACACACACTTATCTCTCAGAACTGAGCATGTGGAGAGACGTTCGTTCATGTAGCACATAGGGAACGGGTTGCAGGAGTAACTTTTACTCTGGTTTCTCCGTCTGTTTCCTAGTGCCGGTTTGAAGTTCCTGCAGTTTTCACTGTAAAACCGAGTTGGAAATAGTACCTCCCCATATATATGTATGGAGTGGTGTTTGCAACTGAAAAGAAACTTTGTGTTCCCAACAAGCTACGTGAAGGACGGCTTTCACACACACTTATCTCTCAGAACTGAGCATGTGGAGAGACGTTCGTTCATCTAGCAAAAAGGGAACGGGTGACAGGAGAATCTTTTACTCTGGTGTCTCAGTCTTTTTCCTAGTGCCGGTTTGAAGTTCCTGCAGTTTTCTCTGTAAAACCGATTTGGAGCTATTACCTCCCCATATATATGTATGGAGTGGAGTTTGCAAGTGAAAAGAAACTTTGTGTTCCCAACAAGCTAGGTGAAGGACGGCTTTCACACACACATATCTCTCAGAACTGAGCATGTGGAGAGACGTACGTTCATCTAGCACAAAGGGAACGGGTTGCAGGGGAAACATTTACTCTGGTTTCTCAGTCTGTTCCCTAGTGCCGGTTTGAAGTTCCTGCAGTTTTCACTGTAAAACCGAGTTGGAGCTAGTACCTCCCCATATATAAGTATGGATTGGAGTTTGTAAGTGAAAAGAATCTTTGTGTTCCCAACAAGCTAGGTGAAGGACGGCTTTCACCCACACATAACTCTCAGAACTGAGCATGTGGAGAGACGTTCGTTCATGTAGCACAAAGGGAACGGGTTGCAGGAGAAACTTTTACTCTGGTTTCTCAGTCTGTTTCCTAGTGCCGGTTTGAAGTTCCTGCAGTTTTCACTGTAAAATCGAGTTGGAGCTAGTACCTCCCCATATAACTGTATGGAGTGGAGTTTGCAAGTGATAAGAAACTTTGTGTTCCCAACAAGCTAGGTGAAGGACGGCTTTCACACACACTTATCTCTCAGAACTGAGCATGTGGAGAGACGTTCGATCATCTAGCACAAATGGAACGGGTTGCAGGAGAAACTTTTACTCTGGTTTCTCAGTCTGTTTCCTAGTGCCTGTATGAAGTTCCTGCAGTTTGCACTGTAAAACCGAGTTGGAGCTAGTACCTCCCCATATATATGTACGGATGGGAGTTTGCAACTGAAAAGAAACTTTGTGTTCCCAACAAGCTAGGTGAAGGACGTCTTTCACACACACTTATCTCTCAGAACTGAGAATGTTGAGAGACGTTCGTTCATCTAGCACAAAGGGAACGGGTTGCAGGGGAAACTTTTACTCTGGTTTCTCAGTCTGTTTCCTAGTTCCGGTTTGAAGTACCTGCAGTTTTCACTGTAATACCGAGTTGGATCAAGTACCTCCCCACATATATGTATGGAGTGGAGTTTGCAAGTGAAAAGAAACTTTGTTTTCCCAACATGCTAGGTGAAGTACGGCTTTCACACACACTTATCTCTCAGAACTGAGCATGTGGAGAGACGTTCGTTCATGTAGCACATAGGGAACGGGTTGCAGGAGAAACTTTTACTCTGGTTTCTCAGTCTGTTTCCTAGTGCCGGTTTGTAGTTCCTGCAGTTTTCACTGTAAAACCGAGTTGGAAATAGTACCTCCCCATATATATGTATGGAGTGGTGTTTGCAACTGAAAAGAAACTTTGTGTTCCCAACAAGCTACGTGAAGGACGGCTTTCACACACACTTATCTCTCAGAACTGAGCATGTGGAGAGACTTTCGTTCATCTAGCAAAAAGGGAACGGGTGACAGGAGAATCTTTTACTCTGGTGTCTCAGTCTTTTTCCTAGTGCCGGTTTGAAGTTCCTGCAGTTTTCTCTGTAAAACCGATTTGGAGCTATTACCTCCCCATATATATGTATGGAGTGGAGTTTGCAAGTGAAAAGAAACTTTGTGTTCCCAACAAGCTAGGTGAAGGACGGCTTTCACACACACATATCTCTCAGAACTGAGCATGTGGAGAGACGTACGTTCATCTAGCACAAAGGGAACGGGTTGCAGGGGAAACATTTACTCTGGTTTCTCAGTCTGTTCCCTAGTGCCGGTTTGAAGTTCCTGCAGTTTTCACTGTAAAACCGAGTTGGAGCTAGTACCTCCCCATATATAAGTATGGATTGGAGTTTGTAAGTGAAAAGAATCTTTGTGTTCCCAACAAGCTAGGTGAAGGACGGCTTTCACCCACACATAACTCTCAGAACTGAGCATGTGGAGAGACGTTCGTTCATGTAGCACAAACGGAACGGGTTGCAGGAGAAACTTTTACTCTGGTTTCTCAGTCTGTTTCCTATTGCCGGTTTGAAGTTCCTGCAGTTTTCACTGTAAAACCGAGTTGGAGCTAGTACCTCCCCATATATATGTATGGAGTGGATTTTGCAACGGAAAAGAAACATTGTGTTCCCAAAAAGCTAGGTGAAGGATGGCTTTCACACACACTTATCTATCAGAACTGAGCATGTGGAGAGACGTTCGTTCATCTAGAAAAAAGGGAACGAGTTGCAGGGGAAACTTTTACTCTGGTTTCTCAGTCTGTTTCCTAGTGCCGGTTTGAAGTTCCTGCATTTTGCACTGTAAAATCCGAGTTGGAGATAGTACTTCCCCATATATATGTTCGGATTGGAGTTTGCAACTGAAAAGAAACTTTGTGTTCCCAACAAGCTAGGTGAAGGACGGCTTTCACACACACTTATCTCTCAGAATTGAGCATGTGGAGAGACGTTCGTTCATCTAGCACAAAGGGAACGGGTTGCAGGAGAAACTTTTACTCTGGTTTCTCAGTCTGTTTCCTAGTGCCGGTTTGAAGTTCCTGCATTTTGCAGTGTAAAAACCGAGTTGGTGATAGTACCACCCCATATATAAGTATGGAGTGGAGTTTGCAACTGAAAAGAAACTTTGTGTTCCCAACAAGCTAGGTGAAGGACGGCTTTCACACACACTTATCTCTCAGGACTGAGCATGTGGAGAGACGTTCGTTCATCTAGCATAAAGGGAACGGGTTGCAGGAAAAATTTTTACTCTGGTTTCTCAGTCTGTTTCCTAGTGCCGGTTTGAAGTTCCTGCAGTTTGTACTGTAAAACCGAGTTGGAGCTAGTACCTCCCCATATATATGTATGGAGTGGAGTTTGCAAGTGAAAAGAATCTTTGTGTTCCCAACAAGCTAGGTGATGGACGGCTTTCACACACACTTATCTCTCAGAACTGAGCATGTGGAGAGACGTTCTTTCATCTAGCAAAAAGGAACGGGTTGCAGGAGAAACTTTTACTCTGGTTTCTCAGTGTGTTTCCTATTGCCGGTTTGAAGTTCCTGCAGTTTTCACTGTAAAACCGAGTTGGAGCTAGTACCTCTCCATATATAAGTATGGAGTGGATTTTGCAACTGAAAAGAAACATTGTGTTCCCAAAAAGCTAGGTGAAGGATGGCTTACACACACACTTATCTATCAGAACTGAGCATGTGTAGAGACGTTCGTTCATCTAGAAAGAATGGAACGAGTTGCAGGGGAAACTTTTACTCTGGTTTCTCAGTCTGTTTCCTAGTGCCGGTTTGAAGTTCCTGCATTTTGCACTGTAAAAACCGAGTTGGAGATAGTAATTCCCCATATATATGTTCGGATTGGAGTTTGCAACTGAAAAGAAACTTTGTGTTCCCAACAAGCTAGGTGAAGGACGGCTTTCACACACACTTTTCTCTCAGAATTGAGCATGTGGAGAGACGTTCGTTCATCTAGCACAAAGGGAACGGGTTGCAGGAGAAACTTTTACTCTGGTTTCTCAGTCTGTTTCCTAGTGCCGGTTTGAAGTTCCTGCATTTTGCACTGTAAAAACCGAGTTGGTGATAGTACCACACCATGTATATGTATGGAGTGGAGTTTGCAACTGAAAAGAAACTTTGTGTTCCCAACAAGCTAGGTGAAGGACGGCTTTCACACACACTTATCTCTCAGAACTGAGAATGTTGAGAGACGTTCGTTCATCTAGCACAAAGGGAACGGGTTGCAGGGGAAACTTTTACTCTGGTTTCTCAGTCTGTTTCCTAGTTCCGGTTTGAAGTACCTGCAGTTTGCACTGTAAAACCGAGTTGGAGCTAGTACCTCCCCACATATATGTATGGAGTGGAGTTTGCAAGTGAAAAGAAACTTTGTTTTCCCAACATGCTAGGTGAAGTACGGCTTTCACACACACTTATCTCTCTGAACTGAGCATGTGGAGAGACGTTCGTTCATCTAGAACAAAGGGAACGTGTTGCAGGAGAAACTTTTACTCTGGTTTCTCAGTCTGTTTCCTAGTGCCGGTTTGAAGTTCCTGCAGTTTTCACTGTAAAACCGAGTTGGAACTAGTACCTCCCCATATATATGTATGGAGTGGAGTTTGCATCTGAAAAGAAACTTTGTTTTCCCAACAAGCTAGGTGAAGGACGGCTTTCACACACACTTATCTCTCAGAACTGAGCATGTGGAGAGACGTTCGTTCATCTAGCACAAAGGGAACGGGTGGCAGGAGAATCTTTTACTCTGGTTTCTCAGTCTGTTCCCTAGTGCCGGTTTGAAGTTCCTGCAGTTTTCACTGTAAAACGGAGTTGGAGCTTGTACCTCCCCATATATATGTATGGAGTGGAGTTTGCAAGTGAAAAGAAACTTTGTGTTCCCAACAAGCTAGGTGAAGTACGGCTTTCACACACACTTATCTCTCAGAACTGAGCATGTGGAGAGACGTTCGTTCATCTAGCACAAATGGAAAGGGTTGCAGGAGAAACTTTTACTCTGGTTTCTCAGTCTGTTTCCTAGTGCCGGTTTGAAGTTCCTGCAGTTTTCACTGTAAACCCGAGTTGGAGCTTGTACCTACCCATATATATGTATGGAGTGGAGTTTGCAAGTGAAAAGTAACTTTGTGTTCCCAACAAGCTAGGTGAAGGACGGCTTTCACACACACTTATCTCTCAGAACTGAGCATTTGGAGAGACGTTCGTTCATCTAGCACAAAGGGAACGGGTTGCAGGAGAATCTTTTACTCTGGTTTCTCAGTCTGTTTCCTAGTGCCGGTTTGAAGTTCCTGCAGTTTTCACTTTAAAACCGAGATGGAGCTAGTACCTCCCCATATATATGTATGGAGTGGAGTTTGCAACTGAAAAGAAACTTTGTGTTCCCAACAAGCTAGGTGAAGGACGGCTTTCACACACACTTATATCTCAGAACTGAGCATGTGGAGAGACGTTCGTTCATCTAGCAAAAAGGGAACGGGTTGCAGGAGAAACTTTTACTCTGGTTTCTCAGTCTGTTTCCTAGTGCCGGTTTGAAGTTCCTGCAGTTTTCTCTGTAAAACCGAGTTGGAGCTAGTACCACACCATATATATGTACGGAGTGGAGTTTGCAACTGAAAAGAAACTTTGTGTTCCCAACAAGCTAGGTGAAGGACGGCTTTCACACACACTTATCCCTCAGAACTGAGCATGTGGAGAGACGTTCGATTATCTAGCACAAATGGAACGGGTGGCAGGAGAAACTTTTACTCTGGTTTCTCAGTCTGTTTCCTAGTGCCTGTATGAAGTTCCTGCAGTTTGCACTGTAAAACCGAGTTGGAGATAGTACCTCCCCATATATATGTACGGATGGGAGTTTGCAACTGAAAAGAAACTTTGTGTTCCCAACAAGCTAGGTGAAGGACGTCTTTCACACACACTTATTTCTCAGAACTGAGAATGTTGAGAGACTTTCGTTCATCTAGCACAAAGGGAACGGGTTGCAGGGGAAACTTTTACTCTGGTTTCTCAGTCTGTTTCCTAGTTCCGGTTTGAAGTACCTGCAGTTTGCACTGTAAAACCGAGTTGGAGCTAGTACCTCCCCACATATATGTATGGAGTGGAGTTTGCAAGTGAAAAGAAACTTTGTTTTCCCAACATGCTTTGTGAAGTACGGCTTTCACACACACTTATCTCTCTGAACTGAGCATGTGGAGAGACGTTCGTTCATCTAGCACAAAGGGAACGGGTTGCAGGAGAAACTTTTACTCTGGTTTCTCAGTCTGTTTCCTAGTGCCGGTTTGAAGTTCCTGCAGTTTTCACTGTAAAACAGAGTTGGAACTAGTACCTCCCCATATATATGTATGGAGTGGAGTTTGCAAGTGAAAAGAAACTTTGTGTTCCCAACAAGCTATGTGAAGGACGGCGTTCACACACACTTATCTCTAAGAACTGAGCATGTGGAGAGACGTTCGTTCATCTAGCAAAAAGGGAACGATTTGCAGGAGAAACTTTTACTCTGGTTTCTCAGGCTTTTTCCTAGTGCCGGTTATAAGTTCCTGCAGTTTTCACTGTAAAACCGAGTTGGAGCTTGTACCTAACCATATATATGTATGGAGTGGAGTTTGCAAGTGAAAAGAAACTTTGTTTTCCCAACATGCTAGGTGAAGTACGGCTTTCACACACACTTATCTCTCTGAAGTGAGCATGTGGAGAGACGTTCGTTCATCTAGCACAAAGGGTACGGGTTGCTTTAGAAACTATTACTCTGGTTTCTCTGTCTGTTTCCTAGTGCCGGTTTGAAGTTCCAGCACTTTGCACAGTAAAACCGAGTTGGAGCTAGTACCTATCCATATATATGTATGGAGTGGAGTTTGCAAGTGAAAAGTATTTTTGTGTTCCCAACAAGCTAGGTGAAGGACGGCTTTCACACACACTTATCTCTCAGAACTGAGAATGTTGAGAGACGTTCGTTCATCTAGCACAAAGGGAACGGGTTGCAGGGGAAACTTTTACTCTGGTTTCTCAGTCTGTTTCCTAGTGCCGGTTTGAAGTTCCTGCAGTTTTCACTGTAAAATCGAGTTGGAGCTAGTACCTCCCGATATATTTGTATGGAGTGGAGTTTGCAAGTGAAAAGAAACTTTGTGTTCCCAACAAGCAAGTTGAAGGACGGCTTTCACACACACTTATCTCTCAGAACTGAGCATGTGGAGAGACGTTCGTTCATCTAGCACAAAAGGAACGGGTGGCAGGAGAAAATTTTACTCTGGTTTCTCAGTCTGTTTCCTAGTGCCGGTTTGAAGTTCCTGCAGTTTTCACTGTAAAACCGAGTTGGAGCTTGTACCTCCCCATATATATGTATGGAGTGGAGTTTGCAACTGAAAAGTAACTTTGTGTTCCCAACAAGCTAGTTGAAGGACGGCTTTCACACACACTTATCTCTCAGAACTGAGCATGTGGAGAGACGTTCGTTCATCTAGCACAAAGGGAACGGGTTGCAGGAGAATCTTTTACTCTGGTTTCTCAGTCTGTTTCCTAATGCCGGTTTGAAGTTCCTGCAGTTTTCACTTTAAAACCGAGTTGGGGCTAGTACCTCCCCATATATATGTATGGAGTGGAGTTTGCAACTGAAAAGAAACTTTGTGTTCCCAACAAGCTAGGTGAAGGACGGCATTCACACTCACTTATATCTCAGAACTGAGCATGTGGAGAGACGTTCGTTCATCTTGCACAAAGGGAACGGGTTGCAGGAGAAACTTTTACTCTGGTTTCTCAGTCTGTTTCCTAGTGCCGGTTTGAAGTTCCTGCAGTTTTCTCTGTAAAACCGAGTTGGAGCTAGTACCACCCCATATATATGTACGGAGTGGAGTTTGCAACTGAAAAGAAACTTTGTGTTCCCAACAAGCTAGGTGAAAGACGGCTTTCACACACACTTATCTCTCAGATCTGAGCATGTTGAGAGATGTTCGTTCATCTAGCACAAATGGAACGGGTTGCAGGAGAAACTATTACTCTGGTTTCTCAGTCTGTTTCCTAGTGCCTGTATGAATTTCCTGCAGTAAGCACTGTAAAACCGAGTTGGAGGTAGTACCTTCCCATATATATGTACGGATGGGAGTTTGCAACTGAAAAGCAATTTTGTGTTCCCAACAAGCTAGGTGAAGGACGTCTTTCACACACACATATCTCTCAGAACTGAGCATGTTGAGAGACGTTCGTTCATCTAGCACAAAGGGAACGGGTTGCAGGAGAAACTTTTACTCTGGTTTCTCAGTCTGTTTCCTAGTTCCGGTTTGAAGTACCTGCAATTTGCACTGTAAAACCGAGTTGGAGCTAGTACCTCCCCACATATATGTATGGAGTGGAGTTTGCAAGTGAAAAGAAACTTTGTGTTCCCAACATGTTAGGTGAAGTACGGCTTTCACACACACTTATCTCTCAGAACTGAGCATGTGGAGAGACGTTCGTTCATCTAGCACAAAGGGAACGGGTTGCAGGAGAAACTTTTACTCTGGTTTCTCAGTCTGTTTCCTAGTGCCGGTTTGAAGTTCCTGCAGTTTTCACTGTAAAACCGAGTTGGAGCTAGTACCTCCCCATATATATGTATGGAGTGGAGTTTGCAACTGAAAAGAAACTTTGTGTTCCCAACAAGCTAGGTGAAGGACGGCTTTCACACACACTTATCTCTCAGAACTGAGCATGTGGAGAGACGTTCGTTCATCTAGCATAAAGGGAACGGGTTGCAGGAAAAACTTTTACTCTGGTTTCTCAGTCTGTTTCCTACTGCCGGTTTGAAGTTCCTGCAGTTTTCACTTTAAAACCGATTTGGAGCTAGTACCTCCCCATATATATGTATGGATTGGAGTTTGCAAGTTAAAAGAAACTTTGTGTTCCCAACAAGCTAGGTGAAGGACGGCTTTCACACACACTTATATCTCAGAACTGAGGATGTGGAGAGACGTTCGTTCATCTAGCACAAAGGGAACGGGTTGCAGGAGAAACTTTTACTCTGGTTTCTCAGTCTGTTACCTAATGCCGGTTTGAAGTTCCTGCAGTTTTCACTGTAAAACCGAGTTGGAGCTAGTACCACCCCATATATATGTACGGATTGGAGTTTGCAACTGAAAAGAATCTATGTGTTCCCAACAAGCTAGGTGAAGGACGTCTTTCACACACACTTAACTCTCAGAACTGAGCATGTTGAGAGATGTTCGTTCATCTAGCACAAATGGAACGGGTTGCAGGAGAAACTATTACTCTGGTTTCTCAGTCTGTTTCCTAGTGCCTGTATGAAGTTCCTGCAGTTTGCACTGTAAAACCGAGCTGGAGCTAATACCTCCCCATATATATGTACGGATGGGAGTTTGCAACTGAAAAGAAACTTTGTGTTCCCAACAAGCTAGATGAAGGACGTCTTTCACACACACATATCTCTCAGAACTGAGCATGTGGAGAGACGTTCGTTCATCTAGCACAAATGGAACGGGTTGCAGGAGAAACTTTTACTCTGGTTTCTCAGTCTGTTTCCTAGTTCCGGTTTGAAGTACCTGCAGTTTGCACTGTAAAACCGAGTTGGAGCTAGTACCTCCCCACATATATGTATGGAGTGGAGTTTGCAAGTGAAAAGAAACTTTGGGTTCCCAACATGTTAGGTGAAGTACGGCTTTCACACACACTTATCTCTCAGAAATGAGCATGTGGAGAGACGTTCGTTCATCTAGCACAAAGGGAACGGGTTGCAAGAGAAACTTTTACTCTGGTTTCTCAGTCTGTTTCCTAGTGCCGGTTTGAAGTTCCTGCAGTTTGCACTGTAAACCCGAGTTGGAGCTAGTACCTCCCCATATATATGTATGGAGTGCAGTTTGCAACTGAAAAGAAACTTTGTGTTCCCAACAAGCTAGGTGAAGGACGGCTTTCACACACACTTATCTCTCAGAACTGAGCATGTGGAGAGACGTTCGTTCATCTAGCACAAAGGGAACGGGTTGCAGGAGAAACTTTTACTCTGGTTTCTCAGTCTGTTTCCTAGTGCCGGTTTTAAGTTCCTGCAGTTTTCACTGTAAAACCGAGTTGGAGCTAGTACCTAACCATATATATGTATGGAGTGGATTTTGCAACTGAAAAGAAACTTTGTGTTCCCAACAAGCTAGGTGAAGGACGGCTTTCACACACACTTATCTATCAGAACTGAGCATGTGGAGAGACGTTCGTTCATCTAGCAAAAAAGGGAACGGGTTTCAGGGGAAACTTTTACTCTGGTTTCTCAGTCTGTTTCCTAGTGACGGTTTGAAGTTCCTGCAGTTTGCACTGTAAAACCGAGTTGGAGCTTTTACCTCCCCACATATATGTACGGATTAGAGTTTGCAACTGAAAATATACTTTGTGTTCCCAACAATCTAGTTGAAGTACGGCTTTCACACACAATTATCTCTCAGAATTGAGCATGTGGAAAGACGTTCGTTCATCGAGCACAAAGGGAACGGGTTGCAGGAGAAACTTTTACTCTGGTTTCTCAGTCTGTTTCCTACTGCCGGTTTGAAGTTCCTGCATTTTGCACTGTAAAAACCGAGTTGGAGATAGTACTTCCCCATATATATGTACGGAGTGTAGTTTGCAACTGAAAAGAAACTTTGTGTTCCCAACAAGCTAGGTGAAGGACGGCTTTCACACACACTTATCTCTCAGAACTGAGCATGTGGAGAGACGTTCGTTCATCTAGCATAAAGGGAACGGTTTGCAGGAGAAACTTTTACTCTGGTTCCTCAGTCTGTTTCCTAGTGCCGGTTTGACGTTCTTGCAGTTTTCACTGTAAAACAGATTTGGAGCTAGTACCTCCCCATATATATGTACGGAATGGAGTTTGCAACTGAAAATAAACTTTGTGTTCCCAACAAGCTAGGTGAAGGACGGCTTTCACACACACTTATCTATCAGAATTGAGCATGTGGAGAGACGTTCGTTCATCTAGCACAAAGGGAACGTGTTGCAGGAGAAACTTTTACTCTGGTTTCTCAGTCTGTTTCCTAGTGCCGTTTTGAAGTTCCTGCATTTTGCACTGTAAAAACCGATTTGGAGATAGTACCTCCCCATATATATGTATGGAGTGGAGTTTGCAACTGAAAAGGAACTTTGTGTTCTCAACAAGCTAGGTGAAGGACGGCTTTCACACACACTTATCTCTCAGAACTGAGCATGTGGAGAGACGTTCGTTCATCTAGCATAAAGGAAACGGGTTGAAGGAGAAATTTTACTCTGGTTTCTCAGTCTGTTTCCTAGTGCCGGTTTGAAGTTCCTGCAGTTTGCAGTGTAAAACCGAGTTGGATCTAGTACCTCCCCATATATATGTATGGTGTGGAGCTTGCAAGTGTTAAGAATCTTTGTGTTCCCAACAAGCTAGGTGAAGGGCGGCTTTCACCCACACTTATCTCTCAGAACTGAGCATGTGGAGAGACGTTCGTTCATCTAGCACAAAGGGAAAGGGTTGCAGGAGAAACTTTTACTCTGGTTTCTCAGTCTGTTTCCTAGTGCCGGTTTGAAGTTCCTGCAGTTTTCACTGTAAAACCGACTTGGAGCTAGTACCTCCCCTTATATATGTATGGAGTGGATATTGCAACTGAAAAGAAACTTTGTGTTCCCAAAATCTATGTGAAGGACGGCTTTCACACACACTTATCTCTCAGAACTGAGCATGTGGAGAGACGTTCGTTCATGTAGCAAAAAAGGGAACGGGTTGCAGGTGTAACATTTACTCTGGTTTCTCAGGCTGTTTCCTAGTGCCGGTTTGAAGTTCCTGCAGTTTGCACTGTAAAACATAGTTGGAGCTATTACCTCCCCATTTATATGTACGGAGTGGAGTTTGCAACTTAAAAGAAACTTTGTGTTAGCAACAAGCTAGGTGAAAGACGGCTTTCACACACATTTATCTCTCAGAACTGAGCATGTGGAGAGACTTTCGTTCATCTATCATAATGGGAACGGTTTGCAGGGGAAACTTTTACTCTGGTTCCTCAGTGTGTTTCCTAGTGCCGGTTTGAAGTTCCTGCAGTTTGCACTGTAAAACCGAGTTGGAGCTAGTACCTCCCCATATATATGTATGGAGTGGAATTTGCAAGTGAAAAGAATCTATGTGTTCCCAACAAGCTAGGTGAAGGACGGCTTTCACCCACACTTATCTCTCAGAACTGAGCATGTGGAGAGACGTTCGTTCATCTAGCACAAAGGGAACGGGTTGCAGGAGAAACTTTTACTCTGGTTTCTCAGTCTGTTTCCTAGTGCCGTTTTGAAGTTCCTGCAGTTTGTACTGTAAAACCGAGTTGGAGCTAGTACCTCCCCATATATATGTATGGAGTGGAGTTTGCAACTGAAAATAAACTTTGTGTTCCCAACAAGCTAGGTTAAGGACGGCTTTCACACACACTTATGTCTCAGAATTGAGCATGTGGAGAGACGTTCGTTCATCTAGCACAAAGGGTACGGGTTGCAGGAGAAACTTTTACTCTGGTTTCTCAGTCTGTTTCCTAGTGCCGTTTTGAAGTTCCTGCATTTTGCACTGTAAAAACCGATTTGGAGATAGTACTTCCCCATATATATGTATGGAGTGGAGTTTGCAACTGAAAAGGAACTTTGTGTTCCCAACAAGCTAGGTGAAGGACGGCTTTCACACACACTTATCTCTCAGAACTGAGCATGTGGAGAGACGTTCGTTCATCTAGCACAAAAGGAACGGTTTGCAGGAGAAACTTTTACTCTGGTTTCTCAGTCTGTTTCCTAGTGCCGGTTTGAATTTCCTGCAGTTTTCACTGTAAAACCGACTTGGACCTAGTACTTCCCTTATATATGTATGGAGTGGATATTGCAACTGAAAAGAAACTTTGTGTTCCCAAAATTTAGGTGAAGGACGGCTTTCACACACACTTATCTCTCAGAACTGAGCATGTGGAGAGACGTTCGTTCATGTAGCAAAAAAGGGAACGGGTTGCAGGAGAAACTTTTACTCTGGTTTCTCAGTCTGTTTCCTAGTGCCGTTTTGAAGTTCCTGCAGTTTGCACTGTAAAACATATTTGGAGCTAGTACCTCCCCATATATATGTACGGAGTGGAGTTTGCAACTTAGAAGAAACTTTGTGTTAGCAACAAGCTAGGTGAAGGACGGCTTTCACACACATTTTTCACTCAGAACTGAGCATGTTGAGAGACGTTCGTTCATCTAGCACAAAGGGAACGGGTTGCAGGAGAAACTTTTACTCTGGTTTCTCAGTCTTTTTCCTAGTTCCGGTTTGAAGTACCTGCAGTTTGCACTGTAAAACCGAGTTGGAGCTAGTACCTCCCCACATATATGTATGGAGTGGAGTTTGCAAGTGAAAAGAAACTTTGTGTTCCCAACATCCTATGTGAAGGACGGCTTTCACACACACTTATCTCTCTGAACTGAGCATGTGGAGAGACTTTCGTTCATCTAGCACAAAGGGAACGGGTTGCAGGAGAAACTTTTACTCTGGTTTCTCAGTCTGTTTCCTAGTGCCGGTTTGAATTTCCTGCTGTTTTCACTGTAAAACCGACTTGGACCTAGTACCTCCCCTTATATATTTATGGAGTGTATATTGCAACTGAAAAGAAACTTTGTGTTCCCAAAATCTAGGTGAAGGACGGCTTTCACACACACTTATCTCTCAGAACTGAGCATGTGGAGAGACGTTCGTTCATGTAGCAAAAAAGGGAACGGGTTGCAGGTGTAACATTTACTCTGGTTTCTCAGTCTGTTTCCTAGAGCCGGTTTGAAGTTCCTGCAGTTTGCACTGTAAAACATATTTGGAGCTAGTACCTCCCCATATATATGTACGGAGTGGAGTTTGCAACTTAAAAGAAACTTTGTGTTAGCAACAAGCTAGGTGAAAGACGGCTTTCACACACATTTATCTCTCAGAACTGAGCATGTTGAGAGACGTTCGTTCATCTAGCACAAAGGGAACGGGTTGCAGGAGAAACTTTTACTCTGGTTTCTCAGTCTTTTTCCTAGTTCCGGTTTGAAGTACCTGCAGTTTGCACTGTAAAACCGAGTTGGAGCTAGTACCTCCCCACATATATGTATGGAGTGGAGATTGCAAGTGAAAAGAAACTTTGTGTTCCCAAAATCCTAGGTTAAGGACGGCTTTCACACACACTTAACTCTCTGAACTGAGCATGTGGAGAGACGTTCGTTCATCTAGCACAAAGGGAACGTGTTGCAGGAGAAACTTTTACTCTGGTTTCTCAGTCTGTTTCCTAGTGCCGGTTTGAAGTTCCTGCAGTTTTCACTGTAAAACCGAGTTGGAACTAGTACCTCCCCATATATATGTATGGATTGGAGTTTGCAACTGAAAAGAAACTTTGTGTTCCCAACAAGCTAAGTGAAGGACGGCTTTCACACACACTTATCTCTCAGAACTGAGCATGTGGAGAGACGTTCGTTCATCTAGCACAAAGGGAACGATATGCAGGAGAAACTTTTACTCTGGTTTCTCAGTCTGTTTCCTAGTGCCGGTAATAAGTTCCTGCAGTTTTCACTGTAAAACAGAGTTGGAGCTTGTACCTAACCATATATATGTATGGAGTGGATTTTGCAACTGAAAAGAAACTTTGTGTTCCCAACTAGCTAGGTGAAGGACGGCTTTCACACACACTTATCTCTCAGAACTGAGCATGTGGAGAGACGATCGTTCATCTAGCAAAAAGGGAACGGGTGGCAGGAGAATCTTTTACTCTGGTTTCTCAGTCTGTTTCCTAGTGCCGGTTTGAAGTTCCTGCAGTTTTCATTGTAAAACCGAGTTGGAGCTATTACCTCCCCATATATATGTACGGAGTGGAGTTTGCAACTGAAAAGAAACTTTGTGTTCCCAACAAGCTAGGTGAAGGACGGCTTTCACACACACTTATCTCTCAGAACTGATCATGTGGAGAGACGTTTGTTCATCTAGCACAAAGGGTACGGGTTGCTGGAGAAACTATTACTCTGGTTTCTCTGTCCGTTTCCTAGTGCCGGTTTGAAGTTCCTGCAGTTTTCACTGTAAAACCGAGTTGGAGCTTGTACCTCCCCATATATATGTATGGAGTGGAGTTTGCAAGTGAAAAGTAACTTTGTGTTCCCAACAAGCTAGGTGAAGGACGGCTTTCACACACACTTAACTCTCAGAACTGAGCATGTGGAGAGACGTTCGTTCATCTAGCACAAAGGGAACGGGTGGCAGGAGAATCTTTTACTCTGGTTTCTCAGTCTGTTTCCTAGTGCCGGTTTGAAGTTCCTGCAGTTTTCACTTTAAAACCGAGATGGAGCTAGTACCTCCCCATATATATGTATGGAGTGGAGTTTGCAACTGAAAAGAAACTTTGTGTTCCCAACAAGCTAGGTGAAGGACGGCTTTCACACACACTTATATCTCAGAACTGAGCATGTGGAGAGACGTTCGTTCATCTAGCAAAAAGGGAACGGATTGCAGGAGAAACTTTTACTCTGGTTTCTCAGTCTGTTTCCTAGTGCCGGTTTGAAGTTCCTGCAGTTTGCACTGTAAAACCGAGTTGGAGCTAGTACCACCCCATATATATGTACGGAGTGGAGTATGCAAATGAAAAGAAACTTTGTGTTCCCAACAAGCTAGGTGAAGGACGTCTTTAACACACACTTATCTCTCAGAACTGAGCATGTTGAGAGATGTTCGTTCATCTAGCACAAATGGAACGGGTTGCAGGAGAAACTATTACTCTGGTTTCTCAGTCTGTTTCCTAGTGCCTGTAGGAAGTTCCTGCAGTAAGCACTGTAAAACCGAGTTGGAACTAGTACCTTCCCATATATATGTACGGATGGGAGTTTGCAACTGAAAAGAAACTTTGCGTTCCCAACAAGCTAGGTGAAGGACGTCTTTCACACACACTTATTTCTCAGAACTGAGCATGTTGAGAGACGTTCGTTCATCTAGCACAAAGGGAACGGGTTGCAGGAGAAACTTTTACTCTGGTTTCTCAGTCTGTTTCCTAGTTCCGGTTTGAAGTACCTGCAGTTTGCATTCTAAAATCGAGTTGGAGCTAGTACCTCCCCACATATATGTATGGAGTGGAGTTTGCAAGTGAAAAGAAACTTTGTGTTCCCAACATGTTAGGTGAAGTACGGCTTTCACACACACTTATCTCTCAGAACTGAGCATGTGGAGAGACGTTCGTTCATCTAGCACAAAGGGAACGGGTTGCAGGAGAAACTTTTACTCTGGTTTCTCAGTCTGTTTCCTAGTGCCGGTTTGTCGTTCTTGCAGTTTTCACTGTAAAACAGAGTTGGAGCTAGTACCTCCCCATATATATATACGGAGTGGAGTTTGCAACTGAAAATAAACTTTGTGTTCCCAACAAGCTAGGTGAAGGACGGCTTTCACACACACTTATCTCTCAGAATTGAGCATGTGGAGAGACGTTCGTTCATCTAGCACAAAGGGAACGGGTTGCAGGAGAAACTTTTACTCTGGTTTCTCAGTCTGTTTCCTAGTGCCGTTTTGAGGTTCCTGCATTTTGCACTGTAAAAACCGATTTGGAGATAGTATCTCCCCATATATATGTATGGAGTGGAGTTTGCAACTGAAAAGGAACTATGTGTTCCCAACAAGCTAGGTGAAGGACGGCTTTCACACACACTTATCTCTCAGAACTGAGCATGTGGAGAGACGTTCGTTCATCTAGCATAAAGGGAACGGGTTGAAGGAGAAATTTTACTCTGGTTTCTCAGTCTGTTTCCTAGTGCCGGTTTGAACTTCCTGCAGTTTGCAGTGTAAAACCGAGTTGGAGCTAGTACCTCCCCATATATATGTATGGTGTGGAGCTTGCAAGTGTTAAGAATCTTTGTGTTCCCAACAAGGTAGGTGAAGGACGGCTTTCACCCACACTTATCTCTCAGAACTGAGCATGTGGAGAGACGTTCGTTCATCTAGCACAAAGGGAAAGGGTTGCAGGAGAAACTTTTACTCTGGTTTCTCAGTCTGTTTCCTAGTGCCGGTTTGAAGTTCCTGCAGTTTTCACTGTAAAACCGACTTGGAGCTAGTACCTCCCCTTATATATGTATGGAGTGGATATTGCAACTGAAAAGAAACTTTGTGTTCCCAAAATCTAGGTGAAGGACGGCTTTCACACACACTTATCTCTCAGAACTGAGCATGTGGAGAGACGTTCGTTCATGTAGCAAAAAAGGGAACGGGTTGCAGGTGTAACATTTACTCTGGTTTCTCAGGCTGTTTCCTAGTGCCGGTTTGATGTTCCTGTAGTTTGCACTGTAAAACATAGTTGGAGCTATTACCTCCCCATATATATGTACGGAGTGGAGTTTGCAACTTAAAAGAAACTTTGTGTTAGCAACAAGCTAGGTGAATGACGGCTTTCACACACATTTATCTCTCAGAACTGAGCATGTGGAGAGACTTTCGTTCATCTATCATAATGGGAACGGTTTGCAGGGGAAACTTTTACTCTGGTTCCTCAGTCTGTTTCCTAGTGCCGGTTTGAAGTTCCTGCAGTTTGCACTGTAAAACCGAGTTGGAGCTAGTACCTCCCCATATATATGTATGGAGTGTAGTTTGCAAGTGATAAGAAACTTTGTGTTCCCAACAAGCTAGGTGAAGGACGGCTTTCACACACACTTTTCCCTCAGAACTGAGCATGTGGAGAGACGTTCGATCATCTAGCACAAATGGAACGTGTTGCAGGAGAAACTTTTACTCTGGTTTCTCAGTCTGTTTCCTAGTGCCTGTATGAAGTTCCTGCAGTTTGCACTGTAAAACCGAGTTGGAGCTAGTACCTCCCCATATATATGTACGGATGGGAGTTTGCAACTTAAAAGAAACTTTGTGTTCCCAACAAGCTAGGTGAAGGACGTCTTTCACACACACTTATTTCTCAGAACTGAGAATGTTGAGAGACTTTCGTTCATCTAGCGCAAAGGGAACGGGTTGCAGGGGAAACTTTTACTCTGGTTTCTCAGTCTGTTTCCTAGTTCCGGTTTGAAGTACCTGCAGTTTGCACTGTAAAACAGAGTTGGAGCTAGTATCCCCACAATTATGTATGGAGTGGAGTTTGCAAGTGAAAAGAAACTTTGTTTTCCCAACATGCTAGGTGAAGTACGGCTTTCACACACACTTATCTCTCTGAACTGAGCATGTGGAGAGACGTTCGTTCATCTAGCACAAAGGGAACGGGTTCCAGGAGAAACTTTTACTCTGGTTTCTCAGTATGTTTCCTAGTGCCGGTTTGAAGTTCCTGCAGTTTTCACTGTAAAACCGAGTTGGAACTAGTACCTCCCCATATATATGTATGGAGTGGAGTTTGCAACTGAAAAGAAACTTTGTGTTCCCAACAAGCTAGGTGAAGGACGGCTTTCACACACACTTATCTCTCAGAACTGAGCATGTGGAGAGACGTTCGTTCATCTAGCACAAAGGGAACGATTTGCAGGAGAAACTTTTACTCTGGTTTCTCAGTGTGTTTCCTAGTGCCGGTTATAAGTTCCTGCAGTTTTCACTGTAAAACCGAGTTGGAGCTTGTACCTAACCATATATATGTATGGAGTGGAGTTTGCAAGTGAAAAGAAACTTTGTTTTCCCAACATGCTAGGTGAAGTACGGCTTTCACACACACTTAACTCTCTGAACTGAGCATGTGGAGAGACGTTCGTTCATCTAGCACAAAGGGAACGGGTTGCAGGAGAAACTTTTACTCTGGTTTCTCAGTCTGTTTCCTAGTGCCGGTATGAAGTTCCTGCAGTTTTCACTGTAAAACCGAGTTGGAACTAGTACCTCCCCATATATATGTATGGAGTGGAGTTTGCAACTGAAAAGAAACTTTGTGTTCCCAACAAGCTAGGTGAAGGACGGCTTTCACACACACTTATCTCTCAGAACTGAGCATGTGGAGTGACGTTCGTTCATCTAGCACAAAGGGAACGGGTTGCAGGAGAAACTTTTACTCTGGTTTCTCAGTCTGTTTCCTAGTGCCGGTTTGAAGTTCCTGCAGTTTTCACTGTAAAACCGAGTTGGAACTAGTACCTCCCCATATATATGTATGGAGTGGAGTTTGCAACTGAAAAGAAACTTTGTGTTCCCAACAAGCTAGGTGAAGGACGGCTTTCACACCCACTTATCTCTCAGAACTGAGCATGTGGAGAGACGTTCGTTCATCTAGCAAAAAGGGAACGGGTGGCAGGAGAATATTTTACTCTGGTTTCTCAGTCTCTTTCCTAGTGCCGGTTTGAAGTTCCTGCAGTTTTCACTGTAAAACCGAGTTGGAGCTATTACCTCCCCATATATATGTACGGAGTGGAGTTTGCAACTGAAAAGAAACTTTGTGTTCCCAACAAGCTAGGTGAAGGACGGCTTTCACACACACTTATCCCTCAGAACTGAGCATGTGGAGAGACGTTCGTTCATCTAGCACAAAGTGTACGGGTTGCTGTAGAAACTATTACTCTGGTTTCTCTGTCTGTTTACTAGTGCCGGTTTGAAGTTCCTGCACTTTGCACAGTAAACCGAGTTGGAGCTAGTACCTCTCCATATATATGTATGGAGTGGAGTTTGCAAGTGAAAAGTATCTTTGTGTTCCCAACAAGCTAGGTGAAGGACGGCTTTCACACACACTTATCTCTCAGAACTGAGAATGTTGAGAGACGTTCGTTCATCTAGCACAAAGTGAACGGGTTGCAGGAGAAACTTTTACTCTGGTTTCTCAGTCTGTTTCCTAGTTCCGGTTTGAAGTACCTGCAGTTTGCACTGTAAAACCGAGTTGGAGCTAGTACCTCCCCACATATATGTATGGAGTGGAGTTTGCAAGTGAAAAGAAACTTTGTTTTCCCAACATGCTAGGTGAAGTACGGCTTTCACACACACTTATCTCTCTGAACTGAGCATGTGGAGAGACGTTCGTTCATCTAGCACAAAGGGAACGGGTTGCAGGAGAAACTTTTACTCTGGTTTCTCAGTCTGTTTCCTAGTGCCGGTTTGAAGTTCCTGCAGTTTTCACTGTAAAACCGAGTTGGAACTAGTACCTCCCCATATATATGTATGGAGTGGAGTTGCATCTGAAAAGAAACTTTGTGTTCTCAACAAGCTAGGTGAAGGACGGCTTTCACACACACTTATCTCTGAGAACTGAGCATGTGGAGAGACGTTCGTTCATCTAGCACAAAGGGAACGGGTGGCAGGAGAATCTTTTACTCTGGTTTCTCAGTCTGTTCCCTAGTGCCGGTTTGATTTTCCTGCAGTTTTCACTGTAAAACGGAGTTGGAGCTTGTACCTCCCCATATATATGTATGGAGTGGAGTTTGCAATTGAAAAGAAACTTTGTGTTCCCAACAAGCTAGGTGAAGGACGGCTTTCACACACACTTATCTCTCAGAACTGAGCATGTGGAGAGACGTTCGTTCATCTAGCACAAAGGGAAAGGGTTGCAGGAGAAACTTTTACTCTGGTTTCTCAGTCTGTTTCCTAGTGCCGGTTTGAAGTTCCTGCAGTTTTCTCTGTAAAACCGTGTTGGAGCTAGTACCACCCCATATATATGTACGGAGTGGAGTTTGCAACTGAAAAGAAACTTTGTGTTCCCAACAAGCTAGGTGAAGGACGGCTTTCACACACACTTATCTCTCAGAACTGAGCATGTGGAGTGACGTTCGTTCATCTAGCACAAAGGGAACGGGTTGCAGGAGAAACTTTTACTCTGGTTTCTCAGTCTGTTTCCTAGTGCCGGTTTGAAGTTCCTGCAGTTTTCACTGTAAAACCGAGTTGGAACTAGTACCTCCCCATATATATGTATGGAGTGGAGTTTGCAACTGAAAAGAAACTTTGTGTTCCCAACAAGCTAGGTGAAGGACGGCTTTCACACCCACTTATCTCTCAGAACTGAGCATGTGGAGAGACGTTCGTTCATCTAGCAAAAAGGGAACGGGTGGCAGGAGAATCTTTTACTCTGGTTTCTCAGTCTCTTTCCTAGTGCCGGTTTGAAGTTCCTGCAGTTTTCACTGTAAAACCGAGTTGGAGCTATTACCTCCCCATATATATGTACGGAGTGGAGTTTGCAACTGAAAAGAAACTTTGTGTTCCCAACAAGCTAGGTGAAGGACGGCTTTCACACACACTTATCCCTCAGAACTGAGCATGTGGAGAGACGTTCGTTCATCTAGCACAAAGGGTACGGGTTGCTGTAGAAACTATTACTCTGGTTTCTCTGTCTGTTTACTAGTTCCGGTTTGAAGTACCTGCAGTTTGCACTGTAAAACCGAGTTGGAGCTAGTACCTCCCCACATATATGTATGGAGTGGAGTTTGCAAGTGAAAAGAAACTTTGTTTTCCCAACATGCTAGGTGAAGTACGGCTTTCACACACACTTATCTCTCTGAACTGAGCATGTGGAGAGACGTTCGTTCATCTAGCACAAAGGGAACGGGTTGCAGGAGAAACTTTTACTCTGGTTTCTCAGTCTGTTTCCTAGTGCCGGTTTGAAGTTCCTGCAGTTTTCACTGTAAAACCGAGTTGGAACTAGTACCTCCCCATATATATGTATGGAGTGGAGTTTGCAACTGAAAAGAAACTTTGTGTTCTCAACAAGCTAGGTGAAGGACGGCTTTCACACACACTTATCTCTGAGAACTGAGCATGTGGAGAGACGTTCGTTCATCTAGCACAAAGGGAACGGGTGGCAGGAGAATCTTTTACTCTGGTTTCTCAGTCTGTTCCCTAGTGCCGGTTTGATTTTCCTGCAGTTTTCACTGTAAAACGGAGTTGGAGCTTGTACCTCCCCATATATATGTATGGAGTGGAGTTTGCAATTGAAAAGAAACTTTGTGTTCCCAACAAGCTAGGTGAAGGACGGCTTTCACACACACTTATCTCTCAGAACTGAGCATGTGGAGAGACGTTCGTTCATCTAGCACAAATGGAAAGGGTTGCAGGAGAAACTTTTACTCTGGTTTCTCAGTCTGTTTCCTAGTGCTGGTTTGAAGTTCCTGCAGTTTTCACTGTAAAACGGAGTTGGAGCTAGTACCTCCCGATATATTTGTATGGAGTGGAGTTTGCAAGTGAAAAGAAACTTTGTGTTCCCAACAAGCAAGTTGAAGGACGGCTTTCACACACACTTATCTCTCAGAACTGAGCATGTGGAGAGACGTTCGTTCATCTAGCACAAAAGGAACGGGTTGCAGGAGAAAGTTTTACTCTGGTTTCTCAGTCTGTTTCCTAGTGCCGGTTTGAAGTTCCTGCAGTTTTCACTGTAAAACCGAGTTGGAGCTAGTACCTCCCCATATATATGTATGGAGTGGAGTTTGCAACTGAAAAGAAACTTTGTGTTCCCAACAAGCTAGGTGAAGGACGGCTTTCACACACACTTATATCTCAGAACTGAGCATGTGGAGAGACGTTCGTTCATCTAGCACAAAGGGAAAGGGTTGCAGGATAAACTTTTACTCTGGTTTCTCAGTCTGTTTCCTAGTGCCGGTTTGAAGTTCCTGCAGTTTTCTCTGTAAAACCGTGTTGGAGCTAGTACCACCCCATATATATGTACGGATTGGAGTTTGCAACTGAAAAGAAACTTTGTGTTCCCAACAAGCTAGGTGAAGGACGTCTTTCTCACACACTTATCTCTCAGAACTGAGCATGTTGAGAGATGTTCGTTCATCTAGGACAAATGGAACGGGTTGCAGGAGAAACTATTACTCTGGTTTCTCAGTCTGTTTCCTAGTGCCTGTATGAAGTTCCTGCATTAAGCACTGTAAAACCGAGTTGGAGCTAGTACCTTCCCATATATATGTACGGATGGGAGTTTGCAACTGAAAAGAAACTTTGTGTTCCCAACAAGCTAGTTGAAGGACGTCTTTCACACACACTTATCTCTCAGAACTGAGCATGTTGAGAGACGTTCGTTCATCTAGCACAAAGGGAACGGGTTGCAGGAGAAACTTTTACTCTGGTTTCTCAGTCTGTTTCCTAGTTCCGGTTTGAAGTACCTGCAATTTGCACTGTAAAACCGAGTTGGAGCTAGTACCTCCCCACATATATTTATGGAGTGGAGTTTGCAAGTGAAAAGAAACTTTGTGTTCCCAACATGTTAGGTGAAGTACGGCTTTCACACACACTTATCTCTCAGAACTGAGCATGTGGAGAGACGTTCGTTCATCTAGCACAAAGGGAACGGGTTGCAGGAGAAACTTTTACTCTGGTTTCTCAGTCTGTTTCCTAGTGCCGGTTTGAAGTTCCTGCAGTTTGCACTGTAAAACCGAGTTGGAGCTAGTACCTCCCCATATATATGTATGGAGTGGAGTTTGCAACTGAAAAGAAACTTTGTGTTCCCAACAAGCTAGGTGAAGGACGGCTTTCACACACACTTATCTCTCAGAACTGAGCATGTGGAGAGACTTTCGTTCATCTAGCACAAAGGGAACGGGTTGCAGGAGAAACTTTTACTCTGGTTTCTCAGTCTGTTTCCTAGTGCCGGTTTGAAGTTCCTGCAGTTTTCACTTTAAAACCGAGTTGGAGCTAGTACCTCCCCATATATATGTATGGATTGGAGTTTGCAAGTTAAAAGAAACTTTGTGTTCCCAACAAGCTAGGTGAAGGACGGCTTTCACACACACTTATATCTCAGAACTGAGCATGTGGAGAGACGATCGTTCATCTAGCACAAAGGGAACGGGTTGAAGGAGAAACTTTTACTCTGGTTTCTCAGTCTGCTACTTAGTGCCGGTTTGAAGTTCCTGCAGTTTTCACTGTAAAACCGAGTTGGAGCTAGTACCAACCCATATATATGTACGGAGTGGAGTTTGCAACTGAAAAGAAACTTTGTGTTCCCAACAAGCTAGGTGAAGGACGGCTTTCACACACACTTATCTCTCAGAACTGAGCATGTGGAGAGACTTTCGTTCATCTAGCACAAAGGGAACGGGTTGCAGGAGAAACTTTTACTCTGGTTTCTCAGTCTGTTTCCTAGTGCCGGTTTGAAGTTCCTGCAGTTTTCACTTTAAAACCGAGTTGGAGCTAGTACCTCCCCATATATATGTATGGATTGGAGTTTGCAAGTTAAAAGAAACTTTGTGTTCCCAACAAGCTAGGTGAAGGACGGCTTTCACACACACTTATATCTCAGAACTGAGCATGTGGAGAGACGATCGTTCATCTAGCACAAAGGGAACGGGTTGCAGGAGAAACTTTTACTCTGGTTTCTCAGTCTGCTACTTAGTGCCGGTTTGAAGTTCCTGCAGTTTTCACTGTAAAACCGAGTTGGAGCTAGTACCAACCCATATATATGTACGGAGTGGAGTTTGCAACTGAAAAGAAACTTTGTGTTCCCAACAAGCTAGGTGAAGGACGTCTTTCACACACACTTATCTCTCAGAACTGAGCATGTTGAGAGATGTTCGTTCATCTAGCACAAATGGAACGGGTTGCAGGAGAAACTACTACTCTGGTTTCTCAGTCTGTTTCCTAGTGCCTGTATGAAGTTCCTGCAGTTTGCACTGTAAAACCGAGTTGGATCTAGTACCTCCCCATATATATGTACGGATGGGAGTTTGCAACTGAAAAGAAACTTTGTGTTCCCAACAAGCTAGATGAAGGACGTCTTTCACACACACATTTCTCTCAGAACTGAGTATGTGGAGAGACGTTCGTTCATCTAGCACAAAGGGAACGGGTTGCAGGAGAAACTTTTACTCTGGTTTCTCAGTCTGTTTCCTAGTTCCGGTTTGAAGTACCTGCAGTTTGCACTGTAAAACCGAGTTGGAGCTAGTACCTCCCCACATATATGTATGGAGTGGAGTTTGCAAGTGAAAAGAAACTTTGTGTTCCCAACATGTTAGGTGAAGTACGGCTTTCACACACACTTATCTCTCAGAAATTAGCATGTGGAGAGACGTTCGTTCATCTAGCACAAAGGGAACGGGTTGCAAGAGAAACTTTTACTCTGGTTTCTCAGTCTGTTTCCTAGTGCCGGTTTGAAGTTCCTGCAGTTTGCACTGTAAAACCGAGTTGGAACTAGTACCTCCCCATATATATGTAAGGAGTGGAGTTTGCAACTGAAAAGAAACTTTGTGTTCCCAACAAGCTAGGTGAAGGACGGCTTTCACACACACTTATCCCTCAGAACTTAGCATGTGGAGAGACGTTCGTTCATCTAGCACAAAGGGAACGGGTTGCAGGAGAAACTTTTACTCTGGTTTCTCAGTCTGTTTCCTAGTGCCGGTTTGAAGTTCCTGCAGTTTTCACTGTAAAACCGAGTTGGAGCTAGTACCTAACCATATATATGTATGGAGTGGATTTTGCAACTGAAAAGAAACTTTGTGTTCCCAACAAGCTAGGTGAAGGACGGCTTTCACACACACTTATCTATCAGAACTGAGCATGTGGAGAGACGTTCGTTCATCTAGCATAAAAGGGAACGGGTTGCAGGGGAAACTTTTACTCTGGTTTCTCAGTCTGTTTCCTAGTGACGGTTTGAAGTTCCTGCAGTTTGCACTGTAAAACCGAGTTGGAGCTATTACCTCCCCATATATATCTACGTATTAGAGTTTGCAACTGAAAATATACTTTGTGTTCCCAACAATCTAGGTGAAGGACGGCTTTCACACACAATTATCTCTCAGAATTGAGCATGTGGAGAGACGTTCGTTCATCTAGCACAAAGGGAACGGGTTGCAGGAGAAACTTTTACTCTGGTTTCTCAGTCTGTTACTTAGTGCCGGTTTGAAGTTCCTGCAGTTTTCACTTTAAAACCGAGTTGGAGCTAGTACCTCCCCATATATATGTATGGATTGGAGTTTGCAAGTTAAAAGAAACTTTGTGTTCCCAACAAGCTAGGTGAAGGACGGCTTTCACACACACTTATATCTCAGAACTGAGCATGTGGAGAGACGTTCGTTCATCTAGCAAAAAAGGGAACGGGTTGCAGGGGAAACTTTTACTCTGGTTTCTCAGTCTGTTTCCTAGTGACGGTTTGAAGTTCCTGCAGTTTGCACTGTAAAACCGAGTTGGAGCTATTACCTCCCCATATATATCTACGGATTAGAGTTTGCAACTGAAAATATACTTTGTGTTCCCAACAATCTAAGTGAAGGACGGCTTTCACACACAATTATCTCTCAGAATTGAGCATGTGGAGAGACGTTCGTTCATCGAGCACAAAGGGAACGGGTTGCAGGAGAAACTTTTACTCTGGTTTCTCAGTCTTTTTCCTACTGCCGGTTTGAAGTTCCTGCATTTTGCACTGTAAAAACCGAGTTGGAGATAGTACTACCCCATATATATGTACGGAGAGGAGTTTGCAACTGAAAAGAAACTTTGTGTTCCCAACAAGCTAGGTGAAGGACGGCTTTCACACACACTTATCTCTCAGAACTGAGCATGTGGAGAGACGTTCGTTCATCTAGCATAAAGGGAACGGTTTGCAGGAGAAACTTTTACTCTGGTTCCTCAGTCTGTTTCCTAGTGCCGGTTTGACGTTCTTGCAGTTTTCACTGTAAAACAGAGTTGGAGCTAGTACCTCCCCATATATATGTACGGAGTGGAGTTTGCAACTGAAAATAAACTTTGTGTTCCCAACAAGCTAGGTGAAGGACGGCTTTCACACACACTTATCTCTCAGAATTGAGCATGTGGAGAGACGTTCTTTCATCTAGCACAAAGGGAACGGGTTGCAGGAGAAACTTTTTCTCTGGTTTCTCAGTCTGTTTCCTAGTGCCGTTTTAAAGTTCCTGCATTTTGCACTGTAAAAACCGATTTGGAGATAGTACCTCCCCATATATATGTATGGAGTGGAGTTTGCAACTGAAAAGGAACTTTGTGTTCCCAACAAGCTAGGTGAAGGACGGCTTTCACACACACTTATCTCTCAGAACTGAGCATGTGGAGAGACGTTCGTTCATCTAGCATAAAGGGAACGGGTTGAAGGAGAAATTTTACTCTGGTTTCTCAGTCTGTTTCCTAGTGCCGGTTTGAAGTTCCTGCATTTTGCAGTGTAAAACCGAGTTGGAGCTAGTACCTCCCCATATATATGTATGGAGTGGAGCTTGCAAGTGTTAAGAATCTTTGTGTTCCCAACAAGCTAGGTGAAGGACGGTTTTCACCCACACTTATCTCTCAGAACTGAGCATGTGGAGAGACGTTCGTTCATCTAGCACAAAGGGAAAGGGTTGCAGGAGAAACTTTTACTCTGGTTTCTCAGTCTGTTTCCTAGTGCCGGTTTGAAGTTCCTGAAGTTTTCACTGTAAAACCGAGTTGGAGCTAGTACCTCCCCATATATATGTACGGAGTGGAGTTTGCAACTGAAAAGATACTTTGTGTTCCCAACAAGCTAGGTGAAGGACGGCTTTCACACACACTTATCTCTCAGAAATTAGCATGTGGAGAGACGTTCCTTCATCTAGCATAAAGGGAACGGGTTGCAGGAAAAAATTTTACTCTGGTTCCTCAGTCTGTTTCCTAGTGCCGGTTTGAAGTTCCTGCAGTTTGCACTGTAAAAACGAGTTGGAGCTAGTACCTCCCCATATATATGTATGGAGTGGAGTTTGCAACTGAAAAGAAACTTTGTGTTCCAAACAAGCTAGGTGAACGACGGCTTTCACCCACACTTATCTCTCAGAATTGAGCATGTGGAGAGACGTTCGTTCAACTAGCACAAAGGGAACGGGTTGCAGGAGAAACTTTTACTCTGGTTTCTCAGTCTGTTTCCTAGTGCCAGTTTGAAGTTCCTGCAGTTTGCACTGTAAAACCGAGTTGGAGCTTGTACCTACCCATATATATTTATGGAGTGGAGTTTGCAACTGAAAAGAAACTTTGTGTTCCCAACAAGCTAGGTGAAGGACGGCTTTCACCCACACTTATCTCTCAGAACTTAGCATGTGGAGAGACGTTCGTTCATCTAGCACAAAGGGTACGGTTTGCTGGAGAAACATTTACTCTGGTTTCTCTGTCTGTTTCCTAGTGTCGGTTTGATGTTCCTGCACTTTGCACTGTAAAACCGAGTTGGAGCTAGTATATCCCCATATATATGTATGGAGTGGAGTATGCAAGTGAAAAGAAACTTTGTGTTCCCAACAAGGTAGGTGAAGGACGGCTTTCACCCACACTTAACTCTCAGAACTGAGCATGTGGAGAGGCGTTCGTTCATTTAGCACAAAGGGAACGGGTTGCAGGAGAAACTTTTACTCTGGTTTCTCAGTCTGTTTCCTAGTGCCGGTTTGAAGTTCCTGCAGTTTTCACTGTAAGCCCGAGGTGGAGCTAGTACCTCCCCATATAAATGTATGGAGTGGAGTTTGCAAGTGATAAGAAACTTTGTGTTCCCAACAAGCTAGGTGAAGGACGGCTTTCACACACACTTATCTCTCAGAACTGAGCATGTGGAGAGCTTTCGATCATCTAGCACAAAGTGAACGGGTTGCGGGAGAAACTTTTACTCTGGTTTCTCAGTCTGTTTCCTAGTGCCGGTTTGAATTTCCTGCAGTTTTCACTGTAAAACCGAGTTGGAGCTAGTACCTCCCCATATAAATGTATGGAGTGGAGTTTGCAAGTTAAAAGAAACTTTGTGTTCCCAACAAGCTAGGTGAAGGACGGCTATCACCCACACTTAACTCTCAGAACTGAGCATGTGTAGAGACGTTCGTTCAATTAGCACAAAGGGAACGGGTTGCAGGAGAAACTTTTACTCTGGTTTCTCAGTCTGTTTCCTAGTGCCGGTTTGAAGTTCCTGCAGTTTTCACTGTAAAACCGAGTTGGAGCTTGTACCTCCCCATATAAATGTATGGAGTGGAGTTTGCAAGTGATAAGAAACTTTGTGTTCCCAACAAGCTAGGTGAAGGACGGCTTTCACACACACTTATCTCTCAGAACTGAGCATGTGGAGAACTTTCGATCATCTAGCACAAAGGGAACGGGTTGCGGGAGAAACTTTTACCCTGTTTTCTCAGTCTGTTTCCTAGTGCCGGTTTGAATTTCCTGCAGTTTTCACTGTAAAACCGAGTTGGAGCTAGTACCTCCCCATATATATGTATGGAGTGGATTTTGCAACTGAAAAGAACTTTGTGTTCCCAAAATCTATGTGAAGGACGGCTTTCACACACACTTATCTCTCAGAACTGAGCATGTGGAGAGACGTTCGTTCATGTAGCAATAAAGGGAACGGGTTTCAGGGGAATCTTTTACTCTGGTTTCTCAGTCTTTTTCCTAGTGCCGGTTTGAAGTTCCTGAAGTTTTCACTGTAAAACCGAGTTGGAGCTAATACCTCCCCATATATATGTACGGAGTGGAGTTTGCAACTGAAAAGAAACTTTGTGTTCCCAACAAGCTAGGTGAAGGACGGCTTTCACACACACTTATCTCTCAGAAATTAGCATGTGGATAGACGTTCCTTCATCTAGCATAAATGGAACGGGTTGAAGGAAAAAATTTTACTCTGGTTCCTCAGTTGTTTCCTAGTGCCGGTTTGAAGTTCCTGCAGTTTGCACTGTAAAACCGAGTTGGAGCTAGTACCTCCCCATATATATGTATGGAGTGGAGTTTGCAACTGGAAAGAAACTTTGTGTTCCCAACAAGCTAGTTGAAGGACGGCTTTCACCCACAATTATCTCTCAGAATTGAGCATGTGGAGAGACGTTCGTTCAACTAGCACAAAGGGAACGGGTTGCAGGAGAATCTTTTACTCTGGTTTCTCAGTCTGTTTCCTAGTGCCGGTTTGAAGTTAATGCAGTTTGCACTGTAAAAACTCGTTGGAGCTAGTACCTACCCATATGTATTTATGGAGTGGAGTTTGCAACTGAAAAGAAACTTTGTGTTCCCAACATGCTAGGTGAAGGACGGCTTTCACCCACACTTATCTCTCAGAATTGAGCATGTGGAGAGACGTTCGTTCATCTAGCACAAATGGTACGGGTTGCTGGAGAAACATTTACTCTGGTTTCTCTGTCTGTTTCCTAGTGTCGGTTTGATGTTCCTGCACTTTGCACTGTAAAACCGAGTTGGAGCTAGTACCTCCCCATATATATGTATGGAGTGGAGTTTGCAAGTGAAAAGAAACTTTGCGTTCCCAACAAGGTAGGTGAAGGACGGCTTTCACCCACACTTAACTCTCAGAACTTAGCATGTGGAGAGACGTTCGTTCATTTAGCACAAATGGAAAGGTTTGCAGGAGAAACTTTTACTCTGGTTTCTCAGTCTGTTTCCTAGTGCCGGTTTGAAGTTCCTGCAGTTTTCACTGTAAAACCGAGTTGGAGCTAGTACCTCACCTTATAAATATATGGAGTGGAGTTTGCAAGTGATAAGAAACTTTGTGTTCCCAACAAGCTAGGTGAAGGACGGCTTTCACACACACTTATCTCTCAGAACTGAGCATGTGGAGAGCTTTCGATCATCTAGCACAAAGGGAACGGTTTGCGGGAGAAACTTTTACTCTGGTTTCTCAGTCTGTTTCCTAGTGCCGGTTTGAATTTCCTGCAGTTTTCTCTGTAAAACCGAGTTGGAGCTAGTACCTCCCCATATATATGTATGGAGTGGAGTTTGCAAGTTAAAAGAAACTTTGTGTTCCCAACAAGCTAGGTGAAGGACGGCTTTCACCCACACTTAACTCTCAGAACTGAGCATGTGGAGAGACGTTCGTTCATTTAGCACAAAGGAACGGGTTGCAGGAGAAACTTTTACTCTGGTTTCTCAGTCTGTTTCCTAGTGCCGGTTTGAAGTTCCTGCAGTTTTCACTGTAAAACCGAGTTGGAGCTAGTACCTCCCCATATAAATGTATGGAGAGGAGTTTGCAAGTGATAAGAAACTTTGTGTTCCCAACAAGCTAGGTGAAGGACGGCTATCACACACACTTATCTCTCAGAACTGAGCATGTGTAGAGCTTTCGATCATCTAGCACAAAGGGAACGGGTTGCAGGAGAAACTTTTACTCTGGTTTCTCAGTCTGTTTCCTAGTGCCGGTTTGAATTTCCTGCAGTTTTCACTGTAAAACCGAGTTGGAGCTAGTACATCCCCATATATATGTATGGAGTGGATTTTGCAACTGAAAAGAAACTTTGTGTTCCCAAAAAGCTAGGTGAAGGACGGCTTTCACACACACTTTTCTCTCAGAACTGAGCATGTGGAGAGACGTTCGTTCATCTAGCAAAATGGGAACGGGTTTTAGGGGAAACTTTTACTCTGGTTTCTCAGACTGTTTCCTAGTGCCTGTTTGAAGTTCCTGCAGTTTGCACTGTAAAACCGAGTTGGAGCTAGTACCTCCCCATATATATGTACGGAGTGGAGTTTGCAACTGAAAAGAAACTTTGTGTTCCCAACAAGCTAGGTGAAGGACGTCTTTCACACACACTTTTCTCTCAGAACCTAGCATGTTGAGAGACGTTCGTTCATCTAGCACAAAGGGAACGGGTTGCAGGAGAAACTATTACTCTGTAATCTCAGTCTGTTTCCTAGTGCCTGTTTGAAGTTCCTGCAGTTTGCACTGTAAAACCGAGTTGGAGCTAGAACCTCCCCATATATAAGTACGGATTGGGGTGTGCAAATGAAAAGAAACTTTGTGTTCCCAACAAGCTAGGTGAAGGACGTCTTTCACACACACATTTCTCTCAGAACTGAGCATGTTGAGAGACGTTCGTTCATCTAGCACAAAGGGAACGGGTTGTAGGGGAAACTTTTACTCTGGTTTCTCAGTCTGTTTCCTAGTTCCGGTTGATGTACCTGCAGTTTGCACTGTAAAACCGAATTGGAGCTAGTACTTCCCCACATATATGTATGGAGTGGAGTTTGCAAGTGAAAAGAAACTTTGTGTTCCCAACAAGCTAGGTGAAGTACGGCTTTCACACACACATATCTCTCAGAACTGAGCATGTGGAGAGACGTTCGTTCATCTAGTACAAAGGGAACGGGTTGCAGGAGAAACTTTTACTCTGGTTTCACAGTCTGTTTCCTAGTGCCGGTTTGAAGTTCCTGCAGTTTTCACTGTAAAACCGAGTTGGAGCTAGTACTTCCCCATATATATGTATGGAGTGGAATTTGGAAGTGAAAAGAAACTTTTTGTTCCCAACAAGCTAGGTGAAGGACGGCTTTCACCCACACTTATCTCTCAGAACTGAGCATGTGGAGTGAGGTTCGTTCATCTAGCACAAAAGGAACGGGTTGCTGGAGAAACTTTTACTCTGGTTTCTCAGTCTGTTTCCTAGTGCCGGTTTGAATTTCCTGCAGTTTGCACTGTAAAACCGAGTTGGAGCTAGTACCTCCCCATATATATGTTTGGAGTGGAGTTTGCAAGTGAAAAGAAACTTTGTGTTCCCAACAAGCTAGGTGAAGGACGGCTTTCACTCACACTTATCTCTCAGAACTGAGCATGTGGAGAGAAGTTCGTTCATCTAGCACAAAGGGAACGGGTTGCAGGAGAAACTTTTACTCTGGTTTCTCAGTCTGTTTCCTAGTGCCGGTTTGAAGTTCCTGCAGTTTGCACTGTAAAACCGAGTTGGAGCTAGTACCTCCCCATATATATGTATGGAGTGGAGTTTGCAACTGAAAAGAAACTTTGTGTTCCCAACAAGCTAGGTGAAGGACGGCTTTCACACACACTTATCTCTCAGAACTGAGCATGTGGAGAGACGTTCGTTCATCTAGCACAAAGGGAACGGGTTGCAGGAGAAGCTTTTACTCTGGTTTCTCAGTCTGTTTCCTAGTGCCTGTTTGAAGTTCCTCCAGTTTGCACTGTAAAACCGAGTTGGAGGTAGTTCCTTCCCATATATATGTACGGAGTGGAGTTTGCAACTGAAAAGAAACTTTGTGTTCCCAACAAGCTAGGTGAAGGACGTCTTTCACACACACTTATCTCTCAGAACCTAGCATGTTGAGAGACGTTCGTTCATCTAGCATAAAGGGAACGGGTTGCAGGAGAAACTATTACTCTGGAATCTCAGTCTGTTTCCTAGTGCCTGTTTGAAGTTCCTGCAGTTTGCACTGTAAAACCGAGTTGGAGCTAGTACCTCCCCATATATATGTATGGAGTGCAGTTTGCAACTGAAAAGAAAATTTTTGTTCCCAACAAGCTAGGTGAAGGACGGCTTTCACCCACACTTATCTCTCAGAACTGAGCATGTGGAGAGACGTTCGTTCATCTAGCACAAAAGGAACGGTTTGCTGGAGAAACTTTTACTCTGGTTTCTAAGTCTGTTTCCTAGTGCCGGTTTGAAGTTCCTGCAGTTTGCACTGTAAAACCGAGTTGTAGCTAGTACCTCCCCATATATATGTATGGAGTGGAGTTTGCAACTGAAAAGAAACTTTGTGTTCCCAACAAGCTAGGTGAAGGACGGCTTTCACACACACTTATCTCTCAGAACTGAGCATGTGGAGAGACGTTCGTTCATCTAGCACAAAGGGAACGGGTTGCAGAAGAAACTTTTACTCTGGTTTCTCAGTCTGTTTCCTAGTGCCGGTTTGAAGTTCCTGCAGTTTGCACTGTAAAACCGAGTTGGAGCTAGTACCTACCCATATATATGTATGGAGTGGAGTTTGCAACTGAAAAGAAACTTTGTGTTCCCAACAAGCTAGGTGAAGGACGGCTTTCACACACACTTATCTCTCAGAACTGAGCATGTGGAGAGACGTTCGTTCATCTAGCACAAAGGGAACGGGTTGCAGGAGAAACTTTTACTCTGGAATCTCAGTCTGTTTCCTAGTGCCTGTTTGAAGTTCCTGCAGTTTGCACTGTAAAACCGAGTTGGAGCTAGAACCTCCCCATATATAAGTACGGATTGGGGTGTGCAACTGAAAAGAAACTTTGTGTTCCCAACAAGCTAGGTGAAGGACGTCTTTCACACACATATATCTCTCAGAACTGAGCATGTGGAGAGACGTCCGTTCATCTAGCACAAAGGGAACGTGTTGAAGGGGAAACTTTTACTCTGGTTTCTCAGTCTGTTTCCTAGTGCCGGTTTGAAGTTCCTGCAGTTTTCAACTGTAAAACCGAGTTGGAGCTAGTACCTAACCATATATATGTATGGAGTGGAATTTGGAAGTGAAAAGAAACTTTGTGTTCCCAACAAGCTAGTTGAAGGACGGCTTTCACCGACACTTATCTCTCAGAACTGAGCATGTGGAGAGACGTTCGTTCATCTAGCACAAAGGGAACGGGTTGCAGGAGAAACTTTTACTCTGGTTTCTCAGACTGTTTCCTAGTGCCGGTTTGAAGTTCCTGCAGTTTGCACTGTAAAACCGAGTTGGAGCTAGTACCTCCCCATATATATGTATGGAGTGCAGTTTGCAACTGAAAAGAAAATTTTTGTTCCCAACAAGCTAGGTGAAGGACGGCTTTCACCCACACTTATCTCTCAGAACTGAGCATGTGGAGAGACGTTCGTTCATCTAGCACAAAAGGAACGGTTTGCTGGAGAAACTTTTACTCTGGTTTCTAAGTATGTTTCCTAGTGCCGGTTTGAAGTTCCTGCAGTTTGCACTGTAAAACCGAGTTCTAGCTAGTACCTCCCCATATATATGTATGGAGTGGAGTTTGCAACTGAAAAGAAACTTTGTGTTCCCAACAAGCTAGGTGAAGGACGGCTTTCACACACACTTATCTCTCAGAACTGAGCATGTGGAGAGACGTTCGTTCATCTAGCACAAAGGGAACGGGTTGCAGAAGAAACTTTTACTCTGGTTTCTCAGTCTGTTTCCTAGTGCCGGTTTGAAGTTCCTGCAGTTTGCACTGTAAAACCGAGTTGGAGCTAGTACCTCCCCATATATATGTATGGAGTGGAGTTTGCAACTGAAAAGAAACTTTGTGTTCCCAACAAGCTAGGTGAAGGACGGCTTTCACACACACTTATCTCTCAGAACTGAGCATGTGGAGAGACGTTCGTTCATCTAGCACAAAGGGAACGGGTTGCAGGAGAAACTTTTACTCTGGTTTCTCAGTCTGTTTCCTAGTGCCTGTTTGAAGTTCCTCCAGTTTGCACTGTAAAACCTAGTTGGAGCTAGTACCTCCCAATATATTTGTACGGAGTGGAGTTTGCAGGTGATAAGAAACTTTGTGTTCCAAACAAGCTAGAAGAAGGACGACTTTCACACACACTTATCTCTCAGAACTGAGCATGTGGAGAGACGTTCGTTTATCTAGCACAAAGGGAACGGGTTGCAGGAGAAACTTTTACTCTGGTTTCTCAGTCTGTTTCCTAGTGCCGGTTTGAAGTTCCTGCAGTTTGCACTGTAAAACCGAGTTGGAGCTAGTACCTCCCCATATATATGTATGGAGTGGAGTTTGCAACTGAAAAGAAACTTTGTGTTCCAAACAAGCTAGGTGAACGACGGCTTTCACCCACACTTATCTCTCAGAATTGAGCATGTGGAGAGACGTTCGTTCAACTAGCACAAAGGGAACGGGTTGCAGGAGAAACTTTTACTCTGGTTTCTCAGTCTGTTTCCTAGTGCCAGTTTGAAGTTCCTGCAGTTTGCACTGTAAAACCGAGTTGGAGCTTGTACCTACCCATATATATTTATGGAGTGGAGTTTGCAACTGAAAAGAAACTTTGTGTTCCCAACAAGCTAGGTGAAGGACGGCTTTCACCCACACTTATCTCTCAGAACTTAGCATGTGGAGAGACGTTCGTTCATCTAGCACAAAAGGTAAGGTTTGCTGGAGAAACATTTACTCTGGTTTCTCTGTCTGTTTCCTAGTGTCGGTTTGATGTTCCTGCACTTTGCACTGTAAAACCGAGTTGGAGCTAGTATATCCCCATATATATGTATGGAGTGGAGTTTGCAAGTGAAAAGAAACTTTGTGTTCCCAACAAGGTAGGTGAAGGACGGCTTTCACCCACACTTAACTCTCAGAACTGAGCATGTGGAGAGGCGTTCGTTCATTTAGCACAAAGGGAACGGGTTGCAGGAGAAACTTTTACTCTGGTTTCTCAGTCTGTTTCCTAGTGCCGGTTTGAAGTTCCTGCAGTTTTCACTGTAAGCCCGAGGTGGAGCTAGTACCTCCCCATATAAATGTATGGAGTAGAGTTTGCAAGTGATAAGAAACTTTGTGTTCCCAACAAGCTAGGTGAAGGACGGCTTTCACACACACTTATCTCTCAGAACTGAGCATGTGGAGAGCTTTCGATCATCTAGCACAAAGGGAACGGGTTGCGGGAGAAACTTTTACTCTGGTTTCTCAGTCTGTTTCCTAGTGCCGGTTTGAATTTCCTGCAGTTTTCACTGTAAAACCGAGTTGGAGCTAGTACCTCCCCATATAAATGTATGGAGTGGAGTTTGCAAGTTAAAAGAAACTTTGTGTTCCCAACAAGCTAGGTGAAGGACGGCTATCACCCACACTTAACTCTCAGAACTGAGCATGTGTAGAGACGTTCGTTCAATTAGCACAAAGGGAACGGGTTGCAGGAGAAACTTTTACTCTGGTTTCTCAGTCTGTTTCCTAGTGCCGGTTTGAAGTTCCTGCAGTTTTCACTGTAAAACCGAGTTGGAGCTAGTACCTCCCCATATAAATGTATGGAGTGGAGTTTGCAAGTGATAAGAAACTTTGTGTTCCCAACAAGCTAGGTGAAGGACGGCTTTCACACACACTTATCTCTCAGAACTGAGCATGTGGAGAACTTTCGATCATCTAGCACAAAGGGAACGGGTTGCGGGAGAAACTTTTACCCTGTTTTCTCAGTCTGTTTCCTAGTGCCGGTTTGAATTTCCTGCAGTTTTCACTGTAAAACCGAGTTGGAGCTATTACCTCCCCATATATATGTATGGAGTGGATTTTGCAACTGAAAAGAACTTTGTGTTCCCAAAATCTATGTGAAGGACGGCTTTCACACACACTTATCTCTCAGAACTGAGCATGTGGAGAGACGTTCGTTCATGTAGCAAAAAAGGGAACGGGTTTCAGGGGAATCTTTTACTCTGGTTTCTCAGTCTTTTTCCTAGTGCCGGTTTGAAGTTCCTGAAGTTTTCACTGTAAAACCGAGTTGGAGCTAATACCTCCCCATATATATGTACGGAGTGGAGTTTGCAACTGAAAAGAAACTTTGTGTTCCCAACAAGCTAGGTGAAGGACGGCTTTCACACACACTTATCTCTCAGAACTTAGCATGTGGATAGACGTTCCTTCATCTAGCATAAATGGAACGGGTTGAAGGAAAAAATTTTACTCTGGTTCCTCAGTTGTTTCCTAGTGCCGGTTTGAAGTTCCTGCAGTTTGCACTGTAAAACCGAGTTGGAGCTAGTACCTCCCCATATATATGTATGGAGTGGAGTTTGCAACTGAAAAGAAACTTTGTGTTCCCAACAAGCTAGTTGAAGGACGGCTTTCACCCACAATTATCTCTCAGAATTGAGCATGTGGAGAGACGTCCGTTCAACTAGCACAAAGGGAACGGGTTGCAGGAGAATCTTTTACTCTGGTTTCTCAGTCTGTTTCCTAGTGCCGGTTTGAAGTTAATGCAGTTTGCACTGTAAAAACTCGTTGGAGCTAGTACCTACCCATATGTATTTATGGAGTGGAGTTTGCAACTGAAAAGAAACTTTGTGTTCCCAACATGCTAGGTGAAGGACGGCTTTCACCCACACTTATCTCTCAGAATTGAGCATGTGGAGAGACGTTCGTTCATCTAGCACAAATGGTACGGGTTGCTGGAGAAACATTTACTCTGGTTTCTCTGTCTGTTTCCTAGTGTCGGTTTGATGTTCCTGCACTTTGCACTGTAAAACCGAGTTGGAGCTAGTACCTCCCCATATATATGTATGGAGTGGAGTTTGCAAGTGAAAAGAAACTTTGTGTTCCCAACAAGGTAGGTGAAGGACGGCTTTCACCCACACTTAACTCTCAGAACTTAGCATGTGGAGAGACGTTCGTTCATTTAGCACAAAGGGAAAGGTTTGCAGGAGAAACTTTTACTCTGGTTTCTCAGTCTGTTTCCTAGTGCCGGTTTGAAGTTCCTGCAGTTTTCACTGTAAAACCGAGTTGGAGCTAGTACCTCCCCATATAAATGTATGGAGTGGAGTTTGCAAGTGATAAGAAACTTTGTGTTCCCAACAAGCTAGGTGAAGGACGGCTTTCACACACACTTATCTCTCAGAACTGAGCATGTGGAGAACTTTCGATCATCTAGCACAAAGGGAACGGGTTGCGGGAGAAACTTTTACCCTGTTTTCTCAGTCTGTTTCCTAGTGCCGGTTTGAATTTCCTGCAGTTTTCACTGTAAAACCGAGTTGGAGCTATTACCTCCCCATATATATGTATGGAGTGGATTTTGCAACTGAAAAGAACTTTGTGTTCCCAAAATCTATGTGAAGGACGGCTTTCACACACACTTATCTCTCAGAACTGAGCATGTGGAGAGACGTTCGTTCATGTAGCAAAAAAGGGAACGGGTTTCAGGGGAATCTTTTACTCTGGTTTCTCAGTCTTTTTCCTAGTGCCGGTTTGAAGTTGCTGAAGTTTTCACTGTAAAACCGAGTTGGAGCTAATACCTCCCCATATATATGTACGGAGTGGAGTTTGCAACTGAAAAGAAACTTTGTGTTCCCAACAAGCTAGGTGAAGGACGGCTTTCACACACACTTATCTCTCAGAACTTAGCATGTGGATAGACGTTCCTTCATCTAGCATAAATGGAACGGGTTGAAGGAAAAAATTTTACTCTGGTTCCTCAGTTGTTTCCTAGTGCCGGTTTGAAGTTCCTGCAGTTTGCACTGTAAAACCGAGTTGGAGCTAGTACCTCCCCATATATATGTATGGAGTGGAGTTTGCAACTGAAAAGAAACTTTGTGTTCCCAACAAGCTAGTTGAAGGACGGCTTTCACCCACAATTATCTCTCAGAATTGAGCATGTGGAGAGACGTCCGTTCAACTAGCACAAAGGGAACGGGTTGCAGGAGAATCTTTTACTCTGGTTTCTCAGTCTGTTTCCTAGTGCCGGTTTGAAGTTAATGCAGTTTGCACTGTAAAAACTCGTTGGAGCTAGTACCTACCCATATGTATTTATGGAGTGGAGTTTGCAACTGAAAAGAAACTTTGTGTTCCCAACATGCTAGGTGAAGGACGGCTTTCACCCACACTTATCTCTCAGAATTGAGCATGTGGAGAGACGTTCGTTCATCTAGCACAAATGGTACGGGTTGCTGGAGAAACATTTACTCTGGTTTCTCTGTCTGTTTCCTAGTGTCGGTTTGATGTTCCTGCACTTTGCACTGTAAAACCGAGTTGGAGCTAGTACCTCCCCATATATATGTATGGAGTGGAGTTTGCAAGTGAAAAGAAACTTTGTGTTCCCAACAAGGTAGGTGAAGGACGGCTTTCACCCACACTTAACTCTCAGAACTTAGCATGTGGAGAGACGTTCGTTCATTTAGCACAAAGGGAAAGGTTTGCAGGAGAAACTTTTACTCTGGTTTCTCAGTCTGTTTCCTAGTGCCGGTTTGAAGTTCCTGCAGTTTTCACTGTAAAACCGAGTTGGAGCTAGTACCTCCCCATATATATGTACGGAGTGGAGTTTGCAACTGAAAAGAAACTTTGTGTTCCCAACAAGCTAGGTGAAGGACGTCTTTCACACACACTTTTCTCTCAGAACCTAGCATGTTGAGAGACGTTCGTTCATCTAGCACAAAGGGAACGGGTTGCAGGAGAAACTATTACTCTGTAATCTCAGTCTGTTTCCTAGTGCCTGTTTGAAGTTCCTGCAGTTTGCACTGTAAAACCGAGTTGGAGCTAGTACCTCCCCATATATAAGTACGGATTGGGGTGTGCAAATGAAAAGAAACTTTGTGTTCCCAACAAGCTAGGTGAAGGACGTCTTTCACACACACATTTCTCTCAGAACTGAGCATGTTGAGAGACGTTCGTTCATCTAGCACAAAGGGAACGGGTTGTAGGGGAAACTTTTACTCTGGTTTCTCAGTCTGTTTCCTAGTTCCGGTTGATGTACCTGCAGTTTGCACTGTAAAACCGAATTGGAGCTAGTACTTCCCCACATATATGTATGGAGTGGAGTTTGCAAGTGAAAAGAAACTTTGTGTTCCCAACAAGCTAGGTGAAGTACGGCTTTCACACACACATATCTCTCAGAACTGAGCATGTGGAGAGACGTTCGTTCATCTAGTACAAAGGGAACGGGTTGCAGGAGAAACTTTTACTCTGGTTTCACAGTCTGTTTCCTAGTGCCGGTTTGAAGTTCCTGCAGTTTTCACTGTAAAACCGAGTTGGAGCTAGTACCTAACCATATATATGTATGGAGTGGAATTTGGAAGTGAAAAGAAACTTTGTGTTCCCAACAAGCTAGTTGAAGGACGGTTTTCACCGACACTTATCTCTCAGAACTGAGCATGTGGAGAGACGTTCGTTCATCTAGCACAAAGGGAACGGGTTGCAGGAGAAACTTTTACTCTGGTTTCTCAGATTGTTTCCTAGTGCCGGTTTGAAGTTCCTGCAGTTTGCACTTTAAAACCGAGTTGGAGCTAGTACTTCCCCATATATATGTATGGAGTGGAGTTTGCAACTGAAAAGAAACTTTGTGTTCCCAACAAGCTAGGTGAAGGACGGCTTTCACCCACACTTATCTCTCAGAACTGAGCATGTGGAGAGAGGTTCGTTCATCTAGCACAAAAGGAACGGGTTGCTGGAGAAACTTTTACTCTGGTTTCTCAGTCTGTTTCCTAGTGCCGGTTTGAATTTCCTGCAGTTTGCACTGTAAAACCGAGTTGGAGCTAGTACCTCCCCATATATATGTTTGGAGTGGAGTTTGCAACTGAAAAGAAACTTTGTGTTCCCAACAAGCTAGGTGAAGGACGGCTTTCACTCACACTTATCTCTCAGAACTGAGCATGTGGAGAGAAGTTCGTTCATCTAGCACAAAGGGAACGGGTTGCAGGAGAAACTTTTACTCTGGTTTCTCAGTCTGTTTCCTAGTGCCGGTTTGAAGTTCCTGCAGTTTGCACTGTAAAACCGAGTTGGAGCTAGTACCTCCCCATATATATGTATGGAGTGGAGTTTGCAACTGAAAAGAAACTTTGTGTTCCCAACAAGCTAGGTGAAGGACGGCTTTCACACACACTTATCTCTCAGAACTGAGCATGTGGAGAGACGTTCGTTCATCTAGCACAAAGGGAACGGTTTGCAGGAGAAACTTTTACTCTGGTTTCTCAGTCTGTTTCCTAGTGCCTGTTTGAAGTTCCTCCAGTTTGCACTGTAAAACCGAGTTGGAGGTAGTTCCTTCCCATATATATGTACGGAGTGGAGTTTGCAACTGAAAAGAAAATTTGTGTTCCCAACAAGCTAGGTGAAGGACGTCTTTCACACACACTTATCTCTCAGAACCTAGCATGTTGAGAGACGTTCGTTCATCTAGCATAAAGGGAACGGGTTGCAGGAGAAACTATTACTCTGGAATCTCAGTCTGTTTCCTAGTGCCTGTTTGAAGTTCCTGCAGTTTGCACTGTAAAACCGAGTTGGAGCTAGTACCTCCCCATATATATGTATGGAGTGCAGTTTGCAACTGAAAAGAAAATTTTTGTTCCCAACAAGCTATGTGAAGGACGGCTTTCACCCACACTTATCTCTCAGAACTGAGCATGTGGAGAGACGTTCGTTCATCTAGCACAAAATGAACGGTTTGCTGGAGAAACTTTTACTCTGGTTTCTAAGTCTGTTTCCTAGTGCCGGTTTGAAGTTCCTGCAGTTTGCACTGTAAAACCGAGTTGTAGCTAGTACCTCCCCATATATATGTATGGAGTGGAGTTTGCAACTGAAAAGAAACTTTGTGTTCCCAACAAGCTAGGTGAAGGACGGCTTTCACACACACTTATCTCTCAGAACTGAGCATGTGGAGAGACGTTCGTTCATCTAGCACAAAGGGAACGGATTGCAGGAGAAACTTTTACTCTGGTTTCTCAGTCTGTTTCCTAGTGCCGGTTTGAAGTTCCTGCAGTTTGCAGTGTAAAACCGAGTTGGAGCTAGTACCTACCCATATATATGTATGGAGTGGAGTTTGCAACTGAAAAGAAACTTTGTGTTCCCAACAAGCTAGGTGAAGGACGGCTTTCACACACACTTATCTCTCAGAACTGAGCATGTGGAGAGACGTTCGTTCATCTAGCACAAAGGGAACGGGTTGCAGGAGAAACTTTTACTCTGGAATCTCAGTCTGTTTCCTAGTGCCTGTTTGAAGTTCCTGCAGTTTGCACTGTAAAACCGAGTTGGAGCTAGTACCTCCCCATATATAAGTACGGATTGGGGTGTGCAACTGAAAAGAAACTTTGTGTTCCCAACAAGCTAGGTGAAGGACGTCTTTCACACACATATATCTCTCAGAACTGAGCATGTGGAGAGACGTCCGTTCATCTAGCACAAAGGGAACGTGTTGAAGGGGAAACTTTTACTCTGGTTTCTCAGTCTGTTTCCTAGTGCCGGTTTGAAGTTCCTGCAGTTTTCACTGTAAAACCGAGTTGGAGCTAGTACCTAACCATATATATGTATGGAGTGGAATTTGGAAGTGAAAAGAAACTTTGTGTTCCCAACAAGCTAGTTGAAGGACGGCTTTCACCGACACATATCTCTCAGAACTGAGCATGTGGAGAGACGTTCGTTCATCTAGCAAAAAGGGAACGGGTTGCAGGAGAAACTTTTACTCTGGTTTCTCAGACTGTTTCCTAGTGCTGGTTTGAAGTTCCTGCAGTTTGCACTGTAAAACCGAGTTGGAGCTAGTACCTCCCCATATATATGTATGGAGTGCAGTTTGCAACTGAAAAGAAAATTTTTGTTCCCAACAAGCTAGGTGAAGGACGGCTTTCACCCACACTTATCTCTCAGAACTGAGCATGTGGAGAGACGTTCGTTCATCTAGCACAAAAGGAACGGTTTGCTGGAGAAACTTTTACTCTGGTTTCTAAGTCTGTTTCCTAGTGCCGGTTTGAAGTTCCTGCAGTTTGCACTGTAAAACCGAGTTCTAGCTAGTACCTCCCCATATATATATATGGAGTGGAGTTTGCAAATGAAAAGAAACTTTGTGTTCCCAACAAGCTAGGTGAAGGACGGCTTTCACACACACTTATCTCTCAGAACTGAGCATGTGGAGAGACGTTCGTTCATTTAGCACAAAGGGAACGGGTTGCAGAAGAAACTTTTACTCAGGTTTCTCAGTCTGTTTCCTAGTGCCGGTTTGAAGTTCCTGCAGTTTGCACTGTAAAACCGAGTTGGAGCTAGTACCTCCCCATATATATGTATGGAGTGGAGTTTGCAACTGAAAAGAAACTTTGTGTTCCCAACAAGCTAGGTGAAGGACGGCTTTCACACACACTTATCTCTCAGAACTGAGCATGTGGAGAGACGTTCATTCATCTAGCACAAAGGGAACGGGTTGCAGGAGAAACTTTTACTCTGGTTTCTCAGTCTGTTTCCTAGTGCCTGTTTGAAGTTCCTCCAGTTTGCACTGTAAAACCTAGTTGGAGCTAGTACCTCCCAATATATTTGTACGGAGTGGAGTTTGCAGGTGATAAGAAACTTTGTGTTCCAAACAAGCTAGAAGAAGGACGACTTTCACACACACTTATCTCTCAGAACTGAGCATGTGGAGAGACGTTCGTTTATCTAGCACAAAGGGAACGGGTTGCAGGAGAAACTTTTACTCTGGTTTCTCAGTCTGTTTCCTAGTGCCGGTTTGAAGTACCTGCAGTTTGCACTGTAAAACCGAGTTGGAGCTAGTAACTCCCCACATATATGTATGGAGTGGAGTTTGCAAGTGAAAAGAAACTTTGTGTTCCCAACAAGCTCGGTGAAGTACGGCTTTCACACACACTTATCTCTTACAACTGAGCTTGTGGAGAGAGGTTCATTCATCTAGCACAAAGGGAACGGGTTGCAGGAGAAACTGTTACTCTGGTTTCTCATTCTTTTTCCTAGTGCCGGTTTGAAGTTCCTGCAGTTTTCACTGTAAAAACGAGTTGGAGCTAGTACCTCACCTTATATAAGTATGGAGTGGATTTTGCAACTGAAAAGAAACTTTGTGTTCCCAACAAGCTAGGTGAAGGACGGCTTTCACACACACTTATCTCTCAGAACTGAGCATGTGGAGAGACGTTCGTTGATGTAGCAAAATGGAACGGGTTGCAGGGGAAAGTTTTACTCTGGTTTCTCAGTCTGTTTCCTAGTGCCGGTTTGAAGTTCCTGCAGTTTTCACTGTAAAACATAGTTGGAGCATGTACCTACCCATATATATGTACGGAGTGGAGTTTGCAACTTAAAAGAAACTTTGTGTTAGCAACAAGCTAGGTGAAGGACGGCTTTCACACACATTTATCTCTCAGAACTGAACATGTGGAGAGACGTTCGTTCATCTAGCATAAAGGGAACGGGTTGCAGGAGAAACTTTTACTCTGGTTCCTCAGTCTGTTTCCTAGTGCCGGTTTGAAGTTCCTGCAGTTTGCACTGTAAAACCGAGTTGGAGCTAGTACCTCCCCATATATATGTATGGAGTGGAGTTTGCTAGTGAAAAGAAACTTTGTGTTCCCAACAAGCTAGGTGAAGGACGGCTTTCACACACACTTAACTCTCAGAACTGAGCATGTGGAGAGACGTTCGTTCATCTAGCACAACGGGAACGGGTTGCAGGAGAAACTTTTTCTCTGTTTTCTCAGTCTGATTCCTAGTGCAGGTTTGAAGTTCCTGCAGTTTTCACTGTAAACCCGAGTTGGAGCTAGTACCTCCCCATATAAATGTATGGAGTGGAGTTTGCAAGTGATAAGAAACTTTGTGTTCCCAACAAGCTAGGTGAAGGACGGCTTTCACACACACATATCTCTCATAACTGAGCATGTGGAGAGCTTTCGATCATCTAGCAAAAAGGGAACGTGTTGCGGGAGAAACTTTTACTCTGGTTTCTCAGTCTGTTTCCTAGTGCCTGTTTGAAGTACCTGCAGTTTGCACTGTAAAACATAGTTGGAGCATGTACCTACCCATATATATGTACGGAGTGGAGTTTGCAACTTAAAAGAAACTTTGTGTTAGCAACAAGCTAGGTGAAGGACGGCTTTCACACACATTTATCTCTCAGAACTGAGCATGTGGAGAGACGTTCGTTCATCTAGCATAAAGGGAACGGGTTGCAGGGGAAACTTTTACTCTGGTTCCTCAGTCTGTTTCCTAGTGCCGGTTTGAAGTTCCTGCATTTTGCACTGTAAAACCGAGTTGGAGCTATTACCTCCCCATATATATGTATGGAGTGGAGTTTGCTAGTGAAAAGAAACTTTGTGTTCCCAACAAGCTAGGTGAAGGACGGCTTTCACACACACTTAACTCTCAGAACTGAGCATGTGGAGAGACGTTCGTTCATCTAGCACAACGGGAACGGGTTGCAGGTGAAACTTTTTCTCTGGTTTCTCAGTCTGATTCCTAGTGCAGGTTTGATGTTCGTGCAGTTTTCAATGTAAAACCGAGTTGGAGCTAGTACCTCCACATATAAATGTATGGAGTGGAGTTTGCAAGTGATAAGAAACTTTGTGTTCCCAACAAGCTAGGTGAAGGACGGCTTTCACACACACTTATCTCTCATAACTGAGCATGTGGAGAGCTTTCGATCATCTAGCAAAAAGGGAACGGGTTGCGGGAGAAACTTTTACTCTGGTTTCTCAGTCTGTTTCCTAGTGCCCGTTTGAAGTTCCTGCAGTTTGCACTGTAAAATCGAGTTGGAGCTAGTACCGCCCCATATATATGTACGGAGTGGAGTTTGCAACTGAAAAGAAACTTTGTGTTCCCAACAAGCTAGGTGAAGGACGTCTTTCACAAACACTTATCTCTCAGAAACTAGCATGTTGAGAGACGTTCGTTCATCTAGCACAAAGGGAACGGGTTGCAGGAGAAACTATTACTCTGGAATCTCAGACTGTTTCCTAGTGCCTGTTTGAAGTTCCTGCAGTTTGCACTGTAAAACCGAGTTGGAGCTAGTACCTCCCCATATATAAGTACGGATTGGGGTGTGCAACTGAAAAGAAACATTGTGTTCCCAACAAGCTAGGTGAAGGACGTCTTTCACACACACATTTCTCTCAGAACTGAGCATGTTGAGAGACGTTCGTTCATCTAGCACAAAGGGAACGGGTTGTAGGAGAAACTTTTACTCTGGTTTCTCAGTCTGTTTCCTAGTTCCGGTTTGAAGTACCTGCAGTTTGCACTGTAAAACCAAATTGGAGCTAGTACCTCCCCACATATATATATGGAGTGGAGTTTGCAAGTGAAAAGAAACTTTGTGTTCCCAACAATCTATGTGAAGTACGGCTTTCACACACACATATCTCTCAGAACTGAGCATGTGGAGAGACGTTCGTTCATCTAGCACAAAGGGAACGGGTTGCAGGAGAAACTTTTACTCTGGTTTCTCAGTCTGTTTCCTAGTGCCTGTTTGAAGTTCCTGCAGTTTGCACTGTAAAACCGAGTTGGAGCTAGTACTTCCCCATATATATGTACGGAGTGGAGTTTGCAACTGAAAAGAAACTTTGTGTTCCCAACAAGCTAGGTGAAGGACGTCTTTCACAAACACTTATCTCTCAGAACCTAGCATGTTGAGAGACGTTCGTTCATCTAGCACAAAGGAAACGGGTTGTAGGAGAAACTTTTACTCTGGTTTCTCAGTCTGTTTCCTAGTTCCGGTTTGAAGTACCTGCAGTTTGCACTGTAAAACCGAATTGGAGCTAGTACCTCCCCACATATATGTATGGAGTGGAGCTTGCAACTGAAAAGAAACTTTGTGTTCCCAACAAGCTAGGTGAAGGACGGCTTTCACCCACACTTATCTCTCAGAACTGAGCATGTGGAGAGACGTTCGTTCATCTAGCACAAAATGAAAGGGTTGCTGGAGAAACTATTACTCTGGTTTCTCAGTCTGTTTCCTAGTGCCGGTTTGAAGTTCCTGCAGTTTTCACTGTAAAATCGAGTTGGAGCTAGTACCTCACCATATATATGTATGGATTGGAGTTTGCAACTGAAAAGAAACTTTGTGTTCCCAACAAGCTAGGTGAAGGACGGCTTTCACACACACTTATCTCTCAGAAATGAGCATGTGGAGAGACGTTCGTTCATCTAGCACAAAGGGAACGGGTTGCAGGAGAAACTTTTACTCTGGTTTCTCAGTCTGTTTCCTAGTGCCGGTTTGAAGTTCCTGCAGTTTGCACTGTAAAACCGAGTTGGAGCTAGTACCTCTCCATATATATGTATGGAGTGGGGTTTGCAAATGAAAAGAAAGTATGTGTTCCCAACAAGCTAGTTGAAGGACGGCTTTCACACACACATATCTCTCAGAACTGAGCATGTGGAGAGACGTTCGTTCATCTAGCACAAAGGGAACGGGTTGCAGGTGAAACTTTTACTCTGGTTTCTCAGTCTGTTTCCTAGTGCCTGTTTGAAGTTCCTGCAGTTTGCACTGTAAAACCTAGTTGGAGCTAGTACCTCCCAATATATATGTACGGAGTGGAGTTTGCAAGTGATAAGAAACTTTGTGTTCCCAACAAGCTAGAAGAAGGCCGGCTTTCACACACACTTATCTCTCAGAACTGAGCATGTGGAGAGACTTTTGTTCATCTAGCACAAAAGGAACGGGTTGCAGGAGAACCTGTTACTCTGGTTTCTCAGACTGTTTCCTAGTGCCGGTTTGAAGTTCCTGCAGTCTTCACTGTAAAACCGAGTTGGAGCTAGTACCTCCCCATATATATGTATGGAGTGGAGTTTGCAACTGAAAAGAAACTTTGTGTTCCCAACAAGCTGGGTGAAGGACGGCTTTCACACACACTTATCTCTCAGAACTGAGCATGTGGAGAGACGTTCGTTCATCTAGCACAAAGGGAACGGGTTGCAGGAGAAACTTTTAATGTGGTTTCTCATTCTGTTTCCTAGTGCCGGTTTGAAGTTCCTGCAGATTTCACTGTAAAACCGAGTTGGAGCTAGTACCTCCCCATATATATGTATGGAGTGGATTTTGCAACTGAAAAGAAACTTTGTGTTCCCAAAAAGCTAGGGGAAGGACGGCTTTCACACAGATTTATCTATCAGAACTGAGCATGTGGAGAGACGTTCGTTCATCTAGCAAAAAAGGGAACGGGTTGCAGGGGAAACTTTTACTCTGGTTTATCAGTCTGTTTCCTAGTGCCGGTTTGAAGTTCCTGCAGTTTGCACTGTAAAACCGAGTTGGAGCTAGTACCTCCCCATATATAAGTACGGATTGGGGTGTGCAACTGAAAAGATACATTGTGTTCCCAACAAGCTAGGTGAAGGACGTCTTTCACACACACATTTCTCTGAGAACTGAGCATGTTGAGAGACGTTCGTTCATCTAGCACAAAGGGAACGGGTTGTAGGAGAAACTTTTACTCTGGTTTCTCATTCTGTTTCCTAGTTCCGGTTTGAAGTACCTGCAGTTTGCACTGTAAAACCGAATTGGAGCTAGTACCTCCCCACATATATATATGGAGTGGAGTTTGCAAGTGAAAAGAAACTTTGTGTTCCCAACAAGCTATGTGAAGTACGGCTTTCACACACAGATATCTCTCAGAACTGAGCATGTGGAGAGACGTTCGTTCATCTAGCACAAAGGGAACGGGTTGCAGGAGAAACTTTTACTCTGGTTTCTCAGTCTGTTTCCTAGTGCCGGTTTGAAGTTCCTGCAGTTTGCACTGTAAAACCGAGTTGGAGCTAGTACTTCCCCATATATATGTACGGAGTGGAGTTTGCAACTGAAAAGAAACTTTGTGTTCCCAACAAGCTAGGTGAAGGACGTCTTTCACAAACACTTATCTCTCAGAACCTAGCATGTTGAGAGACGTTCGTTCATCTAGCACAAAGGAAACGGGTTGTAGGAGAAACTTTTACTCTGGTTTCTCAGTCTGTTTCCTAGTTCCGGTTTGAAGTACCTGCAGTTTGCACTGTAAAACCGAATTGGAGCTAGTACCTCCCCACATATATGTATGGAGTGGAGCTTGCAACTGAAAAGAAACTTTGTGTTCCCAACAAGCTAGGTGAAGGACGGCTTTCACCCACACTTATCTCTCAGAACTGAGCATGTGGAGAGACGTTCGTTCATCTAGCACAAAATGAAAGGGTTGCTGGAGAAACTATTACTCTGGTTTCTCAGTCTGTTTCCTAGTGCCGGTTTGAAGTTCCTGCAGTTTGTACTGTAAAACCGAGTTGGAGCTAGTACCTCCCCATATATATGTATGGATTGGAGTTTGCAACTGAAAAGAAACTTTGTGTTCCCAACAAGCTAGGTGAAGGACGGCTTTCACACACACTTATCTCTCAGAAATGAGCATGTGGAGAGACGTTCGTTCATCTAGCACAAAGGGAACGGGTTGCAGGAGAAACTTTTACTCTGGTTTCTCAGTCTGTTTCCTAGTGCCGGTTTGAAGTTCCTGCAGTTTGCACTGTAAAACCGAGTTGGAGCTAGTACCTCTCCATATATATGTATGGAGTGGGGTTTGCAAATGAAAAGAAAGTATGTGTTCCCAACAAGCTAGTTGAAGGACGGCTTTCACACACACATATCTCTCAGAACTGAGCATGTGGAGAGACGTTCGTTCATCTAGCACAAAGGGAACGGGTTGCAGGTGAAACTTTTACTCTGGTTTCTCAGTCTGTTTCCTAGTGCCTGTTTGAAGTTCCTGCAGTTTGCACTGTAAAACCTAGTTGGAGCTAGTACCTCCCAATATATATGTACGGAGTGGAGTTTGCAAGTGATAAGAAACTTTGTGTTCCCAACAAGCTAGAAGAAGGCCGGCTTTCACACACACTTATCTCTCAGAACTGAGCATGTGGAGAGACTTTTGTTCATCTAGCACAAAAGGAACGGGTTGCAGGAGAACCTGTTACTCTGGTTTCTCAGACTGTTTCCTAGTGCCGGTTTGAAGTTCCTGCAGTCTTCACTGTAAAACAGAGTTGGAGCTAGTACCTCCCCATATATATGTATGGAGTGGAGTTTGCAACTGAAAAGAAACTTTGTGTTCCCAACAAGCTGGGTGAAGGACGGCTTTCACACACACTTATCTCTCAGAACTGAGCATGTGGAGAGACGTTCGTTCATCTAGCACAAAGGGAACGGGTTGCAGGAGAAACTTTTAATGTGGTTTCTCATTCTGTTTCCTAGTGCCGGTTTGAAGTTCCTGCAGATTTCACTGTAAAACCGAGTTGGAGCTAGTACCTCCCCATATATATGTATGGAGTGGATTTTGCAACTGAAAAGAAACTTTGTGTTCCCAAAAAGCTAGGGGAAGGACGGCTTTCACACAGATTTATCTATCAGAACTGAGCATGTGGAGAGACGTTCGTTCATCTAGCAAAAAAGGGAACGGGTTGCAGGGGAAACTTTTACTCTGGTTTATCAGTCTGTTTCCTAGTGCCGGTTTGAAGTTCCTGCAGTTTGCACTGTAAAACCGAGTTGGAGCTAGTACCTCCCCATATATAAGTACGGATTGGGGTGTGCAACTGAAAAGATACATTGTGTTCCCAACAAGCTAGGTGAAGGACGTCTTTCACACACACATTTCTCTGAGAACTGAGCATGTTGAGAGACGTTCGTTCATCTAGCACAAAGGGAACGGGTTGTAGGAGAAACTTTTACTCTGGTTTCTCATTCTGTTTCCTAGTTCCGGTTTGAAGTACCTGCAGTTTGCACTGTAAAACCGAATTGGAGCTAGTACCTCCCCACATATATATATGGAGTGGAGTTTGCAAGTGAAAAGAAACTTTGTGTTCCCAACAAGCTATGTGAAGTACGGCTTTCACACACAGATATCTCTCAGAACTGAGCATGTGGAGAGACGTTCGTTCATCTAGCACAAAGGGAACGGGTTGCAGGAGAAACTTTTACTCTGGTTTCTCAGTCTGTTTCCTAGTGCCGGTTTGAAGTTCCTGCAGTTTGCACTGTAAAACCGAGTTGGAGCTAGTACCTCCCCATATATATGTACGGAGTGGTGTTTGCAACTGAAAATAAACTTTGTGTTCCCAACAAGCTAGGTGAAAGACGGCTTTCACTCACACTTATCTCTCAGAACTGAGCATGTGGAGAGACGTTCGTTCATCTAGCACAAAGGGAACGGGTTGCAGGAGAAACTTTTACTCTGGTTTCTCAGTCTGTTTCCTAGTGCCGGTTTGAAGTTCCTGCAGTTTTCACTCTAAAACCGAGTTGGAGCTAGTACCTCCCCATATATAAGTATGGAGTGGATTTTGCAACTGAAAAGAAATTTGTGTTCCCAAAAAGCTAGGTGAAGGACGGCTTTCACACACACTTATCTCTCAGAACTGAGCATTTGGAGAGACGTTCGTTCATCTAGCATAAAGGGAACGGGTTGCAGGAGAAATTTTTACTCTGGTTTCTCAGTCTGTTTCCTGGTGCCGGTTTGAAGTTCCTGCAGTTTGCACTGTAAAACCGAGTTGAAGCTAGTACCTCCCCATATATATGTATGGAGAGGAGTTTGCAAGTGAAAAGAAACTTTGTGTTCCCAACAAGCTAGGTGAAGGACGGCTTTCACCCACACTTATCTCTCAGAACTGAGCATGTGGAGAGACATTCGTTCATCTAGCACAAGGGGAACGGTTTGCAGGAGTAACTTTTACTCTGGTTTCTCAGTCTGTTTCCTAGTGCCGGTTTGAATTTCCTGCAGTTTGCACTGTAAAACCGAGTTGGAGCTAGTACCTCCCCATATATATGTATGGATTGGAGTTTGCAAGTGAAAAGAAACTTTGTGTTCCCAACAAGCTAGGAGAATGACGGCTTTCACACACACTTATCTCTCAGAAATGAGCATGGGAGAGACGTTCGTTCATCTAGCACAAAAGGAACGAGTTGCAGGAGAAACTTTTACTCTGGTTTCTCAGTCTGTTTCCTAGTGCCGGTTTGAAGTTCCTGCAGTTTGCACTGTAAAACCGAGTTGGAGCTAGTACCTCCCCATATATATGTATGGAGTGGAGTTTGCAACTGAAAAGAAACTTTGTGTTCCCAACAAGCTAGGTGAAGGACGGCTTTCACACACACTTATCTCTCAGAACTGAGCATGTGGAGAGACGTTCGTTCACCTAGCACAAAGGGAAGGGGTTGAAGGAGTAACTTTTACTCTGGTTTCTCAGTCTGTTTCCTAGTGCCGGTTTGAAATTCCTGCAGTTTGCACTGTAAAACCGAGTTGGAGCTAGTACCTCCCCATATATATGTATGGATTGGAGTTTGCAAGTGAAAAGAATCTTTGTGTTCCCAACAAGCTAGGTGAATGACGGCTTTCACACACACTTATCTCTCAGAACTGAGCATGTGGAGAGACTTTCGTTCATCTAGCACAAAAGGAACGGGTTGCAGGAGAAACTTTTACTCTGGTTTCTCAGTCTGTTTCCTAGTGCCGGTTTGAAGTTCCTGCAGTTTTCACTGTAAAACCGAGTTGGAGCTAGTACCTCCCCTTATATATGTATGGAGAGGATTTTGCAACTGAAAAGAAAATTTGTGTTCCCAAAATCTAGGTGAAGGTCGGCTTTCACACACACTTATATCTCAGAATTGAGCATGTGGAGATACGTTCTTTCATGTAGCAAAAAAGGGAACGGGTTGCAGTGGAAACTTTTACTCTGGTTTCTCAGTCTGTTTCCTAGTGCCGGTTTGAAGTTCCTGCAGTTTGCACTGTAAAACCGAGTTGGAGCTTGTACCTCCCCATACATATGTACGGAGTGGAGTTTGCAACTGAAAAGAAACGTTGTGTTCCCAACAAGCTATGTGAAGGACGGCTTTCACACACACATATCTCTCAGAACTGAGCATGTGGAGAGACGTTCGTTCATCTAGCATAAAGGGAACGGGTAGCAGGAGAAACTTTTACTCTGGTTTCTCAGTCTGTTTCCTAGTGCCGGTTTGAAGTTCCTGCAGTTTTCACTGTAAAACCGAGTTGGAGCTAGTACCTCCCCATATATAAGTATGGAGTGGATTTTGCAACTGAAAAGAAACTTTGTGTTCCCAAAAAGCTAGGTGAAGGGCGGCTTTCACACACACTTACCTATCAGAACTGAGCATGTGGAGAGACGTCGTTCATCTAGCACAAAGGGAACGGGTTGCAGGAGAAACTTTTACTCTGGTTTTTCAGTGTGTTTCCTAGTGCCGGTTTGAAGTTCCTGCATTTTGCACTGTAAAATCCGAGTTGGAGATAGAACCTCCCCATATATATGTATGGAGTGGAGTTTGCAACTGAAAAGAAACTTTGTGTTCCCAACAAGCTAGGTGAAGGACGGATTTCAAACACACATATCTCTCAGAACTGAGCATGTGGAGAGACGTTCGTTCATCTAGCATAATTGGAACGGGTTCCAGGAGAAACTTTTACTCTGGTTTCTCAGTCTGTTTCCTAGTGCCGGTTTGAAGTTCCTGTAGTTTGCACTGTAAAACCGATTTGGAGCTAGTACCTCCCCATATATATGTACGGAGTGGAGTTTGCAACTGAAAAGAAACGTTGTGTTCCCAATAAGCTAGGAGAAGGACGGCTTTCACACACACTTATCTCTCAGAACTGATCATGTGGAGAGACGTTCGTTCATCTAGCATAAAGGGAACGGGTTGCAGGAGAAACTTTTACTCTGGTTTCTCAGTCTGTTTCCTAGTGCCGGTTTGAAGTTCCTGCAGTTTTCACTGTAAAACCGAGTTGGAGCTAGTACCTCCCCTTATATATGTATGGAGAGGATTTTGCAACTGAAAAGAAACTTTGTGTTCCGAAAATCTAGGTGAAGGTCGGCTTTCACACACACTTATGTCTCAGAAATGAGCATATGGAGAGACGTTCGTTCATGTAGCAAAAAAGGGAACGGGTTGCAGGGGAAACTTTTACTCTGGTTTCTCAGTCTGTTTCCTAGTGCCGGTTTGAAGTTCCTGCAGTTTGCCCTGTAAAACCGAGTTGGAGCTTGTACCTTCCCATATATATTTACGGAGTGGAGTTTGCAACTGAAAAGAAACTTTGTGTTCCCAACAAGCTAGGTGAAGAACGGCTTTCACACACACTTATCTCTCAGAACTGAGCATGTGGAGAGACGTTCGTTCATCTAGCATAATTGGAACGGGTTGCAGGAGAAACTTTTACTCTGGTTTCTCAGTCTGTTTACTAGTGCCGGTTTGAAGTTCCTGCAGTTTGCACTGTAAAAGCGAGTTGGAGCTAGTACCTCCCATATATATGTATGGAGTGGATTTTGCAATTGAAAAGAAACTTTGTGTTCCCAAAAAGCTAGGTGAAGGACGGCTTTCACACACACTTATCTCTCAGAACTGAGCATGTGGAGAGACGTTCGTTCATCTAGCAAAAAGGGAACGGGTTGTAGTGGAAACTTTTACTCTGGTTTCTCAGTCTGTTTCCTAGTGCCTGTTTGAAGTTCCTGCAGTTTTCACTGTAAAACCGAGTTGGAGCTAGAACCTCCCCATATATATGTACGGAGTGGAGTTTGCAACTGAAAAGAAACTTTGTGTTCCCAACAAGCTAGGTGAAGGACGTCTTTCACACACACTTATCTCCCAGAACCTAGCATGTTGAGAGACGTTCGTTCATCTAGCACAAAGGGAACGGGTAGCAGGACAAACTATTACTCTGGTTTCTCAGTCTGTTTCCTAGTGCCTGTATGAAGTTCCTGCAGTTTGCACTGTAAAACCGATTTGGAGCTAGTACCTCCCCATATATATGTACAGATGGGAGTTTGCAACTGAAAAGAAACTTTGTGTTCCCAACAAGCTAGGTGAAGAACGGCTTTCACACACACTTATCTCTCAGAACTGAGCATGTGGAGAGACGTTCGTTCATCTAGCACAAAGGGAACGGGTTGCAGGAGAAACTTTTACTCTGGTTTCTCAGTCTGTTTCCCAGTTCCGGTTTGAAGTACATGCAGTTTGCACTGTAAAACCGAGTTGGAGCTAGTACCTCGCCACATATATGTATGGAGTGGAGTTTGCAAGTGAAAAGAAACTTTGTGTTCCCAACAAGCTAGGTGAAGGACGGCTTTCACACACACTTATCTCTCAGAACTGAGCATGTGGAGAGACGTTCGTTCATCTAGCACAAAGGGAACGGGTTGCAGGAGAAACATTTACTCTGGTTTCTCAGTCTGTTTCCTAGTGCCTGTTTGAAGTTCCTGCAGTTTTCACTGTAAAACCGAGTTGGAGCTAGTACCTCCCCATATATATGTACGGAGTGGAATTTGCAACTGAAAAGAAACTTTGTGTTCCCAACAAGCTAGGTGAAGGACGTCTTTCACACACACTTATCTCTCAGAACCTAGCATGTTGAGAGACGTTCGTTCATCTAGCACAAAGGGAACGGGTAGCAGGAGAAACTATTACTCTGGTTTCTCAGTCTGTTTCCTAGTGCATGTATGAAGTTCCTGCAGTTTGCACTGTAAAACAGAGTTGGAGCTAGTACCTCCCCATATATATGTACGGATGGGAGTTTGCAACTGAAAAGAAACTTTGTGTTCCCAACAAGCTAGGTGAAGGACGTCTTTCACACACACTTATCTCTCAGATCTGAGCATGTTGAGAGACGTTCGTTCATCTAGCACAAAGGGAACGGGTTGCAGGAGAAACTTTTACTCTGGTTTCTCAGTCTGTTTCCTAGTGCCGGTTTGAAGTTCCTGCAGTTTTCACTGTAAAACCGAGTTGGAGCTAGTACCTCCCCTTATATATGTATGGAGAGGATTTTGCAACTGAAAAGAAACTTTGTGTTCCGAAAATCTAGGTGAAGGTCGGCTTTCACACACACTTATGTCTCAGAAATGAGCATGTGGAGAGACGTTCGTTCATGTAGCAAAAAAGGGAACGGGTTGCAGGGGAAACTTTTACTCTGGTTTCTCAGTCTGTTTCCTAGTGCCGGTTTGAAGTTCCTGCAGTTTGCCCTGTAAAACCGAGTTGGAGCTTGTACCTTCCCATATATATTTACGGAGTGGAGTTTGCAACTGAAAAGAAACTTTGTGTTCCCAACAAGCTAGGTGAAGAACGGCTTTCACACACACTTATCTCTCAGAACTGAGCATGTGGAGAGACGTTCGTTCATCTAGCATAATTGGAACGGGTTGCAGGAGAAACTTTTACTCTGGTTTCTCAGTCTGTTTACTAGTGCCGGTTTGAAGTTCCTGCAGTTTGCACTGTAAAAGCGAGTTGGAGCTAGTACCTCCCATATATATGTATGGAGTGGATTTTGCAATTGAAAAGAAACTTTGTGTTCCCAAAAAGCTAGGTGAAGGACGGCTTTCACACACACTTATCTCTCAGAACTGAGCATGTGGAGAGACGTTCGTTCATCTAGCAAAAAGGGAACGGGTTGTAGTGGAAACTTTTACTCTGGTTTCTCAGTCTGTTTCCTAGTGCCTGTTTGAAGTTCCTGCAGTTTTCACTGTAAAACCGAGTTGGAGCTAGAACCTCCCCATATATATGTACGGAGTGGAGTTTGCAACTGAAAAGAAACTTTGTGTTCCCAACAAGCTAGGTGAAGGACGTCTTTCACACACACTTATCTCCCAGAACCTAGCATGTTGAGAGACGTTCGTTCATCTAGCACAAAGGGAACGGGTAGCAGGACAAACTATTACTCTGGTTTCTCAGTCTGTTTCCTAGTGCCTGTATGAAGTTCCTGCAGTTTGCACTGTAAAACCGATTTGGAGCTAGTACCTCCCCATATATATGTACAGATGGGAGTTTGCAACTGAAAAGAAACTTTGTGTTCCCAACAAGCTAGGTGAAGAACGGCTTTCACACACACTTATCTCTCAGAACTGAGCATGTGGAGAGACGTTCGTTCATCTAGCACAAAGGGAACGGGTTGCAGGAGAAACTTTTACTCTGGTTTCTCAGTCTGTTTCCCAGTTCCGGTTTGAAGTACATGCAGTTTGCACTGTAAAACCGAGTTGGAGCTAGTACCTCGCCACATATATGTATGGAGTGGAGTTTGCAAGTGAAAAGAAACTTTGTGTTCCCAACAAGCTAGGTGAAGGACGGCTTTCACACACACTTATCTCTCAGAACTGAGCATGTGGAGAGACGTTCGTTCATCTAGCACAAAGGGAACGGGTTGCAGGAGAAACATTTACTCTGGTTTCTCAGTCTGTTTCCTAGTGCCTGTTTGAAGTTCCTGCAGTTTTCACTGTAAAACCGAGTTGGAGCTAGTACCTCCCCATATATATGTACGGAGTGGAATTTGCAACTGAAAAGAAACTTTGTGTTCCCAACAAGCTAGGTGAAGGACGTCTTTCACACACACTTATCTCTCAGAACCTAGCATGTTGAGAGACGTTCGTTCATCTAGCACAAAGGGAACGGGTAGCAGGAGAAACTATTACTCTGGTTTCTCAGTCTGTTTCCTAGTGCATGTATGAAGTTCCTGCAGTTTGCACTGTAAAACAGAGTTGGAGCTAGTACCTCCCCATATATATGTACGGATGGGAGTTTGCAACTGAAAAGAAACTTTGTGTTCCCAACAAGCTAGGTGAAGGACGTCTTTCACACACACTTATCTCTCAGATCTGAGCATGTTGAGAGAAGTTCGTTCATCTAGCACAAAGGGAACGGGTTGCAGGAGAAACTTTTATTCTGGTTTCACAGTCTGTTTCCTAGTTCCTGTTTGAAGTACCTGCAGTTTGCACTGCAAAACCGAGTTGGAGCTAGTACCTCCCCACATATATGTATGGAGTGGAGTTTGCAAGTGAAAAGAATCTTTGTGTTCCCAACATGCTAGGTGAAGTACGGCTTTCACAGACACTTATCTCTCAGAACTGAGCATGTGGAGAGACGTTCGTTCATCTAGCACAAAGGGAACGGGTGGCAGGAGAAACTTTTACTCTGGTTTTTCAGTTTTTTTCCTTGTGCCGGTTTGAAGTTCCTGCAGTTTTCACTGTAAAACCGAGTTGGAGCTAGTACCTCCCCATATATATATATGGAGTGGAGTTTGCAACTGAAAAGAAACTTTGTGTTCCCAACAAGCTAGGTGAAGGACGGCTTTCACACACACTTATCTCTCAGAGCTGAGCATGTGGAGAGACGTTCGTTCATCTAGCACAAAGGGAACGAGTTGCAGGAGAATCTTTTACTCTGGTTTCTCAGTCTGTTTCCTAGTGCCGGTTTGAAGTTCCTGCAGTTTTCACTGTAAAACCGAGTTGGAGCTAGTACCTAACCATATATATGTATGGAGTGCATTTTGCAACTGAAAAGAAGCTTTGTGTTCCCAACAAGCTAGATGAAGGACGGCTTTCACACACACTTATATATCAGAAATGAGCATGTGGAGAGACGTTCGTTCATCTAGCAAAAAAGGGAACGGGTTATAGGGGAAACTTTTACTCTGGTTTCTCAGCCTGTTTCCTAGTGCCGGATTGAAGTTCCTGCAGTTTGCACTGTAAAACCGAGTTTTAGCTAGTACTGCCCCATATATATGTATGGAGTGGAGTTTGCAAGTGAAAAGAATCTTTGTGTTCCCAACAAGCTAGGTGAAGGACGGCTTTCACCCACACTTATCTCTCAAAACTGAGCATGTGGAGAGACGTTCGTTCATCTAGCACAATGGGAAACGGTTGCAGGAGAAACTTTTACTCTGGTTTCTCAGTCTGTTTCCTAGTGCCGGTTTGAATTTCCTGGGGTTTTCACTGTAAAACCGTGTTGGAGCTAGTACTTCCCCATATATATGTATGGAGAGGATTTTGCCACTGAAAAGAAACTTTGTGTTAACAAAAAGCTAGGTGAAGGACGGCTTTCACACACACTTATCTCTCAGAACTGAGCATGTGGAGAGACGTTCGTTCATCTAGCAAAAAGGGAACGGGTTGTAGGGGAAACTTTTACTCTGGTTTCTCAGTCTGTTTCCTAGTGCCGGTTTGAAGTTCCTGCAGTTTTCACTGTAAAACCGAGTTGGAGCTAGTACCTCCCCATATATATGTATAGAGTGGAGTTTGAAAGTGAAAAGAAACTTTGGGTTCCCAACATGCTAGGTGAAGTACGGCTTTCACACACACTTATCTCTCAGAACTGAGCATGTGGAGAGACGTTCGTTCATCTAGCACAAAGGGAACGGTTTGCAGGAGAAACTTTTACTCTGGTTTCTCAGTCTGTTTCCTAGTGCCTGTTTGAATTTCCTGCAGTTTGCACTGTAACCGAGTTGGAGCTAGTACCTCCCCATATATAAGTTCGGAGTGGAGTTTGCAACTGAAAAGAAACTTTGTGTTCCCAACAAGCTAGGTGAAGGACGTCTTTCACACACACATATCCCTCAGAACCTAGCATGTTGAGAGACGTTCGTTCATCTAGCACAATGGGAACGGGTAGCAGGAGAAACTATTACTCTGGTTTCTCAGTCTGTTTCCTAGTGCCTGTATGAAGTTCCTGCAGTTTGCACTGTAAAACCGAGTTGGAGCTAGTACCTCCCCTTATATATGTATGGTGTGGATTTTTCAACTGAAAAGAAACTTTGTGTTCCAAAAATCTAGGTGAAGGACGGCTTTCACACACACTTATATCTCAGAACTGAGCATGTGGAGAGACGTTCGTTCATGTAACAAAAAAGGGAACGGGTTGCAGGGGAAACTTTTACTCTGGTTTCTCAGTCTGTTTCCTAGTGCCGGTTTGAAGTTCCTGCAGTTTGCACTGTAAAACCGAGTTGGAGCTAGTACCTCCCCATATATATGTATGGAGTGGAATTTGCAAGTGAAAAGAAACTATGTGTTCCCAACAAGCTAGGTGAAGGACGGCTTTCACCCACACTTATCTCTCAGAACTGAGCATGTGGAGAGAAGTTCGTTCATCTAGCAAAAAGGGAACGGGTTGCAGGAGAAACTTTTACTCTGGTTTCTCAGACTGTTTCCTAGTGCCGTTTTGAAGTTCCTGCAGTTTGCAGTGTAAAACCGAGTTGGAGCTAGTACCTCCCCATATATATGTATGGAGTGGAGTTTGCCACTGAAAAGAAACTTTGTGTTCCCAACAAGCTAGGTGAAGGACGGCTTTCACACACACTTATCTCTCAGAACTGAGCATGTGGAGAGACGTTCGTTCATCTAGCACAAAAGTAACGGGTTGCAGGAGAAACTTTTACTCTGGTTTCTCAGTCTGTTTCCTAGTGCCGGTTTGAAGTTCCTGCAGTTTTCACTGTAAAACCGAGTTGGAGCTAGTACCTCCCCTTATATATGTATGGAGTGGATTTTGCAACTGAAAAGAAACTTTGTGTTCCCAAAATCTAGGTGAAGGACGGCTTTCACACACACTTATCTCTCAGAACTGAGCATGTGGAGAGACGTTCGTTCATGTAGCAAAATGGAACGGGTTGCAGGGGAAACTTTTACTCTGGTTTCTCAGTCTGTTTCCTAGTGCCGGTTTGAAGTTCCTGCAGTTTTCACTGTAAAATCGAGTTGGAGCTAGTACCTCCCCATATATATGTATGGAGTGGAGTTTGCAACTGAAAAGAAACTTTGTGTTCCCAAAAATCTAGGTGAAGGACGGCTTTCACACACACTTATCTTTCAGAACTGAGCATGTGAAGAGACGTTCGTTCATGTAGCAAAATGGAACGGGTTGCAGGGGAAAATTTACTCTGGTTTCTCAGTCTGTTTCCTAGTGCCGGTTTGAAGTTCCTGCAGTTTTCACTGTAAAACCGAGTTGGAGCTAGTACCTCCCCATATATATGTACGGAGTGGAGTTTGCAACTGAAAAGAAACTTTGTGTTCCCAACAAGCTAGGTGAAGGACGGCTTTCACACACACTTATCTCTCAGAACTGAGCATGTGGAGAGACGTTCGTTCATCTAGCACAAAGGGAACGGGTTGCAGGAGAAACTTTTACTCTGGTTTCTCAGTCTGTTTCCTAGTGCCGGTTTGAAGTTCCTGCAGTTTTCACTGTAAAACCGAGTTGGAGCTAGTACCTCCCCTTATATATGTATGGAGTGGATTTTGCAACTGAAAAGAAACTTTGTGTTCCCAAAATCTAGGTGAAGGACGGCTTTCACACACACTTATCTCTCAGAACTGAGCATGTGGAGAGACGTTCGTTCATGTAGCAAAATGGAACGGGTTGCAGGGGAAACTTTTACTCTGGTTTCTCAGTCTGTTTCCTAGTGCCGGTTTGAAGTTCCTGCAGTTTTCACTGTAAAATCGAGTTGGAGCTAGTACCTCCCCATATATATGTATGGAGTGGAGTTTGCAACTGAAAAGAAACTTTGTGTTCCCAAAAATCTAGGTGAAGGACGGCTTTCACACACACTTATCTTTCAGAACTGAGCATGTGAAGAGACGTTCGTTCATGTAGCAAAATGGAACGGGTTGCAGGGGAAAATTTACTCTGGTTTCTCAGTCTGTTTCCTAGTGCCGGTTTGAAGTTCCTGCAGTTTTCACTGTAAAACCGAGTTGGAGCTAGTACCTCCCCATATATATGTACGGAGTGGAGTTTGCAACTGAAAAGAAACTTTGTGTTCCCAACAAGCTAGGTGAAGGACGGCTTTCACACACACTTATCTCTCAGAACTGAGCATGTGGAGAGACGTTCGTTCATCTAGCACGAAGGGAAAGGGTTGCAGGAGAAACTTTTACTCTGGTTTCTCAGTCTGTTTCCTAGTGCCGGTTTGAAATTCCTGCAGTTTGCACTGTAAAACCGAGTTGGAGCTAGTACCTCCCCATATATATGTATGGATTGGAGTTTGCAAGTGAAAAGAAACTTTGTTTTCCCAACAAGGTAGGTGAAGGACGGCTTTCACACACACTTATCTCTCAGAACTGAGCATGTGGAGAGACGTTCGTTCATCTAGCACAAAAGAACGGGTTGAAGGAGAAACTTTTACTCTGGTTTCTCAGTCTGTTTCCTAGTGCCGGTTTGAAGTTCCTGCAGTTTTCACTTTAAAACCGACTTGGAGCTAGTACCTCCCCTTATATATGTATTGTGTGGATTATTCAACTGAAAAGAAACTTTGTGTTCCAAAAATCTAGGTGAAGGACGGCTTTCACACACACTTATTTCTCACAACTTAGCATGTGGAGAGACGTTCGTTTATGTAGCAAAAAAGGGAACGGGTTGCAGGGGAAACATTTACTCTGGTTTCTCAGTCTGTTTCCTAGTGCCGGTTTGAAGTTCCTGCAGTTTGCACTGTAAAACCGAGTTGGAGCTAGTACCTCCCCATATATATGTATGGAGTGGAATTTGCAAGTGAAAAGAAACTATGTGTTCCCAACAAGCTAGGTGAAGGACGGCTTTCACCCACACTTATCTCTCAGAACTGAGCATGTGGAGAGACGTTCGTTCATCTAGCAAAAAGGGAACGGGTTGCAGGAGAAACTTTTACTCTGGTTTCTCAGACTGTTTCCTAGTGCCGTTTTGAAGTTCCTGCAGTTTGCACTGTAAAACCGAGTTGGAGCTAGTACCTCCCCATATATATGTATGGAGTGGAGTTTGCAACTGAAAAGAAACTTTGTGTTCCCAACAAGCTAGGTGAAGGACGGCTTTCACACACACTTATCTCTCAGAACTGAGCATGTGGAGAGACGTTCGTTCATCTAGCACAAAAGTAACGGGTTGCAGGGGAAACTTTTACTCTGGTTTCTCAGTCTGTTTCCTAGTGCCGGTTTGAAGTTCCTGCAGTTTTCACTGTAAAACCGAGTTGGAGCTAGTACCTCCCCTTATATATGTATGGAGTGGATTTTGCAACTGAAAAGAAACTTTGTGTTCCCAAAATCTAGGTGAAGGACGGCTTTCACACACACTTATCTCTCAGAACTGAGCATGTGGAGAGACGTTCGTTCATGTAGCAAAATGGAACGGGTTGCAGGAAAAAATTTTACTCTGGTTCCTCAGTCTGATTCCTAGTGCCGTTTTGAAGTTCCTGCAGTGTGCACTGTAAAACCGAGTTGGAGCTAGAACCTCCCCATATATATGTATGGAGTGGGGTTTGCAACTGAAAAGAAACTATGTGTTCCCAACAAGCTAGGTGAAGGACGGATTTCACCCACACTTATCTCTCAGAACTGAGCATGTGGAGAGACGTACGTTCATCTAGCACAAAGGGAACGGTTTGCAGGAGAAACTTTTACTCTGGTTTCTCAGTCTTTTTCCTAGAGCCGGTTTGAAGTTCCTGCAGTTTGCACTGTAAAACCGAGTTGGAGCTAGTACCTACACATATATATTTAAGGAGTGGAGTTTGCAACTGAAAAGAAACTTTGTGTTCCCAAAATCTCGGTGAAGGGCGGCTTTCACACACTCTTATCTCTCAGAACTGAGCATGTGGAGAGACGTTCGTTCATGTAGCAAAAAAAGGAACGGGTTGCAGGGGAAACTTTTACTCTGGTTTCTCAGTCTGTTTCCTAGTGCCGGTTTGAAGTTCCTGCAGTTTGCACTGTAAAACATTGTTGGAGCTAGTACCTCCCCATATATATGTATGGAGTGGAGTTTGCAACTGAAAAGAATCTTTGTCTTCCCAACAAGCTAGGTGAAGGACGGCTTTCACACACACTTATCTCTCAGAACTGAGCATGTGGAGAGACGTTCGTTCATCTAGCACAAAAGGAACGGGTTGCAGGAGAAACATTTACTCTGGTTTCTCAGTCTGTTTCCTAGTGCCGGTTTGAAGTTCCTGCAGTTTTCAGTGTAAAACCGTGTTGGAGCTAGTACCACCCCTTATATATGTATGGTGTGGATTTTTCAACTGAAAAGAAACTTTGTGTTCCAAAAATCTAGGTGAAGGACGGCTTTCACACACACTTATCTCTCAGAACTGAGCATGTGGAGAGACGTTCGTTCATGTAGCAAAAAAGGGAACGGGTTGCAGGGGAAACTTTTACTCTGGTTTCTCAGTCTGTTTCCTAGTGCCGGTTTGAAGTTCCTGCAGTTTGCACTGTAAAACCGAGTTGGAGCTAGTACCTCCACTTATATATGTATGGAGTGGAATTTGCAAGTGAATAGAAACTATGTGTTCCCAACAAGCTAGGTGAAGGACGGCTTTCAACCACAATTATCTCTCAGAACTGAGCATGTGGAGAGACGTTCGTTCATCTAGCAAAAAGGGAACGGGTTGCAGGAGAAACTTTTACTCTGGTTTCTCAGACTGTTTCCTAGTGCCGTTTTGAAGTTCCTGCAGTTTGCAGTGTAAAACCGAGTTGGAGCTAGTACCTCCACTTATATATGTATGGAGTGGATTTTGCAACTGAAAAGAAACTTTGTGTTCCCAAAATCTAGGTGAAGGACGGCTTTCACACACACTTATCTCTCAGAACTGAGCATGTGGAGAGACGTTCGTTCATGTAGCAAAATTGAACGGGTTGCAGGGGAAACTTTTACTCTGGTTTCTCAGTCTTTTTCCTAGTGCCGGTTTGAAGTTCCTGCAGTTTTCACTGTAAAACCGAGTTGGAGCTAGTACCTCCACATATATATGTATGGAGTGGAGTTTGCAACTGAAAAGAAACTTTGTGTTCCCAACAAGCTAGGTGAAGGACGGCTTTCACACACACTTATCTCTCAGAACTGAGCATGTGGAGAGACGTTCGTTCATGTAGCAAAAAAGGGAACGGGTTGCAGGGGAAACTTTTACTCTGGTTTCTCAGTCTGTTTCCTAGTGCCGGTTTGAAGTTCCTGCAGTTTGCACTGTAAAACCGAGTTGGAGCTAGTACCTCCACTTATATATGTATGGAGTGGAATTTGCAAGTGAAAAGAAACTATGTGTTCCCAACAAGCTAGGTGAAGGACGGCTTTCAACCACACTTATCTCTCAGAACTGAGCATGTGGAGAGACGTTCGTTCATCTAGCAAAAAGGGAACGGGTTGCAGGAGAAACATTTACTCTGGTTTCTCAGACTGTTTCCTAGTGCCGTTTTGAAGTTCCTGCAGTTTGCAGTGTAAAACCGAGTTGGAGCTAGTACCTCCACTTATATATGTATGGAGTGGATTTTGCAACTGAAAAGAAACTTTGTGTTCCCAAAATCTATGTGAAGGACGGCTTTCACACACACTTATCTCTCAGAACTGAGCATGTGGAGAGACGTTCGTTCATGTAGCAAAATTGAACGGGTTGCAGGGGAAACTTTTACTCTGGTTTCTCAGTCTTTTTCCTAGTGCCGGTTTGAAGTTCCTGCAGTTTTCACTGTAAAACCGAGTTGGAGCTTGTACCTCCCCATATATATGTATGGAGTGGAGTTTGCAACTGAAAAGAAACTTTGTGTTCCCAACAAGCTAGGTGAAGGACGGCTTTCACACACACTTATCTCTCAGAACTGAGCATGTGGAGAGACGTTCGTTCATCTAGCATAAAGGGAACGGGTTGCAGGAAAAAATTTTACTCTGGTTCCTCAGTCTGTTTCCTAGTGCCGTTTTGAAGTTCCTGCAGTGTGCACTGTAAAACCGAGTTGGAGCTAGTACCTCCCCATTTATATGTATGGAGTGGAGTTTGCAACTGAAAAGAAACTTTGTGTTCCCAACAAGCTAGGTGAAGGACGGCTTTCACACACACTTATCTCTCAGAACTGAGCATGTGGAGAGACGTTCGTTCATCTAGCACAAAAGTAACGGGTTGCAGGGGAAACTTTTACTCTGGTTTCTCAGTCTGTTTCCTAGTGCCGGTTTGAAGTTCCTGCAGTTTTCACTGTAAAACCGAGTTGGAGCTAGTACCTACCCTTATATATGTATGGAGTGGATTTTGCAACTGAAAAGAAACTTTGTGTTCCCAAAATCTAGGTGAAGGACGGCTTTCACACACACTTATCTCTCAGAACTGAGCATGTGGAGAGACGTTCGTTCATGTAGCAAAATGGAACGGGTTGCAGGAAAAAATTTTACTCTGGTTCCTCAGTCTGATTCCTAGTGCCGTTTTGAAGTTCCTGCAGTGTGCACTGTAAAACCGAGTTGGAGCTAGAACCTCCCCATATATATGTATGGAGTGGGGTTTGCAACTGAAAAGAAACTATGTGTTCCCAACAAGCTAGGTGAAGGACGGATTTCACCCACACTTATCTCTCAGAACTGAGCATGTGGAGAGACGTACGTTCATCTAGCACAAAGGGAACGGTTTGCAGGAGAAACTTTTACTCTGGTTTCTCAGTCTTTTTCCTAGAGCCGGTTTGAAGTTCCTGCAGTTTGCACTGTAAAACCGAGTTGGAGCTAGTACCTACACATATATATTTAAGGAGTGGAGTTTGCAACTGAAAAGAAACTTTGTGTTCCCAAAATCTCGGTGAAGGGCGGCTTTCACACACTCTTATCTCTCAGAACTGAGCATGTGGAGAGACGTTCGTTCATGTAGCAAAAAAAGGAACGGGTTGCAGGGGAAACTTTTACTCTGGTTTCTCAGTCTGTTTCCTAGTGCCGGTTTGAAGTTCCTGCAGTTTGCACTGTAAAACATTGTTGGAGCTAGTACCTCCCCATATATATGTATGGAGTGGAGTTTGCAACTGAAAAGAATCTTTGTCTTCCCAACAAGCTAGGTGAAGGACGGCTTTCACACACACTTATCTCTCAGAACTGAGCATGTGGAGAGACGTTCGTTCATCTAGCACAAAAGGAACGGGTTGCAGGAGAAACTTTTACTCTGGTTTCTCAGTCTGTTTCCTAGTGCCGGTTTGAAGTTCCTGCAGTTTTCAGTGTAAAACCGTGTTGGAGCTAGTACCACCCCTTATATATGTATGGTGTGGATTTTTCAACTGAAAAGAAACTTTGTGTTCCAAAAATCTAGGTGAAGGACGGCTTTCACACACACTTATCTCTCAGAACTGAGCATGTGGAGAGACGTTCGTTCATGTAGCAAAAAAGGGAACGGGTTGCAGGGGAAACTTTTACTCTGGTTTCTCAGTCTGTTTCCTAGTGCCGGTTTGAAGTTCCTGCAGTTTGCACTGTAAAACCGAGTTGGAGCTAGTACCTCCACTTATATATGTATGGAGTGGAATTTGCAAGTGAATAGAAACTATGTGTTCCCAACAAGCTAGGTGAAGGACGGCTTTCAACCACAATTATCTCTCAGAACTGAGCATGTGGAGAGACGTTCGTTCATCTAGCAAAAAGGGAACGGGTTGCAGGAGAAACTTTTACTCTGGTTTCTCAGACTGTTTCCTAGTGCCGTTTTGAAGTTCCTGCAGTTTGCAGTGTAAAACCGAGTTGGAGCTAGTACCTCCACTTATATATGTATGGAGTGGATTTTGCAACTGAAAAGAAACTTTGTGTTCCCAAAATCTAGGTGAAGGACGGCTTTCACACACACTTATCTCTCAGAACTGAGCATGTGGAGAGACGTTCGTTCATGTAGCAAAATTGAACGGGTTGCAGGGGAAACTTTTACTCTGGTTTCTCAGTCTTTTTCCTAGTGCCGGTTTGAAGTTCCTGCAGTTTTCACTGTAAAACCGAGTTGGAGCTAGTACCTCCACATATATATGTATGGAGTGGAGTTTGCAACTGAAAAGAAACTTTGTGTTCCCAACAAGCTAGGTGAAGGACGGCTTTCACACACACTTATCTCTCAGAACTGAGCATGTGGAGAGACGTTCGTTCATGTAGCAAAAAAGGGAACGGGTTGCAGGGGAAACTTTTACTCTGGTTTCTCAGTCTGTTTCCTAGTGCCGGTTTGAAGTTCCTGCAGTTTGCACTGTAAAACCGAGTTGGAGCTAGTACCTCCACTTATATATGTATGGAGTGGAATTTGCAAGTGAAAAGAAACTATGTGTTCCCAACAAGCTAGGTGAAGGACGGCTTTCAACCACACTTATCTCTCAGAACTGAGCATGTGGAGAGACGTTCGTTCATCTAGCAAAAAGGGAACGGGTTGCAGGAGAAACTTTTACTCTGGTTTCTCAGACTGTTTCCTAGTGCCGTTTTGAAGTTCCTGCAGTTTGCAGTGTAAAACCGAGTTGGAGCTAGTACCTCCACTTATATATGTATGGAGTGGATTTTGCAACTGAAAAGAAACTTTGTGTTCCCAAAATCTATGTGAAGGACGGCTTTCACACACACTTATCTCTCAGAACTGAGCATGTGGAGAGACGTTCGTTCATGTAGCAAAATTGAACGGGTTGCAGGGGAAACTTTTACTCTGGTTTCTCAGTCTTTTTCCTAGTGCCGGTTTGAAGTTCCTGCAGTTTTCACTGTAAAACCGAGTTGGAGCTTGTACCTCCCCATATATATGTATGGAGTGGAGTTTGCAACTGAAAAGAAACTTTGTGTTCCCAACAAGCTAGGTGAAGGACGGCTTTCACACACACTTATCTCTCAGAACTGAGCATGTGGAGAGACGTTCGTTCATCTAGCATAAAGGGAACGGGTTGCAGGAAAAAATTTTACTCTGGTTCCTCAGTCTGTTTCCTAGTGCCGTTTTGAAGTTCCTGCAGTGTGCACTGTAAAACCGAGTTGGAGCTAGTACCTCCCCATTTATATGTATGGAGTGGAGTTTGCAACTGAAAAGAAACTTTGTGTTCCCAACAAGATTGGTGAAGGACGGCTTTCACACACACTTATCTCTCAGAACTGAGCATGTGGAGAGACGTTCGTTCATCTAGCACAAAATTTACGGGTTGCAGGAGAAACTTTTACTCTGGTTTCTCAGTCTGTTTCCTAGTGCCGGTTTGAAGTTCCTGCAGTTTTCACTGTAAAACCGAGTTGGTGCTAGTACCTCTTCTTATATATGTATGGAGTGGATTTTGCAACTGAAAAGAAACTTTGTGTTCCCAAAATCTAGGTGAAGGACGGCTTTCACACACACTTATCTCTCAGAACTGAGCATGTGGAGAGACGTTCGTTCATGTAGCAAAATGGAACGGGTTGCAGGGGAAAATTTACTCTGGTTTCTCAGTCTGTTTCCTAGTGCCGGTTTGAAGTTCCTGCAGTTTTCACTGTAAAACCGAGTTGGAGCTAGTACCTCCCCATATATATGTACGGAGTGGAGTTTGCAACTGAAAAGAAACTTTGTGTTCCCAACAAGCTAGGTGAAGGACGGCTTTCACACACACTTATCTCTCAGAACTGAGCATGTGGAGAGACGTTCGTTCATCTAGCATAAATGGAACGGGTTGCAGGAAAAAATTTTACTCTGGTTCCTCAGTCTGATTCCTAGTGCCGTTTTGAAGTTCCTGCAGTTTGCACTGTAAAACCGAGTTGGAGCTAGTACCTCCCCATATATATGTATGGAGTGGAATTTGCAAGTGAAAAGAAACTATGTGTTCCCAACAAGCTAGGTGAAGGACGGCTTTCACCCACACTTATCTCTCAGAACTGAGCATGTGGAGAGACGTTCGTTCATCTAGCAAAAAGGGAACGGGTTGCAGGAGAAACTTTTACTCTGGTTTCTCAGACTGTTTCCTAGTGCCGTTTTGAAGTTCCTGCAGTTTGCACTGTAAAACCGAGTTGGAGCTAGTACCTCCCCATATATATGTATGGAGTGGAGTTTGCAACTGAAAAGAAACTTTGTGTTCCCAACAAGCTAGGTGAAGGACGGCTTTCACACACACTTATCTCTCAGAACTGAGCATGTGGAGAGACGTTCGTTCATCTAGCACAAAAGTAACGGGTTGCAGGGGAAACTTTTACTCTGGTTTCTCAGTCTGTTTCCTAGTGCCGGTTTGAAGTTCCTGCAGTTTTCACTTTAAAACCGACTTGGAGCTAGTACCTCCCCTTATATATGTATGGAGTGGATTTTGCAACTGAAAAGAAACTTTGTGTTCCCAAAATCTAGGTGAAGGACGGCTTTCACACACACTTATCTCTCAGAACTGAGCATGTGGAGAGACGTTCGTTCATGTAGCAAAATGGAACGGGTTGCAGGAAAAAATTTTACTCTGGTTCCTCAGTCTGATTCCTAGTGCCGTTTTGAAGTTCCTGCAGTGTGCACTGTAAAACCGAGTTGGAGCTAGAACCTCCCCATATATATGTATGGAGTGGAGTTTGCAACTGAAAAGAAACTATGTGTTCCCAACAAGCTAGGTGAAGGACGGATTTCACCCACACTAATCTCTCAGAACTGAGCATGTGGAGAGACGTACGTTCATCTAGCACAAAGGGAACGGTTTGCAGGAGAAACTTTTACTCTGGTTTCTCAGTCTTTTTCCTAGAGCCGGTTTGAAGTTCCTGCAGTTTGCACTGTAAAACCGAGTTGGAGCTAGTACCTACACATATATATTTAAGGAGTGGAGTTTGCAACTGAAAAGAAACTTTGTGTTCCCAAAATCTCGGTGAAGGGCGGCTTTCACACACTCTTATCTCTCAGAACTGAGCATGTGGAGAGACGTTCGTTCATGTAGCAAAAAAAGGAACGGGTTGCAGGGGAAACTTTTACTCTGGTTTCTCAGTCTGTTTTCTAGTGCCGGTTTGAAGTTCCTGCAGTTTGCACTGTAAAACATTGTTGGAGCTAGTACCTCCCCATATATATGTATGGATTGGAGTTTGCAACTGAAAAGAATCTTTGTCTTCCCAACAAGCTAGGTGAAGGACGGCTTTCACACACACTTATCTCTCAGAACTGAGCATGTGGAGAGACGTTCGTTCATCTAGCACAAAAGGAACGGGTTGCAGGGAAACTTTTACTCTGGTTTCTCAGTCTGTTTCCTAGTGCCGGTTTGAAGTTCCTGCAGTTTTCAGTGTAAAACCGTGTTGGAGCTAGTACCACCCCTTATATATGTATGGTGTGGATTTTTCAACTGAAAAGAAACTTTGTGTTCCAAAAATCTAGGTGAAGGACGGCTTTCACACACACTTATCTCTCAGAACTGAGCATGTGGAGAGACGTTCGTTCATGTAGCAAAAAAGGGAACGGGTTGCAGGGGAAACTTTTACTCTGGTTTCTCAGTCTGTTTCCTAGTGCCGGTTTGAAGTTCCTGCAGTTTGCACTGTAAAACCGAGTTGGAGCTAGTACCTCCACTTATATATGTATGGAGTGGAATTTGCAAGTGAAAAGAAACTATGTGTTCCCAACAAGCTAGGTGAAGGACGGCTTTCAACCACACTTATGTCTCAGAACTGAGCATGTGGAGAGACGTTCGTTCATCTAGCAAAAAGGGAACGGGTTGCAGGAGAAACTTTTACTCTGGTTTCTCAGACTGTTTCCTAGTGCCGTTTTGAAGTTCCTGCAGTTTGCAGTGTAAAACCGAGTTGGAGCTAGTACCTCCACTTATATATGTATGGAGTGGATTTTGCAACTGAAAAGAAACTTTGTGTTCCCAAAATCTAGGTGAAGGACGGCTTTCACACACACTTATCTCTCAGAACTGAGCATGTGGAGAGACGTTCGTTCATGTAGCAAAATTGAACGGGTTGCAGGGGAAACTTTTACTCTGGTTTCTCAGTCTTTTTCCTAGTGCCGGTTTGAAGTTCCTGCAGTTTTCACTGTAAAACCGAGTTGGAGCTAGTACCTCCCCATATATATGTATGGAGTGGAGTTTCCAACTGAAAAGAAACTTTGTGTTCCCAACAAGCTAGGTGAAGGACGGCTTTCACACACACTTATCTCTCAGAACTGAGCATGTGGAGAGACGTTCGTTCATCTAGCATAAAGGGAACGTGTTGCAGGAAAAAATTTTACTCTGGTTCCTCAGTCTGTTTCCTAGTGCCGTTTTGAAGTTCCTGCAGTGTGCACTGTAAAACCGAGTTGGAGCTAGTACCTCCCCATTTATATGTATGGAGTGGAGTTTGCAACTGAAAAGAAACTTTGTGTTCCCAACAAGATTGGTGAAGGACGGCTTTCACACACACTTATCTCTCAGAACTGAGCATGTGGAGAGACGTTCGTTCATGTAGCAAAATGGAACGGGTTGCAGGGGAAAATTTACTCTGGTTTCTCAGTCTGTTTCCTAGTGCCGGTTTGAAGTTCCTGCAGTTTTCACTGTAAAACCGAGTTGGAGCTAGTACCTCCCCATATATATGTACGGAGTGGAGTTTGCAACTGAAAAGAAACTTTGTGTTCCCAACAAGCTAGGTGAAGGACGGCTTTCACACACACTTATCTCTCAGAACTGAGCATGTGGAGAGACGTTCGTTCATCTAGCATAAATGGAACGGGTTGCAGGAAAAAATTTTACTCTGGTTCCTCAGTCTGATTCCTAGTGCCGTTTTGAAGTTCCTGCAGTTTGCACTGTAAAACCGAGTTGGAGCTAGTACCTCCCCATATATATGTATGGAGTGGAATTTGCAAGTGAAAAGAAACTATGTGTTCCCAACAAGCTAGGTGAAGGACGGCTTTCACCCACACTTATCTCTCAGAACTGAGCATGTGGAGAGACGTTCGTTCATCTAGCAAAAAGGGAACGGGTTGCAGGAGAAACTTTTACTCTGGTTTCTCAGACTGTTTCCTAGTGCCGTTTTGAAGTTCCTGCAGTTTGCACTGTAAAACCGAGTTGGAGCTAGTACCTCCACTTATATATGTATGGAGTGGATTTTGCAACTGAAAAGAAACTTTGTGTTCCCAAAATCTAGGTGAAGGACGGCTTTCACACACACTTATCTCTCAGAACTGAGCATGTGGAGAGACGTTCGTTCATGTAGCAAAATTGAACGGGTTGCAGGGGAAACTTTTACTCTGGTTTCTCAGTCTTTTTCCTAGTGCCGGTTTGAAGTTCCTGCAGTTTTCACTGTAAAACCGAGTTGGAGCTAGTACCTCCACATATATATGTATGGAGTGGAGTTTGCAACTGAAAAGAAACTTTGTGTTCCCAACAAGCTAGGTGAAGGACGGCTTTCACACACACTTATCTCTCAGAACTGAGCATGTGGAGAGACGTTCGTTCATGTAGCAAAAAAGGGAACGGGTTGCAGGGGAAACTTTTACTCTGGTTTCTCAGTCTGTTTCCTAGTGCCGGTTTGAAGTTCCTGCAGTTTGCACTGTAAAACCGAGTTGGAGCTAGTACCTCCACTTATATATGTATGGAGTGGAATTTGCAAGTGAAAAGAAACTATGTGTTCCCAACAAGCTAGGTGAAGGACGGCTTTCAACCACACTTATCTCTCAGAACTGAGCATGTGGAGAGACGTTCGTTCATCTAGCAAAAAGGGAACGGGTTGCAGGAGAAACTTTTACTCTGGTTTCTCAGACTGTTTCCTAGTGCCGTTTTGAAGTTCCTGCAGTTTGCAGTGTAAAACCGAGTTGGAGCTAGTACCTCCACTTATATATGTATGGAGTGGATTTTGCAACTGAAAAGAAACTTTGTGTTCCCAAAATCTATGTGAAGGACGGCTTTCACACACACTTATCTCTCAGAACTGAGCATGTGGAGAGACGTTCGTTCATGTAGCAAAATTGAACGGGTTGCAGGGGAAACTTTTACTCTGGTTTCTCAGTCTTTTTCCTAGTGCCGGTTTGAAGTTCCTGCAGTTTTCACTGTAAAACCGAGTTGGAGCTAGTACCTCCCCATATATATGTATGGAGTGGAGTTTGCAACTGAAAAGAAACTTTGTGTTCCCAACAAGCTAGGTGAAGGACGGCTTTCACACACACTTATCTCTCAGAACTGAGCATGTGGAGAGACGTTCGTTCATCTAGCATAAAGGGAACGGGTTGCAGGAAAAAATTTTACTCTGGTTCCTCAGTCTGTTTCCTAGTGCCGTTTTGAAGTTCCTGCAGTGTGCACTGTAAAACCGAGTTGGAGCTAGTACCTCCCCATTTATATGTATGGAGTGGAGTTTGCAACTGAAAAGAAACTTTGTGTTCCCAACAAGATTGGTGAAGGACGGCTTTCACACACACTTATCTCTCAGAACTGAGCATGTGGAGAGACGTTCGTTCATCTAGCACAAAATTTACGGGTTGCAGGAGAAACTTTTACTCTGGTTTCTCAGTCTGTTTCCTAGTGCCGGTTTGAAGTTCCTGCAGTTTTCACTGTAAAACCGAGTTGGTGCTAGTACCTCCTCTTATATATGTATGGAGTGGATTTTGCAACTGAAAAGAAACTTTGTGTTCCCAAAATCTAGGTGAAGGACGGCTTTCACACACACTTATCTCTCAGAACTGAGCATGTGGTGAGACGTTCGTTCATGTAGCAAAATGGAACGGGTTGCAGGGGAAAATTTACTCTGGTTTCTCAGTCTGTTTCCTAGTGCCGGTTTGAAGTTCCTGCAGTTTTCACTGTAAAACCGAGTTGGAGCTAGTACCTCCCCATATATATGTACGGAATGGAGTTTGCAACTGAAAAGAAACTTTGTGTTCCCAACAAGCTAGGTGAAGGACGGCTTTCACACACACTTATCTCTCAGAACTGAGCATGTGGAGAGACGTTCGTTCATCTAGCATAAATGGAACGGGTTGCAGGAAAAAATTTTACTCTGGTTCCTCAGTCTGATTCCTAGTGCCGTTTTGAAGTTCCTGCAGTTTGCACTGTAAAACCGAGTTGGAGCTAGTACCTCCCCATATATATGTATGGAGTGGAATTTGCAAGTGAAAAGAAACTATGTGTTCCCAACAAGCTAGGTGAAGGACGGCTTTCACCCACACTTATCTCTCAGAACTGAGCATGTGGAGAGACGTTCGTTCATCTAGCAAAAAGGGAACGGGTTGCAGGAGAAACTTTTACTCTGGTTTCTCAGACTGTTTCCTAGTGCCGTTTTGAAGTTCCTGCAGTTTGCACTGTAAAACCGAGTTGGAGCTAGTACCTCCCCATATATATGTATGGAGTGGAGTTTGCAACTGAAAAGAAACTTTGTGTTCCCAACAAGCTAGGTGAAGGACGGCTTTCACACACACTTATCTCTCAGAACTGAGCATGTGGAGAGACGTTCGTTCATCTAGCACAAAAGTAACGGGTTGCAGGAGAAACTTTTACTCTGGTTTCTCAGTCTGTTTCCTAGTGCCGGTTTGAAGTTCCTGCAGTTTTCACTTTAAAACCGACTTGGAGCTAGTACCTCCCCTTATATATGTATGGAGTGGATTTTGCAACTGAAAAGAAACTTTGTGTTCCCAAAATCTAGGTGAAGGACGGCTTTCACACACACTTATCTCTCAGAACTGAGCATGTGGAGAGACGTTCGTTCATGTAGCAAAATGGAACGGGTTGCAGGAAAAAATTTTACTCTGGTTCCTCAGTCTGATTCCTAGTGCCGTTTTGAAGTTCCTGCAGTGTGCACTGTAAAACCGAGTTGGAGCTAGAACCTCCCCATATATATGTATGGAGTGGAGTTTGCAACTGAAAAGAAACTATGTGTTCCCAACAAGCTAGGTGAAGGACGGATTTCACCCACACTTATCTCTCAGAACTGAGCATGTGGAGAGACGTACGTTCATCTAGCACAAAGGGAACGGTTTGCAGGAGAAACTTTTACTCTGGTTTCTCAGTCTTTTTCCTAGAGCCGGTTTGAAGTTCCTGCAGTTTGCACTGTAAAACCGAGTTGGAGCTAGTACCTACACATATATATTTAAGGAGTGGAGTTTGCAACTGAAAAGAAACTTTGTGTTCCCAAAATCTCGGTGAAGGGCGGCTTTCACACACTCTTATCTCTCAGAACTGAGCATGTGGAGAGACGTTCGTTCATGTAGCAAAAAAAGGAACGGGTTGCAGGGGAAACTTTTACTCTGGTTTCTCAGTCTGTTTTCTAGTGCCGGTTTGAAGTTCCTGCAGTTTGCACTGTAAAACATTGTTGGAGCTAGTACCTCCCCATATATATGTATGGATTGGAGTTTGCAACTGAAAAGAATCTTTGTCTTCCCAACAAGCTAGGTGAAGGACGGCTTTCACACACACTTATCTCTCAGAACTGAGCATGTGGAGAGACGTTCGTTCATCTAGCACAAAAGGAACGGGTTGCAGGAGAAACTTTTACTCTGGTTTCTCAGTCTGTTTCCTAGTGCCGGTTTGAAGTTCCTGCAGTTTTCAGTGTAAAACCGTGTTGGAGCTAGTACCACCCCTTATATATGTATGGTGTGGATTTTTCAACTGAAAAGAAACTTTGTGTTCCAAAAATCTAGGTGAAGGACGGCTTTCACACACACTTATCTCTCAGAACTGAGCATGTGGAGAGACGTTCGTTCATGTAGCAAAAAAGGGAACGGGTTGCAGGGGAAACTTTTACTCTGGTTTCTCAGTCTGTTTCCTAGTGCCGGTTTGAAGTTCCTGCAGTTTGCACTGTAAAACCGAGTTGGAGCTAGTACCTCCACTTATATATGTATGGAGTGGAATTTGCAAGTGAAAAGAAACTATGTGTTCCCAACAAGCTAGGTGAAGGACGGCTTTCAACCACACTTATCTCTCAGAACTGAGCATGTGGAGAGACGTTCGTTCATCTAGCAAAAAGGGAACGGGTTGCAGGAGAAACTTTTACTCTGGTTTCTCAGACTGTTTCCTAGTGCCGTTTTGAAGTTCCTGCAGTTTGCAGTGTAAAACCGAGTTGGAGCTAGTACCTCCACTTATATATGTATGGAGTGGATTTTGCAACTGAAAAGAAACTTTGTGTTCCCAAAATCTAGGTGAAGGACGGCTTTCACACACACTTATCTCTCAGAACTGAGCATGTGGAGAGACGTTCGTTCATGTAGCAAAATTGAACGGGTTGCAGGGGAAACTTTTACTCTGGTTTCTCAGTCTTTTTCCTAGTGCCGGTTTGAAGTTCCTGCAGTTTTCACTGTAAAACCGAGTTGGAGCTAGTACCTCCCCATATATATGTATGGAGTGGAGTTTCCAACTGAAAAGAAACTTTGTGTTCCCAACAAGCTAGGTGAAGGACGGCTTTCACACACACTTATCTCTCAGAACTGAGCATGTGGAGAGACGTTCGTTCATCTAGCATAAAGGGAACGTGTTGCAGGAAAAAATTTTACTCTGGTTCCTCAGTCTGTTTCCTAGTGCCGTTTTGAAGTTCCTGCAGTGTGCACTGTAAAACCGAGTTGGAGCTAGTACCTCCCCATTTATATGTATGGAGTGGAGTTTGCAACTGAAAAGAAACTTTGTGTTCCCAACAAGATTGGTGAAGGACGGCTTTCACACACACTTATCTCTCAGAACTGAGCATGTGGAGAGACGTTCGTTCATGTAGCAAAATGGAACGGGTTGCAGGGGAAAATTTACTCTGGTTTCTCAGTCTGTTTCCTAGTGCCGGTTTGAAGTTCCTGCAGTTTTCACTGTAAAACCGAGTTGGAGCTAGTACCTCCCCATATATATGTACGGAGTGGAGTTTGCAACTGAAAAGAAACTTTGTGTTCCCAACAAGCTAGGTGAAGGACGGCTTTCACACACACTTATCTCTCAGAACTGAGCATGTGGAGAGACGTTCGTTCATCTAGCATAAATGGAACGGGTTGCAGGAAAAAATTTTACTCTGGTTCCTCAGTCTGATTCCTAGTGCCGTTTTGAAGTTCCTGCAGTTTGCACTGTAAAACCGAGTTGGAGCTAGTACCTCCCCATATATATGTATGGAGTGGAATTTGCAAGTGAAAAGAAACTATGTGTTCCCAACAAGCTAGGTGAAGGACGGCTTTCACCCACACTTATCTCTCAGAACTGAGCATGTGGAGAGACGTTCGTTCATCTAGCAAAAAGGGAACGGGTTGCAGGAGAAACTTTTACTCTGGTTTCTCAGACTGTTTCCTAGTGCCGTTTTGAAGTTCCTGCAGTTTGCACTGTAAAACCGAGTTGGAGCTAGTACCTCCCCATATATATGTATGGAGTGGAGTTTGCAACTGAAAAGAAACTTTGTGTTCCCAACAAGCTAGGTGAAGGACGGCTTTCACACACACTTATCTCTCAGAACTGAGCATGTGGAGAGACGTTCGTTCATCTAGCACAAAAGTAACGGGTTGCAGGGGAAACTTTTACTCTGGTTTCTCAGTCTGTTTCCTAGTGCCGGTTTGAAGTTCCTGCAGTTTTCACTTTAAAACCGACTTGGAGCTAGTACCTCCCCTTATATATGTATGGAGTGGATTTTGCAACTGAAAAGAAACTTTGTGTTCCCAAAATCTAGGTGAAGGACGGCTTTCACACACACTTATCTCTCAGAACTGAGCATGTGGAGAGACGTTCGTTCATGTAGCAAAATGGAACGGGTTGCAGGAAAAAATTTTACTCTGGTTCCTCAGTCTGATTCCTAGTGCCGTTTTGAAGTTCCTGCAGTGTGCACTGTAAAACCGAGTTGGAGCTAGAACCTCCCCATATATATGTATGGAGTGGAGTTTGCAACTGAAAAGAAACTATGTGTTCCCAACAAGCTAGGTGAAGGACGGATTTCACCCACACTTATCTCTCAGAACTGAGCATGTGGAGAGACGTACGTTCATCTAGCACAAAGGGAACGGTTTGCAGGAGAAACTTTTACTCTGGTTTCTCAGTCTTTTTCCTAGAGCCGGTTTGAAGTTCCTGCAGTTTGCACTGTAAAACCGAGTTGGAGCTAGTACCTACACATATATATTTAAGGAGTGGAGTTTGCAACTGAAAAGAAACTTTGTGTTCCCAAAATCTCGGTGAAGGGCGGCTTTCACACACTCTTATCTCTCAGAACTGAGCATGTGGAGAGACGTTCGTTCATGTAGCAAAAAAAGGAACGGGTTGCAGGGGAAACTTTTACTCTGGTTTCTCAGTCTGTTTTCTAGTGCCGGTTTGAAGTTCCTGCAGTTTGCACTGTAAAACATTGTTGGAGCTAGTACCTCCCCATATATATGTATGGATTGGAGTTTGCAACTGAAAAGAATCTTTGTCTTCCCAACAAGCTAGGTGAAGGACGGCTTTCACACACACTTATCTCTCAGAACTGAGCATGTGGAGAGACGTTCGTTCATCTAGCACAAAAGGAACGGGTTGCAGGAGAAACTTTTACTCTGGTTTCTCAGTCTGTTTCCTAGTGCCGGTTTGAAGTTCCTGCAGTTTTCAGTGTAAAACCGTGTTGGAGCTAGTACCACCCCTTATATATGTATGGTGTGGATTTTTCAACTGAAAAGAAACTTTGTGTTCCAAAAATCTAGGTGAAGGACGGCTTTCACACACACTTATCTCTCAGAACTGAGCATGTGGAGAGACGTTCGTTCATGTAGCAAAAAAGGGAACGGGTTGCAGGGGAAACTTTTACTCTGGTTTCTCAGTCTGTTTCCTAGTGCCGGTTTGAAGTTCCTGCAGTTTGCACTGTAAAACCGAGTTGGAGCTAGTACCTCCACTTATATATGTATGGAGTGGAATTTGCAAGTGAAAAGAAACTATGTGTTCCCAACAAGCTAGGTGAAGGACGGCTTTCAACCACACTTATCTCTCAGAACTGAGCATGTGGAGAGACGTTCGTTCATCTAGCACAAAAGAACGGGTTGAAGGAGAAACTTTTACTCTGGTTTCTCAGTCTGTTTCCTAGTGCCGGTTTGAAGTTCCTGCAGTTTTCACTTTAAAACCGACTTGGAGCTAGTACCTCCCCTTATATATGTATGGAGTGGAGTTTGCAACTAAAAAGAAACTTTGTGTTCCCAACAAGCTAGGTGAAGGACGGCTTTCACACACACTTATCTCTCAGAACTGAGCATGTGGAGAGACGTTCGTTCATCTAGCATAAATGGAACGGGTTGCAGGAAAAAATTTTACTCTGGTTCCTCAGTCTGATTCCTAGTGCCGTTTTGAAGTTCCTGCAGTTTGCACTGTAAAACCGAGTTGGAGCTAGTACCTCCCCATATATATGTATGGAGTGGAATTTGCAAGTGAAAAGAAACTATGTGTTCCCAACAAGCTAGGTGAAGGACGGCTTTCACCCACACTTATCTCTCAGAACTGAGCATGTGGAGAGACGTTCGTTCATCTAGCAAAAAGGGAACGGGTTGCAGGAGAAACTTTTACTCTGGTTTCTCAGACTGTTTCCTAGTGCCGTTTTGAAGTTCCTGCAGTTTGCACTGTAAAACCGAGTTGGAGCTAGTACCTCCCCATATATATGTATGGAGTGGAGTTTGCAACTGAAAAGAAACTTTGTGTTCCCAACAAGCTAGGTGAAGGACGGCTTTCACACACACTTATCTCTCAGAACTGAGCATGTGGAGAGACGTTCGTTCATCTAGCACAAAAGTAACGGGTTGCAGGGGAAACTTTTACTCTGGTTTCTCAGTCTGTTTCCTAGTGCCGGTTTGAAGTTCCTGCAGTTTTCACTTTAAAACCGACTTGGAGCTAGTACCTCCCCTTATATATGTATGGAGTGGATTTTGCAACTGAAAAGATACTTTGTGTTCCCAAAATCTAGGTGAAGGACGGCTTTCACACACACTTATCTCTCAGAACTGAGCATGTGGAGAGACGTTCGTTCATGTAGCAAAATGGAACGGGTTGCAGGAAAAAATTTTACTCTGGTTCCTCAGTCTGATTCCTAGTGCCGTTTTGAAGTTCCTGCAGTGTGCACTGTAAAACCGAGTTGGAGCTAGAACCTCCCCATATATATGTATGGAGTGGAGTTTGCAACTGAAAAGAAACTATGTGTTCCCAACAAGCTAGGTGAAGGACGGATTTCACCCACACTTATCTCTCAGAACTGAGCATGTGGAGAGACGTACGTTCATCTAGCACAAAGGGAACGGTTTGCAGGAGAAACTTTTACTCTGGTTTCTCAGTCTTTTTCCTAGAGCCGGTTTGAAGTTCCTGCAGTTTGCACTGTAAAACCGAGTTGGAGCTAGTACCTACACATATATATTTAAGGAGTGGAGTTTGCAACTGAAAAGAAACTTTGTGTTCCCAAAATCTCGGTGAAGGGCGGCTTTCACACACTCTTATCTCTCAGAACTGAGCATGTGGAGAGACGTTCGTTCATGTAGCAAAAAAAGGAACGGGTTGCAGGGGAAACTTTTACTCTGGTTTCTCAGTCTGTTTTCTAGTGCCGGTTTGAAGTTCCTGCAGTTTGCACTGTAAAACATTGTTGGAGCTAGTACCTCCCCATATATATGTATGGATTGGAGTTTGCAACTGAAAAGAATCTTTGTCTTCCCAACAAGCTAGGTGAAGGACGGCTTTCACACACACTTATCTCTCAGAACTGAGCATGTGGAGAGACGTTCGTTCATCTAGCACAAAAGGAACGGGTTGCAGGAGAAACTTTTACTCTGGTTTCTCAGTCTGTTTCCTAGTGCCGGTTTGAAGTTCCTGCAGTTTTCAGTGTAAAACCGTGTTGGAGCTAGTACCACCCCTTATATATGTATGGTGTGGATTTTTCAACTGAAAAGAAACTTTGTGTTCCAAAAATCTAGGTGAAGGACGGCTTTCACACACACTTATCTCTCAGAACTGAGCATGTGGAGAGACGTTCGTTCATGTAGCAAAAAAGGGAACGGGTTGCAGGGGAAACTTTTACTCTGGTTTCTCAGTCTGTTTCCTAGTGCCGGTTTGAAGTTCCTGCAGTTTGCACTGTAAAACCGAGTTGGAGCTAGTACCTCCACTTATATATGTATGGAGTGGAATTTGCAAGTGAAAAGAAACTATGTGTTCCCAACAAGCTAGGTGAAGGACGGCTTTCAACCACACTTATCTCTCAGAACTGAGCATGTGGAGAGACGTTCGTTCATCTAGCAAAAAGGGAACGGGTTGCAGGAGAAACTTTTACTCTGGTTTCTCAGACTGTTTCCTAGTGCCGTTTTGAAGTTCCTGCAGTTTGCAGTGTAAAACCGAGTTGGAGCTAGTACCTCCACTTATATATGTATGGAGTGGATTTTGCAACTGAAAAGAAACTTTGTGTTCCCAAAATCTAGGTGAAGGACGGCTTTCACACACACTTATCTCTCAGAACTGAGCATGTGGAGAGACGTTCGTTCATGTAGCAAAATTGAACGGGTTGCAGGGGAAACTTTTACTCTGGTTTCTCAGTCTTTTTCCTAGTGCCGGTTTGAAGTTCCTGCAGTTTTCACTGTAAAACCGAGTTGGAGCTAGTACCTCCCCATATATATGTATGGAGTGGAGTTTCCAACTGAAAAGAAACTTTGTGTTCCCAACAAGCTAGGTGAAGGACGGCTTTCACACACACTTATCTCTCAGAACTGAGCATGTGGAGAGACGTTCGTTCATCTAGCATAAAGGGAACGTGTTGCAGGAAAAAATTTTACTCTGGTTCCTCAGTCTGTTTCCTAGTGCCGTTTTGAAGTTCCTGCAGTGTGCACTGTAAAACCGAGTTGGAGCTAGTACCTCCCCATTTATATGTATGGAGTGGAGTTTGCAACTGAAAAGAAACTTTGTGTTCCCAACAAGATTGGTGAAGGACGGCTTTCACACACACTTATCTCTCAGAACTGAGCATGTGGAGAGACGTTCGTTCATCTAGCACAAAATTTACGGGTTGCAGGAGAAACTTTTACTCTGGTTTCTCAGTCTGTTTCCTAGTGCCGGTTTGAAGTTCCTGCAGTTTTCACTGTAAAACCGAGTTGGTGCTAGTACCTCCTCTTATATATGTATGGAGTGGATTTTGCAACTGAAAAGAAACTTTGTGTTCCCAAAATCTAGGTGAAGGACGGCTTTCACACACACTTATCTCTCAGAACTGAGCATGTGGAGAGACGTTCGTTCATGTAGCAAAATGGAACGGGTTGCAGCGGAAAATTTACTCTGGTTTCTCAGTCTGTTTCCTAGTGCCGGTTTGAAGTTCCTGCAGTTTTCACTGTAAAACCGAGTTGGAGCTAGTACCTCCCCATATATATGTACGGAGTGGAGTTTGCAACTGAAAAGAAACTTTGTGTTCCCAACAAGCTAGGTGAAGGACGGCTTTCACACACACTTATCTCTCAGAACTGAGCATGTGGAGAGACGTTCGTTCATCTAGCATAAAGGGAACGGGTTGCAGGAAAAAATTTTATTCTGGTTCCTCAGTCTGTTTCCTAGTGCCGGTTTGAAGTTCCTGCAGTGTGCACTGTAAAACCGAGTTGGAGCTAGAACCTCCCCATATATATGTATGGAGTGGAGTTTGCAAGTGAAAAGAATCTTTGTGTTCCCAACAAGCTAGGTGAAGGACGGCTTTCACCCACACTTATCTCTCAGAACTGAGCATGTGGAGAGACGTTCGTTCATCTAGCACAAAGGGAAAGGGTTGCAGGAGAAACTTTTACTCTGGTTTCACAGTCTGTTTCCTAGTGCCGGTTTGAAATTCCTGCAGTTTGCACTGTAAAACCGAGTTGGAGCTAGTACCTCCCCATATATATGTATGGATTGGAGTTTGCAAGTGAAAAGAAACTTTGTGTTCCCAACAAGCTAGGTGAAGGACGGCTTTCACACACACTTATCTCTCAGAACTGAGCATGTGGAGAGACGTTCGTTCATCTAGCACAAAAGAACGGGTAGAAGGAGAAACTTTTACTCTGGTTTCTCAGTCTGTTTCCTAGTGCCGGTTTGAAGTTCCTGCAGTTTTCACTTTAAAACCGACTTGGAGCTAGTACCTCCCCTTATATATGTATGGAGTGGAGTTTGCAACTAAAAAGAAACTTTGTGTTCCCAACAAGCTAGGTGAAGGACGGCTTTCACACACACTTATCTCTCAGAACTGAGCATGTGGAGAGACGTTCGTTCATCTAGCACAAAAGTAACGGGTTGCAGGGGAAACTTTTACTGTGGTTTCTCAGTCTGTTTCCTAGTGCCGGTTTGAAGTTCCTGCAGTTTTCACTGTAAAACCGAGTTGGAGCTTGTACCTCCCCTTATATATGTATGGAGTGGATTTTGCAACTGAAAAGAATCTTTGTGTTCCCAAAATCTAGGTGAAGGACGGCTTTCACACACACTTATCTCTCAGAACTTAGCATGTGGAGAGACGTTCGTTCATGTAGCAAAATGGAACGGGTTGCAGGGGAAACTTTTACTTTGGTTTCTCAGTCTGTTTCCTAGTGCCGGTTTGAAGTTCCTGCAGTTTTCACTGTAAAACCGAGTTGGAGCTAGTACCTCACCATATATATGTACGGAGTGGAGTTTGCAACTGAAAAGAAACTTTGTGTTCCCAACAAGCTAGGTGAAGGACGGCTTTCACACACACTTATCTCTCAGAACTGAGCATGTGGAGAGACGTTCGTTCATCCAGCATAAATGGAACGGGATGCAGGAAAAAATTTTACTCTGGTTCCTCAGTCTGATTCCTAGTGCCGTTTTGAAGTTCCTGCAGTGTGCACTGTAAAACCGATTTGGAGCTAGAACCTCCCCATATATATGTATGGAGTGGAGTTCGCAACTGAAAAGAAACTATGTGTTCCCAACAAGCTAGGTGAAGGACGGTTTTCACCCACACTTATCTCTCAGAACTGAGCATGTGGAGAGACGTACGTTCATCTAGCACAAAGGGAACGGGTTGCAGGAGAAACTTTTACTCTGGTTTCTCAGTCTTTTTCCTAGTGCCGGTTTGAAGTTCCTGCAGTTTGCACTGTAAAACCGAGTTGGAGCTAGTACCTACACATATATATTTATGGAGTGGAGTTTGCAACTGAAAAGAAACTTTGTGTTCCCAAAATCTCGGTGAAGGGCGGCTTTCACACACTCTTATCTCTCAGAACTGAGAATGTGGAGAGACGTTCGTTCATGTAGCAAAAAAAGGAACGGGTTGCAGGGGAAACTTTTACTCTGGTTTCTCAGTCTGTTTCCTAGTGCCGGTTTGAAGTTCCTGCAGTTTGCACTGTAAAACATTGTTGGAGCTAGTACCTCCCCATATATATGTATGGAGTGGAGTTTGCAACTGAAAAGAATCTTTGTCTTCCCAACAAGCTAGGTGAAGGACGGCTTTCACACACACTTATGTCTCAGAACTGAGCATGTGTAGAGACGTTCGTTCATCTAGCACAAAAGGAACGGGTTGCAGGAGAAACTTTTACTCTGGTTTCTCAGTCTGTTTCCTAGTGCCGGTTTGAAGTTCCTGCAGTTTTCACTGTAAAACCGTGTTGGAGCTAGTACCTCCCCTTATATATGTATGGAGTGGATTTTGCAACTGAAAAGAAACTTTGTGTTCCCAAAATCTAGGTGAAGGACGGCTTTCACACACACTTATCTCTCAGAACTGAGCATGTGGAGAGACGTTCTTTCATGTAGCAAAAAACGGAACGGGTTGCAGGGGAAACTTTTACTCTGGTTTCTCATTCTGTTTCCTAGTGCCGGTTAGAAGTTCCTGCAGTTTGCACTGTAAAACCGAGTTGGAGCTAGTACCTCCCCATATATATGTATGGAGTGGAGTTTGCAACTGAAAACAAACGTTGTGTTCCCAACAAGCTAGGTGAAGGACGGCTTTCACACACACTTATCTCTCAGAACTGAGCATGTGGAGAGACGTTCGTTCATCTAGCATAAAGGGAACGGGTTGTAGGAGAAATTTTTACTCTGGTTTCTCAGTATGTTTCCTGGTGCCGGTTTGAAGTTCCTGCAGTTTGCACTGTAAAACCGAGTTGAAGCTAGTACCTCCCCATATATATGTATATAGTGGAATTTGCAAGTGAAAAGAAACTTTGTGTACCCAACAACCTAGGGGAAGGACGGCTTTCACACACACTTATCTCTCAGAACTGAGCATGTGGAGAGACGTTCTTTCATGTAGCAAAAAAGGGAACGGGTTGCAGGGGAAACTTTTTCTCTGGTTTCTCATTCTTTTTCCTAGTGCCGGGTTGAAGTTCCTGCAGTTTGCACTGTAAAACCGAGTTGGAGCTAGTACCTCCCCATATATATGTATGGAGTGGAGTTTGCAACTGAAAAGAAACGTTGTGTTCCCAACAAGCTAGGTGAAGGACGGCTTTCACACACACTTATCTCTCAGAACTGAGCATGTGGAGAGACGTTCGTTCATCTAGCATAAAGGAAACGGGTTGCAGGAGAAATTTTTACTCTGGTTTCTCAGTCTGTTTCCTGGTTTCGGTTTGAAGTTCCTGCAGTTTTCACTGTAAAACCGAGTTGAAGCTAGTACCTCCCCATATATATGTATGGAGTGGAGTTTGCAACTGAAAAGAAACTTTGTGTTCCCAAAAATCTAGGTGAAGGTCGGCTTTCACACACAATTATCTATCAGAACTGAGCATGTGGAGAGACGTTCGTTCATCTAGCACAAAGGGAATGGGTTGCAGGAGAAACTTATACTCTGGTTTCTCAGTCTGTTTCCTAGTGCCGGTTTGAAGTTCCTGCAGTTTGCACTGTAAAACCGAGTTGAAGCTAGTACCTCCCCATATATATGTATGGAGTGGAGTTTGCAAGTGAAAAGAAACTTTGTGTTCCCAACAAGCTAGGTGAAGGACGGCTTTCACCCACACTTATCTCTCAGAACTGAGCATGTGGAGAGACGTTCGTTCATCTAGCACAAAGGGAACGGGTTGCAGGAGAAATTTTACTCTGGTTTCTCAGTCTGTTTCCTAGTGCCGGTTTGAAATTCCTGCAGTTTTCACTGTAAAACCGAGTTGGAGCTAGTACCTCCCCATATATATGTATGTATTGGTTTTTGCAAGTGAAAAGAAACTTTGTGTTCCCAACAAGCTAGGTGAATGACGGCTTTGACACAAATTTATCTCTCAGAACTGAGCATGTGGAGAGACGTTCGTTCATCTAGCACAAAAGGAACGGGTTGCAGGAGAAACTCTTACTCTGGTTTCTCAGTCTGTTTCCTAGTGCCGGTTTGAAGTTCCTGCAGTTTTCACTCTAAAACCGAGTTGGAGCTAGTACCTCCCCTTATATATGTATGGAGAGTATTTTGCAACTGAAAAGAAACTTTGTGTTCCCAAAATCTAGGTGAAGGTCGTCTTTCACACACACTTATATCTCAGAACTGAGCAGGTGGAGAGACGTTCTTTCATGTAGCAAAAAACGGAACGGGTTGCAGGGGAAACTTTTACTCTGGTTTCTCATTCTGTTTCCTAGTGCCGGTTTGAAGTTCCTGCAGTTTGCACTGTAAAACCGAGTTGGAGCTAGTACCTCCCCATATATATGTATGGAGTGGAGTTTGCAACTGAAAAGAAACGTTGTGTTCCCAACAAGCTAGGTGAAAGACGGCTTTAACACACACTTATCTCTCAGAACTGAGCATGTGGAGAGACGTTCGTTCATCTAGCACAAAGGGAACGGGTTGCAGGAGAAACTTTTACTCTGGTTTCTCAGTCTGTTTCCTAGTGCCGGTTTGAAGTTCCTGCAGTTTACACTGTAAAACCGAGTTGGAGCTAGTACCTCCCCATATATATGTATGGATTGGAGTTTGCAAGTGAAAAGAAACTTTGTGTTCCCAACAAGCTAGGTGAATGACGGCTTTCACACACACTTATCTCTCAGAACTGAGCATGAGGAGAGACGTTCGTTCATCTAGCACAAAAGGAACGGGTTGCAGGAGAAACTTTTACTCTGGTTTCTCAGTCTGTTTCCTAATGCCGGTTTGAAGTTCTTGCAGTTTTCACTGTAAAACCGAGTTGGAGCTAGTACCTCCCCTTATATATGTATGGAGAGGATTTTGCAACTGAAAAGAAACTTTGTGTTCCCAAAATCTAGGTGAAGGTCGGCTTTCACACAAACTTATATCTCAGAACTGAGCATGTGGAGAGACGTTCTTTCATGTAGCAAAAAAGGGAACGGGTTGCAGGGGAAACTTTTACTCTGGTTTCTCAGTCTGTTTCCTAGTGCCGGTTTGAAGTTCCTGCAGTTTTCACTGTAAAACCGAGTTGGAGCTAGAACCTACCCATATATAAGTATGGAGTGGGTTTTGCAACTGAAAAGAAACTTTGTGTTCCCAAAAAGCTATGTGAAGGACGGCTTTCACACACACTTATCTATCAGAACTGAGCATGTGGAGAGACGTTCGTTCATCTAGCACAAAGGAACGGGTTGCAGGAGAAACTTTTACTCTGGTTTCTCAGTCTGTTTCCTAGTGCCGGTTTGAAGTTCCTGCATTTTGCACTGTAAAAACCGAGTTGGAGTTAGAACCTCCCCATATATATGTATTGAGTGGAGTTTGCAACTGAAAAGAAACTTTGTGATCCCAACAAACTAGGTGAAGGACGGCTTTCACACACACTTATCTCTCAGAACTGAGCATGTGGAGAGACGTTCGTTCATCTAGCATAAAGGGAACAGGTTGCAGGAGAAATTTTTACTCTGGTTTCTCAGTCTGTTTCCTGGTGCCGGTTTGAAGTTCCTGCAGTTTGCACTGTAAAACAGAGTTGAAGCTAGTACCTCCCATTATATATGTATGGAGTGGAATTTGCAACTGAAAAGAAACTTTGTGTTCCCAACAACCTAGGTGAAGGACGGCTTTCACACACACTTATCTCTCAGAACTGAGCATGTGGAGAGACGTTCGTTCATCTAGCACAAAGGGAACGGGTTGCAGGAGAAACTTTTACTCTGGTTTCTCAGTCTGTTTCCTAGTGCCGGTTTGAAGTTCCTGCAGTTTGCACTGTAAAACCGAGTTGGAGCTTGTACCACCCCATATATATTTATGGAGTGAATTTTGCAAGTGAAAAGAAACTTTGTGTTCCCAACAAGCTAGGTGAATGACGGCTTTCACACACACTTATCTCTCAGAACTGAGCATGTGGAGAGACGTCCGTTCATCTAGCACAAAAGTAACGGTTTGCAGGAGAAACTATTACTCTGGTTTCTCAGTCTGTTTCCTAGTGCCGGTTTGAAGTTCCTGCAGTTTTCACTGTAAAACCGAGTTGGAGCTAGTACCTCCCCATATATAAGTATGGAGTGGATTTTGCAACTGAAATGAAATTTGTGTTCCCAAAAATCTAGGTGAAGGACGGCTTTCACACACACTTATCTATCAGAACTGAGCATGTGGAGAGACGCTCGTTCATCTAGCACAAAGGAATGTGTTGCAGGAGAAACTTTTACTCTGGTTTCTCAGTCTGTTTCCTAGTGCCGGTTTGAAGTTCCTGCAGTTTGCACTGTAAAACCGATTTGAAGCAATTACCTCCCCATATATATGTATGGAGTGGGGTTTGCAAGTGAAAAGAAACTTTGTGTTCCCAACAAGCTATGTGAAGGACGGCTTTCACCCACAATTATCTCTCAGAACTGAGCATGTGGAGAGACGTTCGTTCATCTAGCACAAAGGGAACGTTTTGCAGGAGAAACTTTTACTCTGGTTTCTCAGTCTGTTTCCTAGTGCCGGTTTGAAATTCCTTCAGTTTGCACTGTAAAACCGAGTTGGAGCTAGTACCTCCCCATATATATGTATGGATTGGTGTTTGCAAGTGAAAAGAAACTATGTGTTCCCAACAAGCTAGGTGAATGACGGCTTTGAGACAAATTTATCTCTCAGAACTGAGCATGTGGAGAGACGTTCGTTCATCTAGCACAAAAGGAACGGGTTGCAGGAGAAACTTTTACTCTGGTTTCTAAGTCTGTTTCCTAGTGCCGGTTTGAAGTTAATGCAGTTTTCACTGTAAAACCGAGTTGGAGCTAGTACCTCCCCTTATATATGTATGGAGAGGATTTTGCAACTGAAAAGAAACTTTGTGTTCCCAAAATCTAAGTGAAGTTCGGCTTTCACACACACTTATATCTCAGAACTGAGCATGTGGAGAGACGTTCTTTCATGTAGCAAAAAATGGAACGGGTTGCAGGGGAAACATTTACTCTGGTTTCTCAGTCTGTTTCCTAGTGCCGGTTTGAAGTTCCTGCAGTTTTCACTGTAAAACCGAGTTGGAGCTAGTACCTCCCCATATATAAGTATGGAGTGGATTTTGCAACTGAAAAGAAACTTTGTGTTCCCAAAAAGCTAGGTGAATGACGGCTTTCACACACACTTATCTCTCAGAACTGAGCATGAGGAGAGACGTTCGTTCATCTAGCACAAAAGGATCGGGTTGCAGGAGAAACTTTTACTCTGGTTTCTCAGTCTGTTTCCTAGTGCCGGTTTGAAGTTCCTGCATTTTGCACTGTAAAAACGGAGTTGGAGATAGAACATCCCCATATATATGTATGGAGTGGAGTTTGCAACTGAAAAGAAACTTTGTGTTCCCAACAAGCTAGGTGAAGGACGGCTTTCACACACACTTATCTCTCAGAACTGAGCATGTGGAGAGACGTTCGTTCATTTAGCATAAAGGGAACGGGTTGCAGGGAAATTTTTACTCTGGTTTCTCAGTCTGTTTCCTGGTGCCGGGTTGAAGTTCCTGCAGTTTGCACTGTAAAACCGAGTTGAAGCTAGTACCCCCCCATATATATGTATATAGTGGAATTTACAAGTGAAAAGAAACTTTGTGTACCCAACAACCTAGGGGAAGGTCGGCTTTCACACACACTTATCTCTCAGAACTGAGCATGTGGAGAGACGTTCGTTCATCTAGCACAAAGGGAACGGGTTGCAGGAGAAACTTTTACTCTGGTTTCTCAGTCTGTTTCCTAGTGCCGGTTTGAAGTTCCTGCAGTTTACACTGTAAAACCGAGTTGGAGCTAGTACCTCCCCATATATATGTATGGATTGGAGTTTGCAAGTGAAAAGAAACTTTGTGTTCCCAACAAGCTAGGTGAATGACGGCTTTCACACACACTTATCTCTCAGAACTGAGCATGAGGAGAGACGTTCGTTCATCTAGCACAAAAGGATCGGGTTGCAGGAGAAACTTTTACTCTGGTTTCTCAGTCTGTTTCCTAGTGCCGGTTTGAAGTTCTTGCAGTTTTCACTGTAAAACCGAGTTGGAGCTAGTACCTCCCCTTATATATGTATGGAGAGGATTTGGCAACTGAAAAGAAACTTTGTGTTCCCAAAATCTAGGTGAAGGTCGGCTTTCACACACACTTATATCTCAGAACTGAGCATGTGGAGAGACGTTCTTTCATGTAGCAAAAAAGGGAACGGGTTGCATGGGAAACTTTTACTCTGGTTTCTCAGTCTGTTTCCTAGTGCCGGTTTGAAGTTCCTGCAGTTTTCACTGTAAAACCGAGTTGGAGCTAGTACCTACCCATATATAAGTATGGAGTGGATTTTGCAACTGAAAAGAAACTCTGTGTTCCCAAAAAGCTAGGTGAAGGACGGCTTTCACACACACTTATCTATCAGAACTGAGCATGTGGAGAGACGTTCGTTCATCTAGCACAAAAGAACGGGTTGCAGGAGAAACTTTTACTCTGGTTTCTCAGTCTGTTTCCTAGTGCCGGTTTGAAGTTCCTGCATTTTGCACTGTAAAAATCGAGTTGGAGTTAGAACCTCCCCATATATATGTATGGAGTGGAGTTTGCAACTGAAAAGAAACTTTGTGATCCCAACAAGCTAGGTGAAGGACGGCTTTCACACACACTTATCTCTCAGAACTGAGCATGTGGAGAGACGTTCGTTCATCTAGCACAAAAGAACGGGTTGCAGGAGAAATTTTTACTCTGGTTTCTCAGTCTGTTTCCTGGTGCCGGTTTGAAGTTCCTGCAGTTTGCACTGTAAAACAGATTTGAAGCTAGTACCTCCCCATATATATGTATGGAGTGGAATTTGCTACTGAAAAGAAACTTTGTGTACCCAACAACCTAGGTGAAGGACGGCTTTCACACACACTTATCTCTCAGAACTGAGCATGTGGAGAGACTTTCGTTCATCTAGCACAAAGGGAACGGGTAGCAGGAGAAACATTTACTCTGGTTTCTCAGTCTGTTTCCTAGTGCCGGTTTGAAGTTCCTGCAGTTTGCACTGTAAACCCGAGTTGGAGCTAGTACCTCCCCATATATATTTATGGATTGGAGTTTGCAAGTGAAAAGTAACTTTGTGTTCCCAACAAGCTAGGTGAATGACAGCTTTCACACACAATTATCTCTCAGAACTGAGCATGTGGAGAGACGTTCGTTCATCTAGCACAAAAGGAACGGGTTGCAGGAGAAACTTTTACTCTGGTTTCTCAGTCTGTTTCCTAGTGCCGGTTTGAAGTTCCTGCATTTTGCACTGTAAAAATCGAGTTGGAGTTAGAACCTCCCCATATATATGTATGGAGTGGAGTTTGCAACTGAAAGAAACTTTGTGATCCCAACAAGCTAGGTGAAGGACGGCTTTCACACACACTTATCTCTCAGAACTGAGCATGTGGAGAGACGTTCGTTCATCTAGCACAAAAGAACGGGTTGCAGGAGAAATTTTTACTCTGGTTTCTCAGTCTGTTTCCTGGTGCCGGTTTGAAGTTCCTGCAGTTTGCACTGTAAAACAGAGTTGAAGCTAGTACCTCCCCATATATATGTATGGAGTGGAATTTGCTACTGAAAAGAAACTTTGTGTACCCAACAACCTAGGTGAAGGACGGCTTTCACACACACTTATCTCTCAGAACTGAGCATGTGGAGAGACGTTCGTTCATCTAGCACAAAAGGAACGGGTTGCAGGAGAAACTTTTACTCTGGTTTCTCAGTCTGTTTCCTAGTGCCGGTTTGAAGTTCCTGCAGTTTTCACTGTAAAACCGAGTTGGAGCTAGTACCTCCCCTTATATATGTATGGAGAGGATTTTGCAACTGAAAAGAAACTTTGTGTTCCCAAAATCTAGGTGAAGGTCGGCTTTCACACACACTTATATCTCAGAAATGTTCATGTGGAGAGACGTTCTTTCATGTAGCAAAAAAGGGAACGGGTTGCAGGGGAAACTTTTACTCTGGTTTCTCATTCTGTTTCCTAGTGCTGGGTTGAAGTTCCTGCAGTTTGCACTGTAAAATCGAGTTGGAGCTAGTACCTCCCCATATATATGTATGGAGTGGAGTTTGCAACTGAAAAGAAACGTTGTGTTCCCAACAAGCTAGGTGAAGGACGGCTTTCACACACACTTATCTCTCAGAACTGAGCATGTGGAGAGACGTTCGTTCATCTAGCATAAAGGGAACGGGTTGCAGGAGAAATTTTTACTCTGGTTTCTCAGTCTGTTTCCTGGTGCCGGTTTGAAGTTCCTGCAGTTTGCACTGTAAAACCGAGTTTAAGCTAGTACCTCCCCATATATATGTATATAGTGGAATTTGCAAGTGAAAAGTAACTTTGTGTACCCAACAACCTAGGGGAAGGACGGCTTTCACACACACTTATCTCTCAGAACTGAGCATGTGGAGAGACGTTCGTTCATCTAGCACAAAAGGAACGGGTTGCAGGAGAAACATTTACTCTGGTTTCTCAGTCTGTTTCCTAGTGCCGGTTTGAAGTTCCTGCAGTTTACACTGTAAAACAGAGTTGGAGCTAGTACCTCCCCATATATATGTATGGATTGGAGTTTGCAAGTGAAAAGAAACTTTGTGTTCCCAACAAGCTAGGTGAATGACGGCTTTCACACACACTTATCTCTCAGAACTGAGCATGAGGAGAGACGTTCGTTCATCTAGCACAAAAGGAACGGGTAGCAGGAGAAACTTTTACTCTGGTTTCTCAGTCTGTTTCCTAGTGCCGGTTTGAAGTTCTTGCAGTTTTCACTGTAAAACCGAGTTGGAGCTAGTACCTCCCCTTATATATGTATGGAGAGGATTTTGCAACTGAAAAGAAACTTTGTGTTCCCAAAATCTAGGTGAAGGTCGGCTTCCACACACACTTATATCTCAGAACTGAGCATGTGGAGAGACGTTCTTTCATGTAGCAAAAAAGGGAACGGGTTGCAGGGGAAACTTTTACTCTGGTTTCTCAGTCTGTTTCCTAGTGCCGGTTTGAAGTTCCTGCAGTTTTCACTGTAAAACCGAGTTGGAGCTAGTACCTACCCATATATAAGTATGGAGTGGATTTTGCAACTGAAAAGAAACTTTGTGTTCCCAAAAAGCTAGGTGAAGGACGGCTTTCACACACACTTATCTATCAGAACTGAGCATGTGGAGAGACGTTCGTTCATCTAGCACAAAGGAACGGGTTGCAGGAGAAACTTTTACTCTGGTTTCTCAGTCTGTTTCCTAGTGCCGGTTTGAAGTTCCTGCATTTTGCACTGTAAAACCCGAGTTGGAGTTAGAACCTCCCCATATATATGTATGGAGTGGAGTTTGCAACTGAAAAGAAACTTTGTGATCCAAACAAGCTAGGTTAAAGACGGCTTTCACACACACTTATCTCTCAGAACTGAGCATGTGGAGAGACGTCCGTTCATCTAGCACAAAAGGAACGGTTTGCAGGAGAAACTATTACTCTGGTTTCTCAGTCTGTTTCCTAGTGCCGGTTTGAAGTTCCTGCAGTTTTCACTGTAAAACCGAGTTGGAGCTAGTACCTCCCCATATATAAGTATGGAGTGGATTTTGCAACTGAAATGAAATTTGTGTTCCCAAAAATCTAGGTGAAGGACGGCTTTCACACACACTTATCTATCAGAACTGAGCATGTGGAGAGACGCTCGTTCATCTAGCACAAAAGGAATGGGTTGCAGGAGAAACTTTTACTCTGGTTTCTCAGTCTGTTTCCTAGTGCCGGTTTGAAGTTCCTGCAGTTTGCACTGTAAAACCGATTTGAAGCAATTACCTCCCCATATATATGTATGGAGTGGGGTTTGCAAGTGAAAAGAAACTTTGTGTTCCCAACAAGCTAGGTGAAGGACGGCTTTCACCCACACTTATCTCTCAGAACTGAGCATGTGGAGAGACGTTCGTTCATCTAGCACAAAGGGAACGTTTTGCAGGAGAAACTTTTACTCTGGTTTCTCAGTCTGTTTCCTAGTGCCGGTTTGAAATTCCTTCAGTTTGCACTGTAAAACCGAGTTGGAGCTAGTACCTCCCCATATATATGTATGGATTGGTGTTTGCAAGTGAAAAGAAACTATGTGTTCCCAACAAGCTAGGTGAATGACGGCTTTGAGACAAATTTATCTCTCAGAACTGAGCATGTGGAGAGACGTTCGTTCATCTAGCACAAAAGGAACGGGTTGCAGGAGAAACTTTTACTCTGGTTTCTAAGTCTGTTTCCTAGTGCCGGTTTGAAGTTAATGCAGTTTTCACTGTAAAACCGAGTTGGAGCTAGTACCTCCCCTTATATATGTATGGAGAGGATTTTGCAACTGAAAAGAAACTTTGTGTTCCCAAAATCTAAGTGAAGTTCGGCTTTCACACACACTTATATCTCAGAACTGAGCATGTGGAGAGACGTTCTTTCATGTAGCAAAAAATGGAACGGGTTGCAGGGGAAACATTTACTCTGGTTTCTCAGTCTGTTCCCTAGTGCCGGTTTGAAGTTCCTGCATTTTGCACTGTAAAAATCGAGTTGGAGTTAGAACCTCCCCATATATATGTATGGAGTGGAGTTTGCAACTGAAAAGAAACTTTGTGATCCCAACAAGCTAGGTGAAGGACGGCTTTCACACACACTTATCTCTCAGAACTGAGCATGTGGAGAGACGTTCGTTCATCTAGCACAAAAGAACGGGTTGCAGGAGAAATTTTTACTCTGGTTTCTCAGTCTGTTTCCTGGTGCCGGTTTGAAGTTCCTGCAGTTTGCACTGTAAAACAGAGTTGAAGCTAGTACCTCCCCATATATATGTATGGAGTGGAATTTGCTACTGAAAAGAAACTTTGTGTACCCAACAACCTAGGTGAAGGACGGCTTTCACACACACTTATCTCTCAGAACTGAGCATGTGGAGAGACTTTCGTTCATCTAGCACAAAGGGAACGGGTAGCAGGAGAAACATTTACTCTGGTTTCTCAGTCTGTTTCCTAGTGCCGGTTTGAAGTTCCTGCATTTTGCACTGTAAAACCCGAGTTGGAGTTAGAACCTCCCCATATATATGTATGGAGTGGAGTTTGCAACTGAAAAGAAACTTTGTGATCCAAACAAGCTAGGTGAAGGACGGCTTTCACACACACTTATCTCTCAGAACTGAGCATGTGGAGAGACGTCCGTTCATCTAGCACAAAAGGAACGGTTTGCAGGAGAAACTATTACTCTGGTTTCTCAGTCTGTTTCCTAGTGCCGGTTTGAAGTTCCTGCAGTTTTCACTGTAAAACCGAGTTGGAGCTAGTACCTCCCCATATATAAGTATGGAGTGGATTTTGCAACTGAAATGAAATTTGTGTTCCCAAAAATCTAGGTGAAGGACGGCTTTCACACACACTTATCTATCAGAAATGAGCATGTGGAGAGACGCTCGTTCATCTAGCACAAAAGGAATGGGTTGCAGGAGAAACTTTTACTCTGGTTTCTCAGTCTGTTTCCTGGTGCCGGTTTGAAGTTCCTGCAGTTTGCACTGTAAAACCGATTTGAAGCTAGTACCTCCCCATATATATGTATGGAGTGGAATTTGCTACTGAAAAGAAACTTTGTGTACCCAACAACCTAGGTGAAGGACGGCTTTCACCCACACTTATCTCTCAGAACTGAGCATGTGGAGAGACGTTCGTTCATCTAGCACAAAGGGAACGTTTTGCAGGAGAAACTTTTACTCTGGTTTCTCAGTCTGTTTCCTAGTGCCGGTTTGAAATTCCTTCAGTTTGCACTGTAAAACCGAGTTGGAGCTAGTACCTCCCCATATATATGTATGGATTGGTGTTTGCAAGTGAAAAGAAACTATGTGTTCCCAACAAGCTAGGTGAATGACGGCTTTGAGACAAATTTATCTCTCAGAACTGAGCATGTGGAGAGACGTTCGTTCATCTAGCACAAAAGGAACGGGTTGCAGGAGAAACATTTACTCTGGTTTCTCAGTCTGTTTCCTAGTGCCGGTTTGAAGTTCCTGCAGTTTACACTGTAAAACAGAGTTGGAGCTAGTACCTCCCCATATATATGTATGGATTGGAGTTTGCAAGTGAAAAGAAACTTTGTGTTCCCAACAAGCTAGGTGAATGACGGCTTTCACACACACTTATCTCTCAGAACTGAGCATGAGGAGAGACGTTCGTTCATCTAGCACAAAAGGAACGGGTAGCAGGAGAAACTTTTACTCTGGTTTCTCAGTCTGTTTCCTAGTGCCGGTTTGAAGTTCTTGCAGTTTTCACTGTAAAACCGAGTTGGAGCTAGTACCTCCCCTTATATATGTATGGAGAGGATTTTGCAACTGAAAAGAAACTTTGTGTTCCCAAAATCTAGGTGAAGGTCGGCTTCCACACACACTTATATCTCAGAAATGAGCATGTGGAGAGACGTTCTTTCATGTAGCAAAAAAGGGAACGGGTTGCAGGGGAAACTTTTACTCTGGTTTCTCAGTCTGTTTCCTAGTGCCGGTTTGAAGTTCCTGCAGTTTTCACTGTAAAACCGAGTTGGAGCTAGTACCTACCCATATATAAGTATGGAGTGGATTTTGCAACTGAAAAGAAACTTTGTGTTCCCAAAAAGCTAGGTGAAGGACGGCTTTCACACACACTTATCTATCAGAACTGAGCATGTGGAGAGACGTTCGTTCATCTAGCACAAAGGAACGGGTTGCAGGAGAAACTTTTACTCTGGTTTCTCAGTCTGTTTCCTAGTGCCGGTTTGAAGTTCCTGCATTTTGCACTGTAAAACCCGAGTTGGAGTTAGAACCTCCCCATATATATGTATGGAGTGGAGTTTGCAACTGAAAAGAAACTTTGTGATCCAAACAAGCTAGGTGAAGGACGGCTTTCACACACACTTATCTCTCAGAACTGAGCATGTGGAGAGACGTCCGTTCATCTAGCACAAAAGGAACGGTTTGCAGGAGAAACTATTACTCTGGTTTCTCAGTCTGTTTCCTAGTGCCGGTTTGAAGTTCCTGCAGTTTTCACTGTAAAACCGAGTTGGAGCTAGTACCTCCCCATATATAAGTATGGAGTGGATTTTGCAACTGAAATGAAATTTGTGTTCCCAAAAATCTAGGTGAAGGACGGCTTTCACACACACTTATCTATCAGAACTGAGCATGTGGAGAGACGCTCGTTCATCTAGCACAAAAGGAATGGGTTGCAGGAGAAACTTTTACTCTGGTTTCTCAGTCTGTTTCCTAGTGCCGGTTTGAAGTTCCTGCAGTTTGCACTGTAAAACCGATTTGAAGCAATTACCTCCCCATATATATGTATGGAGTGGGGTTTGCAAGTGAAAAGAAACTTTGTGTTCCCAACAAGCTAGGTGAAGGACGGCTTTCACCCACACTTATCTCTCAGAACTGAGCATGTGGAGAGACGTTCGTTCATCTAGCACAAAGGGAACGTTTTGCAGGAGAAACTTTTACTCTGGTTTCTCAGTCTGTTTCCTAGTGCCGGTTTGAAATTCCTTCAGTTTGCACTGTAAAACCGAGTTGGAGCTAGTACCTCCCCATATATATGTATGGATTGGTGTTTGCAAGTGAAAAGAAACTATGTGTTCCCAACAAGCTAGGTGAATGACGGCTTTGAGACAAATTTATCTCTCAGAACTGAGCATGTGGAGAGACGTTCGTTCATCTAGCACAAAAGGAACGGGTTGCAGGAGAAACTTTTACTCTGGTTTCTAAGTCTGTTTCCTAGTGCCGGTTTGAAGTTAATGCAGTTTTCACTGTAAAACCGAGTTGGAGCTAGTACCTCCCCTTATATATGTATGGAGAGGATTTTGCAACTGAAAAGAAACTTTGTGTTCCCAAAATCTAAGTGAAGTTCGGCTTTCACACACACTTATATCTCAGAACTGAGCATGTGGAGAGACGTTCTTTCATGTAGCAAAAAATGGAACGGGTTGCAGGGGAAACATTTACTCTGGTTTCTCAGTCTGTTCCCTAGTGCCGGTTTGAAGTTCCTGCATTTTGCACTGTAAAAATCGAGTTGGAGTTAGAACCTCCCCATATATATGTATGGAGTGGAGTTTGCAACTGAAAAGAAACTTTGTGATCCCAACAAGCTAGGTGAAGGACGGCTTTCACACACACTTATCTCTCAGAACTGAGCATGTGGAGAGACGTTCGTTCATCTAGCACAAAAGAACGGGTTGCAGGAGAAATTTTTACTCTGGTTTCTCAGTCTGTTTCCTGGTGCCGGTTTGAAGTTCCTGCAGTTTGCACTGTAAAACAGAGTTGAAGCTAGTACCTCCCCATATATATGTATGGAGTGGAATTTGCTACTGAAAAGAAACTTTGTGTACCCAACAACCTAGGTGAAGGACGGCTTTCACACACACTTATCTCTCAGAACTGAGCATGTGGAGAGACTTTCGTTCATCTAGCACAAAGGGAACGGGTAGCAGGAGAAACATTTACTCTGGTTTCTCAGTCTGTTTCCTAGTGCCGGTTTGAAGTTCCTGCATTTTGCACTGTAAAACCCGAGTTGGAGTTAGAACCTCCCCATATATATGTATGGAGTGGAGTTTGCAACTGAAAAGAAACTTTGTGATCCAAACAAGCTAGGTGAAGGACGGCTTTCACACACACTTATCTCTCAGAACTGAGCATGTGGAGAGACGTCCGTTCATCTAGCACAAAAGGAACGGTTTGCAGGAGAAACTATTACTCTGGTTTCTCAGTCTGTTTCCTAGTGCCGGTTTGAAGTTCCTGCAGTTTTCACTGTAAAACCGAGTTGGAGCTAGTACCTCCCCATATATAAGTATGGAGTGGATTTTGCAACTGAAATGAAATTTGTGTTCCCAAAAATCTAGGTGAAGGACGGCTTTCACACACACTTATCTATCAGAACTGAGCATGTGGAGAGACGCTCGTTCATCTAGCACAAAAGGAATGGGTTGCAGGAGAAACTTTTACTCTGGTTTCTCAGTGTGTTTCCTGGTGCCGGTTTGAAGTTCCTGCAGTTTGCACTGTAAAACCGATTTGAAGCTAGTACCTCCCCATATATATGTATGGAGTGGAATTTGCTACTGAAAAGAAACTTTGTGTACCCAACAACCTAGGTGAAGGACGGCTTTCACCCACACTTATCTCTCAGAACTGAGCATGTGGAGAGACGTTCGTTCATCTAGCACAAAGGGAACGTTTTGCAGGAGAAACTTTTACTCTGGTTTCTCAGTCTGTTTCCTAGTGCCGGTTTGAAATTCCTTCAGTTTGCACTGTAAAACCGAGTTGGAGCTAGTACCTCCCCATATATATGTATGGATTGGTGTTTGCAAGTGAAAAGAAACTATGTGTTCCCAACAAGCTAGGTGAATGACGGCTTTGAGACAAATTTATCTCTCAGAACTGAGCATGTGGAGAGACGTTCGTTCATCTAGCACAAAAGGAACGGGTTGCAGGAGAAACTTTTACTCTGGTTTCTAAGTCTGTTTCCTAGTGCCGGTTTGAAGTTAATGCAGTTTTCACTGTAAAACCGAGTTGGAGCTAGTACCTCCCCTTATATATGTATGGAGAGGATTTTGCAACTGAAAAGAAACTTTGTGTTCCCAAAATCTAAGTGAAGTTCGGCTTTCACACACACTTATATCTCAGAACTGAGCATGTGGAGAGACGTTCTTTCATGTAGCAAAAAATGGAACGGGTTGCAGGGGAAACATTTACTCTGGTTTCTCAGTCTGTTCCCTAGTGCCGGTTTGAAGTTCCTGCATTTTGCACTGTAAAAATCGAGTTGGAGTTAGAACCTCCCCATATATATGTATGGAGTGGAGTTTGCAACTGAAAAGAAACTTTGTGATCCCAACAAGCTAGGTGAAGGACGGCTTTCACACACACTTATCTCTCAGAACTGAGCATGTGGAGAGACGTTCGTTCATCTAGCACAAAAGAACGGGTTGCAGGAGAAATTTTTACTCTGGTTTCTCAGTCTGTTTCCTGGTGCCGGTTTGAAGTTCCTGCAGTTTGCACTGTAAAACAGAGTTGAAGCTAGTACCTCCCCATATATATGTATGGAGTGGAATTTGCTACTGAAAAGAAACTTTGTGTACCCAACAACCTAGGTGAAGGACGGCTTTCACACACACTTATCTCTCAGAACTGAGCATGTGGAGAGACTTTCGTTCATCTAGCACAAAGGGAACGGGTAGCAGGAGAAACATTTACTCTGGTTTCTCAGTCTGTTTCCTAGTGCCGGTTTGAAGTTCCTGCAGTTTGCACTGTAAACCCGAGTTGGATCTAGTACCTCCCCATATATATTTATGGATTGGAGTTTGCAAGTGAAAAGAAACTTTGTGTTCCCAACAAGCTAGGTGAATGACAGCTTTCACACACAATTATCTCTCAGAACTGAGCATGTGGAGAGACGTTCGTTCATCTAGCACAAAAGGAACGGTTTGCAGGAGAAACTTTTACTCTGGTTTCTCAGTCTGTTTCCTAGTGCCGGTTTGAAGTTCCTGCATTTTGCACTGTAAAAATCGAGTTGGAGTTAGAACCTCCCCATATATATGTATGGAGTGGAGTTTGCAACTGAAAAGAAACTTTGTGATCCCAACAAGCTAGGTGAAGGACGGCTTTCACACACACTTATCTCTCAGAACTGAGCATGTGGAGAGACGTTCGTTCATCTAGCACAAAAGAACGGGTTGCAGGAGAAATTTTTACTCTGGTTTCTCAGTCTGTTTCCTGGTGCCGGTTTGAAGTTCCTGCAGTTTGCACTGTAAAACAGAGTTGAAGCTAGTACCTCCCCATATATATGTATGGAGTGGAATTTGCTACTGAAAAGAAACTTTGTGTACCCAACAACCTAGGTGAAGGACGGCTTTCACACACACTTATCTCTCAGAAATGAGCATGTGGAGAGACTTTCGTTCATCTAGCACAAAGGGAACGTTTTGCAGGAGAAACTTTTACTCTGGTTTCTCAGTCTGTTTCCTAGTGCCGGTTTGAAATTCCTTCAGTTTGCACTGTAAAACCGAGTTGGAGCTAGTACCTCCCCATATATATGTATGGATTGGTGTTTGCAAGTGAAAAGAAACTATGTGTTCCCAACAAGCTAGGTGAATGACGGCTTTGAGACAAATTTATCTCTCAGAACTGAGCATGTGGAGAGACGTTCGTTCATCTAGCACAAAAGGAACGGGTTGCAGGAGAAACTTTTACTCTGGTTTCTCAGTCTGTTTCCTAGTGCCGGTTTGAAGTTCCTGCAGTTTTCACTGTAAAACCGAGTTGGAGCTAGTACCTCCCCTTATATATGTATGGAGAGGATTTTGCAACTGAAAAGAAACTTTGTGTTCCCAAAATCTAGGTGAAGGTCGGCTTTCACACACACTTATATCTCAGAAATGTGCATGTGGAGAGACGTTCTTTCATGTAGCAAAAAAGGGAACGGGTTGCAGGGGAAACTTTTACTCTGGTTTCTCATTCTGTTTCCTAGTGCTGGGTTGAAGTTCCTGCAGTTTGCACTGTAAAATCGAGTTGGAGCTAGTACCTCCCCATATATATGTATGGAGTGGAGTTTGCAACTGAAAAGAAACGTTGTGTTCCCAACAAGCTAGGTGAAGGACGGCTTTCACACACACTTATCTCTCAGAACTGAGCATGTGGAGAGACGTTCGTTCATCTAGCATAAAGGGAACGGGTTGCAGGAGAAATTTTTACTCTGGTTTCTCAGTCTGTTTCCTGGTGCCGGTTTGAAGTTCCTGCAGTTTGCACTGTAAAACCGAGTTTAAGCTAGTACCTCCCCATATATATGTATATAGTGGAATTTGCAAGTGAAAAGTAACTTTGTGTACCCAACAACCTAGGGGAAGGACGGCTTTCACACACACTTATCTCTCAGAACTGAGCATGTGGAGAGACGTTCGTTCATCTAGCACAAAAGGAACGGGTTGCAGGAGAAACATTTACTCTGGTTTCTCAGTCTGTTTCCTAGTGCCGGTTTGAAGTTCCTGCAGTTTACACTGTAAAACAGAGTTGGAGCTAGTACCTCCCCATATATATGTATGGATTGGAGTTTGCAAGTGAAAAGAAACTTTGTGTTCCCAACAAGCTAGGTGAATGACGGCTTTCACACACACTTATCTCTCAGAACTGAGCATGAGGAGAGACGTTCGTTCATCTAGCACAAAAGGAACGGGTAGCAGGAGAAACTTTTACTTTGGTTTCTCAGTCTGTTTCCTAGTGCCGGTTTGAAGTTCTTGCAGTTTTCACTGTAAAACCGAGTTGGAGCTAGTACCTCCCCTTATATATGTATGGAGAGGATTTTGCAACTGAAAAGATACTTTGTGTTCCCAAAATCTAGGTGAAGGTCGGCTTCCACACACACTTATATCTCAGAAATGAGCATGTGGAGAGACGTTCTTTCATGTAGCAAAAAAGGGAACGGGTTGCAGGGGAAACTTTTACTCTGGTTTCTCAGTCTGTTTCCTAGTGCCGGTTTGAAGTTCCTGCAGTTTTCACTGTAAAACCGAGTTGGAGCTAGTACCTACCCATATATAAGTATGGATTGGATTTTGCAACTGAAAAGAAACTTTGTGTTCCCAAAAAGCTAGGTGAAGGACGGCTTTCACACACACTTATCTATCAGAACTGAGCATGTGGAGAGACGTTCGTTCATCTAGCACAAAGGAACGGGTTGCAGGAGAAACTTTTACTCTGGTTTCTCAGTCTGTTTCCTAGTGCCGGTTTGAAGTTCCTGCATTTTGCACTGTAAAACCCGAGTTGGAGTTAGAACCTCCCCATATATATGTATGGAGTGGAGTTTGCAACTGAAAAGAAACTTTGTGATCCAAACAAGCTAGGTGAAAGACGGCTTTCACACACACTTATCTCTCAGAACTGAGCATGTGGAGAGACGTTCGTTCATCTAGCACAAAAGGAACGGGTTGCAGGAGAAACTTTTACTCTGGTTTCTCAGTCTGTTTCCTAGTGCCGGTTTGAAGTTCCTGCAGTTTTCACTGTAAAACCGAGTTGGAGCTAGTACCTCCCCTTATATATGTATGGAGAGGATTTTGCAACTGAAAAGAAACTTTGTGTTCCCAAAATCTAGGTGAAGGTCGGCTTTCACACACACTTATATCTAAGAACTGAGCATGTGGAGAGACGTACTTTCATGTAGCAAAAAAGGGAACGGGTAGCAGGGGAAACATTTACTCTGGTTTCTCATTCTGTTTCCTAGTGCCGGGTTGAAGTTCCTGCAGTTTGCACTGTAAAACCGAGTTGGAGCTAGTACCTCCCCATATATATGTATGGAGTGGAGTTTGCAACTGAAAAGAAACGTTGTGTTCCCAACAAGCTAGGTGAAGGACGGCTTTCACACACACTTATCTCTCAGAACTGAGCATGTGGAGAGACGTTCGTTCATCTAGTATAAAAGGAACGGGTAGCAGGAGAATTTTTTACACTGGTTTCTCAGTCTGTTTCCTGGTGCCGGTTTGAAATTCCTGCAGTTTGCACTGTAAAACCGAGTTGAAGCTAGTACCTCCCCATATATATGTATGGAGTGGATTTTGCAACTGAAAAGAAACTTTGTGTTCCGAAAAAGCTAGGTGAAGGACGGCTTTCACACACACTTATCTATCAGAACTGAGCATGTGGAGAGACGTTCGTTCATCTAGCACAAAGGGTATGGGTTGCAGGAGAAACTTTTTCTCTGGTTTCTCAGTCTGTTTCCTAGTGCCGGTTTGAAGTTCCTGCATTTTGCACTGTAAAAACGGAGTTGGAGATAGAACCTCCCCATATATATTTATGGAGTGGAGTTTGCAACTGAAAAGAAACTTTGTGTTCCCAACAAGCTAGGTGAAGGACGGCTTTCACACACACTTATCTCTCAGAACTGAGCATGTGGAGAGACGTTCGTTCATCTAGCATAAAGGGAACGGGTTGCAGGAGAAATTTTTACTCTGGTTTCTCAGTCTGTTTCCTGGTGCCGGGTTGAAGTTCCTGCAGTTTGCACTGTAAAACCGAGTTGAAGCTAGTACCTCCCCATATATATGTATATAGTGGAATTTACAAGTGAAAAGAAACTTTGTGTACCCAACAACCTAGGGGAAGGCGGCTTTCACACACACTTATCTCTCAGAACTGAGCATGTGGAGAGACGTTCGTTCATCTAGCACAAAGGGAACGGGTTGCAGGAGAAACTTTTACTCTGGTTTCTCAGTCTGTTTCCTAGTGCTGGTTTGAAGTTCCTGCAGTTTGCACTGTAAAACCGAGTTGAGCTAGTACCTCCCCATATATATGTATGGATTGGATTTTGCAAGTGAAAAGAAACTTTGTGTTCCCAACAAGCTAGGTGAATGACGGCTTTCACACACACTTATCTCTCAGAACTGAGCATGAGGAGAGACGTTCGTTTATCTAGCAGAAAAGGAACGGGTGGCAGGAGAAACTTTTACTCTGGTTTCTCAGTCTGTTTCCTAGTGCCGGTTTGAAGTTCTTGCAGTTTGCACTGTAAAACCGAGTTGGAGCTAGTACCTCCCCTTATATATGTATGGAGAGGATTTTGCAACTGAAAAGAAACTTTGTGTTCCCAAAATCTAGGTGAAGGTCGGCTTTCACACACACTTATATCTCAGAACTGAGAATGTGGAGAGACGTTCTTTCATGTAGCAAAAAAGGGAACGGGTTGCAGGGGAAACTTTTACTCTGGTTTCTCAGTCTGTTTCCTAGTGCCGGTTTGAAGTTCCTGCAGTTTTCACTGTAAAACCGAGTTGGAGCTAGAACCTACCCATATATAAGTATGAAGTGGATTTTGCAACTGAAAAGAAACTTTGTGTTCCCAAAAATCTAGGTGAAGGACGGCTTTCACACACACTTATCTATCAGAACTGAGCATGTGGAGAGACGTTCGTTCATCTAGCACAAAAGAACGGGTTGCAGGAGAAACTTTTACTCTGGTTTCTCAGTCTGTTTCCTAGTGCCGGTTTGAAGTTCCTGCATTTTGCACTGTAAAAACCGAGTTGGAGTTAGAACCTCCCCATATATATGTATGGAGTGGATTTTGCAACTGAAAAGAAACTTTGTGATCCCAACAAGCTAGGTGAAGGACGGCTTTCACACACACATATCTCTCAGAACTGAGCATGTGGAGAGACGTTCGTTCATCTAGCATAAAGGGAACGGGTTGCAGGAGAAATTTTTACTCTGGTTTCTCAGTCTGTTTCCTGGTGCCTGTTTGAAGTTCCTGCAGTTTGCACTGTAAAACAGAGTTGAAGCTAGTACCTCCCCATATATATGTATGGAGTGGAATTTGCAACTTAAAAGAAACTTTGTGTACCCAACAACCTAGGGGAAGGATTGCTTTCACACACACTTATCTCTCAGAACTGAGCATGTGGAGAGACGTTCGTTAATCTAGCACAAAGGGAACGGGTTGCAGGAGAATCTTTTACTCTGGTTTCTCAGTCTGTTTCCTAGTGCCGGTTTGAAGTTCCTGCAGTTTGCACTGTAAAACCGAGTTGGAGCTAGTACCTCCCCATATATATTTATGGATTGGAGTTTGCAAGTGAAAAGAAACTTTGTGTTCCCAACAAGCTAGGTGAATGACAGCTTTCACACACACTTATCTCTCAGAACTGAGCATGTGGAGAGACGTTCGTTCATCTAGCACAAAAGGAACGGGTTGCAGGAGAAACTTTTACTCTGGTTTCTCAGTCTGTTTCCTAGTGCCGGTTTGAAGTTCCTGCAATTTTCACTGTAAAACCGAGTTGGAGCTAGTACCTCCCCATATATATGTATGGAGAGGATTTTGCAACTGAAAAGAAACATTGTGTTCCCAAAATCTAGGTGAAGGTCGGCTTTCACACACACTTATATCTCAGAACTGAGCATGTGGAGAGACGTTCGTTAATCTAGCACAAAGGGAACGGGTTGCAGGAGAATCTTTTACTCTGGTTTCTCAGTCTGTTTCCTAGTGCCGGTTTGAAGTTCCTTCAGTTTGCACTGTAAAACCGAGTTGGAGCTAGTACCTCCCCATATATATATATGGAGTGGAGTTTGCAACTGAAAAGAAACTTTGTGTTCCCAACAAGCTAGGTGAAGGACGGCTTTCACACACACTTATCTCTCAGAACTGAGCATGTGGAGAGACGTTCGTTCATCTAGCATAAAGGGAACGGGTTGCAGGAGAAATTTTTACTCTGGTTTCTCAGTCTGTTTCCTGGTGCCGGTTTGAAGTTCCTGCAGTTTGCACTGTAAAACCGAGTTGAAGCTAGTACCTCCCCATATATATGTATTGAGTGGAATTTGCAAGTGAAAAGAAACTTTGTGTACCCAACAACCTAGGGGAAGGACGGCTTTCACACACACTTATATCTCAGAACTGAGCATGTGGAGAGACGTTCTTTTATCTAGCAAAAAAGGAACGGGTTGCAGGAGAAACTTTTACTCTGGTTTCTCAGTCTGCTTCCTAGTGCCGTTTTAATGTTCTTGCAGTTTTCACTGTAAAACCGAGTTGGAGCTAGTACCTCCCCTTATATATGTATGGAGAGGATTTTGCAACTGAAAAGAAACTTTGTGTTCCCAAAATCTAAGTGAAGTTCGGCTTTCACACACACTTATATCTCAGAACTGAGCATGTGGAGAGACGTTCTTTCATGTAGCAAAAAAGGGAACGGGTTGCAGGGGAAACTTTTACTCTGGTTTCTCAGTCTGTTTCCTAGTGCCGGTTTGAAGTTCCTGCAGTTTTCACTGTAAAACCGAGTTGGAGCTAGAACCTCCCCATATATAAGTATGGAGTGGATTTTGCAACTGAAAAGAAACTTTGTGTTCCCAAAAAGCTAGGTGAAGGACGGCTTTCACACACACTTATCTCTCAGAGCTGAGCATGTGGAGAGACGTTCGTTCATCTAGCACAAAGGAACGGGTTGCAGGAGAAACTTTTACTCTGGTTTCTCAGTCTGTTTCCTAGTGCCGGTTTGAAGTTCCTGCATTTTGCACTGTAAAAACGGAGTTGGAGATAGAACCTCCCCATATATATGTATGGAGTGGAGTTTGCAACTGAAAAGAATCTTTGTGTTCCCAACAAGCTAGGTGAAGAACGGCTTTCACACACACTTATCTCTCAGAACTGGGCATGTGGAGAGACGTTCGTTCATCTAGCATAAAGGGAACGGGTTGCAGGAGAAATTTTTACTCTGGTTTCTCAGTCTGTTTCCTGGTGCCGGTTTGAAGTTCCTGCAGTTTGCACTGTAAAACCGAGTTGAAGCTAGTACCTACCCATATATATGTATGGAGTGGAATTTGCAAGTGAAAAGAAACTTTGTGTACCCAACAACCTAGGTGAAGAACGGCTTTCACACACACTTATCTCTCAGAACTGAGCATGTGGAGAGACGTTCGTTCATCTAGCACAAAGGGAACGGGTTGCAGGAGAAACTTTTACTCTGGTTTCTCAGTCTGTTTCCTGATGCCGGTTTGAAGTTCCTGCAGTTTGCACTGTAAAACCGAGTTGGAGCTAGTACCTCCCCTTATATATGTATGGAGAGGATTTTGCAACTGAAAAGAAACTTTTTGTTCCCAAAATCTAGGTGAAGTTCGGCTTTCACACACACTTATCTCTCAGAACTGAGCATGTGGAGAGACGTTCTTTCATGTAGTAAAAAAAGGGAACGGGTTGCAGGGGAAACTTTTACTCTGGTTTCTCAGTCTGTTTCCTAGTGCCAGTTTGAAGTTCCTGCATTTTGCACTGTAAAACCGTGTTGGAGCTAGTACCTCCCCATTTATATGTACGGAGTGGAGTTTGCAACTGAAAAGAAACGTTGTGTTCCCAACAAGCTAGGTGAAGGAAGGCTTTCACACACACTTATCTCTCAGAACTGAGCATGTGGAGAGACGTTCGTTCATCTAGCACAAAGGGTATGGGTTGCTGGAGAAACTTTTACTCTGGTTTCTCTGTCTGTTTCCTAGTGCCGGTTTGAAGTTCCTGCACTTTGCACTGTAAAACCGAGTTGGAGCTAGTACCTACCCATATATATGTATGGAGTGGAGTTTGCAAGTGAAAAGTAACTTTGTGTTCCCAACAAGCTAGGTGAAGGACGGCTTTCACACACACTTATCTCTCAGAACTGAGCATGTGGAGAGACGTTCGTTCATCTAGCACAAAGGGAACGGTTTGCTAGAGAAACTTTTACACTGTTTTCTCAGTCTGTTTCCTAGTGCCGGTTTGAAGTTCCTGCAGTTTTCACTGTAAAACCGAGTTGGAGCTAGTACCTCCCCATATATATGTATGGAGAGGATTTTGCAACTGAAAAGAAACTTTGTGTTCCCAAAATCTAAGTGAAGTTCGGCTTACACACACACTTATATTTCAGAAATGAGCATGTGGAGAGACGTTCTTTCATGTAGCAAAAAAGGGAACGGGTTGCAGGGGAAACTTTTACTCTGGTTTCTCAGTCTGTTTCCTAGTGCCGGTTTGAAGTTCCTGCAGTTTTCACTGTAAAACCGAGTTGGAGCTAGTACCTCCCCATATATAAGTATGGAGTGGATTTTGCAACTGAAAAGAAACGTTGTGTTCCCAACAAGCTAGGTGAAGGACAGCTTTCACACACACTTATCTCTCAGAACTGAGCATGTGGAGAGACGTTCGTTCATCTAGCATAAAGGGAACGGGTTGCAGGAGAAATTTTTACTCTGGTTTCTCAGTCTGTTTCCTGGTGCCGGTTTGAATTTCCTGCAGTTTGCACTGTAAAACCGAGTTGAAGCTAGTACCTCCCCATATATATGTATGGAGTGGAATTTGCAAGTGAAAAAAAACTTTGTGTACCCAACAACCTAGGGGAAGGACGGCTTTCACACACACTTATCTCTCAGAACTGAGCATGTGGAGAGACGTTCGTTCATCTAGCAAAAAGTACGGGTTGCAGGAGAAACTTTTACTCTGGTTTCTCAGTCTGCTTCCTAGTGCCGTTTTGAAGTTCTTGCAGTTTTCACTGTAAAACCGAGTTGGAGCTAGTACCTCCCCTTATATATGTATGGAGAGGATTTTGCAACTGAAAAGAAACTTTGTGTTCCCAAAATCTAAGTGAAGTTCGGCTTTCACACACACTTATATCTCAGAACTGAGCATGTGGAGAGACGTTCTTTCATGTACAAAAAAGGGAACGGGTTGCAGGGGAAACTTTTACTCTGGTTTCTCAGTCTTTTTCCTAGTGCCGGTTTGAAGTTCCTGCAGTTTTCACTGTAAAACCGAGTTGGAGCTAGAACCTCCCCATATATAAGTATGGAGTGGATTTTGCAACTGAAATGAAACTTTGTGTTCCCCACAAGCTAGGTGAAGAACGGCTTTCACACACACTTATCTCTCAGAACTGGGCATGTGGAGAGACGTTCGTTCATCTAGCATAAAGGGAACGGGTTGCAGGAGAAATTTTTACTCTGGTTTCTCAGTCTGTTTCCTGGTGCCGGTTTGAAGTTCCTGCAGTTTGCACTGTAAAACCGAGTTGAAGCTAGTACCTCCCCATATATATGTATGGAGTGGAATTTGCAAGTGAAAAGAAACTTTGTGTACCCAACAACCTAGGTGAAGAACGGCTTTCACACACACTTATCTCTCAGAACTGAGCATGTGGAGAGACGTTCGTTCATCTAGCACAAAGGGAACGGGTTGCAGGAGAAACTTTTACTCTGGTTTCTCAGTCTGTTTCCTGGTGCCGGTTTGAAGTTCCTGCAGTTTGCAATGTAAAACCGAGTTGGAGCTAGTACCTCCACATATATTTGTATGGATTGGAGTTTGCAAGTGAAAAGAACCTTTATGTTCCCAACAAGCTAGGTGAATGACGGCTTTCACACACACTTATCTCTCAGAACTGAGCATGTGGAGAGACGTTCGTTCATCTAGCACAAAATGAACGGGTTACAGGAGAAACTTTTACTCTGGTTTCTCAGTCTGTTTCCTAGTGCCGGTTTGAAGTTCCTGCAGTTTTCACTGTAAAACCGAGTTGGAGCTAGTACCTCCCCTTATATATGTATGGAGAGGAATTTGCAACTGAAAAGAAACTTTTTGTTCCCAAAATCTAGGTGATGGTCGGCTTTCACACACACTTATCTCTCAGAACTGAGCATGTGGAGAGACGTTCTTTCATGTAGCAAAAAATGGAACGGGTTGCAGGGGAAACTTTTACTCTGGTTTCTCAGTCTGTTTCCTAGTGCCAGTTTGAAGTTCCTGCATTTTGCACTGTAAAACCGAGTTGGAGCTAGTACCTCCCCATTTATATGTACGGAGTGGAGTTTGCAACTGAAAAGAAACGTTGTGTTCCCAACAAGTTAGGTGAAGGACGGCTTTCACACACACTTATCTCTCAGAACTGAGCATGTGGAGAGACGTTCGTTCATATAGCACAAAGGGTACGGGTTGCTGGAGAAACTTTTACTCTGGTTTCTCTGTCTGTTTCCTAGTGCCGGTTTGATGTTCCTGCACTTTGCACTGTAAAACCGAGTTGGAGCTAGTACCTACCCATATATATGTATGGAGTGGTGTTTGCAAGTGAAAAGTAACTTTGTGTTCCCAACAAGCTAGGTGAAGGAAGGCTTTCACACACACTTATCTCTCAGAACTGAGCATGTGGAGAGACGTTCGTTCATCTAGCACAAAGGGAACGGTTTGCTAGAGAAACTTTTACACTGGTTTCTCTGTCTGTTTCCTAGTGCCGGTTTGAAGTTCCTGCAGTTTGCACTGTAAAACCGAGTTGGAGCTAGTACCTCCCCATATATATGTATGGAGTGGAGTTTGCAAGTGAAAAGAAACTTTGTGTTCCCAACAAGCTAGGTGAAGGACGGCTTTCACCCACACTTATCACTCAGAACTGAGCATGTGGAGAGACGTTCGTTCATCTAGCACAAAGGGAACGGGTTGCAGGAGAAACTTTTACTCTGGTTTCTCAGTCTGTTTCCTAGTGCCGGTTTGAAGTTCCTGCAGTTTGCACTGTAAAACCGAGTTGGAGCTAGTACCTCCCCATATATATGTATGGATTGGAGTTTGCAATTGAAAAGAAACTTTGTGTTCCCAACAAGCTAGGTGAATGACGGCTTTCACACACAATTATCTCTCAGAACTGAGCATGTGGAGAGACGTTCGTTCATCTAGCACAAAATGAACGGGTTACAGGAGAAACTTTTACTCTGGTTTCTCAGTCTGTTCCCTAGTGCCGGTTTGAAGTTCCTGCAGTTTTCACTGTAAAACCGAGTTGGAGCTAGTACCTCCCCATTTATATGTATGGAGAGGATTTTGCAACTGAAAAGAAAATTTGTGTTCCCAAAATCTAGGTGAAGGTCGGCTTTCACACACACTTATATCTCAGAACTGAGCATATGGAGAGACGTTCTTTCATGTAGCAAAAAAGGGAACGGGTTGCAGGGGAAACCATTACTCTGGTTTCTCAGTCTGTTTCCTAGTGCCGGTTTGAATTTCCTGCATTTTGCACTGTAAAACCGAGTTGGAGCTAGTACCTCCCCATTTATATGTACGGAGTGGAGTTTGCAACTGAAAAGAAACGTTGTGTTCCCAACAAGCTAGGTGAAGGACGGCTTTCACACACACTTATCTATCAGAACTGATCATGTGGAGAGACGTTCGTTCATCTAGCACAAAGGGTACGGGTTGCTGGAGAAACTTTTCTCTGGTTTCTCTGTCTGTTTCCTAGTGCCGGTTTGATGTTCCTGCACTTTGCACTGTAAAACCGAGTTGGAGCTAGTACCTACCCATATATATGTATGGAGTGGAGTTTGCAAGTGAAAAGTAACTTTGTGTTCCCAACAAGCTAGGTGAAGGACGGCTTTCACACACACTTAACTCTCAGAACTGAGCATGTGGAGAGAAGTTCGTTCATCTAGCACAAAGGGAACGGTTTGCTAGAGAAACTTTTACACTGGATTCTCAGTCTGTTTCCTAGTGCCGGTTTGAAGTTCCTGCAGTTTGCACTGTAAAACCGAGTTGGAGCTAGTACCTCCCCATATATATGTATGGAGTGGAATTTGCAAGTGAAAAGAAACTTTGTGTTCCCAACAAGCTAGGTGAAGGACGGCTTTCACCCACACTTAACACTCAGAACTGAGCATGTGGAGAGACGTTCGTTCATCTAGCACAAAGGGAACGGGTTGCAGGAGAAACTTTTACTCTGGTTTCTCAGTCTGTTTCCTAGTGCCGGTTTGAAGTTCCTGCAGTTTTCACTGTAAAACCGAGTTGGAGCTAGTACCTACCCAAATAAAATTATGGAGTGTAGTTTGCAAGTTATAAGAAACTTTGTGTTCCCAACAAGCTAGGTGAAGGACGGCTTTCACACACACTTATCTCTCAGAACTGAGCATGTGGAGAGACGTTCGTTCATCTAGCATAAAGGGTACGGGTTGCTGGAGAAACTTTTACTCTGGTTTCTCTGTCTGTTTCCTAGTGCCGGTTTGATGTTCCTGCACTTTGCACTGTAAAACCGAGTTGGAGCTAGTTCCTACCCATATATATGTATGGAGTGGGGTTTGCAAGTGAAAAGTAACTTTGTGTTCCCAACAAGCTAGGTGAAGGACGGCTTTCACACACACTTATCTCTCAGAACTGAGCATGTGGAGAGACGTTCGTTCATCTAGCACAAAGGGAACGGTTTGCTAGAGAAACTTTTACACTGGTTTCTCAGTCTGTTTCCTAGTGCCGGTTTGAAGTTCCTGCAGTTTGCACTGTAAAACCGAGTTGGAGCTAGTACCTCCCCATATATATGTATGGAGTGGAGTTTGCAAGTGAAAAGAAACTTTGTGTTCCCAACAAGCTAGGTGAAGGACGGCTTTCACCCACACTTAACACTCAGAACTGAGCATGTGGAGAGACGTTCGTTCATCTAGCACAAAGGGAACGGGTTGCAGGAGAAACTGTTACTCTGGTTTCTCAGTCTGTTTCCTAGTGCCGGTTTGAAGTTCCTGCAGTTTGCACTGTAAAACCGAGTTGGAGCTAGTACCTCCCCATATATATGTATGGATTGGAGTTTGCAAGTGAAAAGAAACTTTGTGTTCCCAACAAGCTAGGTGAATGACGGCTTTCACACACACTTATCTCTCAGAACTGAGCATGTGGAGAGACGTTCGTTCATCTAGCACAAAATGAACGGGTTACAGGAGAAACTTTTACTCTGGTTTCTCAGTCTGTTTTCTAGTGCCGGTTTGAAGTTCCTGCAGTTTTCACTGTAAAACCGAGTTGGAGCTAGTACCTCCCCTTATATATGTATGGAGAGGATTTTGCAACTGAAAAGAAACTTTGTGTTCCCAAAATCTAGGTGAAGGTCGGCTTTCACACACACTTGTATCTCAGAACTGAGCATGTGGAGAGACGTTCTTTCATGTAGCAAAAAAGGGAACGGGTTGCAGGGGAAACCTTTACTCTGGATTCTCAGTCTGTTTCCTAGTGCCGGTTTGAAGTTTCTGCATTTTGCACTGTAAAACCGAGTTGGAGCTAGTACCTCCCCATTTATATGTACGGAGTGGAGTTTGCAACTGAAAAGAAACGTTGTGTTCCCAACAAGCTAGGTGAAGGACGGCTTTCACACACACTTATCTCTCAGAACTGATCATGTGGAGAGACGTTCGTTCATCTAGCACAAAGGGTACGGGTTGCTGGAGAAACTTTTCTCTGGTTTCTCTGTCTGTTTCCTAGTGCCGGTTTGATATTCCTGCATTTTGCACTGTAAAACCGAGTTGGAGCTATTACCTACCCATATATATGTATGGAGTGGAGTTTGCAAGTGAAAAGTAACTTTGTGTTCCCAACAAGCTAGGTGAAGGACGGCTTTCACCCACACTTAACTCTCAGAACTGAGCATGTGGAGAGACGTTCGTTCATCTAGCACAAAGGGAACGGGTTGCAGGAGAAACTTTTACTCTGGTTTCTCAGTCTGTTTCCTAGTGCCGGTTTGAAGTTCCTGCAGTTTGCACTGTAAAACCGAGTTGGAGCTAGTACCTACCCAAATAAAATTATGGAGTGTAGTTTGCAAGTTATAAGAAACTTTGTGTTCCCAACAAGCTAGGTGAAGGACGGCTTTCACACACACTTATCTCTCAGAACTGAGCATGTGGAGAGACGTTCGTTCATCTAGCATAAAGGGAACGGGTTGCAGGAGAAATTTTTACTCTGGTTTCTCAGTCTGTTTCCTTGTGCCGGTATGAAGTTCCTGCAGTTTGCACTGTAAAACCGAGTGAAGCTAGCACATCCCCATATATATGTATGGAGTGGAATTTGCAAGTGAAACGAAACTTTGTGTACCCAACAACCTAGGTGAAGAACGCTTTCACACACACTTATCTCTCAGAACTGAGCATGTGGAGAGACGTTCGTTCATCTAGCACAAAGGGAACGGGTTGCAGGAGAAACTTTTACTCTGGTTTCTCAGTCTGTTTCCTAGTGCCGGTTTGAAGTTCCTGCAGTTTGCACTGTAAAACCGAGTTGGAGCTAGTACCTCCCCATATATATGTATGGATTGGAGTTTGCAAGTGAAAAGAAACTTTGTGTTCCCAACAAGCTCGGTGAATGACGGCTTTCACACACACTTATCTCTCAGAACTGAGCATGTGGAGAGACGTTCGTTCATCTAGCACAAAAGGAACGGGTTGCAGGAGAAACTTTTACTCTGGTTTCTCAGTCTGTTTCCTAGTGCCGGTTTGAAGTTCCTACAGTTTTCACTGTAAAACCGAGTTGGAGCTAGAACCTCCCCTTATATATGTATGGAGAGGATTTTGCAACTGAAAAGAAACTTTGTGTTCCAAAAATCTAGGTGAAGGTCGGCTTTCACACACACTTATATCTCAGAACTGAGCATGTGGAGAGACGTTCTTTCATGTAGCAAAAAAGGGAACGGGTTGCAGGGGAAACTTTTACTCTGGTTTCTCAGTCTATTTCCTAGTGCCGGTTTGAAGTTCCTGCATTTTGCACTGTAAAACCGAGTTGGAGCTAGTACCTCCCCATTTATATGTACCGAGTGGAGTTTGCAACTGAAAAGAAACGTTGTGTTCCCAACAAGCTAGGTGAAGGACGGCTTTCACACACAATTATCTCTCAGAACTGAGCATGTGGAGAGACGTTCGTTCATCTAGCACAAGTGTACGGGTTGCTGGAGAAACTTTTACTCTGGTTTCTCTGTCTGTTTCCTAGTGCTGGTTTGATGTTCTTGCACTTTGCACTGTAAAACCGAGTTGGAGCTAGTACCTATCCATATATATGTATGGAGTGGAGTTTGCAAGTGAAAAGTAACTTTGTGTTCCCAACAAGCTTGGTGAAGTACGGCTTTCACACACACTTATCTCTCAGAACTGAGCATGTGGAGAGACGTTCGTTCATCTAGCAAAAAATGGAACGGGTTGCAGGGGAAACTTTTACTCTGGTTTCTCAGTCTGTTTCCTAGTGACGGTTTGAAGTTCCTGCAGTTTGCACTGTAAAACCGAGTTGGAGCTAGTACCTCCCCATATATATGTACGGAGTGGAGTTTGCAACTGAAAATAAACTATGTGTTCCCAAAAAGCTAGGTGAAGTACGGCTTTCACACACACTTATCTCTCAGAATTGAGCATGTGGAGAGACGTTCGTTCATCTAGCACAAATGGAACGGGTTGCAGGAGAAACTTTTACTCTGGTTTCTCAGTCTGTTTCCTAGTGCCGGTTTGAAGTTCCTGCATTTTGCACTGTAAAAACCGAGTTGGAGATAGTACCTCCCCATATATATGTATGGAGTGGAGTTTGCAACTGAAAAGAAACTTTGTGTTCCCAACAAGCTTGGTGAAGGACGGCTTTCTCACACACTTATCTCTCAGAACTGAGCATGTGGATAGACGTTGGTTCATCTAGCATAAAGGGAACGGGTTCCAGGAGAAATTTTTACTGTGGTTTCTCAGTCTGTTTCCTGGTGCCGGTTTGAAATTCCTTCAGTTTGCACTGTAAAACCGAGTTGGAGCTAGTACCTCCCCATATATATGTATGGAGTGGAATTTCCAAGTGAAAAGGAACTTTGTGTTCCCAACAAGCTAGTTGAAGGATATCTTTCACCCACACTTATCTCTCAGAACTGAGCATGTGGAGAGACGTCCGTTCATCTAGCACAAAGGGAAAGGTTTGCAGGAGAAACTTTTACTCTGGTTTCTCAGTCTGTTTCCTAGTGCCGGTTTGAAGATCCTGCAGTTTTCACTGTAAAACCGAGTTGGAGCTAGTACCTCCCCATATATAAGTATGGAGTGGATTTTGCAACTGAAAATAAATTTGTGTTCCCAAAAATCTAGGTGAAGGACGGCTTTCACACACACATATCTATCAGAACTGAGCATGTGGAGAGACGTTCGTTCATCTAGCACAAAAGGAATGGGTTGCAGGAGAAACTTTTACTCTGGTTCTCAGTCTGTTTCCTAGTGCCGGTTTGAAGTTCCTGCAGTTTGCACAGTAAAACCGAGTTGAGGCTAGTACCTCCCCATATATATGTACGGAGTGGAGTTTGCAAGTGAAAAGAAACTTTGTGTTCCCAACAAGCTAGGTGAAGGACGGCTTTCACCCACACTTATCTCTCAGAACTGAGCATATGGAGAGACGTTCTTTCATCTAGCAAAAAAGGGAACGGGTTGCAGGAGAAACTTTTACTCTGGTTTCTCAGTCTGTTTCCTAGTGCCGGTTTGAAATTCCTGCAGTTTGCACTGTAAAACCGAGTTGGAGCTAGTACCTCCCCATATATATGTATGGATTGGTGTTTGCAAGTGAAAAGAAACTTTGTTTTCCCAACAAGCTAGGTGAATGACGGCTTTGACACAAATTTATCTCTCAGAAATGAGCATGTGGAGAGACGTTCGTTCATCCAGCACAAAAGGAACGGGTTGCAGGAGAAACTTTTACTCTGGTTTCTCAGTCTGTTTCCTAGTGCCGGTTTGAATTTCCTGCAGTTTTCACTGTAAAATCGAGTTGGAGCTAGTACCTACCCTTATATATGTATGGAGAGGATTTTGCAACTGAAAAGAAACTTTGTGTTCCCAAAATCTAGGTGAAGGTCGGCTTTCACACACACTTATATCTCAGAACTGAGCATGTGGAGAGACGTTCGTTCATCTAGCACAAAGGGAACGGGTTGCAGGAGAAACTTTTACTCTGGTTTCTCAGTCTGTTTCCTAGTACCGGTTTGAAATTCCTGCAGTTTGCACTGTAAAACCGAGTTGGAGCTAGTACCTCCCCATATATATGTATGGATTGGTGTTTGCAAGTGAAAAGAAACTTTGTGTTCCCAACAAGCTAGGTGAATGACGGCTTTGACACAAATTTATTTCTCAGAACTGAGCATGTGGAGAGACGTTCGTTCATCCAGCACAAAAGAAACGGGTTGCAGGAGAAACTTTTACTCTGGTTTCTCAGTCTGTTTCCTAGTGCCGGTTTGAATTTCCTGCAGTTTTCACTGTAAAACCGAGTTGGAGCTAGTACCTACCCTTATATATGTATGGAGAGGATTTTGCAACTGAAAAGAAACTTTGTGTTCCCAAAATCTAGGTGAAGGTCGGCTTTCACACACACTTATATCTCAGAACTGAGCATGTGGAGAGACGTTCTTTCATGTAGCAAAAAAGGAAACGGGTTGCAGGGGAAACTTTTACTCTGGTTTCTCATTCTGTTTCCTAGTGCCGCTTTGAAGTTCCTGCAGTTTGCACTGTAAAACCGAGTTGGAGCTAGAACCTCCCCATATATATGTATGGAGTGGAGTTTGCAACTGAAAAGAAACGTTGTGTTCCCAACAAGCTAGGTGAAGGACGGCTTTCACACACACTTATCTCTCTAGAACTGAGCATGTGGAGAGACGTTCGTTCATCTAGCATAAAGGGAACGGGTTGAGGAGAAATATTTACTCTGGTTTCTCAGTCTGTTTCCTGGTGCCGGGTTGAAGTTCCTGCAGTTTGCACTGTAAAACCGAGTTGAAGCTAGTACCTCCCCATATATATGCATGGAATGGAATTTGCAAGTGAAAAGAAACTTTGTGTACCCAACAACGTAGTTGAAGGACGGCTTTCACACACACTTATCTCTCAGAACTGAGCATGTGGAGAGACGTTCGTTCATCTAGCACAAAGGGAAAGGGTTGCAGGAGAAACTTTTACTCTGGTTTCTCAGTCTGTTTCCTAGTGCCGGTTTGAAGTTCATGCAGTTTTCACTGTAAAACCGAGTTGGAGCTAGTACCTCCCCATATATAAGTATGGAGTGGATTTTGCAACTGAAAATAAATTTGTGTTCCCAAAAATCTAGGTGAAGGACGGCTTTCACACACACATATCTATCAGAACTGAGCATGTGGAGAGACGTTCGTTCATCTAGCACAAAGGGAATGGGTTGCAGGAGAAACTTTTACTCTGGTTTCTCAGTCTGTTTCCTAGTGCCGGTTTGAAGTTCCTGCAGTTTGCACAGTAAAACCGAGTTGAGGCTAGTACCTCCCCATATATATGTATGGAGTGGAGTTTGCAAGTGAAAAGAAACTTTGTGTTCCGAACAAGCTAGGTGAAGGACGGCTTTCACCCACACTTATCTCTCAGAACTGAGCATATGGAGAGACGTTCGTTCATCTAGCAAAAATGGGAACGGGTTGCAGGAGAAACTTTTACTCTGGTTTCTCAGTCTGTTTCCTAGTGCCGGTTTGAAATTCCTGCAGTTTGCACTGTAAAACCGAGTTGGAGCTAGTACCTCCCCATATATATGTATGGATTGGTGTTTGCAAGTGAAAAGAAACTTTGTGTTCCCAACAAGCTAGGTGAATGACGGCTTTGACACAAATTTATATCTCAGAACTGAGCATGTGGAGAGACGTTCTTTCATGTAGCAAAAAAGGGAACGGGTTGCAGGGGAAACTTTTACTCTGGTTTCTCATTCTATTTCCTAGTGCCGGTTTGAAGTTCCTGCATTTTGCACTGTAAAACCGAGTTGGAGCTAGTACCTCCCCATTTATATGTACCGAGTGGAGTTTGCAACTGAAAAGAAACGTTGTGTTCCCAACAAGCTAGGTGAAGGACGGCTTTCACACACAATTATCTCTCAGAACTGAGCATGTGGAGAGACGTTCGTTCATCTAGCACAAAGTGTACGGGTTGCTGGAGAAACTTTTACTCTGGTTTCTCTGTCTGTTTCCTAGTGCTGGTTTGATGTTCTTGCACTTTGCACTGTAAAACCGAGTTGGAGCTAGTACCTATCCATATATATGTATGGAGTGGAGTTTGCAAGTGAAAAGTAACTTTGTGTTCCCAACAAGCTTGGTGAAGTACGGCTTTCACACACACTTATCTCTCAGAACTGAGCATGTGGAGAGACGTTCGTTCATCTAGCAAAAAATGGAACGGGTTGCAGGGGAAACTTTTACTCTGGTTTCTCAGTCTGTTTCCTAGTGACGGTTTGAAGTTCCTGCAGTTTGCACTGTAAAACCGAGTTGGAGCTAGTACCTCCCCATATATATGTACGGAGTGGAGTTTGCAACTGAAAATAAACTATGTGTTCCCAAAAAGCTAGGTGAAGTACGGCTTTCACACACACTTATCTCTCAGAATTGAGCATGTGGAGAGACGTTCGTTCATCTAGCACAAATGGAATGGGTTGCAGGAGAAACTTTTACTCTGGTTTCTCAGTTTGTTTCCTAGTGCCGGTTTGAAGTTCCTGCATTTTGCACTGTAAAAACCGAGTTGGAGATAGTACCTCCCCATATATATGTATGGAGTGGAGTTTGCAACTGAAAAGAAACTTTGTGTTCCCAGCAAGCTAGGTGAAGGACGGCTTTCTCACACACTTATCTCTCAGAACTGAGCATGTGGATAGACGTTGGTTCATCTAGCATAAAGGGAACGGGTTCCAGGAGAAATTTTTACTGTGGTTTCTCAGTCTGTTTCCTGGTGCCGGTTTGAAATTCCTTCAGTTTGCACTGTAAAACCGAGTTGGAGCTAGTACCTCCCCATATATATGTATGGAGTGGAATTTCCAAGTGAAAAGGAACTTTGTGTTCCCAACAAGCTAGTTGAAGGATATCTTTCACCCACACTTATCTCTCAGAACTGAGCATGTGGAGAGACGTCCGTTCATCTAGCACAAAGGGAAAGGTTTGCAGGAGAAACTTTTACTCTGGTTTCTCAGTCTGTTTCCTAGTGCCGGTTTGAAGATCCTGCAGTTTTCACTGTAAAACCGAGTTGGAGCTAGTACCTCCCCATATATAAGTATGGAGTGGATTTTGCAACTGAAAATAAATTTGTGTTCCCAAAAATCTAGGTGAAGGACGGCTTTCACACACACATATCTATCAGAACTGAGCATGTGGAGAGACGTTCGTTCATCTAGCACAAAAGGAATGGGTTGCAGGAGAAACTTTTACTCTGGTTCTCAGTCTGTTTCCTAGTGCCGGTTTGAAGTTCCTGCAGTTTGCACAGTAAAACCGAGTTGAGGCTAGTACCTCCCCATATATATGTACGGAGTGGAGTTTGCAAGTGAAAAGAAACTTTGTGTTCCCAACAAGCTAGGTGAAGGACGGCTTTCACCCACACTTATCTCTCAGAACTGAGCATATGGAGAGACGTTCTTTCATCTAGCAAAAAAGGGAACGGGTTGCAGGAGAAACTTTTACTCTGGTTTCTCAGTCTGTTTCCTAGTGCCGGTTTGAAATTCCTGCAGTTTGCACTGTAAAACCGAGTTGGAGCTAGTACCTCCCCATATATATGTATGGATTGGTGTTTGCAAGTGAAAAGAAACTTTGTGTTCCCAACAAGCTAGGTGAATGACGGCTTTGACACAAATTTATCTCTCAGAACTGAGCATGTGGAGAGACGTTCGTTCATCCAGCACAAAAGGAACGGGATGCAGGAGAAACTTTTACTCTGGTTTCTCAGTCTGTTTCCTAGTGCCGGTTTGAATTTCCTGCAGTTTTCACTGTAAAATCGAGTTGGAGCTAGTACCTACCCTTATATATGTATGGAGAGGATTTTGCAACTGAAAAGAAACTTTGTGTTCCCAAAATCTAGGTGAAGGTCGGCTTTCACACACACTTATATCTCAGAACTGAGCATGTGGAGAGACGTTCGTTCATCTAGCACAAAGGGAACGGGTTGCAGGAGAAACTTTTACTCTGGTTTCTCAGTCTGTTTCCTAGTACCGGTTTGAAATTCCTGCAGTTTGCACTGTAAAACCGAGTTGGAGCTAGTACCACCCCATATATATGTATGGATTGGTGTTTGCAAGTGAAAAGAAACTTTGTGTTCCCAACAAGCTAGGTGAATGACGGCTTTGACACAAATTTATTTCTCAGAACTGAGCATGTGGAGAGACGTTCGTTCATCCAGCACAAAAGAAACGGGTTGCAGGAGAAACTTTTACTCTGGTTTCTCAGTCTGTTTCCTAGTGCCGGTTTGAATTTCCTGCAGTTTTCACTGTAAAACCGAGTTGGAGCTAGTACCTCCCCATATATAAGTATGGAGTGGATTTTGCAACTGAAAATAAATTTGTGTTCCCAAAAATCTAGGTGAAGGACGGCTTTCACACACACATATCTATCAGAACTGAGCATGTGGAGAGACGTTCGTTCATCTAGCACAAAGGGAATGGGTTGCAGGAGAAACTTTTACTCTGGTTTCTCAGTCTGTTTCCTAGTGCCGGTTTGAAGTTCCTGCAGTTTGCACAGTAAAACCGAGTTGAGGCTAGTACCTCCCCATATATATGTATGGAGTGGAGTTTGCAAGTGAAAAGAAACTTTGTGTTCCGAACAAGCTAGGTGAAGGACGGCTTTCACCCACACTTATCTCTCAGAACTGAGCATATGGAGAGACGTTCGTTCATCTAGCAAAAATGGGAACGGGTTGCAGGAGAAACTTTTACTCTGGTTTCTCAGTCTGTTTCCTAGTGCCGGTTTGAAATTCCTGCAGTTTGCACTGTAAAACCGAGTTGGAGCTAGTACCTCCCCATATATATGTATGGATTGGTGTTTGCAAGTGAAAAGAAACTTTGTGTTCCCAACAAGCTAGGTGAATGACGGCTTTGACACAAATTTATATCTCAGAACTGAGCATGTGGAGAGACGTTCTTTCATGTAGCAAAAAAGGGAACGGGTTGCAGGGGAAACTTTTACTCTGGTTTCTCATTCTATTTCCTAGTGCCGGTTTGAAGTTCCTGCATTTTGCACTGTAAAACCGAGTTGGAGCTAGTACCTCCCCATTTATATGTACCGAGTGGAGTTTGCAACTGAAAAGAAACGTTGTGTTCCCAACAAGCTAGGTGAAGGACGGCTTTCACACACAATTATCTCTCAGAACTGAGCATGTGGAGAGACGTTCGTTCATCTAGCACAAAGTGTACGGGTTGCTGGAGAAACTTTTACTCTGGTTTCTCTGTCTGTTTCCTAGTGCTGGTTTGATGTTCTTGCACTTTGCACTGTAAAACCGAGTTGGAGCTAGTACCTATCCATATATATGTATGGAGTGGAGTTTGCAAGTGAAAAGTAACTTTGTGTTCCCAACAAGCTTGGTGAAGTACGGCTTTCACACACACTTATCTCTCAGAACTGAGCATGTGGAGAGACGTTCGTTCATCTAGCAAAAAATGGAACGGGTTGCAGGGGAAACTTTTACTCTGGTTTCTCAGTCTGTTTCCTAGTGACGGTTTGAAGTTCCTGCAGTTTGCACTGTAAAACCGAGTTGGAGCTAGTACCTCCCCATATATATGTACGGAGTGGAGTTTGCAACTGAAAATAAACTATGTGTTCCCAAAAAGCTAGGTGAAGTACGGCTTTCACACACACTTATCTCTCAGAATTGAGCATGTGGAGAGACGTTCGTTCATCTAGCACAAATGGAACGGGTTGCAGGAGAAACTTTTACTCTGGTTTCTCAGTTTGTTTCCTAGTGCCGGTTTGAAGTTCCTGCATTTTGCACTGTAAAAACCGAGTTGGAGATAGTACCTCCCCATATATATGTATGGAGTGGAGTTTGCAACTGAAAAGAAACTTTGTGTTCCCAGCAAGCTAGGTGAAGGACGGCTTTCTCACACACTTATCTCTCAGAACTGAGCATGTGGATAGACGTTGGTTCATCTAGCATAAAGGGAACGGGTTCCAGGAGAAATTTTTACTGTGGTTTCTCAGTCTGTTTCCTGGTGCCGGTTTGAAATTCCTTCAGTTTGCACTGTAAAACCGAGTTGGAGCTAGTACCTCCCCATATATATGTATGGAGTGGAATTTCCAAGTGAAAAGGAACTTTGTGTTCCCAACAAGCTAGTTGAAGGATATCTTTCACCCACACTTATCTCTCAGAACTGAGCATGTGGAGAGACGTCCGTTCATCTAGCACAAAGGGAAAGGTTTGCAGGAGAAACTTTTACTCTGGTTTCTCAGTCTGTTTCCTAGTGCCGGTTTGAAGATCCTGCAGTTTTCACTGTAAAACCGAGTTGGAGCTAGTACCTCCCCATATATAAGTATGGAGTGGATTTTGCAACTGAAAATAAATTTGTGTTCCCAAAAATCTAGGTGAAGGACGGCTTTCACACACACATATCTATCAGAACTGAGCATGTGGAGAGACGTTCGTTCATCTAGCACAAAAGGAATGGGTTGCAGGAGAAACTTTTACTCTGGTTCTCAGTCTGTTTCCTAGTGCCGGTTTGAAGTTCCTGCAGTTTGCACAGTAAAACCGAGTTGAGGCTAGTACCTCCCCATATATATGTACGGAGTGGAGTTTGCAAGTGAAAAGAAACTTTGTGTTCCCAACAAGCTAGGTGAAGGACGGCTTTCACCCACACTTATCTCTCAGAACTGAGCATATGGAGAGACGTTCTTTCATCTAGCAAAAAAGGGAACGGGTTGCAGGAGAAACTTTTACTCTGGTTTCTCAGTCTGTTTCCTAGTGCCGGTTTGAAATTCCTGCAGTTTGCACTGTAAAACCGAGTTGGAGCTAGTACCTCCCCATATATATGTATGGATTGGTGTTTGCAAGTGAAAAGAAACTTTGTGTTCCCAACAAGCTAGGTGAATGACGGCTTTGACACAAATTTATCTCTCAGAACTGAGCATGTGGAGAGACGTTCGTTCATCCAGCACAAAAGGAACGGGATGCAGGAGAAACTTTTACTCTGGTTTCTCAGTCTGTTTCCTAGTGCCGGTTTGAATTTCCTGCAGTTTTCACTGTAAAATCGAGTTGGAGCTAGTACCTACCCTTATATATGTATGGAGAGGATTTTGCAACTGAAAAGAAACTTTGTGTTCCCAAAATCTAGGTGAAGGTCGGCTTTCACACACACTTATATCTCAGAACTGAGCATGTGGAGAGACGTTCGTTCATCTAGCACAAAGGGAACGGGTTGCAGGAGAAACTTTTACTCTGGTTTCTCAGTCTGTTTCCTAGTACCGGTTTGAAATTCCTGCAGTTTGCACTGTAAAACCGAGTTGGAGCTAGTACCACCCCATATATATGTATGGATTGGTGTTTGCAAGTGAAAAGAAACTTTGTGTTCCCAACAAGCTAGGTGAATGACGGCTTTGACACAAATTTATTTCTCAGAACTGAGCATGTGGAGAGACGTTCGTTCATCCAGCACAAAAGAAACGGGTTGCAGGAGAAACTTTTACTCTGGTTTCTCAGTCTGTTTCCTAGTGCCGGTTTGAATTTCCTGCAGTTTTCACTGTAAAACCGAGTTGGAGCTAGTACCTCCCCATATATAAGTATGGAGTGGATTTTGCAACTGAAAATAAATTTGTGTTCCCAAAAATCTAGGTGAAGGACGGCTTTCACACACACATATCTATCAGAACTGAGCATGTGGAGAGACGTTCGTTCATCTAGCACAAAGGGAATGGGTTGCAGGAGAAACTTTTACTCTGGTTTCTCAGTCTGTTTCCTAGTGCCGGTTTGAAGTTCCTGCAGTTTGCACAGTAAAACCGAGTTGAGGCTAGTACCTCCCCATATATATGTATGGAGTGGAGTTTGCAAGTGAAAAGAAACTTTGTGTTCCGAACAAGCTAGGTGAAGGACGGCTTTCACCCACACTTATCTCTTAGAACTGAGCATATGGAGAGACGTTCGTTCATCTAGCAAAAATGGGAACGGGTTGCAGGAGAAACTTTTACTCTGGTTTCTCAGTCTGTTTCCTAGTGCCGGTTTGAAATTCCTGCAGTTTGCACTGTAAAACCGAGTTGGAGCTAGTACCTCCCCATATATATGTACGGAGTGGAGTTTGCAACTGAAAATAAACTATGTGTTCCCAAAAAGCTAGGTGAAGTACGGCTTTCACACACACTTATCTCTCAGAATTGAGCATGTGGAGAGACGTTCGTTCATCTAGCACAAATGGAACGGGTTGCAGGAGAAACTTTTACTCTGGTTTCTCAGTTTGTTTCCTAGTGCCGGTTTGAAGTTCCTGCATTTTGCACTGTAAAAACCGTGTTGGAGATAGTACCTCCCCATATATATGTATGGAGTGGAGTTTGCAACTGAAAAGAAACTTTGTGTTCCCAGCAAGCTAGGTGAAGGACGGCTTTCTCACACACTTATCTCTCAGAACTGAGCATGTGGATAGACGTTGGTTCATCTAGCATAAAGGGAACGGGTTCCAGGAGAAATTTTTACTGTGGTTTCTCAGTCTGTTTCCTGGTGCCGGTTTGAAATTCCTTCAGTTTACACTGTAAAACCGAGTTGGAGCTAGTACCTCCCCATATATATGTATGGAGTGGAATTTCCAAGTGAAAAGGAACTTTGTGTTCCCAACAAGCTAGTTGAAGGATATCTTTCACCCACACTTATCTCTCAGAACTGAGCATGTGGAGAGACGTCCGTTCATCTAGCACAAAGGGAAAGGTTTGCAGGAGAAACTTTTACTCTGGTTTCTCAGTCTGTTTCCTAGTGCCGGTTTGAAGATCCTGCAGTTTTCACTGTAAAACCGAGTTGGAGCTAGTACCTCCCCATATATAAGTATGGAGTGGATTTTGCAAATGAAAATAAATTTGTGTTCCCAAAAATCTAGGTGAAGGACGGCTTTCACACACACATATCTATCAGAACTGAGCATGTGGAGAGACGTTCGTTCATCTAGCACAAAAGGAATGGGTTGCAGGAGAAACTTTTACTCTGGTTCTCAGTCTGTTTCCTAGTGCCGGTTTGAAGTTCCTGCAGTTTGCACAGTAAAACCGAGTTGAGGCTAGTACCTCCCCATATATATGTACGGAGTGGAGTTTGCAAGTGAAAAGAAACTTTGTGTTCCCAACAAGCTAGGTGAAGGACGGCTTTCACCCACACTTATCTCTCAGAACTGAGCATATGGAGAGACGTTCTTTCATCTAGCAAAAAAGGGAACGGGTTGCAGGAGAAACTTTTACTCTGGTTTCTCAGTCTGTTTCCTAGTGCCGGTTTGAAATTCCTGCAGTTTGCACTGTAAAACCGAGTTGGAGCTAGTACCTCCCCATATATATGTATGGATTGGTGTTTGCAAGTGAAAAGAAACTTTGTGTTCCCAACAAGCTAGGTGAATGACGGCTTTGACACAAATTTATCTCTCAGAACTGAGCATGTGGAGAGACGTTCGTTCATCCAGCACAAAAGGAACGGGATGCAGGAGAAACTTTTACTCTGGTTTCTCAGTCTGTTTCCTAGTGCCGGTTTGAATTTCCTGCAGTTTTCACTGTAAAATCGAGTTGGAGCTAGTACCTACCCTTATATATGTATGGAGAGGATTTTGCAACTGAAAAGAAACTTTGTGTTCCCAAAATCTAGGTGAAGGTCGGCTTTCACACACACTTATATCTCAGAACTGAGCATGTGGAGAGACGTTCGTTCATCTAGCACAAAGGGAACGGGTTGCAGGAGAAACTTTTACTCTGGTTTCTCAGTCTGTTTCCTAGTACCGGTTTGAAATTCCTGCAGTTTGCACTGTAAAACCGAGTTGGAGCTAGTACCACCCCATATATATGTATGGATTGGTGTTTGCAAGTGAAAAGAAACTTTGTGTTCCCAACAAGCTAGGTGAATGACGGCTTTGACACAAATTTATTTCTCAGAACTGAGCATGTGGAGAGACGTTCGTTCATCCAGCACAAAAGAAACGGGTTGCAGGAGAAACTTTTACTCTGGTTTCTCAGTCTGTTTCCTAGTGCCGGTTTGAATTTCCTGCAGTTTTCACTGTAAAACCGAGTTGGAGCTAGTACCTACCCTTATATATGTATGGAGAGGATTTTGCAACTGAAAAGAAACTTTGTGTTCCCAAAATCTAGGTGAAGGTCGGCTTTCACACACACTTATATCTCAGAACTGAGCATGTGGAGAGACGTTCTTTCATGTAGCAAAAAAGGAAACGGGTTGCAGGGGAAACTTTTACTCTGGTTTCTCATTCTGTTTCCTAGTGCCGCTTTGAAGTTCCTGCAGTTTGCACTGTAAAACCGAGTTGGAGCTAGAACCTCCCCATATATATGTATGGAGTGGAGTTTGCAACTGAAAAGAAACGTTGTGTTCCCAACAAGCTAGGTGAAGGACGGCTTTCACACACACTTATCTCTCTAGATCTGAGCATGTGGAGAGACGTTCGTTCATCTAGCATAAAGGGAACGGGTTGAGGAGAAATATTTACTCTGGTTTCTCAGTCTGTTTCCTGGTGCCGGGTTGAAGTTCCTGCAGTTTGCACTGTAAAACCGAGTTGAAGCTAGTACCTCCCCATATATATGCATGGAATGGAATTTGCAAGTGAAAAGAAACTTTGTGTACCCAACAACGTAGTTGAAGGACGGCTTTCACACACACTTATCTCTCAGAACTGAGCATGTGGAGAGACGTTCGTTCATCTAGCACAAAGGGAAAGGGTTGCAGGAGAAACTTTTACTCTGGTTTCTCAGTCTGTTTCCTAGTGCCGGTTTGAAGTTCCTGCAGTTTTCACTGTAAAACCGAGTTGGAGCTAGTACCTCCCCATATATAAGTATGGAGTGGATTTTGCAACTGAAAATAAATTTGTGTTCCCAAAAATCTAGGTGAAGGACGGCTTTCACACACACATATCTATCAGAACTGAGCATGTGGAGAGACGTTCGTTCATCTAGCACAAAGGGAATGGGTTGCAGGAGAAACTTTTACTCTGGTTTCTCAGTCTGTTTCCTAGTGCCGGTTTGAAGTTCCTGCAGTTTGCACAGTAAAACCGAGTTGAGGCTAGTACCTCCCCATATATATGTATGGAGTGGAGTTTGCAAGTGAAAAGAAACTTTGTGTTCCGAACAAGCTAGGTGAAGGACGGCTTTCACCCACACTTATCTCTCAGAACTGAGCATATGGAGAGACGTTCGTTCATCTAGCAAAAAAGGGAACGGGTTGCAGAAGAAACTTTTACTCTGGTTTCTCAGTCTGTTTCCTAGTGCCGGTTTGAAATTCCTGCAGTTTGCACTGTAAAACCGATTTGGAGCTAGTACCTCCCCATATATATGTATGGATTGGTGTTTGCAAGTGAAAAGAAACTTTGTGTTCCCAACAAGCTAGGTGAATGACGGCTTTGACACAAATTTATCTCTCAGAACTGAGCATGTGGAGAGACGTTCGTTCATCCAGCACAAAAGGAACGGGTTGCAGGAGAAACTTTTACTCTGGTTTCTCAGTCTGTTTCCTAGTGCCGGTTTGAATTTCCTGCAGTTTTCACTGTAAAATCGAGTTGGAGCTTGTACCTACCCTTATATATGTATGGAGAGGATTTTGCAACTGAAAAGAAACTTTGTGTTCCCAAAATCTAGGTGAAGGTCGGCTTTCACACACACTTATATCTCAGAACTGAGCATGTGGAGAGACGTTCGTTCATCTAGCACAAAGGGAACGGGTTGCAGGAGAAACTTTTACTCTGGTTTCTCAGTCTGTTTCCTAGTACCGGTTTGAAATTCCTGCAGTTTGCACTGTAAAACCGAGTTGGAGCTAGTACCTCCCCATATATATGTATGGATTGGTGTTTGCAAGTGAAAAGAAACTTTGTGTTCCCAACAAGCTAGGTGAATGACGGCTTTGACACAAATTTATCTCTCAGAACTGAGCATGTGGAGAGACGTTCGTTCATCCAGCACAAAAGAAACGGGTTGCAGGAGAAACTTTTACTCAGGTTTCTCAGTCTGTTTCCTAGTGCCGGTTTGAATTTCCTGCAGTTTTCACTGTAAAACCGAGTTGGAGCTAGTACCTACCCTTATATATGTATGGAGAGGATTTTGCAACTGAAAAGAAACTTTGTGTTCCCAAAATCTAGGTGAAGGTCGGCTTTCACACACACTTATATCTCAGAACTGAACATGTGGAGAGACGTTCTTTCATGTAGCAAAAAAGGAAACGGGTTGCAGGGGAAACTTTTACTCTGGTTTCTCATTCTGTTTCCTAGTGCCGCTTTGAAGTTCCTGCAGTTTGCACTGTAAAACCGAGTTGGAGCTAGAACCTCCCCATATATATGTATGGAGTGGAGTTTGCAACTGAAAAGAAACGTTGTGTTCCCAACAAGCTAGGTGAAGGACGGCTTTCACACATTCTTATCTCTCTAGAACTGAGCATGTGGAGAGACGTTCGTTCATCTAGCATAAAGGGAACGGGTTGAGGAGAAATATTTACTCTGGTTTCTCAGTCTGTTTCCTGGTGCCGGGTTGAAGTTCCTGCAGTTTGCACTGTAAAACCGAGTTGAAGCTAGTACCTCCCCATATATATGCATGGAATGGAATTTGCAAGTGAAAAGAAACTTTGTGTACCCAACAACGTAGGTGAAGGACGGCTTTCACACACACTTATCTCTCAGAACTGAGCATGTGGAGAGACGTTCTTTCATCTAGCACAAAGTGAAAGGGTTGCAGGAGAAACTTTTACTCTGGTTTCTCAGTCTGTTTCCTAGTGCCGGTTTGAAGTTCCTGCAGTTTGCACTGTAAAACCGAGTTGGAGCTAGTACCTCCCCATATATATGTATGGATTGGAGTTTGCAAGTGAAAAGAAACTTTGTGTTCCCAACAAGCTAGGTGAATGACGGCTTTCACACACACTTATCTCTCAGAACTGAGCATGTGGAGAGACGTTCGTTCATCTAGCACAAAAGGAACGGTTTGCAGGAGAAACTTTTACTCTGGTTTCTCAGTCTGTTTCCTAGTTCCGGTTTGAAGTTCCTGCAGTTTTCACTGTAAAACCGAGTTGGAGCTAGTACCTCCTCTTATATATGTATGGAGAGGATTTTGCAACTGAAAAGAAACTTTGTGTTCCCAAAATCTAGGTGAAGGTCGGCTTTCACACACACTTATATCTCAGAACAGAGCATGTGGAGAGACGTTCTTTCATGTAGCAAAAAAGGGAACGGGTTGAAGGGGAAACTTTTACTCTGGTTTCTCATTCTGTTTCCTAGTGCCGGTTTGAAGTTCCTGCAGTTTGCACTGTAAAACCGAGTTTGAGCTAATACCTCCCCATATATATGTATGGAGTGGAGTTTGCAACTGAAAAGAAACGTTGTGTTCCCAACAAGCTATGTGAAGGACGGCTTTCACACACACTTATCTCTCTAGAACTGAGCATGTGGAGAGACGTTCGTTCATCTAGCATAAAGGGAACCGGTTGCAGGAGAAATATTTACTCTGGTTTCTCAGTCTGTTTCCTGGTGCCGGTTTGAAGTTCCTGCAGTTTGCACTGTAAAACCGAGTTGAAGCTAGTACCTCCCCATATATATGTATGGAATGGAATTTGCAAGTGAAAAGAAACTTTGTGTACCCAACAACCTAGGTGAAGGACGGCTTTCACACACACTTATCTCTCAGAACTGAGCATGTGGAGAGACGTTCGTTCATCTAGCACAAAGGGAACGGGTTGCAGGAGAAACTTTTACTGTGGTTTCTCAGTCTGTTTCCTAGTGCCGCTTTGAAGTTCCTGCAGTTTGCACTATAAAACCGAGTTGGAGCTAGTACCTCCCCATATATATGTATGGATTGGAGTTTGCAAGTGAAAAGAAACTTTGTGTTCCCAACAAGCTAGGTGAATGACGGCTTTCACACACACTTATCTCTCAGAACTGAGCATGTGGAGAGACGTTCGTTCATCTAGCACAAAAGGAACGGGTTGCAGGAGTAACTTTTACTCTGGTTTCTCAGTCTGTTTCCTAGTGCCGGTTTGAAGTTCCTGCAGTTTTCACTGTAAAACCGAGTTGGGGCTAGTACCTACCCATTTATATGTACGGAGTAGAGTTTGCAACTGAAAAGAAACGTTGTTTTCCAAACAAGCTAGGTGAAGGACGGCTTTCACACACACTTAACTCTCAGAACTGAGCATGTGGAGAGACGTTCGTTCATCTAGCACAAAGGGTACGGGTTGCTGGAGGAACTTTTACTCTGGTTTCTCTGTCTGTTTCCTAGTGCCGTTTGATGTTCCTGCACTTTGCACTGTAAAACCGAGTTGGAGCTAGTACCTACCCATATATATGTATGGAGTGGAGTTTGCAAGTGAAAAGTAACTTTGTGTTCCCAACAAGCTAGGTGAAGGACGGCTTTCAAACACACTTATCTCTCAGAACTGAGCATGTGGAGAGACGTTCGTTCATCTAGCACAAAGGGAACGGTTTGCTAGATGAACTTTTACACTGGTTTCTCAGTCTGTTTCCTAGTGCCGGTTTGAAGTTCCTGCAGTTTGCACTGTAAAACCGATTTGGAGCTTGTACCTCCCCATATATATGTATGGAGTGGAGTTTGCAAGTGAAAAGAAACTTTGTGTTCCCAACAAGCTAGGTGAAGGACGGCTTTCACCCACACTTATCACTCAGAACTGAGCATGTGGAGAGACCTTCGTTCATCTAGCACAAAGGGAACGGGTTGCAGGAGAAACTTTTACTCTGGTTTCTCAGTCTGTTTCCTAGTGCCGGTTTGAAGTTCCTGCAGTTTTCACTGTAAAACCGGGTTGGAGCTAGTACCTCCCCATATAAATGTATGGAGTGGAGTTTGCAAGTGATAAGAAACTTTGTGTTCCCAACAAGCTAGGTGAAGGACGGCTTTCACACACACTTATCTCTCAGAACTGAGCATGTGGAGAGACGTTCGTTCATCTACCACAAAGGGAACGGGTTGCAGGAGAAACTTTTACTGTGGTTTCTCATTCTGTTTCCTAGTGCCGGTTTGAAGTTCCTGCAGTTTTCACTGTAAAACCGAGTTTGAGCTAGTACCTCCCCATATATATGTATGGAGTGGATTTTGCAACTTAAAAGAAACTTTGTGTTCCCAAAAAGCTGGGGGAAGGACGGCTTTCACACACACTTATCTCTCAGAACTGAGCATGTGGAGAGACGTTGGTTCATCTAGCATAAATGGAACGGGTTCCAGGAGAAATTTTTACTGTGGTTTCTCAGTCTGTTTCCTGGTGCCGGTTTGAAGTTCTTTCAGTTTGCAACGTAAAACCGAGTTGGAGCTAGTACCTCCCCATATATATGTATGGAGTGGAGTTTCCAAGTGAAAAGGAACTTTGTGTTCCCAACAAGCAAGTTGAAGGACATCTTTCACCCACTCTTATCTCTCAGAACTGAGCATGTGGAGAGACGTCCGTTCATCTAGCACAAAGGGAACGGTTTGCAGGAGAAACTTTTACTCTGGTTTCTCAGTCTGTTTCCTAGTGCCGGTTTGAAGTTCCTGCAGTTTGCACTGTAAAACCGAGTTGGAGCTAGTACCTCCCCATATATATGTATGGATTGGAGTTTGCAAGTGAAAAGAAACTTTGTGTTCCCAACAAGCTAGGTGAATGACGGCTTTCACACACACTTATCTCTCAGAACAGAGCATGTGGAGAGACGTTCTTTCATCTAGCACAAAAGGAACGGGTTGCAGGAGAAACTTTTACTCTAGTTTCTCAGTCTGTTTCCTAGTGCCGGTTTGAAGTTCCTGCAGTTTTCACTGTAAAACCGAGTTGGAGCTAGTACCTCCCCTTATATATGTATGGAGAGGATTTTGCAACTGAAAAGAAACTTTGTGTTCCCAAAATCTAGGTGAAGGTCGGCTTTCACACAGACTTATATCTCAGAACTGAGCATGTGGAGAGACGTTCTTTCATGTAGCAAAAAAGGGAATGGTTTGCAGGGGAAACTTTTACTCTGGTTTCTCAGTCTGTTTCCTAGTGCCGGTTTGAAGTTCCTGCAGTTTTCACTGTAAAACCGAGTTGGAGCTAGTACCTACCCATTTATATGTACGGAGTAGAGTTTGCAACTGAAAAGAAACGTTGTGTTCCCAACAAGCTAGTTGAAGGACGGCTTTCACACACACTTATCTCTCAGAACTGAGCATGTGGAGAGTCGTTCGTTCATCTAGCACAAAGGGTACGGGTTGCTGGAGGAACTTTTACTCTGGTTTCTCTGTCTGTTTCCTAGTGCCGGTTTGATGTTCCTGCACTTTGCACTGTAAAACCGAGTTGGAGCTAGTACCTACCCATATATATGTATGGAGTGGAGTTTGCAAGTGAAAAGTAACTTTGTGTTCCCAACAAGCTAGGTGAAGGACGGCTTTCACACACACTTATCTCTCAGAACTGAGCATTTGGAGAGACGTTCGTTCATCTAGCACAAAGGGAAAGGTTTGCTAGAGGAACTTTTACACTGGATTCTCAGTCTGTTTCCTAGAGCCTGTTTGAAGTTCCTGCAGTTTGCACAGTAAAACCGATTTGGAGCTTGTACCTCCCCTTATATATGTATGGAGTGGAGTTTGCAAGTGAAAAGAAACTTTGTGTTCCCAACAAGCTAGGTGAAGGACGGCTTTCACCCACACTTAACACTCAGAACTGAGCATGTGGAGAGACGTTCGTTCATCTAGCACAAAGGGAACGGGTTGCAGGAGAAACTTTTACTCTGGTTTCTCAGTCTGTTTCCTAGTGTCGGTTTGAAGTTCCAGCAGTTTTCACTGTTAAACCGAGTTGGAGCTAGTACCTCCCCATATAAATGTATGGAGTGGAGTTTGCAAGTGATAAGAAACTTTGTGTTACCAACAAGCTAGGTGAAGGACGGCTTTCACACACACTTATCTCTCAGAACTGAGCATGTGGAGAGACGTTCGTTCATCTACCACAAAGGGAACGGGTTGCAGGAGAAACTTTTACTGTGGTTTCTCATTCTGTTTCCTAGTGCCGGTTTGAAGTTCCTGCAGTTTTCACTGTAAAACCGAGTTGGAGCTAGTACCTCCCCATATATATGTATGGAGTGGATTTTGCAACTGAAAAGAAACTTTGTGTTCCCAAAAAGCTGGGGGAAGGACGGCTTTCACACACCCTTATCTATCAGAACTGAGCATGTGGAGAGACGTTCGTTCATCTAGCAAAAAAGGGATCGGGTTGCAGGGGAAACGTTTACTCTGGTTTCTCAGTCTGTTTCCTAGTGCCGTTTTGAAGTTCCTGCAGTTTGCACTGTAAATCCGAGTTTTAGCTAGTACTTCCCCATATATATGTACGGAGTGGAGTTTGCAACTGAAAATAAACTATGTGTTCCCAACAAGCTAGGTGAAGGACGGGTTTCACACACACTTATCTCTCAGAATTGAGCATGTGGAGAGACGTTCGTTCATCTAGCACAAAGGGAACGGGTTGCAGGAGAAACTTTTACTCTGGTTTCTCAGTCTGTTTCCTAGTGCCGGTTTGAAGTTCCTGCATTTTGCACTGTAAAAACCGAGTTGGAGATAGTACCTCCCCATATATATGTATGGAGTGTAGTTTGCAACTGAAAAGAAACTTTGTGTTCCCAACAAGCTAGGTGAAGGACGTCTTTCACACACAATTATCTCTCAGAACTGAGCATGTGGAGAGACGTTGGTTCATCTAGCATAAAGGGAACGGGTTCCAGGAGAAATTTTTACTGTGGTTTCTCAGTCTGTTTCCTGGTGCCGGTTTGAAGTTCCTTCAGTTTGCACCGTAAAACCGAGTTGGAGCTAGTACCTCCCCATATATATGTATGGAGTGGAGTTTCCAAGTGAAAAGGAACTTTGTGTTCCCAACAAGCTAGTTGAAGGACATCTTTCACCCACACTTATCTCTCAGAACTGAGCATGTGGAGAGACGTCCGTTCATCTAGCACAAAGGGAAAGGTTTGCAGGAGAAACTTTTACTCTGGTTTCTCAGTCTGTTTCCTAGTGCCGGTTTGAAGTTCCTGCAGTTTTCACTGTAAAACCGAGTTGGAGCTAGTACCTCCCCATATATAAGTATGGAGTGGATTTTGCAACTGAAAAGAAATTTGTGTTCCCAAAAATCTAGGTGAAGGACGGCTTTCACACACACTTATCTATCAGAACTGAGCATGTGGAGAGACGTTCGTTCATCTAGCACAAAGGGAATGGGTTGCAGGAGAAACTTTTACTCTGGTTTCTCAGTCTGTTTCCTAGTGCCGGTTTGAAGTTCCTGCAGTTTGCACTGTAAAACCGAGTTGAAGCTAGTACCTCCCCATATATATGTATGGAGTGGAGTTTGCAAGTGAAAAGAATCTTTGTGTTAACAACAAGCTAGTTGAAGGACGGCTTTCACCCACACTTATCTCTCAGAACTGAGCATGTGGAGAGACGTTCGTTCATCTAGCACAAAGGGAACGGGTTGCAGGAGAAACTTTTACTCTGGTTTATCAGTCTTTTTCCTAGTGCCGGTTTGAAATTCCTGCAGTTTGCACTGTAAAACCGAGTTGGAGCTAGTACCTCCCCATATATATGTATGGATTGGTGTTTGCAAGTGAAAAGAAACTTTGTGTTCCCAACAAGCTAGGTGAATGACGGCTTTGACACAAATTTATCTCTCAGAACTGAGCATGTGGAGAGACGTTCTTTCATGTAGCAAAAAAGGGAACGGGTTGCAGGGGAAACTTTTACTCTGGTTTCTCATTCTGTTTCCTAGTGCCGGTTTGAAGTTCCAGCAGTTTGCACTGTAACACCGAGTTGGAGCTAGTACCTCCCCATATATATGTATGGATTGGAGTTTGCAAGTGAAAAGAAACTTTGTGTTCCCAACAAGCTAGGTGAAGGACGGCTTTCACACACTCTTATTTCTCAGAACTGAGCATGTGGAGAGACGTTCGTTCATCTAGCACAAAAGGAACGGGTTGCAGGAGAAACTTTTACTCTGGTTTCTCAGTCTGTTTCCTAGTGCCGGTTTGAAGTTCCTGCAGTTTTCACTGTAAAACCGAGTTGGAGCTAGTACCTCCACTTATATATGTATGGAGAGGATTTTGCAACTGAAAAGAAACTTTGTGTTCCCAAAATCTAGGTGAAGGTCGGCTTTCACACACACTTATATCTCAGAACTGAGTATGTGGAGAGACGTTCTTTCATGTAGCAAAACAGGGAACGGGTTGCAAGGGAAACTTTTACTCTGGTTTCTCATTCTGTTTCCTAGTGCCGGTTTGAAGTTCCTGCAGTTTTCACTGTAAAACCGAGTTGGAGCTTGTACCACACCATATATAAGTATGGAGTGGATTTTGCAACTGAAAAGTAACTTTGTGTTCCCAAAAAGCTAGGTGAAGGACGGCTTTCACACACACTTATCTATCAGAACTGAGCATGTGGAGAGACGTTCGTTCATCTAGCACAAAGAACGGGTTGCAGGAGAAACTTTTACTCTGGTTTCTCAGTCTGTTTCCTAGTGCCGGGTTGAAGTTCCTGCATTTTGCACTGTAAAAACCGAGTTGGAGATAGAACCTCCCCATATATATGTATGGAGTGGAGTTTGCAACTGAAAAGAAACTTTGTGTTCCCAACAAGCTAGGTGAAGGACGGCTTTCACACACACTTATCTCTCAGAACTGAGCATGTGGAGAGACGTTCGTTCATCTAGCATAAATGGAACGGGTTGCAGGAGAAATTTTTACTCTGGTTTCTCAGTCTGTTTCCTGGTGCCGGTTTGAAGTTCCTGCAGTTTGCACTGTAAAACCGAGTTGAAGCTAGAACCTCCCCATATATATGTATGGAGTGGAATTTGCAAGTGAAAAGAAACTTTGTGTACCCAACAACCTAGGTGAAGGACGGCTTTCACACAGGCTTATCTCTCAGAACTGAGCATGTGGAGAGACGTTCGTTCATCTAGCACAAAGGGAACGGGTTGCAGGAGAAACTTTTACTCTGGTTTCTCAGTCTGTTTCCTAGTGCCGGTTTGAAATTCCTGCAGTTTGCACTGTAAAACAGAGTTGGAGCTAATACCTCCCCATATATATGTATGGATTGGTGTTTGCAAGTGAAAAGAAACTTTGTGTTCCCAACAAGCTAGGTGAATGACGGCTTTGACACAAATTTATCTCTCAGAACTGAGCATGTGGAGAGACGTTCGTTCATATAGCACAAAAGGAACGGGTTGCAGGAGAAACTTTTACTCTGGTTTCTCAGTCTGTTTCCTAGTGCCGGTTTGAAGTTCCTGCAGTTTTCACTGTAAAACCGAGTTGGAGCTAGTACCTCCCCTTATATATGTATGGAGAGGATTTTGCAACTGAAAAGAAACTTTGTGTTCCCAAAATCTAGGTGAAGGTCGGCTTTCACACACACTTATATCTCAGAACTGAGTATGTGGAGAGACGTTCTTTCATGTAGCAAAAAAGGGAACTGGTTGCAGGGGAAACTTTTACTCTGGTTTCTCATTCTCTTTCCTAGTGCCGGTTTGAAGTTCCTGCAGTTTGCACTGTAAAACCGAGTTGGAGCTAGTACCTCCCCATATATATGTATGGATTGGAGTTTGCAAGTGAAAAGAAACTTTGTGTTCCCAACAAGCTAGGTGAAGGACGGCTTTCACACACACTTATTTCTCAGAACTGAGCATGTGGAGAGACGTTCGTTCATCTAGCACAAAAGGAACAGGTTGCAGGAGAAACTTTTACTCTGGTTTCTCAGTCTGTTTCCTAGTGCCGGTTTGAAGTTCTTGCAGTTTTCACTGTAAAACCGAGTTGGAGCTAGTACTTCCCCTTATATATGTATGGAGAGGATTTTGCAACTGAAAAGAAACTTTGTGTTCCCAAAATCTAGGTGAAGGTCGGCTTTCACACACACTTATATCTCAGAATTGAGCATGTGGAGAGACGTTCTTTCATGTAGCAAAAAAGGGAACGGGTTGCAGGGGAAACTTTTACTCTGGTTTCTGGGTCTGTTTCCTAGTGCCGGTTTGAAGTTCCTGCAGTTTTCACTGTAAAACCGAGTTGGAGCTAGTACCACCCCATATATAAGTATGGAGTGGATTTTGCAACTGAAAAGTAACTTTGTGTTCCCAAAAAGCTAGGTGAAGGACGGCTTTCACACACACTTATCTATCAGAACTGAGCATGTGGAGAGACGTTCGTTCATCTAGCACAAAGAACGGGTTGCAGGAGAAACTTTTACTCTGGTTTCTCAGTCTGTTTCCTAGTGCCGGTTTGAAGTTCCTGCATTTTGCACTGTAAAAACCGAGTTGGAGATAGAACCTCCCCATATATATGTATGGAGTGGAGTTTGCAACTGAAAAGAAACTTTGTGTTCCCAACAAGCTAGGTGAAGTACGGCTTTAACACACACTTATCTCTCAGAACTGAGCATGTGGAGAGACGTTCGTTCATCTAGCACAAAGGGAACGGGTTGCAGGAGAAACATTTACTCTGGTTTCTCAGTCTGTTTCCTAGTGCCGGTTTGAAGTTCCTGCAGTTTGCACTGTAAAACCGAGTTGGAGCTAGTACCTCCCCTTATATATGTATGGAGAGGATTTTGCAACTGAAAAGAAACTTTGTGTTCCCAACAAGCTAGGTGAATGACGGCTTTCACACAGACTTATCTCTCAGAACTGAGCATGTGGAGAGACGTTCGTTCATCTAGCACAAAAGGAACGGGTTGCAGGAGAATCTTTTACTCTGGTTTCTCAGTCTGTTTCCTAGTGCCGGTTTTAAGTTCCTGCAGTTTGCACTGTAAAACCGAGTTGGAGCTAGTACCTCCCCTTATATATGTATGGAGAGGATTTTGCAACTGAAAAGAAACTTTGTGTTCCCAAAATCTAGGTGAAGGTCGGCTTTCACACACATTATATCTCAGAACTGAGCATGTGGAGAGACGTTCTTTCATGTAGCAAAAAAGTGAACGGGTTGCAGGGGAAACTTTTACTCTGGTTTCTCAGTCTGTTTCCTAGTGCCGGTTTGAAGTTCCTGCATTTTGCACTGTAAAACCGAGTTGGAGCTAGTACCTCCCCATTTATATGTACGGAGTGGAGTTTGCAACTGAAAAGAAACGTTGTATTCCCAACAAGCTAGGTGAAGGACAGCTTTCACACTCACTTATCTCTCAGAACTGAGCATGTGGAGAGACTTTCGTTCATCTAGCTTAAAGGGAACGGTTTGCAAGTGAAACTTTTACTCTGGTTTCTCAGTCTGTTTCCTAGTGCTGGTTTGAAGTTCCTGCTGTTTTCACTGTAAAACCGAGTTGGAGCTAGTACCTCCCCATATATAAGTTTGGAGTGGATTTTGCAACTGAAAAGAATCTTGTGTTCCCAAAAAGGTAGGTGAAGGACGGCTTTCACACACACTTATCTGTCAGAACTGAACATGTGGAGAGACTTTCTTTCATGTAGCAAAAAAGGGAACGAGTTGCAGGGGAAACTTTTACTCTGGTTTCTCAGTATGTTTCCTAGTGCCGGTTTGAAGTTACTGCAGTTTTCACTGTAAAAACCGAGTTGGAGATAGTACCTCCCCATATATATGTATGGAGTGGAGTTTGCAAGTGATAAGAAACTTTGTGTTCCCAACAAGCTAGATGAAGGACGGCTTTCACACACACTTATACCTCAGAACTGAGCATGTGGAGAGACGTTCGTTCATCTAGCACAAAGGGAACGGGTTGCAGGAGAAACTTTTACTCTGGTTTCTCAGTCTGTTTCCTAGTGCCGGTTTGAATTACCTGCAGTTTGCACTGTAAAACCGAGATGGAGCTAGTACCTCCCCACATATATGTATGGAGTGGAGTTTGCAAGTGAAAAAAAACTTTGTGTTCCCAACAAGCTCGGTGAAGTACGGCTTTCACACACACTTATCTCTTAGAACTGAGCATGTGGAGAGAGATTCATTCATTTAGCACAAAGGGAACGGGTTGCAGGAGAAACTGTTACTCTGGTTTCTCAGTCTGTTTCCTAGTGCCGGTTTGTAGTTCCTGCAGTTTGCACTGTAAAACCGAGTTGGAGCTAGTACCTCCCCATATATATGTATGGAGTGGATTTTGCAACTGGAAAGAAACTTTGTGTTCCCAACAAGCTAAGTGAAGGACAGCTTTCACACACACTTCTCTCTCAGAACTGAGAATGTGGAGAGACGTTCGTTCATCTAGCCCAAAGTTAACGGGTTGCAGGAGATACTTTTACTCTGGTTTCTCATTCTGTTTCCTAGTGCCGGTTTGAAGTTCCTGCAGTTTTCACTGTAAAACCGAGTTGGAGCTAGTACCTCCCCATATATATGTATGGAGTGGAAATTGCAACTGAAAAGTAACTTTGTGTTCCCAAAAAGCTAGGGGAAGGACGGATTTCATACACACTTATCTATCAGAACTGAGCATGTGGAGAGACGTTCGTTCATCTAGCACAAAGGGAACGGGTTGCAGGGGAAACTTTTTCTCTGGTTTCTCAGTCTGTTTCCTAGTTCCGGTTTGAAGTACCTGCAGTTTGCACTGTAAAACCGAGTTGGAGCTAGTACCTCCCCACATATATGTATGGAGTGGAGTTTGCAAGTGAAAAGAAACTTTGTGTTCCCAACATGCTAGGTGAAGTACGGCTTTCACACACACTTATCTCTCAGAACTGAGCATGTGGAGAGACGTTCGTTCATCTAGCCCAAAGTTAACCGGTTGCAGGAGATACTTTTACTCTGGTTTCTCATTCTGTTTCCTAGTGCCGGTTTGAAGTTCCTGCAGTTTTCACTGTAAAACCGAGTTGGAGCTAGTACCTCCCCATATATATGTATGGAGTGGATTTTGCAACTGAAAAGAAACTTTGTGTTCCCAAAAACTAGGGGAAATACGGCTTTCACACACACTTATCTCTCAGAATTGAGCATGTGGAGAGACGTTCGTTCATCTAGCAGAAAGGGAACGGGTTGCAGGGGAAACTATTACTCTGGTTTCTCAGTCTGTTTCCTAGTTCCGGTTTGAAGTTCCTGCAGTTTTCACTGTAAAACCGAGTTGGAACTAGTACCACCCCATATATATGTATGGAGTGGAGTTTGCAACTGAAAAGAAACTTTGTGTTCCCAACAAGCTAGGTGAAGGACGGCTTTCACACACACTTATCTCTCAGAACTGAGCATGTGGAGAGACGTTCGTTCATCTAGCACAAAGGGAACGGGTTGCAGGAGAATCTTTTACTCTGGTTTCTCAGTCTGTTTCCTAGTGCCGGTTTGAAGTTCCTGCAGTTTTCACTGTAAAACCGAGTTGGAGCTAGTACCTAACCATATATATGTATGGAGTGGATTTTGCAACTGAAAAGAAACTTTGTGTTCCCAACAAGCTAGGTGAAGTACGGCTTTCACACACACTTATCTATCAGAACTGAGCATGTGGAGAGACGTTCGTTCATCTAGCAAAAAAGGGAACGGGTTATAGGGGAAACTTTTACTCTGGTTTCTCAGTCTGTTTCCTAGTGCCGGTTTGAAGTTCCTGCAGTTTGCACTGTAAAACCGAGTTGGAGCTAGTACCTCCCCATATATATGTATGGATTGGAGTTTGCAAGTGAAAAGAAACTTTGTGTTCCCAACAAGCTAGGTGAAGGCCGGCTTTCACACACACTTATCTCTCAGAACTGAGCATGTGGAGAGACGTTCGTTCATCTAGCACAAAAGGAACGGGTTGAAGGGGAAACTTTTACTCTGGAATCTCAGTCTGTTTCCTAGTGCCGGTTTGAAGTTCCTGCAGTTTTCACTGTAAAACCGACTTGGAGCTAGTACTTCCCCTTATATATGTATGGAGTGGATACTGCAACTGAAAAGAAACTTTGTGTTCCCAAAATCTAGGTGAAGGACGGCTTTCACACACACTTATCTCTCAGAACTGAGCATGTGGAGAGACGTTCGTTCATGTAGCAAAAAAGGGAACGGGTTGCATGGGAAACTTTTACTCTGGTTTCTCAGTCTGTTTCCTAGTGCCGGTTTGAAGTTCCTGCAGTATGCACTGTAAAACCGAGTTGGAGCTAGTACCTCCCCATATATATGTATGGAGTGGAAATTGCAAGTGAAAAGAAACTATGTGTTCCCAACAAGCTAGGTGAAGGACGGCTTTCACACACACTTATCTCTCAGAACTGAGCATGTGGAGAGACGTTCGTTCATCTAGCAAAAAGGGAACGGGTTGCAGGAGAAACTTTTACTCTGGTTTCTCAGACTGTTTCCTAGTGCCGTTTTGAAGTTCCTGCAGTTTGCCCTGTAAACCCGAGTTGGAGCTAGTACCTCCCCATATATATGTATGGAGTGGATTTTGCAACTGAAAAGAAACTTTGTGTTCCCAACAAGCTAGGTGAAGGACGGCTTTCACACACACTTATCTCTCAGAACTGAGCATGTGGAGAGACGTTCGTTCATGTAGCACAAATGTAACGGGTTGCAGGAGAAACTTTTACTCTGGTTTCTCAGTCTGTTTCCTAGTGCATGTTTGAAGTTCCTGCAGTTTTCACTGTAAACCGAGTTGGAGCTAGTACCTCCCCTTATATATATATGGAGTGGATTTTGCAACTGAAAAGAAACTTTGTGTTCCCAAAATCTAGGTGTAGGACGGCTTTCACACACACTTATCTCTCAGATCTTAGCATGTGGAGAGACGTTCGTTCATGTAGCAAAATGGAACGGGTTGCAGGGGAAACTTTTACTCTGGTTTCTCAGTCTGTTTCCTAGTGCCGGTTTGAAGTTCCTGCAGTTTGCACTGTAAAATCGAGTTGGAGCTAGTACCTCCCCACATATATGTACGGGGTGGAGTTTGCAACTGAAAAGAAACTTTGTGTTCCCAACAAGCTAGGTGAAGGACGGCTTTCACCCACACTTATCTCTCAGAATTGAGCATGTGGAGAGACGTTCGTTCATCTAGCACAAAGGGAACGGGTTGCAGGAGAAACTTTAACTCTGGTCTCTCAGTCTGTTTCCTAGTGCCGGTTTGAAGTTCCTGCAGTTTGCACTGTAAAACCGAGTTGGAGCTAGTACCTACACATATATATTTATGGAGTGGAGTTTGCAACTGAAAAGAAACTTTGTGTTCCCAAAATCTCGGTGAAGGGCGGCTTTCACACACACTTACCTCTCAGAAATGAGCATGTGGAGAGACGTTCGTTCATGTAGCAAAAAAAGGAACGGGTTGCAGGGGAAACTTTTACTCTGGTTTCTCATTCTGTTTCCTAGTGCCGGTTTGAAGTTCCTGCAGCTTGCACTGTAAAACATTGTTGGAGCTAGTACCTCCCCATATATATGTATGGAGTGGAGTTTGCAACTTAAAAGAAACTTTGTGTTAGCAACAAGCTAGGTGAAGGACGGCTTTCACACACATTTATCTCTCAGAACTGAGCATGTAGAGAGACGTTCGTTCATCTAGCACAAAAGGAACGGGTTGAAGGAGAAACTTTTACTCTGGTTTCTCAGTCTGTTTCCTAGTGCAGGTTTGAAGTTCCTGCAGTTTTCACTGTAAACCGAGTTGGAGCTAGTACCTCCCCTTATATATATATGGAGTGGATTTTGCAACTGAAAAGAAACTTTGTGTTCCCAAAATCTAGGTGAAGGACGGCTTTCACACACACTTATCTCTCAGATCTGAGCATGTGGAGAGACGTTCGTTCATGTAGCAAAAAAAGGAACGGGTTGCAGGGGAAACTTTTACTCTGGATTCTCATTCTGTTTCCTAGTGCCGGTTTGAAATTCCTGCAGTTTGCACTGTAAAACATTGTTGGAGCTAGTACCTCCCCATATATATGTATGGAGTGGAGTTTGCAACTTAAAAGAAACTTTGTGTTAGCAACAAGCTAGGTGAAGGACGGCTTTCACACACATTTATCTCTCAGAACTGAGCATGTGGAGAGACGTTCGTTCATCTAGCACAAAAGGAACGGGTTGCAGGAGAAACTTTTACTCTGGTTTCTCAGTCTGTTTCCTAGTTCCGGTTTGAAGTTCCTGCAGTTCTCACTGTAAAACCGTGTTGGAGCTAGTACCTCCCCTTATATATGTATGGAGTGGATTTTGCAACTGAAAAGAAACTTTGTGTTCCCAAAATCTAGGTGAAGGCCGGCTTTCACACACACTTATCTCTCAGAACTGAGCATGTGGAGAGACGTTCGTTCATCTAGCACAAAAGGAACGGGTTGAAGGAGAAACTTTTACTCTGGTTTCTCAGTCTGTTTCCTAGTGCCGGTTTGAAGTTCCTGCAGTTTTCAGTGTAAAACCGACTTGGAGCTAGTACCTCCACTTATATAAGTATGGAGTGGATTTTGCAACTGAAAAGAAACTTTGTGTTCCCAAAATCTAGGTGAAGGGCGGCTTTCACACACACTTATCTCTCAGAACTGAGCATGTGGAGAGACGTTCGTTCATGTAGCAAAAAAAGGAACGGGTTTCAGGGGAAACTTTTACTCTGGTTTCTCATTCTGTTTCCTAGTGCCGGTTTGAAGTTCCTGCAGTTTGCACTGTAAAACATTGTTGTAGCTAGTACCTCCCCATATATATGTATGGAGTGGAGTTTGCAACTGAAAAGAAACTTTGTGTTCCCAACAAGCTAGGTGGAGGACGGCTTTCACACACATTTATCTCTCAGAACTGAGCATGTGGAGAGACGTTCGTTCATCTAGCATAAAGGGAACGGGTTGCAGGAGAAACTTTTACTCTGGTTCCTCAGTCTGTTTCCTAGTGCCGGTTTGAAGTTCCTGCAGTTTGCACTGTAAAACCGAGTTGGAGCTAGTACCTACCCATATATATTTATGGAGTGGAGTTTGCAACTGAAAAGAAACTTTGTGTTCCCAAAATCTCGGTGAAGGGCGGCTTTCACACACACTTATCTCTCAGAACTGAGCATGTGGAGAGTCGTTCGTTCATGTAGCAAAAATGGAACGGTTTGCAGTAGAAACTTTTACTCTGGTTTCTCAGTCTGTTTCCTAGTGCCGTTTTGAAGTTCCTGCAGTTTGCACTGTAAAACCGTGTTGGAGCTAGTACCTCCCCATATATATGTATGGAGTGGAGTTTGCAAGTGAAAAGAAACATTGTGTTCCCAACAAGCTAGGTGAAGGACGGCTTTCACCCACACTTAACTCTCAGAACTGAGCATGTGGAGAGACGTTCGTTCATTTAGCACAAAGGAACGGGTTGCAGGAGAAACTTTTACTCGGGTTTCTCAGTCTGTTTCCTAGTGCCGGTTTGAAGTACCTGCATTTTGCACTGTAAAAAACGAGTTGGAGATAGAACCTCCCCATATATATGTATGGATTGGAGTTTGCAACTGAAAAGAAACTTTGTGTTCCCAACAAGCTAGGTGAAGGGCGGCTTTCACACACACTTATCTCTCAGAACTGAGCATGTGGAGAGACGTTCGTTCATTTAGCATAAAGGGAACGGGTTGCAGGAGAAATTTTTCTCTGGTTTCTCAGTCTGTTTCCTTGTGCCGGTTTGAAGTTCCTGCAGTTTGCACTGTAAAACCGAGTTGAAGCTAGTACATCCCCATACATATGTATGGAGTGGAATTTGCAAGTGAAAAAAACTTTGTGTACCCAACAACCTAGGTGAAGGACGGCTTTCACACACACTTATCTCTCAGAACTGAGCATGTGGAGAGACGTTCGTTCATCTAGCACAAAGGGAACGGGTTGCAGGGGAAACATTTACTCTGGTTTCTCAGTCTGTTTCCTAGTGCCGGTTTGAAGTTCCTGCAGTTTGCACTGTAAAACCGAGTTGGAGCTAGTACCTCCCCATATATATGTATGGATTGGAGTTTGCAAGTGAAAAGATACTTTGTGTTCCCAAAAGCTAGGTGAATGACGGCTTTCACACACACTTATCTCTCAGAACTGAGCATGTGGAGAGACGTTCGTTCATCTAGCACAAAAGGAACGGGTTGCAGGAGAAACTTTTACTCTGGTTTCTCAGTCTGTTTCCTAGTGCCGGTTTGAAGTTCCTGCAGTTTTCACTGTAAAACCGAGTTGGAGCTAGTACTTCCCCTTATATATGTATGGAGAGGATTTTGCAACTGAAAAGAAACTTTGTGTTCCCAAAATCTAGGTGAAGGTCGGCTTTCACACACACTTATCTATCAGAACTGAGCATGTGGAGAGACGTTCGTTCATCTAGCACAAAGGATCGGGTTGCAGGAGAAACTTTTACTCTGGTTTCTCAGTCTGTTTCCTAGTGCCGGTTTGAAGTTCCTGCATTTTGCACTGTAAAAACCGAGGTGGAGATAGAACCTCCCCATATATATGTATGGAGTGGAGTGTGCAACTGAAAAGAATCTTTGTGTTCCCAACAAGCTAGGTGAAGTTCGGCTTTCACACACACTTATCTCTCAGAACTGAGCATGTGGAGAGACGTTCGTTCATCTAGCATAAATGGAACGGGTTGCAGGAGAAATTTTTACTCTGGTTTCTCAGTCTGTTTCTTGGTGCCGGTTTGAAGTTCCTGCAGTTTGCACTGTAAAACCGAGTTGGAGTTAGTACCTCCCCATATATATGTACAGAGTGGAGTTTGCAACTGAAAAGAAACGTTGTGTTCCCAACAAGCTAGGTGAAGTGCGGCTTTCACACACACTTATCTCTCAGAACTGAGCATGTGGAGAGACGTTCGTTCATCTAGCACAAAAGGAACGGGTTGCAGGAGAAACTTTTACTCTGGTTTCTCAGTCTGTTTCCTAGTGCTGTTTTGAAGTTCCTGCAGTTTTCTCTGTAAAACCGAGTTGGGGCTAGTACCTCCCCTTATATATGTATGGAGAGGATTTTGCAACGGAAAAGAATCTTTGTGTTCCCAAAATCTAGGTGAAGGTCGGCTTTCACACACACTTATATCTCAGAACTGAGCATGTGGAGAGACGTTCTTTCATGTAGCAAAATAGGGAACGGGTTGCAGGGGAAACTTTTACTCTGGTTTCTCAGTCTGTTTCCTAGTGCCGGTTTGAAGTTCCTGCTTTTTGCACTGTAAAACCGAGTTGGAGTTTGTACCTCCCCATATATATGTACGGAGTGGAGTTTGCAACTGAAAAGAAACGTTGTGTTCCCAACAAGCTAGGTGAAGGGCGGCTTTCACACACACTTATCTCTCAGAACTGAGTATGTGGAGAGACGTTCGTTCATCTAGCGTAAAGGGAACGGTTTGCAGGAGAAACTTTTACTCTTGTTTCTCAGTCTGTTTCCTAGTGCCGGTTTGAAGATCCTGCAGTTTTCACTGTAAAACCGAGTTGGGGCTAGTATCTCCCCATATATATGTATGGAGTGGATTTTGCAACTGAAAAGAAACTTTGTGTTCCCAACAAGCTAGGTGAAGGACGGCTTTCACACACACTTATCTCTCAGAACTGAGCATGTGGAGAGACGTTCGTTCATCTAGCACAAAGTTAACGGGTTGCAGGGGATACTTTTACTCTGGTTTGTCATTCTGTTTCCTAGTGCCGGTTTGAAGTTCCGGCAGTTTTCACTGTAAAACCGAGTTGGAGCTAGTACCTCCCCATATATATGTATGGAGTGGATTTTGCAACTTAAAAGAAACTTTGTGTTCCCAAAAAGCTAGGGGAAGGACGGATTTCACACACACTTATCTCTCAGAACTGAGCATGTGGAGAGACGTTCTTTCATGTAGCAAAAAAGGGAACGGGTTGCAGGGGAAACTTTTACTCTGGTTTATCAGTCTGTTTCCTAGTGACGGTTTGAAGTTCCTGCAGTTTGCACTGTAAAACCGAGTTGGAGCTAGTACCTCCCCATATATATGTACGGAGTGGAGTTTGCAACTGAAAATAAACTTTGTGTTCCCAACAAGCTAGGAGAAGGACGGCTTTCACACACATTTATCTCTCAGAATTGAGCATGTGGAGAGACGTTCGTTCATCTAGCACAAAGGGAACGGGTTGCAGGTGAAACTTTTACTCTGGTTTCTCAGTCTGTTTCCTAGTGCCGGTTTGAAGTTCCTGCATTTTGCACTGTAAAAACCGAGTTGGAAATAGTACCTCCCCATATATATGTACGAAGTGGAGTTTGCAACTGATAATAAACTTTGTGTTAACAACAAGCTAGGTGAAGGACGGCTTTCACACACACTTATCTCTCAGAATTGAGCATGTGGAGAGACGTTCGTTCATCTAGCACAAAAGGAACGGGTTGCTGGAGAAACTTTTACTCTGGTTTCTCAGTCTGTTTCCTAGTGCCGGTATGAAGTTCCTGCAGTTTGCACTGTAAAACCGAGTTGGAGCTAGTACCTACCCATATATATGTATGGAGTGGAGTTTGCATGTGAAAAGAAACTTTGTGTTCCCAACAAGCTAGGTGAAGGACGGCTTTCACACACACTTATCTCTCAGAGCTGAGCATGTGGAGAGACTTTCGTTCATCTAGCACAAAGGGAACGGGTTGCAGGGAAACTTTTACTCTGGTTTCTCAGTCTGTTTCCTAGTGCCTGTTTGAAGTTCCTGCAGTTTGCACTGTAAAACCGAGTTGGAGCTAGTACCTCCTATATATATGTACGGAGTGGAGTTTGCAAGTGATAAGAAACTTTGTGTTCCCAACAAGCTAGATGAAGGACGGCTTTCACACACTCTTATCCCTCAGAACTGAGCATGTGGTGAGACTTTCGTTCATCTAGCACAAAGGGAACGGGATGCAGGAGAAACTTTTGCTCTGGTTTCTCAGTCTGTTTCCTAGTGCCGGTTTGAAGTACCTGCAGTTTGCACTGTAAAACCGAGTTGGAGCTAGTACCTCCCCCCATATATGTATGGAGTGGAGTTTGCAACTGAAAGAAACTTTGTGTTCCCAACAAGCTCGGTGAAGTACGGCTTTCACACACACTTATCTCTTAGAACTGAGCATGTGGAGAGAGGTTCATTCATTTAGCACAAAGAGAACGGGTTGCAGGAGATACTTTTACTCTGGTTTCTCAGTCTGTTTCCTAGTGCCGGTTTGAAGTTCCTGCAGTTTTCACTGTAAAACCGAGTTGGAGCTAGTACCTCCCCATATATATGTATGGAGTGGATTTTGCAACTGAAAAGAAACTTTGTGTTCCCAAAAAGCTAGGGGAAGAATGGATTTCACACACACTTATATATCAGAACTGAGCATGTGGAGAGACGTTCGTTCATCTAGCAAAAAAGGGAACGGGTTGCAGGGGAAACTTTTACTCTGGTTTATCAGTCTGTTTCCTAGTGACGGTTTGAAGTTCCTGCAGTTTGCACTGTAAAACCGAGTTGGAGCTAGTACCTCCCCATATATATGTACGGAGTGGAGTTGGCAACTGAAAATAAACTTTGTGTTCCCAACAAGCTAGGTGAAGGACGGCTTTCACACACACTTATCTCTCAGAATTGAGCATGTGGAGAGACATTCGTTCATCTAGCACAAAGGGAACGGGTTGCAGGAGAAACTTTTACTCTGGTTTCTCAGTCTGTTTCCTAGTGCCGTTTTGAAGTTCCTGCAGTTTTCACTGTAAAACCGAGTTGGAGCTAGTACCTCCCCATATATATATATGGAGTGGAGTTTGCAAGTGAAAAAAAACTTTGTGTTCCCAACAAGCTATGTGAAGGACGGCTTTCACCCACAGTTATCTCTCAGAACTGAGCATGTGGAGAGACGTTCGTTCATCTAGCACAAACGGAACGGTTTGCAGGAAAGACTTTTACTCTGTTTTCTCAGTCGGTTTCCTAGTGCCGGTTTGAAATTCCTGCTGTTTGCACTGTAAAACCGAGTTGGAGCTAGTACCTCCCCATATATATGTATGGAGTGGAGTTTGGAACTGAAAAGAAACTTTGTGTTCCCAACAAGCTAGGTGAAGGACGGCTTTCACACACACTTATCACTCAGAACTGAGCATGTGGAGAGACGTTCGTTCATCTAGCACAAAGTTAACGGGTTGCAGGAGATACTTTTACTCTGGTTTCTCATTCTGTTTCCTAGTGCCGGTTTGAAGTTCCTGCAGTTTTCACTGTAAAACCGAGTTGGAGCTAGTACCTCCCCATGTATATGTATGGAGTGGATTTTGCAACTTAAAAGAAACTTTGTGTTCCCAAAAAGCTAGGGGAAGGACGGATTTCACACACACTTATCTATCAGAAGTGAGCATGTGGAGAGACGTTCGTTCATCTAGCAAAAAAGGGAACGTGTTGCAGGGGAAACTTTTACTCTGGTTTATCAGTCTGTTTCCTAGTGACGGTTTGAAGTTCCTGCAGTTTGCACTGTAAAACCGATTTGGAGCTAGTACCTCCCCATATATATGTACGGAGTGGAGTTTGCAACTGAAATTAAACTTTGTGTTCCCAACAAGCTAGGAGAAGGACGGCTTTCACACACACTTATCTCTCAGAATTGAGCATGTGGAGAGACGTTCGTTCATCTAGCACAAAGGGAACGGGTTGCAGGTGAAACTTTTACTCTGGTTTCTCAGTCTGTTTCCTAGTGCCGGTTTGAAGTTCCTGCATTTTGCACTGTAAAAACCGAGTTGGAAATAGTACTTCCCCATATATATGTACGAAGTGGAGTTTGCAACTGAAAATAAACTTTGTGTTAACAACAAGCTAGGTGAAGGACGGCTTTCACACACACTTATCTCTCACAATTGAGCATGTGGAGAGACGTTCGTTCATCTAGCACAAAAGGAACGGGTTGCTGGAGAAACTTTTACTCTGGTTTCTCAGTCTGTTTCCTAGTGCCGGTTTGAAGTTCCTGCAGTTTGCACTGTAAAACCGAGTTGGAGCTAGTACCTCCCCATATATATGTATGGAGTGGAGTTTGCAAGTGAAAAGAAACTTTGTGTTCCCAACAAGCTAGGTGAAGGACGGCTTTCACACACACTTATCTCTCAGAGCTGAGCATGTGGAGAGACTTTCGTTCATCTAGCACAAAGGGAACGGGTTGCAGGGAAACTTTTACTCTGGTTTCTCAGTCTGTTTCCTAGTGCCTGTTTGAAGTTCCTGCATTTTGCACTGTAAAACCGAGTTGGAGCTAGTACCTCCCATATATATGTACGGAGTGGAGTTTGCAAGTGATAAGAAACTTTGTGTTCCCAACAAGCTAGATGAAGGACGGCTTTCACACACACTTATCCCTCAGAACTGAGCATGTGGTGAGACGTTCGTTCATCTAGCACAAAGGGAACGGGATGCAGGAGAAACTTTTACTCTGGTTTCTCATTCTGTTTCCTAGTGCCGGTTTGAAGTACCTGCAGTTTGCACTGTAAAACCGAGTTGGAGCTAGTACCTCCCCCCATATATGTATGGAGTGGAATTTGCAACTGAAAAGAAACTTTGTGTTCCCAACAAGCTCGGTGAAGTACGTCTTTCACACACACTTATCTCTTAGAACTGAGCATGTGGAGAGAGGTTCATTCATTTAGCACAAAGAAAACGGGTTGCAGGAGATACTTTTACTCTGGTTTCTCAGTCTGTTTCCTAGTGCCGGTTTGAAGTTCCTGCAGTTTTCACTGTAAAACCGAGTTGGAGCTAGTACCTCCCCATATATATGTATGGAGTGGATTTTGCAACTGAAAAGAAACTTTGTGTTCCCAAAAAGCTAGGGGAAGAATGGATTTCACACACACTTATATATCAGAACTGAGCATGTGGAGAGACGTTCGTTCATCTAGCAAAAAAGGGAACGGGTTGCAGGGGAAACTTTTACTCTGGTTTATCAGTCTGTTTCCTAGTGACGGTTTGAAGTTCCTGCAGTTTGCACTGTAAAACCGAGTTGGAGCTAGTACCTCCCCTTATATATGTACGGAGTGGAGTTTGCAACTGAAAATATACTTTGTGTTCCCAACAAGCTAGGTGAAGGACGGCTTTCACACACACTTATCTCTCAGAATTGAGCATGTGGAGAGACGTTCGTTCATGTAGCACAAAGGAATCGGTTTGCCGGAGAAACTTTTATTCTGGTTTCTCAGTCGGTTTCCTAGTGCCGGTTTGAAGTTCCTGCAATTTGCACTGTAAAAACCGATTTGGAGATAGTACCTCCCCATATATATGTATGGAGTGGAGTTTGCAAGTGAAAAGAAACTTTGTGTTCCCAACAAGCTAGGTGAAGGACGGCTTTCACACACACTTATCTCTCAGAAGTGAGCATGTGGAGAGACGTTCGTTCATCTAGCATAAAGTGAACGGGTTGCAGGAGAACCCTTTACTCTGGTTTCTCAGTCTGTTTCCTAGTGCCGTTTTGAAGTTCCTGCAGTTTGCACTGTAAAACCGAGTTGGAGCTAGTACCTCCCCATATATATGTACGGAGTGGAGTTTGCAACTGAAAAGAAACTTTGTGTTCCCAACAAGCTAAGTGAAGGACGGCTTTCACACACACTTATCTCTCAGAACTGAGCATGTGGAGAGACGTTCGTTCATCTAGCATAAAGGGAACGGGTTGCAGGAGAACCCTTTTCTCTGGTTTCTCAGTCTGTTTCCTAGTGCCGTTTTGAAGTTCCTGCAGTTTGCACTGTAAAACCGAGTTGGAGCTAGTACCTCCCCATATATATGTACGGAGTGGGGTTTGCAACTGAAAAGAAACTTTGTTTTCCCAACAAGCTAAGTGAAGGACGGCTTTCACACACACTTATCTCTCAGAACTGAGCATGTGGAGAGACGTTCGTTCATCTAGCACAAAGGGAACGGGTTGCAGGAGAAACTTTTACTCTGGTTTCTCAGTCTGTTTCCTAGTGCCGGTTTGAAGTTCCTGCAGTTTTCACTGTAAAACCGAGTTGGAGCTAGTACCTCCCCATATATATATATGGAGTGGAATTTGCAAGTGAAAAAAAACTTTGTGTTTCTAACAAGCTATGTGAAGGACGGCTTTCACCCACAGTTATCTCTCAGAACTGAGCATGTTGAGAGAAGTTCGTTCATCTAGCACAAACGGAACGGGTTGCAGGAAAGACTTTTACTCTGTTTTCTCAGTCTGTTTCCTAGTGCCGGTTTGAAATTCCTGCAGTTTGCACTGTAAAACCGAGTTGGAGCTAGTACCTCCCCATATATATGTATGGAGTGGATTTTGCAACTGAAAAGAAGCTTTGTTTTCCCAACAAGCTATGTGAAGGACGGCTTTCACACACATTTATCTCTCAGAAATGAGCATGTGGAGAGACGTTCGTTTATCTAGCAAAAAAGGGAACGGGTTGCAGGGGAAACTTTTACTCTGGTTTCTCAGTCTGTTTCCTAGTGCCGGTTTGAAGTTCCTGCAGTTTGCACTGTAAAACCGAGTTGGAGCTAGTACCTCGCCATATATATGTATGGACTGGAGTTTGCAAGTGAAAAGAAACTTGGTGTTCCCAACAAGCTAGTTGAAGGACGGCTTTCACCCACACTTATCTCTCAGAACTGAGCATGTGGAGAGACGTTCTTACATCTAGCACAAAGGGAACGGGTTGCAGGAGAAACTCTTACTCTGGATTCTCAGTCTGTTTCGTAGTGCCGGTTTGAAGTTCCAGCAGTTTGCACTGTAAAACCGAGTTGGAGCTAGTACCTCCCCATATATATGTATGGAGTGGAGTTTGCAACTGAAAAGAAACTTTGTGTTCCCAACAAGCTAGGTTAAGGACGGCTTTCACACACACTTATCTCTCAGAACTGAGCATGTGGAGAGACGTTCGTTCATCTAGCACAATGGGAACGTGTTGCAGGAGAAACTTTTACTCTGGTTTCTCAGTCTGTTTCCTAGTGCCGGTTTGAAGTTCCTGCAATTTGCACTGTAAAATCCGAATTTGAGCTAGTACCTCCCCATATATATGTATGGAGTGGAGTTTGCAAGTGAAAAGAAACTTTGTGTTCCCAACAAGCTAGGTGAAGGACGGCTTTCACACACACTTATCTCTCAGAACTGAGCATGAGGAGAGACGTTCGTTCATCTAGCATAAAAGGAACGGGTTGCTGGAGAAACTGTTACTCTGATTTCTCAGTCTGTTTCCTAGTGCCGGTTTGAAATTCCTGCAGTTTGCACTGTAAAACCGAGTTGGAGCTAGTACCTCCCCATATATATGTATGGAGTGGAGTTTGCATGTGAAAAGAAACTTTGTGTTCCCAACAAGCTAGGTGAAGGACGGCTTTCACCCACACTTATCTCTCAGAACAGAGCATGTGGAGAGACGTTCGTTCATGAAGCATAAAGGGAAAGGTTTGCAGGAGAAACTTTTACTCTGGTTTCTCTTTCTGTTTCCTAGTGCAGTTTTGAAGTTCCTGCAGTTTGCACTGTAAAACAGATTTGGAGCTAGTACCTCCCCATATATATGTACGGAGTGGAGTTTGCAACTGAAAATAAACTTTGTGTTCCCAACAAGCTAGGTGAAGGACGGCTTTCACACACACTTATCTCTCAGAATTGAGCATGTGGAGAGACGTTCGTTCATGTAGCCAAAAAGGGAACGGGTTGCAGGGGAAACATTTACTCTGGTTTCTCAGTCTGTTTCCTAGTGCCGGTTTGAAGTTCCTGCAGTTTGCACTGTAAAACAGAGTTGGAGCTAGTACCTCCCCATATATATGTATTGAGTGGAATTTGCAAGTGAAAAGAATCTTTGTGTTCCCAACAAGCTAGGTGAAGGACGGCTTTCACACACACTTATCTCTCAGAAGTGAGCATGTGGAGTGACGTTCGTTCATGTAGCAAAAAAGGGAACGGGTTGCAGGGGAAACTTTTACTCTGGTTTCTCAGTCTGTTTCCTAGTGCCGGTTTGAAGTACCTGCAGTTTGCACTGTAAAACCGAGTTGGAGCTAGTACCTCCCCCCATATATGTATGGAGTGGAGTTTGCAACTGAAAAGAAACTTTGTGTTCCCAACAAGCTCGGTGAAGTACGGCTTTCACACACACTTATCTCTTAGAACTGAGCATGTGGAGAGAGGTTCATTCATTTAGCACAAAGAGAACGGGTTGCAGGAGATACTTTTACTCTGGTTTCTCAGTCTGTTTCCTAGTGCCGGTTTGAAGTTCCTGCAGTTTTCACTGTAAAACCGAGTTGGAGCTAGTACCTCCCCATATATATGTATGGAGTGGATTTTGCAACTGAAAAGAAACTTTGTGTTCCCAAAAAGCTAGGGGAAGAATGGATTTCACACACACTTATATATCAGAACTGAGCATGAGGAGAGACGTTCGTTCATCTAGCAAAAAAGGGAACGGGTTGCAGGGGAATCTTTTACTCTGGTTTATCAGTCTGTTTCTTAGTGACGGTTTGAAGTACCTGCAGTTTGCACTGTAAAACCGAGTTGGAGCTAGTACCTCCCCTTATATATGTACGGAGTGGAGTTTGCAACTGAAAATAAACTTTGTGTTCCCAACAAGCTAGGTGAAGGACGGCTTTCACACACACTTATCTCTCAGAATTGAGCATGTGGAGAGACGTTCGTTCATGTAGCAAAAAACGGAACGGGTTGCAGGGGAAACATTTACTCTGGTTTCTCAGTCTGTTTCTTAGTGCCGGTTTGAAGTTCCTGCAGTTTGCACTGTAAAACAGAGTTGGAGCTAGTACCTCCCCATATATATGTATGGAGTGGAATTTGCAAGTGAAAAGAAACTTTGTGTTCCCAACAAGCTAGGTGAAGGACGGCTTTCACCCACACTTATCTCTCAGAAATGAGCATGTGGAGAGACTTTCGTTCATGTAGCACAAAGGGAACGGGTTGCCGGAGAAACTTTTATTCTGGTTTCTCAGTCGGTTTCCTAGTGCCGGTTTGAAGTTCCTGCAATTTGCACTGTAAAAACAGAGTTGGAGATAGTACCTCCCCATATATATATATGGAGTGGAGTTTGCAAGTGAAAAGAAACTTTGTGTTCCCAACAAGCTAGGTGAAGGACGGCTTTCACACACACGTATCTCTCAGAAGTGAGCATGTGGAGAGACGTTCGTTCATCTAGCATAAAGTGAACGGTTTGCAGGAGAACCCTTTACTCTGGTTTCTCAGTCTGTTTCCTAGTGCCGTTTTGAAGTTCCTGCAGTTTGCACTGTAAAACCGAGTTGGAGCTAGTACCTCCCCATATATATGTACGGAGTGGAGTTTGCAACTGAAAAGAAACTTTGTGTTCCCAACAAGCTAAGTGAAGGACGGCTTTCACACACACTTATCTCTCAGAACTGAGCATGTGGAGAGACGTTCGTTCATCTAGCATAAAGGGAACGGTTTGCAGGAGAACCCTTTACTCTGGTTTCTCAGTCTGTTTCCTAGTGCCGTTTTGAAGTTCCTGCAGTTTGCACTGTAAAACCGAGTTGGAGCTAGTACCTCCCCATATATATGTACGGAGTGGAGTTTGCAACTGAAAAGAAACTTTGTGTTCCCAACAAGCTAAGTGAAGGACGGCTTTCACACACACTTATCTCTCAGAACTGAGCATGTGGAGAGACGTTCGTTCATCTAGCATAAAGGGAACGGGTTGCAGGAGAACCCTTACTCTGGTTTCTCAGTCTGTTTCCTAGTGCCGGTTTGAAGTTCCTGCAGTTTTCACTGTAAAACCGAGTTGGAGCTAGTACCTCCCCATATATATATATGGAGTGGAGTTTGCAAGTGAAAAAAAACTTTGTGTTTCTAACAAGCTATGTGAAGGACGGCTTTCACTCACAGTTATCTCTCAGAACTGAGCATGTTGAGAGAAGTTCGTTCATCTAGCACAAACGGAACGGGTTGCAGGAAAGACTTTTACTCTGTTTTCTCAGTCTGTTTCCTAGTGCCGGTTTGAAATTCCTGCAGTTTGCAGTGTAAAACCGAGTTGGAGCTAGTACCTCCCCATATATATGTATGGAGTGGAGTTTGCATGTGAAAAGAAACTTTGTGTTCCCAACAAGATAGGTGAAGGACGGCTTTCACCCACACTTATCTCTCAGAACAGAGCATGTGGAGAGACGTTCGTTCATGAAGCATAAATGGAACGGGTTGCAGGAGAAACTTTTACTCTGGTTTCTCTTTCTGTTTCCTAGTGCCGGTTTGAAGTTCCTGCAGTTTGCACTGTAAAACAGATTTGGAGCTAGTACCTCCCCATATATATGTACGGAGTGGAGTTTGCAACTGAAAATAAACTTTGTGTTCCCAACAAGGTAGGTGAAGGACGGCTTTCACACACACTTATCTCTCAGAATTGAGCATGTTGAGAGACGTTCGTTCATGTAGCAAAAAAGGGAACGGGTTGCAGGGGAAACATTTACTCTGGTTTCTCAGTCTGTTTCCTAGTGCCGGTTTGAAGTTCCTGCAGTTTGCACTGTAAAACAGAGTTGGAGCTAGTACCTCCCCATATATATGTACGGAGTGGTGTTTGCAACTGAAAAGAAACTTTGTGTTCCCATCAAGCTAGGTGAAGGACGGCTTTCACATACACTTATCTCTCAGAATTGAGCATGTGGAGAGACGTTCGTTCATGTAGCAAAAAAGGGAACGGGTTGCAGGGGAAACATTTACTCTGGTTTCTCAGTCTGTTTCCTAGTGCCGGTTTGAAGTTCCTGCAGTTTGCACTGTAAAACAGATTTGAAGCTAGTACCTCCCCATATATATGTACGGAGTGGAGTTTGCAACTGAAAATAAACTTTGTGTTCCCAAGAAGATAGGTGAAGGACGGCTTTCACACACACTTATCTCTCAGAATTGAGCATGTGGAGAGACGTTCGTTCATGTAGCAAAAAAGGGAACGGGTTGCAGGGGAAACATTTACTCTGGTTTCTCAGTCTGTTTCCTAGTGCCGGTTTGAAGTTCCTGCAGTTTGCACTGTAAAACAGAGTTGGAGCTAGTACCTCCCCATATATATGTACGGAGTGGTGTTTGCAACTGAAAAGAAACTTTGTGTTCCCATCAAGCTAGGTGAAGGACGGCTTTCACATACACTTATCTCTCAGAATTGAGCATGTGGAGAGACGTTCGTTCATGTAGCAAAAAAGGGAACGGGTTGCAGGGGAAACATTTACTCTGGTTTCTCAGTCTGTTTCCTAGTGCCGGTTTGAAGTTCCTGCAGTTTGCACTGTAAAACAGATTTGAAGCTAGTACCTCCCCATATATATGTACGGAGTGGAGTTTGCAACTGAAAATAAACTTTGTGTTCCCAAGAAGATAGGTGAAGGACGGCTTTCACACACACTTATCTCTCAGAATTGAGCATGTGGAGAGACGTTCGTTCATGTAGCAAAAAAGGGAACGGGTTGCAGGGGAAACATTTACTCTGGTTTCTCAGTCTGTTTCCTAGTGCCGGTTTGAAGTTCCTGCAGTTTGCACTGTAAAACAGAGTTGGAGCTAGTACCTCCCTATATATATGTATGGAGTGGAATTTGCAAGTGAAAAGAATCTTTGTGTTCCCAACAAGCTAGGTGAAGGACGGCATTCACCCACACTTATCTCTCAGAACTGAGCATGTGGAGAGACGTTCGTTCATGTAGCACAAAGGGAACGGGTTGCCGGAGAAACTTTTATTCTGGTTTCTCAGTCTGTTTCCTAGTGCCGGTTTGAATTTCCTGCAATTTGCACTGTAAAACCGAGTTGGAGATAGTACCTACCCATCTATATGTATGGAGTGGAGTTTGCAAGTGAAAAGAAACTTTGTGTTCCCAACAAGCTAGGTGAAGGACGGCTTTAACACACACTTATCTCTCAGAAGTGAGCATGTGGAGAGACGTTCGTTCATCTAGCATAAAGGGAACGGGTTGCAGGAGAACCCTTTACTCTGGTTTCTCAGTCTGTTTCCTACTGCCGGTTTGAAGTTCCTGCAGTTTGCACTGTAAAACCTAGTTGGAGCTAGTACCTCCCCATATATATGTACGGAGTGTTGTTTGCAACTGAAAAGAAACTTTGTGTTACCAACAAGCTAAGTGAAGGACGGCTTTCACACACACTTATCTCTCAGAACTGAGCATGTGGAGAGACGTTCGTTCATCTAGCATAAAGGGAACGGGTTGCAGGACAAACTTTTACTCTGGTTTCTCAGTCTGTTTCCTAGTGCCGGTTTGAAGTTCCTGCAGTTTGCACTGTAAAACCGAATTGAAGCTAGTACCTCCAAATATATATGTACGGAGTGGATTTTGCAACTGAAAAGAAACTATGTGTTCCCAACAAGCTAGGTGAAGGACGGCTTTCACACACACTTATCTCTCAGAACTGAGCATGTGGAGAGACGTTCGTTCATCTAGCACAAAGGGAACGGGTTGCAGGAGAAACTTTTACTCTGGTTTCTCAGTCTGTTTCCTAGTGCCGGTTTGAAGTTTCTGCATGTTTCACTGTAAAACCGAGTTGGAGCTAGTACCTCCCCATATATATATATGGAGTGGAGTTTGCAAGTGAAAAAAAACCTTGTGTTCCCAACAAGCTATGTGAAGGACGGCTTTCACCCACAGCTATCTCTCAGAACTGAGCATCTTGAGAGACGTTCGTTCATCTAGCACAAACGGAACGTGTTGCATGAAAGACTTTTACTCTGTTTTCTCAGTCTGTTTCCTAGTGCCGGTTTGAAGTTCCTGCAGTTTGCACTGTAAAACCGAGTTGGAGCTAGTACCTCGCCATATATATGTATAGACTGGAGTTTGCAAGTGAAAAGAAACATTGTGTTCCCAACAAGCTAGTTGAAAGACGGCTTTCACCCACACTTATCTCTCAGAACTGAGCATGTGGAGAGACGTTCTTACATCTAGCACAAAGGGAACGTGTTGCAGGAGAAACTTTTACTCTGGTTTCTCAGTCTCTTTCCTAGTGCCGGTTTGAAGTTCCAGCAGTTTGCACTGTAAAACCGATTTGGAGCTAGTACCTCCCCATATATATGTATGGAGTGGAGTTTGCAAGTGAAAAGAAACTTTGTGTTCCCAACAAGCTGGGTTAAGGGCGGCTTTCACACACACTTATCTCTCAGAACAGAGCATGTGGAGAGACGTTCGTTCATGAAGCATAAAGGGAACGGGTTGCCGGAGAAACTTTTACTCTGGTTTCTCAGTCTGTTTCCTTGTGCCGGTTTGAAGTTCCTGCAGTTTTCACTGTAAAACCGAGTTGGAGCTAGTACCTCCCCATATATATATATGGAGTCAAATTTGCAACTGAAATGAAACTTTGTGTTCCCAAAAAGCTAGGTGATGGAGGCTTTCAGACACACTTATCTCTCAGAACTGAGCATGTTGAGAGACGTTCGTTCATCTAGCAAAAATGGAACGGGTTGCAGGGGAAACTTTTACTCTGGTTTCTCAGTCTGTTTCCTAGTGCCGGTTTGAAGTTCCAGCAGTTTCCACTGTAAAACCGAGTTGGAGCTAGTACCTCCCCATACATTTGTATGGAGTGGAGTTTGCAACTGAAAAGAAATTTTGTGTTCCCCACAAGCTAGGTGAAGGACGGCTTTCACCCACACGTATCTCTCAGAAATGAGCATGTGGAGAGACGTTCGTTCATCTAGCACAAAGGGAACGGGTTGCTGGAGAAACTTTTACTCTGGTTTTTCAGTCTGTTTCCTAGTGCCGGTTTGAAATTCCTGCAGTTTGCCCTGTAAAACCGAGTTGGAGCTAGTACCTCCCCATATATATGTATTGAGTGGAGTTTGCAAGTGAAAAGAAACTGTGTTCCCAACAAGCTAGGTGAAGGACGGCTTTCACACACACTTATTTCTCAGAACTGAGCATGTGGAGAGACGTTCGTTCATCTAGCACAAAGGGAACGGGTTGCAGGAGAAACTTTTACTCTGGTTTCTCAGTCTGTTTCCTAGTGCCGGTTTGAAGTTCCTGCAGTTTGCACTGTAAAACCGATTTGGAGCTAGTACATCCCCATATATATGTATGGAGTGGAGTTTGCAAGTGAAAAGAATCTTTGTGTTCCCAACAAGCTAGGTGAAGGACGGCTTTCACACACACTTATCTCTCAGAACTGAGCATGTGGAGAGACGTTCGTTCATCTAGCATAAAAGGAATGGTTTGCAGGAGAAACTTTTACTCTGGTTTCTCAGTCTGTTTCCTAGTGCCGGTTTGAAGTTCCAGCAGTTTTCACTGTAAAACCGAGTTGGAGCTAGTACCTACCCATATATATGTATGGAATGTAGTTTGCAACTGAAAAGAAACTTTGTGTTCCCAACAAGCTAGGTGAAGGACGCTTTCACACACACTTATCTCTCAGAACTGAACATGTTGAGGGACGTTCGTTCATCTAGCACAAATGGAACGGGTTGCAGGAGAAACTTTTACTCTGGTTTCTCAGTCTGTTTCCTAGTGCCGGTTTGAAGTTCCTGCAGTTTTCACTATAAAAACGATTTGGAGCTAGTACCTCCCCATATATATGTATGGAATGGCGTTTGCAAGTGAAAAGAAACTTTGTGTTCCCAATAAGCTAGGTGAAGTACGGCTTTCACACACACTTATCTCTCAGAACTGAGCATGTGGAGAGACGTTCGTTCATCTAGCACAAAGGGAAAGGGTTGCAGGATAAACTTTTACTCTGGTTTCTCAGTATTTTTCCTAGTGCCGATTTGAATTTCCTGCAGTTTTCACTGTAAAACCGAGTTGGAGCTTGTACCTCCCCATATAAATGTATGGAGTGGAGTTTGCAAGTGAAAAGAAACTTTGTGTTCCCAACAAGCTAGGTGAAGGACGGCTTTCACACACACATATCTCTCAGAACTGAGCATGTGGAGAGACGTTCGTTCATCTAGCACAAAGGGAAAGGGTTGCAGTAGAAACTTTTACTCTGGTTTCTCAGTCTGTTTCCTAGTGCCGGTTTGAAGTTCCTGCAGTTTTCACTGTAAAACCGACTTGGAGCTAGTATCTCCCCATATATATGTATGGAGTGGATTTTGTAACTGAAAAGAAACTTTGTGTTCCCAAAAAGCTAGGTGAAGGACGGCTTTCACACACACTTATCTCTCAGAACTGAGCATGTGGAGAGACGTTCGTTCATCTAGCACAAAGGGAACGGGTTGCAGGAGAAACTTTTACTCTGGTTTCTCAGTCTTTTTCCTAGTGCCGGTTTGAAGTTCCTAAAGTTTTCACTGTAAAACCGAGTTGGAGCTATTACCTCCCCATATATATGTATGGAGTGGATTTTAACAGAAAAGAAACTTTGTGTTCAAAAAAAGCTACTGAAGGAGGCTTTCACACACACTTATCTCTCAGAACTGAGCATGTGGAGAGATATTCGTTCATCTAAGAAAAAGGGAACGGGTTGCAGGGGAAACTTTTACTCTGGTATCTCAGTCTGTTTCCTAGTGCCGGTTTGAAGTTCCTGCAGTTTTCACAGTAAAAACGATTTGGAGCTAGTACCTCCCCATATATATATATGGAATGGCGTTTGCAAGTGAAAAGAAACTTTGTGTTCTCAACAAGCTAGGTGAAGGACGGCTTTCACACACACTTATCTCTCAGAACTGAGCATGTGGAGAGACGTTCGTTCATCTAGCACAAAGGGAAAGTGTTGCAGGAGAAACTTTTACTCTGGTTTCTCAGTCTGTTTCCTAGTGCCGGTTTGAAGTTTCTGCATGTTTCACTGTAAAACCGAGTTGGAGCTAGTACCTCCCCATATATATATATGGAGTGGAGTTTGCAAGTGAAAAAAAACCTTGTGTTCCCAACAAGCTATGTGAAGGACGGCTTTCACCCACAGCTATCTCTCAGAACTGAGCATCTTGAGAGACGTTCGTTCATCTAGCACAAACGGAACGTGTTGCATGAAAGACTTTTACTCTGTTTTCTCAGTCTGTTTCCTAGTGCCGGTTTGAAGTTCCTGCAGTTTGCACTGTAAAACCGAGTTGGAGCTAGTACCTCGCCATATATATGTATAGACTGGAGTTTGCAAGTGAAAAGAAACATTGTGTTCCCAACAAGCTAGTTGAAAGACGGCTTTCACCCACACTTATCTCTCAGAACTGAGCATGTGGAGAGACGTTCTTACATCTAGCACAAAGGGAACGTGTTGCAGGAGAAACTTTTACTCTGGTTTCTCAGTCTCTTTCCTAGTGCCGGTTTGAAGTTCCAGCAGTTTGCACTGTAAAACCGATTTGGAGCTAGTACCTCCCCATATATATGTATGGAGTGGAGTTTGCAAGTGAAAAGAAACTTTGTGTTCCCAACAAGCTGGGTTAAGGGCGGCTTTCACACACACTTATCTCTCAGAACAGAGCATGTGGAGAGACGTTCGTTCATGAAGCATAAAGGGAACGGGTTGCCGGAGAAACTTTTACTCTGGTTTCTCAGTCTGTTTCCTTGTGCCGGTTTGAAGTTCCTGCAGTTTTCACTGTAAAACCGAGTTGGAGCTAGTACCTCCCCATATATATATATGGAGTCAAATTTGCAACTGAAATGAAACTTTGTGTTCCCAAAAAGCTAGGTGATGGAGGCTTTCAGACACACTTATCTCTCAGAACTGAGCATGTTGAGAGACGTTCGTTCATCTAGCAAAAAGGGAACGGGTTGCAGGGGAAACTTTTACTCTGGTTTCTCAGTCTGTTTCCTAGTGCCGGTTTGAAGTTCCAGCAGTTTCCACTGTAAAACCGAGTTGGAGCTAGTACCTCCCCATACATTTGTATGGAGTGGAGTTTGCAACTGAAAAGAAATTTTGTGTTCCCCACAAGCTAGGTGAAGGACGGCTTTCACCCACACGTATCTCTCAGAAATGAGCATGTGGAGAGACGTTCGTTCATCTAGCACAAAGGGAACGGGTTGCTGGAGAAACTTTTACTCTGGTTTTTCAGTCTGTTTCCTAGTGCCGGTTTGAAATTCCTGCAGTTTGCCCTGTAAAACCGAGTTGGAGCTAGTACCTCCCCATATATATGTATTGAGTGGAGTTTGCAAGTGAAAAGAAACTGTGTTCCCAACAAGCTAGGTGAAGGACGGCTTTCACACACACTTATTTCTCAGAACTGAGCATGTGGAGAGACGTTCGTTCATCTAGCACAAAGGGAACGGGTTGCAGGAGAAACTTTTACTCTGGTTTCTCAGTCTGTTTCCTAGTGCCGGTTTGAAGTTCCTGCAGTTTGCACTGTAAAACCGATTTGGAGCTAGTACATCCCCATATATATGTATGGAGTGGAGTTTGCAAGTGAAAAGAATCTTTGTGTTCCCAACAAGCTAGGTGAAGGACGGCTTTCACACACACTTATCTCTCAGAACTGAGCATGTGGAGAGACGTTCGTTCATCTAGCATAAAAGGAATGGTTTGCAGGAGAAACTTTTACTCTGGTTTCTCAGTCTGTTTCCTAGTGCCGGTTTGAAGTTCCAGCAGTTTTCACTGTAAAACCGAGTTGGAGCTAGTACCTACCCATATATATGTATGGAATGTAGTTTGCAACTGAAAAGAAACTTTGTGTTCCCAACAAGCTAGGTGAAGGACGCTTTCACACACACTTATCTCTCAGAACTGAACATGTTGAGGGACGTTCGTTCATCTAGCACAAATGGAACGGGTTGCAGGAGAAACTTTTACTCTGGTTTCTCAGTCTGTTTCCTAGTGCCGGTTTGAAGTTCCTGCAGTTTTCACTATAAAAACGATTTGGAGCTAGTACCTCCCCATATATATGTATGGAATGGCGTTTGCAAGTGAAAAGAAACTTTGTGTTCCCAATAAGCTAGGTGAAGTACGGCTTTCACACACACTTATCTCTCAGAACTGAGCATGTGGAGAGACGTTCGTTCATCTAGCACAAAGGGAAAGGGTTGCAGGATAAACTTTTACTCTGGTTTCTCAGTATTTTTCCTAGTGCCGATTTGAATTTCCTGCAGTTTTCACTGTAAAACCGAGTTGGAGCTTGTACCTCCCCATATAAATGTATGGAGTGGAGTTTGCAAGTGAAAAGAAACTTTGTGTTCCCAACAAGCTAGGTGAAGGACGGCTTTCACACACACATATCTCTCAGAACTGAGCATGTGGAGAGACGTTCGTTCATCTAGCACAAAGGGAAAGGGTTGCAGTAGAAACTTTTACTCTGGTTTCTCAGTCTGTTTCCTAGTGCCGGTTTGAAGTTCCTGCAGTTTTCACTGTAAAACCGACTTGGAGCTAGTATCTCCCCATATATATGTATGGAGTGGATTTTGTAACTGAAAAGAAACTTTGTGTTCCCAAAAAGCTAGGTGAAGGACGGCTTTCACACACACTTATCTCTCAGAACTGAGCATGTGGAGAGACGTTCGTTCATCTAGCACAAAGGGAACGGGTTGCAGGAGAAACTTTTACTCTGGTTTCTCAGTCTTTTTCCTAGTGCCGGTTTGAAGTTCCTAAAGTTTTCACTGTAAAACCGAGTTGGAGCTATTACCTCCCCATATATATGTATGGAGTGGATTTTAACAGAAAAGAAACTTTGTGTTCAAAAAAAGCTACTGAAGGAGGCTTTCACACACACTTATCTCTCAGAACTGAGCATGTGGAGAGACGTTCGTTCATCTAGCACAAAGGGAAAGGTTTGCAGGAGAAACTTTTACTCTGGTTTCTCAGTCTGTTTCCTAGTGCCGGTTTGAAGTTCCTGCAGGTTTCACTGTAAAACCGACATGGAGCTAGTATCTCCCCATATATATGTATGGAGTGGATTTTGCAACTGAAAAGGAACTTTGTGTTCCCAAAAAGCTAGGTGAATGACGGCTTTCACACACACTTATCTCTCAGAACTGAGCATGTGGAGAGACGTTCGTTCATCTAGCACAAAGGGAACGGGTTGCCGGAGAAACTTTTACTCTGGTTTCTCAGTCTGTTTCCTAGTGCCGGTTTGAAGTTCCTAAAGTTTTCACTGTAAAACCGAGTTGGAGCTATTACCTCCCCATATATATGTATGGAGTGGATTTTAAACTGAAAAGAAACTTTGTGTTCAAAAAAAGCTAGGTGAAGGAGGCTTTCACACACACTTATCTCTCAGAACTGAGCATGTGGAGAGACATTCGTTCATCTAAGAAAAAGGGAACGGGTTGCAGGGGAAACTTTTATTCTGGTATCTCAGTCTGTTTCCTAGTGCCGGTTTGAAGTTCCTGCAGTTTGCACTGTAAACCCGAGATGGAGCTAATACCACCCCATATATATGTATGGAGTGGAGTTTGCAACTGAAAAGAAACTTTGTGTTCCCAACAAGCTAGGTGAAGGACGGCTTTCAACCACACTTTTCTCTCAGAACTGAGTATGTGTAGAGACTTTCGTACATCTAGCACAAAGGGAACGGGTTGCTGGAGAAACTTTTACTCTGGTTTCTCAGTCTGTTTCCTAGTGCTGTTTTGAAGTTCCTGCAGTTTGTACTGCAAAACCGAGTTGGAGCTAGTACCTCGCCATATATATGTATGGAGTGGAGTTTGCAATTGAAAAGTAACTTTGTGTTCCCAACAAGCTAGGTGAAGGACGGCTTTCACACACATTTATCTCTCAGAACTGAGCATGTGGAGAGGCGTTCGTTCATCTAGCACAAAAGGAACGGTTTGCAGGAGAAACTTTTACTCTGGTTTCTCAGTCTGTTTAATAGTGCCGGTTTGAAATTCCTGCAGTTTTTACTGTAAAACTGAGTTGGAGCTAGTACATCCCCATATATATGTATGGAGTGGAGTTAGCAACTGAAAAGGAACTTTGTGTTCCCAACAAGCTAGGTAAAGAACGGCTTTCACACACACTTATCTCTCAGAACTGAGCATGTGGAGAGACGTTCGTTCATCTAGCACAAAAGGAACGCGTTGCAGGAGAAATTTTTACTCTGGTTCCTCAGTCTGTTTCCTAGTGCCGGTTTGAAGTTCCTGCAGTTTTCACTGTAAAACCGAGTTGGAGCTAGTACCTCCCCATATATATGTATGGAGTGGATTTTGCAACTGAAAAGAAGCTTTGTTTTCCCAACAAGCTATGTGAAGGCGGCTTTCACACACACTTATCTCTCAGAAATGAGCATGTGGAGAGACGTTCGTTCATCTAGCAAAAAAGGGAACGCGTTGCAGGGGAAACATTTACTCTGGTTTCTCAGTCTGTTTCCTAGTGTCGGTTTGATGTTCCTGCAGTTTTCACTGTAAAACCGAGTTGGAGCTAGTACCTCCCCATATAAATGTATGGAGTGTAGTTTGCAAGTGAAAAGAAACTTTGTGTTCCCAACAAGCTATGTGAAGGACGGCTTTCACACACTCTTATCTCTCAGAACTGAGCATGTGGAGAGACGTTCGTTCATCTAGCACAAAGGAACGCGTTGCAGGAGAAACTTTTACTCTGGTTTCTCAGTCTGTTTCCTAGTGCCGGTTTGAAGTTCCTGCAGTTTTCACTGTAAAACCGAGTTGGAGCTAGTACCTCCCCATATATATGTATGGAGTGGATTTTGCAACTGAAAAGAAGCTTTGTTTTCCCAACAAGCTATGTGAAGGACGGCATTCACACACACTTATCTCTCAGAAATGAGCATGTGGAGAGACGTTCGTTCATCTAGCAAAAAAGGGAACGGGTTGCAGGGGAAACTTTTACTCTGGTTTCTCAGTCTGTTTCCTAGTGCCGGTTTGAAGTTCCTGCAGTTTGCACTGTAAAACCGAGTTGGAGCTATTACCTCCAAATGTATATGTACGGATTGGAGTTTGCAAGTGAAAAGAAACTTTGTGTTCCCAACAAGCTAGGTGAAGGACGGCTTTCACACACACTTATCTCTCAGAACTTAACATGTGGAGAGACGTTCGTTCATCTAGCATAAAGGGAACGGGTTGCAGGGGAAACTTTTACTCTGGTTTCTCAGTCTGTTTCCTAGTGCCGGTTTGAAGTTCCAGCAGTTTGCACTGTAAAACAGAGTTGGAGCTAGTACCTCCCCATATATATGTATGGAGTGGAGTTTGCAAGTGAAAAGAAACTTTGTGTTCCCAACAAGCTATGTGAAGGACGGCTTTCACCCACATTTATCTCTCAGAACTGAGCATGTGGAGAGACGTTCTTTCATCTAGCACAAACGGATCGGTTTGCAGGAAAAACTTTTAATCTGTTTTCTCAGTCTGTTTCCTAGTGCCGGTTTGAAATTCCTGCAGTTTGCACTGTAAATCCGAGTTGGAGCTAGTACCTCCCCTTATAATTGTATGGAGTGGAGTTTGCAAGTGTAAAGAAACTTTGTGTTCCCAACAAGCTAGTTGAAGGACGGCTTTCACCCACACTTATCTCTCCGAACTGAGCATGTGGAGAGACGTTCTTACATCTAGCACAAAGGGAACGGGTTGCAGGAGAAACTTTTACTCTGTTATCTCAGTCTGTTTCGTAGTGCCGGTTTGAAGTTCCAGCAGTTTGCACTGTAAAACCGAGTTGGAGCTAGTACCTCCCCATATATATGTATGGAGTGGAATTTGCAAGTGAAAAGAAACTTTGTGTTCCCAACAAGCTAGGTTAAGGACGGCTTTCACACACACTTATCTCTCAGAACTGAGCATGTGGAGAGACGTTCGTTCATGAAGCATGAAGGGAACGGGTTGCAGGAGAAACTTTTACTCTGGTTTCTCAGTCTGTTTCCTAGTGCCGTTTTGAAGTTCCTGCAGTTTGCACTGTAAAACAGATTTGGAGCTAGTACCTCCCCATATATATGTATGGAGTGGAGTTTGCAAGTGAAAATAAACTTTGTGTTCCCAACAAGCTAGGTGAAGGACGGCTTTCACACACACTTTTCTCTCAGAATTGAGCATGTGGAGAGACGTTCGTTCATCTAGCACAAAAGGAACGGGTTGCTGGAGAAACCTTTACTCTGGTTTCTCAGTCTGTTTCCTAGTGCCGGTTTGAAGTTCCTGCAGTTTGCACTGTAAAACCGAGTTGGAGCTAGTACCTCCCCATATATATGTATGGAGTGGAGTTTGCAAGTGAAAAGAAACTTTGTGTTCCCAACAAGCTATGTGAAGGACGGCTTTCACACACACTTATCTCTCAGAGCTGAGCATGTGGAGAGACTTTCGTTCATCTAGCACAAAGGGAACGGGTTGCAGGGAAACTTTTACTCTGGTTTCTCAGTCTGTTTCCTAGTGCCTGTCTGAAGTTCCTGCAGTTTGCACTGTAAAACCGAGTTGGAGCTAGTACCTCCCAATATATATGTACGGAGTGGTGTTTGCAAGTGATAAGAAACTTTGTGTTCCCAACAAGCTAGATGAAGGACGGGTTTCACACTCACTTATCCCTCAGAACTGAGCATGTGGAGAGACGTTCGTTCATCTAGCACAAAAGGAACGGGATGCAGGAGAAACTTTTACTCTGGTATCTCAGTATGTTTCCTAGTGCCGGTTTGAAGTACCTGCAGTTTGCACTGTAAAACAGAGTTGGAGCTAGTACCTCCCCCCATATATGTATGGAGTGGTGTTTGCAAGTGAAAAGAAACTTTATGTTCCCAACAAGCTCGGTGAAGTACGGCTTTCACACACACTTATCTCTTAGAACTGAGCATGTGGAGAGAGGTTCATTCATTTAGCACAAAGGGAACGGGTTGCAGGAGATACTTTACTCTGGTTTCTCATTCGGTTTCCTAGTGCCGGTTTGAAGTTCCTGCAGTTTTCACAGTAAAACCGAGTTGGAGCTAGTACCTCCCCATATATATGTATGGAGTGGATTTTGCAACTGAAAAGAAACTTTGTGTTCCCAAAAAGCTAGGGGAAGTACGGATTTCACACACACTTATATATCAGAACTGAGCATGTGGAGAGACGTTCGTTCATCTAGCAAAAAAGGGAACGGGTTGCAGGGGAATCTTTTACTCTGGTTTATCAGTCTGTTTCCTAGTGACGGTTTGAAGTTCCTGCAGTTTGCACTGTAAAACCGAGTTGGAGCTAGTACCTCCCCATATATATGTACGGAGTGGAGTTTGCAACTGAAAATAAACTTTGTGTTCCCAAAAAGCTAGGTGAAGGACGGCTTTCACACACACACATCTCTCAGAATTGAGCATGTGGAGAGACGTTCGTTCATGTAGCAAAAAAGGGAACGGGTTGCAGGGGAAACATTTACTCTGGTTTCTCAGTTTGTTTCCTAGTGCCGGTTTGAAGTTCCTGCAGTTTGCACTGTACAACAGAGTTGGAGCTAGTACCTCCCCATATATATGTATGGAGTGGAATTTGCAAGTGAAAAGAATCTTTGTGTTCCCAACAAGCTAGGTGAAGGACGGCTTTCACCCACACTTATCTCTCAGAACTGAGCATGTGGAGAGACGTTCGTTCATGTAGCACAAAGGGAACGGATTGCCGGAGAAACTTTTATTCTGGTTTCTCAGTCTGTTTCCTAGTGCCGGTTTGAAGTTCCTGCAATTTGCACTGTAAAAACCGAGTTGGAGATAGTACCTCCCCATATATATGTATGGAGTGGATTTTAAACTGAAAAGAAACTTTGTGTTCAAAAAAAGCTAGGTGAAGGAGGCTTTCACACACACTTATCTCTCAGAACTGAGCATGTGGAGAGACATTCATTCATCTAAGAAAAAGGGAACGGGTTGCAGGGGAAACTTTTATTCTGGTATCTCAGTCTGTTTCCTAGAGCCGGTTTGAAGTTCCTGCATTTTGCACTGTAAACCCGAGATGGAGCTAGTACCACCCCATATATATGTATGGAGTGGAGTTTGCAACTGAAAAGAAACTTTGTGTTCCCAACAGCTAGGTGAAGGACGGCTTTCAACCACACTTATCTCTCAGAACTGAGTATGTGGAGAGACTTTCGTTCATCTAGCACAAAGGGAACGGGTTGCTGGAGAAACTTTTACTCTGGTTTCTCAGTCTGTTTCCTAGTGCTGGTTTGAAGTTCCTGCAGTTTGTACTGCAAAACCGAGTTGGAGCTAGTACCTCGCCATATATATGTATGGAGTGGAGTTTGCAATTGAAAAGTAACTTTGTGTTCCCAACAAGCTAGGTGAAGGACGGCTTTCACACACATTTATCTCTCAGAACTGAGCATGTGGAGAGGCGTTCGTTCATCTAGCACAAAAGGAACGCGTTGCAGGAGAAACTTTTACTCTGGTTTCTCAGTCTGTTTCCTAGTGCCGGTTTGAAGTTCCTGCAGTTTTCACTGTAAAACCGAGTTGGAGCTAGTACCTCCCCATATATATGTATGGAGTGGATTTTGCAACTGAAAAGAAGCTTTGTTTTCCCAACAAGCTATGTGAAGGCGGCTTTCACACACCCTTATCTCTCAGAAATGAGCATGTGGAGAAACGTTCGTTCATCTAGCAAAAAAGGGAACGGGTTGCAGGGGAAACTTTTACTCTGGTTTCTCAGTCTGTTTCCTAGTGCCGGTTTGAAGTTCCTGCAGTTTGCACTGTAAAACAGATTTGGAGCTAGTACCTCCCCATATATATGTATGGAGTGGAGTTTGCAAGTGAAAATAAACTTTGTGTTCCCAACAACCTAGGTGAAGGACGGCTTTCACACACACTTTTCTCTCAGAATTGAGCATGTGGAGAGACGTTCTTTCATCTAGCACAAAAGGAACGGGTTGCTGGGAAACTTTTACTCTGGTTTCTCAGTCTGTTTCCTAGTGCCGGTTTGAAGTTCCTGCAGTTTGCACTGTAAAACCGAGTTGGAGCTAGTACCTCGCCATATATATGTATGGAGTGGAGTTTGCAATTGAAAAGAAACTTTGTGTTCCCAACTAGCTAGGTGAAGGACGGCTTTCACACACATTTATCTCTCAGAACTGAGCATGTGGAGAGGCGTTCGTTCATCTAGCACAAAAGGAACGGTTTGCAGGAGAAACTTTTACTCTGTTTTCTCAGTCTGTTTCCTAGTGCCGGTTTGAAATTCCTGCAGTTTGCACTGTAAATCCGAGTTGGAGCTAGTACCTCCCCTTATAATTGTATGGAGTGGAGTTTGCAAGTGTAAAGAAACTTTGAGTTCCCAACAAGCTAGTTGAAGGACGGCTTTCACCCACACTTATCTCTCCGAACTGAGCATGTGGAGAGACGTTCTTACATCTAGCACAAAGGGAACGGGTTGCAGGAGAAACTTTTACTCTGGTATCTCAGTCTGTTTCGTAGTGCCGGTTTGAAGTTCCAGCAGTTTGCACTGTAAAACCGAGTTGGAGCTAGTACCTCCCCATATATATGTATGGAGTGGAGTTTGCAAGTGAAAAGAAACTTTGTGTTCCCAACAAGCTAGGTTAAGGACGGCTTTCACACACACTTATCTCTCAGAACTGAGCATGTGGAGAGACGTTCGTTCATCTAGCACAATGGGAACGTGTTGCAGGTGAAACTTTTACTCTGGTTTCTCAGTCTGTTTCCTAGTGCCGGTTTGAAGTTCCTGCAATTTGCACTGTAAAATCCGAATTGGAGCTAGTACCTCCCCATATATATGAATGGAGTGGAGTTTGCAAGTGAAAAGAAACTTTGTGTTCCCAACAAGCTAGGTGAAGGACGGCTTTCACACACACTTATCTCTCAGAACTGAGCATGAGGAGAGACGTTCGTTCATCTAGCACAAAGGGAACGGGTTGCTGGAGAAACTGTTACTCTGATTTCTCAGTCTGTTTCCTAGTGCCGGTTTGAAATTCCTGCAGTTTGCACTGTAAAACCGAGTTGGAGCTAGTACCAGCCCATATATATGTATGGAGTGGAGTTTGCATGTGAAAAGAAACTTTGTGTTCCCAACAAGCTAGATGAAGAACGGCTTTCACCCACACTTATCTCTCAGAACAGAGCATGTGGAGAGACGTTCGTTCATGAAGCATAAAGGGAACGGGTTGCAGGAGAAACTTTTACTCTGGTTTCTCAGTCTGTTTCCTAGTGCCGTTTTGATGTTCCTGCAGTTTGCACTGTAAAACAGATTTGGAGTAAGTACCTCCCCATATATATGTATGGAGTGGAGTTTGCAAGTGAAAATAAACTTTGTGTTCCCAACAACCTAGGTGAAGGACGGCTTTCACACACACTTTTCTCTCAGAATTGAGCATGTGGAGAGACTTTCTTTCATCTAGCACAAAAGGAACGGGTTGCTGGGAAACTTTTACTCTGGTTTCTCAGTCTGTTTCCTAGAGCCGGTTTGAAGTTCCTGCAGTTTGCACTGTAAAACCGAGTTGGAGCTAGTACCTCCCCATATATATGTATGGAGTGGAGTTTGCAAGTGAAAAGAAACTTTGTGTTCCCAACAAGCTAGGTGAAGGACGACTTTCACACACACTTATCTCTCAGAGCTGAGCATGTGGAGAGACTTTCGTTCATCTAGCACAGAGGGAACGGGTTGCAGGGAAACTTTTACCCTGGTTTCTCAGTCTGTTTCCTAGTGCCTGTTTGAAGTTCCTGCAGTTTGCACTGTAAAACCGAGTTGGAGCTAGTACCTCCCAATATATATGTACGGAGTGGAGTTTGCAAGTGATAAGAAACTTTGTGTTCCCAACAAGCTAGGTTAAGGACGGCTTTCACACACACTTATCTCTCAGAACTGAGCATGTGGAGAGACGTTCGTTCATCTAGCACAATGGGAACGTGTTGCAGGTGAAACTTTTACTCTGGTTTCTCAGTCTGTTTCCTAGTGCCGGTTTGAAGTTCCTGCAATTTGCACTGTAAAATCCGAATTGGAGCTAGTACCTCCCCATATATATGTATGGAGTGGAGTTTGGAAGTGAAAAGAAACTTTGTGTTCCCAACAAGCTAGGTGAAGGACGGCTTTCACACACATTTATCTCTCAGAACTGAGCATGAGGAGAGACGTTCGTTCATCTAGCACAAAGGGAACGGGTTGCTTGAGAAACTGTTACTCTGATTTCTCAGTCTGTTTCCTAGTGCCGGTTTGAAATTCCTGCAGTTTGCACTGTAAAACCGAGTTGGAGCTAGTACCTCCCCATATATATGTATGGAGTGGAGTTTGCTTGTGAAAAGAAACTTTGTGTTCCCAACAAGCTAGATGAAGGACGGCTTTCACCCACACTTATCTCTCAGAACAGAGCATGTGGAGAGACGTTCGTTCATGAAGCATAAAGGGAACGGGTTGCAGGAGAAACTTTTACTCTGGTTTCTCAGTCTGATTCCTAGTGCCGTTTTGAAGTTCCTGCAGTTTGCACTGTAAAACAGATTTGGAGCTAGTACCTCCCCATATATATGTATGGAGTGGAGTTTGCATGTGAAAATAAACTTTGTGTTCCCAACAAGCTAGGTGAAGGACGGCTTTCACACACACTTTTCTCTCAGAATTGAGCATGTGGAGAGACATTCGTTCATCTAGCACAAATGGAACGGGTTGCTGGAGAAACTTTTACTCTGGTTTCTCAGTCTGTTTCCTAGTGCCGGTTTGAAGTTCCTGCAGTTTGCACTGTAAAACCGAGTTGGAGCTAGTACCTCCCCATATATATGTATGGAGTGGAGTTTGCAAGTGAAAAGAAACTTTGTGTTCCCAACAAGCTAGGTGAAGGACGGCTTTCACACACACTTATCTCTCAGAGCTGAGCATGTGGAGAGACTTTCGTTCATCTAGCACAAAGGGAACGGGTTGCAGGGAAACTTTTACTCTGGTTTCTCAGTCTGTTTCCTAGTGCCTGTTTGAAGTTCCTGCAGTTTGCACTGTAAAACCGAGTTGGAGCTAGTACTTCCCAATATATATGTACGGAGTGGAGTTTGCAAGTGATAAGAAACTTTGTGTTCCCAACAAGCTAGATGAAGGACGGGTTTCACACTCACTTATCCCTCAGAACTGAGCATGTGGAGAGACGTACGTTCATCTAGCACAAAGGGAACGGGATGCAGGAGAAACTTTTACTCTGGTATCTCAGTCTGTTTCCTAGTGCCGGTTTGAAGTACCTGCAGTTTGCACTGTAAAACAGAGTTGGAGCTAGTACCTCCCCCCATATATGTATGGAGTGGTGTTTGCAAGTGAAAAGAAACTTTGTGTTCCCAACAAGCTCGGTGAAGTACGGCTTTCACACACACTTATCTCTTAGAACTGAGCATGTGGAGAGAGGTTCATTCATTTAGCACAAAGGGAACGGGTTGCAGGAGATACTTTTACTCTGGTTTCTCATTCGGTTTCCTAGTGCCGGTTTGAAGTTCCTGCAGTTTTCACTGTAAAACCGAGTTGGAGCTAGTACCACCCCATATATATGTATGGAGTGGATTTTGCAACTGAAAAGAAACTTTGTGTTCCCAAAAAGCTAGGGGAAGGACGGATTTCACACACACTTATATATCAGAACTGAGCATGTGGAGAGACGTTCGTTCATCTAGCAAAAAAGGAACGGGTTGCAGGGGAAACATTTACTCTGGTTTCTCAGTCTGTTTCCTAGTGCCGGTTTGAAGTTCCTGCAGTTTGCACTGTACAACAGAGTTGGAGCTAGTACCTCCCCATATATATGTATGGAGTGGAATTTGCAAGTGAAAAGAATCTTTGTGTTCCCAACAAGCTAGGTGAAGGACGGCTTTCACCCACACTTATCTCTCAGAACTGAGCATGTGGAGAGACGTTCGTTCATGTAGCACAAAGGGAACGGATTGCCGGAGAAACTTTTATTCTGGTTTCTCAGTCTGTTTCCTAGTGCCGGTTTGAAGTTCCTGCAATTTGCACTGTAAAAACCGAGTTGGAGATAGTACCTCCCCATATATATGTATGGAGTGGATTTTAAACTGAAAAGAAACTTTGTGTTCAAAAAAAGCTAGGTGAAGGAGGCTTTCACACACACTTATCTCTCAGAACTGAGCATGTGGAGAGACATTCGTTCATCTAAGAAAAAGGGAACGGGTTGCAGGGGAAACTTTTATTCTGGTATCTCAGTCTGTTTCCTAGAGCCGGTTTGAATTACCTGCATTTTGCACTGTAAACCCGAGATGGAGCTAGTACCACCCCATATATATGTATGGAGTGGAGTTTGCAACTGAAAAGAAACTTTGTGTTCCCAACAGCTAGGTGAAGGACGGCTTTCAACCACACTTATCTCTCAGAAATGAGTATGTGGAGAGACTTTCGTTCATCTAGCACAAAGGGAACGGGTTGCTGGAGAAACTTTTACTCTGGTTTCTCAGTCTGTTTCCTAGTGCTGGTTTGAAGTTCCTGCAGTTTGTACTGCAAAACCGAGTTGGAGCTAGTACCTCGCCATATATATGTATGGAGTGGAGTTTGCAATTGAAAAGTAACTTTGTGTTCCCAACAAGCTAGGTGAAGGAAGGCTTTCACACACATTTATCTCTCAGAACTGAGCATGTGGAGAGGCGTTCGTTCATCTAGCACAAAAGGAACGCGTTGCAGGAGAAACTTTTACTCTGGTTTCTCAGTCTGTTTCCTAGTGCCGGTTTGAAGTTCCTGCAGTTTTCACTGTAAAACCGAGTTGGAGCTAGTACCTCCCCATATATATGTATGGAGTGGATTTTGCAACTGAAAAGAAACTTTGTTTTCCCAACAAGCTATGTGAAGGCGGCTTTCACACACCCTTATCTCTCAGAAATGAGCATGTGGAGAGACGTTCGTTCATCTAGCAAAAAAGGGAACGGGTTGCAGTGGAAACATTTACTCTGGTTTCTCAGTCTGTTTCCTAGTGCCGGTTTGAAGTTCCTGCAGTTTGCACTGTAAAACCGTGTTGGAGCTAGTACCTCGCCATATATATGTATGGAGTGGAGTTTGCAATTGAAAAGAAACTTTGTGTTCCCAACAAGCTAGGTGAAGGACGGCTTTCACACACACTTATCTCTCAGAACTGAGCATGTGGAGAGACGTTCCTTCATCTAGCACAAAGGGAAAGGGTTGCAGGAGAAACTTTTACTCTGGTTTCTAAGTCTGTTTCCTAGTGCCGGTTTTAAGTTCCTGCAGTTTTCACTGTAAAACCGAATTAGAGCTCGTACCTCCCCTTATATATGTATGGATTGGATTTTGCAACTGAAAAGAAACTTTGTGTTCCCAAAAAGCTAGGTGAAGGACGGCTTTCACACACACTTAACTCTCAGAACTGAGCATGTGGAGAGACTTTCGTTCATCTAGCACAAAGGGATCGGGTTGCAGGAGAAACTTATACTCTGGTTTCTCAGTCTGTTTCCTAGTGCCGGTTTGAAGTTCCTGCAGTTTTCACTGTAAAACCGAGTTGGAGCTAGTACCTCCCCATATATATGTATGGAGTGGATTTTAAACTGAAAAGAAACTTTCTGTTCCCAACAAGCTAGGTGAAGGAGGCTTTCACACACACTTATCTCTCAGAACTGAGCATGGGGAGAGACATTCGTTCATCTAAGAAAAAGGGAACGGTTTGCAGGGGAAACTTTTATTCTGGTTTCTCAGTCTGTTTCCTAGTGCCGGTATGAAATTCCTGCAGTTTGCACGGTAAAACAGAGTTGGAGCTAGTACATCCCCATATATAGTTTTGGAGTGGAGTTTGCAACTGAAAAGAAACTTTGTGTTCCCAATAAGCTAGGTAATGGACGGCTTTCACACACACTTATCTCTCAGAAATGAGCATGTGGAGAGACATTCGTTCATCTAGCACAAAGGGAACGGGTTGCAGGAGAAACTTTTACTCTGGTTTCTCAGTCTGTTTCCTAGTGCCGGTTTGAAGTTCCTGCAGTTTGCACTGTAAAACCGAGTTGGAGCTAGTACCTCCCCATATATATGTATGGAGTGGAATTTGCAAGTGGAAAGAAACTTTGTGTTCCCAACAAGCTAGGTGAAGGACGGCTTTCACCCACACTTATCTCTCAGAACTGAGCATGTGGAGAGACGTTCCTTCATCTAGCACAAAGGGAACGGGTTGCAGGAGAAATTTTACTCTGGTTTCTCAGACTGTTTCCTTGTGCCGGTTTGAAGTTCCTGCAGTTTTCACTGTAAAACCAAGTTGGAGCTAGAACCTCCCCATATAAATGTATGGAGTGGAGTTTGCAAGTGAAAAGAAACTTTGTGTTCCCAACAAGCTAGGTGAAGGACGGCTTTCACACACACTTATCTCTCAGAACTGAGCATGTGGAGAGACGTTCGTTCATCTAGCACAAAGGGAACGTGTTGCAGGAGAAACTTTTACTCTGGTTTCTCAGTCTGTTTCCTAGTGCCGGTTTGAAGTTCCTGCAGTTTTCACTTTAAAACCGAGTTGGAGCTAGTACCTCCCCATATATATGTATGGAGTGGATTTTGCAACTGAAAAGAAACTTTGTGTTCCCAAGAAGCTAGGTGAAGGACGGCTTTCACCCAAACTTATCTCTCAGAACTGAGCATGTGGAGAGACGTTCGTTCATCCAGCACAAAGGGAACGGGTTGCAGGAGAAACTTTTACTCTGGTTTCTCAGTCTGTTTCCTAGTGCCGGTTTGAATTTCCTGCAGTTTTCACTGTAAAACCGAGTTGGAGCTAGTACCTCCCCATATATATATATGGAGTGGATTTTGCAAGTGAAAAGAAACTTTGTGTTCCCAACAAGCTAGATGAAGGACGGCTTTCACACACACTTATCTCTCAGAACTGAGCATGTGGAGAGACGTTCGTTCATCTAGCACAAAAGGAATGGGTTGCAGGAGAAACTTTTACTCTGGTTTCTCAGTCTGTTTCCTAGTGCCGGTTTGAAGTTCCTGCAGTTTTCACTGTAAAACCGATTTGGAGCTAGTACCTCCCCATATATATTTATGGAGTGGATTTTGCAACTGAAAAGATACTTTGTGTTCCCAACAAGCTAGGTGAAGGACGGCTTTCACACACACTTATCTCTCAGAACTGAGCATGTGGAGAGACGTTCGTTCATCTAGCAAGAAGGGAACAGGTTGTAGGGGAAACTTTTAATCTGGTTTCTCAGTCTGTTTCCTAGTGCCAGTTTGAAGTTCCTGCAATTTTCACTGTAAAACCGAACTGGATCTGTACCAACCCATATATATGTATGGAGTGGAGTTTGCTAGTGAAAAGAAACTTTGTGTTCCCAACAAGCTAGGTGAAGGTCGGCTTTAACACACACTTATCTCTCAGAACTGAGCATGTGGAGAGACGTTCGTTCATCTAGCACAAATGGAACGGGTTGCAGGAGAAACTTTTACTCTGGTTTCTCAGTCTGTTTCCTAGTGCCGGTTTGAAATTCCTGCAGTTTTCACTGTAAAACCGAGTTGGAGCTAGTACCTCCCCATATATATGTGTTGAGTGGATTTGGCAAGTGAAAAGAAGCTTTGTTTTCCCAACAAGCTATGTGAAGGACGGCTTTCACACACACTTCTCTCTCAGAACTGAGCATGTGGAGAGACGTTCGTTCATCTAGGAAAAAAGGGAACGGGTTGCAGGGGAAACTTTTACTCTGGTTTCTCAGTCTGTTTCCTAGTGCCGGCTTGAAGTTCCTGCAGTTTGTACTGTAAAACCGAGTTGGAGCTAGTACCTCCAAATTTATATGTAAGGAGTGGAGTTTGCAACTGAAAAGAAAATTTGTGTTCCCAATAAGCTAGGTACAGGACGGCTTTCACACACACTTATCTCTCAGAAATGAGCATGTGGAGAGACGTTCGTTCATCTAGCACAAAAGGAACGGGTTGCAGGAGAAACTTTTACTCTGGTTTCTCAGTCTGTTTCCTAGTACCGGTTTGAAGTTCCTGCAGTTTGCACTGTAAAACCGAGTTGGAGCTAGTACCTCCCCATATATATGTATGGAGTGGAATTTGAAGGGGAAAGAAACTTTGTGTTTCCAACAAGCTAGGTGAAGGACGGCTTTCACCCACACTTATCTCTCAGAACTGAGCATGTGGAGAGACGTTCGTTCATCTAGCACAAAGGGAACGGGTTGTAGGAGAAATTTTACTCTGGTTTCTCAGTCTGTTTCCTAGTGCCGGTTTGAAGTTCCTGCAGTTTTCACTGTAAAACCAAGTTGGAGCTAGAACCTCCCCATATAAATGTATGGAGTGGAGTTTGCAAGTGAAAAGAAACTTTGTGTTCCCAACAAGCTAGGTGAAGGACGGCTTTCACACACACTTATCTCTCAGAACTCAGCATGTGGAGAGACGTTCCTTCATCTAGCAAGAAGGGAACGGGTTGCAGGAGAAACTTTTACTCTGGTTTCTCAGTCTGTTTCCTAGTGCCGGTTTGAAGTTCCTGCAGTTTTCACTTTAAAACCGAGTTGGAGCTAGTACTTCCCCATATATATGTATGGAGTGGATTTTGCAACTGAAAAGAAACTTTGTGTTCCCAACAAGCTAGGTGAAGGACGGCTTTCACACACACTTATCTCTCAGAACTGAGCATGTGGAGAGACGTTCGTTCATCCAGCACAAAGGGAACGGATTGCAGGAGAAACTTTTACTCTGGTTTCTCAGTCTGTTTCCTAGTGCCGGTTTGAAGTTCCTGCAGTTTTCACTGTAAAACCGAGTTGGAGCTAGTACCTTCCCATATATATGTATGGAGTGGAGTTTGCAAGTGAAAAGAAACTTTGTGTTCCCAACAAGCTAGGTGAAGGACGGCTTTCACACACACTTACCTCTCAGAACTGAGCATGTGGAGAGACGTTCGTTCATCTAGCACAAAGGGAACGGGTTGCAGGAGAAACTTTTACTCTGGTTTCTCAGTTTGTTTACTAGTGCCTGTTTGAGGTTCCTGCAGTTTTCACTGTAAAACCGAGTTGGAGCTTGTACCTCCCCATATATATGCATGGAGTGGAGTTTGCAACTGAAAAGAATCTTTGTGTTCCCAACAAGTTAGGTGAAGGACGGCTTTCACACACACTTATCTCTCAGAACTGAGCATGTGGAGAGATGTTCGTTCATCTAGCACAAACGGAACGGGTTGCAGGAGAAACTTTTACTCTGCTTTCTCAGTCTGTTTCCTAGTGCCGGTTTGAAGTTCCTGCAGTTTGCACTGTAAAACCGAGTAGGAGCTAGTACCACCCCATATATATGTATGGAGTGGAGTTTGCAACTGAAAAGAAACTTTGTGTTCCCAACAAGCTAGGTGAAGGACGGCTTTCAACCACACTTATCTCTCACAACTGAGCATGTGGAGAGACGATCGTTCATCTAGCACAAAGGGAACGGGTTGCTGGAGAAACTTTTACTCTGGTTTCTCAGTCTGTTTCCTAGTGCTGGTTTGAAGTTCCTGCAGTTTGCACTGTAAAACCGAGTTGGAGATTGTACCTCGCCATATATATGTATGGAGTGGAGTTTGCAAGTGAAAAGTAACTTTGTGTTCCCAACAAGCTAGGTGAAGGACGGCTTTCACACAAACTTATCTCTCAGAACTGAGCATGTGGAGAGACGTTCGTTCATCTAGCACAAAAGGAACGGTTTGCAGAAGAAACTTTTACTCTGGTTTCTCAGTCTGTTTCCTAGTCCCGGTTTGAAGTTCCTGCAGTTTTCACTGTAAAACCGAGTTGGAGCTTGTACCTCCCGTTATATATGTATGGAGTTCATTTTGCTACTGAAAAGAAACTTTGTGTTCCCAACAAGCTAGGTGAAGGACGTCTTTCACCCACAATTATCTCTCAGAACTGAGCATGTGGAGAGACGTTCGTTCATCTAGCACAAAGAGAACGGGTTGCAGGAGAAACTTTTACTCTGGTTTCTCAGTCTGTTTCCTAGTGCCGGTTTGAAGTTCCTGCAGTTTTCACTGTAAAAGCGAGTTGGAGCTAGTACCTCCCCATATATATGTATGGAGTGGAGTTTGCAACTGAAAAGAAACTTTGTGTTCCCAACAAGTTAGTTGAAGGACGGCTTTCACACACACTTATCTCTCAGAACTGAGCATGTGGAGAGACGTTCGTTCATCTAGCACAAAGGGAACGGGTTGCTGAAGAAACTTTTACTCTGGTTTCTCAGTCTGTTTCCTAGTGCCGGTTTGAAATTCCTGCAGTTTGCACGGTAAAACTGAGTTGGAGCTAGTACATCCCCATATATAGTTTTGGAGTGGAGTTTGCAACTGAAAAGAAATTTTGTGTTCCCAATAAGCTAGGTAAAGGACGGCTTTCACACACAGTTATCTCTCAGAAATGAGCATGTGGAGAGACGTTCGTTCATCTAGCACAAAGGGAACGGGTTGCAGGAGAAACTTTTACTCTGGTTTCTCAGTCTGTTTCCTAGTGCCGGTTTGAAGTTCCTGCAGTTTTCACTGTAAAACCAAGTTGGAGCTAGAACCTCCCCATATAAATGTATGGAGTGGAGTTTGCAAGTGAAAAGAAACTTTGTGTTCCCAACAAGCTAGGTGAAGGACGGCTTTCACACACACTTATCTCTCAGAACTGAGCATGTGGAGAGACGTTCCTTCATCTAGCACAAAGGGAACGGGTTGCAGGAGAAAGTTTTATTCTGGTTTCTCAGTCTGTTTCCTAGTGCCGGTTTGAAGTTCCTGCAGTTTTCACTTTAAAACCGAGTTGGAGCTAGTACTTCCCCATATATATGTATGGAGTGGATTTTGCAACTGAAAAGAAACTTTGTGTTCCCAACAAGCTAGGTGAAGGACGGCTTTCACACACACTTATCTCTCAGAACTGAGCATGTGGAGAGACGTTCATTCATCTAGCACAAAAGGAATGGGTTGCAGGAGAAACTTTTACTCTGGTTTCTCAGTCTGTTTCCTAGTGCCGGTTTGAAGTTCCTGCAGTTTTCACTGTAAAACCGAGTTGGAGCTAGTTCCTCCCCATATATATTTATGGAGTGGATTTTGCAACTGAAAAGATACTTTGTGTTCCCAACAAGCTAGGTGAAGGACGGCTTTCACACACACTTATCTCTCAGAACTGAGCATGTGGAGAGACGTTCGTTCATCTAGCAAGAAGGGAACAGGTTTTAGCGGAAACTTTTACTCTGGTTTCTCAGTCTGTTTCCTAGTGCCAGTTTGAAGTTCCTGCAATTTTCACTGTAAAACCGAATTGGAGCTTGTACCAACCCATATATATGTATGGAGTGGAGTTGGCTAGTGAAAAGAAACTTTGTGTTCCCAACAAGCTAGGTGAATTACGGCTTTCACACACACTTATCTCTCAGAACTGAGCATGTGGAGAGAGGTTCGTTCATCTAGCACAAACGGAACGGGTTGCAGGAGAAACTTTTACTCTGTTTTCTCAGTCTGTTTCCTAGTGCCGGTTTGAAGTTCCTGCAGTTTGCACTGTAAAACCGAGTAGGAGCTAGTACCACCCCATATATATGTATGGAGTGGAGTTTGCAACTGAAAAGAAACTTTGTGTTCCCAACAAGCTAGGTGAAGGACGGCTTTCAACCACACTTATCTCTCACAACTGAGCATGTGGAGAGACGATCTTTCATCTAGCACAAAGGGAACGGGTTGCTGGAGAAACTTTTACTCTGGTTTCTCAGTCTGTTTCCTAGTGCTGGTTTGAAGTTCCTGCAGTTCGCACTGTAAAACCGAGTTGGAGATAGTACCTCGCCATATATATGTATGGAGTGGAGTTTGCAAGTGAAAAGTAACTTTGTGTTCCCAACAAGCTAGGTGAAGGACGGCTTTCACACAAACTTATCTCTCAGAACTGAGCTTGTGGAGAGACGTTCGTTCATCTAGCACAAAAGGAACGGTTTGCAGAAGAAACTTTTACTCTGGTTTCTCAGTCTGTTTCCTAGTCCCGGTTTGAAGTTCCTGCAGTTTTCACTGTAAAACCGAGTTGGAGCTAGTACCTCCCCTTATATATGTATGGAGTGGATTTTGCAACTGAAAAGAAACTTTGTGTTCCCAACAAGCTAGGTGAAGGACGTCTTTCACCCACAATTATCTCTCAGAACTGAGCATGTGGAGAGACGTTCGTTCATCTAGCACAAAGAGAACGGGTTGCATGAGAAACTTTTACTCTGGTTTCTCAGTCTGTTTCCTAGTGCCGGTTTGAAGTTCCTGCAGTTTTCACTGTAAAAGCGAGTTGGAGCTTGTACCTCCCCATATATATGTATGGAGTGGAGTTTGCAACTGAAAAGAAACTTTGTTTTCCCAACAAGTTAGTTGAAGGACGGCTTTCACACACACTTATCTCTCAGAACTGAGCATGTGGAGAGACGTTCGTTCATCTAGCACAAAGGGAACGGGTTGCAGGAGAAACTTTTACTCTGGTTTCTCAGTCTGTTTCCTAGTGCCGGTTTGAAATTCCTGCAGTTTGCACGGTAAAACTGAGTTGGAGCTAGTACATCCCCATATATAGTTTTGGAGTGGAGTTTGCAACTGAAAAGAAACTTTGTGTTCCCAATAAGCTAGGTAAAGAACGGCTTTCACACACAGTTATCTCTCAGAAATGAGCATGTGGAGAGACGTTCGTTCATCTAGCACAAAGGGAACGGGTTGCAGGAGAAACTTTTACTCTGGTTTCTCAGTCTGTTTCCTAGTGCCGGTTTGAAGTTCCTGCAGTTTTCACTGTAAAACCAAGTTGGAGCTAGAACCTCCCCATATAAATGTATGGAGTGGAGTTTGCAAGTGAAAAGAAACTTTGTGTTCCCAACAAGCTAGGTGAAAGACGGCTTTCACACACACTTATCTCTCAGAACTGAGCATGTGGAGAGACGTTCCTTCATCTAGCACAAAGGGAACGGGTTGCAGGAGAAACTTTTACTCTGGTTTCTCAGTCTGTTTCCTAGTGCCGGTTTGAAGTTCTTGCAGTTTTCACTTTAAAACCGAGTTGGAGCTAGTACTTCCCCATATATATGTATGGAGTGGATTTTGCAACTGAAAAGAAACTTTGTGTTCCCAACAAGCTAGGTGAAGGACGGCTTTCAAACACACTTATCTCTCAGAACTGAGCATGTGGAGAGACGTTCGTTCAGCCAGCACAAAGGGAACGGGTTGCAGGAGAAACTTTTACTCTGGTTTCTCAGTCTCTTTCCTAGTGCCGGTTTGAAGTTCCTGCAGTTTTCACTGTAAAACCGAGTTGGAGCTAGTACCTCCCCATATATATGTATGGAGTGGATTTTGCAAGTGAAAAGAAACTTTGTGTTCCCAACAAGCTAGGTGAAGGACGGCTTTCACACACACTTATCTCTCAGAACTGAGCATGTGGAGAGACGTTCGTTCATCTAGCAAGAAGGGAACAGGTTTTAGGGGAAACTTTTACTCTGGTTTCTCAGTCTGTTTCCTAGTGCCGGTTTGAAGTTCCTGCAATTTTCACTGTAAAATCGAATTGGAGCTTGTACCAACCCCTATATATATATGGAGTGGAGTTTGCTAGTGAAAAGAAACTTTGTGTTCCCAACAAGCTAGGTGAATTACGGCTTTCACACACACTTAACTCTCAGAACTGAGCATGTGGAGAGACGTTCGTTCATCTAGCACAAAGGGAACGGGTTGCAGGAGAAACTTTTTCTCTGGTTTCTCAGTTTGTTTACTAGTGCCTGTTTGAGGTTCCTGCAGTTTTCACTGTAAAACCGAGTTGGAGCTTGTACCTCCCCATATATATGCATGGAGTGGAGTTTGCAACTGAAAAGAAACTTTGTGTTCCCAACAAGTTAGGTGAAGGACGGCTTTCACACAAACTTATCTCTCAGAACTGAGCATGTGGAGAGACGTTCGTTCATCTAGCACAAAGGGAACGGGTTGCAGGAGAAACTTTTACTCTGTTTTCTCAGTCTGTTTCCTAGTGCCGGTTTGAAGTTCCTGCAGTTTGCACTGTAAAACCGAGTAGGAGCTAGTACCACCCCATATATATGTATGGAGTGGAGTTTGCAACTGAAAAGAAACTTTGTGTTCCCAACAAGCTAGGTGAAGGACGGCTTTCAACCACACTTATCTCTCACAACTGAGCATGTGGAGAGACGTTCGTTCATCTAGCACAAAGGGAACGGGTTGCTGGAGAAACTTTTACTCTGGTTTCTCAGTCTGTATCCTAGTGCTGGTTTGAATTTCCTGAAGTTTGCACTGTAAAACCGAGTTGGAGATAGTACCTCGCCATATATATGTATGGAGTGGAGTTTGCAAGTGAAAAGTAACTTTGTGTTCCCAACAAGCTAGGTGAAGGACGGCTTTCACACAAACTTATCTCTCAGAACTGAGCATGTGGAGAGACGTTCGTTCATCTAGCACAAAAGGAACGGTTTGCAGAAGAAACTTTTACTCTGGTTTCTCAGTCTGTTTCCTAGTCCCGGTTTGAAATTCCTGCAGTTTTCACTGTAAAACAGAGTTGGAGCTAGTACATCCCCATATATATGTATGGAGTGGATTTTGCAACTGAAAAGAAACTTTGTGTTCCCAACAAGCTAGGTAAATGACGGCTTTCACCCACACTTATCCCTCAGAACTGAGCATGTGGAGAGACGTTCGTTCATCTAGCACAAATGGAACGGGTTGCAGGAGAAATTTTACTCTGGTTTCTCAGTCTGTTTCCTAGTGCCGGTTTGAAGTTCCTGCAGTTTTCACTGTAAAACCAAGTTGGAGCTAGAACCTCCCCATATAAATGTATGGAGTGGAGTTTGCAAGTGAATAGAAACTTTGTGTTCCCAACAAGCTAGGTGAAGGACGGCTTTCACACACACTTATCTCTCAGAACTGAGCATGTGGAGAGACGTTCCTTCATCTAGCATAAAGGGAACGGGTTGCAGGAGAAACTTTTACTCTGGTTTCTCAGTCTGTTTCCTAGTGCCGGTTTGAAGTTCCTGCAGTTTTCACTTTAAAACCGAGTTGGAGCTAGTACTTCCCCATATATATGTATGGAGTGGATTTTGCAACTGAAAAGAAACTTTGTGTTCCCAACAAGCTAGGTGAAGAACGGCTTTCACACACACTTATCTCTCAGAAATGAGCATGTGGAGAGACGTTCGTTCATCCAGCATAAAGGGAACGGGTTGCAGGAGAAACTTTTACTCTGGTTTCTCAGTCTGTTTCCTACTGCCGGTTTGAAGTTCCTGCAGTTTTCACTGTAAAACCGAGTTGGAGCTAGTACCTACCCATATATAAGTATGGAGTGGAGTTTGCAAGTGAAAAGAAACTTTGTGTTCCCAACAAGCTAGGTGAAGGACGGGTTTCACACACACTTATCTCTCAGAACTGAGCATGTGGAGAGACGTTCGTTCATCTAGCACAAAAGGAATGGGTTGCAGGAGAAACTTTTACTCTGGTTTCTCAGTCTGTTTCCTAGTGCCGGTTTGAAGTTCCTGCAGTTTTCACTGTAAAACCGAGTTGGAGCTAGTTCCTCCCCATATATATTTATGGAGTGGATTTTGCAACTGAAAAGATACTTTGTTTTCCCAACAAGCTAAGTGAAGGACGGCTTTCACACACACTTATCTCTCAGAACTGAGCATGTGGAGAGACGTTCGTTCATCTAGCAAGAAGGGAACTGGTTTTAGGGGAAACTTTTACTCTGGTTTCTCTGTCTGTTTCCTAGTGCCAGTTTGAAGTTCCTGCAATTTTCACTGTAAAACCGAATTGGAGCTTGTACCAACCCATATATACGTATGGAGTGGAGTTTGCTAGTGAAAAGAAACTTTGTGTTCCTAACAAGCTAGGTGAATTACGGCTTTCACACACACTTATCTCTCAGAACTGAGCATGTGGAGAGACGTTCGTTCATCTAGCACAAAGGGAACGGGTTGCAGGAGAAACTTTTACTCTGGTTTCTCAGTTTGTTTACTAGTGCCTGTTTGAGGTTCCTGCAGTTTTCACTGTAAAACCGAGTTGGAGCTTGTACCTCCCCATATATATGCATGGAGTGGAGTTTGCAACTGAAAAGAAACTTTGTGTTCCCAACAAGTTAGGTGAAGCACGGCTTTCACACACACTTATCTCTCAGAACTGAGCATGTGGAGAGAGGTTCGTTCATCTAGCACAAACGGAACGTGTTGCAGGAGAAACTTTTACTCTGTTTTCTCAGTCTGTTTCCTAGTGCCGGTTTGAAGTTCCTGCAGTTTGCACTGTAAAACCGAGTAGGAGCTAGTACCACCCCATATATATGTATGGAGTGGAGTTTGCAATTGAAAAGAAACTTTGTGTTCCCAACAAGCTAGGTGAAGGACGGCTTTCAACCACACTTATCTCTCACAACTGAGCATGTGGAGAGACGATCGTTCATCTAGCACAAAGGGAACGGGTTGCTGGAGAAACTTTTACTCTGGTTTCTCAGTCTGTTTCCTAGTGCTGGTTTGAAGTTCCTGCAGTTTGCACTGTAAAACCGAGTTGGAGATATTACCTCGCCATATATATGTATGGAGTGGAGTTTGCAAGTGAAAAGTAACTTTGTGTTCCCAACAAGCTAGGTGAAGGACGGCTTTCACACAAACTTATCTCTCAGAACTGAGCATGTGGAGAGAAGTTCGTTCATCTAGCACAAAAGGAACGGTTTGCAGAAGAAACTTTTACTCTGGTTTCTCAGTCTATTTCCTAGTCCCGGTTTGAAATTCCTGCAATTTTCACTGTAAAACAGAGTTGGAGCTAGTACATCCCCATATATATATATGGAGTGGATTTTGCAACTGAAAAGAAAATTTGTGTTCCCAACAAGCTAGGTAAATGACGGCTTTCACCCACACTTATCTCTCAGAACTGAGCATGTGGAGAGACGTTCGTTCATCTAGCACAAAAGGAACGCGTTGCAGGAGAAACTTTTACTCTGGTTCCTCACTCTGTTTCCTATTGCAGGTTTGAAGTTCCTGCAGTTTTCACTGTAAAACCGAGTTTGAGCTAGTACCTCCCCTTATATATGTATGGAGTGGATTTTGCAACTGAAAAGAAACTTTGTGTTTCCAACAAGCTAGGTGAAGGACGTCTTTCACCCACAATTATCTCTCAGAACTGAGCATGTGGAGAGACGTTCGTTCATCTAGCACAAAGAGAACGGGTTGCAGGAGAAACTTTTACTCTGGTTTCTCAGTCTGTTTCCTAGTGCCGGTTTGAAGTTCCTGCAGTTTTCACTGTAAAACCGAGTTGGAGCTAGTACCTCCCCATATATACGTATGGAGTGGAGTTTGCAACTGAAAAGAAACTTTGTTTTCCCAACAAGTTATTTGAAGGACGGCTTTCACACACACTTATCTCTCAGAACTGAGCATGTGGAGAGACGTTCGTTCATCTAGCACAAAGGGAACGGGTTGCAGGAGAAACTTTTACTCTGGTTTCTCAGTCTGTTTCCTAGTGCCGGTTTGAAGTTCCTGCAGTTTGCACTGTAAAACCGAGTTGGAGCTAGTACCTCCCCATATATATGTATGGAGTGGAATTTGCAAGTGGAAAGAATCTTTGTGTTCCCAACAAGCTAGGTGAAGGACGGCTTTCACCCACACTTATCTCTCAGAACTGAGCATGTGGAGAGACGTTCGTTCATCTAGCACAAAGGGAACGGGTTGCAGGAGAAATTTTACTCTGGTTTCTCAGTCTGTTTCCTAGTGCCGGTTTGAAGTTCCTGCAGTTTTCACTGTAAAACCAAGTTGGAGCTAGAACCTCCCCATATAAATGTATGGAGTGGAGTTTGCAAGTGAAAAGAAACTTTGTGTTCCCAACAAGCTAGGTGAAAGACGGCTTTCACACACACTTATCTCTCAGAACTGAGCATGTGGAGAGACGTTCCTTCATCTAGCACAAAGGGAACGGGTTGCAGGAGAAACTTTTACTCTGGTTTCTCAGTCTGTTTCCTAGTGCCGGTTTGAAGTTCCTGCAGTTTTCACTTTAAAACCGAGTTGGAGCTAGTACCTCCCCATATATATGTATGGAGTGGATTTTGCAACTGAAAAGAAACTTTGTGTTCCCAACAAGCTAGGTGAAGGACGGCTTTCACCCACACTTATCTCTCAGAACTGAGCATGTGGAGAGACGTCCGTTCATCCAGCACAAAGGGAACGGGTTGCAGGAGAAACTTTTACCCTGGTTTCTCAGTCTGTTTCCTAGTGCCGGTTTGAAGTTCCTGCAGTTTTCACTGTAAAACCGAGTTGGAGCTAGTACCTCCCCATATATATGTATGGAGTGGAGTTTGCAAGTGAAAAGAAACTTTGTGTTCCCAACAAGCTAGGTGAAGGACGGCTTTCACACACACTTATCTCTCAGAACTGAGCATGTGGAGAGACGTTCGTTCATCTAGCACAAAAGGAATGGGTTGCAGGAGAAACTTTTACTCTGGTTTCTCAGTCTGTTTCCTAGTGCCGGTTTGAAGTTCCTGCAGTTTGCACTGTAAAACCGAGTTGGAGCTAGTACCTCCCCATATATATGTATGGAGTGGAATTTGCAAGTGGAAAGAAACTTTGTGTTCCCAACAAGCTAGGTGAAGGACGGCTTTCACCCACACTTATCTCTCAGAACTGAGCATGTGGAGAGACGTTCGTTCATCTAGCACAAAAGGAACGGGTTGCAGGAGAAATTTTACTCTGGTTTCTCAGTCTGTTTCCCAGTGCCGGTTTGAAGTTCCTGCAGTTTTCACTGTAAAACCAAGTTGGAGCTAGAACCTCCCCATATATATGTATGGAGTGGATTTTGCAAGTGAAAAGAAACTTTGTGTTCCCAACAAGCTAGGTGAAGGACGGCTTTCACACACAATTATCTCTCAGAACTGAGCATGTGGAGAGACGTTCCTTCATCTAGCACAAAGGGAACGGGTTGCAGGAGAAACTTTTACTCTGGTTTCTCAGTCTGTTTCCTAGTGCCGGTTTGAAGTTCCTGCAGTTTTCACTTTAAAACCGAGTTGGAGCTAGTACCTCCCCATATATATGTATGGAGTGGATTTTGCAACTGAAAAGAAACTTTGTGTTCCCAACAAGCTAGGTGAAGTACGGCTTTCACCCACACTTATCTCTCAGAACTGAGCATGTGGAGAGACGTTCGTTCATCCAGCACAAAGGGAACGGGTTGCAGGAGAATCTTTTACTCTGGTTCCTCAGTCTGTTTCCTAGTACCGGTTTGAAGTTCCTGCAGTTTTCACTGTAAAACCGAGTTGGAGCTAGTACCTCCCCATATATATGTATGGAGTGGAGTTTGCAAGTGAAAAGAAACTTTGTGTTCCCAACAAGTTAGGTGAAGGACGGCTTTCACACACACTTATCTCTCAGAACTGAGCATGTGGAGAGACGTTCGTTCATCTAGAACAAAAGGAATGGGTTGCAGGAGAAACTTTTACTCTGGTTTCTCAGTCTGTTTCCTAGTGCCGGTTTGAAGTTCCTGCAGTTTTCACTGTAAAACCGAGTTGGAGCTAGTACCTCCCCATATATATTTATGGAGTGGATTTTGCAACTGAAAAGATACTTTGTGTTCCCAACAAGCTAGGTGAAGGACGGCTTTCACACACACTTATCTCTCAGAACTGAGCATGTGGAGAGACGTTCTTTCATCTAGCAAGAAGGGAACAGGTTTTAGGGGAAACTTTTACTCTGGTTTCTCAGTCTGTTTCCTAGTGCCAGTTTGATGTTCCTGCAATTTTCAGTGTAAAACCGAATTGGAGCTTGTACCAACCCATATATATGTATGGAGTGGAGTTTGCTAGTGAAAAGAAACTTTGTGTTCCCAACAAGCTAGGTGAAGTACGGCTTTCACACACACTTATCTCTCAGAACTGAGCATGTGGAGAGACGTTCGTTCATCTAGCACAAAGGGAACGGGTTGCAGGAGAAATTTTTACTCTGGTTTCTCAGTTTGTTTACTAGTGCCTGTTTGAGGTTCCTGCAGTTTTCACTGTAAAACCGAGTTGGAGCTTGTACCTCCCCATATAAATGCATGGAGTGGAGTTTGCAACTGAAAAGAAACTTTGTGTTCCCAACAAGTTAGGTGAAGGACGGCTTTCACAAACACTTATCTCTCAGAACTGAGCATGTGGAGAGAGGTTCGTTCATCTAGCACAAACGGAACGGGTTGCAGGAGAAACTTTTACTCTGTTTTCTCAGTCTGTTTCCTAGTGCCGTTTTGAAGTTCCTGCAGTTTGCACTGTAAAACCGAGTAGGAGCTAGTACCACCCCATATATATGTATGGAGTGGAGTTTGCAACTGAAAAGAAACTTTGTGTTCCCAACAAGCTAGGTGAAGGACGGCTTTCAACCACTCTTATCACTCAGAACTGAGCATGTGGAGAGACGTTCGTTCATCTAGCACAAAGGGAACGGGTTGCTGGAGAAACTTTTACTCTGGTTTCTCAGTCTGTTTCCTAGTGCTGGTTTGAAGTTCCTGCATTTTGCACTGTAAAACAGAGTTGGAGCTAGTACCTCGCCATATATATGTATGGAGTGGAGTTTGCAAGTGAAAAGTAACTTTGTGTTCCCAACAAGCTAGGTGAAGGACGGCTTTCACCCACACTTATCTCTCAGAACTGAGCATGTGGAGAGACTTTCGTTCATCTAGCACAAAGGGAACGGGTTGCAGGAGAAACTTTTACTCTGGTTTCTCAGTCTGTTTCCTAGTGCCGGTTTGAAGTTCCTGCAGTTTTCACTGTAAAACCGTGTTGGAGCTAGTACCTCCCCATATAAATGTATGGAGTGGAGTTTGCAAGTGAAAAGAAACTTTGTGTTCCCAACAAGCTAGGTGAAAGACGGCTTTCACACACACTTATCTCTCAGAACTGAGCATGTGGAGAGACGTTCGTTCATCTAGCACAAAGTGAACGGTTTGCAGGAGAAACTTTTACTCTGGTTTCACAGTCTGTTTCCTAGTGCCGGTTTGAAGTTCCTGCAGTTTTCACTGTAAAACCGTGTTGGAGCTAGTACCTCCCCACATATGTGTATGGAGTGGATTTTGCAAGTGAAAAGAAACTTTTTGTTCCCAAAAAGCTAGGTGAAGGAGGCTTTCACACACACTTATCTCTCAGAACTGAGCATGTGGAGAGACATTCGTTCATCTAACAAAAAGGGAACGGGTTGCAGGGGAAACTTTTTTTCTGGTTTCTCAGTCTGTTTCCTAGTGCCGGTTTGAAGTTCCTGCAGTTTTCACTGTAAAACCGAGTTGGGCTAGTACCTCCCCATATATATGTATGGAGTGGATTTTAAACTGAAAAAAACTTTGTGATCAAAAAAAGCTAGGTGAAGTAGGCTTTCACACACACTTATATCTCAGAAATGAGCATGTGGAGAGACGTTCGTTCATCTAACAAAAAGGGAACGGGTTGCAGGGGAAACTTTTATTCTGGTATCTCAGTCTGTTTCCTAGTGCCGGTTTGAAGTTCCTGAAGTTTGCACTGTAAAATCGAGTTGGAACTTGTACCTCCCCATATATATATGTATGGAATGGAGTTTGCAAGTGAAAAGAAACTTTGTGTTCCCAACAAGCTAGGTGAAGGACATCTTTCACCCACACTTATCTTTCAGAACTGAGCATGGGGAGAGACGTTCGTTCATCTAGCACAAAGGGAACGGGTTGCAGGAGAAACTTTTACTCTGGTTTCTCAGTCTGTTTCCTAGTGCCGGTTGGAAGTTCCTGCAGTTTGCACTGTAAAACCGAGTTGGAGATAGTACCTCCCCATATATATGTATGGAGTGGAGTTTGCAAGTGAAAAGAAACTTTGTGTTCCCAACAAGCTAGGTGAAGGACGTCTTTCACACCCACTAATCTCTCAGAACTGAGCATGTTGAGAGACGTTCGTTCATCTAGCACATAGTGAACGGGTTGCAGGAGAAACTTTTACTCTGGTTTCACAGTCTGTTTCCTAGTGCCGGTTTGAAGTTCCTGCAGTTTGCACTGTAAAACCGTGTTGGAGCTAGTACCTCCCCACATATGTGTATGGAGTGGATTTTGCAAGTGAAAAGAAACTTTGTGTTCCCAAAAAGCTAGGTGAAGGAGGCTTTCACACACACTTATCTCTCAGAACTGAGCATGTGGAGAGACATTCGTTCATCTAACAAAAAGGGAACGGGTTGCAGGGGAAACTTTTATTCTGGTTTCTCAGTCTGTTTCCTAGTGCCGGTTTGAAGTTCCTGCAGTTTTCACTGTAAAACCGAGTTGGAGCTAGTAACTCCCCATATATATGTATGGAGTGGATTTTAAACTGAAAAGAAACTTTGTGATCAAAAAAAGCTAGGTGAAGTAGGCTTTCACACACACTTATATCTCAGAAATGAGCATGTGGAGAGACGTTCGTTCATCTAACAAAAAGGGAACGGGTTGCAGGGGAAACTTTTATTCTGGTTTCTCAGTCTGTTTCCTAGTGCCGGTTTGAAGTTCCTGCAGTTTGCACTGTAAAACCGAGTTGGAACTAGTACCTCCCCATATATATGTATGGAGTGGAGTTAGCAAGTGAAAAGAAACTTTGTGTTCCCAACAAGCTAGTTGAAGGACGGCTTTCACCCACATTTATCTCTCAGAACTGAGCATGTGGAGAGACGTTCGTTCATCTAGCACAAATAGAACGGGTTGCAGGAGAAACTTTTACTCTGTTTTCTCAGTCTGTTTCCTAGTGCCGGTTTGAAGTACCTGCAGTTTTCACTGTAAAACCGAGTTGGAGCTAGTACCACCCCATATAAATGTATGGAGTGGAGTTTGCAAGTGAAAAGAAACTTTGTGTTCCCAACAAGCTAGGTGAAGGACGGCTTTCACACACAATTATCTCTCAGAACTGAGCATGTGTAGAGACGTTCCTTCATCTAGCACAAAGGGAACGGGTTGCAGGAGAAACTTTTACTCTGGTTTCTCAGTCTGTTTCCTAGTGCCGGTTTGAAGTTCCTGCAGTTTTCACTTTAAAAACGAGTTGGAGCTAGTACCTCCCCATATATATGTATGGAGTGGATTTTGCAACTGAAAACAAACTTTGTGTTCCCAACAAGCTAGGTGAAGTACGGCTTTCACCCACACTTATCTCTCAGAACTGAGCATGTGGAGAGACGTTCGTTCATCCAGCACAAAGGGAACGGGTTGCAGGAGAAACTTTTACTCTGGTTCCTCAGTCTGTTTCCTAGTACCGGTTTGAAGTTCCTGCAGTTTTCACTGTAAAACCGAGTTGGAGCTAGTACCTCCCCATATATATGTATGGAGTGGAGTTTGCAAGTGAAAAGAAACTTTGTGTTCCCAACAAGTTAGGTGAAGGACGGCTTTCACCCACACTTATCTCTCAGAACTGAGCATGTGGAGAGACGTTCGTTCATCTAGCACAAAGGGAACGGGTTGCAGGGGAAATTTTACTCTGGTTTCTCAGTCTGTTTCCTAGTGCCGGTTTGAAGTTCCTGCAGTTTTCACTGTAAAACCAAGTTGGAGCTAGAACCTCCCCATATAAATGTATGGAGTGGAGTTTGCAAGTGAAAAGAAACTTTGTGTTCCCAACAAGCTAGGTGAAAGACGGCTTTCACACACACTTATCTCTCAGAACTGAGCATGTGGAGAGACGTTCCTTCATCTAGCACAAAGGGAACGGGTTGCAGGAGAAACTTTTACTCTGGTTTCTCAGTCTGTTTCCTAGTGCCGGTTTGAAGTTCCTGCAGTTTTCACTTTAAAACCGAGTTGGAGCTAGTACCTCCCCATATATATGTATGGAGTGGATTTTGCAACTGAAAAGAAACTTTGTGTTCCCAACAAGCTAGGTGAAGGACGGCTTTCACCCACACTTATCTCTCAGAACTGAGCATGTGGAGAGACGTCCGTTCATCCATCACAAAGGGAACGGGTTGCAGGAGAAACTTTTACTCTGGTTTCTCAGTCTGTTTCCTAGTGCCGGTTTGAAGTTCCTGCAGTTTTCACTGTAAAACCGAGTTGGAGCTAGTACCTCCCCATATATATGTATGGAGTGGAGTTTGCAAGTGAAAAGAAACTTTGTGTTCCCAACAAGCTAGGTGAAGGACGGCTTTCACACACACTTATCTCTCAGAACTGAGCATGTGGAGAGACGTTCGTTCATCTAGCACAAAAGAAATGGGTTGCAGGAGAAACTTTTACTCTGGTTTCTCAGTCTGTTTCCTAGTGCCGGTTTGAAGTTCCTGCAGTTTGCACTGTAAAACCGAGTTGGAGCTAGTACCTCCCCATATATATGTATGGAGTGGAATTTGCAAGTGGAAAGAAACTTTGTGTTCCCAACAAGCTAGGTGAAGGACGGCTTTCACCCACACTTATCTCTCAGAACTGAGCATGTGGAGAGACGTTCGTTCATCTAGCACAAAGGGAACGGGTTGCAGGAGAAATTTTACTCTGGTTTCTCAGTCTGTTTCCTAGTGCCGGTTTGAAGTTCCTGCAGTTTTCACTGTAAAACCAAGTTGGAGCTAGAACCTCCCCATATAAATGTATGGAGTGAAGTTTGCAAGTGAAAAGAAACTATGTGTTCCCAACAAGCTAGGTGAAGGACGGCTTTCACACACAATTATCTCTCAGAACTGAGCATGTGGAGAGACGTTCCTTCATCTAGCACAAAGGGAACGGGTTGCAGGAGAAACTTTTACTCTGGTTTCTCAGTCTGTTTCCTAGTGCCGGTTTGAAGTTCCTGCAGTTTTCACTGTAAAACCGAGTTGGAGCTAGTACCTCCCCATATATATTTATGGAGTGGATTTTGCAACTGAAAAGATACTTTGTGTTCCCAACAAGCTAGGTGAAGGACGGCTTTCACACACACTTATCTCTCAGAACTGATCATGTGGAGAGACGTTCGTTCATCTAGCACAAAGGGAACGGGTTGCTGGAGAAACTTTTACTCTGGTTTCTCAGTCTGTTTCCTAGTGCTGGTTTGAAGTTCCTGCAGTTTGCACTGTAAAACCGAGTTGGAGCTAGTACCTCGCCATATATATGTATGGAGTGGAGTTTGCAAGTGAAAAGTAACTTTGTGTTCCCAACAAGCTAGGTGAAGGACGGCTTTCACCCACACTTATCTCTCAGAACTGAGCATGTGGAGAGACTTTCGTTCATCTAGCACAAAGGGAACGGGTTGCAGGAGAAACTTTTACTCTGGTTTCTCAGTCTGTTTCCTAGTGCCGGTTTGAAGTTCCTGCAGTTTTCACTGTAAAACCGTGTTGGAGCTAGTACCTCCCCATATAAATGTATGGAGTGGAGTTTGCAAGTGAAAAGAAACTTTGTGTTCCCAACAAGCTAGGTGAAAGACGGCTTTCACACACACTTATCTCTCAGAACTGAGCATGTGGAGAGACGTTCGTTCATCTAGCACAAAGTGAACGGGTTGCAGGAGAAACTTTTACTCTGGTTTCACAGTCTGTTTCCTAGTGCCGGTTTGAAGTTCCTGCAGTTTGCACTGTAAAACCGTGTTGGAGCTAGTACCTCCCCACATATGTGTATGGAGTGGATTTTGCAAGTGAAAAGAAACTTTTTGTTCCCAAAAAGCTAGGTGAAGGAGGCTTTCACACACACTTATCTCTCAGAACTGAGCATGTGGAGAGACATTCGTTCATCTAACAAAAAGGGAACGGGTTGCAGGGGAAACTTTTATTCTGGTTTCTCAGTCTGTTTCCTAGTGCCGGTTTGAAGTTCCTGCAGTTTTCACTGTAAAACCGAGTTGGGCTAGTACCTCCCCATATATATGTATGGAGTGGATTTTAAACTGAAAAGAAACTTTGTGATCAAAAAATGCTAGGTGAAGTAGGCTTTCACACACACTTATATCTCAGAAATGAGCATGTGGAGAGACGTTCGTTCATCTAACAAAAAGGGAACGGGTTGCAGGGGAAACTTTTATTCTGGTTTCTCAGTCTGTTTCCTAGTGCCGGTTTGAAGTTCCTGAAGTTTGCACTGTAAAATCGAGTTGGAACTTGTACCTCCCCATATATATGTATGGAATGGAGTTTGCAAGTGAAAAGAAACTTTGAGTTCCCAACAAGCTAGGTGAAGGACATCTTTCACCCACACTTAATTTCAGAACTGAGCATGGGGAGAGACGTTCGTTCATCTAGCACAAAGGGAACGGGTTGCAGGAGAAACTTTTACTCTGGTTTCTCAGTCTGTTTCCTAGTGCCGGTTGGAAGTTCCTGCAGTTTGCACTGTAAAACCGAGTTGGAGATAGTACCTCCCCATATATATGTATGGAGTGGAGTTTGCAAGTGAAAAGAAACTTTGTGTTCCCAACAAGCTAGGTGAAGGACGTCTTTCACACCCACTAATCTCTCAGAATTGAGCATGTTGAGAGACGTTCGTTCATCTAGCACATAGTGAACGGGTTGCAGGAGAAACTTTTCTCTGGTTTCACAGTCTGTTTCCTAGTGCCGGTTTGAAGTTCCTGCAGTTTGCACTGTAAAACCGTGTTGGAGCTAGTACCTCCCCACATATGTGTATGGAGTGGATTTTGCAAGTGAAAAGAAACTTTGTGTTCCCAAAAAGCTAGGTGAAGTAGGCTTTCACACACACTTATTTCTCAGAACTGAGCATGTGGAGAGACATTCGTTCATCTAACAAAAAGGGAACGGGTTGCAGGGGAAACTTTTATTCTGGTTTCTCAGTCTGTTTCCTAGTGCCGGTTTGAAGTTCCTGCAGTTTTCACTGTAAAACCGAGTTGGAGCTAGTACCTCCCCATATATATGTATGGAGTGGATTTTAAACTGAAAAGAAATTTTGTGATCAAAAAAAGCTAGGTGAAGTAGGCTTTCACACACACATATATCTCAGAAATGAGCATGTGGAGAGACGTTCGTTCATCTAACAAAAAGGGAATGGGTTGCAGGGGAAACTTTTATTCTGGTTTCTCAGTCTGTTTCCTAGTGCCGGTTTGAAGTTCCTGCAGTTTGCACTGTAAAACCGAGTTGGAACTAGTACCTCCCCATATATATGTATGGAGTGGAGTTAGCAAGTGAAAAGAAACTTTGTGTTCCCAACAAGCTAGTTGAAGGACGGCTTTCACACACACTTATCTCTCAGAACTGAGCATGGGGAGAGACGTTCGTTCATCTAGCACAAAAGGATTGGGTTGCAGGAGAAACTTTTACTCTGGTTTCTCAGTCTGTTTCCTAGTGCCGGTTTGAAGTTCCTGCAGTTTTCACTGTAAAACCGAGTTGGAGCTAGTAACTCCCCATATATATTTATGGAGTGGGTTTTGCAACTGAAAAGATACTTTGTGTTCCCAACAAGCTAGGTGAAGGACGGCTTTCACACACACTTATCTCTCAGAACTGAGCATGTGGAGAGACGTTCTTTCATCTAGCAAGAAGGGAAGAGGTTTTAGGGGAAACTTTTACTCTGGTTTCTCAGTCTGTTTCCTAGTGCCAGTTTGATGTTCCTGCAATTTTCACTGTAAAACCGAATTGGAGCTTGTACCAACCCATATATATGTATGGAGAGGAGTTTGCTAGTGAAAAGAAACTTTGTGTTCCCAACAAGCTAGGTGAAGTACGGCTTTCACACACACTTATCTCTCAGAACTGAGCATGTGGAGAGACGTTCGTTCATCTAGCACAAATGGAACGGGTTGCAGGAGAAATTTTTACTCTGGTTTCTCAGTTTGTTTACTAGTGCCTGTTTGAGGTTCCTGCAGTTTTCACTGTAAAACCGAGTTGGAGCTTGTACCTCCCCATATATATGCATGGAGTGGAGTTTGCAACTGAAAAGAAACTTTGTGTTCCCAACAAGTTAGGTGAAGGACGGCTTTCACACACACTTATCTCTCAGAACTGAGCATGTGGAGAGAGTTTCGTTCATCTAGCACAAACGGAACGGGTTGCAGGAGAAACTTTTACTCTGTTTTCTCAGTCTGTTTCCTAGTGCCGGTTTGAAGTTCCTGCAGTTTGCACTGTAAAACCGAGTAGGAGCTAGTACCACCCCATATATATGTATGGAGTGGAGTTTGCAACTGAAAAGAAACTTTGTGTTCCCAACAAGCTAGGTGAAGGACGGCTTTCAACCACTCTTATCTCTCAGAACTGAGCATGTGGAGAGACGTTCGTTCATCTAGCACAAAGGGAACGGGTTGCTGGAGAAACTTTTACTCTGGTTTCTCAGTCTGTTTCCTAGTGCTGGTTTGAAGTTCCTGCAGTTTGCACTGTAAAACCGAGTTGGAGCTAGTACCTCGCCATATATATGTATGGAGTGGAGTTTGCAAGTGAAAAGTAACTTTGTGTTCCCAACAAGCTAGGTGAAGGACGGCTTTCACACACACTTATCTCTCAGAACTGAGCATGTGGAGAGACGTTCGTTCATCTAGCACAAAAGGAACGGTTTGCAGAAGAAACTTTTACTCTGGTTTCTCAGTCTGTTTCCTAGTCCCGGTTTGAAATTCCTGCAGTTTTCACTGTAAAACAGAGTTGGAGCTAGTACATCCCCATATATATGTATGGAGTGGATTTTGCAACTGAAAAGAAACTTTGTGTTCCCAACAAGCTAGGTAAAGGACGGCTTTCACACACACTTATCTCTCAGAACTGAGCATGTGGAGAGACGTTCGTTCATCTAGCACAAAGGGAACGGGTTGCAGGAGAAACTTTTACTCTGGTTTCTCAGTCTGTTTCCTAGTGCCGGTTTGAAGTTCCTACAGTTTGCACTGTAAAACCGAGTTGGAGCTAGTACCTCCCCATATATATGTATGGAGTGGAGTTTGCAAGTGAAAAGAAACTTTGTGTTCCCAACAAGCTAGGTGAAGGACGGCTTTCACCCACACTTATCTCTCAGAATTGAGCATGTGGAGAGACTTTCGTTCATCTAGCACAAAGGGAACTGGTTGCAGGAGAAACTTTTACTCTGGTTTCTCAGTCTGTTTCCTAGTGCCGGTTTGAAGTTCCTGCAGTTTTCACTGTAAAACCGTGTTGGAGCTAGTACCTCCCCATATAAATGTATGGAGTGGAGTTTGCAAGTGAAAAGAAACTTTGTGTTCCCAACAAGCTAGGTGAAAGACGGCTTTCACACACACTTATCTCTCAGAACTGAGCATGTGGAGAGACGTTCGTTCATCTAGCACAAAGTGAACGGGTTGCAGGAGAAACTTTTACTCTGGTTTCACAGTCTGTTTCCTAGTGCCGGTTTGAAGTTCCTGCAGTTTGCACTGTAAAACCGTGTTGGAGCTAGTACCTCCCCACATATGTGTATGGAGTGGATTTTGCAAGTGAAAAGAAACTTTGTGTTCCCAAAAAGCTAGGTGAAGGAGGCTTACACACACACTTATCTCTCAGAACTGAGCATGTGGAGAGACATTCGTTCATCTAACAAAAAGGGAACGGGTTGCAGGGGAAACTTTTATTCTGGTTTCTCAGTCTGTTTCCTAGTGCCGGTTTGAAGTTCCTGCAGTTTTCACTGTAAAACCGAGTTGGGCTAGTACCTCCCCATATATATGTATGGAGTGGATTTTAAACTGAAAAGAAACTTTGTGATCAAAAAAAGCTAGGTGAAGTAGGCTTTCACACACACTTATATCTCAGAAATGAGCATGTGGAGAGACGTTCGTTCATCTAACAAAAAGGGAACGGGTTGCAGGGGAAACTTTTATTCTGGTTTCTCAGTCTGTTTCCTAGTGCCGGTTTGAAGTTCCTGAAGTTTGCACTGTAAAACCGAGTTGGAACTAGTACCTCCCCATATATATGTATGGAGTGGAGTTAGCAAATGAAAAGAAACTTTGTGTTCCCAACAAGCTAGTTGAAGGACGGCTTTCACCCACACTTATCTCTCAGAACTGAGCATGTGGAGAGACGTTCGTTCATCTAGCACAAATAGAACTGGTTGCAGGAGAAACTTTTTCTCTGGTTTCTCAGTCTGTTTCCTAGTGCCGGTTTGAAGTACCTGCAGTTTTCACTGTAAAACAGAGTTGGAGCTAGTACCACCCCATATATATGTATGGAGTGGAGTTTGCAACTGAAAAGAAACTTTGTGTTCCCAACAAGTTAGGTGAAGGACGGCTTTCACACACACTTATCTCTCAGAACTGAGCATGTGGAGAGACGTTCGTTCATCTAGCACAAAGGGAACGGGTTGCAGGAGAAACTTTTACTCTGGTTTCTCAGTCTGTTTCCTAGTGCCGGTTTGAAATTCCTGCAGTTTGCACTGTAAATCCGAGTTCGAGCTAGTATCTCCCCATATATTTGTATGGAGTGGAGTTTGCAAGTGAAAAGAATCTTTGTGTTCCCAACAAGCTAGGTGAAGGACGGCTTTCACCCACACATATCTCTCAGAACTGAGCATTTGGAGAGACGTTCGTTCATCTAGAACAAAGAGAACGGGTTGCAGGAGAAACTTTTACTCTGGTTTCTCAGTCTGTTTCCTAGTGCCGGTTTGAAGTACCTGCAGTTTGTACTGTAAAACCGAGTTGGAGCTAGTACCTCCCCATATATATGTATGGAGTGGAGTTTGCAAGTGAAAAGAAACTTTGTGTTCCCAACAAGCTAGGTGAAGGACGTCTTTCACACCCACTAATCTCTCAGAATTGAGCATGTTGAGAGACGTTCGTTCATCTAGCACATAGTGAACGGGTTGCAGGAGAAACTTTTACTCTGGTTTCACAGTCTGTTTCCTAGTGCCGGTTTGAAGTTCCTGCAGTTTGCACTGTAAAACCGTGTTGGAGCTAGTACCTCCCCACATATGTGTATGGAGTGGATTTTGCAAGTGAAAAGAAACTTTGTGTTCCCAAAAAGCTAGGTGAAGTAGGCTTTCACACACACTTATTTCTCAGAACTGAGCATGTGGAGAGACATTCGTTCATCTAACAAAAAGGGAACGGGTTGCAGGGGAAACTTTTATTCTGGTTTCTCAGTCTGTTTCCTAGTGCCGGTTTGAAGTTCCTGCAGTTTTCACTGTAAAACCGAGTTGGAGCTAGTACCTCCCCATATATATGTATGGAGTGGATTTTAAACTGAAAAGAAATTTTGTGATCAAAAAAAGCTAGGTGAAGTAGGCTTTCACACACACATATATCTCAGAAATGAGCATGTGGAGAGACGTTCGTTCATCTAACAAAAAGGGAACGGGTTGCAGGGGAAACTTTTATTCTGGTTTCTCAGTCTGTTTCCTAGTGCCGGTTTGAAGTTCCTGCAGTTTGCACTGTAAAACCGAGTTGGAACTAGTACCTCCCCATATATATGTATGGAGTGGAGTTCCAAGTGAAAAGAAACTTTGTGTTCCCAACAAGCTAGTTGAAGGACGGCTTTCACACACACTTATCTCTCAGAACTGAGCATGTGGAGAGTTTCGTTCATCTAGCACAAACGGAACGGGTTGCAGGAGAAACTTTTACTCTGTTTTCTCAGTCTGTTTCCTAGTGCCGGTTTGAAGTTCCTGCAGTTTGCACTGTAAAACCGAGTAGGAGCTAGTACCACCCCATATATATGTATGGAGTGGAGTTTGCAACTGAAAAGAAACTTTGTGTTCCCAACAAGCTAGGTGAAGGACGGCTTTCAACCACTCTTATCTCTCAGAACTGAGCATGTGGAGAGACGTTCGTTCATCTAGCACAAAGGGAACGGGTTGCTGGAGAAACTTTTACTCTGGTTTCTCAGTCTGTTTCCTAGTGCTGGTTTGAAGTTCCTGCAGTTTGCACTGTAAAACCGAGTTGGAGCTAGTACCTCGCCATATATATGTATGGAGTGGAGTTTGCAAGTGAAAAGTAACTTTGTGTTCCCAACAAGCTAGGTGAAGGACGGCTTTCACACACACTTATCTCTCAGAACTGAGCATGTGGAGAGACGTTCGTTCATCTAGCACAAAAGGAACGGTTTGCAGAAGAAACTTTTACTCTGGTTTCTCAGTCTGTTTCCTAGTCCCGGTTTGAAATTCCTGCAGTTTTCACTGTAAAACAGAGTTGGAGCTAGTACATCCCCATATATATGTATGGAGTGGATTTTGCAACTGAAAAGAAACTTTGTGTTCCCAACAAGCTAGGTGAAGGACGGCTTTCACACACACTTATCTCTCAGAACTGAGCATGTGGAGAGACGTTCGTTCATCTAGCACAAAAGGAACGGTTTGCAGAAGAAACTTTTACTCTGGTTTCTCAGTCTGTTTCCTAGTCCCGGTTTGAAATTCCTGCAGTTTTCACTGTAAAACAGAGTTGGAGCTAGTACATCCCCATATATATGTATGGAGTGGATTTTGCAACTGAAAAGAAACTTTGTGTTCCCAACAAGCTAGGTAAAGGACGGCTTTCACACACACTTATCTCTCAGAACTGAGCATGTGGAGAGACGTTCGTTCATCTAGCACAAAGGGAACGGGTTGCAGGAGAAACTTTTACTCTGGTTTCTCAGTCTGTTTCCTAGTGCCGGTTTGAAGTTCCTACAGTTTGCACTGTAAAACCGAGTTGGAGCTAGTACCTCCCCATATATATGTATGGAGTGGAGTTTGCAAGTGAAAAGAAACTTTGTGTTCCCAACAAGCTAGGTGAAGGACGGCTTTCACCCACACTTATCTCTCAGAATTGAGCATGTGGAGAGACTTTCGTTCATCTAGCACAAAGGGAACGGGTTGCAGGAGAAACTTTTACTCTGGTTTCTCAGTCTGTTTCCTAGTGCCGGTTTGAAGTTCCTGCAGTTTTCACTGTAAAACCGTGTTGGAGCTAGTACCTCCCCATATAAATGTATGGAGTGGAGTTTGCAAGTGAAAAGAAACTTTGTGTTCCCAACAAGCTAGGTGAAAGACGGCTTTCACACACACTTATCTCTCAGAACTGAGCATGTGGAGAGACGTTCGTTCATCTAGCACAAAGTGAACGGGTTGCAGGAGAAACTTTTACTCTGGTTTCACAGTCTGTTTCCTAGTGCCGGTTTGAAGTTCCTGCAGTTTGCACTGTAAAACCGTGTTGGAGCTAGTACCTCCCCACATATGTGTATGGAGTGGATTTTGCAAGTGAAAAGAAACTTTGTGTTCCCAAAAAGCTAGGTGAAGGAGGCTTACACACACACTTATCTCTCAGAACTGAGCATGTGGAGAGACATTCGTTCATCTAACAAAAAGGGAACGGGTTGCAGGGGAAACTTTTATTCTGGTTTCTCAGTCTGTTTCCTAGTGCCGGTTTGAAGTTCCTGCAGTTTTCACTGTAAAACCGAGTTGGGCTAGTACCTCCCCATATATATGTATGGAGTGGATTTTAAACTGAAAAGAAACTTTGTGATCAAAAAAAGCTAGGTGAAGTAGGCTTTCACACACACTTATATCTCAGAAATGAGCATGTGGAGAGACGTTCGTTCATCTAACAAAAAGGGAACGGGTTGCAGGGGAAACTTTTATTCTGGTTTCTCAGTCTGTTTCCTAGTGCCGGTTTGAAGTTCCTGAAGTTTGCACTGTAAAACCGAGTTGGAACTAGTACCTCCCCATATATATGTATGGAGTGGAGTTAGCAAATGAAAAGAAACTTTGTGTTCCCAACAAGCTAGTTGAAGGACGGCTTTCACCCACACTTATCTCTCAGAACTGAGCATGTGGAGAGACGTTCGTTCATCTAGCACAAATAGAACTGGTTGCAGGAGAAACTTTTTCTCTGGTTTCTCAGTCTGTTTCCTAGTGCCGGTTTGAAGTACCTGCAGTTTTCACTGTAAAACAGAGTTGGAGCTAGTACCACCCCATATATATGTATGGAGTGGAGTTTGCAACTGAAAAGAAACTTTGTGTTCCCAACAAGTTAGGTGAAGGACGGCTTTCACACACACTTATCTCTCAGAACTGAGCATGTGGAGAGACGTTCGTTCATCTAGCACAAAGGGAACGGGTTGCAGGAGAAACTTTTACTCTGGTTTCTCAGTCTGTTTCCTAGTGCCGGTTTGAAATTCCTGCAGTTTGCACTGTAAATCCGAGTTCGAGCTAGTATCTCCCCATATATTTGTATGGAGTGGAGTTTGCAAGTGAAAAGAATCTTTGTGTTCCCAACAAGCTAGGTGAAGGACGGCTTTCACCCACACATATCTCTCAGAACTGAGCATTTGGAGAGACGTTCGTTCATCTAGCACAAAGAGAACGGGTTGCAGGAGAAACTTTTACTCTGGTTTCTCAGTCTGTTTCCTAGTGCCGGTTTGAAGTACCTGCAGTTTGCACTGTAAAACCGAGTTGGAGCTAGTACCTCCCCATATATATGTATGGAGTGGAGTTTGCAACTGAAAAGAAACTTTGTGTTCCCAACAAGTTAGGTGAAAGACGGCTTTCACACACACTTATCTCTCAGAACTGAGCATGTGGAGAGACGTTCGTTCATCTAGCACAAAGGGAACGGGTTGCAGGAGAAACTTTTACTCTGGTTTCTCAGTCTGTTTCCTAGTGCCGGTTTGAAGTTCCTGCAGTTTTCACTGTAAAACCAAGTTGGAGCTAGAACCTCCCCATATAAATGTATGGAGTGGAGTTTGCAAGTGAAAAGAAACTTTGTGTTCCCAACAAGCTAGGTGAAAGACGGCTTTCACACACACTTATCTCTCAGAACTGAGCATGTGGAGAGACGTTCCTTCATCTAGCACAAAGGGAACGGGTTGCAGGAGAAACTTTTACTCTGGTTTCTCAGTCTGTTTCCTAGTGCCGGTTTGAAGTTCTTGCAGTTTTCACTTTAAAACCGAGTTGGAGCTAGTACTTCCCCATATATATGTATGGAGTGGATTTTGCAACTGAAAAGAAACTTTGTGTTCCCAACAAGCTAGGTGAAGGACGGCTTTCAAACACACTTATCTCTCAGAACTGAGCATGTGGAGAGACGTTCGTTCAGCCAGCACAAAGGGAACGGGTTGCAGGAGAAACTTTTACTCTGGTTTCTCAGTCTCTTTCCTAGTGCCGGTTTGAAGTTCCTGCAGTTTTCACTGTAAAACCAAGTTGGAGCTAGAACCTCCCCATATAAATGTATGGAGTGGAGTTTGCAAGTGAAAAGAAACTTTGTGTTCCCAACAAGCTAGGTGAAAGACGGCTTTCACACACACTTATCTCTCAGAACTGAGCATGTGGAGAGACGTTCCTTCATCTAGCACAAAGGGAACGGGTTGCAGGAGAAACTTTTACTCTGGTTTCTCAGTCTGTTTCCTAGTGCCGGTTTGAAGTTCTTGCAGTTTTCACTTTAAAACCGAGTTGGAGCTAGTACTTCCCCATATATATGTATGGAGTGGATTTTGCAACTGAAAAGAAACTTTGTGTTCCCAACAAGCTAGGTGAAGGACGGCTTTCAAACACACTTATATCTCAGAACTGAGCATGTGGAGAGACGTTCGTTCAGCCAGCACAAAGGGAACGGGTTGCAGGAGAAACTTTTACTCTGGTTTCTCAGTCTCTTTCCTAGTGCCGGTTTGAAGTTCCTGCAGTTTTCACTGTAAAACCGAGTTGGAGCTAGTACCTCCCCATATATATGTATGGAGTGGATTTTGCAAGTGAAAAGAAACTTTGTGTTCCCAACAAGCTAGGTGAAGGACGGCTTTCACACACACTTATCTCTCAGAACTGAGCATGTGGAGAGACGTTCGTTCATCTAGCAAGAAGGGAACAGGTTTTAGGGGAAACTTTTACTCTGGTTTCTCAGTCTGTTTCCTAGTGCCAGTTTGAAGTTCCTGCAATTTTCACTGTAAAATCGAATTGGAGCTTGTACCAACCCCTATATATATATGGAGTGGAGTTTGCTAGTGAAAAGAAACTTTGTGTTCCCAACAAGCTAGGTGAATTACGGCTTTCACACACACTTAACTCTCAGAACTGAGCATGTGGAGAGACGTTCGTTCATCTAGCACAAAGGGAACGGGTTGCAGGAGAAACTTTTTCTCTGGTTTCTCAGTTTGTTTACTAGTGCCTGTTTGAGGTTCCTGTAGTTTTCACTGTAAAACCGAGTTGGAGCTTGTACCTCCCCATATATATGCATGGAGTGGAGTTTGCAACTGAAAAGAAACTTTGTGTTCCCAACAAGTTAGGTGAAGGACGGCTTTCACACACACTTATCTCTCAGAACTGAGCATGTGGAGAGAGGTTCGTTCATCTAGCACAAACGGAACGGGTTGCAGGAGAAACTTTTACTCTGTTTTCTCAGTCTGTTTCCTAGTGCCGGTTTGAAGTTCCTGCAGTTTGCACTGTAAAACCGAGTAGGAGCTAGTACCACCCCATATATATGTATGGAGTGGAGTTTGCAACTGAAAAGAAACTTTGTGTTCCCAACAAGCTAGGTGAAGGACGGCTTTCAACCACACTTATCTCTCACAACTGAGCATGTGGAGAGACGATCGTTCATCTAGCACAAAGGGAACGGGTTGCTGGAGAAACTTTTACTCTGGTTTCTCAGTCTGTATCCTAGTGCTGGTTTGAATTTCCTGAAGTTTGCACTGTAAAACCGAGTTGGAGATAGTACCTCGCCATATATATGTATGGAGTGGAGTTTGCAAGTGAAAAGTAACTTTGTGTTCCCAACAAGCTAGGTGAAGGACGGCTTTCACACAAACTTATCTCTCAGAACTGAGCATGTGGAGAGACGTTCGTTCATCTAGCACAAAAGGAACGGTTTGCAGAAGAAACTTTTACTCTGGTTTCTCAGTCTGTTTCCTAGTCCCGGTTTGAAATTCCTGCAGTTTTCACTGTAAAACAGAGTTGGAGCTAGTACATCCCCATATATATGTATGGAGTGGATTTTGCAACTGAAAAGAAACTTTGTGTTCCCAACAAGCTAGGTAAATGACGGCTTTCACCCACACTTATCTCTCAGAACTGAGCATGTGGAGAGACGTTCGTTCATCTAGCACAAATGGAACGGGTTGCAGGAGAAATTTTACTCTGGTTTCTCAGTCTGTTTCCTAGTGCCGGTTTGAAGTTCCTGCAGTTTTCACTGTAAAACCAAGTTGGAGCTAGAACCTCCCCATATAAATGTATGGAGTGGGGTTTGCAAGTGAATAGAAACTTTGTGTTCCCAACAAGCTAGTTGAAGGACGGCTTTCACACACACTTATCTCTCAGAACTGAGCATGTGGAGAGACGTTCCTTCATCTAGCATAAAGGGAACGGGTTGCAGGAGAAACTTTTACTCTGGTTTCTCAGTCTGTTTCCTAGTGCCGGTTTGAAGTTCCTGCAGTTTTCACTTTAAAACCGAGTTGGAGCTAGTACTTCCCCATATATATGTATGGAGTGGATTTTGCAACTTAAAAGAAACTTTGTGTTCCCAACAAGCTAGGTGAAGGACGGCTTTCACACACACTTATCTCTCAGAAATGAGCATGTGGAGAGACGTTCGTTCATCCAGCATAAAGGGAACGGGTTGCAGGAGAAACTTTTACTCTGGTTTCTCAGTCTGTTTCCTACTGCCGGTTTGAAGTTCCTGCAGTTTTCACTGTAAAACCGAGTTGGAGCTAGTACCTACCCATATATATGTATGGAGTGGAGTTTGCAAGTGAAAAGAAACTTTGTGTTCCCAACAAGCTAGGTGAAGGACGGGTTTCACACACACTTATCTCTCAGAACTGAGCATGTGGAGAGACGTTCGTTCATCTAGCACAAAGAGAACGGGTTGCAGGAGAAACTTTTACTCTGGTTTCTCAGTCTGTTTCCTAGTGCCGGTTTGAAGTACCTGCAGTTTGCACTGTAAAACCGAGTTGGAGCTAGTACCTCCCCATATATATGTATGGAGTGGAGTTTGCAACTGAAAAGAAACTTTGTGTTCCCAACAAGTTAGGTGAAAGACGGCTTTCACACACACTTATCTCTCAGAACTGAGCATGTGGAGAGACGTTCGTTCATCTAGCACAAAGGGAACGGGTTGCAGGAGAAACTTTTACTCTGGTTTCTCAGTCTGTTTCCTAGTGCCGGTTTGAAGTTCCTGCAGTTTTCACTGTAAAACCAAGTTGGAGCTAGAACCTCCCCATATAAATGTATGGAGTGGAGTTTGCAAGTGAAAAGAAACTTTGTGTTCCCAACAAGCTAGGTGAAAGACGGCTTTCACACACACTTATCTCTCAGAACTGAGCATGTGGAGAGACGTTCCTTCATCTAGCACAAAGGGAACGGGTTGCAGGAGAAACTTTTACTCTGGTTTCTCAGTCTGTTTCCTAGTGCCGGTTTGAAGTTCTTGCAGTTTTCACTTTAAAACCGAGTTGGAGCTAGTACTTCCCCATATATATGTATGGAGTGGATTTTGCAACTGAAAAGAAACTTTGTGTTCCCAACAAGCTAGGTGAAGGACGGCTTTCAAACACACTTATCTCTCAGAACTGAGCATGTGGAGAGACGTTCGTTCAGCCAGCACAAAGGGAACGGGTTGCAGGAGAAACTTTTACTCTGGTTTCTCAGTCTCTTTCCTAGTGCCGGTTTGAAGTTCCTGCAGTTTTCACTGTAAAACCAAGTTGGAGCTAGAACCTCCCCATATAAATGTATGGAGTGGAGTTTGCAAGTGAAAAGAAACTTTGTGTTCCCAACAAGCTAGGTGAAAGACGGCTTTCACACACACTTATCTCTCAGAACTGAGCATGTGGAGAGACGTTCCTTCATCTAGCACAAAGGGAACGGGTTGCAGGAGAAACTTTTACTCTGGTTTCTCAGTCTGTTTCCTAGTGCCGGTTTGAAGTTCTTGCAGTTTTCACTTTAAAACCGAGTTGGAGCTAGTACTTCCCCATATATATGTATGGAGTGGATTTTGCAACTGAAAAGAAACTTTGTGTTCCCAACAAGCTAGGTGAAGGACGGCTTTCAAACACACTTATATCTCAGAACTGAGCATGTGGAGAGACGTTCGTTCAGCCAGCACAAAGGGAACGGGTTGCAGGAGAAACTTTTACTCTGGTTTCTCAGTCTCTTTCCTAGTGCCGGTTTGAAGTTCCTGCAGTTTTCACTGTAAAACCGAGTTGGAGCTAGTACCTCCCCATATATATGTATGGAGTGGATTTTGCAAGTGAAAAGAAACTTTGTGTTCCCAACAAGCTAGGTGAAGGACGGCTTTCACACACACTTATCTCTCAGAACTGAGCATGTGGAGAGACGTTCGTTCATCTAGCAAGAAGGGAACAGGTTTTAGGGGAAACTTTTACTCTGGTTTCTCAGTCTGTTTCCTAGTGCCAGTTTGAAGTTCCTGCAATTTTCACTGTAAAATCGAATTGGAGCTTGTACCAACCCCTATATATATATGGAGTGGAGTTTGCTAGTGAAAAGAAACTTTGTGTTCCCAACAAGCTAGGTGAATTACGGCTTTCACACACACTTAACTCTCAGAACTGAGCATGTGGAGAGACGTTCGTTCATCTAGCACAAAGGGAACGGGTTGCAGGAGAAACTTTTTCTCTGGTTTCTCAGTTTGTTTACTAGTGCCTGTTTGAGGTTCCTGCAGTTTTCACTGTAAAACCGAGTTGGAGCTTGTACCTCCCCATATATATGCATGGAGTGGAGTTTGCAACTGAAAAGAAACTTTGTGTTCCCAACAAGTTAGGTGAAGGACGGCTTTCACACACACTTATCTCTCAGAACTGAGCATGTGGAGAGAGGTTCGTTCATCTAGCACAAACGGAACGGGTTGCAGGAGAAACTTTTACTCTGTTTTCTCAGTCTGTTTCCTAGTGCCGGTTTGAAGTTCCTGCAGTTTGCACTGTAAAACCGAGTAGGAGCTAGTACCACCCCATATATATGTATGGAGTGGAGTTTGCAACTGAAAAGAAACTTTGTGTTCCCAACAAGCTAGGTGAAGGACGGCTTTCAACCACACTTATCTCTCACAACTGAGCATGTGGAGAGACGATCGTTCATCTAGCACAAAGGGAACGGGTTGCTGGAGAAACTTTTACTCTGGTTTCTCAGTCTGTATCCTAGTGCTGGTTTGAATTTCCTGAAGTTTGCACTGTAAAACCGAGTTGGAGATAGTACCTCGCCATATATATGTATGGAGTGGAGTTTGCAAGTGAAAAGTAACTTTGTGTTCCCAACAAGCTAGGTGAAGGACGGCTTTCACACAAACTTATCTCTCAGAACTGAGCATGTGGAGAGACGTTCGTTCATCTAGCACAAAAGGAACGGTTTGCAGAAGAAACTTTTACTCTGGTTTCTCAGTCTGTTTCCTAGTCCCGGTTTGAAATTCCTGCAGTTTTCACTGTAAAACAGAGTTGGAGCTAGTACATCCCCATATATATGTATGGAGTGGATTTTGCAACTGAAAAGAAACTTTGTGTTCCCAACAAGCTAGGTAAATGACGGCTTTCACCCACACTTATCTCTCAGAACTGAGCATGTGGAGAGACGTTCGTTCATCTACCACAAATGGAACGGGTTGCAGGAGAAATTTTACTCTGGTTTCTCAGTCTGTTTCCTAGTGCCGGTTTGAAGTTCCTGCAGTTTTCACTGTAAAACCAAGTTGGAGCTAGAACCTCCCCATATAAATGTATGGAGTGGGGTTTGCAAGTGAATAGAAACTTTGTGTTCCCAACAAGCTAGGTGAAGGACGGCTTTCACACACACTTATCTCTCAGAACTGAGCATGTGGAGAGACGTTCCTTCATCTAGCATAAAGGGAACGGGTTGCAGGAGAAACTTTTACTCTGGTTTCTCAGTCTGTTTCCTAGTGCCGGTTTGAAGTTCCTGCAGTTTTCACTTTAAAACCGAGTTGGAGCTAGTACTTCCCCATATATATGTATGGAGTGGATTTTGCAACTGAAAAGAAACTTTGTGTTCCCAACAAGCTAGGTGAAGGACGGCTTTCACACACACTTATCTCTCAGAAATGAGCATGTGGAGAGACGTTCGTTCATCCAGCATAAAGGGAACGGGTTGCAGGAGAAACTTTTACTCTGGTTTCTCAGTCTGTTTCCTACTGCCGGTTTGAAGTTCCTGCAGTTTTCACTGTAAAACCGAGTTGGAGCTAGTACCTACCCATATATATGTATGGAGTGGAGTTTGCAAGTGAAAAGAAACTTTGTGTTCCCAACAAGCTAGGTGAAGGACGGGTTTCACACACACTTATCTCTCAGAACTGAGCATGTGGAGAGACGTTCGTTCATCTAGCACAAAAGGAATGGGTTGCAGGAGAAACTTTTACTCTGGTTTCTCAGTCTGTTTCCTAGTGCCGGTTTGAAGTTCCTGCAGTTTTCACTGTAAAACCGAGTTGGAGCTAGTTCCTCCCCATATATATTTATGGAGTGGATTTTGCAACTGAAAAGATACTTTGTTTTCCCAACAAGCTAAGTGAAGGACGGCTTTCACACACACTTATCTCTCAGAACTGAGCATGTGGAGAGACGTTCGTTCATCTAGCAAGAAGGGAACTGGTTTTAGGGGAAACTTTTACTCTGGTTTCTCTGTCTGTTTCCTAGTGCCAGTTTGAAGTTCCTGCAATTTTCACTGTAAAACCGAATTGGAGCTTGTACCAACCCATATATACGTATGGAGTGGAGTTTGCTAGTGAAAAGAAACTTTGTGTTCCTAACAAGCTAGGTGAATTACGGCTTTCACACACACTTATCTCTCAGAACTGAGCATGTGGAGAGACGTTCGTTCATCTAGCCCAAAGGGAACGGGTTGCAGGAGAAACTTTTACTCTGGTTTCTCAGTTTGTTTACTAGTGCCTGTTTGAGGTTCCTGCAGTTTTCACTGTAAAACCGAGTTGGAGCTTGTACCTCCCCATATATATGCATGGAGTGGAGTTTGCAACTGAAAAGAAACTTTGTGTTCCCAACAAGTTAGGTGAAGCACGGCTTTCACACACACTTATCTCTCAGAACTGAGCATGTGGAGAGAGGTTCGTTCATCTAGCACAAACGGAACGTGTTGCAGGAGAAACTTTTACTCTGTTTTCTCAGTCTGTTTCCTAGTGCCGGTTTGAAGTTCCTGCAGTTTGCACTGTAAAACCGAGTAGGAGCTAGTACCACCCCATATATATGTATGGAGTGGAGTTTGCAATTGAAAAGAAACTTTGTGTTCCCAACAAGCTAGGTGAAGGACGGCTTTCAACCACACTTATCTCTCACAACTGAGCATGTGGAGAGACGATCGTTCATCTAGCACAAAGGGAACGGGTTGCTGGAGAAACTTTTACTCTGGTTTCTCAGTCTGTTTCCTAGTGCTGGTTTGAAGTTCCTGCAGTTTGCACTGTAAAACCGAGTTGGAGATATTACCTCGCCATATATATGTATGGAGTGGAGTTTGCAAGTGAAAAGTAACTTTGTGTTCCCAACAAGCTAGGTGAAGGACGGCTTTCACACAAACTTATCTCTCAGAACTGAGCATGTGGAGAGAAGTTCGTTCATCTAGCACAAAAGGAACGGTTTGCAGAAGAAACTTTTACTCTGGTTTCTCAGTCTATTTCCTAGTCCCGGTTTGAAATTCCTGCAGTTTTCACTGTAAAACAGAGTTGGAGCTAGTACATCCCCATATATATATATGGAGTGGATTTTGCAACTGAAAAGAAACTTTGTGTTCCCAACAAGCTAGGTAAATGACGGCTTTCACCCACACTTATCTCTCAGAACTGAGCATGTGGAGAGACGTTCGTTCATCTAGCACAAAAGGAACGCGTTGCAGGAGAAACTTTTACTCTGGTTCCTCACTCTGTTTCCTATTGCCGGTTTGAAGTTCCTGCAGTTTTCACTGTAAAACCGAGTTTGAGCTAGTACCTCCCCTTATATATGTATGGAGTGGATTATGCAACTGAAAAGAAACTTTGTGTTTCCAACAAGCTAGGTGAAGGACGTCTTTCACCCACAATTATCTCTCAGAACTGAGCATGTGGAGAGACGTTCGTTCATCTAGCACAAAGAGAACGGGTTGCAGGAGAAACTTTTACTCTGGTTTCTCAGTCTGTTTCCTAGTGCCGGTTTGAAGTTCCTGCAGTTTTCACTGTAAAACCGAGTTGGAGCTAGTACCTCCCCATATATATGTATGGAGTGGAGTTTGCAACTGAAAAGAAACTTTGTTTTCCCAACAAGTTATTTGAAGGACGGCTTTCACACACACTTATCTCTCAGAACTGAGCATGTGGAGAGACGTTCGTTCATCTAGCACAAAGGGAACGGGTTGCAGGAGAAACTTTTACTCTGGTTTCTCAGTCTGTTTCCTAGTGCCGGTTTGAAGTTCCTGCAGTTTGCACTGTAAAACCGAGTTGGAGCTAGTACCTCCCCATATATATGTATGGAGTGGAATTTGCAAGTGGAAAGAATCTTTGTGTTCCCAACAAGCTAGGTGAAGGACGGCTTTCACCCACACTTATCTCTCAGAACTGAGCATGTGGAGAGACGTTCGTTCATCTAGCACAAAGGGAACGGGTTGCAGGAGAAATTTTACTCTGGTTTCTCAGTCTGTTTCCTAGTGCCGGTTTGAAGTTCCTGCAGTTTTCACTGTAAAACCAAGTTGGAGCTAGAACCTCCCCATATAAATGTATGGAGTGGAGTTTGCAAGTGAAAAGAAACTTTGTGTTCCCAACAAGCTAGGTGAAAGACGGCTTTCACACACACTTATCTCTCAGAACTGAGCATGTGGAGAGACGTTCCTTCATCTAGCACAAAGGGAACGGGTTGCAGGAGAAACTTTTACTCTGGTTTCTCAGTCTGTTTCCTAGTGCCGGTTTGAAGTTCCTGCAGTTTTCACTTTAAAACCGAGTTGGAGCTAGTACCTCCCCATATATATGTATGGAGTGGATTTTGCAACTGAAAAGAAACTTTGTGTTCCCAACAAGCTAGGTGAAGGACGGCTTTCACCCACACTTATCTCTCAGAACTGAGCATGTGGAGAGACGTCCGTTCATCCAGCACAAAGGGAACGGGTTGCAGGAGAAACTTTTACCCTGGTTTCTCAGTCTGTTTCCTAGTGCCGGTTTGAAGTTCCTGCAGTTTTCACTGTAAAACCGAGTTGGAGCTAGTACCTCCCCATATATATGTATGGAGTGGAGTTTGCAAGTGAAAAGAAACTTTGTGTTCCCAACAAGCTAGGTGAAGGACGGCTTTCACACACACTTATCTCTCAGAACTGAGCATGTGGAGAGACGTTCGTTCATCTAGCACAAAAGGAATGGGTTGCAGGAGAAACTTTTACTCTGGTTTCTCAGTCTGTTTCCTAGTGCCGGTTTGAAGTTCCTGCAGTTTGCACTGTAAAACCGAGTTGGAGCTAGTACCTCCCCATATATATGTATGGAGTGGAATTTGCAAGTGGAAAGAAACTTTGTGTTCCCAACAAGCTAGGTGAAGGACGGCTTTCACCCACACTTATCTCTCAGAACTGAGCATGTGGAGAGACGTTCGTTCATCTAGCACAAAAGGAACGGGTTGCAGGAGAAATTTTACTCTGGTTTCTCAGTCTGTTTCCCAGTGCCGGTTTGAAGTTCCTGCAGTTTTCACTGTAAAACCAAGTTGGAGCTAGAACCTCCCCATATATATGTATGGAGTGGATTTTGCAAGTGAAAAGAAACTTTGTGTTCCCAACAAGCTAGGTGAAGGACGGCTTTCACACACAATTATCTCTCAGAACTGAGCATGTGGAGAGACGTTCCTTCATCTAGCACAAAGGGAACGGGTTGCAGGAGAAACTTTTACTCTGGTTTCTCAGTCTGTTTCCTAGTGCCGGTTTGAAGTTCCTGCAGTTTTCACTTTAAAACCGAGTTGGAGCTAGTACCTCCCCATATATATGTATGGAGTGGATTTTGCAACTGAAAAGAAACTTTGTGTTCCCAACAAGCTAGGTGAAGTACGGCTTTCACCCACACTTATCTCTCAGAACTGAGCATGTGGAGAGACGTTCGTTCATCCAGCACAAAGGGAACGGGTTGCAGGAGAATCTTTTACTCTGGTTCCTCAGTCTGTTTCCTAGTACCGGTTTGAAGTTCCTGCAGTTTTCACTGTAAAACCGAGTTGGAGCTAGTACCTCCCCATATATATGTATGGAGTGGAGTTTGCAAGTGAAAAGAAACTTTGTGTTCCCAACAAGTTAGGTGAAGGACGGCTTTCACACACACTTATCTCTCAGAACTGAGCATGTGGAGAGACGTTCGTTCATCTAGAACAAAAGGAATGGGTTGCAGGAGAAACTTTTACTCTGGTTTCTCAGTCTGTTTCCTAGTGCCGGTTTGAAGTTCCTGCAGTTTTCACTGTAAAACCGAGTTGGAGCTAGTACCTCCCCATATATATTTATGGAGTGGATTTTGCAAATGAAAAGATACTTTGTGTTCCCAACAAGCTAGGTGAAGGACGGCTTTCACACACACTTATCTCTCAGAACTGAGCATGTGGAGAGACGTTCTTTCATCTAGCAAGAAGGGAACAGGTTTTAGGGGAAACTTTTACTCTGGTTTCTCAGTCTGTTTCCTAGTGCCAGTTTGATGTTCCTGCAATTTTCAGTGTAAAACCGAATTGGAGCTTGTACCAACCCATATATATGTATGGAGTGGAGTTTGCTAGTGAAAAGAAACTTTGTGTTCCCAACAAGCTAGGTGAAGTACGGCTTTCACACACACTTATCTCTCAGAACTGAGCATGTGGAGAGACGTTCGTTCATCTAGCACAAAGGGAACGGGTTGCAGGAGAAATTTTTACTCTGGTTTCTCAGTTTGTTTACTAGTGCCTGTTTGAGGTTCCTGCAGTTTTCACTGTAAAACCGAGTTGGAGCTTGTACCTCCCCATATAAATGCATGGAGTGGAGTTTGCAACTGAAAAGAAACTTTGTGTTCCCAACAAGTTAGGTGAAGGACGGCTTTCACAAACACTTATATCTCAGAACTGAGCATGTGGAGAGAGGTTCGTTCATCTAGCACAAACGGAACGGGTTGCAGGAGAAACTTTTACTCTGTTTTCTCAGTCTGTTTCCTAGTGCCGTTTTGAAGTTCCTGCAGTTTGCACTGTAAAACCGAGTAGGAGCTAGTACCACCCCATATATATGTATGGAGTGGAGTTTGCAACTGAAAAGAAACTTTGTGTTCCCAACAAGCTAGGTGAAGGACGGCTTTCAACCACTCTTATCTCTCAGAACTGAGCATGTGGAGAGACGTTCGTTTATCTAGCACAAAGGGAACGGGTTGCTGGAGAAACTTTTACTCTGGTTTCTCAGTCTGTTTCCTAGTGCTGGTTTGAAGTTCCTGCAGTTTGCACTGTAAAACCGAGTTGGAGCTAGTACCTCGCCATATATATGTATGGAGTGGAGTTTGCAAGTGAAAAGTAACTTTGTGTTCCCAACAAGCTAGGTGAAGGACGGCTTTCACCCACACTTATCTCTCAGAACTGAGCATGTGGAGAGACTTTCGTTCATCTAGCACAAAGGGAACGGGTTGCAGGAGAAACTTTTACTCTGGTTTCTCAGTCTGTTTCCTAGTGCCGGTTTGAAGTTCCTGCAGTTTTCACTGTAAAACCGTGTTGGAGCTAGTACCTCCCCATATAAATGTATGGAGTGGAGTTTGCAAGTGAAAAGAAACTTTGTGTTCCCAACAAGCTAGGTGAAAGACGGCTTTCACACACACTTATCTCTCAGAACTGAGCATGTGGAGAGACGTTCGTTCATCTAGCACAAAGTGAACGGGTTGCAGGAGAAACTTTTACTCTGGTTTCACAGTCTGTTTCCTAGTGCCGGTTTGAAGTTCCTGCAGTTTGCACTGTAAAACCGTGTTGGAGCTAGTACCTCCCCACATATGTGTATGGAGTGGATTTTGCAAGTGAAAAGAAACTTTTTGTTCCCAAAAAGCTAGGTGAAGGAGGCTTTCACACACACTTATCTCTCAGAACTGAGCATGTGGAGAGACATTCGTTCATCTAACAAAAAGGGAACGGGTTGCAGGGGAAACTTTTATTCTGGTTTCTCAGTCTGTTTCCTAGTGCCGGTTTGAAGTTCCTGCAGTTTTCACTGTAAAACCGAGTTGGGCTAGTACCTCCCCATATATATGTATGGAGTGGATTTTAAACTGAAAAGAAACTTTGTGATCAAAAAAAGCTAGGTGAAGTAGGCTTTCACACACACTTATATCTCAGAAATGAGCATGTGGAGAGACGTTCGTTCATCTAACAAAAAGGGAACGGGTTGCAGGGGAAACTTTTATTCTGGTTTCTCAGTCTGTTTCCTAGTGCCGGTTTGAAGTTCCTGAAGTTTGCACTGTAAAATCGAGTTGGAACTTGTACCTCCCCATATATATGTATGGAATGGAGTTTGCAAGTGAAAAGAAACTTTGTGTTCCCAACAAGCTAGGTGAAGGACATCTTTCACCCACACTTATCTTTCAGAACTGAGCATGGGGAGAGACGTTCGTTCATCTAGCACAAAGGGAACGGGTTGCAGGAGAAACTTTTACTCTGGTTTCTCAGTCTGTTTCCTAGTGCCGGTTGGAAGTTCCTGCAGTTTGCACTGTAAAACCGAGTTGGAGATAGTACCTCCCCATATATATGTATGGAGTGGAGTTTGCAAGTGAAAAGAAACTTTGTGTTCCCAACAAGCTAGGTGAAGGACGTCTTTCACACCCACTAATCTCTCAGAACTGAGCATGTTGAGAGACGTTCGTTCATCTAGCACATAGTGAACGGGTTGCAGGAGAAACTTTTACTCTGGTTTCACAGTCTGTTTCCTAGTGCCGGTTTGAAGTTCCTGCAGTTTGCACTGTAAAACCGTGTTGGAGCTAGTACCTCCCCACATATGTGTATGGAGTGGATTTTGCAAGTGAAAAGAAACTTTGTGTTCCCAAAAAGCTAGGTGAAGGAGGCTTTCACACACACTTATCTCTCAGAACTGAGCATGTGGAGAGACATTCGTTCATCTAACAAAAAGGGAACGGGTTGCAGGGGAAACTTTTATTCTGGTTTCTCAGTCTGTTTCCTAGTGCCGGTTTGAAGTTCCTGCAGTTTTCACTGTAAAACCGAGTTGGAGCTAGTACCTCCCCATATATATGTATGGAGTGGATTTTAAACTGAAAAGAAACTTTGTGATCAAAAAAAGCTAGGTGAAGTAGGCTTTCACACACACTTATATCTCAGAAATGAGCATGTGGAGAGACGTTCGTTCATCTAACAAAAAGGGAACGGGTTGCAGGGGAAACTTTTATTCTGGTTTCTCAGTCTGTTTCCTAGTGCCGGTTTGAAGTTCCTGCAGTTTGCACTGTAAAACCGAGTTGGAACTAGTACCTCCCCATATATATGTATGGAGTGGAGTTAGCAAGTGAAAAGAAACTTTGTGTTCCCAACAAGCTAGTTGAAGGACGGCTTTCACCCACATTTATCTCTCAGAACTGAGCATGTGGAGAGACGTTCGTTCATCTAGCACAAATAGAACGGGTTGCAGGAGAAACTTTTACTCTGTTTTCTCAGTCTGTTTCCTAGTGCCGGTTTGAAGTACCTGCAGTTTTCACTGTAAAACCGAGTTGGAGCTAGTACCACCCCATATAAATGTATGGAGTGGAGTTTGCAAGTGAAAAGAAACTTTGTGTTCCCAACAAGCTAGGTGAAGGACGGCTTTCACCCACACTTATCTCTCAGAACTGAGCATGTGGAGAGACGTCCGTTCATCCATCACAAAGGGAACGGGTTGCAGGAGAAACTTTTACTCTGGTTTCTCAGTCTGTTTCCTAGTGCCGGTTTGAAGTTCCTGCAGTTTTCACTGTAAAACCGAGTTGGAGCTAGTACCTCCCCATATATATGTATGGAGTGGAGTTTGCAAGTGAAAAGAAACTTTGTGTTCCCAACAAGCTAGGTGAAGGACGGCTTTCACACACACTTATCTCTCAGAACTGAGCATGTGGAGAGACGTTCGTTCATCTAGCACAAAAGGAATGGGTTGCAGGAGAAACTTTTACTCTGGTTTCTCAGTCTGTTTCCTAGTGCCGGTTTGAAGTTCCTGCAGTTTGCACTGTAAAACCGAGTTGGAGCTAGTACCTCCCCATATATATGTATGGAGTGGAATTTGCAAGTGGAAAGAAACTTTGTGTTCCCAACAAGCTAGGTGAAGGACGGCTTTCACCCACACTTATCTCTCAGAACTGAGCATGTGGAGAGACGTTCGTTCATCTAGCACAAAGGGAACGGGTTGCAGGAGAAATTTTACTCTGGTTTCTCAGTCTGTTTCCTAGTGCCGGTTTGAAGTTCCTGCAGTTTTCACTGTAAAACCAAGTTGGAGCTAGAACCTCCCCATATAAATGTATGGAGTGAAGTTTGCAAGTGAAAAGAAACTATGTGTTCCCAACAAGCTAGGTGAAGGACGGCTTTCACACACAATTATCTCTCAGAACTGAGCATGTGGAGAGACGTTCCTTCATCTAGCACAAAGGGAACGGGTTGCAGGAGAAACTTTTACTCTGGTTTCTCAGTCTGTTTCCTAGTGCCGGTTTGAAGTTCCTGCAGTTTTCACTGTAAAACCGAGTTGGAGCTAGTACCTCCCCATATATATTTATGGAGTGGATTTTGCAACTGAAAAGATACTTTGTGTTCCCAACAAGCTAGGTGAAGGACGGCTTTCACACACACTTATCTCTCAGAACTGATCATGTGGAGAGACGTTCGTTCATCTAGCACAAAGGGATCGGGTTGCTGGAGAAACTTTTACTCTGGTTTCTCAGTCTGTTTCCTAGTGCTGGTTTGAAGTTCCTGCAGTTTGCACTGTAATACCGAGTTGGAGCTAGTACCTCGCCATATATATGTATGGAGTGGAGTTTGCAAGTGAAAAGTAACTTTGTGTTCCCAACAAGCTAGGTGAAGGACGGCTTTCACCCACACTTATCTCTCAGAACTGAGCATGTGGAGAGACTTTCGTTCATCTAGCACAAAGGGAACGGGTTGCAGGAGAAACTTTTACTCTGGTTTCTCAGTCTGTTTCCTAGTGCCGGTTTGAAGTTCCTGCAGTTTTCACTGTAAAACCGTGTTGGAGCTAGTACCTCCCCATATAAATGTATGGAGTGGAGTTTGCAAGTGAAAAGAAACTTTGTGTTCCCAACAAGCTAGGTGAAAGACGGCTTTCACACACACTTATCTCTCAGAACTGAGCATGTGGAGAGACGTTCGTTCATCTAGCACAAAGTGAACGGGTTGCAGGAGAAACTTTTACTCTGGTTTCACAGTCTGTTTCCTAGTGCCGGTTTGAAGTTCCTGCAGTTTGCACTGTAAAACCGTGTTGGAGCTAGTACCTCCCCACATATGTGTATGGAGTGGATTTTGCAAGTGAAAAGAAACTTTTTGTTCCCAAAAAGCTAGGTGAAGGAGGCTTTCACACACACTTATCTCTCAGAACTGAGCATGTGGAGAGACATTCGTTCATCTAACAAAAAGGGAACGGGTTGCAGGGGAAACTTTTATTCTGGTTTCTCAGTCTGTTTCCTAGTGCCGGTTTGAAGTTCCTGCAGTTTTCACTGTAAAACCGAGTTGGGCTAGTACCTCCCCTTATATATGTATGGAGTGGATTTTAAACTGAAAAGAAACTTTGTGATCAAAAAAAGCTAGGTGAAGTAGGCTTTCACACACACTTATATCTCAGAAATGAGCATGTGGAGAGACGTTCGTTCATCTAACAAAATGGAACGGGTTGCAGGGGAAACTTTTATTCTGGTTTCTCAGTCTGTTTCCTAGTGCCGGTTTGAAGTTCCTGAAGTTTGCACTGTAAAATCGAGTTGGAACTTGTACCTCCCCATATATATGTATGGAATGGAGTTTGCAAGTGAAAAGAAACTTTGAGTTCCCAACAAGCTAGGTGAAGGACATCTTTCACCCACACTTATCTTTCAGAACTGAGCATGGGGAGAGACGTTCGTTCATCTAGCACAAAGGGAACGGGTTGCAGGAGAAACTTTTACTCTGGTTTCTCAGTCTGTTTCCTAGTGCCGGTTGGAAGTTCCTGCAGTTTGCACTGTAAAACCGAGTTGGAGATAGTACCTCCCCATATATATGTATGGAGTGGAGTTTGCAAGTGAAAAGAAACTTTGTGTTCCCAACAAGCTAGGTGAAGGACGTCTTTCACACCCACTAATCTCTCAGAATTGAGCATGTTGAGAGACGTTCGTTCATCTAGCACATAGTGAACGGGTTGCAGGAGAAACTTTTACTCTGGTTTCACAGTCTGTTTCCTAGTGCCGGTTTGAAGTTCCTGCAGTTTGCACTGTAAAACCGTGTTGGAGCTAGTACCTCCCCACATATGTGTATGGAGTGGATTTTGCAAGTGAAAAGAAACTTTGTGTTCCCAAAAAGCTAGGTGAAGTAGGCTTTCACACACACTTATTTCTCAGAACTGAGCATGTGGAGAGACATTCGTTCATCTAACAAAAAGGGAACGGGTTGCAGGGGAAACTTTTATTCTGGTTTCTCAGTCTGTTTCCTAGTGCCGGTTTGAAGTTCCTGCAGTTTTCACTGTAAAACCGAGTTGGAGCTAGTACCTCCCCATATATATGTATGGAGTGGATTTTAAACTGAAAAGAAATTTTGTGATCAAAAAAAGCTAGGTGAAGTAGGCTTTCACACACACATATATCTCAGAAATGAGCATGTGGAGAGACGTTCGTTCATCTAACAAAAAGGGAACGGGTTGCAGGGGAAACTTTTATTCTGGTTTCTCAGTCTGTTTCCTAGTGCCGGTTTGAAGTTCCTGCAGTTTGCACTGTAAAACCGAGTTGGAACTAGTACCTCCCCATATATATGTATGGAGTGGAGTTAGCAAGTGAAAAGAAACTTTGTGTTCCCAACAAGCTAGTTGAAGGACGGCTTTCACACACACTTATCTCTCAGAACTGAGCATGGGGAGAGACGTTCGTTCATCTAGCACAAAAGGAATGGGTTGCAGGAGAAACTTTTACTCTGGTTTCTCAGTCTGTTTCCTAGTGCCGGTTTGAAGTTCCTGCAGTTTTCACTGTAAAACCGAGTTGGAGCTAGTAACTCCCCATATATATTTATGGAGTGGGTTTTGCAACTGAAAAGATACTTTGTGTTCCCAACAAGCTAGGTGAAGGACGGCTTTCACACACACTTATCTCTCAGAACTGAGCATGTGGAGAGACGTTCTTTCATCTAGCAAGAAGGGAAGAGGTTTTAGGGGAAACTTTTACTCTGGTTTCTCAGTCTGTTTCCTAGTGCCAGTTTGATGTTCCTGCAATTTTCACTGTAAAACCGAATTGGAGCTTGTACCAACCCATATATATGTATGGAGAGGAGTTTGCTAGTGAAAAGAAACTTTGTATTCCCAACAAGCTAGGTGAAGTACGGCTTTCACACACACTTATCTCTCAGAACTGAGCATGTGGAGAGACGTTCGTTCATCTAGCACAAATTGAACGGGTTGCAGGAGAAATTTTTACTCTGGTTTCTCAGTTTGTTTACTAGTGCCTGTTTGAGGTTCCTGCAGTTTTCACTGTAAAACCGAGTTGGAGCTTGTACCTCCCCATATATATGCATGGAGTGGAGTTTGCAACTGAAAAGAAACTTTGTGTTCCCAACAAGTTAGGTGAAGGACGGCTTTCACACACACTTATCTCTCAGAACTGAGCATGTGGAGAGAGTTTCGTTCATCTAGCACAAACGGAACGGGTTGCAGGAGAAACTTTTACTCTGTTTTCTCAGTCTGTTTCCTAGTGCCGGTTTGAAGTTCCTGCAGTTTGCACTGTAAAACCGAGTAGGAGCTAGTACCACCCCATATATATGTATGGAGTGGAGTTTGCAACTGAAAAGAAACTTTGTGTTCCCAACAAGCTAGGTGAAGGACGGCTTTCAACCACTCTTATCTCTCAGAACTGAGCATGTGGAGAGACGTTCGTTCATCTAGCACAAAGGGAACGGGTTGCTGGTGAAACTTTTACTCTGGTTTCTCAGTCTGTTTCCTAGTGCTGGTTTGAAGTTCCTGCAGTTTGCACTGTAAAACCGAGTTGGAGCTAGTACCTCGCCATATATATGTATGGAGTGGAGTTTGCAAGTGAAAAGTAACTTTGTGTTCCCAACAAGCTAGGTGAAGGACGGCTTTCACACACACTTATCTCTCAGAACTGAGCATGTGGAGAGACGTTCGTTCATCTAGCACAAAAGGAACGGTTTGCAGAAGAAACTTTTACTCTGGTTTCTCAGTCTGTTTCCTAGTCCCGGTTTGAAATTCCTGCAGTTTTCACTGTAAAACAGAGTTGGAGCTAGTACATCCCCATATATATGTATGGAGTGGATTTTGCAACTGAAAAGAAACTTTGTGTTCCCAACAAGCTAGGTAAAGGACGGCTTTCACACACACTTATCTCTCAGAACTGAGCATGTGGAGAGACGTTCGTTCATCTAGCACAAAGGGAACGGGTTGCAGGAGAAACTTTTACTCTGGTTTCTCAGTCTGTTTCCTAGTGCCGGTTTGAAGTTCCTACAGTTTGCACTGTAAAACCGAGTTGGAGCTAGTACCTCCCCATATATATGTATGGAGTGGAGTTTGCAAGTGAAAAGAAACTTTGTGTTCCCAACAAGCTAGGTGAAGGACGGCTTTCACCCACACTTATCTCTCAGAATTGAGCATGTGGAGAGACTTTCGTTCATCTAGCACAAAGGGAACGGGTTGCAGGAGAAACTTTTACTCTGGTTTCTCAGTCTGTTTCCTAGTGCCGGTTTGAAGTTCCTGCAGTTTTCACTGTAAAACCGTGTTGGAGCTAGTACCTCCCCATATAAATGTATGGAGTGGAGTTTGCAAGTGAAAAGAAACTTTGTGTTCCCAACAAGCTAGGTGAAAGACGGCTTTCACACACACTTATCTCTCAGAACTGAGCATGTGGAGAGACGTTCGTTCATCTAGCACAAAGTGAATGGGTTGCAGGAGAAACTTTTACTCTGGTTTCACAGTCTGTTTCCTAGTGCCGGTTTGAAGTTCCTGCAGTTTGCACTGTAAAACCGTGTTGGAGCTAGTACCTCCCCACATATGTGTATGGAGTGGATTTTGCAAGTGAAAAGAAACTTTGTGTTCCCAAAAAGCTAGGTGAAGGAGGCTTACACACACACTTATCTCTCAGAACTGAGCATGTGGAGAGACATTCGTTCATCTAACAAAAAGGGAACGGGTTGCAGGGGAAACTTTTATTCTGGTTTCTCAGTCTGTTTCCTAGTGCCGGTTTGAAGTTCCTGCAGTTTTCACTGTAAAACCGAGTTGGGCTAGTACCTCCCCATATATATGTATGGAGTGGATTTTAAACTGAAAAGAAACTTTGTGATCAAAAAAAGCTAGGTGAAGTAGGCTTTCACACACACTTATATCTCAGAAATGAGCATGTGGAGAGACGTTCGTTCATCTAACAAAAAGGGAACGGGTTGCAGGGGAAACTTTTATTCTGGTTTCTCAGTTTGTTTCCTAGTGCCGGTTTGAAGTTCCTGAAGTTTGCACTGTAAAACCGAGTTGGAACTAGTACCTCCCCATATATATGTATGGAGTGGAGTTAGCAAATGAAAAGAAACTTTGTGTTCCCAACAAGCTAGTTGAAGGACGGCTTTCACCCACACTTATCTCTCAGAACTGAGCATGTGGAGAGACGTTCGTTCATCTAGCACAAATAGAACTGGTTGCAGGAGAAACTTTTTCTCTGGTTTCTCAGTCTGTTTCCTAGTGCCGGTTTGAAGTACCTGCAGTTTTCACTGTAAAACAGAGTTGGAGCTAGTACCACCCCATATATATGTATGGAGTGGAGTTTGCAACTGAAAAGAAACTTTGTGTTCCCAACAAGTTAGGTGAAGGACGGCTTTCACACACACTTATCTCTCAGAACTGAGCATGTGGAGAGACGTTCGTTCATCTAGCACAAAGGGAACGGGTTGCAGGAGAAACTTTTACTCTGGTTTCTCAGTCTGTTTCCTAGTGCCGGTTTGAAATTCCTGCAGTTTGCACTGTAAATCCGAGTTCGAGCTAGTATCTCCCCATATATTTGTATGGAGTGGAGTTTGCAAGTGAAAAGAATCTTTGTGTTCCCAACAAGCTAGGTGAAGGACGGCTTTCACCCACACATATCTCTCAGAACTGAGCATTTGGAGAGACGTTCGTTCATCTAGCACAAAGAGAACGGGTTGCAGGAGAAACTTTTACTCTGGTTTCTCAGTCTGTTTCCTAGTGCCGGTTTGAAGTACCTGCAGTTTGCACTGTAAAACCGAGTTGGAGCTAGTACCTCCCCATATATATGTATGGAGTGGAGTTTGCAAGTGAAAAGAAACTTTGTGTTCCCAACAAGCTAGGTGAAGGACGTCTTTCACACCCACTAATCTCTCAGAATTGAGCATGTTGAGAGACGTTCGTTCATCTAGCACATAGTGAACGGGTTGCAGGAGAAACTTTTACTCTGGTTTCACAGTCTGTTTCCTAGTGCCGGTTTGAAGTTCCTGCAGTTTGCACTGTAAAACCGTGTTGGAGCTAGTACCTCCCCACATATGTGTATGGAGTGGATTTTGCAAGTGAAAAGAAACTTTGTGTTCCCAAAAAGCTAGGTGAAGTAGGCTTTCACACACACTTATTTCTCAGAACTGAGCATGTGGAGAGACATTCGTTCATCTAACAAAAAGGGAACGGGTTGCAGGGGAAACTTTTATTCTGGTTTCTCAGTCTGTTTCCTAGTGCCGGTTTGAAGTTCCTGCAGTTTTCACTGTAAAACCGAGTTGGAGCTAGTACCTCACCATATATATGTATGGAGTGGATTTTAAACTGAAAAGAAATTTTGTGATCAAAAAAAGCTAGGTGAAGTAGGCTTTCACACACACATATATCTCAGAAATGAGCATGTGGAGAGACGTTCGTTCATCTAACAAAAAGGGAACGGGTTGCAGGGGAAACTTTTATTCTGGTTTCTCAGTCTGTTTCCTAGTGCCGGTTTGATGTTCCTGCAGTTTGCACTGTAAAACCGAGTTGGAACTAGTACCTCCCCATATATATGTATGGAGTGGAGTTAGCAAGTGAAAAGAAACTTTGTGTTCCCAACAAGCTAGTTGAAGGACGGCTTTCACACACACTTATCTCTCAGAACTGAGCATGTGGAGAGACGTTCGTTCATCTAGCACAAAAGGAATGGGTTGCAGGAGAAACTTTTACTCTGGTTTCTCAGTCTGTTTCCTAGTGCCGGTTTGAAGTTCCTGCAGTTTTCACTGTAAAACCGAGTTGGAGCTAGTAACTCCCCATATATATTTATGGAGTGGGTTTTGCAACTGAAAAGATACTTTGTGTTCCCAACAAGCTAGGTGAAGGACGGCTTTCACACACACTTATCTCTCAGAACTGAGCATGTGGAGAGACGTTCTTTAATCTAGCAAGAAGGGAAGAGGTTTTAGGGGAAACTTTTACTCTGGTTTCTCAGTCTGTTTCCTAGTGCCAGTTTGATGTTCCTGCAATTTTCACTGTAAAACCGAATTGGAGCTTGTACCAACCCATATATATGTATGGAGAGGAGTTTGCTAGTGAAAAGAAACTTTGTGTTCCCAACAAGCTAGGTGAAGTACGGCTTTCACACACACTTATCTCTCAGAACTGAGCATGTGGAGAGACGTTCGTTCATCTAGCACAAATGGAACGGGTTGCAGGAGAAATTTTTACTCTGGTTTCTCAGTTTGTTTACTAGTGCCTGTTTGAGGTTCCTGCAGTTTTCACTGTAAAACCGAGTTGGAGCTTGTACCTCCCCATATATATGCATGGAGTGGAGTTTGCAACTGAAAAGAAACTTTGTGTTCCCAACAAGTTAGGTGAAGGACGGCTTTCACACACACTTATCTCTCAGAACTGAGCATGTGGAGAGAGTTTCGTTCATCTAGCACAAACGGAACGGGTTGCAGGAGAAACTTTTACTCTGTTTTCTCAGTCTGTTTCCTAGTGCCGGTTTGAAGTTCCTGCAGTTTGCACTGTAAAACCGAGTAGGAGCTAGTACCACCCCATATATATGTATGGAGTGGAGTTTGCAACTGAAAAGAAACTTTGTGTTCCCAACAAGCTAGGTGAAGGACGGCTTTCAACCACTCTTATCTCTCAGAACTGAGCATGTGGAGAGACGTTCGTTCATCTAGGACAAAGGGAACGGGTTGCTGGAGAAACTTTTACTCTGGTTTCTCAGTCTGTTTCCTAGTGCTGGTTTGAAGTTCCTGCAGTTTGCACTGTAAAACCGAGTTGGAGCTAGTACCTCGCCATATATATGTATGGAGTGGAGTTTGCAAGTGAAAAGTAACTTTGTGTTCCCAACAAGCTAGGTGAAGGACGGCTTTCACACACACTTATCTCTCAGAACTGAGCATGTGGAGAGACGTTCGTTCATCTAGCACAAAAGGAACGGTTTGCAGAAGAAACTTTTACTCTGGTTTCTCAGTCTGTTTCCTAGTCCCGGTTTGAAATTCCTGCAGTTTTCACTGTAAAACAGAGTTGGAGCTAGTACATCCCCATATATATGTATGGAGTGGATTTTGCAACTGAAAAGAATCTTTGTGTTCCCAACAAGCTAGGTAAAGGACGGCTTTCACACACACTTATCTCTCAGAACTGAGCATGTGGAGAGACGTTCGTTCATCTAGCACAAAGGGAACGGGTTGCAGGAGAAACTTTTACTCTGGTTTCTCAGTCTGTTTCCTAGTGCCGGTTTGAAGTTCCTACAGTTTGCACTGTAAAACCGAGTTGGAGCTAGTACCTCCCCATATATATGTATGGAGTGGAGTTTGCAAGTGAAAAGAAACTTTGTGTTCCCAACAAGCTAGGTGAAGGACGGCTTTCACCCACACTTATCTCTCAGAATTGAGCATGTGGAGAGACTTTCGTTCATCTAGCACAAAGGGAACGGGTTGCAGGAGAAACTTTTACTCTGGTTTCTCAGTCTGTTTCCTAGTGCCGGTTTGAAGTTCCTGCAGTTTTCACTGTAAAACCGTGTTGGAGCTAGTACCTCCCCATATAAATGTATGGAGTGGAGTTTGCAAGTGAAAAGAAACTTTGTGTTCCCAACAAGCTAGGTGAAAGACGGCTTTCACACACACTTATCTCTCAGAACTGAGCATGTGGAGAGACGTTCGTTCATCTAGCACAAAGTGAACGGGTTGCAGGAGAAACTTTTACTCTGGTTTCACAGTCTGTTTCCTAGTGCCGGTTTGAAGTTCCTGCAGTTTGCACTGTAAAACCGTGTTGGAGCTAGTACCTCCCCACATATGTGTATGGAGTGGATTTTGCAAGTGAAAAGAAACTTTGTGTTCCCAAAAAGCTAGGTGAAGGAGGCTTACACACACACTTATCTCTCAGAACTGAGCATGTGGAGAGACATTCGTTCATCTAACAAAAAGGGAACGGGTTGCAGGGGAAACTTTTATTCTGGTTTCTCAGTCTGTTTCCTAGTGCCGGTTTGAAGTTCCTGCAGTTTTCACTGTAAAACCGAGTTGGGCTAGTACCTCCCCATATATATGTATGGAGTGGATTTTAAACTGAAAAGAAACTTTGTGATCAAAAAAAGCTAGGTGAAGTAGGCTTTCACACACACTTATATCTCAGAAATGAGCATGTGGAGAGACGTTCGTTCATCTAACAAAAAGGGAACGGGTTGCAGGGGAAACTTTTATTCTGGTTTCTCAGTCTGTTTCCTAGTGCCGGTTTGAAGTTCCTGAAGTTTGCACTGTAAAACCGAGTTGGAACTAGTACCTCCCCATATATATGTATGGAGTGGAGTTAGCAAATGAAAAGAAACTTTGTGTTCCCAACAAGCTAGTTGAAGGACGGCTTTCACCCACACTTATCTCTCAGAACTGAGCATGTGGAGAGACGTTCGTTCATCTAGCACAAATAGAACTGGTTGCAGGAGAAACTTTTTCTCTGGTTTCTCAGTCTGTTTCCTAGTGCCGGTTTGAAGTACCTGCAGTTTTCACTGTAAAACAGAGTTGGAGCTAGTACCACCCCATATATATGTATGGAGTGGAGTTTGCAACTGAAAAGAAACTTTGTGTTCCCAACAAGTTAGGTGAAGGACGGCTTTCACACACACTTATCTCTCAGAACTGAGCATGTGGAGAGACGTTCGTTCATCTAGCACAAAGGGAACGGGTTGCAGGAGAAACTTTTACTCTGGTTTCTCAGTCTGTTTCCTAGTGCCGGTTTGAAATTCCTGCAGTTTGCACTGTAAATCCGAGTTCGAGCTAGTATCTCCCCATATATTTGTATGGAGTGGAGTTTGCAAGTGAAAAGAATCTTTGTGTTCCCAACAAGCTAGGTGAAGGACGGCTTTCACCCACACATATCTCTCAGAACTGAGCATTTGGAGAGACGTTCGTTCATCTAGCACAAAGAGAACGGGTTGCAGGAGAAACTTTTACTCTGGTTTCTCAGTCTGTTTCCTAGTGCCGGTTTGAAGTACCTGCAGTTTGCACTGTAAAACCGAGTTGGAGCTAGTACCTCCCCATATATATGTATGGAGTGGAGTTTGCAACTGAAAAGAAACTTTGTGTTCCCAACAAGTTAGGTGAAAGACGGCTTTCACACACACTTATCTCTCAGAACTGAGCATGTGGAGAGACGTTCGTTCATCTAGCACAAATGGAACGGGTTGCAGGAGAAACTTTTACTCTGGTTTCTCAGTCTGTTTCCTAGTGCCGGTTTGAAATTCCTGCAGTTTGCACTGTAAATCCGAGTTGGAGTTAGTACCTCCCCATATATTTGTATGGAGTGGATTTTGTAAGTGAAAAGAATCTTTGTGTTCCCAACAAGCTAGGTGAAGGACGGCTTTCACCCACACATATCTCTCAGAACTGAGCATTTGGAGAGACGTTCGTTCATCTAGCACAAAGGGAACGGGTTGCAGGAGAAACTTTTACTCTGGTTTCTCAGTCTGTTTCCTAGTGCCGGTTTGAAGTTCCTGCAGTTTTCACTGTAAAACCGACTTGGAGCTAGTACCTCCCCATATATATGTAAGGAGTGGATTTTGCAACTGAAAAGAAACTTTGTGTTCCCAAAAAGCTAGGTGAAGGACGGCTTTCACTCACACTTATCTCTCAGAACTGAGCATGTGGAGAGACGTTCGTTCATCTAGCACAAAGGGAACGGGTTGCAGGAGTAACTTTTCTCTGGTTTCTCAGTCTGTTTCCTAGTGCCGGTTTGAAATTCCTGCAGTTTTCACTGTAAAACCGAGTTGGAGCTAGTACCTCCCCATATATATGTATGGAGTGGATTTTAAACTGAAAAGAAACTTTGTGTTCAAAAAAAGCTAGGTGAAGTAGGCTTTCACACACACTTATCTCTCAGAACTGAGCATGTGGAGAGACGTTCGTTCATCTAACAAAAAGGGAACGGGTTACCGGGGAAACTTTTATTCTGGATTCTCAGTCTGTTTCCTAGTGCCGGTTTGAAGTTCCTGCAGTTTGCACTGTAAAACCGAGTTGGAGCTAGTACCACCCCTTATATATGTATGGTGTGGAGTTTGCAAGTGAAAAGAAACTTTGTGTTCCCAACAAGCTAGGTGAAGGACGGCTTTCACCCACACTTATCTCTCAGAACTGAGCATGTGGAGAGACTTTCGTTCATCTAGCACAAAGGGAACGGGTTGCAGGAGAAACTTTTACTCTGGTTTCTCAGTCTGTTTCCTAGTGCCGGTTTGAAATTCCTGCAGTTTGCACTGTAAATCCGAGTTGGAGTTAGTACCTCCCCATATATTTGTATGGAGTGGATTTTGTAAGTGAAAAGAATCTTTGTGTTCCCAACAAGCTAGGTGAAGGACGGCTTTCACCCACACATATCTCTCAGAACTGAGCATTTGGAGAGACGTTCGTTCGTCTAGCACAAAGGGAACGGGTTGCAGGAGAAACTTTTACTCTGGTTTCTCAGTCTGTTTCCTAGTGCCGGTTTGAAGTTCCTGCAGTTTTCACTGTAAAACCGACTTGGAGCTAGTACCTCCCCATATATATATAAGGAGTGGATTTTGCAACTGAAAAGAAACTTTGTGTTCCCAAAAAGCTAGGTGAAGGACGGCTTTCACTCACACTTATCTCTCAGAACTGAGCATGTGGAGAGACGTTCGTTCAACTAGCACAAAGGGAAGGGTTGCAGGAGTAACTTTTACTCTGGTTTCTCAGTCTGTTTCCTAGTGCCGGTTTGAAATTCCTGCAGTTTTCACTGTAAAACCGAGTTGGAGCTAGTACCTCCCCATATATATGTATGGAGTGGATTTTAAACTGAAAAGAAACTTTGTGTTCAAAAAAAGCTAGGTGAAGTAGGCTTTCACACACACTTATCTCTCAGAACTGAGCATGTGGAGAGACGTTCGTTCATCTAACAAAAAGGGAACGGGTTACCGGGGAAACTTTTATTCTGGATTCTCAGTCTGTTTCCTAGTGCCGGTTTGAAGTTCCTGCAGTTTGCACTGTAAAACCGAGTTGGAGCTAGTACCTCCCCTTATATATGTATGGTGTGGAGTTTGCAAGTGAAAAGAAACTTTGTGTTCCCAACAAGCTAGGTGAAGGACGGCTTTCACCCACACTTATCTCTCAGAACTGAGCATGTGGAGAGACTTTCGTTCATCTAGCACAAAGGGAACGGGTTGCAGGAGAAACTTTTACTCTGGTTTCTCAGTCTGTTTCCTAGTGCCGGTTTGAAATTCCTGCAGTTTGCACTGTAAATCCGAGTTGGAGTTAGTACCTCCCCATATATTTGTATGGAGTGGATTTTGTAAGTGAAAAGAATCTTTGTGTTCCCAACAAGCTAGGTGAAGGACGGCTTTCACCCACACATATCTCTCAGAACTGAGCATTTGGAGAGACGTTCGTTCATCTAGCACAAAGGGAACGGGTTGCAGGAGAAACTTTTACTCTGGTTTCTCAGTCTGTTTCCTAGTGCCGGTTTGAAGTTCCTGCAGTTTTCACTGTAAAACCGACTTGGAGCTAGTACCTCCCCATATATATGTAAGGAGTGGATTTTGCAACTGAAAAGAAACTTTGTGTTCCCAAAAAGCTAGGTGAAGGACGGCTTTCACTCACACTTATCTCTCAGAACTGAGCATGTGGAGAGACGTTCGTTCATCTAGCACAAAGGGAACGGGTTGCAGGAGTAACTTTTACTCTGGTTTCTCAGTCTGTTTCCTAGTGCCGGTTTGAAATTCCTGCAGTTTTCACTGTAAAACCGAGTTGGAGCTAGTACCTCCCCATATATATGTATGGAGTGGATTTTAAACTGAAAAGAAACTTTGTGTTCAAAAAAAGCTAGGTGAAGTAGGCTTTCACACACACTTATCTCTCAGAACTGAGCATGTGGAGAGACGTTCGTTCATCTAACAAAAAGGGAACGGGTTACCGGGGAAACTTTTATTCTGGATTCTCAGTCTGTTTCCTAGTGCCGGTTTGAAGTTCCTGCAGTTTGCACTGTAAAACCGAGTTGGAGCTAGTACCTCCCCTTATATATGTATGGTGTGGAGTTTGCAAGTGAAAAGAAACTTTGTGTTCCCAAAAAGCTAGGTGAAGGACGGCTTTCACCCACACTTATCTCTCAGAACTGAGCATGTGGAGAGACGTTCGTTCATCTAGCACAAAGGGAACGGGTTGCAGGAGAAACTTTTACTCTGGTTTCTCAGTCTGTTTCCTAGTGCCGGTTTGAAGTTCCTGCAGTTTTCACTGTAAAACCGACTTGGAGCTAGTACCTCCCCATATATATGTAAGGAGTGGATTTTGCAACTGAAAAGAAACTTTGTGTTCCCAAAAAGCTAGGTGAAGGACGGCTTTCACTCACACTTATCTCTCAGAACTGAGCATGTGGAGAGACGTTCGTTCATCTAGCACAAAGGGAACGGGTTGCAGGAGTAACTTTTACTCTGGTTTCTCAGTCTGTTTCCTAGTGCCGGTTTGAAATTCCTGCAGTTTTCACTGTAAAACCGAGTTGGAGCTAGTACCTCCCCATATATATGTATGGAGTGGATTTTAAACTGAAAAGAAACTTTGTGTTCAAAAAAAGCTAGGTGAAGTAGGCTTTCACACACACTTATCTCTCAGAACTGAGCATGTGGAGAGACGTTCGTTCATCTAACAAAAAGGGAACGGGTTACCGGGGAAACTTTTATTCTGGATTCTCAGTCTGTTTCCTAGTGCCGGTTTGAAGTTCCTGCAGTTTGCACTGTAAAACCGAGTTGGAGCTAGTACCTCCCCTTATATATGTATGGTGTGGAGTTTGCAAGTGAAAAGAAACTTTGTGTTCCCAACAAGCTAGGTGAAGGACGGCTTTCACCCACACTTATCTCTCAGAACTGAGCATGTGGAGAGACGTTCGTTCATCTAGCACAAAGGGAACGGGTTGCAGGAGAAACTTTTACTCTGGTTTCTCAGTCTGTTTCCTAGGGCCGGTTTGAAGTTCCTGCAGTTTTCACTGTAAAACAGAGTTGGAGCTAGTACCTCCCCATATAAATGTATGGAGTGGAGTTGGCAAGTGAAAAGAAACTTTGTGTTCCCAACAAGCTAGGTGAAGGACGGCTTTCACACACACTTATCTCTCAGAACTGAGCATGTGGAGAGATGTTAGTTCATCTAGCACAAAGGGAACGGGTTGCAGGAGAAACTTTTACTCTGGTTTCTCAGTCTGTTTCCTAGTGCCGGTTTGAAGTTCCTGCAGTTTGCACTGTAAAACCGAGTTGGTACTAGTACCTACCCATATATATGTATGGAGTGGAGTTTGCAAGTGAAAAGAAACTTTGTGTTCCCAACAAGCTAGGTGAAGGACGGCTTTCACCCACACTTATCTCTCAGAACTGAGTATGTGGAGAGACGTTCGTTCATCTAGCACAAAGAGAACGGGTTGCAGGAGAAACTTTTACTCTGGTTTCTCAATCTGTTTCCTAGTGCCGGTTTGAAGTACCTGCAGTTTGCACTGTAAAACCGAGTTGGAGCTAGTACCTCCCCATATATATGTATGGAGTGGAGTTTGCAACTGAAAAGAATCTTTGTGTTCCCAACAAGCTAGGTGAAGGACGGCATTCACACACACTTATCTCTCAGAACTGAGCATGTGGAGAGACGTTCGTTCATCTAGCACAAAGGGAACGGGTTGCAGGAGAAACTTTTACTCTGGTTTCTCAGTCTGTTTCCTAGTGCCGGTTTGAAATTCCTGCAGTTTGCACTGTAAATCCGAGTTCGAGCTAGTATCTCCCCATATATTTGTATGGAGTGAAGTTTGCAAGTGAAAAGAATCTTTGTGTTCCCAACAAGCTAGGTGAAGGACGGCTTTCACCCACACATATCTCTCAGAACTGAGCATTTGGAGAGACGTTCGTTCATCTAGCACAAAGGGAACGGGTTGCAGGAGAAACTTTTACTCTGGTTTCTCAGTCTGTTTCCTAGTGCCGGTTTGAAGTTCCTGCAGTTTTCACTGTAAAACCGACTTGGAGCTAGTACCTCCCCATATATATGTAAGGAGTGGATTTTGCAACTGAAAAGAAACTTTGTGTTCCCAAAAAGCTAGGTGAAGGACGGCTTTCACTCACACTTATCTCTCAGAACTGAGCATGTGGAGAGACGTTCGTTCATCTAGCACAAAGGGAACGGGTTGCAGGAGTAACTTTTACTCTGGTTTCTCAGTCTGTTTCCTAGTGCCGGTTTGAAATTCCTGCAGTTTTCACTGTAAAACCGAGTTGGAGCTAGTACCTCCCCATATATATGTATGGAGTGGATTTTAAACTGAAAAGAAACTTTGTGTTCAAAAAAAGCTAGGTGAAGTTGGCTTTCACACACACTTATCTCTCAGAACTGAGCATGTGGAGAGACGTTCGTTCATCTAACAAAAAGGGAACGGGTTACCGGGGAAACTTTTATTCTGGATTCTCAGTCTGTTTCCTAGTGCCGGTTTGAAGTTCCTGCAGTTTGCACTGTAAAACCGAGTTGGAGCTAGTACCTCCCCTTATATATGTATGGTGTGGAGTTTGCAAGTGAAAAGAAACTTTGTGTTCCCAACAAGCTAGGTGAAGGACGGCTTTCACCCACACTTATCTCTCAGAACTGAGCATGTGGAGAGACTTTCGTTCATCTAGCACAAAGGGAACGGGTTGCAGGAGAAACTTTTACTCTGGTTTCTCAGTCTGTTTCCTAGTGCCGGTTTGAAGTTCCTGCAGTTTGCACTGTAAAACCGAGTTGGTACTAGTACCTACCCATATATATGTATGGAGTGGAGTTTGCAAGTGAAAAGAAACTTTGTGTTCCCAACAAGCTAGGTGAAGGACGGCTTTCACCCACACTTATCTCTCAGAACTGAGTATGTGGAGAGACGTTCGTTCATCTAGCACAAAGAGAACGGGTTGCAGGAGAAACTTTTACTCTGGTTTCTCAATCTGTTTCCTAGTGCCGGTTTGAAGTACCTGCAGTTTGCACTGTAAAACCGAGTTGGAGCTAGTACCTCCCCATATATATGTATGGAGTGGAGTTTGCAGCTGAAAAGAATCTTTGTGTTCCCAACAAGCTAGGTGAAGGACGGCATTCACACACACTTATCTCTCAGAACTGAGCATGTGGAGAGACGTTCGTTCATCTAGCACAAAGGGAACGGGTTGCAGGAGAAACTTTTACTCTGGTTTCTCAGTCTGTTTCCTAGTGCCGGTTTGAAATTCCTGCAGTTTGCACTGTAAATCCGAGTTCGAGCTAGTATCTCCCCATATATTTGTATGGAGTGAAGTTTGCAAGTGAAAAGAATCTTTGTGTTCCCAACAAGCTAGGTGAAGGACGGCTTTCACCCACACATATCTCTCAGAACTGAGCATTTGGAGAGACGTTCGTTCATCTAGCACAAAGGGAACGGGTTGCAGGAGAAACTTTTACTCTGGTTTCTCAGTCTGTTTCCTAGTGCCGGTTTGAAGTTCCTGCAGTTTTCACTGTAAAACCGACTTGGAGCTAGTACCTCCCCATATATATGTAAGGAGTGGATTTTGCAACTGAAAAGAAACTTTGTGTTCCCAAAAAGCTAGGTGAAGGACGGCTTTCACTCACACTTATCTCTCAGAACTGAGCATGTGGAGAGACGTTCGTTCATCTAGCACAAAGGGAACGGGTTGCAGGAGTAACTTTTACTCTGGTTTCTCAGTCTGTTTCCTAGTGCCGGTTTGAAATTCCTGCAGTTTTCACTGTAAAACCGAGTTGGAGCTAGTACCTCCCCATATATATGTATGGAGTGGATTTTAAACTGAAAAGAAACTTTGTGTTCAAAAAAAGCTAGGTGAAGTAGGCTTTCACACACACTTATCTCTCAGAACTGAGCATGTGGAGAGACGTTCGTTCATCTAACAAAAAGGGAACGGGTTACCGGGGAAACTTTTATTCTGGATTCTCAGTCTGTTTCCTAGTGCCGGTTTGAAGTTCCTGCAGTTTGCACTGTAAAACCGAGTTGGAGCTAGTACCTCCCCTTATATATGTATGGTGTGGAGTTTGCAAGTGAAAAGAAACTTTGTGTTCCCAACAAGCTAGGTGAAGGACGGCTTTCACCCACACTTATCTCTCAGAACTGAGCATGTGGAGAGACTTTCGTTCATCTAGCACAAAGGGAACGGGTTGCAGGAGAAACTTTTACTCTGGTTTCTCAGTCTGTTTCCTAGTGCCGGTTTGAAGTTCCTGCAGTTTGCACTGTAAAACCGAGTTGGTACTAGTACCTACCCATATATATGTATGGAGTGGAGTTTGCAAGTGAAAAGAAACTTTGTGTTCCCAACAAGCTAGGTGAAGGACGGCTTTCACCCACACTTATCTCTCAGAACTGAGTATGTGGAGAGACGTTCGTTCATCTAGCACAAAGAGAACGGGTTGCAGGAGAAACTTTTACTCTGGTTTCTCAATCTGTTTCCTAGTGCCGGTTTGAAGTACCTGCAGTTTGCACTGTAAAACCGAGTTGGAGCTAGTACCTCCCCATATATATGTATGGAGTGGAGTTTGCAACTGAAAAGAATCTTTGTGTTCCCAACAAGTTAGGTGAAGGACGGCTTTCACACACACTTATCTCTCAGAACTGAGCATGTGGAGAGACGTTCGTTCATCTAGCACAAAGGGAACGGGTTGCAGGAGAAACTTTTACTCTGGTTTCTCAGTCTGTTTCCTAGTGCCGGTTTGAAATTCCTGCAGTTTGCACTGTAAATCCGAGTTCGAGCTAGTATCTCCCCATATATTTGTATGGAGTGAAGTTTGCAAGTGAAAAGAATCTTTGTGTTCCCAACAAGCTAGGTGAAGGACGGCTTTCACCCACACATATCTCTCAGAACTGAGCATTTGGAGAGACGTTCGTTCATCTAGCACAAAGAGAACGGGTTGCAGGAGAAACTTTTACTCTGGTTTCTCAGTCTGTTTCCTAGTGCCGGTTTGAAGTACCTGCAGTTTGCACTGTAAAACCGAGTTGGAGCTAGTACCTCCCCATATATATGTATGGAGTGGAGTTTGCAACTGAAAAGAAACTTTGTGTTCCCAACAAGTTAGGTGAAAGACGGCTTTCACACACACTTATCTCTCAGAACTGAGCATGTGGAGAGACGTTCGTTCATCTAGCACAAATGGAACGGGTTGCAGGAGAAACTTTTACTCTGGTTTCTCAGTCTGTTTCCTAGTGCCGGTTTGAAATTCCTGCAGTTTGCACTGTAAATCCGAGTTGGAGTTAGTACCTCCCCATATATTTGTATGGAGTGGATTTTGTAAGTGAAAAGAATCTTTGTGTTCCCAACAAGCTAGGTGAAGGACGGCTTTCACCCACACATATCTCTCAGAACTGAGCATTTGGAGAGACGTTCGTTCATCTAGCACAAAGGGAACGGGTTGCAGGAGAAACTTTTTCTCTGGTTTCTCAGTCTGTTTCCTAGTGCCGGTTTGAAGTTCCTGCAGTTTTCACTGTAAAACCGACTTGGAGCTAGTACCTCCCCATATATATGTATGGAGTGGATTTTAAACTGAAAAGAAACTTTGTGTTCAAAAAAAGCTAGGTGAAGTAGGCTTTCACACACACTTATCTCTCAGAACTGAGCATGTGGAGAGAAGTTCGTTCATCTAACAAAAAGGGAACGGGTTGCCGGCGAAACTTTTATTCTGGATTCTCAGTCTGTTTCCTAGTGCCTGTTTGAAGTTCCTGCAGTTTGCACTGTAAAACCGAGTTGGAGCTAGTACCTCCCCTTATATATGTATGGTGTGGAGTTTGCAAGTGAAAAGAAACTTTGTGTTCCCAACAAGCTAGGTGAAGGACGGCTTTCACCCACACTTATCTCTCAGAACTGAGCATGTGGAGAGACGTTCGTTCATCTAGCACAAAGGGAACGGGTTGCAGGAGAAATTTTTACTCTGGTTTCTCAGTCTGTTTCCTAGTGCCGGTTTGAAGTTCCTGCAGTTTTCACTGTAAAACCGAGTTGGAGCTAGTACCTCCCCATATAAATGTATGGAGTGGAGTTTGCAAGTGAAAAGAAACTTTGTGTTCCCAACAAGCTAGGTGAAGGACGGCTTTCACACACACTTATCTCTCAGAACTGAGCATGTGGAGAGATGTTAGTTCATCTAGCACAAAGGGAACGGGTTGCAGGAGAAACTTTTACTCTGGTTTCTCAGTCTGTTTCCTAGTGCCGGTTTGAAGTTCCTGCAGTTTGCACTGTAAAACCGAGTTGGTACTAGTACCCCCCATATATATGTATGGAGTGGAGTTTGCAAGTGAAAAGAAACTTTGTGTTCCCAACAAGCTAGGTGAAGGACGGCTTTCACCCACACTTATCTCTCAGAACTGAGCATGTGGAGAGACGTTCGTTCATCTAGCACAAAGAGAACGGGTTGCAGGAGAAACTTTTACTCTGGTTTCTCAATCTGTTTCCTAGTGCCGGTTTGAAGTACCTGCAGTTTGCACTGTAAAACCGAGTTGGAGCTAGTACCTCCCCATATATATGTATGGAGTGGAGTTTGCAACTGAAAAGAATCTTTGTGTTCCCAAAAAGTTAGGTGAAGGACGGCTTTCACACACACTTATCTCTCAGAACTGAGCATGTGGAGAGACGTTCGTTCATCTAGCACAAAGGGAACGGGTTGCAGGAGAAACTTTTACTCTGGTTTCTCAGTCTGTTTCCTAGTGCCGGTTTGAAATTCCTGCAGTTTGCACTGTAAATCCGATTTGGAGCCAGAACCTCCCCATATATTTGTATGGAGTGGAGTTTGCAAGGGAAAATAATCTTTGTGTTCCCAACAAGCTAGGTGAAGGACGGCTTTCACCCACACTTATCTATCAGAAATGAGCATGTGGAGAGACGTTCGTTCATCTAGCACAAAGGGAACGGGTTGCAGGAGAAACTTTTACTCTGGTTTCTCAGTCTGTTTCCTAGTGCCGGTTTGAAGTTCCTGCAGTTTTCACTGTAAAACCGAGTTGGAGCTAGTACCTCCCCATATAAATGTATGGAGTGGAGTTTGCAAGTGAAAAGAAACTTTGTGTTCCCAACAAGCTAGGTGAAGGACGGCTTTCACACACACTTATCTCTCAGAACTGAGCATGTGGAGAGATGTTAGTTCATCTAGCACAAAGGGAACGGGTTTCAGGAGAAACTTTTACTCTGGTTTCTCAGTCTGTTTCCTAGTGCCGGTTTGAAGTTCCTGCAGTTTTCACTGTAAAACCGATTTGGTACTAGTACCTCCCCATATATATGTATGGAGTGGAGTTTGCAAGTGAAAAGAAACTTTGTGTTCCCAACAAGCTAGGTGAAGGACGGCTTTCACCCACACTTATCTCTCAGAACTGAGCATGTGGAGAGACGTTCGTTCATCTAGCACAAAGAGAACGGTTTGCAGGAGAAACTTTTACTCTGGTTTCTCAGTCTGTTTCCTAGTGCCGGTTTGAAGTACCTGCAGTTTGCACTGTAAAACTGAGTTGGAGCTAGTACCTCCCCATATATATGTATGGAGTGGAGTTTGCACGTGAAAAGAAACTTTGTGTTCCCAACAAGTTAGGTGAAGGACGGCTTTCACACACACTTATCTCTCAGAACTGAGCATGTGGAGAGACGTTCGTTCATCTAGCACAAAAGGAACGGGTTGCAGGAGAAACTTTTACTCTGGTTTCTCAGTCTGTTTCCTAGTGCCGGTTTGAAATTCCTGCAGTTTGCACTGTAAATCCGAGTTGAAGCTAGTACCTCCCCATATATTTGTGTGGCGTGGAGTTTGCAAGTGAAAAGAATCTTTGTGTTCCCAACAAGCTAGGTGAAGGACGGTTTCACCCACACATATCTCTCAGAACTGAGCATTTGGAGAGACGTTCGTTCATCTAGCAAAAAGGGAACGGGTTGCAGGAGAAACTTTTACTCTGGTTTCTCAGTCTGTTTCCTAGTGCCGGTTTGAAATTCCTGCAGTTTGCTCTGTAAATCCGAGTTGGAGCTAGTACCTACCCATATATTTTTATGGAGTGGAGTTTGCAAGTGAAAAGAATCTTTGTGTTCCCAACAAGCTAGGTGAAGGTCGGCTTTCACCCACACATATCTCTCAGAACTGAGCATGTGGAGAGACGTTCGTTCATCTAGCACAAAGGGAACGGGTTGCAGGAGTAACTTTTACTCTGGTTTCTCAGTCTGTTTCCTAGTGCCGGTTTGAAATTCCTGCAGTTTTCACTGTAAAACCGAGTTGGAGCTAGTACCTCCCCATATATATGTATGGAGTGGATTTTAAACTGAAAAGAAACTTTGTGTTCAAAAAAAGCTAGGTGAAGTAGGCTTTCACACACACTTATCTCTCAGAACTGAGCATGTGGAGAGACGTTCGTTCATCTAACAAAAAGGGAACGGGTTACCGGGGAAACTTTTATTCTGGATTCTCAGTCTGTTTCCTAGTGCCGGTTTGAAGTTCCTGCAGTTTGCACTGTAAAACCGAGTTGGAGCTAGTACCGCCCCTTATATATGTATGGTGTGGAGTTTGCAAGTGAAAAGAAACTTTGTGTTCCCAACAAGCTAGGTGAAGGACGGCTTTCACCCACACTTATCTCTCAGAACTGAGCATGTGGAGAGACTTCCGTTCATCTAGCACAAAGGGAACGGGTTGCAGGAGAAACTTTTACTCTGGTTTCTCAGTCTGTTTCCTAGTGCCGGTTTGAAGTTCCTGCAGTTTGCACTGTAAAACCGAGTTGGTACTAGTACCTACCCATATATATGTATGGAGTGGAGTTTGCAAGTGAAAAGAAACTTTGTGTTCCCAACAAGCTAGGTGAAGGACGGCTTTCACCCACACTTATCTCTCAGAACTGAGTATGTGGAGAGACGTTCGTTCATCTAGCACAAAGAGAACGGGATGCAGGAGAAACTTTTACTCTGGTTTCTCAATCTGTTTCCTAGTGCCGGTTTGAAGTACCTGCAGTTTGCACTGTAAAACCGAGTTGGAGCTAGTACCTCCCCATATATATGTATGGAGTGGAGTTTGCAACTGAAAAGAATCTTTGTGTTCCCAACAAGTTAGGTGAAGGACGGCTTTCACACACACTTATCTCTCAGAACTGAGCATGTGGAGAGACGTTCGTTCATCTAGCACAAAGGGAACGGGTTGCAGGAGAAACTTTTACTCTGGTTTCTCAGTCTGTTTCCTAGTGCCGGTTTGAAATTCCTGCAGTTTGCACTGTAAATCCGAGTTCGAGCTAGTATCTCCCCATATATTTGTATGGAGTGAAGTTTGCAAGTGAAAAGAATCTTTGTGTTCCCAACAAGCTAGGTGAAGGACGGCTTTCACCCACACATATCTCTCAGAACTGAGCATTTGGAGAGACGTTCGTTCATCTAGCACAAAGAGAACGGGTTGCAGGAGAAACTTTTACTCTGGTTTCTCAGTCTGTTTCCTAGTGCCGGTTTGAAGTACCTGCAGTTTGCACTGTAAAACCGAGTTGGAGCTAGTACCTCCCCATATATATGTATGGAGTGGAGTTTGCAACTGAAAAGAAACTTTGTGTTCCCAACAAGTTAGGTGAAAGACGGCTTTCACACACACTTATCTCTCAGAACTGAGCATGTGGAGAGACGTTCGTTCATCTAGCACAAATGGAACGGGTTGCAGGAGAAACTTTTACTCTGGTTTCTCAGTCTGTTTCCTAGTGCCGGTTTGAAATTCCTGCAGTTTGCACTGTAAATCCGAGTTGGAGTTAGTACCTCCCCATATATTTGTATGGAGTGGATTTTGTAAGTGAAAAGAATCTTTGTGTTCCCAACAAGCTAGGTGAAGGACGGCTTTCACCCACACATATCTCTCAGAACTGAGCATTTGGAGAGACGTTCGTTCATCTAGCACAAAGGGAACGGGTTGCAGGAGAAACTTTTTCTCTGGTTTCTCAGTCTGTTTCCTAGTGCCGGTTTGAAGTTCCTGCAGTTTTCACTGTAAAACCGACTTGGAGCTAGTACCTCCCCATATATATGTATGGAGTGGATTTTGCAACTGAAAAGAAACTTTGTGTTCCCAAAAAGCTAGGTGAAGGACGGCTTTCACACACACTTATCTCTCAAAACTGAGCATGTGGAGAGACGTTCGTTCATCTAGCACAAAGGGAACGGGTTGCAGGAGTAACTTTTACTCTGGTTTCTCAGTCTGTTTCCTAGTGCCGGTTTGAAATTCCTGCAGTTTTCACTGTAAAACCGAGTTGGAGCTAGTACCTCCCCATATATATGTATGGAGTGGATTTTAAACTGAAAAGAAACTTTGTGTTCAAAAAAAGCTAGGTGAAGTAGGCTTTCACACACACTTATCTCTCAGAACTGAGCATGTGGAGAGAAGTTCGTTCATCTAACAAAAAGGGAACGGGTTGCCGGGGAAACTTTTATTCTGGATTCTCAGTCTGTTTCCTAGTGCCTGTTTGAAGTTCCTGCAGTTTGCACTGTAAAACCGAGTTGGAGCTAGTACCTCCCCTTATATATGTATGGTGTGGAGTTTGCAAGTGAAAAGAAACTTTGTGTTGCCAACAAGCTAGGTGAAGGACGGCTTTCACCCACACTTATCTCTCAGAACTGAGCATGTGGAGAGACGTTCGTTCATCTAGCACAAAGGGAACGGGTTGCAGGAGAAATTTTTACTCTGGTTTCTCAGTCTGTTTCCTAGTGCCGGTTTGAAGTTCCTGCAGTTTTCACTGTAAAACCGAGTTGGAGCTAGTACCTCCCCATATAAATGTATGGAGTGGAGTTTGCAAGTGAAAAGAAACTTTGTGTTCCCAACAAGCTAGGTGAAGGACGGCTTTCACACACACTTATCTCTCAGAACTGAGCATGTGGAGAGATGTTAGTTCATCTAGCACAAAGGGAACGGGTTGCAGGAGAAACTTTTACTCTGGTTTCTCAGTCTGTTTCCTAGTGCCGGTTTGAAGTTCCTGCAGTTTGCACTGTAAAACCGAGTTGGTACTAGTACCACCCCATATATATGTATGGAGTGGAGTTTGCAAGTGAAAAGAAACTTTGTGTTCCCAACAAGCTAGGTGAAGGACGGCTTTCACCCACACTTATCTCTCAGAACTGAGCATGTGGAGAGACGTTCGTTCATCTAGCACAAAGAGAACGGGTTGCAGGAGAAACTTTTACTCTGGTTTCTCAATCTGTTTCCTAGTGCCGGTTTGAAGTACCTGCAGTTTGCACTGTAAAACCGAGTTGGAGCTAGTACCTCCCCATATATATGTATGGAGTGGAGTTTGCAACTGAAAAGAATCTTTGTGTTCCCAACAAGTTAGGTGAAGGACGGCTTTCACACACACTTATCTCTCAGAACTGAGCATGTGGAGAGACGTTCGTTCATCTAGCACAAAGGGAACGGGTTGCAGGAGAAACTTTTACTCTGGTTTCTCAGTCTGTTTCCTAGTGCCGGTTTGAAATTCCTGCAGTTTGCACTGTAAATCCGATTTGGAGCCAGAACCTCCCCATATATTTGTATGGAGTGGAGTTTGCAAGGGAAAATAATCTTTGTGTTCCCAACAAGCTAGGTGAAGGACGGCTTTCACCCACACTTATCTATCAGAAATGAGCATGTGGAGAGACGTTCGTTCATCTAGCACAAAGGGAACGGGTTGCAGGAGAAACTTTTACTCTGGTTTCTCAGTCTGTTTCCTAGTGCCGGTTTGAAGTTCCTGCAGTTTTCACTGTAAAACCGAGTTGGAGCTAGTACCTCCCCATATAAATGTATGGAGTGGAGTTTGCAAGTGAAAAGAAACTTTGTGTTCCCAACAAGCTAGGTGAAGGACGGCTTTCACACACACTTATCTCTCAGAACTGAGCATGTGGAGAGATGTTAGTTCATCTAGCACAAAGGGAACGGGTTTCAGGAGAAACTTTTACTCTGGTTTCTCAGTCTGTTTCCTAGTGCCGGTTTGAAGTTCCTGCAGTTTTCACTGTAAAACCGATTTGGTACTAGTACCTCCCCATATATATGTATGGAGTGGAGTTTGCAAGTGAAAAGAAACTTTGTGTTCCCAACAAGCTAGGTGAAGGACGGCTTTCACCCACACTTATCTCTCAGAACTGAGCATGTGGAGAGACGTTCGTTCATCTAGCACAAAGAGAACGGGTTGCAGGAGAAACTTTTACTCTGGTTTCTCAGTCTGTTTCCTAGTGCCGGTTTGAAGTACCTGCAGTTTGCACTGTAAAACTGAGTTGGAGCTAGTACCTCCCCATATATATGTATGGAGTGGAGTTTGCAAGTGAAAAGAAACTTTGTGTTCCCAACAAGTTATGTGAAGGACGGCTTTCACACACACTTATCTCTCAGAACTGAGCATGTGGAGAGACGTTCGTTCATCTAGCACAAAAGGAACGGGTTGCAGGAGAAACTTTTACTCTGGTTTCTCAGTCTGTTTCCTAGTGCCGGTTTGAAATTCCTGCAGTTTGCACTGTAAATCCGAGTTGGAGCTAGTACCTCCCCATATATTTGTGTGGCGTGGAATTTGCAAGTGAAAAGAATCTTTGTGTTCCCAACAAGCTAGGTGAAGGACGGTTTCACCCACACATATCTCTCAGAACTGAGCATTTGGAGAGACGTTCGTTCATCTAGCAAAAAGGGAACGGGTTGCAGGAGAAACTTTTACTCTGGTTTCTCAGTCTGTTTCCTAGTGCCGGTTTGAAATTCCTGCAGTTTGCTCTGTAAATCCGAGTTGGAGCTAGTACCTACCCATATATTTTTATGGAGTGGAGTTTGCAAGTGAAAAGAATCTTTGTGTTCCCAACAAGCTAGGTGAAGGTCGGCTTTCACCCACACATATCTCTCAGAACTGAGCATTTGGAGAGACGTTCGTTCATCTAGCACAAAGAGAACGGGTTGCAGGAGAAACTTTTACTCTGGTTTCTCAGTCTGTTTCCTAGTGCCGGTTTGAAGTACCTGCATTTTGCACTGTAAAACCGAGTTGGAGCTAGTACCTCCCCATATATATGTATGGAGTGTAGTTTGCAACTGAAAAGAAACTTTGTGTTCCCAACAAGTTAGGTGAAGGACGGCTTTCACACACACTTATCTCTCAGAACTGAGTATGTGGAGAGACGTTCGTTCATCTAGCACAAAGGGAACGGGTTGCAGGAGAAACTTTTACTCTGGTTTCTCAGTCTGTTTCCTAGTGCCGGTTTGAAATTCCTGCAGTTTGCACTGTAAATCCGAGTTGGAGCTAGTACCTCCCCATATATTTGTGTGGAGTGGAGTTTGCAAGTGAAAAGAATCTTTGTGTTCCCAACAAGCTAGGTGAAGGACGGCTTTCACCCACACATATCTCTCAGAACTGAGCATTTGGAGAGACGTTCGTTCATCTAGCACAAAGGGAACCGGTTGCAGGAGAAACTTTTACTCTGGTTTCTCAGTCTGTTTCCTAGTGCTGGTTTGAAGTTCCTGCAGTTTTCACTGTAAAACCGAGTTGGAGCTAGTACCTCCCCATATAAATGTATGGAGTGGAGTTTGCAAGTGAAAAGAAACTTTGTGTTCCCAACAAGCTAGGTGAAGGACGGCTTTCACACACACTTATCTCACAGAACTGAGCATGTGGAGAGACGTTCGTTCATCTAGCACAAAGGGAACGGGTTGCAGGAGAAACTTTTACTCTGGTTTCTCAGTCTGTTTCCTAGTGCCGGTTTGAAGTTCCTGCAGTTTTCACTGTAAAACCGACTTGGAGCTAGTACCTCCCCATATATATGTATGGAGTGGATTTTGCAACTGAAAAGAAACTTTGTGTTCCCAAAAAGCTAGGTGAAGGACGGCTTTCACACACACTTATCTCTCAGAACTGAGCATGTGGAGAGACGTTCGTTCATCTAGCACAAATGGACCGGGTTGCAAAAGTAACTTTTACTCTGGTTTCTCAGTCTGTTTCCTAGTGCCGGTTTGAAGTTCCTGCAGTTTGCACTGTAAAACAGAGTTGGAACTAGTACCTCCCCATATATATGTATGGAGTGGAGTTTGCAAGTGAAAAGAAACTTTGTGTTCCCAACAAGCTAGGTGAAGGACGGCTTTCACCCACACTTATCTCTCAGAACTGAGCATGTGGAGAGACGTTCGTTCATCTAGCACAAAGAGAACTGGTTGCAGGAGAAACTTTTACTCTGGTTTCTCAGTCTGTTTCCTAGTGCCGGTTTGAAGTACCTGCAGTTTGCACTGTAAAACTGAGTTGGAGCTAATACCTCCCCATATATATGTATGGAGTGGAGTTTGCAACTGAAAAGAAACTTTGTGTTCCCAACAAGTTAGGTGAAGGACGGCTTTCACACACACTTATCTCTCAGAACTGAGCATGTGGAGAGACGTTCGTTCATCTACCACAAAGGGAACGGGTTGCAGGAGAAACTTTTACTCTGGTTTCTCAGTCTGTTTCCTAGTGCCGGTTTGAAATTCCTGCAGTTTGCACTGTAAATCCGAGTTGGAGCTAGTACCTTCCCATACATTTGTATGGAGTGGAGTTTGCAAGTGAAAATAATCTTTGTGTTCCCAACAAGCTAGGTGAAGGACGGCTTTCACCCACACATATCTCTCAGAACTGAGCATTTGGAGATACGTTCGTTCATCTAGCACAAAGAGAACGGGTTGCAGGAGAAACTTTTACTCTGGTTTCTCAGTCTGTTTCCTAGTGCCGGTTTGAAGTACCTGCAGTTTGCACTGTAAAACCGAGTTGGAGCTATTACCTCCCCATATACATGTATGGAGTGGAGTTTGCAACTGAAAATAAACTTTGTGTTCCCAACAAGTTAGGTGAAGGACGGCTTTCACACACACTTATCTCTCAGAACTGAGCATGTGCAGAGACGTTCGTTCATCTAGCACAAAGGGAACGGGTTGCAGGAGAAACTTTTACTCTGGTTTCTCAGTCTGTTTCCTAGTGCCGGTTTGAAATTCCTGCAGTTTGCACTGTAAATCCGAGTTGGAGCTAGTACCTCCCCATATATTTGTGTGGAGTGGAGTTTGCAAGTGAAAAGAATCTTTGTGTACCCAACAAGCTAGGTGAAGGACGGCTTTCACCCACACATATCTCTCAGAACTGAGCATTTGGAGAGACGTTCGTTCATCTAGCACAAAGGGAACGGGTTGCAGGAGAAACTTTTACTCTGGTTTCTCAGTCTGTTTCCTAGTGCTGGTTTGAACTTCCTGCAGTTTTCACTGTAAAACCGAGTTGGAGCTAGTACCTCCCCATATAAATGTATGGAGTGGAGTTTGCAAGTGAAAAGAAACTTTGTGTTCCCAACAAGCTAGGTGAAGGACGGCTTTCACACACACTTATCTCTCAGAACTGAGCATGTGGAGTGACGTTCGTTCATCTAGCACAAAAGGAACGGGTTGCAGGAAAACTTTTACTCTGGTTTCTCAGTCTGTTTTCTAGTGCCATTTTGAAGTTCCTGCAGTTTTCACTGTAAAACCGACTTGGAGCTAGTACCTCCCCATATATAGGTATGGAGTGGATTTTGCAACTGAAAAGAAACTTTGTGTTCCCAAAAAGCTAGGTGAAGGACGGCTTTCACACACACTTATCTCTCAGAACTGAGCATGTGGAGAGACGTTCGTTCATCTAGCACAAAGTGACCGGGTTGCAAATGTAACTTTTACTCTGGTTTCTCAGTCTGTTTCCTAGTGCCGGTTTGAAGTTCCTGCAGTTTGCAGTGTAAAACCGAGTTGGAACTAGTACCTCCCCTTATATATGTATGGAGTGGAGTTTGAAAGTGAAAAGAAACTTTGTGTTCCCAACAAGCTAGGTGAAGGACGGCTTTCACCCACACTTATCTCTCAGAACTGAGCATGTGGAGAGACGTTCGTTCATCTAGCACAAAGGGAACGGGTTGCAGGAGAAACTTTTACTCTGGTTTCTCAGTCTGTTTCCTAGTGCCGGTTTGAAGTTCCTGCAGTTTTCACTGTAAAACCGAGTTGGAGCTAGTACCTCCCCATATAAATGTATGGAGTGGAGTTTGCAAGTGAAAATAAACTTTGTGTTCCCAACAAGCTAGGTGAAGGACGGCTTTCACACACATTTATCTCTCAGAACTGAGCATGTGGAGAGACGTTCGTTCATCTAGCAAAAAGGGAACGGGTTTCAGGAGAAGCTTTTACTCTGGTTTCTCAGTCTGTTTCCTAGTGCCGGTTTGAAGTTCCTGCAGTTTTCACTGTAAAACCGACTTGGAGCTAGTACCTCCCCATATATATGTATGGAGTGGATTTTGCAACTGAAAAGAAACTTTGTGTTCCCAAAAAGCTAGGTGAAGGACGGCTTTCACACACACTTATCTCTCAGAACTGAGCATGTGGAATGACGTTCGTTCATCTAGCACAAAGGGAACGGGTTGCAGGTGTAACATTTACTCTGGTTTCTCAGTCTGTTTCCTAGTGCCGGTTTGAAGTTCCTGCAGTTTTCACTGTAAAACCGAGTTGGAGCTAGTACCTCCCCATATATATGTATGGAGTGGATTTTAAACTGAAAAGAAAATTTGTGTTCAAAAAAAGCTAGGTGAAGTAGGCTTTCACACACACTTATCTCTCAGAACTGAGCATGTGGAGAGACGTTCGTTCATCTAACAAAAAGGGAACGGGTTGCAGGGGAAACTTTTATTCTGGTTTCTCAGTCTGTTTCCTAGTGCCGGATTGATGTTCCTGCAGTTTGCACTGTAAAACCGAGTTGGAAATAGTACCTCCCCATATATATGTATGGAGTGGAGTTTGCAAGTGAAAAGAAACTTTGTGTTCCCAACAAGCTATGTGAAGGACGGCTTTCACCCACACTTATCTCTCAGAACTTAGCATGTGGAGAGACGTTCGTTCATCTAGCACAAAGAGAACGGGTTGCAGGAGAAACTTTTACTCTGGTTTCTCAGTCTGTTTCCAAGTGCCGGTTTGAAGTTCCTGCAGTTTGCACTGTAAATCCGAGTTGGGGCTAGTACCTCCCCATATATTTGTATGGAGTGGATTTTGCAACTGAAAAGAAGCTTTGTTTTCCCAACAAGCTATCTGAAGTACGGCTTTCACATAAACTTATCTCTCAGAACTGAGCATGTTGAGAGACGTTCGTTCATCTAGCAAAAAAGGGAACGGGTTGCAGGGGAAACTTTTACTCTGGTTTCTCAGTCTGTTTCCTAGTGCCGGTTTGAAGTTCCTGCAGTTTGCACTGTAAAACCGAGTTGGGGCTAGTACCTCCCCATATATATGTATGGACTGGAGTTTGCAAGTGAAAAGAAACTTTGTGTTCCCAACAAGCTAGTTGAAGGACGGCTTTCACCCACACTTATCTCTCAGAACTGAGCATGTGGAGAGACGTTCTTACATCTAGCACAATGGGAACGGGTTGCAGGAGAAAATTTTTCTCTGGTTTCTCAGTCTGTTTCTTAGTGCCGGTTTGAAGTTCCTGCAGTTTGCACTGTAAAACCGATTTGGAGCTAGTACCTCCCCATATAAATGTATGGAGTGGAGTTTGCAAGTGAAAAGAAACTTGGTGTTCCCAACAAGCTAGGTGAAGGACGGCTTTCACACACACTTATCTCTCAGAACTGAGCATGTGGAGAGACGTTCGTTCATCTAGCAAAAAGGGAACGGGTTTCAGGAGAAGCTTTTACTCTGGTTTCTCAGTCTGTTTCCTAGTGCCGGTTTGATGTTCCTGCAGTTTTCACTGTAAAACCGACTTGGAGCTAGTACCTCCCCATATATATGTATGGAGTGGATTTTGCAACTGAAAAGAAACTTTGTGTTCCCAAAAAGCTAGGTGAAGGACGGCTTTCACACACACTTATCTCTCAGAACTGAGCATGTGGAATGACGTTCGTTCATCTAGCACAAAGGGAACGGGTTGCAGGTGTAACATTTACTCTGGTTTCTCAGTCTGTTTCCTAGTGCCGGTTTGAAGTTCCTGCAGTTTTCACTGTAAAACCGAGTTGGAGCTAGTACCTCCCCATATATATGTATGGAGTGGATTTTAAACTGAAAAGAAAATTTGTGTTCAAAAAAAGCTAGGTGAAGTAGGCTTTCACACACACTTATCTCTCAGAACTGAGCATGTGGAGAGACGTTCGTTCATCTAACAAAAAGGGAACGGGTTGCAGGGGAAACTTTTATTCTGGTTTCTCAGTCTGTTTCCTAGTGCCGGATTGATGTTCCTGCAGTTTGCACTGTAAAACCGAGTTGGAAATAGTACCTCCCCATATATATGTATGGAGTGGATTTTGCAAGTGAAAAGAATCTTTGTGTTCCCAACAAGCTATGTGAAGGACGGCTTTCACCCACACTTATCTCTCAGAACTTAGCATGTGGAGAGACGTTCGTTCATCTAGCACAAAGAGAACGGGTTGCAGGAGAAACTTTTACTCTGGTTTCTCAGTCTGTTTCCAAGTGCCGGTTTGAAGTTCCTGCAGTTTGCACTGTAAATCCGAGTTGGGGCTAGTACCTCCCCATATATTTGTATGGAGTGGATTTTGCAACTGAAAAGAAGCTTTGTTTTCCCAACAAGCTATCTGAAGTACGGCTTTCACATAAACTTATCTCTCAGAACTGAGCATGTTGAGAGACGTTCGTTCATCTAGCAAAAAAGGGAACGGGTTGCAGGGGAAACTTTTACTCTGGTTTCTCAGTCTGTTTCCTAGTGCCGGTTTGAAGTTCCTGCAGTTTGCACTGTAAAACCGAGTTGGGGCTAGTACCTCCCCATATATATGTATGGACTGGAGTTTGCAAGTGAAAAGAAACTTTGTGTTCCCAACAAGCTAGTTGAAGGACGGCTTTCACCCACACTTATCTCTCAGAACTGAGCATGTGGAGAGACGTTCTTACATCTAGCACAATGGGAACTGGTTGCAGGAGAAAATTTTTCTCTGGTTTCTCAGTCTGTTTCTTAGTGCCGGTTTGAAGTTCCTGCAGTTTGCACTGTAAAACCGATTTGGAGCTAGTACCTCCCCATATAAATGTATGGAGTGGAGTTTGCAAGTGAAAAGAAACTTGGTGTTCCCAACAAGCTAGGTGAAGGACGGCTTTCACACACACTTATCTCTCAGAACTGAGCATGTGGAGAGACGTTCGTTCATCTAGCACAAAGGGAACAGGATGCAGGAGAAAATTTTTTCTGGTTTCTCAGTCTGTTTCCTCGTGCCGGTTTGATGTTCCTGCAGTTTTTACGGTAAAACCGAGTTGGAGCTTGTACCTCCCCATATATAAGTATGGAGTGGAGTTTGCAATTGAAAAGAAACTTTGTGTTCCCAACAAGCTAGGTGAAGGACGGCTTTCACACACACTTCACTCTCAGAACTGAGCATGTGGAGAGATGTTCCTTCATCTAGCACAAACGGAACGGGTTGCAGGAGAAACTTTTACTCTGGTTTCTCAGTCTGTTTCCTTGTGCTGCTTTGAAGTTCCTGCAGTTTTCACTGTAAAAACGAGTTGGAGCTAGTACCTCCCCTTATATATGTATGGAGAGGAGTTTGCAAGTGAAAAGAAACTTTGTGTTCCCAACAAGCTAGGTGAAGGACGCCTTTCACACACACTTATCTCTCAGAACTGAGCATGATCATAGACGTTCGATCATCTAGCACAAACAGAACGGGTTGCAGGAGAAACTTTTACTCTAATTTCTCAGTATGTTTCCTAGTGCCGGTTTGAATTTCCTGCAGTTTTCACTGTAAAACCGAGTTGGAGCTAGTACCTCCCCATATATATGTATGGAGTGGAGTTTGCAAGTGAAAAGAAACCTTGTGTTCCCAAAAAGCTAGGTGAAGTACTGCTTTCACACACACTTATCTCTCAGAACTGAGCATGTGGAGAGACGTTCGTACATCTAGCACAAATGGAACGGGTTGCAGGGGAAACTTTACTCTGGTTTCTCAGTCTGTTTCCTAGTGCCGGTTTGAAGTTCCTGCAGTTTTCACTGTAAAACCGAGTTGGAGCTAGTACCTCCCAATATATATGTATGGAGTGCAGTTGGCATGTGAAAAGGAACTTTGTGTTCCGAACAAGCTAGGTGAAGTACGGCTTTCACACACAAATCTCTCTCAGAACTGAGCATGTGGAGAGACGTTCGTTCTACTAGCACAAAGGGAAAGGGTTGCAGGAGAAAATTTACCTTGGTTTCTCAGTATGTTTCCTAGTGCCGGTTTGAAGTTCCTGCAGTTTTCACGGTAAAACCGAGTTGGAGCTAGTACCTCCCCATATATATGTATGGAGTGGAGTTTGCAAGTGAAAAGAAACTTTGTTTTCCCGACAAGCTAGGTGAAGGACGGCTTTCACACAGACTTATCTCTCAGATCTGAGCATGTGGAGAGACGTTCGTTCATCTAGCACAAAGGGAACGGGTTGCAGGAGAAACTGTTACTCTGGTTTCTCAGTCTGTTTCCTAGTGCCGGTTTGAAATTCCTGCAGTTTGCACTGTAAATCCGATTTGGAGCTAGTACCTCCCCATATATTTGTATGGAGTGGAGTTTGCAAGTGAAAAGAATCTTTGTGTTCCCAACAAGATAAGTGAAGGACGGCTTTCACCCACACATATCTCTCAGAACTGAGCATTTGAAGAGACGTTCGTTCATCTAGCACAAAGAGAACGGGTTGCAGGAGAAACTTTTACTCTGGATTCTCAGTCTGTTTCCTAGTGCCGGTTTGAAGTACCTGCAATTTTCACTGTAAAACCGAGTTGGAGCTAGTACCTCCCCATACATATGTATGGAGTGGAGTTTGCAAGTGAAAAGAAACCTTGTGTTCCCAAAAAGCAAGGTGAAGTACTGCTTTCACACACACTTATCTCTCAGAACTGAGCATGTGGAGAGACGTTCGTACATCTAGCACAAATGGAACGGGTTGCAGGGGAAACTTTACTCTGTTTTCTCAGTCTGTTTCCTAGTGCCGGTTTGAAGTTCCTGCAGTTTTCACTGTAAAACCGAGTTGGAGCTAGTACCTCCCAATATATATGTATGGAGTGCAGTTTGCATGTGAAAAGAAACTTTGTGTTCCGAACAAGCTAGGTGAAGTACGGCTTTCACACACAAATCTCTCTCAGAACTGAGCATGTGGAGAGACGTTCGTTCTACTAGCACAAAGGGAAAGGGTTGCAGGAGAAAATTTACTCTGGTTTCTCAGTATGTTTCCTAGTGCCGGTTTGAAGTTCCTGCAGTTTTCACTGTAAAACCGGGTTGGAGCTATTACCTCCCCATATATATGTATGGAGTGGAGTTTGCAAGTGAAAAGAAACTTTGTTTTCCCGACAAGCTAGGTGAAGGACGGCTTTCACACAGACTTATCTCTCATATCTGAGCATGTGGAGAGACGTTCGTTCATCTAGCACAAAGGGAACGGGTTGCAGGAGAAACTGTTACTCTGGTTTCTCAGTCTGTTTCCTAGTGCCGGTTTGAAATTCCTGCAGATTGCACTGTAAATTCGATTTGGAGCTAGTACCTCCCCATATATTTGTATGGAGTGGAGTTTGCAAGTGAAAAGAATCTTTGTGTTCCCAACAAGCTAGGTGAAGGACGGCTTTCACCCACAAATATCTCTCAGAACTGAGCATTTGGAGAGACGTTCGTTCATCTAGCACAAAGAGAACGGGTTGCAGGAGAAACTTTTACTCTGGATTCTCAGTCTGTTTCCTAGTGCCGGTTTGAAGTACCTGCAGTTTTCACTGTAAAACCGAGTTGGAGCTAGTACCTCCCCATATATATGTATGGATTGGAGTTTGCAAGTGAAAAGAAACCTTGTGTTCCCAAAAAGCTAGGTGAAATACTGCTTTCACACACACATATCTCTCAGACCTGAGCATGTGGAGAGACGTTCGTACATCTAGCACAAATGGAACGGGTTGCAGGGGAAAATTTACTCTGGATTCTCAGTCTGTTTCCTAGTGCCGGTTTGAAGTTCCTGCAGTTTTCACTGTAAAACCGAGTTGGAGCTAGTACCTCCCAATATATATGTATGGAGTGCAGTTTGCATGTGAAAAGAAACTTTGTGTTCCGAACAAGCTAGGTGAAGTACGGCTTTCACACACAAATCTCTCTCAGAACTGAGCATGTGGAGAGACGTTCGTTCTACTAGCACAAAGGGAAAGGGTTGCAGGAGAAAATTTACTCTGGTTTCTCAGTCTGTTTCCTAGTGCCGGTTTGAAGTTCCTGCAGTTTTCACTGTAAAACCGAGTTGGAGCTAGTACCTCCCCATATATATGTATGGAGTGGAGTTTGCCAGTGAAAAGAAACTTTGTTTTCCCGACAAGCTAGGTGAAGGACGGCTTTCACACAGACTTATCTCTCAGATCTGAGCATGTGGAGAGACGTTCGTTCATCTAGCACAAAGGGAACGGGTTGCAGGAGAAACTGTTACTCTGGTTTCTCAGTCTGTTTCCTAGTGCCGGTTTGAAATTCCTGCAGTTTGCACTGTAAATCCGATTTGGAGCTAGTACCTCCCCATATATTTGTATGGAGTGGAGTTTGCAAGTGAAAAGAATCTTTGTGTTCCCAACAAGCTAGGTGAAGGACGGCTTTCACCCACACATATCTCTCCGAACTGAGCATTTGGAGAGACGTTCGTTCATCTAGCACAAAGAGAACGGGTTGCAGGAGAAACTTTTACTCTGGATTCTCAGTCTGTTTCCTAGTGCCGGTTTGAAGTACCTGCAGTTTGCACTGTAAAAACGAGTTGGAGCTTGTACCTCCCCATATATATGTATGGAGTGGAGTTTGCAAGTGAAAAGAAACCTTGTGTTCCCAAAAAGCTAGGTGAAGTACTGCTTTCACACACACTTATCTCTCAGAACTGAGCATGTGGAGAGACGTTCGTACATCTAGCACAAATGGAACGGGTTGCAGGGGAAACTTTACTCTGGTTTCTCAGTCTGTTTCCTAGTGCCGGTTTGAAGTTCCTGCAGTTTTCACTGTAAAACCGAGTTGGAGCTAGTACCTCCCAATATATATGTATGGAGTGCCGTTTGCATGTGAAAAGAAACTTTGTGTTCCGAACAAGCTAGGTGAAGTACGGCTTTCACACACAAATCTCTCTCAGAACTGAGCATGTGGAGAGACGTTCGTTCTATTAGCACAAAGGGAAAGGGTTGCAGGAGAAAATTTACTCTGGTTTCTCAGTATGTTTCCTAGTGCCGGTTTGAAGTTCCTGCAGTTTTCACTGTAAAACCGAGTTGGAGCTAGTACCTCCCCATATATATGTATGGAGTGGAGTTTGCAAGTGAAAAGAAACTTTGTTTTCCCGACAAGCTAGGTGAAGGACGGGTTTCACACAGACTTATCTCTCAGATCTGAGCATGTGGAGAGACGTTCGTTCATCTAGCACAAAGGGAACGGGTTGCAGGAGAAACTGTTACTCTGGTTTCTCAGTCTGTTTCCTAGTGCTGGTTTAAAATTCCTGCAGTTTGCACTGTAAATCCGATTTGGAGTTAGTACCTCCCCATATATATGTATGGAGTGGAGTTTGCAAGTGAAAAGAAACTTTGTGTTCCCAACAAGCTATGTGAAGGACGGCTTTCACCCACACTTATCTCTCAGAACTGAGCATGTGGAGAGACGTTCGTTCATCTAGCACAAAGAGAACGGGTTGCAGGAGAAACTTTTACTCTGGTTTCTCAGTCTGTTTCCAAGTGCCGGTTTGAAGTTCCTGCAGTTTTCACTGTAAAACCGAGTTGGAGCTAGTACCTCCCCATATATATGTAAGGATTGGAGATTGCAACTGAAAAGAACTTTGTGTTCCCAACAAGTTAGGTGAAGGACGGCTTTCACACACACTTATCTCTCAGAACTGAGCATGTGGAGAGACGTTCGTTCATCTAGCACAAAGGGAACGGGTTTCAGGAGGAACTTTTACTCTGGTTTCTCAGTCTGTTTCCTAGTGCCGGTTTGAAATTCCTGCAGTTTGCACTGTAAATCCGAGTTGGGGCTAGTACCTCCCCATATATTTGTATGGAGTGGATTTTGCAACTGAAAAGAAGCTTTGTTTTCCCAACAAGCTATCTGAAGTACGGCTTTCACATAAACTTATCTCTCAGAACTGAGCATGTTGAGAGACGTTCGTTCATCTAGCAAAAAAGGGAACGGGTTGCAGGGGAAACTTTTACTCTGGTTTCTCAGTCTGTTTCCTAGTGCCGGTTTGAAGTTCCTGCAGTTTGCACTGTAAAACCGAGTTGGGGCTAGTACCTCCCCATATATATGTATGGACTGGAGTTTGCAAGTGAAAAGAAACTTTGTGTTCCCAACAAGCTAGCTGAAGGACGGCTTTCACCCACACTTATCTCTCAGAACTGAGCATGTGGAGAGACGTTCTTACATCTAGCACAATGGGAACGGGTTGCAGGAGAAAATTTTTCTCTGGTTTCTCAGTCTGTTTCCTAGTGCCGGTTTGAAGTTCCTGCAGTTTGCACTGTAAAACCGATTTGGAGCTAGTACCTCCCCATATAAATGTATGGAGTGGAGTTTGCAAGTGAAAAGAAACTTGGTGTTCCCAACAAGCTAGGTGAAGGACGGCTTTCACACACACTTATCTCTCAGAACTGAGCATGTGGAGAGACGTTCGTTCATCTAGCACAAAGGGAACAGGATGCAGGAGAAAATTTTTTCTGGTTTCTCAGTCTGTTTCCTCGTGCCGGTTTGATGTTCCTGCAGTTTTTACGGTAAAACCGAGTTGGAGCTTGTACCTCCCCATATATAAGTATGGAGTGGAGTTTGCAATTGAAAAGAAACTTTGTGTTCCCAACAAGCTAGGTGAAGGACGGCTTTCACACACACTTCTCTCTCAGAACTGAGCATGTGGAGAGATGTTCCTTCATCTAGCACAAACGGAACGGGTTGCAGGAGAAACTTTTACTCTGGTTTCTCAGTCTGTTTCCTTGTGCTGCTTTGAAGTTCCTGCAGTTTTCACTGTAAAAACGAGTTGGAGCTAGTACCTCCCCTTATATATGTATGGAGAGGAGTTTGCAAGTGAAAAGAAACTTTGTGTTCCCAACAAGCTAGGTGAAGGACGGCTTTCACACACACTTATCTCTCAGAACTGAGCATGATCATAGACGTTCGATCATCTAGCACAAACAGAACGGGTTGCAGGAGAAAGTTTTACTCTAATTTCTCAGTATGTTTCCTAGTGCCGGTTTGAAGTTCCTGCAGTTTTCACTGTAAAACCGAGTTGGAGCTAGTACCTCCCCATATATATTTATGGAGTGGAGTTTGCAAGTGAAAAGAAACCTTGTGTTCCCAAAAAGCTAGGTGAAGTACTGCTTTCACACACACTTATCTCTCAGAACTGAGCATGTGGAGAGACGTTCGTACATCTAGCACAAATGGAACGGGTTGCAGGGGAAACTTTACTCTGGTTTCTCAGTCTGTTTCCTAGTGCTGGTTTGAAATTCCTGCAGTTGGCACTGTAAATCCGATTTGGAGTTAGTACCTCCCCATATATTTGTATGGAGTGGAGTTTGCAAGTGAAAAGAATCTTTGTGTTCCCAACAAGCTAGGTGAAGTACGGCTTTCACCCACACATATCTCTCAGAACTGAGCATTTGGAGAGACGTTCGTTCATCTAGCACAAAGAGAACAGGTTGCAGGAGAAACCTTTACTCTGGATTCTCAGTCTGTTTCCTAGTGCCGGTTTGAAGTACCTGCAGTTTGCACTGTAAATCAGATTTGGAGCTAGTACCTCCCCATATATATGTATGGATTGGAGTTTGCAACTGAAAAGAAACTTTGTGTTCCCAACAAGTTAGGTGAAGGACGGCTTTCACACACACTTATCTCTCAGAACTGAGCATGTGGAGAGACGTTCGTTCATCTAGCACAAAGGGAACGGGTTGCAGGAGAAAATTTTACTCTGGTTTCTCAGTCTGTTTCCTAGTGCTGGTTTGAAATTCCTGCAGTTTGCACTGTAAATCCGATTTGGAGTTAGTACCTCCCCATATATATGTATGGAGTGGAGTTTGCAAGTGAAAAGAAACTTTGTGTTCCCAACAAGCTATGTGAAGGACGGCTTTCACCCACACTTATCTCTCAGAACTGAGCATGTGGAGAGACGTTCGTTCATCTAGCACAAAGAGAACGGGTTGCAGGAGAAACTTTTACTCTGGTTTCTCAGTCTGTTTCCAAGTGCCGGTTTGAAGTTCCTGCAGTTTTCACTGTAAAACCGAGTTGGAGCTAGTACCTCCCCATATATATGTAAGGATTGGAGATTGCAACTGAAAAGAACTTTGTGTTCCCAACAAGTTAGGTGAAGGACGGCTTTCACACACACTTATCTCTCAGAACTGAGCATGTGGAGAGACGTTCGTTCATCTAGCACAAAGGGAACGGGTTTCAGGAGGAACTTTTACTCTGGTTTCTCAGTCTGTTTCCTAGTGCCGGTTTGAAATTCCTGCAGTTTGCACTGTAAATCCGAGTTGGGGCTAGTACCTCCCCATATATTTGTATGGAGTGGATTTTGCAACTGAAAAGAATCTTTGTTTTCCCAACAAGCTATCTGAAGTACGGCTTTCACATAAACTTATCTCTCAGAACTGAGCATGTTGAGAGACGTTCGTTCATCTAGCAAAAAAGGGAACGGGTTGCAGGGGAAACTTTTACTCTGGTTTCTCAGTCTGTTTCCTAGTGCCGGTTTGAAGTTCCTGCAGTTTTTACGGTAAAACCGAGTTGGAGCTTGTACCTCCCCATATATAAGTATGGAGTGGAGTTTGCAATTGAAAAGAAACTTTGTGTTCCCAACAAGCTAGGTGAAGGACGGCTTTCACACACACTTCTCTCTCAGAACTGAGCATGTGGAGAGATGTTCCTTCATCTAGCACAAACGGAACGGGTTGCAGGAGAAACTTTTACTCTGGTTTCTCAGTCTGTTTCCTTGTGCTGCTTTGAAGTTCCTGCAGTTTTCACTGTAAAAACGAGTTGGAGCTAGTACCTCCCCTTATATATGTATGGAGAGGAGTTTGCAAGTGAAAAGAAACTTTGTGTTCCCAACAAGCTAGGTGAAGGACGGCTTTCACACACACTTATCTCTCAGAACTGAGCATGATCATAGACGTTCGATCATCTAGCACAAACAGAACGGGTTGCAGGAGAAAGTTTTACTCTAATTTCTCAGTATGTTTCCTAGTGCCGGTTTGAAGTTCCTGCAGTTTTCACTGTAAAACCGAGTTGGAGCTAGTACCTCCCCATATATATTTATGGAGTGGAGTTTGCAAGTGAAAAGAAACCTTGTGTTCCCAAAAAGCTAGGTGAAGTACTGCTTTCACACACACTTATCTCTCAGAACTGAGCATGTGGAGAGACGTTCGTACATCTAGCACAAATGGAACGGGTTGCAGGGGAAACTTTACTCTGGTTTCTCAGTCTGTTTCCTAGTGCTGGTTTGAAATTCCTGCAGTTGGCACTGTAAATCCGATTTGGAGTTAGTACCTCCCCATATATTTGTATGGAGTGGAGTTTGCAAGTGAAAAGAATCTTTGTGTTCCCAACAAGCTAGGTGAAGTACGGCTTTCACCCACACATATCTCTCAGAACTGAGCATTTGGAGAGACGTTCGTTCATCTAGCACAAAGAGAACGGGTTGCAGGAGAAACCTTTACTCTGGATTCTCAGTCTGTTTCCTAGTGCCGGTTTGAAGTACCTGCAGTTTGCACTGTAAATCAGATTTGGAGCTAGTACCTCCCCATATATATGTATGGATTGGAGTTTGCAACTGAAAAGAAACTTTGTGTTCCCAACAAGTTAGGTGAAGGACGGCTTTCACACACACTTATCTCTCAGAACTGAGCATGTGGAGAGACGTTCGTTCATCTAGCACAAAGGGAACGGGTTGCAGGAGAAAATTTTACTCTGGTTTCTCAGTCTGTTTCCTAGTGCCGGTTTGAAATTCCTGCAGTTTGCACTGTAAATCCGAGTTGGAGCTAGTAACTACCCATATATTTGTGTGGAGTGGAGTTTGCAAGTGAAAAGAATCTTTGTGTTCCCAACAAGCTAGGTGAAGGACGGCTTTCACCCACACATATCTCTCAGAACTGAGCATTTGGAGAGACGTTCGTTCATCTAGCACAAAGGGAACGGGTTGCAGGAGAAACTTTTACTCTGGTTTCTCAGTCTGTTTCCTAGTGCCTGTTTGAAGTTCCTGCAGTTTTCACTGTAATAACGATTTGGAGCTAGTACCTCCCCATATAAATGTATGGAGTGAAGTTTGCAAGTGAAAAGAAACTTTGTGTTCCCAACAAGCTAGGTGAAGGACGGCTTTCACACACACTTATCTCTCAGAACTGAGCATGTGGAGAGACGTTCGTTCATCTAGCACAAAGGGAACGGGTTGCAGGAGAAACTTTTACTCTGGTTTCTCAGTCTGTTTAATAGTGCCGGTTTGAAATTCCTGCAGTTTTCACTGTAAAACCGAGTTGGAGCTAGTACCTCCCCATATATATGTATGGAGTGGATTTTAAACTGAAAAGAAACTTTGTGTTCAAAAAAAGCTAGGTGAAGGACGGCTTTAACACACACACTTCTCTCTCAGAACTGAGCATGTGGAGAGATGTTCCTTCATCTAGCACAAACGGAACGGGTTGCAGGAGAAACTTTTACTCTGGTTTCTCAGTCTGTTTCCTTGTGCTGCTTTGAAGTTCCTGCAGTTTTCACTGTAAAAACGAGTTGGAGCTAGTACCTCCCCTTATATATGTATGGAGAGGAGTTTGCAAGTGAAAAGAAACTTTGTGTTCCCAACAAGCTAGGTGAAGGACGCCTTTCACACACACTTATCTCTCAGAACTGAGCATGATCATAGACGTTCGATCATCTAGCACAAACAGAACGGGTTGCAGGAGAAACTTTTACTCTAATTTCTCAGTATGTTTCCTAGTGCCGGTTTGAAGTTCCTGCAGTTTTCACTGTAAAACCGAGTTGGAGCTAGTACCTCCCCATATATATGTATGGAGTGGAGTTTGCAAGTGAAAAGAAACCTTGTGTTCCCAAAAAGCTAGGTGAAGTACTGCTTTCACACACACTTATCTCTCAGAACTGAGCATGTGGAGAGACGTTCGTACATCTAGCACAAATGGAACGGGTTGCAGGGGAAACTTTACTCTGGTTTCTCAGTCTGTTTCCTAGTGCCGGTTTGAAGTTCCTGCAGTTTTCACTGTAAAACCGAGTTGAAGCTAGTACCTCCCAATATATATGTATGGAGTGCAGTTTGCATGTGAAAAGAAACTTTGTGTTCCGAACAAGCTAGGTGAAGTACGGCTTTCACACACAAATCTCTCTCAGAACTGAGCATGTGGAGAGACGTTCGTTCTACTAGCACAAAGGGAAAGGGTTGCAGGAGAAAATTTACTCTGGTTTCTCAGTATGTTTCCTAGTGCCGGTTTGAAGTTCCTGCAGTTTTCACTGTAAAACCGAGTTGGAGCTAGTACCTCCCCATATATATGTATGGAGTGGAGTTTGCAAGTGAAAAGAAACTTTGTTCTCCCGACAAGCTAGGTGAAGGACGGCTTTCACACAGACTTATCTCTCAGATCTGAGCATGTGGAGAGACGTTCGTTCATCTAGCACAAAGGGAACGGGTTGCAGGAGAAACTGTTACTCTGGTTTCTCAGTCTGTTTCCAAGTGCCGGTTTGAAATTCCTGCAGTTTGCACTGTAAATCCGATTTGGAGCTAGTACCTCCCCATATATTTGTATGGAGTGGTGTTTGCAAGTGAAAAGAATCTTTGTGTTCCCAACAAGCTAGGTGAAGGACGGTTTTCACCCACACATATCTCTCAGAACTGAGCATTTGGAGAGACGTTCGTTCATCTAGCACAAAGAGAACGGGTTGCAGGAGAAACTTTTACTCTGGATTCTCAGTCTGTTTCCTAGTGCCGGTTTGAAGTACCTGCAGTTTGCACTGTAAATCAGAGTTGGAGCTAGTACCTCCCCATATATATGTATGGATTGGAGTTTGCAACTGAAAAGAAACTTTGTGTTCCCAACAACTTAGGTGAAGGACGGCTTTCACACACACTTATCTCTCAGAACTGAGCATGTGGACAGACGTTCGTTCATCTAGCACAAAGGGAACGGGTTGCAGGAGAAACTTTTACTCTGGTTTCTCAGTCTGTTTCCTAGTGCCGGTTTGAAATTCCTGCAGTTTGCACTGTAAATCCGAGTTGGAGCTAGTACCTACCCATATATTTGTGTGGAGTGGAGTTTGCAAGTGAAAAGAATCTTTGTGTTCCCAACAAGCTAGGTGAAGGACGGCTTTCACACACACTTTTCTCTCAGAACTGAGCATGTGGAGAGACGTTCGTTCATCTAGCACAAAGGGAACGGGTTGCAGGAGAAACTTTTACTCTGGTTTCTCAGTCTGTTTCCTAGTGCCGGTTTGAAGTTCCTGCAGTTTTCACTGTAAAACCGAGTTGGAGCTAGTACCTCCCCATATAAATGTATGGAGTGTAGTTTGCAACTGAAAAGAAACTTTGTGTTCCCAAAAAGCTAGGTGAAGAACGGCTTTCACACACACTTATCTCTCAGAACTGAGCATGTGGAGAGACGATCGTTCATCTAGCACAAAGGGACCAGGTTGCAGGAGTAACTTTTACTCTGGATTCTCAGTCTGTTTCCTAGTGCCGGTTTGAAGTTCCTGCAGTTTTCACTATAAAACCGAGATGGAGCTAGTACCTCCCCATATATATGTATGGAATGGATTTTAAACTGAAAAGAAACATTGTGTTCAAAAAAAGCTAGGTGAAGTAGGCTTTCACACACAATTATCTCTCAGAACTGAGCATGTGGAGAGACGTTCGTTCATCTAGCAAAAAAGGGAACGGGTTGTAGGGGAAACTTTTACTCTGGTTTCTCAGTCTGTTTCCTAGTGCCGGTTTGAAGTTCCTGCAGTTTGCACTGTAAAATCGTGTTTAGCTTGTACCTTCCCATATATATGTATGGAGTGGAGTTTGCAACTGAAAAGAAACTTTGTGTTCCCAACAAGTTAGGTGAAGGACGGCTTTCACACACACTTATCTCTCAGAACTGAGCATGTGGAGAGACGTTCGTTCATCTAGCACAAACGGAACGGGTTGCAGGAGAAACTTTTTCTCTGGTTTCTCAGTCTGTTTCCTAGTGCCGGTTTGAAATTCCTGCAGTTTGCACTGTAAATCCGAGTTGGAGCTAGTACCTCCCCATATATTTGTGTGGAGTGGAGTTTGCAAGTGAAAAGTATCTTTGTGTTCCCAACAAGCTAGGTGAAGGACGGCTTACACCCACACATATCTCTCAGAACTGAGCATTTGGAGAGACGTTCGTTCATCTAGCACAAAGGGAACGGGTTGCAGGAGAAACTTTTACTCTGGTTTCTCAGTCTGTTTCCTAGTTCCTGTTTGAAGTTCCTGCAGTTTTCACTGTAAAACCGAGTTGGAGCTAGTACCTCCCCATATAAATGTATGGTGTGGAGTTTGCAAGTGAAAAGAAACTTTGTGTTCCCAACAAGCTAGGTGAAGTACGGCTTTCACACACACTTATCTCTCAGAACTGAGCATGTGGAGAGACGTTCGTTCATCTAGCACAAAGGGAAAGGGTTGCAGGAGAAACTTTTACTCTGGTTTCTCAGTCTGTTTCCTAGTGCCGGTTTGAAGTTCCTGCAGTTTTCACTGTAAAACCGACTTTGAGCTAGTACCTCCCCATATATATGTATGGATTGTAGTTTGCCAGTGAAAAGAAACTTTGTGTTTCCAAAAAGCTAGGTGAAGGACGGCTTTCACACACACTTATCTCTCATAAATGAGCATGTTCAGAGACGTTCGTTCATCTAGCACAAAGGGAACGGGTTGCAGGAGAAACTTTTACTCTGGTTTCTCAGTCTGTTTCCTAGTGCCAGTTTGAAGTTCCTGCAGTTTCTACTGTAAAACCGAGTTGGAGCTTGTACCTCCCCATATATATGTATGGAGTGGAATTTGCAAGTGAAAAGAAACTTTGTGTTCCCAACAAGCTAGGTGAAGGACGGCTTTCACACACACTTATCTCTCAGAACTGAGCATGATCATAGACGTTCGTTCATCTAGCACAAAGGGAACGGGTTGCAGGAGAAACTGTTACTCTGGTCTCTCAGTCTGTTTCCTAGTGCCTGATTGAAGTTCCTGCAGTATTCACTGTAAAACCGAGTTGGAGCTCGTACCTCCCTATATATATGTATGGATTGGAGTTTGCAAGTGAAAAGAAACTTTGTGTTTCCTACAAGCTAGGTGAAGGACGGCTTACACACACAATTCTCTCTCAGAACTAAGCATGTGGATAGACGTTCGATCATCTAGCACAAACAGAACGGGTTGCAGGAGAAACTTTTACTCTAATTTCTCAGAATGTTTCCTAGTGCCGGTTTGAAATTCCTGCAGTTTTCACTGTAAAACCGAGTTGGAGCTAGTACCTCCCCATATATATGTATGGAGTGGAGTTTGCAAGTGAAAAGAAACCTTGTGTTCCCAAAAAGCTAGGTGAAGTACTGCTTTCACACACACTTATCTCTCAGAACTGAGCATGTGGAGAGACGTTCGTACATCTAGCACAAATGGAACGGGTTGCAGGGGAAACTTTACTCTGGTTTCTCAGTCTGTTTCCAAGTGACGGTTTGAAGTTCCTGCAGTTTTCACTGTAAAATCGAGTTTTAGCTAGTACCTCCCAATATATATGTATGGAGTGCAGTTTGCATGTGAAAAGAAACTTTGTGTTCCGAACAAGCTAGGTGAAGTACGGCTTTCACACACAAATCTCTCTCAGAACTGAGCATGTGGAGAGACGTTCGTTCTACTAGCACAAAGGGAAAGGGTTGCAGGAGAAAATTTACTCTGGTTTCTCAGTATGTTTCCTAGTGCCGGTTTGAAGTTCCTGCAGTTTTCACTGTAAAACCGAGTTGGAGCTAGTACCTCCCCATATATATGTATGGAGTGGAGTTTGCAAGTGAAAAGAAACTTTGTTTTCCCAACAAGCTAGGTGAAGGACGGCTTTCACACAGATATATCTCTCAGATCTGAGCATGTGGAGAGACGTTCGTTCATCTAGCACAAAGGGAACGGGTTGCAGGAGAAACTGTTACTCTGGTTTCTCAGTCTGTTTCCTAGTGCCGGTTTGAAATTCCTGCAGTTTGCACTGTAAATCCGAGTTGGAGCTAGTACCTCCCCATATATTTGTATGGAATAGAGTTTGCAAGTGAAAAGAATCTTTGTGTTCCCAACAAGCAAGGTGAAGGACGGCTTTCACCCACACATATCTCTCAGAACTGAGTATTTGGAGAGACGTTCGTTCTTCTAGCACAAAGAGAACGGGTTGCAGGAGAAACTTTTACTCTGGTTTCTCAGTCTGTTTCCTAGTGCCGGTTTGAAGTACCTGCAGTTTGCACTGTAAAACCGAGTTGGAGCTAGTACCTCCCCATATATATGTATGGAGTGGAGTTTGCAACTGAAAAGAAACTTTGTGTTCCCAACAAGTTAGGTTAAGGACGGCTTTCACACACAATTATCTCTCAGAACTGAGCATGTGGAGAGACGTTCGTTCATGTAGCACAAAGGGAACGGGATGGAGGAGAAACTTTTACTCTGGTTTCTCAGTCTGTTTCCTAGTGCCGGTTTGAAGTTCCTGCAGTTTGCACTGTAAAACCGAGTTGGAGCTAGTACCACCCCATATATATGTATGGAGTGGAGTTTGCAACTGAAAAGAAACTTTGTGTTCCCAACAAGCTAGGTGAAGGACGGCTTTCAACCACACTTATCTCTCAGAACTGAGCATGTGGAGAGACGTTGGTTCATCTAGCACAAAGGGAACGGGTTGCTGGGGAAACTTTTTCTCTGGTTTCTCAGTCTGTTTCCTAGTGCTGGTTTGAAGTTCCTGCATTTTGCACTGCAAAACCGTGTTGGAGCTAGTACCTCGCCATATATATGTATGGAGTGAAATTTGCAAGTGAAAAGTAACTTTGTGTTCCCAAAAAGCTAGGTGAAGGAGGCTTTCACACACACTTATCTCTCAGAACTGAGCATGTGGAGAGACATTCGTTCATCTAACAAAAAGGGAACGGGTTGCAGGGGAAACTTTTATTCTGGTTTCTCAGTCTGTTTGATAGTGCCGGTTTGAAGTTCCTGCAGTTTGCACTGTAAAACCGAGTAGGAGCTTGTACCACCCCATATATATGTATGGAGTGGAGTTTGCAACTGAAAAGAAACTTTGTGTTCCCAACAAGCTAGGTGAAGGACGGCTTTCAACCACACTTATCTCTCAGAACTGAGCATGTGGAGAGACGTTCGTTCATCTAGCACAAAGGGAACGGGTTGCTGGAGAAAATTTTACTCTGGTTTCTCAGTCTGTTTCCTAGTGCCGGTTTGAAATTCCTGCAGTTTTCACTGTAAAATTTTGTTGGAGCTAGTACATCCCCATATATATGTATGGAGTGGACTTTGCAACTGAAAAGAAACTTTCTTTTCCCAACAAGCTAGGAAAAGGACGGCTTTCACACACACTTATCTCTCAGAACTGAGCATGTGGAGAGACGTTCGTTCATCTAGCACAAATGGAACGGGTTGCAGGAGAAACTTTTACTCTGGTTTCTCAGTCTGTTTCCTAGTGCCGATTTGAAGTTCCTGCAGTATGCTCTGTAAAACCGAGTTGGAGCTAATACCTCCCCATATATATGTATGGAGTGGAATTTGCAAGTGAAAAGAAACTTTGTGTTCCCAACAAGCTAGTTGAAGGACGGCTTTCACCCACACTTATCTCTCAGAACTGAGCATGTGGAGAGATGTTCGTTCATCCAGCACAAAGGGAAAGGGTTGCAGGAGAAACTTTTACTCTGGTTTCTCAGTCTGTTTCCTAGTGCCGGTTTGAAGTTCCTGAAATTTTCACTGTAAAACCGAGTTGGAGCTAGTACCTACCCATATATATGTATGGAGTGGAGTTTGCTAGTGAAAAGAAACTTAGTGTTCCCAACAAGCTAGGTGAAGTACGGCTTTCACACACACTTATCTCTCAGAACTGAGCATGTGGAGAGACGTTCGTTCATCTAGAACAAAGGGAACGGGTTGCAGGAGAAACTATTACTCTGGTTTCTCAGTCTGTTCCCTAGTGTCTGTTTGAAGTTCCTGCAGTTTGCACTGTAAAACCGAGTTGGAGCTAGTACCTCCCCATATATATGTACGGAGTGGATTTTGCAACTGAAAAGAAACTTTATGTTCCCAACAAGCTAGGTGAAGAACGGCTTTCACCCACACTTCTCTCTCAGAACTGAGCATGTTGAGAGACTTTCGTTCATCTAACACACAGGGAACGGGTTGCAGGAGAAACTTTTACTCTGGTTTCTCAGTCTGTTTCCTAGTGCCGGTTTGAAGTTCCTGCATTTTGCACTGAAAAACCGAGTTGGAGCTAGTACCTCCCCACATATATGTATGGAGTTTAATTTGCAATTGAAAAGAAACTTTGTGTTCCCAAAAAGCTAGGTGAAGGAGGCTTTCACACACACTTATCTCTCAGAACTGAGCATGTGGAGAGACATTCGTTCATCTAACAAAAAGGGAACGGGTTTCAGGGGAAACTTTTATACTGGTTTCTCAGTCTGTTTAATAGTGCCGGTTTGAAGTTCCTGCAGTTTGCACTGTAAAACCGCGTTGGAACTTGTACCTCCCCATATATATGTATGGAGTGGAGTTTGCAAGTGAAAAGAAACTTTGTGTTCCCAACAAGCCAGGTGAAGGACGGCTTTCACCCACATTTATCTTTCAGAACTGAGCATGTGGAGAGACGTTAGTTCATCTAGCACAAACAGAACGGGTTGCAGGAGAAACTTTTACTCTGGTTTCTCAGTCTGTTTCCTAGTGCCGGTTTGAAATTCCTGGAGTTTTCACTGTAAAACTTTGTTGGAGCTAGTACATCCCCATATATATGTATGGAGTGGATTTTGCAACTGAAAAGAAACTTTGTGTTCCCAACAAGCTAGTTAAAGGACGGTTTTCACACACACATATCTCTCAGAATTGAGCATATGGAGAGACGTTCGTTCATCTAGCACAAAGGGAACGGGTTGCAGGAGAAACTTTTACTCTGGTTTCTCAGTCTGTTTCCTAGTGCCGGTTTGAAGTTCCTGCAGTTTGCTCTGTAAAACCGAGTTGGAGCTAATACCTCCCCATATATATGTATGGAGTGGAGTTTGCAAGTGAAAAGAAACTTTGTGTTCCCAACAAGCTAGTTGAAGGACGGCTTTCACCCACACATATCTCTCAGAACTGAGCATGTGGAGAGACGTTCGTTCATCTAGCACAAAGGGAACGGGTTGCAGGAGAAACTTTTACTTTGGTTTCTGAGTCTGTTTCCTAGTGCCGGTTTGAAGTTCCTGCAGTTTTCACTGTAAAACCGAGTTGGAGATAGTACCTCCCCATATAAATGTATGGAGTGGAGTTTGCAAGTGAAAAGAAACTTTGTGTTCCCAACAAGCTAGGTGAAGGACGGCTTTCACACACACTTATCTCTCAGAAGTGAGCATGTGGAGAGACGTTCGTTCATCTAGCACAAAGGGAACGGGTTGCAGGAGAAACTTTTACTCTGGTTTCTCAGTCTGTTTCCTAGTGCCGGTTTGAAGTTCCTGCAGTTTTCACTGTAAAACCGACTTGAAGCTAGTACCTCCCCATATATATGTATGGAGTGGATTTTGCAAATGAAAAGAAACTTTGTGTTCCCAAAAAGCTAGGTGAAGGACGGCTTTCACACACACTTATCTCTCAGAACTGAGCATGTGGAGAGACGTTCGTTCATCTAGCACAAATGGAACGGGTTGCAGGAGAAACGTTTACTCTGGTTTCTCAGTCTGTTTCCTAGTGCCGGTTTGAAGTACCTGCAGTTTTCACTGTAAAACCGAGTTGGAGCTAGTACCTCCCCGTATATATGAATGGAGTGGATTTTAAACTGAAAAGAAACTTTGTGTTCAAAAAAAGCTAGGTGAAGGAGGCTTTCACACACACTTATCTCTCAGAACTGAACATGTGGAGAGACATTCGTTCATCTAACAAAAAGGGAACGGGTTGCAGGGGAAACTTTTATTCTGGTTTCTCAGTCTGTTTAATAGTGCCGGTTTGAAGTTCCTGCAGTTTGCACTGTAAAACCGCGTTGGAACATGTACCTCCCCATATATATGTATGGAGTGGAGTTTGCAATTTAAAAGAAACTTTGTGTTCCCAACAAGCTAGGTGAAGGACGGCTTTCACCCACACTTATCTTTCAGAACTGAGCATGTGGAGAGACGTTCGTTCATCTAGCACAAAGAGAACGGGTTGCAGGAGAAACTTTTACTCTGGTTTCTCAGTCTGTTTCCTAGTGCCGGTTTGAAGTTCCTGCACTTTGCACTGTAAAACCGAGTTGGAGCTAGTACCTCCCCATATATATGTAAGGAGTGGAGTTGGCAACTGAAAAGAAACTTTGTGTTCCCAACAAGTTAGGTGAAGGACGGCTTTCACACACACTTATCTCTCAGAACTGAGCATGTGGAGAGACGTTCGTTCATCTAGCACAAAGGGAACGGGTTGCAGGAGCAACTTTTACTCTGGTTTCTCAGTCTGTTTCCTAGTGCCGGTTTGAAGTTCCTGCAGTTTGCACTGTAAAACCGAGTAGGAGCTTGTACCACCCCATATATATGTATGGAGTGGAGTTTGCAACTGAAAAGAAACTTTGTGTTCCCAACAAGCTAGGTGAAGGACGGCTTTCAACCACACTTATCTCTCAGAACTGAGCATGTGGAGAGACGTTCGTTCATCTAGCACAAAGGGAACGGGTTGCTGGAGAAAATTTTACTCTGGTTTCTCAGTCTGTTTCCTAGTGCTGTTTTGAAGTTCCTACAGTTTGCACTGTAAAACAGATTTGGAGCTAGTACCTCCCTATATATATGTATGGAGTGGAGTTTGCAATTGAAAAGAAACTTTGTGTTCCCAACAAGTTAGGTGAAGGACGGCTTTCACACACACTTATCTCTCAGAACTGAGCATGTGGAGAGACGTTCGTTCATCTAGCACAAAGGGAACGGGTTGCAGGGGAAACTTTTACTATGGTTTCTCAGTCTGTTTCCTAGTGCCGGTTTGAAGTTCCTGCAGTTTGCACTGTAAAACCGATTTGGAGCTAGTACCACCCCATATATATATATGCAGTGGTGTTTGCTACTGAAAAGAAACTTTGTGTTCCCAACAAGCTAGGTGAAGGACGGCTTTCAACCACACTTATCTCTCAGAACTGAGCATGTGGAGAGACGTTGGTTCATCTAGCACAAAGGGAACGGGTTGCTGGAGAAACTTTTACTATGGTTTCTCAGTCTGTTTCCTAGTGCTGGTTTGAAGTTCCTGCAGTTTGCACTGCAAAACCGAGTTTGAGCTAGTACCTCGCCATATATATGTATGGAGTGGAGTTTGCAAGTGAAAAGTAACTTTGTGTTCCCAACAATCTAGGTGAAGGACGGCTTTCACACACACTTATCTCTCAGAACTGAGCATGTGGAGAGGCGTTCGTTCATCTAGCACAAAAGGAACGGTTTGCAGGAGAAACTTTTACTCTGGTTTCTCAATCTGTTTAATAGTGCCGGTTTGACATTCCTGCAGTTTTCACTGTAAAACAGAGTTGGAGCTAGTACTTCCCCATATATATGTATGGAGTGGAGTTTGCAACTGAAAAGAAACTTTGTGTTCCCAACAAGCTAAGTAAAGGATGGCTTTCACCCACACTTTTCTCTCAGAACTGAGCATGTGGAGATACGTTCGTTCATCTAGCACACAGGGAACGGGTTGCAGGAGAAACTTTTACTCTGGTTTCTCAGTCTGTTTCCTAGTGCCGGTTTGAAGTTCCTGCATTTTGCACTGAAAAACCGAGTTGGAGCTAGTACCTCCCCACATATATGTATGGAGTTTAATTTGCAATTGAAAAGAAACTTTGTGTTCCCAAAAAGCTAGGTGAAGGAGGCTTTCACACACACTTATCTCTCAGAACTGAGCATGTGGAGAGACATTCGTTCATCTAACAAAAAGGGAACGGGTTTCAGGGGAAACTTTTATACTGGTTTCTCAGTCTGTTTAATAGTGCCGGTTTGAAGTTCCTGCAGTTTGCACTGTAAAACCGCGTTGGAACTTGTACCTCCCCATATATATGTATGGAGTGGAGTTTGCAAGTGAAAAGAAACTTTGTGTTCCCAACAAGCCAGGTGAAGGACGGCTTTCACCCACATTTATCTTTCAGAACTGAGCATGTGGAGAGACGTTAGTTCATCTAGCACAAACAGAACGGGTTGCAGGAGAAACTTTTACTCTGGTTTCTCAGTCTGTTTCCTAGTGCCGGTTTGAAATTCCTGGAGTTTTCACTGTAAAACTTTGTTGGAGCTAGTACATCCCCATATATATGTATGGAGTGGATTTTGCAACTGAAAAGAAACTTTGTGTTCCCAACAAGCTAGTTAAAGGACGGTTTTCACACACACATATCTCTCAGAATTGAGCATATGGAGAGACGTTCGTTCATCTAGCACAAAGGGAACGGGTTGCAGGAGAAACTTTTACTCTGGTTTCTCAGTCTGTTTCCTAGTGCCGGTTTGAAGTTCCTGCAGTTTGCTCTGTAAAACCGAGTTGGAGCTAATACCTCCCCATATATATGTATGGAGTGGAGTTTGCAAGTGAAAAGAAACTTTGTGTTCCCAACAAGCTAGTTGAAGGACGGCTTTCACCCACACATATCTCTCAGAACTGAGCATGTGGAGAGACGTTCGTTCATCTAGCACAAAGGGAACGGGTTGCAGGAGAAACTTTTACTTTGGTTTCTGAGTCTGTTTCCTAGTGCCGGTTTGAAGTTCCTGCAGTTTTCACTGTAAAACCGAGTTGGAGATAGTACCTCCCCATATAAATGTATGGAGTGGAGTTTGCAAGTGAAAAGAAACTTTGTGTTCCCAACAAGCTAGGTGAAGGACGGCTTTCACACACACTTATCTCTCAGAAGTGAGCATGTGGAGAGACGTTCGTTCATCTAGCACAAAGGGAACGGGTTGCAGGAGAAACTTTTACTCTGGTTTCTCAGTCTGTTTCCTAGTGCCGGTTTGAAGTTCCTGCAGTTTTCACTGTAAAACCGACTTGAAGCTAGTACCTCCCCATATATATGTATGGAGTGGATTTTGCAAATGAAAAGAAACTTTGTGTTCCCAAAAAGCTAGGTGAAGGACGGCTTTCACACACACTTATCTCTCAGAACTGAGCATGTGGAGAGACGTTCGTTCATCTAGCACAAATGGAACGGGTTGCAGGAGAAACGTTTACTCTGGTTTCTCAGTCTGTTTCCTAGTGCCGGTTTGAAGTACCTGCAGTTTTCACTGTAAAACCGAGTTGGAGCTAGTACCTCCCCGTATATATGAATGGAGTGGATTTTAAACTGAAAAGAAACTTTGTGTTCAAAAAAAGCTAGGTGAAGGAGGCTTTCACACACACTTATCTCTCAGAACTGAACATGTGGAGAGACATTCGTTCATCTAACAAAAAGGGAACGGGTTGCAGGGGAAACTTTTATTCTGGTTTCTCAGTCTGTTTAATAGTGCCGGTTTGAAGTTCCTGCAGTTTGCACTGTAAAACCGCGTTGGAACATGTACCTCCCCATATATATGTATGGAGTGGAGTTTGCAATTTAAAAGAAACTTTGTGTTCCCAACAAGCTAGGTGAAGGACGGCTTTCACCCACACTTATCTTTCAGAACTGAGCATGTGGAGAGACGTTCGTTCATCTAGCACAAAGAGAACGGGTTGCAGGAGAAACTTTTACTCTGGTTTCTCAGTCTGTTTCCTAGTGCCGGTTTGAAGTTCCTGCACTTTGCACTGTAAAACCGAGTTGGAGCTAGTACCTCCCCATATATATGTAAGGAGTGGAGTTGGCAACTGAAAAGAAACTTTGTGTTCCCAACAAGTTAGGTGAAGGACGGCTTTCACACACACTTATCTCTCAGAACTAAGCATGTGGAGAGACGTTCGTTCATCTAGCACAAAGGGAACGGGTTGCAGGAGCAACTTTTACTCTGGTTTCTCAGTCTGTTTCCTAGTGCCGGTTTGAAGTTCCTGCAGTTTGCACTGTAAAACCGAGTAGGAGCTTGTACCACCCCATATATATGTATGGAGTGGAGTTTGCAACTGAAAAGAAACTTTGTGTTCCCAACAAGCTAGGTGAAGGACGGCTTTCAACCACACTTATCTCTCAGAACTGAGCATGTGGAGAGACGTTCGTTCATCTAGCACAAAGGGAACGGGTTGCTGGAGAAAATTTTACTCTGGTTTCTCAGTCTGTTTCCTAGTGCTGTTTTGAAGTTCCTACAGTTTGCACTGTAAAACAGATTTGGAGCTAGTACCTCCCTATATATATGTATGGAGTGGAGTTTGCAATTGAAAAGAAACTTTGTGTTCCCAACAAGTTAGGTGAAGGACGGCTTTCACACACACTTATCTCTCAGAACTGAGCATGTGGAGAGACGTTCGTTCATCTAGCACAAAGGGAACGGGTTGCAGGGGAAACTTTTACTATGGTTTCTCAGTCTGTTTCCTAGTGCCGGTTTGAAGTTCCTGCAGTTTGCACTGTAAAACCGATTTGGAGCTAGTACCACCCCATATATATATATGCAGTGGTGTTTGCTACTGAAAAGAAACTTTGTGTTCCCAACAAGCTAGGTGAAGGACGGCTTTCAACCACACTTATCTCTCAGAACTGAGCATGTGGAGAGACGTTGGTTCATCTAGCACAAAGGGAACGGGTTGCTGGAGAAACTTTTACTATGGTTTCTCAGTCTGTTTCCTAGTGCTGGTTTGAAGTTCCTGCAGTTTGCACTGCAAAACCGAGTTTGAGCTAGTACCTCGCCATATATATGTATGGAGTGGAGTTTGCAAGTGAAAAGTAACTTTGTGTTCCCAACAATCTAGGTGAAGGACGGCTTTCACACACACTTATCTCTCAGAACTGAGCATGTGGAGAGGCGTTCGTTCATCTAGCACAAAAGGAACGGTTTGCAGGAGAAACTTTTACTCTGGTTTCTCAATCTGTTTAATAGTGCCGGTTTGACATTCCTGCAGTTTTCACTGTAAAACAGAGTTGGAGCTAGTACTTCCCCATATATATGTATGGAGTGGAGTTTGCAACTGAAAAGAAACTTTGTGTTCCCAACAAGCTAAGTAAAGGATGGCTTTCACCCACACTTTTCTCTCAGAACTGAGCATGTGGAGATACGTTCGTTCATCTAGCACAAAGGGAACGGGTTGCAGGAGAAACTTTTACTCTGGTTTCTCAGTCTGTTTCCTAGTGCCGGTTTGAAGTTCCTGCAGTTTTCACTGTAAAACCGAGTTGGAGCTAGTACCTCCCCATATAAATGTATGGAGTGTAGTTTGCAAGTGAAAAGAAACTTTGTGTTCCCAACAAGCTAGGTGAAGGACGGCTTTCACACACAATTATCTCTCAGATCTGAGCATGTGGAGAGACGTTCGTTCATCTAGCACAAAAGGAACGGGTTGCAGGAGAAACTTTTGCTCTGTTTACTCAGTCTGTTTCCTAGTGCCGGTTTGAAGTTCCTGCAGTTTTCACTGTAAAACCGAGTTGGAGCTAGTACTTCCACATATATATTTATGGAGTGGATTTTGCAACTGAAAAGAAACTTTGTATTCCCAACAAGCTAGGTGAAGGACGGCTTTCACCCACACATATCTCTCAGAAATGAGCATGTGGAGAGACGTTCGTTCATCTAGCACAAAGAGAACGGGTTGCAGGAGAAACTTATACTCTGGGTTCTCAGTCTGTTTCCTAGTGCCGGGTTGAAGTTCCTGCAGTTTTCACTGTAAAACCGAATTGGAGCTAGTACCTTCCCATATATATGTATGGAGTGGAGTTTGCTACTGAAAAGACACTTTGTGTTCCCAACCAGTTAGGTGAAGGACGGCTTTCACACACATTTATCTCTCAGAACTGAGCATGTGGAGAGACGTTCGTTCATCTAGCACAAAGGGAACGGGTTGTAGGAGAAACTTTTACTCTGGTTTCTCAGTCTGTTTCCTAGTGCCGGTTTGAAGTTCCTGCAGTTTGCACTGTAAAACAGTGTAGGAGCTAGTACCACCCCATATATATGTATGGAGTGGAGTTTGCAACTGAAAAGGAACTTTGTGTTCCCAACAAGCTAGGTGATGTACGGCTTTCAACCACACTTTTCTCTCAGAACTGAGCATGTGGAGAGACGTTCGTTCATCTAGCACAAAGGGAACGGTTTGCTGGAGGAACTTTTACTCTGGTTTCTCAGTTTGTTTCCTAGTGCTGGTTTGAAGTTCCTGCAGTTTGCACTGTAAAACCGAGTTGGAGCTAGTACCTCGCCATATATATGTATGAAGTGGAGTTTGCAAGTGAAAAGTATCTTTGTGTTCCCAACAAGCTAGTTGAAGGACGGCTTTCACACACACTTATCTCTCAGAACTGAGCATGTGGAGAGACGTTCGTTCATCTAGCACAAAGGGAACGGGTTGCAGGAGAAACTTTTACTCTGGTTTCTCAGTCTGTTACCTAGTACCGGTTTGAAGTTCCTGCAGTTTTCACTGTAAAACAGAGTTGGAGCTAGTACCTCCCCATATAAATGTATGGAGTGTAGTTTGCAAGTGAAAAGAAACTTTGTGTTCCCAACAAGCTAGGTGAAGGACGGCTTTCACACACACTTATCTCTCAGAACTGAGCATGTGGAGAGACGTTCGTTCATCTAGCACAAAAGGAACGGTTTGCAGGAGAAACTTTTACTCTGGTTTCTCAGTGTGTTTCCTAGTGCCGGTTTAAAATTCCTGCAGTTTGCACTGTAAAACTGAGTTGGAGCTAGTACATCCCCATATATATGTATGGAGTGGAGTGTGCAACTGAAAAGAAACTTTGTGTTCCCAATAAGTTAGGTAAAGTGCGGCTTTCACACACACTTATCTCTCAGAACTGAGCATGTGGAGAGACGTTCGTTCATCCAGGAAAAAGGGAACGGGATGCAGGAGAAACTTTTACTCTGGTTTCTCAGTCTGTTTCCTAGTGCCGGTTTGAAGTTCCTGCATTTTGCACTGTAAAACCGAATTGGAGCTAGTACCTCCCCATATATATGTATGGAGTGGATTTAGCAAGTGAAAAGAAACTTTGTGTTCCCAACAAGCTAGGTGAAGTACGGCTTTCACCCACACTTATCTCTCAGAACTGAGCATGTGGAGAGACGTTCGTTCATCTAGCACAAAGGGAACGGGTTGCAGGAGAAATTTTACTCTGGTTTCTCAGTCTGTTTCCTAGTGCCGGTTTGAAGTTCCTGCAGTTTGCACTGTAAAACCGAGTTGGAGCTAGTACCTCCCCACATATATGTATGGAGTGGATTTTGCAAGTGAAAAGAAACTTTGTGTTCCCAAAAAGCTAGGTGAAGGAGGCTTTCACACACACTTATCTCTCAGAACTGAGCATGATGAGAGACATTCGTTCATCTAACAAAAAGGGAACGGGTTGCAGGGGAAACTATTATTCTGGTTTCTCAGTCTGTTTCCTAGTGCCGGTTTGAAGTTCCTGCAGTTTTCACTGTAAAACAGAGTTGGAGCTAGTACCTCCCCATATAAATGTATGGAGTGTAGTTTGCAAGTGAAAAGAAACTTTGTGTTCCCAACAAGCTAGGTGAAGGACGGCTTTCACACACACTTACCTCTCAGAACTGAGCATGTGGAGAGACGTTCGTTCATCTAGCACAAATGGAACGGGTTGCTGGAGAAACTTTTACTCTGGTTTCTCAGTCTGTTTCCTAGTGCCGGTTTGAAGTTCCTGCAGTTTGCACTGTAAAACAGAGTAGGAGCTAGTACCACCCCATATAAATGTATGGAGTGGAGTTTGCAACTGAAAAGAAACTTTGTGTTCCCAACAAGCTAGGTGAAGGACAGCTTTCACACACACTTATCTCTCAGAACTGAGCATGTGGAGAGACGTTCGTTCATCCAGCACAAAAGGAACGGTTTGCAGGAGAAAAATTTACTCTGGTTTCTCAGTCTGTTTCCTAGTGCCGGTTTGAAGTTCCTGCAGTTTTCACTGTAAAACCGAGTTGGAGCTTGTACCTCCCCATATAAATGTATGGAGTGGAGTTTGCAACTGAAAAGAAACTTTGTGTTCCATACAAGGTAGGTGAAAGACGGCTTTCACACACACTTAACTCTCAGAACTGAGCATGTGGAGAGACGTTCGTTCATCTAGCACAAATGGAACGGGTTGCAGGAGAAACTTTTACTCTGGTTTCTCAGTCTGTTTCCTAGTGCCGGTTTGAAGTTCCTGCAGTTTGCACTGTAAAACCGAGTAGGAGCTAGTACCACCCCATATATATCTATGGAGTGGAGTTTGCAACTGAAAAGAAACTTTGTGTTCCCATCAAGCTAGGTGAAGGACGGCTTTCAACCACACATATCTCTCAGAACTGAGCATGTGGAGAGACGTTCGTTCATCTAGCACAAAGGGAACGGGTTGCTGGAGAAACTTTTACTCTGGTTTCTCAGTCTGTTTCCAAGTGCTGGTTTGAAGTTCCTGCATTTTGCAATGTAAAACCGAGTTGGAGCTAGTACCTCGCCATATATATGTATGGAGTGGAGTTTGAAAGTGAAAAGAAACTTTGTGTTCCCAGCAAGCTAGGTGAAGGACGGCTTTCACACACAATAATCTCTCAGAACTGAGCATGTGGGAGACGTTCGTTGATCTAGCACAAAGGTAACGGGTTGCAGGAGAAACTTTTACTCTGGTTTCTCAGTCTGTTTCCTAGTGCCGGTTTGAAGTTCCTGCAGTTTGCACTGTAAAACCGAGTTGGAGCTAGTACCTCCCCATATATAAGTATGGAGTGGAGTTTGCAACTGAAAAGAAACTTTGTGTTCCCAACAAGCTAGTTGAAGTACGGCTTTCAACCACACTTATCTCTCAGAACTGAGCATGTGGAGAGACGTTCGTTCATCTAGCACAAAGGGAACGGGTTGCAGGAGAAACTATTACTCTGGTTTCTCAGTCTTTTTCCTAGTGCCGGTTTGAAGTTCCTGCAGTTTTCACTGTAAAACCGAGTTGGAGGTAGTACCTCCCCATATAAACATATGGAGTGGAGTTTGCAATGAAAAGAATCTATGTGTTCAAAACAAGCTAGGTGAAGAACGGCTTTCACAGACACTTATCTCTCAGAACTGAGCATGTGTAGAGACGTTCGTTCATCTAGCACAAAAGGAACCGGTTGCAGGTGAAACTTTTACTCTGGTTTCTCAGTCTGTTTCCTAGTGCCGGTTTGAAGTTCCTGCAGTTTTCACTGTAAAACCGAGTTGGAGCTAGTACCTCCCATATATATGTATGGAGTGGATTTTGCAACTGAAAAGAAACTATGTGTTCCCAACAAGCTAGGTGAAGGACGGCTTTCACTCTCACTTATCTCTCAGAACTGAGCATGTGGAGAGACGTTCTATCATCTAGCACAAACGGAACGGGTTGCAGGAGAAACTTTTACACTGGTTTCTCAGTCTGTTTCCTAGTGCCGGTTTGAAGTTCCTGCAGTTTTCACTGTAAAACGGAGTTGGGGCTAGTACCTCCCCATATATATGTATAGAGTGGATTTTGCAACTGAAAAGAAACTTTGTGTTCCCAACAAGCTAGTTGAGGGACGGCTTTCACAAACACTTATCTATCAGAACTGAGCATGTGGAGAGACGTTCGTACATCTAGCACAAATAGAACGGGTTGCAGGGAAACTTTTACTCTGGTTTCTCAGTCTGTTTCCTTGTGCCGGTTTGAAGTTCCTGCAGTTTTCACTGTAAAACCGAGTTGGATCTAGTACCGCCCACATATATGTATGGAGTGGAGTTTGCAAGTGAAAAGAAACTTTGTGTTCCCAACAAGCTAGCTGAAGGACGGCTTTCACACACACTTATCTCTCAGAACTGAGCATGTGGAGAGACTTTCGTTCATCTAGCACAAAAGGAACGGGTTGCAGGAGAAACGTTTACTCTGGTTTCTCAGTCTGTTTCCTAGTGCTGGTTTGAAGTTCCTGCAGTTTTCACTGTAAAAACGAGTTGGAGCTAGTACCTCCCCATATATATGTATGGAGTGGAGTTTGCAACTGAAAAGAAACTTTGTGTTCCCAAAAAGCTAGGTGAAGCCCGGCTTTCACACACACTTATCTCTCAGAACTGAGCATGTGGAGAGACGTTCGTTCATCTAGCAAAAAGGGAACGGGTTGTAGGGGAAACTTTTACTCTGGTTTCTCAGTCTGTTTCCTAGTGCCGGTTTGAAGTTCCTGCAGTTTGCACTGTAAAACCGAGTTAGAGCTAGTACCTCCCCACATATATGTAGGGAGTGGAGTTTGCAAGTGAAAAGAAACTTTGTGTTCCCAACAAGCTATGTGAATTACGGCTTTCACACACACTTATCTCTCAGAACTGAGCATGTGGAGAGACGTTCGTTCATCTAGCACAAAGGGAACGGGTTGCAGGTGAAACTTTTACTCTGGTTTCTCAGTCTGTTACCTAGTGCCTGTTTGAAATTCCTGCAGTTTTCACTGTAAAACAGATTAGGAGCTGGTACCTCCACATATATATGTATGGAGTGGAGTTTGGAAGTGAAAAGAAACTTTGTGTTCCCAACAAGCCATGTGAAGTACGGCTTTCACACACACTTATCTCTCAGAACTGAGCATGTGGAGAGACGTTCGTTCATCTAGCACAAAGAGAACGGGTTGCAGGAGAAACTTTTTCTCTGGTTTCTCAGTCCGTTTCCTAGTGCCGAATTGATATTCCAGCAGTTTGCACTGTAAAACCGAGTTGGAGCTAGTACCTCCCCATATATATGTATGGATTGGAGTTTGCTAGTGAAAAGAAACTTATTGTTCCCAACAAGCTAGGTGAAGGACGGTTTTCACACACACTTATCTCTCAGAACTGAGCATGTGGAGAGACGTTCGTTCATCTAGCACAAAGAGAACGGGTTGCAGGAGAAACTTTTACTCTGGTTTCTCAGTCTGTTTCCTAGCGCCGGTTTGAAGTTCCTGCAGTTTAAACTGTAAAACCGAGTTGGAGCTAGTACCTCCCCATATAAATGTATGTAGTGCATTTTGCAAGTGAAAAGAAACTTTGTGTTCCCAACAAGCTAGGTGAAGGACGGCTTTCACACACAATTATCTCTCAGAACTGAGCATGTGGAGAGACATTCGTTCATCTAGCACAAAAGGAACGGGTTGCAGGATAAACTTTTACACTGGTTTCTCAGTCGGTTTCCTAGTGCCGGTTTGAAGTTCCTGCAGTTTTCACTGTAAAACCGAGTTTGAGCTAGTACCTCCCCATATATATGTATGGAGTGGATTTTGCAACTGAAAAGAATCTTTGTGTTCCCAAAAAGCAAGGTGAAGGACGGCTTTCACCCACACTTATCTATCAGAACTGAGCATGTGGAGAGACGTTCGTTCATCTAGCAAAAAGGGAACGGGTTGTAGGAGAAACTTTTACTCTGGTTTCTCAGTGTGTTTCCTAGTGCCGTTTTGAAGTTCCTGCAGTTTGCACTGTAAAACAGAGTTGGAGCTAGTACCTCCCCACATATATGTAGGGAGTGGAGTTTGCAAGTGAAAAGAAACCATGTGTTCCCAACAAGCTATATGACTTACGGCTTTCACACACACATATCTCTCAGAACTGAGCATGTGGAGAGACGTTCGTTCATCTAGCAAAAAGAGAACGGGTTGCAGGAGAAACATTTACTCTGGTTTCTCAGTCTGTTTCCTAGTGCCGGTTTGATATTCCTGCAGTTTGCACTGTAAAACCGAGTTGGAGCTAGTACCTCCCCTTATATATGTATGGATTGGAGTTTGCAAGTGAAAAGAATCTTTCTGTTCCCAACAAGCTAGGTGAAGGACGGCTTTCACACACACTTTTCTCTCAGAACTGAGCATGTGGAGAGACGTTCGTTCATCTAGCACAAAGAGAACGGGTTGCAGGAGAAACTTTTACTCTGGTTTCTCAGTCTGTTTCCTAGTGCCGGATTGAAGTTCCTGCAATTTTCACTATAAAACCGAGTTGGGGCTAGTACCTCCCCATATATATGTATAGAGTGTATTTTGCAACTGAAAAGAAACTTTGTGTTCCCAAAAAGCTAGGGGAAGGACGGCTTTCACAAACACTTATCTATCAGAACTGAGCATGTGGAGAGACGTTCGTACATCTAGCACAAAGGGAACGGGTTGCAGGGAAACTTTTACTCTGGTTTCTCAGTCTGTTTCCTTGTGCCTGGTTGAAGTTCCTGCGTTTGCACTGTAAAACCGAGTTGGATCTAGTACCTCCCACATATATGTATGGACTGGAGTTTGCAAGTGAAAAGAAACTTTGTGTTCCCAACAAGCTAGTTGAAGTACGGCTTTCACACACACTTATCTCTCAGAACGGAGCATGTGGAGAGACGTTCGTTCATCTAGCACAAAGGGAACGGGTTGCAGGAGAAACTTTTACTCTGGTTTCTCAGTCTGTTTCCTAGTGCCGGTTTGAAATTCCTGCAGTTTTCACTGTAAAACCGATTTGGAGCTAAAACCTCCCCATATGTATGCATGGAGTGGAGTTTGCAACTGATAAGAAACTTTGTGTTCCCAACAAGCTAGGTGAAGGACGGCTTTCACACACACTTATCTCTCAGAACTGAGCATGTGGAGAGACGTTCGTTCATCTAGCACAAAGGGAACGGGTTGCAGGAGAAACTTTTACTCTGGTTTCTCAGTCTGTTTCCTAGTGCCGGTTTGATATTCCTGCAGTTTGCACTGTAAAACCGAGTTGGAGCTTGTACCTCCCCATATATATGTATGGATTGGAGTTTGCAAGTGAAAAAAACTTTGTGTTCCCAACAAGCTATGAGAAGGACGGCTTTCACACACACTTATCTCTCAGAAATGAGCATGTGGACAGACGTTCGTTTATCTAGCATTAAAGGAACGGATTGCAGGAGAAACTTTTACTCTGGTTTCTCAGTCTGTTTCCTAGTGCCGGTTTGAAGTTCCTGCAGTTTTCACTGTAAAACCGAGTTGGAGCTAGTACCACCAAATATATATGTATAGAGTGGATTTTGCAACTGAAAATAATCTTTGTGTTCCCAAAAAGCTAGGTGAAGGACGGCTTTCACCCACACTTATCTCTCAGAACTGAGCATGTGGAGAGACGTTCGTTCATCTAGCAAAAAAGGGAACGGGTTGCAGGGGAAACTTTTACTCTGGTTTCTCAGTCTGTTTCCTAGTGCCGGTTTGAAGTTCCTGCAGTTTTCACTGTAAAACCGTGTTGGAGCTGGTACCTCCCCATATATATGTATGGAGTGGAGTTTGCACGTGAAAAGAAACTTTGTGTTCCCAACAAGCTAGGTGAAGGACGGCTTTCACACACACTTATCTCTCAGAACTGAGCATGTGGAGAGACTTTCGTTCATCTAGCACAAAAGGAACGGGTTGCAGAGAAACATTTCCTCTGGTTTCTCAGTCTGTTTCCTAGTGCCGGTTTGAAGTTCCTGCAGTTTGCACTGTAAAACCGAGTTGGAGCTAGTACCTCCCCACATATATGTATGGAGTGGAGTTTGCAAGTGAAAAGAAACTTTGTGTTCCCAACAAGCTATGTGAAGTACGGCTTTCACACACACTTATCTCTCAGAAATGAGCATGTGGAGAGACGTTCGTACATCTAGCACAAAGGGAACGGGTTGCAGGGAAACTTTTACTCTGGTTTCTCAGTCTGTTTCCTTGTGCCGGTTTGAAGTTCCTGCAGTTTGCACTGTAAAACCGAGTTGGATCTAGTACCGCCCACATATATGTATGGAGTGGAGTTTGCAACTGAAAAGAAACTTTGTGTTCCCAACAAGCTAGGTGAAGGACGGCTTTCAACCACACTTATCTCTCAGAACTGAGCATGTGGAGAGACGTTCGTTCATCTAGCACAAAGGGAACGGGTTGCTGGAGAAAATTTTACTCTGGTTTCTCAGTCTGTTTCCTAGTGCCGGTTTGAAGTTCCTGCAGTTTGCACTGTAAAACCGAGTTGGAGCTAGTACCTCCCCATATATATGTATGGAGTGGTGTTTGCATCTGAAAAGAAACTTTGTGTTCCCAAAAAGCTAGGTGAAGGCCGGCTTTCACACACACTTATCTCTCAGAACTGAGCATGTGGAGAGACGTTCGTTCATCTTGCAAAAAGGGAACGGTTTGAAGGAGAAACTTTTACTCTGGTTTCTCAGTCTGTTTCCTAGTGCCGGTTTGAAGTTCCTGCAGTTTGCACTGTAAAACCGAGTTGGAGCTAGTACCTCCCCACATATATGTAGGGAGTGGAGTTTGCAAGTGAAAAGAAACTTTGTGTTCCCAACAAGCTATGTGAAGTACGGCTTTCACACTCACTTATCTCTCAGAACTGAGCATGTGGAGAGACGTTCGTTCATCTAGCACAAGGGGAACGGGTTGCAGGGGAAAATTTTACTCTGGTTTCTCAGTCTGTTTCCTAGTGCCGGTTTGATATTCCTGCAGTTTGCACTGTAAAACCGAGTTGGAGCTAGTACCTCCCCAAATATATGTATGGATTGGAGTTTGCAAGTGAAAAGAAACTTTGTGTTCCCAACAAGCTAGGTGAAGGACGGCTTTCACACACACTAATCTCTCAGAAATGAGCATGTGGAGAGACGTTCGTTCATCTAGCACAAAGGGAACGGGTTGCAGGGGAAACTTTTACTCTGGTTTCTCAGTCTGTTTCCTAGTGCCGGTTTGATATTCCTGCAGTTTGCACTGTAAAACCAAGTTGGAGCTAGTACCTCCCCATATATATTTATGGATTGGAGTTTGCAAGTGAAAAGAATCTTTGTGTTCCCAACAAGCTATGTGAAGATCGGCTTTCACACACACTTATCTCTCAGAACTGAGCATGTGGACAGACGTTCGTTTATCTAGCATAAAAGGAACGGGTTGCAGGAGAAACTTTTACTCTGGTTTCTCAGTCTGTTTCCTAGTGCCGGTTTGAAGTTCCTGCAGTTTTCACTGTAAAACCGAGTTGGAGCTAGTACCACCAAATATATATGTATAGAGTGGATTTTGCAACTGAAAAGAATCTTTGTGTTCCCAAAAAGCTAGGTGAAGGACGGCTTTCACTCACATTTATCTCTCAGAATTGAGCATGTGGAGAGACGTTCGTTCATCTATCACAAAGGGAACGGGTTGCAGGAGAAACTTTTACTCTGGTTTCTCAGTCTGTTTCCTAGTGCCGGTTTGAAGTTCCTGCAGTTTGCACTGTAAAACCGATTTGGAGCTAGTACCTCCCTTTATATATGTATTGAGTGGAGTTTGCAAGTGAAAAGAAACTTTGTGTTCCCAACAAGCTAGTTGAAGGACGGCTTTCACACACACTTATCTCTCAGAACTCAGCATGTGGAGAGACGTTCGTTCATCTAGCACAAAGGGAACGGGTTGCAGGAGAAACTTTTACTCTGGTTTCTCAGTCTGTTTCCTAGTGCCGGTTTGATGTTCCTGCAGTTTTCACTGTAAAACCGAGTTGGAGCTAGTACCTCCCCATATATTTTTATGGAATGGAGTTTGCAGGTGAAAAGAAACTATGTGTTCCCAACAATCTAGTTGAAGGACGGCTTTCACACACACTTATCTCTCAGAACTGAGCATGTGGAGATACGGTCGTTCATCTAGCACAAAGGGAACGGGTTGCAGGAGAAACTTTTACTCTGCTTTCTCAGTCTGTTTCCTCTTGACGGTTTGAAGTTCCTTCAGTTTTCACTGTAAAACCGAGTTGGAGTTTGTACCTCCCCATATATATGTATGGAGTGTAGTTTGCAAGTGAAAAGAAACTTTGTGTTCCCAACAAGCTAGGTGAAGGACGGCTTTCACACACACTTATCTCTCAGAACTGAGCATGTGGAGAGACGTTCGTTCATTTGGCAAAAAGGGAACGGGTTGCAGGAGAATCTTTTACTCTGGTTTCTCAGTCTGTTTCCTAGTGCCGGTTTGAAGTTCCTGCAGTTATCACTATAAAACCCAGTTGGAGCTAGTACCTCCCTTATATATGTATTGAGTGGAGTTTGCAAGTGAAAAGAAACTTTGTGTTCCCAACAAGCTAGGTGAAGGACGGCTTTCACACACACTTATCTCTCAGAACTGAGCATGTGGAGAGACGTTCGTTCATCTAGCACAAAGGGAACGGGTTGCAGGAGAAACTTTTACTCTGGTTTCTCAGTCTGTTTCCTAGTGCCGGTTTGAAGTTCCTGCAGTTTTCACTGTAAAACCGAGTTGGAGCTAGTACCTCCCCATATATATGTATGGAGTGGAGTTTGCAAGTGAAAAGAAACTTTGTGTTCCCAACAAGCTAGTTGAAGGACGGCTTTCACACACACTAATCTCTCAGAACTTAGCATGTGGAGAGACGTTCGTTCATCTAGCACCAAGGGAACGGTTTGCAGGAGAAACTTTTACTCTGGTTTCTCAGTCTGTTTCCTAGTGCCGGTTTGAAGTTCCTGCAGTTTGCACTGTAAAACCGAGTTGGAGCTAGTACCTCCCCATATATTTGTATGGAGTGGAGTTTGCAAGTGAAAAGAAACTATGTGTTCCCAACAAGCTAGGTGAAGGACGGCTTTCACACACACTTATCTCTCAGAACTGAGCATGTGGAGAGACGTTCGTTCATCTAGCACAAAGGGAACGGGTTGCATGAGAAACTTTTACTCTGGATTCTCAGTCTGTTTCCTAGTGCCGGTTTGAAGTTCCTGCAGTTTTCACTGTAAAACCGTGTTGGAGCTAGTACCTCCCCATATATATGTATGGAGTGGAGTTAGCAAGTGAAAAGAAACTTTGTGTTCCCAACAAGCTAGGTGAAGGACGGCTTTCACACTCACTTATCTCTCAGAACTGAGCATGTGGAGAGACGTTCGTTCATCTAGCACAAAGGGAACGGGTTGCAGGAGAAACTTTTACTCTGGTTTCTCAGTCTGTTTCCTAGTGCCAGTTTGAAGTTCCTGCAGTTTTCACTGTAAAACCGAGTTGGAGCTAGTACCTCCCCATATATATGTATGGAGTGGAGTTTGCAAGTGAAAAGAAACTTTGTATTCCTAACAAGCTAGGTGAAGGACGGCTTTCACACACACTTATCTCTCAGAACTCAGCATGTGGAGAGACGTTCGTTCATCTAGCACAAAGGGAACGGTTTGCAGGAAAAACTTTTACTATGTTTTCTCAGTCTGTTTCCTAGTGCCGGTTTGAAGTTCCTTCAGTTTTCAATGTAAAACCGAGTTGGAGCTAGTACCTCCCCATATATTTGTATGGAGTGGAGTTTGCAAGTGAAAAGAAACTATGTGTTCCCAACAAGCTAGGTGAAGGACGGCTTTCACACACACTTACATCTCAGAACTGAGCATGTGGAGAGACGTTCGTTCATCTAGCACAAAGGGAACGGGTTGCAGGAGAAACTTTTACTCTGGTTTCTCAGTCTGTTTCCTAGTGCCGGTTTGAAGTTCCTGCAGTTTTCACTGTAAAACCGAGTTGGAGCTTGTACCTCCCCATATATAAGTATGGAGTGGAGTTTGCAAGTGAAAAGAAACTTTCTGTTCCCAACAAGCTAGGTGAAGGATGGCTTCACACACACTTATCTCTCAGAACTGAGCATGTGGAGAGACGTTCGTTCATCTAGCACAAAGGGAACGGGTTGCAGGGGAAAATTTTACTCTGGTTTCTCAGTCTGTTTCCTAGTGCCGGTTTGAAGTTCCTGCAGTTTTCACTGTAAAACCGAGTTGGAGCTAGTACCTCACCATATATTTGTATGGAGTGGAGTTTGCAAATGAAAAGAAAATATGTGTTCCCAACAATCTAGGTGAAGGGCGGCTTTCACACACACTTATCTCTCAGAACTGAGCATGTGGAGAGACGTTCGTTCATTTAGCACAAAGGGAACGGGTTGCAGGAGAAACTTTTCCTCTGGTTTCTCAGTCTGTTTCCTAGTGCCGGTTTGAAGTTCCTTCAGTTTTCACTGTAAAACCTAGTTGGAGCTAGTACCTCCCCATATATATGTATGGAGTGGAGTTTGCAAGTGAAAAGAAACTTTGTGTTCCCAACAAGCTAGGTGAAGGACTTCTTTCACACACACTTCTCTCTCAGAACTGAGCATGTGGAGAGACGTTCGTTCATCTAGCTCAAAGGGAACGGGTTGCAGGAGAAACTTTAACTCTGGTTTCTCAGTCTGTTTCCTAGTGCCGGTTTGAAGTTCCTGCTGTTTTCAATGTAAAACCGAGTTGGAGCTTGTACCTCCCCATATATATGTATGGAGTGGAGTTTGCAAGTGAAAAGAAAGTTTGTGTTCCCAACAAGCTAGGTGAAGGACGGCTTTCACACACACTTCTCTCTCAGAACTGAGCATGTGGAGAGACGTTCGTTCATCTAGCACAAAGGGAACGGGTTGCAGGAGAATCTTTTACTCTGGTTTCTCAGTCTGTTTTCTAGTGCCGGTTTGAAGTTCCTGCAGTTTTCACTGTAAAACCGAGTTGGAGCTAGTACCTCCCCGTATATATGTATGGAGTGGAGTTTGCAATTGAAAAGAAACTTTGTGTTCCCAGAAGCTAGGTGAAGGACGGCTTTCACACACACTACTCTCTCAGAACTGAGCATGTGGAGAGACGTTCGTTCATCTAGCACAAAGGGAACGGGTTGCAGGAGAAACTTTTACTCTGGTTTCTCAGTCTGTTTCCTAGTGCCGGTTTGAAGTTCCTGCACTTTTCACTGTTAAACCGAGTTGGAGCTTGTACCTCCCCATATATAAGTATGGAGTGAAGTTTGCAAGTGAAAAGAAACTTTGTGTTCCCAACAAGCTAGGTGAAGGATGGCTTTCAAACACACTTATCTCTCAGAATTGAGCATGTGGAGAGACGTTCGTTCATCTAGCACAAAGGGAACGGGTTGCAGGAGAAAATTTTACTCTGGTTTCTCAGTCTGTTTCCTAGTGCCGGTTTGAAGTTCCTGCAATTTTCACTGTAAAACCGATTTGGAGCTAGTACCTCCCCATATATATGTATGGAGTGGAGTTTGCAAGTGAAAAGAAACTTTGTGTTCCCAACAAGCAAGGTGAAGGACGGCTTTCACACACACTTATCTCTCAGAACTTAGCATGTGGAGAGAAGTTCATTCATCTAGCACAAATGGAACGGGTTGCAGGAGAAAATTTTACCCTGGTTTCTCAGCCTGTTTCCTAGTGCCAGTGTGAAGTTCCTGCAGTTTTCACTGTAAAACCGTGTTGGAGCTAGTACCTCCCCATATATATGTAAGGAGTAGAGTTTGCAATTGAAAAGAAACTAAGTGTTCCCAACAAGCTAGGTGAAAGACGGCTTTCACACACACTTATCTCTCAGAACTGAGCATGTGGAGAGACGTTCGTTCATCTAGCACAAAGGGAACGGGTTGCAGGAGAAATTTTTCTCTGGATTCTCAGTCTGTTTCCCAGTGCCGTTTTGATGTTCCTGCAATTTGCAGTGTAAAACAGAGTTGGAGCTAGTACCTCCCCATATATATGTAAGGAGTGGAGTTTGCAATTGAAAACTAACTTTGTGTTCCCAACAAGTTAGGTGAAGTACGGCTTTCACACACACTTATCTCTCAGAAATGAGCATGTGCAGAGACGTTCGTTCATCTAGCAAAAAGGGAACTGGTTGCAGGAGAAACTTTTACTCTGGTTTCTCAGTCTGTTTCCTAGTGCCGTTTTGAAGTTCCTGCAGTTTTCACTGTAAAACCGAGTTTGAGCTAGTACCTCCCCATATATACGTATGGAGTGGAGTTTGCAAGTGTAAAGAAAATTTGTGTTCCCAACAAGCTAGGTGAAGGACGGCTTTCACACAAACTTATCTCTCAGAACTGAGCATGTGGAGAGACGTTTGTTCATCTAGCACCAAGGGAACGGGTTGCAGGAGAAACTTTTACTCTGGTTTCTCAGTCTGTTTCCTAGTGCCGGTTTGAAGTTCCTGCAGTTTTCAGTGTAAAACCGAGTTGGTGGTAGTACCTACCCATATATATGTATGGATTGAAGTTTGCAAGTGAAAAGAAACTTTGTGTTCCCAACAAGCTAGGTGAAAGACGGCTTTGACACACACTTATCTCTCAGAACTGAGCATGTGGAGAGACGTTCGTTCATCTATCACAAAGGGAACGGGTTGCAGGGGAAACTTTTACTCTGGTTTCTCAGTCTGTTTCCTAGTGCCGGTTTGAAGTTCCTGCAGTTTTCACAGTAAAACCGTGTTGGAGCTACTACCTCCCCATATATATGTATGGAGTGGAGTTTGCAAGTGAAAAGAAACTTTGTGTTCCCAACAAGCTAGGAGAAGGACGGCTTTCACACACACTTGTCTCTCAGAAATTTGCACGTGGAGAGACGTTCGTTCATCTAGCACAAAGGGAACGGTTTGCAGGGGAAACTTTTACTCTGGTTTCTCAGTCTGTTTCCTAGTGCCGGTTTGAAGTTCCTGCAGTTTTCACTGTAAAACAGATTTGGAGCTTGTACCTCCCGATATATATGTATGGAGTGGAGTTTGCAAGTGAAAAGAAACTTTGTGTTCCCAACAAGCTAGGTGAAGGACGGCTTTCACACACACTTATCTCTCAGAACTGAGCATGTGGAGAGACGTTCGTTCATCTAGCACAAAGGGAACGGGTTGCAGGAGAAACTTTTACTCTGGTTTCTCAGTCTGTTTCCTAGTGCCGGTTTGAAGTTCCTGCAGTTTTCACTGTAAAACCGAGTTGGTGGTAGTACCTCCCCATATATATGTATGGATTGAAGTTTGCAAGTGAAAAGAAACTTTGTGTTCCCAACAAGCTAGGTGAAAGACGGCTTTGACACACACTTATCTCTCAGAACTGAGCATGTGGAGAGACGTTCGTTCATCTATCACAAAGGGAACGTGTTGCAGGGGAAACTTTTACTCTGGATTCTCAGTCTGTTTCCTAGTGCCGGTTTGAAGTTCCTGCAGTTTTCACTGTAAAACCGATTTGGAGCTTGTACCTCCCCATATATATGTATGGATTGGAGTTTGCAAGTGAAAAGAAACTTTGTGTTCCCAACAAGCTAGGTGAAGTACGGCTTTCACACACACTTATCTCTCAGAACTGAGCATGTGGAGAGACGTTCGTTCATCTAGCAAAAAGGGAACGGGTTGCAGGAGAAACTTTTACTCTGGTTTCTCAGTCTGTTTCCTAGTGCCGTTTTGAAGTTCCTGCAGTTTTCACTGTAAAACCGAGTTGGAGCTAGTACCTCCCCATATATATGTATGGAGTGGAGTTTGCAAGTGAAAAGAAACTTTGTGTTCCCAACAAGCTAGGTGAAGGACGGCTTTCACACACACTTATCTCTCAGAACTGAGCATGTGGAGAGACGTTCGTTCATCTAGCACAAAGGGAACGGGATGCAGGAGAAACTTTTACTCTGGTTTCTCTGTCTGTTTCCTAGTGCCGGTTTGAAGTTCCTGCAGTTTTCACTGTAAATCCGAGTTGGAGCTTGTACCTCCCCATATATATGTATGGAGTGGAGTTTGCAAGTGAAAAGAAACTTTGTGTTCCCAACAATCTAGGTGAAGGACGGCTTTCACACACACTTATCTCTCAGAACTGAGCATGTGGAGAGAAGTTCGTTCATCTAGCACAAAGGGAACGGGTTGCAGGAGAAACTTTTACTCTGGTTTTTCAGTCTGTTTCCTAGTGCCGGTTTGAAGTTCCTGCAGTTTTCACTGTAAAACCGAGTTGGAGCTAGTACCTCCCCATATATATGTATGGAGTGGAATTTGCAAGTGAAAAGAAACTTTGTTTTCCCAACAAGCTAGTTGAAGGACTGCTTTCACACACACTTATCTCTCAAAACTGAGCATATGGAGAGACGTTCGTTCATCTAGCACAAAGGGAACGGGTTGCAGGTGAAACTTTTACTCTGGTTTCTCAGTCTTTTTCCTAGTGCCGGTTTGAAGTTCCTACAGTGTTCACTGTAAAACCGAGTTGGAGCTAGTACCTCCCCATATATATGTATGGAGTGGAGTTTGCAAGTGAAAAGAATCTTTGTGTTCCTAACAAGCTAGGTGAAGGACGGCTTTCACACACACTTATCTCTCAGAACTGAGCATGTGGAGAGACGTTCATTCATCTAGCACAAAGGGAACGGGTTGCAGGAGAAACTTTTACTCTGGTTTCTCAGTCTGTTTCCTAGTGCCGGTTTGAAGTTCCTGCACTTTTCACTGTAAAACCGAGTTGGAGCTTGTACCTCCCCATATATAAGTATGGAGTGAAGTTTGCAAGTGAAAAGAAACTTTGTGTTCCCAACAAGCTAGGTGAAGGATGGCTTTCAAACACACTTATATCTCAGAATTGAGCATGTGGAGAGACGTTCGTTCATCTAGCACAAAGGGAACGGGTTGCAGGAGAAAATTTTACTCTGGTTTCTCAGTCTGTTTCCTAGTGCCGGTTTGAAGTTCCTGCAATTTTCACTGTAAAACCGATTTGGAGCTAGTACCTCCCCATATATATGTATGGAGTGGAGATTGCAAGTGAAAAGAAACTTTGTGTTCCCAACAAGCAAGGTGAAGGACGGCTTTCACACACACTTATCTCTCAGAACTTAGCATGTGGAGAGAAGTTCATTCATCTAGCACAAATGGAACGGGTTGCAGGAGAAAATTTTACCCTGGTTTCTCAGTCTGTTTCCTAGTGCCAGTGTGAAGTTCCTGCAGTTTTCACTGTAAAACCGTGTTGGAGCTAGTACCTCCCCATATATATGTAAGGAGTAGAGTTTGCAATTGAAAAGAAACTAAGTCTTCCCAACAAGCTAGGTGAAAGACGGCTTTCACACACACTTATCTCTCAGAAATGAGCATGTGGAGAGACGTTCGTTCATCTAGCACAAAGGGAACGGGTTGCAGGAGAAATTTTTCTCTGGATTCTCAGTCTGTTTCCCAGTGCCGTTTTGATGTTCCTGCAATTTGCAGTGTAAAACAGAGTTGGAGCTAGTACCTCCCCATATATATGTATGGAGTGGAGTTTGCAATTGAAAACTAACTTTGTGTTCCCAACAAGTTAGGTGAAGTACGGCTTTCACACACACTTATCTCTCAGAAATGAGCATGTGCAGAGACGTTCGTTCATCTAGCAAAAAGGGAACGGGTTGCAGGAGAAACTTTTACTCTGGTTTCTCAGTCTGTTTCCTAGTGCCGTTTTGAAGTTCCTGCAGTTTTCACTGTAAAACCGAGTTTGAGCTAGTACCTCCCCATATATACGTATGGAGTGGAGTTTGCAAGTGTAAAGAAAATTTGTGTTCCCAACAAGCTAGGTGAAGGACGGCTTTCACAAAATTATCTCTCAGAACTGAGCATGTGGAGAGACGTTTGTTCATCTAGCACCAAGGGAACGGGTTGCAGGAGAAACTTTTACTCTGGTTTCTCAGTCTGTTTCCTAGTGCCGGTTTGAAGTTCCTGCAGTTTTCACTGTAAAACCGAGTTGGTGGTAGTACCTACCCATATATATGTATGGATTGAAGTTTGCAAGTGAAAAGAAACTTTGTGTTCCCAACAAGCTAGGTGAAAGACGGCTTTCACACACACTTATCTCTCAGAACTGAGCATGTGGAGAGACGTTCGTTCATCTATCACAAAGGGAACGGGTTGCAGGGGAAACTTTTACTCTGGATTCTCAGTCTGTTTCCTAGAGCCGGTTTGAAGTTCCTGCAGTTTTCACTGTAAAACCGATTTGGAGCTTGTACCTCCCCATATATATGTATGGATTGGAGTTTGCAAGTGAAAAGAAACTTTGTGTTCCCAACAAGCTAGGTGAAGTACGGCTTTCACACACACTTATCTCTCAGAACTGAGCATGTGGAGAGACGTTCGTTCATCTAGCAAAAAGGGAACGGGTTGCAGGAGAAACTTTTACTCTGGTTTCTCAGTCTGTTTCCTAGTGCCGGTTTGAAGTTCCTGCAGTTTTCACTGTAAAACCGAGTTGGAGCTAGTACCTCCCCATATATATGTATTTAGTGGGGTTGGCAAGTGAAAAGAACCTTTTTTTTCCCAACAAGCTAGTTGAAGGACTGCTTTCACACACACTTATCTCTCAAAACTGAGCATATGGAGAGACGTTCGTTCATCTAGCACAAAGGGAACGGTTTGCAGGGGAAACTTTTACTCTGGTTTCTCAGTCTGATTCCTAGTGCCGGTTTGAAGTTCCTGCAGTTTTCACAGTAAAACCGTGTTGGAGCTACTACCTCCCCATATATATGTATGGAGTGGAGTTTGCAAGTGAAAAGAAACTTTGTGTTCCCAACAAGCTAGGTGAAGTACGGCTTTCACACACACTTGTCTCTCAGAAATTTGCATGTGGAGAGACGTTCGTTCATCTAGCACAAAGGGAACGGTTTGCAGGGGAAACTTTTACTCTGGTTTCTCAGTCTGTTTCCTAGTGCCGGTTTGAAGTTCCTGCAGTTTTCACTGTAAAACAGATTTGGAGCTTGTTCCTCCCCATATATATGTATGGAGTGGAGTTTGCAAGTGAAAAGAAACTTTGTGTTCCCAACAAGCTAGGTGAAGGACGGCTTTCACACACATTTATCTCTCAGAACTGAGCATGTGGAGAGACGTTCGTTCATCTAGCACAAAGGGAACGGGTTGCAGGAGAAACTTTTACTCTGGTTTCTCAGTCTGTTTCCTAGTGCCGGTTTGAAATTCCTGCAGTTTTCACTGTAAAACCGAGTTGGTGGTAGTACCTCCCCATATATATGTATGGAGTGGAGTTTGCAAGTGAAAAGAAACTTTGTGTTCCCAACAAGCTAGGTGAAAGACGGCTTTGACACACACTTATCTCTCAGAACTGAGCATGTGGAGAGACGTTCGTTCATCTTTCACAAAGGGAACGGGTTGCAGGGGAAACTTTTACTCTGGATTCTCAGTCTGTTTCCTAGTGCCGGTTTGAAGTTCCTGCAGTTTTCACTGTAAAACCGATTTGGAGCTTGTACCTCCCCATATATATGTATGGATTGGAGTTTGCAAGTGAAAAGAAACTTTGTGTTCCCAACAAGCTAGGTGAAGTACGGCTTTCACACACACTTATCTCTCAGAACTGAGCATGTGGAGAGACGTTCGTTCATCTAGCAAAAAGGGAACGGGTTGCAGGAGAAACTTTTACTCTGGTTTCTCAGTCTGTTTCCTAGTGCCGTTTTGAAGTTCCTGCAGTTTTCACTGTAAAACCGAGTTGGAGCTAGTACCTCCCCATATATATGTATGGAGTGGAGTTTGCAAGTGAAAAGAAACTTTGTGTTCCCAACAAGCTAGGTGAAGGACGGCTTTCACACACACTCCTCTCTCAGAACTGAGCATGTGGAGAGACGTTCGTTCATCTAGCACAAAGGGAACGGGATGCAGGAGAAACTTTTACTCTGGTTTCTCTGTCTGTTTCCTAGTGCCGGTTTGAAGTTCTTGCAGTTTTCACTGTAAATCCGAGTTGGAGCTTGTACCTCCCCATATATATGTATGGAGTGGAGTTTGCAAGTGAAAAGAAACTTTGTGTTCCCAACAATCTAGGTGAAGGACGGCTTTCACACACACTTATCTCTCAGAACTGAGCATGTGGAGAGACGTTCGTTCATCTAGCACAAAGGGAACGGGTTGCAGGAGAAACTTTTACTCTGGTTTCTCAGTCTGTTTCCTAGTGCCGGTTTGAAGTTCCTGCAGTTTTCACTGTAAAACCGAGTTGGAGCTAGTACCTCCCCATATATATGTATGGAGTGGAGTTTGCAAGTGAAAAGAAACTTTGTTTTCCCAACAAGCTAGTTGAAGGACTGCTTTCACACACACTTATCTCTCAAAACTGAGCATATGGAGAGACGTTCGTTCATCTAGCACAAAGGGAACGGGTTGCAGGAGAAACTTTTACTCTGGTTTCTCAGTCTGTTTCCTAGTGCCGGTTTGAAGTTCCTGCAGTTTTCACAGTAAAACCGTGTTGGAGCTACTACCTCCCCATATATATGTATGGAGTGGAGTTTGCAAGTGAAAAGAAACTTTGTGTTCCCAACAAGCTAGGTGAAGGACGGCTTTCACACACACTTGTCTCTCAGAAATTTGCATGTGGAGAGACGTTCGTTCATCTAGCACAAAGGGAACGGTTTGCAGGGGAAACTTTTACTCTGGATTCTCAGTCTGTTTCCTAGTGCCGGTTTGAAGTTCCTGCAGTTTTCACTGTAAAACCGATTTGGAGCTTGTACCTCCCCATATATATGTATGGATTGGAGTTTGCAAGTGAAAAGAAACTTTGTGTTCCCAACAAGCTAGGTGAAGGACGGCTTTCACACACACTTATCTCTCAGAACTGAGCATGTGGAGAGACGTTCGTTCATCTAGCACAAAGGGAACGGGTTGCAGGAGAAACTTTTACTCTGGTTTCTCAGTCTGTTTCCTAGTGCCGGTTTGAAGTTCCTGCAGTTTTCACTGTAAAACCGATTTGGAGCTAGTACCTCCACATATATATTTGTATGGAGTGGAGTTTGCAAGCGAAAAGAAACTTTGTGTTCCCAACAAGCTAGGTGAAGGACGTCTTTCACACACACTTATCTCTCAGAACTGAGCATGTGGAGAGACGTTCGTTCATCTAGCACAAAGGGAACGGGTTGCAGGTGAAACTTTTACTCTGGTTTCTCAGTCTTTTTCCTAGTGCCGGTTTGAAGTTCCTACAGTTTTCACTGTAAAACCGAGTTGGAGCTAGTACCTCCCCATATATATGTATGGAGTGGAGTTTGCAAGTGAAAAGAATCTTTGTGTTCCTAACAAGCTAGGTGAAGAAAGGCTTTCACACACACTTATCTCTCAGAACTGAGCATGTGGAGAGACGTTCGTTCAGCTAGCACAAAGGGAACGGGTTGCAGGAGAAACTTTTACTCTGGTTTCTCAGGCTGTTTCCTAGTGCCGGTTTGAAGTTCCTGCAGTTTTCACTGTAAAACCGAGTTGGAGCTAGTACCTCCCCATATATTTGTATGGAGTGGAGTTTGCAAGTGAAAAGAAACTATGTGTTCCCAACAAGCTAGGTGAAGGACGGCTTTCACACACACTTATCTCTCAGAACTGAGCATGTGGAGAGACGTTCGTTCATCTAGCACAAAGGGAACGGGTTGCAGGAGAAACTTTTACTCTGGTTTCTCAGTCTGTTTCCTAGTGCCGGTTTGAAATTCCTGCAGTTTTCACTGTAAAACCGAGTTGGTGGTAGTACCTACCCATATATATGTATGGAGTGGAGTTTGCAAGTGAAAAGAAACTTTGTGTTCCCAACAAGCTAGGTGAAAGACGGCTTTGACACACACTTATCTCTCAGAACTGAGCATGTGGAGAGACGTTCGTTCATCTTTCACAAAGGGAACGGGTTGCAGGGGAAACTTTTACTCTGGATTCTCAGTCTGTTTCCTAGTGCCGGTTTGAAGTTCCTGCAGTTTTCACTGTAAAACCGATTTGGAGCTTGTACCTCCCCATATATATGTATGGATTGGAGTTTGCAAGTGAAAAGAAACTTTGTGTTCCCAACAAGCTAGGTGAAGTACGGCTTTCACACACACTTATCTCTCAGAACTGAGCATGTGGAGAGACGTTCGTTCATCTAGCAAAAAGGGAACGGGTTGCAGGAGAAACTTTTACTCTGGTTTCTCAGTCTGTTTCCTAGTGCCGTTTTGAAGTTCCTGCAGTTTTCACTGTAAAACCGAGTTGGAGCTAGTACCTCCCCATATATATGTATGGAGTGGAGTTTGCAAGTGAAAAGAAACTTTGTGTTCCCAACAAGCTAGGTGAAGGACGGCTTTCACACACACTCCTCTCTCAGAACTGAGCATGTGGAGAGACGTTCGTTCATCTAGCACAAAGGGAACGGGATGCAGGAGAAACTTTTACTCTGGTTTCTCTGTCTGTTTCCTAGTGCCGGTTTGAAGTTCTTGCAGTTTTCACTGTAAATCCGAGTTGGAGCTTGTACCTCCCCATATATATGTATGGAGTGGAGTTTGCAAGTGAAAAGAAACTTTGTGTTCCCAACAATCTAGGTGAAGGACGGCTTTCACACACACTTATCTCTCAGAACTGAGCATGTGGAGAGACGTTCGTTCATCTAGCACAAAGGGAACGGGTTGCAGGAGAAACTTTTACTCTGGTTTCTCAGTCTGTTTCCTAGTGCCGGTTTGAAGTTCCTGCAGTTTTCACTGTAAAACCGAGTTGGAGCTAGTACCTCCCCATATATATGTATGGAGTGGAGTTTGCAAGTGAAAAGAAACTTTGTTTTCCCAACAAGCTAGTTGAAGGACTGCTTTCACACACACTTATCTCTCAAAACTGAGCATATGGAGAGACGTTCGTTCATCTAGCACAAAGGGAACGGGTTGCAGGAGAAACTTTTACTCTGGTTTCTCAGTCTGTTTCCTAGTGCCGGTTTGAAGTTCCTGCAGTTTCACAGTAAAACCGTGTTGGAGCTACTACCTCCCCATATATATGTATGGAGTGGAGTTTGCAAGTGAAAAGAAACTTTGTGTTCCCAACAAGCTAGGTGAAGGACGGCTTTCACACACACTTGTCTCTCAGAAATTTGCATGTGGAGAGACGTTCGTTCATCTAGCACAAAGGGAACGGTTTGCAGGGGAAACTTTTACTCTGGATTCTCAGTCTGTTTCCTAGTGCCGGTTTGAAGTTCCTGCAGTTTTCACTGTAAAACCGATTTGGAGCTTGTACCTCCCCATATATATGTATGGATTGGAGTTTGCAAGTGAAAAGAAACTTTGTGTTCCCAACAAGCTAGGTGAAGGACGGCTTTCACACACACTTATCTCTCAGAACTGAGCATGTGGAGAGACGTTCGTTCATCTAGCACAAAGGGAACGGGTTGCAGGAGAAACTTTTACTCTGGTTTCTCAGTCTGTTTCCTAGTGCCGGTTTGAAGTTCCTGCAGTTTTCACTGTAAAACCGATTTGGAGCTAGTACCTCCACATATATATTTGTATGGAGTGGAGTTTGCAAGCGAAAAGAAACTTTGTGTTCCCAACAAGCTAGGTGAAGGACGTCTTTCACACACACTTATCTCTCAGAACTGAGCATGTGGAGAGACGTTCGTTCATCTAGCACAAAGGGAACGGGTTGCAGGTGAAACTTTTACTCTGGTTTCTCAGTCTTTTTCCTAGTGCCGGTTTGAAGTTCCTACAGTTTTCACTGTAAAACCGAGTTGGAGCTAGTACCTCCCCATATATATGTATGGAGTGGAGTTTGCAAGTGAAAAGTATCTTTGTGTTCCTAACAAGCTAGGTGAAGAAAGGCTTTCACACACACTTATCTCTCAGAACTGAGCATGTGGAGAGACGTTCGTTCAGCTAGCACAAAGGGAACGGGTTGCAGGAGAAACTTTTACTCTGGTTTCTCAGGCTGTTTCCTAGTGCCGGTTTGAAGTTCCTGCAGTTTTCACTGTAAAACCGAGTTGGAGCTAGTACCTCCCCATATATTTGTATGGAGTGGAGTTTGCAAGTGAAAAGAAACTATGTGTTCCCAACAAGCTAGGTGAAGGACGGCTTTCACACACACTTATCTCTCAGAACTGAGCATGTGGAGAGACGTTCGTTCATCTAGAACAAAGGGAACGGGTTGCAGGAGAAACTTTTACTCTGGTTTCTCAGTCTGTTTCCTAATGCCCGTTTGAAGTTCCTGCAGTTTGCTTTGTAAAACCGACTTGGAGCTATTACCTCCCCATATATATGTACGGAGTGGAGTTTGCAAGTGAAAAGAAACTTTGTGTTCCCAACAAGCTAGGTGAAGGAAGGCTTTCACACACAATTCTCTCTCAGAACTGAGCATGTGGAGAGACGTTCGTTCATCTAGCACAAAGGGAACGGGTTGCAGGAGAAACTTTTACTCTGGTTTCTCAGTCTGTTTCCTAGTGCCGGTTTGAAGTTCCTGCAGTTTTCACTGTAAAACCGAGTTGGAGCTTGTACCTCCCCATGTATAAGTATGGAGTGGAGTTTGCAAGTGAAAAGAAACTTTGTGTTCCCAACAAGCTAGGTGAAGGATGGCTTTCACACACACTTATCTCTCAGAACTGAGCATGTGGAGAGACGTTCGTTCATCTAGCACAAAGGGAACGGGTTGCAGGAGGAAATTTTACTCTGGTTTCTCTGTCTGTTTCCTAGTGCCGGTTTGAAGTTCCTGCAGTTTTCACTGTAAATCCGAGTTGGAGCTTGTACCTCCCCATATATATGTATGGAGTGGAGTTTGCAAGTGAAAAGAAACTTTGTGTTCCCAACAATCTAGGTGAAGGATGGCTTTCACACACACTTATCTCTCAGAACTGAGCATGTGGAGAGAAGTTCGTTCATCTAGCACAAAGGGAACGGGTTGCAGGAGAAACTTTTACTCTGGTTTCTCAGTCTGTTTCCTAGTGTCGGTTTGAAGTTCCTGCAGTTTTCACTGTAAAACCGAGTTGGAGCTAGTACCTCCCCATATATATGTATGGAGTGGAGTTTGCAAGTGAAAAGAAACTTTGTTTTCCCAACAAGCTAGTTGAAGGACTGCTTTCACACACACTTATCTCTCAAAACTGAGCATATGGAGAGACGTTCGTTCATCTAGCACAAAGGGAACGGGTTGCAGGAGAAACTTTTACTCTGGTTTCTCAGTCTGTTTCCTAGTGCCGGTTTGAAGTTCCTGCAGTTTTCACAGTAAAACCGTGTTGGAGCTACTACCTCCCCATATATATGTATGGAGTGGATTTTGCAAGTGAAAAGAAACTTTGTGTTCCCAACAAGCTAGGTGAAGGACGGCTTTCACACACAATTGTCTCTCAGAAATTTGCATGTGGATAGACGTTCGTTCATCTAGCACAAAGGGAACGGTTTGCAGGGGAAACTTTTACTCTGGTTTCTCAGTCTGTTTCCTAGTGCCGGTTTGAAATTCCTGCAGTTTTCACTGTAAAACAGATTTGGAGCTTGTACCTCCCCATATATATGTATGGAGTGGAGATTGCAAGTGAAAATAAACTTTGTGTTCCCAACAAGCTAGGTGAAGGACGGCTTTCACACACACTTATCTCTCAGAACTGAGCATGTGGAGAGACGTTCGTTCATCTAGCACAAAGGGAACGGGTTGCAGGAGAAACTTTTACTCTGGTTTCTCAGTCTGTTTCCTAGTGCCGGTTTGAAGTTCCTGCAGTTTTCACTGTAAAACCGAGTTGGAGCTAGTACCTCCCCATATATATGTATGGAGTGGAGTTGGCAAGCGAAAAGAAACTTTGTGTTCCCAACAAGCTAGGTGAAGGACGTCTTTCACACACACTTATCTCTCAGAACTGAGCATGTGGAGAGACGTTCGTTCAGCTAGCACAAAGGGAACGGGTTGCAGGAGAAACTTTTACTCTGGTTTCTCAGGCTGTTTCCTAGTGCCGGTTTGAAGTTCCTGCAGTTTTCACTGTAAAACCGAGTTGGAGCTAGTACCTCCCCATATATTTGTATGGAGTGGAGTTTGCAAGTGAAAAGAAACTATGTGTTCCCAACAAGCTAGCTGAAGGACGGCTTTCACACACACTTATCTCTCAGAAATGAGCATGTGGAGAGACGTTCGTTCATCTAGCACAAAGGGAACGGGTTGCAGGAGAAACTTTTACTCTGGTTTCTCAGTCTGTTTCCTAGTGCCGGTTTGAAGTTCCTGCAGTTTTCACTGTTAAACCGAGTTGGAGCTAGTACCTCCCCATATATATGTATGGAGTGGAGTTTGCAAGTGAAAAGAAACTTTGTTTTCCCAACAAGCTAGTTGAAGGACTGCTTTCACACACACTTATCTCTCAAAACTGAGCATATGGAGAGACGTTCGTTCATCTAGCACAAAGGGAACGGGTTGCAGGAGAAACTTTTACTCTGGTTTCTCAGTCTGTTTCCTAGTGCCGGTTTGAAGTTCCTGCAGTTTTCACAGTAAAACCGTGTTGGAGCTACTACCTCCCCATATATATGTATGGAGTGGAGTTTGCAAGTGAAAAGAAACTTTGTGTTCCCAACAAGCTAGGTGAAGGACGGCATTCACACACACTTGTCTCTCAGAAATTTGCATGTGGAGAGACGTTCGTTCATCTAGCACAAAGGGAACGGTTTGCAGGGGAAACTTTTACTCTGGTTTCTCAGTCTGTTTCCTAGTGCCGGTTTGAAGTTCCTGCAGTTTTCACTGTAAAACAGATTTGGAGCTTGTACCTCCCCATATATATGTATGGAGTGGAGTTTGCAAGTGAAAAGAAACTTTGTGTTCCCAACAAGCTAGGTGAAGGACGGCTTTCACACACACTTATCTCTCAGAACTGAGCATGTGGAGAGACGTTCGTTCATCTAGCACAAAGGGAATGGGTTGCAGGAGAAACTTTTACTCTGGTTTCTCAGTCTGTTTCCTAGTGCCGGTTTGAAGTTCCTGCAGTTTTCACTGTAAAACCGAGTTGGAGCTAGTACCTCCCCATATATATTTGTATGGAGTGGAGTTTGCAAGCGAAAAGAAACTTTGTGTTCCCAAAAAGCTAGGTGAAGGACGTCTTTCACACACACTTATCTCTCAGAACTGAGCATGTGGAGAGACGTTCGTTCATCTAGCACAAAGGGAACGGGTTGCAGGTGAAACTTTTACTCTGGTTTCTCAGTCTTTTTCCTAGTGCCGGTATGAAGTTCCTACAGTTTTCACTGTAAAACCGAGTTGGAGCTAGTACCTCCCCATATATATGTATAGAGTGGAGTTTGCAAGTGAAAAGAATCTTTGTGTTCCTAACAAGCTAGGTGAAGAAAGGCTTTCACACACACTTATCTCTCAGAACTGAGCATGTGGAGAGACGTTCGTTCAGCTAGCACAAATGGAACGGGTTGCAGGAGAAACTTTTACTCTGGTTTCTCAGGCTGTTTCCTAGTGCCGGTTTGAAGTTCCTGCAGTTTTCACTGTAAAACCGAGTTGGAGCTAGTACCTCCCCATATATTTGTATGGAGTGGAGTTTGCAAGTGAAAAGAAACTATGTGTTCCCAACAAGCTTGGTGAAGGACGGCTTTCACACACACTTGTCTCTCAGAAATTTGCATGTGGATAGACGTTCGTTCATCTAGCACAAAGGGAACGGTTTGCAGGGGAAACTTTTACTCTGGTTTCTCAGTCTGTTTCCTAGTGCCGGTTTGAAGTTCCTGCAGTTTTCACTGTAAAACCGATTTGGAGCTTGTACCTCCCCATATATATGTATGGAGTGGATTTTGCAAGTGAAAAGAAACTTTGTGTTCCCAACAAGCTAGGTGAAGGACGGCTTTCACACACACTTATCTCTCAGAACTGAGCATGTGGAGAGACGTTCGTTCATCTAGCACAAAGGGAACGGTTTGCAGGAGAAACTTTTACTCTGGTTTCTCAGTCTGTTTCCTAGTGCCGGTTTGAAGTTCCTGCAGTTTTCACTGTAAAACCGAGTTGGAGCTAGTACCTCCACATATATATGTATGGAGTGGAGTTTGCAAGCGAAAAGAAACTTTGTGTTCCCAACAAGCTAGGTGAAGGACGTCTTTCACACACACTTATCTCTCAGAACTGAGCATGTGGAGAGACGATCGTTCATCTAGCACAAAGGGAACGGGTTGCAGGTGAAACTTTTACTCTGGTTTCTCAGTCTGTTTCCTAGTGCCGGTTTGAAGTTCCTGCAGTTTTCACTGTAAAACCGAGTTGGAGCTAGTACCTCCCCATATATATGTATGGAGTGGAGTTTGCAAGTGAAAAGAAACTTTGTGTTCCTAACAAGCTAGGTGAAGAAAGGCTTTCACACACACTTATCTCTCAGAACTGAGCATGTGGAGAGACGTTCGTTCAGCTAGCACAAAGGGAACGGGTTGCAGGAGAAACTTTTACTCTGGTTTCTCAGGCTGTTTCCTAGTGCCGGTTTGAAGTTCCTGCAGTTTTCACTGTAAAACCGAGTTGGAGCTAGTACCTCCCCATATATTTGTATGGAGTGAAGTTTGCAAGTGAAAAGAAACTATGTGTTCCCAACAAGCTAGGTGAAGGACGGCTTTCACACACACTTATCTCTCAGAACTGAGCATGTGGAGAGACGTTCGTTCATCTAGCACAAAGGGAACGGGTTGCAGGAGAAACTTTTACTCTGGTTTCTCAGTCTGTTTCCTAGTGCCGGTTTGAAGTTCCTGCAATTTTCACTGTAAAAACGAGTTGGAGCTAGTACCTCCCCACATATTTGTATGGAGTGGAGTTTGCAAGGGAAAAGAAACTTTGTGTTCCCAACAAGATAGGTGAAGGACGGCTTTCACACACACTTATCTCTCAGAACTCAGCATGTGGAGAGACGTTCGTTCATATAGCACAAAGGGAACGGTTTGCAGGAGAAACTTTTACTCTGGTTTCTCAGTCTGTTCCCTAGTTCCGGTTTGAAGTTCCTGCAGTTTTCACTGTAAAACCGAGTTGGAGCTAGTACCTCCCCATATATATGTATGGAGTGGAGTTTGCAAGTGAAAAGAAACTATGTGTTCCCAACAAGCTACGTGAAGGTCTTCTTTCACACACACTTCTCTCTCAGAACTGAGCATGTGGAGAGACGTTCGTTCATCTAGCAAAAAGGGAACGGGTTGCAGGATAATGTTTTACTCTGGTTTCTCAGTCTGTTTCCTAGTGCCGGTTTGAAGTTCCTGCAGTTTTCACTGTAAAACCGAGTTGGAGTTAGTACCTCCCCGTATATATGTATGGAGTGGAGTTTGCAAGTGGAAAGGAACTTTGTGTTCCCAACAAGCTAGGTGAAGGACGGCTTTCACACACACTTATCTCTCAGAAATGAGCATGTGGAGAGACTTTCGTTCATCTAGCACAAAGGGAACGGGTTGCCGGAGAAACTTTTTCTCTGGTTTCTCAGTCTGTTTCCTAGTGCCCGTTTGAAGTTCCTGCAGTTTGCTTTGTAAAACCGACTTGGAGCTATTACCTCCCCATATATATGTACGGAGTGGAGTTTGCAAGTGAAAAGAAACTTTGTGTTCCCAACAAGCTAGGTGAAGGAAGGCTTTCACACACAATTCTCTCTCAGAACTGAGCATGTGGAGAGACGTTCGTTCATCTAGCACAAAGGGGACGGGTTGCAGGAGAAACTTTTACTCTGGTTTCTCAGTCTGTTTCCTAGTGCCGGTTTGAAGTTCTTGCAGTTTTCACTGTAAAACCGAGTTGGAGCTTGTACCTCCCCATGTATAAGTATGGAATGGAGTTTGCAAGTGAAAAGAAACTTTGTGTTCCCAACAAGCTAGGTGAAGGATGGCTTTCACACACACTTATCTCTCAGAACTGAGCATGTGGAGAGACGTTCGTTCATCTAGCACAAAGGGAACGGGTTGCAGGAGAAAATTTTACTCTGGATTCTCAGTCTGTTTCCTAGTGCCGGTTTGAAGTTCCTGCAGTTTTCACTGTAAAACCGATTTGGAGCTAGTACATCCCCATATATATGTATGGAGTGGAGTTTGCAAATGAAAAGAAACTTTGTGTTCCCAACAAGCTAGGTGAAGGACGGCTTTCATACACACTTATCTCTCAGAACTTAGCATGTGGACAGACGTTCGTTTATCTAGCATTAAAGGAACGGGTTGCAGGAGAAACTTTTACTCTGGTTTCTCAGTCTGTTTCCTAGTGCCGGTTTGAAGTTCCTGCAGTTTTCACTGTAAAACCGAGTTGGAGCTAGTACCACCAAATATATATGTATAGAGTGGATTTTGCAACTGAAAATAATCTTTGTGTTCCCAAAAAGCTAGGTGAAGGACGGCTTTCACCCACACTTATCTCTCAGAACTGAGCATGTGGAGAGACGTTCGTTCATCTAGCAAAAAAGGGAACGGGTTGCAGGGGAAACTTTTACTCTGGTTTCTCAGCCTGTTTCCTAGTGCCGGTTTGAAGTTCCTGCAGTTTTCACTGTAAAACCGTGTTGGAGCTGGTACCTCCCCATATATATGTATGGAGTGGAGTTTGCACGTGAAAAGAAACTTTGTGTTCCCAACAAGCTAGGTGAAGGACGGCTTTCACACACACTTATCTCTCAGAACTGAGCATGTGGAGAGACTTTCGTTCATCTAGCACAAAAGGAACGGGTTGCAGAGAAACGTTTCCTCTGGTTTCTCAGTCTGTTTCCTAGTGCCGGTTTGAAGTTCCTGCAGTTTGCACTGTAAAACCGAGTTGGAGCTAGTACCTCCCCACATATATGTATGGAGTGGAGTTTGCAAGTGAAAAGAAACTTTGTGTTCCCAACAAGCTATGTGAAGTACGGCTTTCACACACACTTATCTCTCAGAAATGAGCATGTGGAGAGACGTTCGTACATCTAGCACAAAGGGAACGGGTTGCAGGGAAACTTTTACTCTGGTTTCTCAGTCTGTTTCCTTGTGCCGGTTTGAAGTTCCTGCAGTTTGCACTGTAAAACCGAGTTGGATCTAGTACCGCCCACATATATGTATGGAGTGGAGTTTGCAAGTGACAAGAAACTTTGTGTTCCCAACAAGCTAGGTGAAGGACGGCTTTCACACACACTTATCTCTCAGAACTGAGCATGTGGAGAGACGATCGTTCATCTAGCACAAAAGGAACGGGTTGCAGGAGAAACGTATACTCTGGTTTCTCAGTCTGTTTCCTAGTGCTGGTTTGAAGTTCCTGCAGTTTTCACTGTAAAAACGAGTTGGAGCTAGTACCTCCCCATATATATGTATGGAGTGGAGTTTGCATCTGAAAAGAAACTTTGTGTTCCCAAAAAGCTAGGTGAAGGCCGGCTTTCACACACACTTATCTCTCAGAACTGAGCATGTGGAGAGACGTTCGTTCATCTTGCAAAAAGGGAACGGTTTGAAGGAGAAACTTTTACTCTGGTTTCTCAGTCTGTTTCCTAGTGCCGGTTTGAAGTTCCTGCAGTTTGCACTGTAAAACCGAGTTGGAGCTAGTACCTCCCCACATATACGTAGGGAGTGGAGTTTGCAAGTGAAAAGAAACTTTGTGTTCCCAACAAGCTATGTGAAGTACGGCTTTCACACTCACTTATCTCTCAGAACTGAGCATGTGGAGAGACGTTCGTTCATCTAGCACAAGGGGAACGAGTTGCAGGGGAAAATTTTACTCTGGTTTCTCAGTCTGTTTCCTAGTGCCGGTTTGATATTCCTGCAGTTTGCACTGTAAAACCGAGTTGGAGCTAGTACCTCCCTTTATATATGTATTGAGTGGAGTTTGCAAGTGAAAAGAAACTTTGTGTTCCCAACAAGCAAGTTGAAGGACGGCTTTCACACACACTTATCTCTCAGAACTCAGCATGTGGAGAGACGTTCGTTCATCTAGCACAAAGGGAACGGGTTGCAGGAGAAACTTTTACTCTGGTTTCTCAGTCTGTTTCCTAGTGCCGGTTTGAAGTTCCTGCAGTTTTCACTGTAAAACCGAGTTGGAGCTAGTACCTCCCCATATATATGTATGGGGTGGAGTTTGCAAGTGAAAAGAAACTTTGTGTTCCCAACAAGCTAGGTGAAGGACGGCTTTCACACACACTTATCTCTCAGAACTGAGCATGTGGAGAGACGTTCGTTCATCTAGCACAAAGGGAACGGTGTGCAGGAGAAACTTTTACTCTGGTTTCTCAGTCTGTTTCCTAGTGCCGGTTTGAATTTCCAGCAGTTTTCACTGTAAAACCGAGTTGGAGCTAGTACCTCCCCATATATTTTTATGGAATGGAGTTTGCAGGTGAAAAGAAACTATGTGTTCCCAACTATCTAGTTGAAGGACGGCTTTCACACACACTTATCTCTCAGAACTGAGCATGTGGAGATACGGTCGTTCATCTAGCACAAAGGGAACTGGTTGCAGGAGAAACTTTTACTCTGCTTTCTCAGTCTGTTTCCTCTTGACGGTTTGAAGTTCCTTCAGTTTTCACTGTAAAACCGAGTTGGAGTTTGTACCTCCCCATATATATGTATGGAGTGTAGTTTGCAAGTGAAAAGAAACTTTGTGTTCCCAACAAGCTAGGTGAAGGACGGCTTTCACACACACTTATCTCTCAGAACTGAGCATGTGGAGAGACGTTCGTTCATTTGGCAAAAAGGGAACGGGTTGCAGGAGAATCTTTTACTCTGGTTTCTCAGTCTGTTTCCTAGTGCCGGTTTGAAGTTCCTGCAGTTTTCACTGTAAAACCGAGTTGGAGTTAGTACCTCCCCGTATATATGTATGGAGTGGAGTTTGCAAGTGAAAAGGAACTTTGTGTTCCCAACAAGCTAGGTGAAGGACGGCTTTCACACACACTTATCTCTCAGAACTGAGCATGTGGAGAGACTTTCGTTCATCTAGCACAAAGGGAACGGGTTGCCGGAGAAACTTTTTCTCTGGTTTCTCAGTCTGTTTCCTAGTGCCCGTTTGAAGTTCCTGCAGTTTGCTTTGTAAAACCGACTTGGAGCTATTACCTCCCCATATATATGTACGGAGTGGAGTTTGCAAGTGAAAAGAAACTTTGTGTTCCCAACAAGCTAGGTGAAGGAAGGCTTTCACACACAATTCTCTCTCAGAACTGAGCATGTGGAGAGACGTTCGTTCATCTAGCACAAAGGGGACGGTTTGCAGGAGAAACTTTTACTCTGGTTTCTCAGTCTGTTTCCTAGTGCCGGTTTGAAGTTCTTGCAGTTTTCACTGTAAAACCGAGTTGGAGCTTGTACCTCCCCATGTATAAGTATGGAATGGAGTTTGCAAGTGAAAAGAAACTTTGTGTTCCCAACAAGCTAGGTGAAGGATGGCTTTCACACACACTTATCTCTCAGAACTGAGCATGTGGAGAGACGTTCGTTCATCTAGCACAAAGGGAACGGGTTGCAGGAGAAAATTTTACTCTGGATTCTCAGTCTGTTTCCTAGTGCCGGTTTGAAGTTCCTGCAGTTTTCACTGTAAAACCGATTTGGAGCTAGTACATCCCCATATATATGTATGGAGTGGAGTTTGCAAATGAAAAGAAACTTTGTGTTCCCAACAAGCTAGGTGAAGGACGGCTTTCATACACACTTATCTCTCAGAACTTAGCATGTGGACAGACGTTCGTTTATCTAGCATTAAAGGAACGGGTTGCAGGAGAAACTTTTACTCTGGTTTCTCAGTCTGTTTCCTAGTTCCGGTTTGAAGTTCCTGCAGTTTTCACTGTAAAACCGAGTTGGAGCTAGTACCACCAAATATATATGTATAGAGTGGATTTTGCAACTGAAAATAATCTTTGTGTTCCCAAAAAGCTAGGTGAAGGACGGCTTTCACACACACTTATCTCTCAGAACTGAGCATGTGGAGAGACGTTCGTTCATCTAGCAAAAAAGGGAACGGGTTGCAGGGGAAACTTTTACTCTGGTTTCTCAGTCTGTTTCCTAGTGCCGGTTTGAAGTTCCTGCAGTTTTCACTGTAAAACCGTGTTGGAGCTGGTACCTCCCCATATATATGTATGGAGTGGAGTTTGCACGTGAAAAGAAACTTTGTGTTCCCAACAAGCTAGGTGAAGGACGGCTTTCACACACACTTATCTCTCAGAACTGAGCATGTGGAGAGACTTTCGTTCATCTAGCACAAAAGGAACGGGTTGCAGAGAAACGTTTCCTCTGGTTTCTCAGTCTGTTTCCTAGTGCCGGTTTGAAGTTCCTGCAGTTTGCACTGTAAAACCGAGTTGGATCTAGTACCTCCCCACATATATGTATGGAGTGGAGTTTGCAAGTGAAAAGAAACTTTGTGTTCCCAACAAGCTATGTGAAGTACGGCTTTCACACACACTTATCTCTCAGAAATGAGCATGTGGAGAGACGTTCGTACATCTAGCACAAAGGGAACGGGTTGCAGGGAAACTTTTACTCTGGTTTCTCAGTCTGTTTCCTTGTGCCGGTTTGAAGTTCCTGCAGTTTGCACTGTAAAACCGAGTTGGATCTAGTACCGCCCACATATATGTATGGAGTGGAGTTTGCAAGTGACAAGAAACTTTGTGTTCCCAACAAGCTAGGTGAAGGACGGCTTTCACACACACTTATCTCTCAGAACTGAGCATGTGGAGAGACGATCGTTCATCTAGCACAAAAGGAACGGGTTGCAGGAGAAACGTATACTCTGGTTTCTCAGTCTGTTTCCTAGTGCTGGTTTGAAGTTCCTGCAGTTTTCACTGTAAAAACGAGTTGGAGCTAGTACCTCCCCATATATATGTATGGAGTGGAGTTTGCATCTGAAAAGAAACTTTGTGTTCCCAAAAAGCTAGGTGAAGGCCGGCTTTCACACACACTTATCTCTCAGAACTGAGCATGTGGAGAGACGTTCGTTCATCTTGCAAAAAGGGAACGGTATGAAGGAGAAACTTTTACTCTGGTTTCTCAGTCTGTTTCCTAGTGCCGGTTTGAAGTTCCTGCAGTTTGCACTGTAAAACCGAGTTGGAGCTAGTACCTCCCCACATATATGTAGGGAGTGGAGTTTGCAAGTGAAAAGAAACTTTGTGTTCCCAACAAGCTATGTGAAGTACGGCTTTCACACTCACTTATCTCTCAGAACTGAGCATGTGGAGAGACGTTCGTTCATCTAGCACAAGGGGAACGGGTTGCAGGGGAAAATTTTACTCTGGTTTCTCAGTCTGTTTCCTAGTGCCGGTTTGATATTCCTGCAGTTTGCACTGTAAAACCGAGTTGGAGCTAGTACCTCCCCAAATATATGTATGGATTGGAGTTTGCAAGTGAAAAGAAACTTTGTGTTCCCAACAAGCTAGGTGAAGGACGGCTTTCACACACACTAATCTCTCAGAAATGAGCATGTGGAGAGACGTTCGTTCATCTAGCACAAAGGGAACGGGTTGCAGGGGAAACTTTTACTCTGGTTTCTCAGTCTGTTTCCTAGTTCCGGTTTGATATTCCTGCAGTTTGCACTGTAAAACCAAGTTGGAGCTAGTACCTCCCCATATATATTTATGGATTGGAGTTTGCAAGTGAAAAGAATCTTTGTGTTCCCAACAAGCTATGTGAAGGTCGGCTTTCACACACACTTATCTCTCAGAACTGAGCATGTGGACAGACGTTCGTTTATCTAGCATAAAAGGAACGGGTTGCAGGAGAAACTTTTACTCTGGTTTCTCAGTCTGTTTCCTAGTGCCGGTTTGAAGTTCCTGCAGTTTTCACTGTAAAACCGAGTTGGAGCTAGTACCTCCCCATATATATGTATGGAGTGGAGTTTGCAAGTGAAAAGAAACTTTGTATTCCTAACAAGCTAGGTGAAGGACGGCTTTCACACACACTTATCTCTCACAACTCAGCATGTGGAGAGACGTTCGTTCATCTAGCACAAATGGAACGGTTTGCAGGAGAAACTTTTACTATGGTTTCTCAGTCTGTTTCCTAGTGCCGGTTTGAAGTTCCTTCAGTTTTCACTGTAAAACCGAGTTGGAGCTAGTACCTCCCCATATATTTGTATGGAGTGGAGTTTGCAAGTGAAAAGAAACTATGTGTTCCCAACAAGCTAGGTGAAGGACGGCTTTCACACACACTTACCTCTCAGAACTGAGCATGTGGAGAGACGTTCGTTCATCTAGCACAAAGGGAACGGGTTGCAGGAGAAACTTTTACTCTGGTTTCTCAGTCTGTTTCCTAGTGCCGGTTTGAAGTTCCTGCAGTTTTCACTGTAAAACCGAGTTGGAGCTTGTACCTCCCCATATATAAGTATGGAGTGGAGTTTGCAATTGAAAAGAAACTTTCTGTTCCCAACAAGCCTGGTGAAGGATGGCTTTCACACACACTTATCTCTCAGAACTGAGCATGTGGAGAGACGTTCGTTCATCTAGCACAAAGGGAACGGTTTGCAGGAGAAAATTTTACTCTGGTTTCTCAGTCTGTTTCCTAGTGCCGGTTTGAAGTTCCTGCAGTTTTCACTGTAAAACCGAGTTGGAGCTAGTACCTCACCATATATTTGTATGGAGTGGAGTTTGCAAATGAAAAGAAAATATGTGTTCCCAACAATCTAGGTGAAGGACGGCTTTCACACACACTTATCTCTCAGAACTGAGCATGTGGAGAGACGTTCGTTCATTTAGCACAAAGGGAACGGGTTGCAGGAGAAACTTTTCCTCTGGTTTCTCAGTCTGTTTCCTAGTGCCGGTTTGAAGTTCCTTCAGTTTTCACTGTAAAACCTAGTTGGAGCTAGTACCTCCCCATATATATGTATGGAGTGGAGTTTGCAAGTGAAAAGAAACTTTGTGTTCCCAACAAGCTAGGTGAAGGACTTCTTTCACACACACTTCTCTCTCAGAACTGAGCATGTGGAGAGACGTTCGTTCATCTAGCTCAAAGGGAACGGGTTGCAGGAGAAACTTTAACTCTGGTTTCTCAGTCTGTTTCCTAGTGCCGGTTTGAAGTTCCTGCTGTTTTCAATGTAAAACCGAGTTGGAGCTTGTACCTCCCCATATATATGTATGGAGTGGAGTTTGCAAGTGAAAAGAAAGTTTGTGTTCCCAACAAGCTAGGTGAAGGACGGCTTTCACACACACTTCTCTCTCAGAACTGAGCATGTGGAGAGACGTTCGTTCATCTAGCACAAAGGGAACGGGTTGCAGGAGAATCTTTTACTCTGGTTTCTCAGTCTGTTTTCTAGTGCCGGTTTGAAGTTCCTGCAGTTTTCACTGTAAAACCGAGTTGGAGCTAGTACCTCCCCGTATATATGTATGGAGTGGAGTTTGCAATTGAAAAGAAACTTTGTGTTCCCAGAAGCTAGGTGAAGGACGGCTTTCACACACACTACTCTCTCAGAACTGAGCATGTGGAGAGACGTTCGTTCATCTAGCACAAAGGGAACGGGTTGCAGGAGAAACATTTACTCTGGTTTCTCAGTCTGTTTCCTAGTGCCGGTTTGAAGTTCCTGCACTTTTCACTGTAAAACCGAGTTGGAGCTTGTACCTCCCCATATATAAGTATGGAGTGAAGTTTGCAAGTGAAAAGAAACTTTGTGTTCCCAACAAGCTAGGTGAAGGATGGCTTTCAAACACACTTATCTCTCAGAATTGAGCATGTGGAGAGACGTTCGTTCATCTAGCACAAAGGGAACGGGTTGCAGGAGAAAATTTTACTCTGGTTTCTCAGTCTGTTTCCTAGTGCCGGTTTGAAGTTCCTGCAATTTTCACTGTAAAACCGATTTGGAGCTAGTACCTCCCCATATATATGTATGGAGTGGAGTTTGCAAGTGAAAAGAAACTTTGTGTTCCCAACAAGCAAGGTGAAGGACGGCTTTCACACACACTTATCTCTCAGAACTTAGCATGTGGAGAGAAGTTCATTCATCTAGCACAAAGGGAACGGGTTGCAGGTGAAACTTTTACTCTGGTTTCTCAGTCTGTTTCCTAGTGCCGGTTTGAAGTTCCTGCAGTTTTCACTGTAAAACCGAGTTGGAGCTTGTACCTCCCCATATATAAGTATGGAGTGGAGTTTGCAATTGAAAAGAAACTTTCTGTTCCCAACAAGCCTGGTGAAGGATGGCTTTCACACACACTTATCTCTCAGAACTGAGCATGTGGAGAGACGTTCGTTCATCTAGCACAAAGGGAACGGTTTGCAGGAGAAAATTTTACTCTGGTTTCTCAGTCTGTTTCCTAGTGCCGGTTTGAAGTTCCTGCAGTTTTCACTGTAAAACCGAGTTGGAGCTAGTACCTCACCATATATTTGTATGGAGTGGAGTTTGCAAATGAAAAGAAAATATGTGTTCCCAACAATCTAGGTGAAGGACGGCTTTCACACACACTTATCTCTCAGAACTGAGCATGTGGAGAGACGTTCGTTCATTTAGCACAAAGGGAACGGGTTGCAGGAGAAACTTTTCCTCTGGTTTCTCAGTCTGTTTCCTAGTGCCGGTTTGAAGTTCCTTCAGTTTTCACTGTAAAACCTAGTTGGAGCTAGTACCTCCCCATATATATGTATGGAGTGGAGTTTGCAAGTGAAAAGAAACTTTGTGTTCCCAACAAGCTAGGTGAAGGACTTCTTTCACACACACTTCTCTCTCAGAACTGAGCATGTGGAGAGACGTTCGTTCATCTAGCTCAAAGGGAACGGGTTGCAGGAGAAACTTTAACTCTGGTTTCTCAGTCTGTTTCCTAGTGCCGGTTTGAAGTTCCTGCTGTTTTCAATGTAAAACCGAGTTGGAGCTTGTACCTCCCCATATATATGTATGGAGTGGAGTTTGCAAGTGAAAAGAAAGTTTGTGTTCCCAACAAGCTAGGTGAAGGACGGCTTTCACACACACTTCTCTCTCAGAACTGAGCATGTGGAGAGACGTTCGTTCATCTAGCACAAAGGGAACGGGTTGCAGGAGAATCTTTTACTCTGGTTTCTCAGTCTGTTTTCTAGTGCCGGTTTGAAGTTCCTGCAGTTTTCACTGTAAAACCGAGTTGGAGCTAGTACCTCCCCGTATATATGTATGGAGTGGAGTTTGCAATTGAAAAGAAACTTTGTGTTCCCAGAAGCTAGGTGAAGGACGGCTTTCACACACACTATTCTCTCAGAACTGAGCATGTGGAGAGACGTTCGTTCATCTAGCACAAAGGGAACGGGTTGCAGGAGAAACATTTACTCTGGTTTCTCAGTCTGTTTCCTAGTGCCGGTTTGAAGTTCCTGCACTTTTCACTGTAAAACCGAGTTGGAGCTTGTACCTCCCCATATATAAGTATGGAGTGAAGTTTGCAAGTGAAAAGAAACTTTGTGTTCCCAACAAGCTAGGTGAAGGATGGCTTTCAAACACACTTATCTCTCAGAATTGAGCATGTGGAGAGACGTTCGTTCATCTAGCACAAAGGGAACGGGTTGCAGGAGAAAATTTTACTCTGGTTTCTCAGTCTGTTTCCTAGTGCCGGTTTGAAGTTCCTGCAATTTTCACTGTAAAACCGATTTGGAGCTAGTACCTCCCCATATATATGTATGGAGTGGAGTTTGCATGTGAAAAGAAACTTTGTGTTCCCAACAAGCAAGGTGAAGGACGGCTTTCACACACACTTATCTCTCAGAACTTAGCATGTGGAGAGAAGTTCATTCATCTAGCACAAATGGAACGGGTTGCAGGAGAAAATTTTACCCTGGTTTCTCAGTCTGTTTCCTAGTGCCAGTGTGAAGTTCCTGCAGTTTTCACTGTAAAACCGTGTTGGAGCTAGTACCTCCCCATATATATGTAAGGAGTAGAGTTTGCAATTGAAAAGAAACTAAGTGTTCCCAACAAGCTAGGTGAAAGACGGCTTTCACACACACTTATCTCTCAGAACTGAGCATGTGGAGAGACGTTCGTTCATCTAGCACAAAGGGAACGGGTTGCAGGAGAAATTTTTCTCTGGATTCTCAGTCTGTTTCCCAGTGCCGTTTTGATCTTCCTGCAATTTGCAGTGTAAAACAGAGTTGGAGCTAGTACCTCCCCATATATATGTAAGGAGTGGAGTTTGCAATTGAAAACTAACTTTGTGTTCCCAACAAGTTAGGTGAAGTACGGCTTTCACACACACTTATCTCTCAGAAATGAGCATGTGCAGAGACGTTCGTTCATCTAGCAAAAAGGGAACTGGTTGCAGGAGAAACTTTTACTCTGGTTTCTCAGTCTGTTTCCTAGTGCCGTTTTGAAGTTCCTGCAGTTTTCACTGTAAAACCGAGTTTGAGCTAGTACCTCCCCATATATTCGTATGGAGTGGAGTTTGCAAGTGTAAAGAAAATTTGTGTTCCCAACAAGCTAGGTGAAGGACGGCTTTCACACAAACTTATCTCTCAGAACTGAGCATGTGGAGAGACGTTTGTTCATCTAGCACCAAGGGAACGGGTTGCAGGAGAAACTTTTACTCTGGTTTCTCAGTCTGTTTCCTAGTGCCGGTTTGAAGTTCCTGCAGTTTTCAGTGTAAAACCGAGTTGGTGGTAGTACCTACCCATATATATGTATGGATTGAAGTTTGCAAGTGAAAAGAAACTTTGTGTTCCCAACAAGCTAGGTGAAAGACGGCTTTGACACACACTTATCTCTCAGAACTGAGCATGTGGAGAGACGTTCGTTCATCTATCACAAAGGGAACGGGTTGCAGGGGAAACTTTTACTCTGGTTTCTCAGTCTGTTTCCTAGTGCCGGTTTGAAGTTCCTGCAGTTTTCACAGTAAAACCGTGTTGGAGCTACTACCTCCCCATATATATGTATGGAGTGGAGTTTGCAAGTGAAAAGAAACTTTGTGTTCCCAACAAGCTAGGTGAAGGACGGCTTTCACACACACTTGTCTCTCAGAAATTGGCACGTGGAGAGACGTTCGTTCATCTAGCACAAAGGGAACGGTTTGCAGGGGAAACTTTTTCTCTGGTTTCTCAGTCTGTTTCCTAGTGCCGGTTTGAAGTTCCTGCAGTTTTCACTGTAAAACAGATTTGGAGCTTGTACCTCCCCATATATATGTATGGAGTGGAGTTTGCAAGTGAAAAGAAACTTTGTGTTCCCATCAAGCTAGGTGAAGGACGGCTTTCACACACACTTATCTCTCAGAACTGAGCATGTGGAGAGACGTTCGTTCATCTAGCACAAAGGGAACGGGTTGCAGGAGAAACTTTTACTCTGGTTTCTCAGTCTGTTTCCTAGTGCCGGTTTGAAGTTCCTGCAGTTTTCACTGTAAAACCGAGTTGGTGGTAGTACCTCCCCATATATATGTATGGATTGAAGTTTGCAAGTGAAAAGAAACTTTGTGTTCCCAACAAGCTAGGTGAAAGACGGCTTTGACACACACTTATCTCTCAGAACTGAGCATATGGAGAGACGTTCGTTCATCTATCACAAAGGGAACGGGTTGCAGGGGAAACTTTTACTCTGGATTCTCAGTCTGTTTCCTAGTGCCGGTTTGAAGTTCCTGCAGTTTTCACTGTAAAACCGATTTGGAGCTTGTACCTCCCCATATATATGTATGGATTGGAGTTTGCAAGTGAAAAGAAACTTTGTGTTCCCAACAAGCTAGGTGAAGTACGGCTTTCACACACACATATCTCTCAGAACTGAGCATGTGGAGAGACGTTCGTTCATCTAGCAAAAAGGGATCGGGTTGCAGGAGAAACTTTTACTCTGGTTTCTCAGTCTGTTTCCTAGTGCCGTTTTGAAGCTCCTGCAGTTTTCACTGTAAAACCGAGTTGGAGCTAGTACCTCCCCATATATATGTATGGAGTGGAGTTTGCAAGTGAAAAGAAACTTTGTGTTCCCAACAAGCTAGGTGAAGTACGGCTTTCACACACACTTCTCTCTCAGAACTGAGCATGTGGAGAGACGTTCGTTCATCTAGCACAAAGGGAACGGGATGCAGGAGAAACTTTTACTCTGGTTTCTCTGTCTGTTTCCTAGTGGCGGTTTGAAGTTCCTGCAGTTTTCACTGTAAATCCGAGTTGGAGCTTGTACCTCCCCATATATATGTATGGAGTGGAGTTTGCAAGTGAAAAGAAACTTTGTGTTCCCAACAATCTAGGTGAAGGACGGCTTTCACACACACTTAACTCTCAGAACTGAGCATGTGGAGAGACGTTCGTTCATCTAGCACAAAGGGAACGGGTTGCAGGAGAAACTTTTACTCTGGTTTCTCAGTCTGTTTCCTAGTGCCGATTTGAAGTTCCTGCAATTTTCACTGTAAAACCGAGTTGGAGCTAGTACCTCCCCATATATATGTATGGAGTGGAATTTGCAAGTGAAAAGAAACTTTGTTTTCCCAACAAGCTAGTTGAAGGACTGCTTTCACACACACTTATCTCTCAAAACTGAGCATATGGAGAGACGTTCGTTCATCTAGCACAAAGGGAACGGGTTGCAGGAGAAACTTTTACTCTGGTTTCTCAGTCTGTTTCCTAGTGCCGGTTTGAAGTTCCTGCAGTTTTCACAGTAAAACCGTGTTGGAGCTACTACCTCCCCATATATATGTATGGAGTGGAGTTTGCAAGTGAAAAGAAACTTTGTGTTCCCAACAAGCTAGGTGAAGGACGGCTTTCACACACACTTGTCTCTCAGAAATTTGCATGTGGAGAGACTTTCGTTCATCTAGCACAAAGGGAACGGTTTGCAGGGGAAACTTTTACTCTGGTATCTCAGTCTGTTTCCTAGTGCCGGGTTGAAGTTCCTGCAGTTTTCACTGTAAAACAGATTTGGAGCTTGTACCTCCCCATATATATGTATGGAGTGGAGTTTGCAAGTGAAAGAAACTTTGTGTTCCCAACAAGCTAGGTGAAGGACGGCTTTCACACACACTTATCTCTCAGAACTGAGCATGTGGAGAGACGTTCGTTCATCTAGCACAAAGGGAACGGGTTGCAGGAGAAACTTTTACTCTGGTTTCTCAGTCTGTTTCCTAGTGCCGGTTTGAAGTTCCTGCAGTTTTCACTGTAAAACCGAGTTGGAGCTAGTACCTCCCCATATATATTTGTATGGAGTGGAGTTTGCAAGCGAAAAGAAACTTTGTGTTCCCAACAAGCTAGGTGAAGGACGTCTTTCACACACACTTATCTCTCAGAACTGAGCATGTGGAGAGACGTTCGTTCATCTAGCACAAAGGGAACGGGTTGCAGGTGAAACTTTTACTCTGGTTTCTCAGTCTTTTTCCTAGTGCCGGTTTGAAGTTCCTACAGTTTTCACTGTAAAACCGAGTTGGAGCTAGTACCTCCCCATATATATGTATGGAGTGGAGTTTGCAAGTGAAAAGAATCTTTGTGTTCCTAACAAGCTAGGTGAAGGACGGCTTTCACACACACTTATCTCTCAGAAATGAGCATGTGGAGAGACGTTCATTCATCTATCACAAAGGGAACGGGTTGCAGGAGAAACTTTTACTCTGGTTTCTCAGTCTGTTTCCTAGTGCCGGTTTGAAGTTCCTGCACTTTTCACTGTAAAACCGAGTTGGAGCTTGTACCTCCCCATATATAAGTATGGAGTGAAGTTTGCAAGTGAAAAGAAACTTTGTGTTCCCAACAAGCTAGGTGAAGGATGGCTTTCAAACACACTTATATCTCAGAATTGAGCATGTGGAGAGACGTTCGTTCATCTAGCACAAAGGGAACGGGTTGCAGGAGAAAATTTTACTCTGGTTTCTCAGTCTGTTTCCTAGTGCCGGTTTGAAGTTCCTGCAATTTTCACTGTAAAACCGATTTGGAGCTAGTACCTCCCCATATATATGTATGGAGTGGAGATTGCAAGTGAAAAGAAACTTTGTGTTCCCAACAAGCAAGGTGAAGGACGGCTTTCACACACACTTATCTCTCAGAACTTAGCATGTGGAGAGAAGTTCATTCATCTAGCACAAATGGAACGGGTTGCAGGAGAAAATTTTACCCTGGTTTCTCAGTCTGTTTCCTAGTGCCAGTGTGAAGTTCCTGCAGTTTTCACTGTAAAACCGTGTTGGAGCTAGTACCTCCCCATATATATGTAAGGAGTAGAGTTTGCAATTGAAAAGAAACTAAGTCTTCCCAACAAGCTAGGTGAAAGACGGCTTTCACACACACTTATCTCTCAGAAATGAGCATGTGCAGAGACGTTCGTTCATCTAGCAAAAAGGGAACGGGTTGCAGGAGAAACTTTTACTCTGATTTCTCAGTCTGTTTCCTAGTGCTGTTTTGAAGTTCCTGCAGTTTTCACTGTAAAACCGAGTTTGAGCTAGTACCTCCCCATATATACGTATGGAGTGGAGTTTGCAAGTGTAAAGAAAATTTGTGTTCCCAACAAGCTAGGTGAAGGACGGCTTTCACACAAACTTATCTCTCAGAACTGAGCATGTGGAGAGACGTTTGTTCATCTAGCACCAAGGGAACGGGTTGCAGGAGAAACTTTTAGTCTGGTTTCTCAGTCTGTTTCCTAGTGCCGGTTTGAAGTTCCTGCAGTTTTCACTGTAAAACCGAGTTGGTGGTAGTACCTACCCATATATATGTATGGATTGAAGTTTGCAAGTGAAAAGAAACTTTGTGTTCCCAACAAGCTAGGTGAAAGACGGCTTTGACACACACTTATCTCTCAGAACTGAGCATGTGGAGAGACGTTCGTTCATCTATCACAAAGGGAACGGGTTGCAGGGGAAACTTTTACTCTGGATTCTCAGTCTGTTTCCTAGTGCCGGTTTGAAGTTCCTGCAGTTTTAACTGTAAAACCGATTTGGAGCTTGTACCTCCCCATATATATGTATGGATTGGAGTTTGCAAGTGAAAAGAAACTTTGTGTTCCCAACAAGCTAGGTGAAGTACGGCTTTCACACACACTTATCTCTCAGAACTGAGCATGTGGAGAGACGTTCGTTCATCTAGCAAAAAGGGAACGGGTTGCAGGAGAAACTTTTACTCTGGTTTCTCAGTCTGTTTCCTAGTGCCGGTTTGAAGTTCCTGCAGTTTTCACTGTAAAACCGAGTTGGAGCTAGTACCTCCCCATATATATGTATGGAGTGGGGTTGGCAAGTGAAAAGAACCTTTTTTTTCCCAACAAGCTAGTTGAAGGACTGCTTTCACACACACTTATCTCTCAAAACTGAGCATATGGAGAGACGTTCGTTCATCTAGCACAAAGGGAACGGTTTGCAGGGGAAACTTTTACTCTGGTTTCTCAGTCTGTTTCCTAGTGCCGGTTTGAAGTTCCTGCAGTTTTCACAGTAAAACCGTGTTGGATCTACTACCTCCCCATATATATGTATGGAGTGGAGTTTGCAAGTGAAAAGAAACTTTGTGTTCCCAACAAGCTAGGTGAAGTACGGCTTTCACACACACTTGTCTCTCAGAAATTTGCATGTGGAGAGACGTTCGTTCATCTAGCACAAAGGGAACGGTTTGCAGGGGAAACTTTTACTATGGTTTCTCAGTCTGTTTCCTAGTGCCGGTTTGAAGTTCCTGCAGTTTTCACTGTAAAACAGATTTGGAGCTTGTTCCTCCCCATATATATGTATGGAGTGGAGTTTGCAAGTGAAAAGAAACTTTGTGTTCCCAACAAGCTAGGTGAAGGACGGCTTTCACACACACTTATCTCTCAGAACTGAGCATGTGGAGAGACGTTCGTTCATCTAGCACAAAGGGAACGGGTTGCAGGAGAAACTTTTACTCTGGTTTCTCAGTCTGTTTCCTAGTGCCGGTTTGAAATTCCTGCAGTTTTCACTGTAAAACCGAGTTGGTGGTAGTACCTCCCCATATATATGTATGGAGTGGAGTTTGCAAGTGAAAAGAAACTTTGTGTTCCCAACAAGCTAGGTGAAAGACGGCTTTGACACACACTTATCTCTCAGAACTGAGCATGTGGAGAGACGTTCGTTCATCTATCACAAAGGGAACGGGTTGCAAGGGAAACTTTTACTCTGGATTCTCAGTCTGTTTCCTAGTGCCGGTTTGAAGTTCCTGCAGTTTTCACTGTAAAACCGATTTGGAGCTTGTACCTCCCCATATATATGTATGGATTGGAGTTTGCAAGTGAAAAGAAACTTTGTGTTCCCAACAAGCTAGGTGAAGTTCGGCTTTCACACACACTTATCTCTCAGAACTGAGCATGTGGAGAGACGTTCGTTCATCTAGCAAAAAGGGAACGGGTTGCAGGAGAAACTTTTACTCTGGTTTCTCAGTCTGTTTCCTAGTGCCGTTTTGAAGTTCCTGCAGTTTTCACTGTAAAACCGAGTTGGAGCTAGTACCTCCCCATATATATGTATGGAGTGGAGTTTGCAAGTGAAAAGAAACTTTGTGTTCCCAACAAGCTAGGTGAAGGACGGCTTTCACACACACTTCTCTCTCAGAACTGAGCATGTGGAGAGACGTTCGTTCATCTAGCACAAAGGGAACGGGATGCAGGAGAAACTTTTACTCTGGTTTCTCTGTCTGTTTCCTAGTGCCGTTTTGAAGTTCCTGCAGTTTTCACTGTAAATCCGAGTTGGAGCTTGTACCTCCCCATATATATGTATGGAGTGGAGTCTGCAAGTGAAAAGAAACTTTGTGTTCCCAACAATCTAGGTGAAGGACGGCTTTCACACACACTTATCTCTCAGAACTGAGCATGTGGAGAGACGTTCGTTCATCTAGCACAAAGGGAACGGGTTGCAGGAGAAACTTTTACTCTGGTTTCTCAGTCTGTTTCCTAGTGCCGGTTTGAAGTTCCTGCAGTTTTCACTGTAAAACCGAGTTGGAGCTAGAACCTCCCCATATATATGTATGGAGTGGAGTTTGCAAGTGAAAAGAAACTTTGTTTTCCCAACAAGCTAGTTGAAGTACTGCTTTCACACACACTTATCTCTCAAAACTGAGCATATGGAGAGACGTTCGTTCATCTAGCACAAAGGGAACGGGTTGCAGGAGAAACTTTTACTCTGGTTTCTCAGTCTGTTTCCTAGTGCCGGTTGAAGTTCCTGCAGTTTTCACAGTAAAACCGTGTTGGAGCTACTACCTCCCCATATATATGTATGGAGTGGAGTTTGCAAGTGAAAAGAAACTTTGTGTTCCCAACAAGCTAGGTGAAGGACGGCTTTCACACACACTTGTCTCTCAGAAATTTGCATGTGGAGAGACGTTCGTTCATCTAGCACAAAGGGAACGGTTTGCAGGGGAAACTTTTACTCTGGATTCTCAGTCTGTTTCCTAGTGCCGGTTTGAAGTTCCTGCAGTTTTCACTGTAAAACCGATTTGGAGCTTGTACCTCCCCATATATATGTATGGATTGGAGTTTGCAAGTGAAAAGAAACTTTGTGTTCCCAACAAGCTAGGTGAAGGACGGCTTTCACACACACTTATCTCTCAGAACTGAGCATGTGGAGAGACGTTCGTTCATCTAGCACAAAGGGAACGGGTTGCAGGAGAAACTTTTACTCTGGTTTCTCAGTCTGTTTCCTAGTGCCGGTTTGAAGTTCCTGCAGTTTTCACTGTAAAACCGATTTGGAGCTAGTACCTCCACATATATATTTGTATGGAGTGGAGTTTGCAAGCGAAAAGAAACTTTGTGTTCCCAACAAGCTAGGTGAAGGACGTCTTTCACACACACTTATCTCTCAGAACTGAGCATGTGGAGAGACGTTCGTTCATCTAGCACAAAGGGAACGGGTTGCAGGTGAAACTTTTACTCTGGTTTCTCAGTCTTTTTCCTAGTGCCGGTATGAAGTTCCTATAGTTTTCACTGTAAAACCGAGTTGGAGCTAGTACCTCCCCATATATATGTATGGAGTGGAGTTTGCAAGTGAAAAGAATCTTTGTGTTCCTAACAAGCTAGGTGAAGAAAGGCTTTCACACTCACTTATCTCTCAGAACTGAGCATGTGGAGAGACGTTCGTTCAGCTAGCACAAAGGGAAAGGGTTGCAGGAGAAACTTTTACTCTGGTTTCTCAGGCTGTTTCCTAGTGCCGGTTTGAAGTTCCTGCAGTTTTCACTGTAAAACCGAGTTGGAGCTAGTACCTCCCCATATATTTGTATGGAGTGGAGATTGCAAGTGAAAAGAAACTATGTATTCCCAACAAGCTAGGTGAAGGACGGCTTTCACACACACTTATCTCTCAGAACTGAGCATGTGGAGAGACGTTCGTTCATCTAGAACAAAGGGAACGGGTTGCAGGAGAAACTTTTACTCTGGTTTCTCAGTCTGTTTCCTAATGCCCGTTTGAAGTTCCTGCAGTTTGCTTTGTAAAACCGACTTTGAGCTATTACCTCCCCATATATATGTACGGAGTGGAGTTTGCAAGTGAAAAGAAACTTTGTGTTCCCAACAAGCTAGGTGAAGGAAGGCTTTCACACACAATTCTCTCTCAGAACTGAGCATGTGGAGAGACGTTCGTTCATCTAGCACAAAGGGAACGGGTTGCAGGAGAAACTTTTACTCTGGTTTCTCAGTCTGTTTCCTAGTGCCGGTTTGAAGTTCCTGCAGTTTTCACTGTAAAACCGAGTTGGAGCTTGTACCTCCCTATGTATAAGTATGGAGTGGAGTTTGCAAGTGAAAAGAAACTTTGTGTTCCCAACAAGCTAGGTGAAGGATGGCTTTCACACACACTTATCTCTCAGAACTGAGCATGTGGAGAGACGTTCGTTCATCTAGCACAAAGGGAACGGGTTGCAGGAGAAAATTTTACTCTGGTTTCTCTGTCTGTTTCCTAGTGCCGGTTTGAAGTTCCTGCAGTTTTCACTGTAAATCCGAGTTGGAGCTTGTACCTCCCCATATATATGTATGGAGTGGAGTTTGCAAGTGAAAAGAAACTTTGTGTTCCCAACAATCTAGGTGAAGGATGGCTTTCACACACACTTATCTCTCAGAACTGAGCATGTGGAGAGAAGTTCGTTCATCTAGCACAAAGGGAACGGGTTGCAGGAGAAACTTTTACTCTGGTTTCTCAGTCTGTTTCCTAGTGCCGGTTTGAGGTTCCTGCAGTTTTCACTGTAAAACCGAGTTGGAGCTAGTACCTCCCAATATATATGTATGGAGTGGAGTTTGCAAGTGAAAAGAAACTTTGTTTTCCCAACAAGCTAGTTGAAGGACTGCTTTCACACACACTTATCTCTCAAAACTGAGCATATGGAGAGACGTTCGTTCATCTAGCACAAAGGGAACGGGTTGCAGGAGAAACTTTTACTCTGGTTTCTCAGTCTGTTTCCTAGTGCCGGTTTGAAGTTCCTGCAGTTTTCACAGTAAAACCGTGTTGGAGCTACTACCTCACCATATATATGTATGGAGTGGAGTTTGCAAGTGAAAAGAAACTTTGTGTTCCCAACAAGCTAGTTGAAGGACGGCTTTCACACACAATTGTCTCTCAGAAATTTGCATGTGGATAGACGTTCGTTCATCTAGCACAAAGGGAACGGTTTGCAGGGGAAACTTTTACTCTGGTTTCTCAGTCTGTTTCCTAGTGCCGGTTTGAAGTTCCTGCAGTTTTCACTGTAAAACAGATTTGGAGCTTGTACCTCCCCATATATATGTATGGAGTGGAGTTTGCAAGTGAAAATAAACTTTGTGTTCCCAACAAGCTAGGTGAAGGACGGCTTTCACACACACTTATCTCTCAGAACTGAGCATGTGGAGAGACGTTCGTTCATCTAGCACAAAGGGAACGGGTTGCAGGTGAAACTTTTACTCTGGTTTCTCAGTCTGTTTCCTAGTGCCGGTTTGAAGTTCCTGCAGTTTTCACTGTAAAACCGAGTTGGAGCTAGTACCTCCCCATATATATGTATGGAGTGGAGTTTGCAAGTGAAAAGAAACTTTGTGTTCCTAACAAGCTAGGTGAAGAAAGGCTTTCACACACACTTATCTCTCAGAACTGAGCATGTGGAGAGACGTTCGTTCAGCTAGCACAAAGGGAACGGGTTGCAGGAGAAACTTTTACTCTGGTTTCTCAGGCTGTTTCCTAGTGCCGGTTTGAAGTTCCTGCAGTTTTCACTGTAAAACCGAGTTGGAGCTAGTACCTCCTCATATATTTGTATGGAGTGGAGTTTGCAAGTGAAAAGAAACTATGTGTTCCCAACAAGCTAGCTGAAGGACGGCTTTCACACACACTTATCTCTCAGAACTGAGCATGTGGAGAGACGTTCGTTCATCTATCACAAAGGGAACGGGTTGCAGGGGAAACTTTTACTCTGGATTCTCAGTCTGTTTCATAGTGCCGGTTTGAAGTTCCTGCAGTTTTCACTGTAAAACCGATTTGGAGCTTGTACCTCCCCATATATATGTATGGATTGGAGTTTGCAAGTGAAAAGAAACTTTGTGTTCCCAACAAGCTAGGTGAAGTACGGTTTTCACACACACTTATCTCTCAGAACTGAGCATGTGGAGAGACGTTCGTTCATCTAGCAAAAATGGAACGGGTTGCAGGAGAAACTTTTACTCTGGTTTCTCAGTCTGTTTCCTAGTGCCGTTTTGAAGTTCCTGCAGTTTTCACTGTAAAACCGAGTTGGAGCTAGTACCTCCCCATATATATGTGTGGAGTGGAGTTTGCAAGTGAAAAGAAACTTTGTGTTCCCAACAAGCTAGGTGAAGGACGGCTTTCACACACACTTCTCTCTCAGAACTGAGCATGTGGAGAGACGTTCGTTCATCTAGCACAAAGGGAACGGGATGCAGGAGAAACTTTTACTCTGGTTTCTCTGTCTGTTTCCTAGTGCCGGTTTGAAGTTCCTGCAGTTTTCACTGTAAATCCGAGTTGGAGCTTGTACCTCCCCATATATATGTATGGAGTGGAGTTTGCAAGTGAAAAGTAACTTTGTGTTCCCAACAATCTAGGTGAAGGACGGCTTTCACACACACTTATCTCTCAGAAATGAGCATGTGGAGAGACGTTCGTTCATCTAGCACAAAGGGAACGGGTTGCAGGAGAAACTTTTACTCTGGTTTCTCAGTCTGTTTCCTAGTGCCGGTTTGAAGTTCCTGCAGTTTTCACTGTAAAACCGAGTTGGAGCTAGTACCTCCCCATATATATGTATGGAGTGGAGTTTGCAAGTGAAAAGAAACTTTGTTTTCCCAACAAGCTAGTTGAAGGACTGCTTTCACACACACTTATCTCTCAAAACTGAGCATATGGAGAGACGTTCGTTCATCTAGCACAAAGGGAACGGGTTGCAGGAGAAACTTTTACTCTGGTTTCTCAGTCTGTTTCCTAGTGCCGGTTTGAAGTTCCTGCAGTTTTCACAGTAAAACCGTGTTGGAGCTACTACTTCCCCATATATATGTATGGAGTGGAGTTTGCAAGTGAAAATAAACTTTGTGTTCCCAACAAGCTAGGTGAAGGACGGCTTTCACACACACTTATCTCTCAGAACTGAGCATGTGGAGAGACGTTCGTTCATCTAGCACAAAGGGAACGGGTTGCAGGAGAAACTTTTACTCTGGTTTCTCAGTCTGTTTCCTAGTGCCGGTTTGAAGTTCCTGCAGTTTTCACTGTAAAACCGAGTTGGAGCTAGTACCTCCCCATATATATGTATGGAGTGGAGTTTGCAAGCGAAAAGAAACTTTGTGTTCCCAACAAGCTAGGTGAAGGACGTCTTTCACACACACTTATCTCTCAGAACTGAGCATGTGGAGAGACGATCGTTCATCTAGCACAAAGGGAACGGGTTGCAGGTGAAACTTTTACTCTGGTTTCTCAGTCTGTTTCCTAGTGCCGGTTTGAAGTTCCTGCAGTTTTCACTGTAAAACCGAGTTGGAGCTAGTACCTCCCCATATATATGTATGGAGTGGAGTTTGCAAGTGAAAAGAAACTTTGTGTTCCTAACAAGCTAGGTGAAGAAAGGCTTTCACACACACTTATCTCTCAGAACTGAGCATGTGGAGAGACGTTCGTTCAGCTAGCACAAAGGGAACGGGTTGCAGGAGAAACTTTTACTCTGGTTTCTCAGGCTGTTTCCTAGTGCCGGTTTGAAGTTCCTGCAGTTTTCACTGTAAAACCGAGTTGGAGCTAGTACCTACTCATATATTTGTATGGAGTGGAGTTTGCAAGTGAAAAGAAACTATGTGTTCCCAACAAGCTAGCTGAAGGACGGCTTTCACACACAATTATCTCTCAGAACTGAGCATGTGGAGAGACGTTCGTTCATCTATCACAAAGGGAACGGGTTGCAGGGGAAACTTTTACTCTGGATTCTCAGTCTGTTTCCTAGTGCCGGTTTGAAGTTCCTGCAGTTTTCACTGTAAAACCGATTTGGAGCTTGTACCTCCCCATATATATGTATGGATTGGAGTTTGCAAGTGAAAAGAAACTTTGTGTTCCCAACAAGCTAGGTGAAGTACGGTTTTCACACACACTTATCTCTCAGAACTGAGCATGTGGAGAGACGTTCGTTCATCTAGCAAAAAGGGAACGGGTTGCAGGAGAAACTTTTACTCTGGTTTCTCAGTCTGTTTCCTAGTGCCGTTTTGAAGTTCCTGCAGTTTTCACTGTAAAACCGAGTTGGAGCTAGTACCTCCCCATATATATGTGTGGAGTGGAGTTTGCAAGTGAAAAGAAACTTTGTGTTCCCAACAAGCTAGGTGAAGGACGGCTTTCACACACACTTCTCTCTCAGAACTGAGCATGTGGAGAGACGTTCGTTCATCTAGCACAAAGGGAACGGGATGCAGGAGAAACTTTTACTCTGGTTTCTCTGTCTGTTTCCTAGTGCCGGTTTGAAGTTCCTGCAGTTTTCACTGTAAATCCGAGTTGGAGCTTGTACCTCCCCATATATATGTATGGAGTGGAGTTTGCAAGTGAAAAGAAACTTTGTGTTCCCAACAATCTAGGTGAAGGACGGCTTTCACACACACTTATCTCTCAGAAATGAGCATGTGGAGAGACGTTCGTTCATCTAGCACAAAGGGAACGGGTTGCAGGAGAAACTTTTACTCTGGTTTCTCAGTCTGTTTCCTAGTGCCGGTTTGAAGTTCCTGCAGTTTTCACTGTAAAACCGAGTTGGAGCTAGTACCTCCCCATATATATGTATGGAGTGGAGTTTGCAAGTGAAAAGAAACTTTGTTTTCCCAACAAGCTAGTTGAAGGACTGCTTTCACACACACTTATCTCTCAAAACTGAGCATATGGAGAGACGTTCGTTCATCTAGCACAAAGGGAACGGGTTGCAGGAGAAACTTTTACTCTGGTTTCTCAGTCTGTTTCCTAGTGCCGGTTTGAAGTTCCTGCAGTTTTCACAGTAAAACCGTGTTGGAGCTACTACCTCCCCATATATATGTATGGAGTGGAGTTTGCAAGTGAAAAGAAACTTTGTGTTCCCAACAAGCTAGGTGAAGGACGGCATTCACACACACTTGTCTCTCAGAAATTTGCATGTGGAGAGACGTTCGTTCATCTAGCACAAAGGGAACGGTTTGCAGGGGAAACTTTTACTCTGGTTTCTCAGTCTGTTTCCTAGTGCCGGTTTGAAGTTCCTGCAGTTTTCACTGTAAAACAGATTTGGAGCTTGTACCTCCCCATATATATGTATGGAGTGGAGTTTGCAAGTGAAAAGAAACTTTGTGTTCCCAACAAGCTAGGTGAAGGACGGCTTTCACACACACTTATCTCTCAGAACTGAGCATGTGGAGAGACGTTCGTTCATCTAGCACAAAGGGAACGGGTTGCAGGAGAAACTTTTACTCTGGTTTCTCAGTCTGTTTCCTAGTGCCGGTTTGAAGTTCCTGCAGTTTTCACTGTAAAACCGAGTTGGAGCTAGTACCTCCCCATATATATTTGTATGGAGTGGAGTTTGCAAGCGAAAAGAAACTTTGTGTTCCCAACAAGCTAGGTGAAGGACGTCTTTCCCACACACTTATCTCTCAGAACTGAGCATGTGGAGAGACGTTCGTTCATCTAGCACAAAGGGAAAGGGTTGCAGGTGAAACTTTTACTCTGGTTTCTCAGTCTTTTTCCTAGTTCCGGTATGAAGTTCCTACAGTTTTCACTGTAAAACCGAGTTGGAGCTAGTACCTCCCCATATATATGTATGGAGTGGAGTTTGCAAGTGAAAAGAATCTTTGTGTTCCTAACAAGCTAGGTGAAGAAAGGCTTTCACACACACTTATCTCTCAGAACTGAGCATGTGGAGAGACGTTCGTTCAGCTAGCACAAAGGGAACGGGTTGCAGGAGAAACTTTTACTCTGGTTTCTCAGGCTGTTTCCTAGTGCCGGTTTGAAGTTCCTGCAGTTTTCACTGTAAAACCGAGTTGGAGCTAGTACCTCCCCATATATTTGTATGGAGTGGAGTTTGCAAGTGAAAAGAAACTATGTGTTCCCAACAAGCTTGGTGAAGGACGGCTTTCACACACACTTGTCTCTCAGAAATTTGCATGTGGATAGACGTTCGTTCATCTAGCACAAAGGGAACGGTTTGCAGGGGAAACTTTTACTCTGGTTTCTCAGTCTGTTTCCTAGTGCCGGTTTGAAGTTCCTGCAGTTTTCACTGTAAAACAGATTTGGAGCTTGTACCTCCCCATATATATGTATGGAGTGGATTTTGCAAGTGAAAAGAAACTTTGTGTTCCCAACAAGCTAGGTGAAGGACGGCTTTCACACACACTTATCTCTCAGAACTGAGCATGTGGAGAGACGTTCGTTCATCTAGCACAAAGGGAACGGGTTGCAGGAGAAACTTTTACTCTGGTTTCTCAGTCTGTTTCCTAGTGCCGGTTTGAAGTTCCTGCAGTTTTCACTGTAAAACCGAGTTGGAGCTAGTACCTCCCCATATATATTTGTATGGAGTGGAGTTTGCAAGCGAAAAGAAACTTTGTGTTCCCAACAAGCTAGGTGAAGGACGTCTTTCACACACACTTATCTCTCAGAACTGAGCATGTGGAGAGACGTTCGTTCATCTAGCACAAAGGGAACGGGTTGCAGGTGAAACTTTTACTCTGGTTTCTCAGTCTTTTTCCTAGTGCCGGTATGAAGTTCCTACAGTTTTCACTGTAAAACCGAGTTGGAGCTAGTACCTCCCCATATATATGTATGGAGTGGAGTTTGCAAGTGAAAAGAATCTTTGTGTTCCTAACAAGCTAGGTGAAGAAAGGCTTTCACACACACTTATCTCTCAGAACTGAGCATGTGGAGAGACGTTCGTTCAGCTAGCACAAAGGGAACGGGTTGCAGGAGAAACTTTTACTCTGGTTTCTCAGGCTGTTTCCTAGTGCCGGTTTGAAGTTCCTGCAGTTTTCACTGTAAAACCGAGTTGGAGCTAGTACCTCCCCATATATTTGTATGGAGTGGAGTTTGCAAGTGAAAAGAAACTATGTGTTCCCAACAAGGTTGGTGAAGGACGGCTTTCACACACACTTGTCTCTCAGAAATTTGCATGTGGATAGACGTTCGTTCATCTAGCACAAAGGGAACGGTTTGCAGGGGAAACTTTTACTCTGGTTTCTCAGTCTGTTTCCTAGTGCCGGTTTGAAGTTCCTGCAGTTTTCACTGTAAAACAGATTTGGAGCTTGTACCTCCCCATATATATGTATGGAGTGGATTTTGCAAGTGAAAAGAAACTTTGTGTTCCCAACAAGCTAGGTGAAGGACGGCTTTCACACACACTTATCTCTCAGAACTGAGCATGTGGAGAGACGTTCGTTCATCTAGCACAAAGGGAACGGTTTGCAGGAGAAACTTTTACTCTGGTTTCTCAGTCTGTTTCCTAGTGCCGGTTTGAAGTTCCTGCAGTTTTCACTGTAAAACCGAGTTGGAGCTAGTACCTCCCCATATATATGTATGGAGTGGAGTTTGCAAGCGAAAAGAAACTTTGTGTTCCCAACAAGCTAGGTGAAGGACGTCTTTCACACACACTTATCTCTCAGAACTGAGCATGTGGAGAGACGATCGTTCATCTAGCACAAAGGGAACGGGTTGCAGGTGAAACTTTTACTCTGGTTTCTCAGTCTGTTTCCTAGTGCCGGTTTGAAGTTCCTGCAGTTTTCACTGTAAAACCGAGTTGGAGCTAGTACCTCCCCATATATATGTATGGAGTGGAGTTTGCAAGTGAAAAGAAACTTTGTGTTCCTAACAAGCTAGGTGAAGAAAGGCTTTCACACACACTTATCTCTCAGAACTGAGCATGTGGAGAGACGTTCGTTCAGCTAGCACAAAGGGAACGGGTTGCAGGAGAAACTTTTACTCTGGTTTCTCAGGCTGTTTCCTAGTGCCGGTTTGAAGTTCCTGCAGTTTTCACTGTAAAACCGAGTTGGAGCTAGTACCTCCCCATATATTTGTATGGAGTGAAGTTTGCAAGTGAAAAGAAACTATGTGTTCCCAACAAGCTAGGTGAAGGACGGCTTTCACACACACTTATCTCTCAGAACTGAGCATGTGGAGAGACGTTCGTTCATCTAGCACAAAGGGAACGGGTTGCAGGAGAAACTTTTACTCTGGTTTCTCAGTCTGTTTCCTAGTGCCGGTTTGAAGTTCCTGCAATTTTCACTGTAAAAACGAGTTGGAGCTAGTACCTCCCCACATATTTGTATGGAGTGGAGTTTGCAAGGGAAAAGAAACTTTGTGTTCCAAACAAGATAGGTGAAGGACGGCTTTCACACACACTTATCTCTCAGAACTCAGCATGTGGAGAGACGTTCGTTCATATAGCACAAAGGGAACGTTTTGCAGGAGAAACTTTTACTCTGGTTTCTCAGTCTGTTCCCTAGTTCTGGTTTGAAGTTCCTGCAGTTTTCACTGTAAAACCGAGTTGGAGCTAGTACCTCCCCATATATATGTATGGAGTGGAGTTTGCAAGTGAAAAGAAACTATGTGTTCCCAACAAGCTAGGTGAAGGTCTTCTTTCACACACACTTCTCTCTCAGAACTGAGCATGTGGAGAGACGTTCGTTCATCTAGCAAAAAGGGAACGGGTTGCAGGATAATCTTTTACTCTGGTTTCTCAGTCTGTTTCCTAGTGCCGGTTTGAAGTTCCTGCAGTTTTCACTGTAAAACCGAGTTGGAGTTAGTACCTCCCCGTATATATGTATGGAGTGGAGTTTGCAAGTGAAAAGGAACTTTGTGTTCCCAACAAGCTAGGTGAAGGACGGCTTTCACACACACTTATCTCTCAGAACGGAGCATGTGGAGAGACTTTCGTTCATCTAGCACAAAGGGAACGGGTTGCCGGAGAAACTTTTTCTCTGGTTTCTCAGTCTGTTTCCTAGTGCCCGTTTGAAGTTCCTGCAGTTTGCTTCGTAAAACCGACTTGGAGCTATTACCTCCCCATATATATGTACGGAGTGGAGTTTGCAAGTGAAAAGAAACTTTGTGTTCCCAACAAGCTAGGTGAAGGAAGGCTTTCACACACAATTCTCTCTCAGAACTGAGCATGTGGAGAGACGTTCGTTCATTTAGCACAAAGGGGACGGGTTGCAGGAGAAACTTTTACTCTGGTTTCTCAGTCTGTTTCCTAGTGCCGGTTTGAAGTTCTTGCAGTTTTCACTGTAAAACCGAGTTGGAGCTTGTACCTCCCAATGTATAAGTATGGAATGGAGTTTGGAAGTGAAAAGAAAATTTGTGTTCCCAACAAGCTAGGTGAAGGATGGCTTTCACACACACTTATCTCTCAGAACTGAGCATGTGGAGAGACGTTCGTTCATCTAGCACAAAGGGAACGGGTTGCAGGAGAAAATTTTACTCTGGATTCTCAGTCTGTTTCCTAGTGCCGGTTTGAAGTTCCTGCAGTTTTCACTGTAAAACCGATTTGGAGCTAGTACCTCCCCATATATATGTATGGAGTGGAGTTTGCAAATGAAAAGAAACTTTGTGTTCCCAACAAGCTAGGTGAAGGACGGCTTTCATACACACTTATCTCTCAGAACTTAGCATGTGGAGAGAAGTTCATTCATCTAGCACAAATGGAACGGGTTGCAGGAGAAATTTTTACCCTGGTTTCTCAGTCTGTTTCATAGTGCCAGTATGAAGTTCCTGCAGTTTTCACTGTAAAACCGAGTTGGAGCTAGTACCTCCCCATATATATCTATGGAGTAGAGTTTGCAATTGAAAAGAAACTTTGTGTTCCCAACAAGCTATGTGAAAGACGGCTTTCACACACACTTATCTCTCAGAACTGAGCATGTGGAGAGACGTTCGTTCATCTAGCACAAAGGGAACGGGTTGCAGGAGAAATTTTTCTCTGGATTCTCAGTCTGTTTCCCAGTGCCGTTTTGATGTTCCTGCAGTTTGCAGTGTAAAACAGAGTTGGAGCTAGTACTTCCCCATATATATTTGTATGGAGTGGAGTTTGCAATTGAAAACTAACTTTGTGTTCCCAACAAGTTAGGTGAAGTACGGCTTTCACACACACTTATCTCTCAGAACTGAGCATGTGGAGAGACGTTTGTTCATCTATCACAAAGGGAACGGGTTGCAGGAGAAACTTTTACTCTGGTTTCTCAGTCTGTTTCCTAGTGCCGGTTTGAAGTTCCTGCACTTTTCACAGTAAAACCGAGTTGGAGCTACTACCTCCCCATATATATGTATGGAGTGGAGTTTGCAAGTGAAAAGAAACTTTGTGTTCCTAACAAGCTAGGTGAAGGACGGCTTTCACACACACTTGTCTCTCAGAAATTAGCATGTGGAGAGACGTTCGTTCATCTAGCACAAAGGGAACGGTTTGCAGGGGAAACATTTACTCTGGATTCTCAGTCTGTTTCCTAGTGCCGGTTTGAAGTTCCTGCAGTTTTCACTGTAAAACCGATTTGGAGCTTGTACCTCCCCATATATATGTATGGAGTGGAGTTTGCAAGTGAAAAGAAACTTTGTGTTCCCAACAAGCTAGGTGAAGGACGGCTTTCACACACACTTATCTCTCAGAACTTAGCATGTGGAGAGAAGTTCATTCATCTAGCACAAATGGAACGGGTTGCAGGAGAAACTTTTACCCTGGTTTCTCAGTCTGTTTCATAGTGCCAGTATGAAGTACCTGCAGTTTTCACTGTAAAACCGAGTTGGAGCTAGTACCTCCCCATATATATGTATGGAGTAGAGTTTGCAATTGAAAAGAAACTTTGTGTTCCCAACAAGCTATGTGAAAGACGGCTTTCACACACACTTATCTCTCAGAACTGAGCATGTGGAGAGACGTTCGTTCATCTAGCACAAAGGGAACGGGTTGCAGGAGAAATTTTTCTCTGGATTCTCAGTCTGTTTCCCAGTGCCGTTTTGATGTTCCTGCAGTTTGCAGTGTAAAACAGAGTTGGAGCTAGTACCTCCCCATATATATTTGTATGGAGTGGAGTTTGCAATTGAAAACTAACTTTGTGTTCCCAACAAGTTAGGTGAAGTACGGCTTTCACACACACTTATCTCTCAGAACTGAGCATGTGGAGAGACGTTCGTTCATCTAGCAAAAAGGGAACGGGTTGCAGGGGAAACTTTTACTCTGGATTCTCAGTCTTTTTCCTAGTGCCGGTTTGAAGTTCCTGCAGTTTTCACTGTAAAACGAGTTGGAGCTTGTACCTCCCCATATATATGTATGGATTGGAGTTTGCAAGTGAAAAGAAACTTTGTGTTCCCAACAAGCTAGGTGAAGGACGGCTTTCACACACACTTATCTCTCAGAACTGAGCATGTAGAGAGACGTTCGTTCATCTAGCAAAAAGGGAACGGGTTGCAGGTGAAACTTTTACTCTGGTTTCTCAGTCTGTTTCCTATTGCCGGTTTGAAGTTCCTGCAATTTTCACTGTAAAAACGAGTTGGAGCTAGTACCTACCCATATATTTGTAAGTAGTGGAGTTTGCAAGTGAAAAGAAACTTTGTGTTCCCAACAAGATAGGTGAAGGACGGCTTCACACACACTTATCTCTGAGAACTGAGCATGTGGAGAGACGTTCGTTCATCTAGCACAAAGGGAACGGGTTGCAGGAGAAACTTTTACTCTGGTTTCTCAGTTTGTTCCCTAGTTCCGGTTTAAAGTTCCTGCAGTTTTCACTGTAAAACTGAGTTGGAACTAGTACCTCCCCATATTTATGTATGGAGTGGAGTTTGCAAGTGAAAAGAAACTTTGTGTTCCCAACAAGCTAGGTGAAGGACTTCTTTCACACACACTTCTCTCTCAGAACTGAGCATGTGGAGAGACGTTCGTTCATCTAGCACAAAGGGAACGGATTGTAGGAGAAACTTTTACTCTGGTTTCTCAGTCTGTTTCCTAGTGCCGGTTTGAAGTTCCTGCAGTTTTCAATGTAAAACTGAGTTGGAGCTTGTACCTCCCCATATATATGTATGGAATGGAGTTTGCAAGTGAAAAGAAACTTTGTGTTCCCAACAAGCTAGGTGAAGGACGGCTTTCACACACACTCATCTCTCAGAACTGAGCATGTGGAGAGACGTTCGTTCATCTAGCAAAAATGGAACGGGTTGCAGGAGAATCTTTTACTCTGGTTTCTCAGTCTGTTTCCTAGTGCCGGTTTGAAGTTCCTGCAGTTTTCACTGTAAAACCGAGTTGGAGCTAGTACCTCCCCGTATATATGTATGGAGTGGAGTTTGCAAGTGAAAAGAAACTTTGTGTTCCCAACAAGCTAGGTGAAGAACGGCTTTCACACACACTTATCTCTCAGAACTGAGCATGTGGAGAGACGTTCGTTCATCTAGCACAAAGGGAACGGGTTGCAGGAGAAACTTTTACTCTGGATTCTCAGTTTGTTCCCTAGTTCCGGTTTGAAGTTCCTGCAGTTTTCACTGTAAAACTGAGTTGGAACTAGTACCTCCCCATATTTATGTATGGAGTGGAGTTTGCAAGTGAAAAGAATCTTTGTGTTCCCAACACAGCTAGGTGAAGTACGGCTTTCACACACACTTATCTCTCAGAACTGAGCATGTGGAGAGACGTTCGTTCATCTAGTACAAAGAGAACGGTTTGCAGGAGAAAATTTTACTCTGGTTTCTCAGTCTGTTTCCTAGTGCCGGTTTGAAGTTCCTGCAGTTTTCACTGTAATACCGAATTTTAGCTAGTACCTCCCCATATATACGTATGGAGTGGAGTTTGCAAGTGAAAAGAAACTTTGTGTTCCCAACAAGCTAGGTGAAGGACGGCTTTCACACACACTTTTCTCTCAGAAATTAGTATTTGGATAGACGTTCGTTCATGTTGTACAAAGGGAACGGCTGGCAGGAGAAAGTTTTACTCTGGTTTCTCAGTCTGTTTCTTAGTGCCGGTTTGAAGTTCCTGCAGTTTGCACTGAAAAACAGAGTTGGAGCTAGTACCTCCCCATATATATGTATGGAGTGGAGTTTGCAAGTGAAAAGAAACTTTGTGTTCCCAACAAGCTAGGTGAAGGACTGCTTTCACACACATTTGTCTCTCAGAACTGAGCATGTGGAGAGACGTTCGTTCATCTAGCACAAAGGGAACGGTTTGCAGGAGAAACTTTTACTCTGGTTTCTCAGTCTGTTTCCTAGTGCCGGTTTGAAGTTCCTGCAGTTTTGACTGTAAAACCGAGTTGGAGCTAGTACCTCCCCGTATATATGTATTGAGTGGAGTTTGCAAGTGAAAAGAAACTTTGTGTTCCCAACAAGCTACGTGAAGGACGGGTTTCACACACACTTATCTCTCAGAAATGAGCATGTAGAGAGACGTTCGTTCATCTAGCACAATGGGAACGGGTTGCAGGAGAAACTTTTACTCTGGTTTCTCAGTCTGTTTCCTAGTGCCGGTTTGAAGTTCCTGCAGTTTTCACTGAAAAACCGAGTTGGAGCTAGTACCTCACCATTTATATGTATGGAGTGGAGTTGGGAACTGAAAAGAAACTTTGTGTTCCCAACAAGCTAGGTGAAGGACGGCTTTCACACACACTTATCTCTCAGAACTGAGCATGTGGAGAGACGTTCGTTCATCTAGCACAAAGGGAACGGGTTGCAGGAGAAACTTTATTCTGGTTTCTCAGTCTGTTTCCTAGTGCCGGTTTGAAGTTCCTGCAGTTTTCACTGTAATACCGAATTTTAGCTAGTACCTCCCCATATATACGTATGGAGTGGAGTTTGCAAGTGAAAAGAAACTTTGTGTTCCCAACAAGCTATGTGAAGGGCGGCTTTCACACACACTTTTCTCTCAGAACTTAGCAAGTTAATAGACGTTCGTTCATGTAGTACAAAGGGAACGGGTTGCAGGAGAAAGTTTTACTCTGGTTTCTCATTCTGTTTCTTAGTGCCGGTTTGAAGTTCCAGCAGTTTGCACTGAAAAACAGATTTGGAGCTAGTACCTCCCCATATATATGTATGGAGTGGAGTTTGCAACTGAAAAGAAACTTTGTGTTCCAAACAAGTTAGGTGAAGGACGGCTTTCACACACAGTTATCTCTCAGAACTGAGCATGTGGAGAGACGTTCGTTCATCTAGCACAAAGGGAACGGGTTGCAGGAGAAACTTTTACTCTGGTTTCTCAGTCTGTTTCCTAGTGCCGGTTTGAAGTTCCTGCATTTTTCACTGTAAAACCGAGTTGGAGCTAGTACCTACCCATATATATGTATGGATTGGATTTTGCAAGTGAAAAGAAACTTTGTGTTCCCAACAAGCTAGGTGAAGGACGGCTTTCACAAACAATTATCTCTCAGAACTGAGCATGTGGAGAGACGTTCGTTCATCTAGCAAGAAGGGAACAGGTTTTAGGGGAAACTTTTACTCTGGTTTCTCAGTCTGTTTCCTAGTGCCTGTTTGAAGTTCCTGCAATTTTCACTGTAAAACCGAATTGGAGCTTGTACCAACCCATATGTATGTATGGAGTGGAGTTTGCTAGTGAAAAGAAACTTTGTGTTCCCAACAAGCTAGGTGAAGTACGGCTTTCACACACACTTATCTCTCAGAACTGAGCATGTGGAGAGACGTTCGTTCATCTAGCACAAATGGAACGGGTTGCAGGAGAAATTTTTACTCTGGTTTCTCAGTTTGTTTACTAGTGCCTGTTTGAGGTTCCTGCAGTTTTCACTGTAAAACCGAGTTGGAGCTTGTACCTCCCCATATATATGCATGGAGTGGAGTTTGCAACTGAAAAGAAACTTTGTGTTCCCAACAAGTTAGGTGAAGGACGGCTTTCACACACACTTATCTCTCAGAACTGAGCATGTGGAGAGAGGTTCGTTCATCTAGCACAAACGGAACGGGTTGAAGGAGAAACTTTTACTCTGTTTTCTCAGTCTGTTTCCTAGTGCCGGTATGAAGTTCCTGCAGTTTGCACTGTAAAACCGAGTAGGAGCTAGTACCACCCCATATATATGTATGGAGTGGAGTTTGCAACTGAAAAGAAACTTTGTGTTCCCAACAAGCTAGGTGAAGGACGGCTTTCAACCACTCTTATCTCTCAGAACTGAGCATGTGGAGAGACGTTCGTTCATCTAGCACAAAGGGATCGGGTTGCTGGAGAAACTTTTACTCTGGTTTCTCAGTCTGTTTCCTAGTGCTGGTTTGAAGTTCCTGCAGTTTGCACTGTAAAACCGAGTTGGAGCTAATACCTCGCCATATATATGTATGGAGTGGAGTTTGCAAGTGAAAAGTAACTTTGTGTTCCCAACAAGCTAGGTGAAGGACGGCTTTCACACACACTTATCTCTCAGAACTGAGCATGTGGAGAGACGTTCGTTCATCTAGCACAAAAGGAACGGTTTGCAGAATAAACTTTTACTCTGGTTTCTCAGTCTGTTTCCTAGTCCCGGTTTGAAATTCCTGCAGTTTTCACTGTAAAACAGAGTTGGAGCTAGTACATCCCCATATATATGTATGGAGTGGATTTTGCAACTGAAAAGAAACTTTGTGTTCCCAACAAGTTAGGTAAAGTACGGCTTTCACACACACTTATCTCTCAGAACTGAGCATGTGGAGAGACGTTCGTTCATCTAGCACAAAGGGAACGGGTTGCAGGAGAAACTTTTACTCTGGTTTCTCAGTCTGTTTCCTAGTGCCGGTTTGAAGTTCCTACAGTTTGCACTGTAAAACCGAGTTGGAGCTAGTACCTCCCCATATATATGTATGGAGTGGAGTTTGCAAGTGAAAAGAAACTTTGTGTTCCCAACAAGCTAGGTGAAGGACGGCTTTCACCCACACTTATCTCTCAGAACTGAGCATGTGGAGAGACTTTCGTTCATCTAGCACAAAGGGAACGGGTTGCAGGAGAAACTTTTACTCTGGTTTCTCAGTCTGTTTCCTAGTGCCGGTTTGAAGTTCCTGCAGTTTTCACTGTAAAACCGTGTTGGAGCTAGTACCTCCCCATATAAATGTATGGAGTGGAGTTTGCAAGTGAAAAGAAACTTTGTGTTCCCAACAAGCTAGGTGAAAGACGGCTTTCACACACACTTATCTCTCAGAACTGAGCATGTGGAGAGACGTTCGTTCATCTAGCACAAAGTGAACGGGTTGCAGGAGAAACTTTTCTCTGGTTTCACAGTCTGTTTCCTAGTGCCGGTTTGAAGTTCCTGCAGTTTTCACAGTAAAACCGTGTTGGAGCTAGTACCTCCCCACATATGTGTATGGAGTGGATTTTGCAAGTGAAAAGAAACTTTTTGTTCCCAAAAAGCTAGGTGAAGGAGGCTTTCACACACACTTATCTCTCAGAACTGAGCATGTGGAGAGACATTCGTTCATCTAACAAAAAGGGAACGGGTTGCAGTGGAAACTTTTATTCTGGTTTCTCAGTCTGTTTCCTAGTGCCGGTTTGAAGTTCCTGCAGTTTTCACTGTAAAACCGAGTTGGGCTAGTACTTCCCCATATATATGTATGGAGTGGATTTTAAACTGAAAAGAAACTTTGTGATCAAAAAAAGCTAGGTGAAGTAGGCTTTCACACACACTTATATCTCAGAAATGAGCATGTGGAGAGACGTTCGTTCATCTAACAAAAAGGGAACGGGTTGCAGGGGAAACTTTTATTCTGGTTTCTCAGTCTGTTTCCTAGTGCCGGTTTGAAGTTCCTGAAGTTTGCACTGTAATATCGAGTTGGAACTTGTACCTCCCCATATATATGTATGGAATGGAGTTTGCAAGTGAAAAGAAACTTTGTGTTCCCAACAAGCTAGGTGAAGGACATCTTTCACCCACACTTATCTTTCAGAACTGAGCATGGGGAGAGACGTTCGTTCATCTAGCACAAAAGGAACGGTTTGCAGAAGAAACTTTTACTCTGGTTTCTCAGTCTGTTTCCTAGTCCCGGTTTGAAATTCCTGCAGTTTTCACTGTAAAACAGAGTTGGAGCTAGTACATCCCCATATATATGTATGGAGTGGATTTTGCAACTGAAAAGAAACTTTGTGTTCCCAACAAGCTAGGTAAAGGACGGCTTTCACACACACTTATCTCTCAGAACTGAGCATGTGGAGAGACGTTCGTTCATCTAGCACAAAGGGAACGGGTTGCAGGAGAAACTTTTACTCTGGTTTCTCAGTCTGTTTCCTAGTGCCGGTTGGAAGTTCCTGCAGTTTTCACTGTAAAACCGAGTTGGAGATAGTACCTCCCCATATATATGTATGGAGTGGAGTTTGCAAGTGAAAAGAAACTTTGTGTTCCCAACAAGCTAGGTGAAGGACGTTTTCACACCCACTAATCTCTCAGAACTGAGCATGTTGAGAGACGTTCGTTCATCTAGCACAAAGTGAACGGGTTGCAGGAGAAACTTTTACTCTGGTTTCACAGTCTGTTTCCTAGTGCCGGTTTGAAGTTCCTGCAGTTTGCACTGTAAAACCGTGTTGGAGCTAGTACCTCCCCACATATGTGTATGGAGTGGATTTTGCAAGTGAAAAGAAACTTTGTGTTCCCAAAAAGCTAGGTGAAGGAGGCTTTCACACACACTTATCTCTCAGAACTGAGCATGTGGAGAGACATTCGTTCATCTAAGAAAAAGGGAACGGGTTTCAGGGGAAACTTTTATTCTGGTTTCTCAGTCTGTTTCCTAGTGCCGGTTTGAAGTTCCTGCAGTTTTCACTGTAAAACCGAGTTGGAGCTAGTACCTCCCCATATATATGTATGGAGTGGATTTTAAACTGAAAAGAAACATTGTGTTCAAAAAAAGCTAGGTGAAGTAGGCTTTCACACACACTTATATCTCAGAACTGAGCATGTGGAGAGACGTTCGTTCATCTAACAAAAAGGGAACGGGTTGCCGGGGAAACTTTTATTCTGGATTCTCAGTCTGTTTCCTAGTGCCGGTTTGAAGTTCCTGCAGTTTGCACTGTAAAACCGAGTTGGAGCTATTACCTCCCCTTATATATGTATGGTGTGGAGTTTGCAAGTGAAAAGAAACTTTGTGTTCCCAACAAGCTAGGTGAAGGACGGCTTTCACCCACACTTATCTCTCAGAACTGAGCATGTGGAGAGACGTTCGTTCATCTAGCACAAAGGGAACGGGTTGCAGGAGAAACATTTACTCTGGTTTCTCAGTCTGTTTCCTAGTGCCGGTTTGAAGTTCCTGCAGTTTTCACTGTAAAACCGAGTTGGAGCTAGTACCTCCCCATATAAATGTATGGAGTGGAGTTTGCAAGTGAAAAGAAACTTTGTGATCCCAACAAGCGAGGTGAAGGACGGCTTTCACACACACTTATCTCTCAGAACTGAGCATGTGGAGAGACGTTAGTTCATCTAGCACAAAGGGAACGGGTTGCAGGAGAAACTTTTACTCTGGTTTCTCAGTCTGTTTCCTAGTGCCGGTTTGAAGTTCCTGCAGTTTGCACTGTAAAACCGAGTTGGTACTAGTACCTACCCATATATATGTATGGAGTGGAGTTTGCAAGTGAAAAGAAACTTTGTGTTCCCAACAAGCTAGTTGAAGGACGGCTTTCACCCACACTTATCTCTCAGAACTGAGCATGTGTAGAGACGTTCGTTCATCTAGCACAAAGAGAACGGGTTGCAGGAGAAACTTTTACTCTGGTTTCTCAATCTGTTTCCTAGTGCCGGTTTGAAGTACCTGCAGTTTGCACTGTAAAACCGAGTTGGAGCTAGTACCTCCCCATGTATTTGTATGGAGTGGAGTTTGCAACTGAAAAGAATCTTTGTGTTCCCAACAAGTTAGGTGAAGGACGGCTTTCACACACACTTATCTCTCAGAACTGAGCATGTGGAGAGACGTTCGTTCATCTAGCACAAAGGGAACGGTTTGCAGGAGAAACTTTTACTCTGGTTTCTCAGTCTGTTTCCTAGTGCCGGTTTGAAATTCCTGCAGTTTGCACTGTAAATCCGAGTTCGAGCTAGTATCTCCCCATATATTTGTATGGAGTGGAGTTTGCAAGTGAAAAGAATCTTTGTGTTCCCAACAAGCTAGGTGAAGGACGGCTTTCACCCACACATATCTCTCAGAACTGAGCATTTGGAGAGACGTTCGTTCATCTAGCACAAAGAGAACGGGTTGCAGGAGAAACTTTTACTCTGGTTTCTCAGTCTGTTTCCTAGTGCCGGTTTGAAGTACCTGCAGTTTGCACTGTAAAACCGAGTTGGAGCTAGTACCTCCCCATATATATGTATGGAGTGGAGTTTGCAACTGAAAAGAAACTTTGTGTTCCCAACAAGTTAGGTGAAAGACGGCTTTCACACACACTTATCTCTCAGAACTGAGCATGTGGAGAGACGTTCGTTCATCTAGCACAAATGGAACGGGTTGCAGGAGAAACTTTTCTCTGGTTTCTCAGTCTGTTTCCTAGTGCCGGTTTGAAATTCCTGCAGTTTGCACTGTAAATCCGAGTTGGAGTTAGTACCTCCCCATATATTTGTATGGAGTGGATTTTGTAAGTGAAAAGAATCTTTGTGTTCCCAACAAGCTAGGTGAAGGACGGCTTTCACCCACACATATCTCTCAGAACTGAGCATTTGGAAAGACGTTCGTTCATCTAGCACAAAGGGAACGGGTTGCAGGAGAAACTTTTACTCTGGTTTCTCAGTCTGTTTCCTAGTGCCGGTTTGAAGTTCCTGCAGTTTTCACTGTAAAACCGACTTGGAGCTAGTACCTCCCCATATATATGTATGGAGTGGATTTTGCAACTGAAAAGAAACTTTGTGTTCCCAAAAAGCTAGGTGAAGGCCGGCTTTCACAGACACTTATCTCTCAGAACTGAGCATGTGGAGAGACGTTCGTTCATCTAGCACAAATGGAACGGTTTGCAGGAGTAACTTTTACTCTGGTTTCTCAGTCTGTTTCCTAGTGCCGGTTTGAAATTCCTGCAGTTTTCACTGTAAAACCGAGTTGGAGCAAGTACCTCCCCATATATATGTATGGAGTGGATTTTAAACTGAAAAGAAACTTTGTGTTCAAAAAAAGCTAGGTGAAGTAGGCTTTCACACACACTTATCTCTCAGAACTGAGCATGTGGAGAGACGTTCGTTCATCTAACAAAAAGGGAACGGGTTGCCGGGGAAACTTTTATTCTGGATTCTCAGTCTGTTTCCTAGTGCCGGTTTGAAGTTCCTGCAGTTTGCACTGTAAAAGCGAGTTGGAGCTAGTACCTCACCTTATATATGTATGGTGTGGAGTTTGCAAGTGAAAAGAAACTTTGTGTTCCCAACAAGCTAGGTGAAGGACGGCTTTCACCCACACTTATCTCTCAGAACTGAGCATGTGGAGAGACGTTCGTTCATCTAGCACAAAGGGAACGGGTTGCAGGAGAAACTTTTACTCTGGTTTCTCAGTCTGTTTCCTAGTGCCGGTTTGAAGTTCCTGCAGTATTCACTGTAAAACCGAGTTGGAGCTAGTACCTCCCCATATAAATGTATGGAGTGGAGTTTGCAAGTGAAAAGATACTTTGTGTTCCCAACAAGCTAGGTGAAGGACGGCTTTCACCCACACTTATCTCTCAGAACTGAGCATGTGGAGAGACGTTCGTTCATCTAGCACAAAGAGAACGGGTTGCAGGAGAAACTTTTACTCTGGTTTCTCAATCTGTTTCCTAGTGCCGGTTTGAAGTACCTGCAGTTTGCACTGTAAAACCGAGTTGGAGCTAGTACCTCCCCATATATATGTATGGAGTGGAGTTTGCAACTGAAAAGAATCTTTGTGTTCCCAACAAGTTAGGTGAAGGACGGCATTCACACACACTTATCTCTCAGAACTGAGCATGTGGAGAGACGTTCGTTCATCTAGCACAAAGGAACGGTTTGCAGGAGAAACTTTTACTCTGGTTTCTCAGTCTGTTTCCTAGTGCCGGTTTGAAATTCCTGCAGTTTGCACTGTAAATCCGAGTTCGAGCTAGTATCTCCCCATATATTTGTATGGAGTGGAGTTTGCAAGTGAAAAGAATCTTTGTGTTCCCAACAAGCTAGGTGAAGGACGGCTTTCACCCACACATATCTCTCAGAACTGAGCATTTGGAGAGACGTTCGTTCATCTAGCACAAAGAGAACGGGTTGCAGGAGAAACTTTTACTCTGGTTTCTCAGTCTGTTTCCTAGTGCCGGTTTGAAGTACCTGCAGTTTGCACTGTAAAACCGAGTTGGAGCTAGTACCTCCCCATATATATGTATGGAGTGGAGTTTGCAACTGAAAAGAAACTTTGTGTTCCCAACAAGTTAGGTGAAAGACGGCTTTCACACACAATATCTCTCAGAACTGAGCATGTGGAGAGACGTTCGTTCATCTAGCACAAATGGAACGGGTTGCAGGAGAAACTTTTACTCTGGTTTCTCAGTCTGTTTCCTAGTGCCGGTTTGAAATTCCTGTAGTTTGCACTGAAAAACAGATTTGGAGCTAGTACCTCCCCATATATTTGTATGGAGTGGATTTTGTAAGTGAAAAGAATCTTTGTGTTCCCAACAAGCTAGGTGAAGGACGGCTTTCACACACACTTATCTCTCAGAACTGAGCATGTGGAGAGACGTTCGTTCATCTAGCACAAAGGGAACGGGTTGCAGGAGTAACTTTTACTCTGGTTTCTCAGTCTGTTTCCTAGTGCCGGTTTGAAATTCCTGCAGTTTTCACTGTAAAACCGAGTTGGAGCAAGTACCTCCCCATATATATGTATGGAGTGGATTTTAAACTGAAAAGAAACTTTGTGTTCAAAAAAAGCTAGGTGAAGTAGGCTTTCACACACACTTATCTCTCAGAACTGAGCATGTGGAGAGACGTTCGTTCATCTAACAAAAAGGGAACGGGTTGCCGGGGAAACTTTTATTCTGGATTCTCAGTCTGTTTCCTAGTGCCGGTTTGAAGTTCCTGCAGTTTGCACTGTAAAACCGAGTTGGAGCTAGTACCTCCCCTTATATATGTATGGTGTGGAGTTTGCAAGTGAAAAGAAACTTTGTGTTCCAAACAAGCTAGGTGAAGGACGGCTTTCACCCACACTTATCTCTCAGAACTGAACATGTGGAGAGACGTTCGTTCATCTAGCACAAAGGGAACGGGTTGCAGGAGAAACTTTTACTCTGGTTTCTCAGTCTGTTTCCTAGTGCCGGTTTGAAGTTCCTGCAGTATTCACTGTAAAACCGAGTTGGAGCTAGTACCTCCCCATATAAATGTATGGAGTGGAGTTTGCAAGTGAAAAGAAACTTTGTGTTCCCAACAAGCTAGGTGAAGGACGGCTTTCACCCACACTTATCTCTCAGAACTGAGCATGTGGAGAGACGTTCGTTCATCTAGCACAAAGGGAACGGGTTGCAGGAGAAACTTTTACTCTGGTTTCTCAGTCTGTTTCCTAGTGCCGGTTGGAAGTTCCTGCAGTTTTCACTGTAAAACCGAGTTGGAGATAGTACCTCCCCATATATATGTATGGAGTGGAGTTTGCAAGTGAAAAGAAACTTTGTGTTCCCAACAAGCTAGGTGAAGGACGTTTTCACACCCACTAATCTCTCAGAACTGAGCATGTTGAGAGACGTTCGTTCATCTAGCACAAAGTGAACGGGTTGCAGGAGAAACTTTTACTCTGGTTTCACAGTCTGTATCCTAGTGCCGGTTTGAAGTTCCTGCAGTTTGCACTGTAAAACCGTGTTGGAGCTAGTACCTCCCGACATATGTGTATGGAGTGGATTTTGCAAGTGAAAAGAAACTTTGTGTTCCCAAATAGCTAGGTGAAGGAGGCTTTCACACACACTTATCTCTCAGAACTGAGCATGTGGAGAGACATTCGTTCATCTAACAAAAAGGGAACGGGTTGCAGGGGAAACTTTATTCTGGTTTCTCAGTCTGTTTCCTAGTGCCGGTTTGAAGTTCCTGCAGTTTTCACTGTAAAACCGAGTTGGAGCTAGTACCTCCCCATATATATGTATGGAGTGGATTTTAAACTGAAAAGAAACTTTGTGATCAAAAAAAGCTAGGTGAAGTAGGCTTTCACACACACTTATATCTCAGAAATGAGCATGTGGAGAGACGTTCGTTCATCTAACAAAAAGGGAACGGGTTGCAGGGGAAACTTTTATTCTGGTTTCTCAGTCTGTTTCCTAGTGCCGGTTTGAAGTTCCTGCAGTTTGCACTGTAAAACCGAGTTGGAACTAGTACCTCCCCATATATATGTATGGAGTGGAGTTTGCAAGTGAAAAGAAACTTTGTGTTCCCAACAAGCTAGTTGAAGGACGGCTTTCACCCACACTTATCTCTCAGAACTGAGCATGTGGAGAGACGTTCGTTCATCTAGCACAAAGGGAACGGGTTGAAGGAGAAACTTTTACTCTGGTTTCTCAGTCTGTTTCCTAGTGCCGGTTTGAAATTCCTGCAGTTTGCACTGTAAATCCGAGTTCGAGCTAGTATCTCCCCATATATTTGTATGGAGTGGAGTTTGCAAGTGAAAAGAATCTTTGTGTTCCCAACAAGCTAGGTGAAGGACGGCTTTCACCCACACATATCTCTCAGAACTGAGCATTTGGAGAGACGTTCGTTCATCTAGCACAAAGAGAACGGGTTGCAGGAGAAACTTTTACTCTGGATTCTCAGTCTGTTTCCTAGTGCCGGTTTGAAGTACCTGCAGTTTGCACTGTAAAACCGAGTTGGAGCTAGTACCTCCCCATATATATGTATGGAGTGGAGTTTGCAACTGAAAAGAAACTTTGTGTTCCCAACAAGTTAGGTGAAAGACGGCTTTCACACACACTTATCTCTCAGAACTGAGCATGTGGAGAGACGTTCGTTCATCTAGCACAAATGGAACGGTTTGAAGGAGAAACTTTTACTCTGGTTTCTCAGTCTGTTTCCTAGTGCCGGTTTGAAATTCCTGCAGTTTGCACTGTAAATCCGAGTTGGAGTTAGTACCTCCCCATATATTTGTATGGAGTGGATTTTGTAAGTGAAAAGAATCTTTGTGTTCCCAACAAGCTAGGTGAAGGACGGCTTTCACCCACACATATCTCTCAGAACTGAGCATTTGGAGAGACGTTCGTTCATCTAGCACAAAGGGAACGTGTTGCAGGAGAAACTTTTACTCTGGTTTCTCAGTCTGTTTCCTAGTGCCGGTTTGAAGTTCCTGCAGTTTTCACTGTAAAACCGACTTGGAGCTAGTACCTCCCCATATATATGTAAGGAGTGGATTTTGCAACTGAAAAGAAACTTTGTGTTCCCAAAAAGCTAGGTGAAGGACGGCTTTCACACACACTTATCTCTCAGAACTGAGCATGTGGAGAGACGTTCGTTCATCTAGCACAAATGGAACGGGTTGCAGGAGTAACTTTTACTCTGGTTTCTCAGTCTGTTTCCTAGTGCCGGTTTGAAATTCCTGCAGTTATCACTGTAAAACCGAGTTGGAGCAAGTACCTCCCCATATATATGTATGGAGTGGATTTTAAACTGAAAAGAAACTTTGTGTTCAAAAAAAGCTAGGTGAAGTAGGCTTTCACACACACTTATCTCTCAGAACTGAGCATGTGGAGAGACGTTCGTTCATCTAACAAAAAGGGAACGGGTTGCCGGGGAAACTTTTATTCTGGATTCTCAGTCTGTTTCCTAGTGCCGGTTTGAAGTTCCTGCAGTTTGCACTGTAAAACCGAGTTGGAGCTATTACCACCCCTTATATATGTATGGTGTGGAGTTTGCAAGTGAAAAGAAACTTTGTGTTCCCAACAAGCTAGGTGAAGGACGGCTTTCACCCACACTTATCTCTCAGAACTGAGCATGTGGAGAGACGTTCGTTCATCTAGCACAAAGGGAACGGGTTGCAGGAGAAACATTTACTCTGGTTTCTCAGTCTGTTTCCTAGTGCCGGTTTGAAGTTCCTGCAGTTTTCACTGTAAAACCGAGTTGGAGCTAGTACCTCCCCATATAAATGTATGGAGTGGAGTTTGCAAGTGAAAAGAAACTTTGTGATCCCAACAAGCGAGGTGAAGGACGGCTTTCACCCACACTTATCTCTCAGAACTGAGCATGTGGAGAGACGTTCGTTCATCTAGCACAAAGGGAACGGGTTGCAGGAGAAACTTTTACTCTGGTTTCTCAGTCTGTTTCCTAGTGCCGGTTGGAAGTTCCTGCAGTTTTCACTGTAAAACCGAGTTGGAGATAGTACCTCCCCATATATATGTATGGAGTGGAGTTTGCAAGTGAAAAGAAACTTTGTGTTCCCAACAAGCTAGGTGAAGGACGTTTTCACACCCACTAATCTCTCAGAACTGAGCATGTTGAGAGACGTTCGTTCATCTAGCACAAAGTGAACGGGTTGCAGGAGAAACTTTTACTCTGGTTTCACAGTCTGTATCCTAGTGCCGGTTTGAAGTTCCTGCAGTTTGCACTGTAAAACCGTGTTGGAGCTAGTACCTCCCGACATATGTGTATGGAGTGGATTTTGCAAGTGAAAAGAAACTTTGTGTTCCCAAATAGCTAGGTGAAGGAGGCTTTCACACACACTTATCTCTCAGAACTGAGCATGTGGAGAGACATTCGTTCATCTAACAAAAAGGGAACGGGTTGCAGGGGAAACTTTTATTCTGGTTTCTCAGTCTGTTTCCTAGTGCCGGTTTGAAGTTCCTGCAGTTTTCACTGTAAAACCGAGTTGGAGCTAGTACCTCCCCATATATATGTATGGAGTGGATTTTAAACTGAAAAGAAACTTTGTGATCAAAAAAATCTAGGTGAAGTAGGCTTTCACACACACTTATATCTCAGAAATGAGCATGTGGAGAGACGTTCGTTCATCTAACAAAAAGGGAACGGGTTGCAGGGGAAACTTTTATTCTGGTTTCTCAGTCTGTTTCCTAGTGCCGGTTTGAAGTTCCTGCAGTTTGCACTGTAAAACCGAGTTGGAACTAGTACCTCCCCATATATATGTATGGAGTGGAGTTTGCAAGTGAAAAGAAACTTTGTGTTCCCAACAAGCTAGTTGAAGGACGGCTTTCACCCACACTTATCTCTCAGAACTGAGCATGTGGAGAGACGTTCGTTCATCTAGCACAAAGGGAACGGGTTGAAGGAGAAACTTTTACTCTGGTTTCTCAGTCTGTTTCCTAGTGCCGGTTTGAAATTCCTGCAGTTTGCACTGTAAATCCGAGTTCGAGCTAGTATCTCCCCATATATTTGTATGGAGTGGAGTTTGCAAGTGAAAAGAATCTTTGTGTTCCCAACAAGCTAGGTGAAGGACGGCTTTCACCCACACATATCTCTCAGAACTGAGCATTTGGAGAGACGTTCGTTCATCTAGCACAAAGAGAACGGGTTGCAGGAGAAACTTTTACTCTGGATTCTCAGTCTGTTTCCTAGTGCCGGTTTGAAGTACCTGCAGTTTGCACTGTAAAACCGAGTTGGAGCTAGTACCTCCCCATATATATGTATGGAGTGGAGTTTGCAACTGAAAAGAAACTTTGTGTTCCCAACAAGTTAGGTGAAAGACGGCTTTCACACACACTTATCTCTCAGAACTGAGCATGTGGAGAGACGTTCGTTCATCTAGCACAAATGGAACGGTTTGAAGGAGAAACTTTTACTCTGGTTTCTCAGTCTGTTTCCTAGTGCCGGTTTGAAATTCCTGCAGTTTGCACTGTAAATCCGAGTTGGAGTTAGTACCTCCCCATATATTTGTATGGAGTGGATTTTGTAAGTGAAAAGAATCTTTGTGTTCCCAACAAGCTAGGTGAAGGACGGCTTTCACCCACACATATCTCTCAGAACTGAGCATTTGGAGAGACGTTCGTTCATCTAGCACAAAGGGAACGTGTTGCAGGAGAAACTTTTACTCTGGTTTCTCAGTCTGTTTCCTAGTGCCGGTTTGAAGTTCCTGCAGTTTTCACTGTAAAACCGACTTGGAGCTAGTACCTCCCCATATATATGTAAGGAGTGGATTTTGCAACTGAAAAGAAACTTTGTGTTCCCAAAAAGCTAGGTGAAGGACGGCTTTCACACACACTTATCTCTCAGAACTGAGCATGTGGAGAGACGTTCGTTCATCTAGCACAAATGGAACGGGTTGCAGGAGTAACTTTTACTCTGGTTTCTCAGTCTGTTTCCTAGTGCCGGTTTGAAATTCCTGCAGTTATCACTGTAAAACCGAGTTGGAGCAAGTACCTCCCCATATATATGTATGGAGTGGATTTTAAACTGAAAAGAAACTTTGTGTTCAAAAAAAGCTAGGTGAAGTAGGCTTTCACACACACTTATCTCTCAGAACTGAGCATGTGGAGAGACGTTCGTTCATCTAACAAAAAGGGAACGGGTTGCCGGGGAAACTTTTATTCTGGATTCTCAGTCTGTTTCCTAGTGCCGGTATGAAGTTCCTGCAGTTTGCACTGTAAAACCGAGTTGGAGCTATTACCTCCCCTTATATATGTATGGTGTGGAGTTTGCAAGTGAAAAGAAACTTTGTGTTCCCAACAAGCTAGGTGAAGGACGGCTTTCACCCACACTTATCTCTCAGAACTGAGCATGTGGAGAGACGTTCGTTCATCTAGCACAAAGGGAACGGGTTGCAGGAGAAACATTTACTCTGGTTTCTCAGTCTGTTTCCTAGTGCCGGTTTGAAGTTCCTGCAGTTTTCACTGTAAAACCGAGTTGGAGCTAGTACCTCCCCATATAAATGTATGGAGTGGAGTTTGCAAGTGAAAAGAAACTTTGTGATCCCAACAAGCGAGGTGAAGGACGGCTTTCACACACACTTATCTCTCAGAACTGAGCATGTGGAGAGACGTTAGTTCATCTAGCACAAAGGGAACGGGTTGCAGGAGAAACTTTTACTCTGGATTCTCAGTCTGTTTCCTAGTGCCGGTTTGACGTTCCTGCAGTTTGCACTGTAAAACCGAGTTGGTACTAGTACCTACCCATATATATGTATGGAGTGGAGTTTGCAAGTGAAAAGAAACTTTGTGTTCCCAACAAGCTAGGTGAAGGACGGCTTTCACCCACACTTATCTCTCAGAACTGAGCATGTGGAGAGACGTTCGTTCATCTAGCACAAAGAGAACGGGTTGCAGGAGAAACTTTTACTCTGGTTTCTCAGTCTGTTTCCTAGTGCCGGTTTGAAATTCCTGCAGTTTGCACTGTAAATCCGAGTTGGAGTTAGTACCTCCCCATATATTTGTATGGAGTGGATTTTGTAAGTGAAAAGAATCTTTGTGTTCCCAACAAGCTAGGTGAAGGACGGCTTTCACCCACACATATCTCTCAGAACTGAGCATTTGGAGAGACGTTCGTTCATCTAGCACAAAGGGAACGGGTTGCAGGAGAAACTTTTACTCTGGTTTCTCAGTCTGTTTCCTAGTGCCGGTTTGAAGTTCCTGCAGTTTTCACTGTAAAACCGACTTGGAGCTAGTTCCTCCCCATATATATGTATGGAGTGGATTTTGCAACTGAAAAGAAACTTTGTGTTCCCAAAAAGCTAGGTGAAGGACGGCTTTCACACACACTTATCTCTCAGAACTGAGCATGTGGAGAGACGTTCGTTCATCTAGCACAAATGGAACGGGTTGCAGGAGTAACTTTTACTCTGGTTTCTCAGTCTGTTTCCTAGTGCCGGTTTGAAATTCCTGCAGTTTTCACTGTAAAACCGAGTTGGAGCAAGTACCTCCCCATATATATGTATGGAGTGGATTTTAAACTGAAAAGAAACTTTGTGTTCAAAAAAAGCTAGGTGAAGTAGGCTTTCACACACACTTATCTCTCAGAACTGAGCATGTGGAGAGACGTTCGTTCATCTAACAAAAAGGGAATGGGTTGCCGGGGAAACTTTTATTCTGGATTCTCAGTCTGTTTCCTAGTGCCGGTTTGAAGTTCCTGCAGTTTGCACTGTAAAACCGAGTTGGAGCTAGTACCTCCCCTTATATATGTATGGTGTGGAGTTTGCAAGTGAAAAGAAACTTTGTGTTCCCAACAAGCTAGGTGAAGGACGGCTTTCACCCACACTTATCTCTCAGAACTGAGCATGTGGAGAGACGTTCGTTCATCTAGCACAAAGGGAACGGGTTGCAGGAGAAACTTTTACTCTGGTTTCTCAGTCTGTTTCCTAGTGCCGGTTTGAAGTTCCTGCAGTATTCACTGTAAAACCGAGTTGGAGCTAGTACCTCCCCATATAAATGTATGGAGTGGAGTTTGCAAGTGAAAAGATACTTTGTGTTCCCAACAAGCTAGGTGAAGGACGGCTTTCACCCACACTTATCTCTCAAAACTGAGCATGTGGAGAGACGTTCGTTCATCTAGCACAAAGAGAACGGGTTGCAGGAGAAACTTTTACTCTGGTTTCTCAATCTGTTTCCTAGTGCCGGTTTGAAGTTCCTGCAGTTTGCACTGTAAAACCGAGTTGGAGCTAGTACCTCCCCATATATATGTATGGAGTGGAGTTTGCAACTGAAAAGAATCTTTGTGTTCCCAACAAGTTAGGTGAAGGACGGCTTTCACACACACTTATCTCTCAGAACTGAGCATGTGGAGAGACGTTCGTTCATCTAGCACAAATGGAACGGGTTGCAGGAGTAACTTTTACTCTGGTTTCTCAGTCTGTTTCCTAGTGCCGGTTTGAAATTCCTGCAGTTTTCACTGTAAAACCGAGTTGGAGCAAGTACCTCCCCATATATATGTATGGAGTGGATTTTAAACTGAAAAGAAACTTTGTGATCAAAAAAAGCTAGGTGAAGTAGGCTTTCACACACACTTATCTCTCAGAACTGAGCATGTGGAGAGACGTTCGTTCATCTAACAAAAAGGGAACGGGTTGCCGGGGAAACTTTTATTCTGGATTCTCAGTCTGTTTCCTAGTGCCGGTTTGAAGTTCCTGCAGTATTCACTGTAAAACCGAGTTGGAGCTAGTACCTCCCCATATAAATGTATGGAGTGGAGTTTGCAAGTGAAAAGATACTTTGTGTTCCCAACAAGCTAGGTGAAGGACGGCTTTCACCCACACTTATCTCTCAAAACTGAGCATGTGGAGAGACGTTCGTTCATCTAGCACAAAGAGAACGGGTTGCAGGAGAAACTTTTACTCTCGTTTCTCAATCTGTTTCCTAGTGCCGGTTTGAAGTACCTGCAGTTTGCACTGTAAAACCGAGTTGGAGCTAGTACCTCCCCATATATATGTATGGAGTGGAGTTTGCAACTGAAAAGAATCTTTGTGTTCCCAACAAGTTAGGTGAAGGACGGCTTTCACACACACTTATCTCTCAGAACTGAGCATGTGGAGAGACGTTCGTTCATCTAGCACAAAGGAACGGTTTGCAGGAGAAACTTTTACTCTGGTTTCTCAGTCTGTTTCCTAGTGCCGGTTTGAAATTCCTGCAGTTTGCACTGTAAATCCGAGTTCGAGCTAGTATCTCCCCATATATTTGTATGGAGTGGAGTTTGCAAGTGAAAAGAATCTTTGTGTTCCCAACAAGCTAGGTGAAGGACGGCTTTCACCCACACATATCTCTCAGAACTGAGCATTTGGAGAGACGTTCTTTCATCTAGCACAAAGAGAACGGGTTGCAGGAGAAACTTTTACTCTGGTTTCTCAGTCTGTTTCCTAGTGCCGGTTTGAAGTACCTGCAGTTTGCACTGTAAAACCGAGTTGGAGCTAGTACCTCCCCATATATAAATATGGAGTGGAGTTTGCAACTGAAAAGAAACTTTGTGTTCCCAACAAGTTAGGTGAAAGACGGCTTTCACACACACTTATCTCTCAGAACTGAGCATGTGGAGAGACGTTCGTTCATCTAGCACAAATGGAACGGGTTGCAGGAGAAACTTTTACTCTGGTTTCTCAGTCTGTTTCCTAGTGCCGGTTTGAAATTCCTGCAGTTTTCACTGTAAAACCGAGTTGGAGCAAGTACCTCCCCATATATATGTATGGAGTGGATTTTAAACTGAAAAGAAACTTTGTGTTCAAAAAAAGCTAGGTGAAGTAGGCTTTCACACACACTTATCTCTCAGAACTGAGCATGTGGAGAGACGTTCGTTCATCTAACAAAAAGGGAATGGGTTGCCGGGGAAACTTTTATTCTGGATTCTCAGTCTGTTTCCTAGTGCCGGTTTGAAGTTCCTGCAGTTTGCACTGTAAAACCGAGTTGGAGCTAGTACCTCCCCTTATATATGTATGGTGTGGAGTTTGCAAGTGAAAAGAAACTTTGTGTTCCCAACAAGCTAGGTGAAGGACGGCTTTCACCCACACTTATCTCTCAGAACTGAGCATGTGGAGAGACGTTCGTTCATCTAGCACAAAGGGAACGGGTTGCAGGAGAAACTTTTACTCTGGTTTCTCAGTCTGTTTCCTAGTGCCGGTTTGAAGTTCCTGCAGTATTCACTGTAAAACCGAGTTGGAGCTAGTACCTCCCCATATAAATGTATGGAGTGGAGTTTGCAAGTGAAAAGATACTTTGTGTTCCCAACAAGCTAGGTGAAGGACGGCTTTCACCCACACTTATCTCTCAAAACTGAGCATGTGGAGAGACGTTCGTTCATCTAGCACAAAGAGAACGGGTTGCAGGAGAAACTTTTACTCTGGTTTCTCAATCTGTTTCCTAGTGCCGGTTTGAAGTTCCTGCAGTTTGCACTGTAAAACCGAGTTGGAGCTAGTACCTCCCCATATATATGTATGGAGTGGAGTTTGCAACTGAAAAGAATCTTTGTGTTCCCAACAAGTTAGGTGAAGGACGGCTTTCACACACACTTATCTCTCAGAACTGAGCATGTGGAGAGACGTTCGTTCATCTAGCACAAATGGAACGGGTTGCAGGAGTAACTTTTACTCTGGTTTCTCAGTCTGTTTCCTAGTGCCGGTTTGAAATTCCTGCAGTTTTCACTGTAAAACCGAGTTGGAGCAAGTACCTCCCCATATATATGTATGGAGTGGATTTTAAACTGAAAAGAAACTTTGTGATCAAAAAAAGCTAGGTGAAGTAGGCTTTCACACACACTTATCTCTCAGAACTGAGCATGTGGAGAGACGTTCGTTCATCTAACAAAAAGGGAACGGGTTGCCGGGGAAACTTTTATTCTGGATTCTCAGTCTGTTTCCTAGTGCCGGTTTGAAGTTCCTGCAGTATTCACTGTAAAACCGAGTTGGAGCTAGTACCTCCCCATATAAATGTATGGAGTGGAGTTTGCAAGTGAAAAGATACTTTGTGTTCCCAACAAGCTAGGTGAAGGACGGCTTTCACCCACACTTATCTCTCAAAACTGAGCATGTGGAGAGACGTTCGTTCATCTAGCACAAAGAGAACGGGTTGCAGGAGAAACTTTTACTCTCGTTTCTCAATCTGTTTCCTAGTGCCGGTTTGAAGTACCTGCAGTTTGCACTGTAAAACCGAGTTGGAGCTAGTACCTCCCCATATATATGTATGGAGTGGAGTTTGCAACTGAAAAGAATCTTTGTGTTCCCAACAAGTTAGGTGAAGGACGGCTTTCACACACACTTATCTCTCAGAACTGAGCATGTGGAGAGACGTTCGTTCATCTAGCACAAAGGAACGGTTTGCAGGAGAAACTTTTACTCTGGTTTCTCAGTCTGTTTCCTAGTGCCGGTTTGAAATTCCTGCAGTTTGCACTGTAAATCCGAGTTCGAGCTAGTATCTCCCCATATATTTGTATGGAGTGGAGTTTGCAAGTGAAAAGAATCTTTGTGTTCCCAACAAGCTAGGTGAAGGACGGTTTCACCCACACATATCTCTCAGAACTGAGCATTTGGAGAGACGTTCTTTCATCTAGCACAAAGAGAACGGGTTGCAGGAGAAACTTTTACTCTGGTTTCTCAGTCTGTTTCCTAGTGCCGGTTTGAAGTACCTGCAGTTTGCACTGTAAAACCGAGTTGGAGCTAGTACCTCCCCATATATAAATATGGAGTGGAGTTTGCAACTGAAAAGAAACTTTGTGTTCCCAACAAGTTAGGTGAAAGACGGCTTTCACACACACTTATCTCTCAGAACTGAGCATGTGGAGAGACGTTCGTTCATCTAGCACAAATGGAACGGGTTGCAGGAGAAACTTTTACTCTGGTTTCTCAGTCTGTTTCCTAGTGCCGGTTTGAAATTTCTGCAGTTTGCACTGTAAATCCGAGTTGGAGTTAGTACCTCCCCATATATTTGTATGGAGTGGATTTTGTAAGTGAAAAGAATCTTTGTGTTCCCAACAAGCTAGGTGAAGGACGGCTTTCACCCACACATATCTCTCAGAACTGAGCATTTGGAGAGACGTTCGTTCATCTAGCACAAAGGGAACGGGTTGCAGGAGAAACTTTTACTCTGGTTTCTCAGTCTGTTTCCTAGTGCCGGTTTGAAGTTCCTGCAGTTTTCACTGTAAAACCGACTTGGAGCTAGTACCTCCCCATATATATGTATGGAGTGGATTTTGCAACTGAAAAGAAACTTTGTGTTCCCAAAAAGCTAGGTGAAGGACGGCTTTCACACACACTTATCTCTCAGAACTGAGCATGTGGAGAGACGTTCGTTCATCTAGCACAAAGGGAACGGGTTGCAGGAGTAACTTTTACTCTGGTTTCTCAGTCTGTTTCCTAGTGCCGGTTTGAAATTCCTGCAGTTTTCACTGTAAAACCGAGTTGGAGCAAGTACCTCCCCATATATATGTATGGAGTGGATTTTAAACTGAAAAGAAACTTTGTGTTCAAAAAAAGCTAGGTGAAGTAGGCTTTCACACACACTTATCTCTCAGAACTGAGCATGTGGAGAGACGTTCGTTCATCTAACAAAAAGGGAACGGGTTGCCGGGGAAACTTTTATTCTGGATTCTCAGTCTGTTTCCTAGTGCCGGTTTGAAGTTCCTGCAGTTTGCACTGTAAAACCGAGTTGGAGCTAGTACCTCCCCTTATATATGTATGGTGTGGAGTTTGCAAGTGAAAAGAAACTTTGTGTTCCCAACAAGCTAGGTGAAGGACGGCTTTCACCCACACTTATCTCTCAGAACTGAGCATGTGGAGAGACGTTCGTTCATCTAGCACAAAGGGAACGGGTTGCAGGAGAAACTTTTACTCTGGTTTCTCAGTCTGTTTCCTAGTGCCGGTTTGAAGTTCCTGCAGTATTCACTGTAAAACCGAGTTGGAGCTAGTACCTCCCCATATAAATGTATGGAGTGGAGTTTGCAAGTGAAAAGAAACTTTGTGTTCCCAACAAGCTAGGTGAAGGACGGCTTTCACCCACACTTATCTCTCAGAACTGAGCATGTGGAGAGACGTTCGTTCATCTAGCACAAAGAGAACGGGTTGCAGGAGAAACTTTTACTCTGGTTTCTCAATCTGTTTCCTAGTGCCGGTTTGAAGTACCTGCAGTTTGCACTGTAAAACCGAGTTGGAGCTAGTACCTCCCCATATATATGTATGGAGTGGAGTTTGCAACTGAAAAGAATCTTTGTGTTCCCAACAAGTTAGGTGAAGGACGGCTTTCACACACACTTATCTCTCAGAACTGAGCATGTGGAGAGACGTTCGTTCATCTAGCACAAAGGGAACGGGTTGCAGGAGTAACTTTTACTCTGGTTTCTCAGTCTGTTTCCTAGTGCCGGTTTGAAATTCCTGCAGTTTTCACTGTAAAACCGAGTTGGAGCAAGTACCTCCCCATATATATGTATGGAGTGGATTTTAAACTGAAAAGAAACTTTGGTTTCAAAAAAAGCTAGGTGAAGTAGGCTTTCACACACACATATCTCTCCGAACTGAGCATGTGGAGAGACGTTCGTTCATCTAACAAAAAGGGAACGGGTTGCCGGGGAAACTTTTATTCTGGATTCTCAGTCTGTTTCCTAGTGCCGGTTTGAAGTTCCTGCAGTTTGCACTGTAAAACCGACTTGGAGCTAGTACCTCCCCTTATATATGTATGGTGTGGGGTTTGCAAGTGAAAAGAAACTTTGTGTTCCCAACAAGCTAGGTGAAGGACGGCTTTCACCCACACTTATCTCTCAGAACTGAGCATGTGGAGAGACGTTCGTTCATCTAGCACAAAGGGAACGTGTTGCAGGAGAAACTTTTACTCTGGTTTCTCAGTCTGTTTCCTAGTGCCGGTTTGAAGTTCCTGCAGTTTTCACTGTAAAACCGAGTTGGAGCTAGTATCTCCCCATATAAATGTATGGAGTGGAGTTTGCAAGTGAAAAGAAACTTTGTGTTCCCAACAAGCTAGGTGAAGGACGGCTTTCACCCACACTTATCTCTCAGAACTGAGCATGTGGAGAGACGTTCGTTCATCTAGCACAAAGAGAACGGGTTGCAGGAGAAACTTTTACTCTGGTTTCTCAATCTGTTTCCTAGTGCCGGTTTGAAGTACCTGCAGTTTGCACTGTAAAACCGAGTTGGAGCTAGTACCTCCCCATATATATGTATGGAGTGGAGTTTGCAACTGAAAAGAATCTTTGTGTTCCCAACAAGTTAGGTGAAGGACGGCTTTCACCCACACTTATCTCTCAGAACTGAGCATGTGGAGAGACGTTCGTTCATCTAGCACAAAGGGAACGGGTTGCAGGAGAAACTTTTACTCTGGTTTCTCAGTCTGTTTCCTAGTGCCGGTTTGAAATTCCTGCAGTTTGCACTGTAAATCCGATTTGGAGCTAGTACCTCCCCATATATTTGTATGGAGTGGAGTTTGCAAGTGAAAATAATCTTTGTGTTCCCAACAAGCTAGGTGAAGGACGGCTTTCACCCACACATATCTCTCAGAACTGAGCATTTGGAGATACGTTCGTTCATCTAGCACAAAGAGAACGGGTTGCAGGAGAAACTTTTACTCTGGTTTCTCAGTCTGTTTCCTAGTGCCGGTTTGAAGTACCTGCAGTTTGCACTGTAAAACCGAGTTGGAGCTAGTACCTCCCCATATATATGTATGGAGTGGAGTTTGCAACTGAAAAGAAACTTTGTGTTCCCAACAAGTTAGGTGAAAGACGGCTTTCACACACACTTATCTCTCAGAACTGAGCATGTGGAGAGACGTTCGTTCATCTAGCACAAATGGAACGGGTTGCAGGAGAAACTTTTACTCTGGTTTCTCAGTCTGTTTCCTAGTGCCGGTTTGAAATTCCTGCAGTTTGCACAGTAAATCCGAGTTGGAGTTAGTACCTCCCCATATATTTCTATGGAGTGGAGTTTGTAAGTGAAAAGAATCTTTGTGTTCCCAACAAGCTAGGTGAAGGACGGCTTTCACCCACACATATCTCTCAGAACTGAGCATTTGGAGAGACGTTCGTTCATCTAGCACAAATGGAACGGGTTGCAGGAGAAACTTTTACTCTGGTTTCTCAGTCTGTTTCCTAGTGCCGGTTTGAAGTTCCTGCAGTTTTCACTGTAAAACCGAGTTGGAGCTAGTACATCCCCATATAAATGTATGGAGTGGACTTTGCAAGTGAAAAGAAACTTTGTGTTCCCAACAAGCTAGGTGAAGTACGGCTTTCACACACACTTATCTCTCAGAACTGAGCATGTGGAGAGACTTTCGTTCATCTAGCACAAAGGGAACGGGTTGCAGGAGAAACTTTTACTCTGGTTTCTCAGTCTGTTTCCTAGTGCCGGTTTGAAGTTCCTGCAGTTTTCACTGTAAAACCGACTTGGAGCTAGGACCTCCCCATATATATGTATGGAGTGGATTTTGCAACTGAAAAGAAACTTTGTGTTCCCAAAAAGCTAGGTGAAGGTCGGCTTTCACACACATTTATCTCTCAGAACTGAGCATGTGGAGAGACGTTCGTTCATCTAGCACAAAGGGAACGGGTTGCAGGAGTAACTTTTACTCTGGTTTCTCAGTCTGTTTCCTAGTGCCTGTTTGAAGTTCCTGCAGTTTTCACTGTAAAACCGAGTTGGAGCTAGTACCTCCCCATATATATGTATGGAGTGGATTTAAACTGAAAAAAACTTTGTGTTCAAAAAAAGCTAGGTGAAGTAGGCTTTCACACACACTTATCTCTCAGAACTGTGCATGTGGAGAGACGTTCGTTCATCTAACAAAAAGGGAACGGGTTGCCGGGGAAACTTTTATTCTGGTTTCTCAGTCTGTTTCCTAGTGCCGGTTTGAAGTTCCTGCAGTTTGCACTGTAAAACCGAGTTGGAACTAGTACCTCCCCATATATATGTATGGAGTGGAGTTTGCAAGTGAAAAGAAACTTTGTGTTCCCAACAAGCTAGGTGAAGGACGGCTTTCACCCACACTTATCTCTCAGAAATGAGCATGTGGAGAGACGTTCGTTCATCTAGCACAAAGGGAACGGGTTGCAGGAGAAACTTTTACTCTGGTTTCTCAGTCTGTTTCCTAGTGCCGGTTTGAAGTTCCTGCAGTTTTCACTGTAAAACCGAGTTGGAACTAGTACCTCCCCATATAAATGTATGGAGTGGAGTTTGCAAGTGAAAAGAAACTTTGTGTTCCCAACAAGCTAGGTGAAGGACGGCTTTCACACACACTTATCTCTCAGAACTGAGCATGTGGAGAGATGTTAGTTCATCTAGCACAAAGGGAACGGGTTTCAGGAGAAACTTCTACTCTGGTTTCTCAGTCTGTTTCCTAGTGCCGGTTTGAAGTTCCTGCAGTTTTCTCTGTAAAACCGATCTGGTACTAGTACCTCCCCATATATATGTATGGAGTGGAGTTTGCAAGTGAAAAGAAACTTTGTGTTCCCAACAAGCTAGGTGAAGGACGGCTTTCACCCACACTTATCTCTCAGAACTGAGCATGTGGAGAGACGTTCGTTCATCTAGCACAAAGGGAACGGGTTGCAGGAGAAACTTTTACTCTGGTTTCTCAGTCTGTTTCCTAGTGCCGGTTTGAAGTTCCTGCAGTTTTCACTGTAAAACCGACTTGGAGCTAGTACCTCCCCATATATATATATGGAGTGGATTTTGCAACTGAAAAGAAACTTTGTGTTCCCAAAAAGCTAGGTGAAGGTCGGCTTTCACACACATTTATCTCTCAGAACTGAGCATGTGGAGAGACGTTCGTTCATCTAGCACAAAGGGAACGGGTTGCAGGAGTAACTTTTACTCTGGTTTCTCAGTCTGTTTCCTAGTGCCTGTTTGAAGTTCCTGCAGTTTTCACTGTAAAACCGAGTTGGAGCTAGTACCTCCCCATATATATGTATGGAGTGGATTTTAAACTGAAAAAAACTTTGTGTTCAAAAAAAGCTAGGTGAAGTAGGCTTTCACACACACTTATCACTCAGAACTGTGCATGTGGAGAGACGTTCGTTCATCTAACAAAAAGGGAACGGGTTGCCGGGGAAACTTTTATTCTGGTTTCTCAGTCTGTTTCCTAGTGCCGGTTTGAAGTTCCTGCAGTTTGCACTGTAAAACCGAGTTGGAACTAGTACCTCCCCATATATATGTATGGAGTGGAGTTTGCAAGTGAAAAGAAACTTTGTGTTCCCAACAAGCTAGGTGAAGGACGGCTTTCACCCACACTTATATCTCAGAAATGAGCATGTGGAGAGACGTTCGTTCATCTAGCACAAAGGGAACGGGTTGCAGGAGAAATTTTACTCTGGTTTCTCAGTCTGTTTCCTAGTGCCGGTTTGAAGTTCCTGCAGTTTTCACTGTAAAACCGAGTTGGAGCTAGTACCTCCCCATATAAATGTATGGAGTGGAGTTTGCAAGTGAAAAGAAACTTTGTGTTCCCAACAAGCTAGGTGAAGGACGGCTTTCACACACACTTATCTCTCAGAACTGAGCATGTGGAGAGATGTTAGTTCATCTAGCACAAAGGGAACGGGTTTCAGGAGAAACTTTTACTCTGGTTTCTCAGTCTGTTTCCTAGTGCCGGTTTGAAGTTCCTGCAGTTTTCACTGTAAAACCGATTTGGTACTAGTACCTCCCCATATATATGTATGGAGTGGAGTTTGCAAGTGAAAAGAAACTTTGTGTTCCCAACAAGCTAGGTGACTGACGGCTTAAACCCACACTTATCTCTCAGAACTGAGCATGTGGAGAGATGTTCGTTCATCTAGCACAAAGAGAACGGGTTGCAGGAGAAACTTTTACTCTGGTTTCTCAGTCTGTTTCCTAGTGCCGGTTTGAAGTACCTGCAGTTTGCACTGTAAAACTGAGTTGGAGCTAGTACCTCCCCATATATATGTATGGAGTGGAGTTTGCACGTGAAAAGAAACTTTGTGTTCCCAACAAGTTAGGTGAAGGACGGCTTTCACACACACTTATCTCTCAGAACTGAGCATGTGGAGAGACGTTCGTTCATCTAGCACAAAGGGAACGGGTTGCAGGAGAAACTTTTACTCTGGTTTCTCAGTCTGTTTCCTAGTGCCGGTTTGAAATTCCTGCAGTTTGCACTGTAAATCCGAGTTGGAGCTTGTACCTCCCCATATATTTGTGAGGAGTGGTGTTTGCAAGTGAAAAGAATCTTTGTGTTCCCAACAAGCTAGGTGAAGGACGGTTTCACCCACACATATCTCTCAGAACTGAGCATTTGGAGAGACGTTCGTTCATCTAGCAAAAAGGGAACGGGTTGCAGGAGAAACTTTTACTCTGTTTTCTCAGTCTGTTTCCTAGTGCCGGTTTGAAATTCCTGCAGTTTGCTCTGTAAATCCGAGTTGGAGCTAGTACCTCCCCATATATTTGTATGGAGTGGAGTTTGCAAGTGAAAAGAATCTTTGTGTTCCCAACAAGCTAAGTGAAGGTCGGCTTTCACCCACAAATATCTCTCAGAACTGAGCATTTGGAGAGACGTTCGTTCATCTAGCACAAAAAGAACGGGTTGCAGGAGAAACTTTTACTCTGGTTTCTCAGTCTGTTTCCTAGTGCCGGTTTGAAGTACCTGCAGTTTGCACTGTAAAACCGAGTTGGAGCTAGTACCTCCCCATATATATGTATGGAGTGGAGTTTGCAACTGAAAAGAAACTTTGTGTTCCCAAAAAGTTAGGTGAAGGACGGCTTTCACACACACTTATCTCTCAGAACTGAGCATGTGGAGAGACGTTCGTTCATCTAGCACAAAGGGAACGGGTTGCAGGAGAAACTTTTACTCTGGTTTCTCAGTCTGTTTCCTAGTGCCTGTTTGAAATTCCTGCAGTTTGCACTGTAAATCCGAGTTGGAGCTAGTACCTCCCCATATATTTGTGTGGAGTGGAGTTTGCAAGTGAAAAGAATCTTTGTGTTCCCAACAAGCTAGGTGAAGGACGGCTTTCACCCACACATATCTCTCAGAACTGAGCATTTGGAGAGACGTTCGTTCATCTAGCACAAAGGGAACGGGTTGCAGGAGAAACTTTTACTCTGGTTTCTCAGTCTGTTTCCTAGTGCTGGTTTGAAGTTCCTGCAGTTTTCACTGTAAAACCGAGTTGGAGCTAGTACCTCCCCATATAAATGTATGGAGTGGAGTTTGCAAGTGAAAAGAAACTTTGTGTTCCCAACAAGCTAGGTGAAGGACGGCTTTCACACACACTTATCTCTCAGAACTGAGCATGTGGAGAGACGTTCGTTCATCTAGCACAAATGGAACGGGTTGCAGGAGAAACTTTTACTCTGGTTTCTCAGTCTGTTTCCTAGTGCCGGTTTGAAGTTCCTGCAGTTTTCACTGTAAAACCGACTTGGAGCTAGTACCTCCCCATATATATGTATGGAGTGGATTTTGCAACTGAAAAGAAACTTTGTGTTCCCAAAAAGCTAGGTGAAGGACGGCTTTCACACACACTTATCTCTCAGAACTGAGCATGTGGAGAGACGTTCGTTCATCTAGCACAAAGGGACCGGGTTGCAAAAGTAACTTTTACTCTGGTTTCTCAGTCTGTTTCCTAGTGCCGGTTTGAAGTTCCTGCAGTTTGCACTGTAAAACCGAGTTGGAACTAGTACCTCCCCATATATATGTATGGAGTGGAGTTTGCAAGTGAAAAGAAACTTTGTGTTCCCAACAAGCTAGGTGAAGGACGGCTTTCACCCACACATATCTCTCAAAACTGAGCATTTGGAGAGACGTTCGTTCATCTAGCACAAAGGGAACGGGTTGCAGGAGAAACTTTTACTCTGGTTTCTCAGTCTGTTTCCTAGTGCTGGTTTGAAGTTCCTGCAATTTTCACTGTAAAACCGAGTTGGAGCTAGTACCTCCCCATATAAATGTATGGAGTGGAGTTTGCAAGTGAAAAGAAACTTTGTGTTCCCAACAAGCTAGGTGAAGGACGGCTTTCACACACACTTATCTCTCAGAACTGAGCATGTGGAGAGACGTTCGTTCATCTAGCACAAAGGGAAAGGGTTGCAGGAGAAACTTTTACTCTGGTTTCTCAGTCTGTTTCCTAGTGCCGGTTTGAAGTTCCTGCAGTTTTCACTGTAAAACCGACTTGGAGCTAGTACCTCCCCATATATATGTATGGAGTTTATTTTGCAACTGAAAAGAAACTTTGTGTTCCCAAAAAGCTAGGTGAAGGACGGCTTTCACACACACTTATCTCTCAGAACTGAGCATGTGGAGAGACGTTCGTTCATCTAGCACAAAGGGACCGGGTTGCAAAAGTATCTTTTACTCTGGTTTCTCAGTCTGTTTCCTAGTGCCGGTTTAAAGTTCCTGCAGTTTGCACTGTAAAATCGAGTTGGAGCTAGTACCTACCCATATATATGTATGGAGTGGAGTTTGCAAGTGAAAAGAATCTTTGTGTTCCCAACAAGCTAGGTGAAGGTCGGCTTTCACCCACACTTATCTCTCAGAACTGAGCATGTGGAGAGACGTTCGTTCATCTAGCACAAAGGGAACGGGTTGCAGGAGAAACTTTTACTCTGGTTTCTCAGTCTGTTTCCTAGTGCCGGTTTGAAATTCCTGCAGTTTGCACTGTAAATCCGAGTTGGAGCTAGTACCTTCCCATATATTTGAATGGAGTGGAGTTTGCAAGTGAAAATAATCTTTGTGTTCCCAACAAGCTAGGTGAAGGACGGCTTTCACCCACACATATCTCTCAGAACTGAGCATTTGGAGAAACGTTCGTTCATCTAGCACAAAGAGAACGGGTTGCAGGAGAAACTTTTACTCTGGTTTCTCAGTCTGTTTCCTAGTGCCTGTTTGAAGTTCCTGCAGTTTTCACTGTAAAACCGAGTTGGAGCTAGTACCTCCCCATATATATGTATGGAGTGGATTTTAAACTGAAAAAAACTTTGTGTTCAAAAAAAGCTAGGTGAAGTAGGCTTTCACACACACTTATCTCTCAGAACTGTGCATGTGGAGAGACGTTCGTTCATCTAACAAAAAGGGAACGGGTTGCCGGGGAAACTTTTATTCTGGTTTCTCAGTCTGTTTCCTAGTGCCGGTTTGAAGTTCCTGCAGTTTGCACTGTAAAACCGAGTTGGAACTAGTACCTCCCCATATATATGTATGGAGTGGAGTTTGCAAGTGAAAAGAAACTTTGTGTTCCCAACAAGCTAGGTGAAGGACGGCTTTCACCCACACTTATCTCTCAGAAATGAGCATGTGGAGAGACGTTCGTTCATCTAGCACAAAGGGAACGGGTTGCAGGAGAAACTTTTACTCTGGTTTCTCAGTCTGTTTCCTAGTGCCGGTTTGAAGTTCCTGCAGTTTTCACTGTAAAACCGAGTTGGAGCTAGTACCTCCCCATATAAATGTATGGAGTGGAGTTTGCAAGTGAAAAGAAACTTTGTGTTCCCAACAAGCTAGGTGAAGGACGGCTTTCACACACACTTATCTCTCAGAACTGAGCATGTGGAGAGATGTTCGTTCATCTAGCACAAAGGGAACGGGTTTCAGGAGAAACTTTTACTCTGGTTTCTCAGTCTGTTTCCTAGTGCCGGTTTGAAGTTCCTGCAGTTTTCACTGTAAAACCGATTTGGTACTAGTACCTCCCCATATATATGTATGGAGTGGAGTTTGCAAGTGAAAAGAAACTTTGTGTTCCCAACAAGCTAGGTGAAGGACGGCTTTCACCCACACTTATCTCTCAGAACTGAGCATGTGGAGAGACGTTCGTTCATCTAGCACAAAGAGAACGGGTTGCAGGAGAAACTTTTACTCTGGTTTCTCAGTCTGTTTCCTAGTGCCGGTTTGAAGTACCTGCAGTTTGCACTGTAAAACTGAGTTGGAGCTAGTACCTCCCCATATATATGTATGGAGTGGAGTTTGCACGTGAAAAGAAACTTTGTGTTCCCAACAAGTTAGGTGAAGGACGGCTTTCACACACACTTATCTCTCAGAACTGAGCATGTGGAGAGACGTTCGTTCATCTAGCACAAAGGGAACGGGTTGCAGGAGAAACTTTTACTCTGGTTTCTCAGTCTGTTTCCTAGTGCCGGTTTGAAATTCCTGCAGTTTGCACTGTAAATCCGAGTTGGAGCTAGTACCTCCCCATATATTTGTGTGGAGTGGAGTTTGCAAGTGAAAAGAATCTTTGTGTTCCCAACAAGCTAGGTGAAGGACGGTTTCACCCACACATATCTCTCAGAACTGAGCATTTGGAGAGACGTTCGTTCATCTAGCAAAAATGGAACGGGTTGCAGGAGAAACTTTTACTCTGGTTTCTCAGTCTGTTTCCTAGTGCCGGTTTGAAATTCCTGCAGTTTGCTCTGTAAATCCGAGTTGGAGCTAGTACCTCCCCATATATTTGTATGGAGTGGAGTTTGCAAGTGAAAAGAATCTTTGTGTTCCCAACAAGCTAGGTGAAGGTCGGCTTTCACCCACACATATCTCTCAGAACTGAGCATTTGGAGAGACGTTCGTTCATCTAGCACAAAGAGAACGGGTTGCAGGAGAAACTTTTACTCTGGTTTCTCAGTCTGTTTCCTAGTGCCGGTTTGAAGTACCTGCAGTTTGCACTGTAAAACCGAGTTGGAGCTAGTACCTCCCCATATATATGTATGGAGTGGAGTTTGCAACTGAAAAGAAACTTTGTGTTCCCAACAAGCTAGGTGAAGGACGGCTTTCACCCACACTTATCTCTCAGAACTGAGCATGTGGAGAGACGTTCGTTCATCTAGCACAAAGGGAACGGGTTGCAGGAGAAACTTTTACTCTGGTTTCTCAGTCTGTTTCCTAGAGCCGGTTTGAAGTTCCTGCAGTTTTCACTGTAAAACCGAGTTGGAGCTAGTACCTCCCCATATAAATGTATGGAGTGGAGTTTGCAAGTGAAAATAAACTTTGTGTTCCCAACAAGCTAGGTGAAGGACGGCTTTCACACACATTTATCTCTCAGAACTGAGCATGTGGAGAGACGTTCGTTCATCTAGCAAAAAGGGAACGGGTTTCAGGAGAAGCTTTTACTCTGGTTTCTCAGTCTGTTTCCTAGTGCCGGTTTGAAGTTCCTGCAGTTTTCATTGTAAAACCGACTTGGAGCTAGTACCTCCCCATATATAAGTATGAAGTGGATTTTGCAACTGAAAAGAAACTTTGTGTTCCCAAAAAGCTAGGTGAAGGACGGCTTTCACACACACTTATCTCTCAGAACTGAGCATGTGGAATGACGTTCGTTCATCTAGCACAAAGGGAACGGGTTGCAGGTGTAACATTTACTCTGGTTTCTCAGTCTGTTTCCTAGTGCCGGTTTGAAGTTCCTGCAGTTTTCACTGTAAAACCGAGTTGGAGCTAGTACCTCCCCATATATATGTATGGAGTGGATTTTAAACTGAAAAGAAACTTTGTGTTCAAAAAAAGCTAGGTGAAGTAGGCTTTCACACACACTTATCTCTCAGAACTGAGCATGTGGAGAGACGTTCGTTCATCTAACAAAAAAGGAACGGTTTGCAGGGGAAACTTTTATTCTGGTTTCTCAGTCTGTTTCCTAGTGCCGGTTTGAAGTTCCTGCAGTTTGCACTGTAAAACCGAGTTGGGGCTAGTACCTCCCCATATATATATATGGACTGGAGTTTGCAAGTGAAAAGAAACTTTGTGTTCCCAACAAGCTAGTTGAAGGACGGCTTTCACCCACACTTATCTCTCAGAACTGAGCATGTGGAGAGACGTTCTTACATCTAGCACAATGGGAACGGGTTGCAGGAGAAAATTTTTCTCTGGTTTCTCAGTCTGTTTCCTAGTGCCGGTTTGAAGTTCCTGCAGTTTGCACTGTAAAACCGATTTGGAGCTAGTACCTCCCCATATAAATGTATGGAGTGGAGTTTGCAAGTGAAAAGAAACTTGGTGTTCCCAACAAGCTAGGTGAATGACGGCTTTCACACACACTTATCTCTCAGAACTGAGCATGTGGAGAGACGTTCGTTCATCTAGCACAAAGGGAACGGGTTGCAGGAGAAACTTTTACTCTGGTTTCTCAGTCTGTTTCCTTGTGCTGCTTTGAAGTTCCTGCAGTTTTCACTGTAAAAACGAGTTGGAGCTAGTACCTCCCCTTATATATGTATGGAGAGGAGTTTGCAAGTGAAAAGAAACTTTGTGTTCCCAACAAGCTAGGTGAAGGACGCCTTTCACACACACTTATCTCTCAGAACTGAGCATGATCATAGACGTTCGATCATCTAGCACAAACAGAACGGGTTGCAGGAGAAACTTTTACTCTAATTTCTCAGTATGTTTCCTAGTGCCGGTTTGAAGTTCCTGCAGTTTTCACTGTAAAAACGAGTTGGAGCTAGTACCTCCCCATATATATGTATGGAGTGGAGTTTGCAAGTGAAAAGAAACCTTGTGTTCCCAAAAAGCTAGGTGAAGTACTGCTTTCACACACACTTATCTCTCAGAACTGAGCATGTGGAGAGACGTTCGTACATCTAGCACAAATGGAACAGGTTGCAGGGGAAACTTTACTCTGGTTTCTCAGTCTGTTTCCTAGTGCCGGTTTGAAGTTCCTGCAGTTTTCACTGTAAAACCGAGTTGGAGCTAGTACCTCCCAATATATATGTATGGAGTGCAGTTGGCATGTGAAAAGAAACTTTGTGTTCCGAACAAGCTAGGTGAAGTACGGCTTTCACACACAAATCTCTCTCAGAACTGAGCATGTGGAGAGACGTTCGTTCTACTAGCACAAAGGGAAAGGGTTGCAGGAGAAAATTTACCTTGGTTTCTCAGTATGTTTCCTAGTGCCGGTTTGAAGTTCCTGCAGTTTGCTCTGTAAAACCGAGTTGGAGCTAGTACCTCCCCATATATATGTATGGAGTGGAGTTTGCAAGTGAAAAGAAACTTTGTTTTCCCGACAAGCTAGGTGAAGGACGGCTTTCACACAGACTTATCTCTCAGATCTGAGCATGTGGAGAGACGTTCGTTCAACTAGCACAAAGGGAACGGGTTGCAGGAGAAACTGTTACTCTGGTTTCTCAGTCTGTTTCTTAGTGCCGGTTTGAAATTCCTGCAGTTTGCACTGTAAATCCGATTTGGAGCTAGTACCTCCCCATATATTTGTATGGAGTGGAGTTTGCAAGTGAAAAGAATCTTTGTGTTCCCAACAAGATAAGTGAAGGACGGCTTTCACCCACACATATCTCTCAGAACTGAGCATTTGAAGAGACGTTCGTTCATCTAGCACAAAGAGAACGGGTTGCAGGAGAAACTTTTACTCTGGATTCTCAGTCTGTTTCCTAGTGCCGGTTTGAAGTACCTGCAGTTTTCACTGTAAAACCGAGTTGGGGCTAGTACCTCCCCATACATATGTATGGAGTGGAGTTTGCAACTGAAAAGAAACTTTGTGTTCCGAACAAGCTAGGTGAAGTACGGCTTTCACACAGAAATCTCTCTCAGAACTGAGCATGTGGAGAGACGTTCGTTCTACTAGCACAAAGGGAAAGGGTTGCAGGAGAAAATTTACTCTGGTTTCTCAGTATGTTTCCTAGTGCCGGTTTGAAGTTCCTGCAGTTTTCACTGTAAAACCGGGTTGGAGCTAGTACCTCCCCATATATATGTATGGAGTGGAGTTTGCAAGTGAAAAGAAACCTTGTGTTCCCAAAAAGCTAGGTGAAGTACTGCTTTCACACACACTTATCTCTCAGAACTGAGCATGTGGAGAGACGTTCGTACATCTAGCACAAATGGAACGGGTTGCAGGGGAAACTTTACTCTGGTTTCTCAGTCTGTTTCCTAGTGCCGGTTTGAAGTTCCTGCAGTTTTCACTGTAAAACCGAGTTGGAGCTAGTACCTCCCAATATATATGTATGGAGTGCAGTTTGCATGTGAAAAGAAACTTTGTGTTCTGTACAAGCTAGGTGAAGTACGGCTTTCACACACAAATCTCTCTCAGAACTGAGCATGTGGAGAGACGTTCGTTCTATTAGCACAAAGGGAAAGGGTTGCAGGAGAAAATTTACTCTGGTTTCTCAGTATGTTTCCTTGTGCCGGTTTGAAGTTCCTGCAGTTTTCACTGTAAAACCGAGTTGGAGCTAGAACCTCCCCATATATATGTATGGAGTGGAGTTTGCAAGTGAAAAGAAACTTTGTTTTCCCGACAAGCTAGGTGAAGGACGGCTTTCACACAGACTTATCTCTCAGATCTGAGCATGTGGAGAGACGTTCGTTCATCTAGCACAAAGGGAACGGGTTGCAGGAGAAACTGTTACTCTGGTTTCTCAGTCTGTTTCCTAGTGCCGGTTTGAAATTCCTGCAGTTTTCACTGTAAATCCGATTTGGAGCTAGTACCTCCCCATATATTTGTATGGAGTGGAGTTTGCAAGTGAAAAGAATCTTTGTGTTCCCAACAAGCTAGGTGAAGGACGGCTTTCACCCACACATATCTCTCAGAACTGAGCATTTGGAGAGACGTTCGTTCATCTAGCACAAAGGGAACGGGTTGCAGGAGAAACTTTTACTCTGGATTCTCAGTCTGTTTCCTAGTGCCGGTTTGAAGTACCTGCAGTTTGCACTGTAAATCAGATTTGGAGCTAGTACCTCCCCATATATATGTATGGATTGGAGTTTGCAACTGAAAAGAAACTTTGTGTTCCCAACAAGTTTGGTGAAGGACGGCTTTCACACACACTTATCTCTCAGAACTGAGCATGTGGAGAGACGTTCGTTCATCTAGCACAAAGGGAACGGGTTGCAGGAGAAACTTTTACTCTGGTTTCTCAGTCTGTTTCCTAGTGCCGGTTTGAAATTCCTGCAGTTTGCACTGTAAAACCGACTTGGAGCTAGTACCTACCCATATATTTGTGTGGAGTGGAGTTTGCAAGTGAAAAGAATCTTTGTGTTCCCAACAAGCTAGGTGAAGGACGGCTTTCACCCACACATATCTCTCAGAACTGAGCATTTGGAGAGACGTTCGTTCATCTAGCACAAAGGGAACGGGTTGCAGGAGAAACTTTTACTCTGGTTTCTCAGTCTGTTTCCTTGTGCTGCTTTGAAGTTCCTGCAGTTTTCACTGTAAAAACGAGTTGGAGCTAGTACCTCCCCTTATATATGTATGGAGAGGAGTTTGCAAGTGAAAAGAAACTTTGTGTTCCCAACAAGCTAGGTGAAGGACGCCTTTCACACACACTTATCTCTCAGAACTGAGCATGATCATAGACGTTCGATCATCTAGCACAAACAGAACGGGTTGCAGGACAAACTTTTACTCTAATTTCTCAGTATGTTTCCTAGTGCCGGTTTGAAGTTCCTGCAGTTTTCACTGTAAAACCGAGTTGGAGCTAGTACCTCCCCATATATATGTATGGAGTGGAGTTTGCAAGTGAAAAGAAACCTTGTGTTCCCAAAAAGCTAGGTGAAGTACTGCTTTCACACACACTTATCTCTCAGAACTGAGCATGTGGAGAGACGTTCGTACATCTAGCACAAATGGAACGGGTTGCAGGGGAAACTTTACTCTGGTTTCTCAGTCTGTTTCCTAGTGCCGGTTTGAAGTTCCTGCAGTTTTCACTGTAAAACCGAGTTGGAGCTAGTACCTCCCAATATATATGTATGGAGTGCAGTTTGCATGTGAAAAGAAACTTTGTGTTCCGAACAAGCTAGGTGAAGTACGGCTTTCACACACAAATCTCTCTCAGAACTGAGCATGTGGGGAGACGTTCGTTCTACTAGCACAAAGGGAAAGGGTTGCAGGAGAAAATTTACTCTGGTTTCTCAGTATGTTTCCTAGTGCCGGTTTGAAGTTCCTGCAGTTTTCACTGTAAAATCGAGTTGGAGCTAGTACCTCCCCATATATATGTATGGAGTGGAGTTTGCAAGTGAAAAGAAACTTTGTTCTCCCGACAAGCTAGGTGAAGGACGGCTTTCACACAGACTTATCTCTCAGATCTGAGCATGTGGAGAGACGTTCGTTCATCTAGCACAAAGGGAACGGGTTGCAGGAGAAACTGTTACTCTGGTTTCTCAGTCTGTTTCCTAGTGCCGGTTTGAAATTCCTGCAGTTTGCACTGTAAATCCGATTTGGAGCTAGTACCTCCCCATATATTTGTATGGAGTGGAGTTTGCAAGTGAAAAGAATCTTTGTGTTCCCAACAAGCTAGGTGAAGGACGGCTTTCACCCACACATATCTCTCAGAACTGAGCATTTGGAGAGACGTTCGTTCATCTAGCACAAAGAGAACGGGTTGCTGGAGAAACTTTTACTCTGGATTCTCAGTCTGTTTCCTAGTGCCGGTTTGAAGTACCTGCAGTTTGCACTGTAAATCAGAGTTGGAGCTAGTACCTCCCCATATATATGTATGGATTGGAGTTTGCAACTGAAAAGAAACTTTGTGTTCCCAACAACTTAGGTGAAGGACGGCTTTCACACACACTTATCTCTCAGAACTGAGCATGTGGACAGACGTTCGTTCATCTAGCACAAAGGGAACGGGTTGCAGGAGAAACTTTTACTCTGGTTTCTCAGTCTGTTTCCTAGTGCCGGTTTGAAATTCCTGCAGTTTGCACTGTAAATCCGAGTTGGAGCTAGTACCTACCCATATATTTGTGTGGAGTGGGGTTTGCAAGTGAAAAGAATCTTTGTGTTCCCAACAAGCTAGGTGAAGGACGGCTTTCACCCACGCATATCTCTCAGAACTGAGCATTTGGAGAGACGTTCGTTCATCTAGCACAAAGGGAACGGGTTGCAGGAGAAACTTTTACTCTGGTTTCTCAGTCTGTTTCCTAGTGCCGGTTTGAAATTCCTGCAGTTTGCACTGTAAATCCGAGTTGGAGCTAGTACCTACCCATATATTTGTGTGGAGTGGAGTTTGCAAGTGAAAAGAATCTTTGTGTTCCCAACAAGCTAGGTGAAGGACGGCTTTCACCCACACATATCTCTCAGAACTGAGCATTTGGAGAGACGTTCGTTCATCTAGCACAAAGGGAACGGTTTGCAGGAGAAACTTTTACTCTGGTTTCTCAGTCTGTTTCCTAGTGCCTGTTTGAAGTTCCTGCAGTTTTCACTGTAAAACCGATTTGGAGCTAGTACCTCCCCATATATATGTATGGAGTGGATTTTAAACTGAAAAGAAACATTGTGTTCAAAAAAAGCTAGGTGAAGTAGGCTTTCACACACACTTATCTCTCAGAACTGAGCATGTGGAGAGACGTTCGTTCATCTAGCACAAAGAGAACGGGTTGCAGGAGAAACTTTTACTCTGGTTTCTCAGTCTGTTTCCTAGTGCCGGTTTGAAGTACTTGCAGTTTGCACAGTAAAACCGAGTTGGAGCTAGTACCTCCCCATATATATGTATGGAGTGGAGTTTGCAACTGAAAAGAAACTTTGTGTTCCCAACAAGTTAGGTGAAGGACGGCTTTCACACACACTTATCTCTCAGAACTGAGCATGTGGAGAGACGTTCGTTCATCTAGCACAAACGGAACGGGTTGCAGGAGAAACTTTTACTCTGGATTCTAAGTCTGTTTCCTAGTGCCGGTTTGAAGTTCCTGCAGTTTGCACTGTAAATCCGAGTTGGAGTTAGTACCTCCCCATATATTTGTGTGGAGTGGAGTTTGCAAGTTTAAAGAATCTTTGTGTTCCCAACAAGCTAGGTGAAGGACGGCTTACACCCACACATATCTCTCAGAACTGAGCATTTGGAGAGACGTTCGTTCATCTAGCACAAAGGGAACGGGTTGCAGGAGAAACTTTTACTCTGGTTTCTCAGTCTGTTTCCTAGTTCCTGTTTGAAGTTCCTGCAGTTTTCACTGTAAAACCGAGTTGGAGCTAGTACCTCCCCATATAAATGTATGGAGTGGAGTTTGCAAGTGAAAAGAAACTTTGTGTTCCCAACAAGCTAGGTGAAGGACGGCTTTCACACACAATTATCTCTCAGAACTGAGCATGTGGAGAGACGTTCGTTCATCTAGCACAAAGGGAAAGGGTTGCAGGAGAAACTTTTACTCTGATTTCTCAGTCTGTTTCCTAGTGCCGGTTTGAAGTTCCTGCAGTTTTCACTGTAAAACCGACTTTGAGCTAGTACCTCCCCATATATATGTATGGATTGTAGTTTGCCAGTGAAAAGAAACTTTGTGTTTCCAAAAAGCTAGGTGAAGGACGGCTTTCACACACACTTATCTCTCATAAATGAGCATGTTCAGAGACGTTCGTTCATCTAGCACAAAGGGAACGGGTTGCAGGGGAAACTTTTACTCTGGTTTCTCAGTCTGTTTCCTAGTGCCAGTTTGAAGTTCCTGCAGTTTCTACTGTAAAACCGAGTTGGAGCTTGTACCTCCCCATATATATGTATGGAGTGGAGTTTGCAAGTGAAAAGAAACTTTGTGTTCCCAACAAGCTAGGTGAAGGACGGCTTTCACACAAACTTATCTCTCAAAATTGAGCATGTGGAGAGATGTTCCTTCATCTAGCACAAACGGAACTGGTTGCAGGAGAAACTTTTACTCTGGTTTCTCAGTCTGTTTCCTAGTGCTGCTTTGAAGTTCCTGCAGTTTTCACTGTAAAAACGAGTTGGAGCTAGTAAATCACCATATATATGTATGGAGAGGAGTTTGCAAGTGAAAAGAAACTTTGTGTTCAAAACAAGCTAGGTGAAGGACGCCTTTCACACACACTTATCTCTCAGAACTGAGCATGATCATAGACGTTCGTTCATCTAGCACAAAGGGAACGGGTTGCAGGAGAAACTTTTTCTCTAATTTCTCAGAATGTTTCCTAGTGCCGGTTTGAAGTTCCTGCAGTTTTCAATGTAAAACCGAGTTGGAGCTAGTACCTCCCCATATATATGTATGGAGTGGAGTTTGCAAGTGAAAAGAAACCTTGTGTTCCCAAAAAGCTAGGTGAAGTACTGCTTTCACACACACTTATCTCTCAGAACTGAGCATGTTGAGAGACGTTCGTACATCTAGCACAAATGGAACGGGTTGCAGGGGAAACTTTACTCTGGTTTCTCAGTCTGTTTCCAAGTGACGGTTTGAAGTTCCTGCAGTTTTCACTGTAAAATCGAGTTGGAGCTAGTACCTCCCAATATATATGTATGGAGTGCAGTTTGCATGTGAAAAGAAACTTTGTGTTCCGAACAAGCTAGGTGAAGTACGGCTTTCACACACAAATCTCTCTCAGAACTGAGCATGTGGAGAGACTTTCGTTCTACTAGCACAAAGGGAAAGGGTTGCAGGAGAAAATTTACTCTGGTTTCTCAGTATGTTTCCTAGTGCCGGTTTGAAGTTCCTGCAGTTTTCACTGTAAAACCGAGTTGGAGCTAGTACCTCCCAATATATATGTATGGAGTGGGGTTTGCAAGTGAAAAGAAACTTTGTTTTCCCAACAAGCTAGGTGAAGGACGGCTTTCACACAGACTTATCTCTCAGATCTGAGCATGTGGAGAGACGTTCGTCCATCTAGCACAAAGGGAACGGGTTGCAGGAGAAACTGTTACTCTGGTTTCTCAGTCTGTTTCTTAGTGCCGGTTTGAAATTCCTGCAGTTTGCACTGTAAATCCGAGTTGGAGCTAGTACGTCCCCATATATTTGTATGGAATAGAGTTTGCAAGTGAAAAGAATCTTTGTGTTCCCAACAAGCTAGGTGAAGGACGGCTTTCACCCACACATATCTCTCAGAACTGAGTATTTGGAGAGACGTTCGTTCATCTAGCACAAAGAGAACGGGTTGCAGGGGAAACTTTTACTCTGGTTTCTCAGTCTGTTTCCTAGTGCCGGTTTGAAGTACCTGCAGTTTGCACTGTAAAACCGAGTTGGAGCTAGTACCTCCCCATATATATGTATGGAGTGGAGTTTGCAACTGAAAAGAAACTTTGTGTTCCCAACAAGTTAGGTGAAGGACGGCTTTCACACACAATTATCTCTCAGAACTGAGCATGTGGAGAGACGTTCGTTCATGTAGCACAAAGGGAACGGGATGGAGGAGAAACTTTTACTCTGGTTTCTCAGTCTGTTTCCTAGTGCCGGTTTGAAGTTCCTGCAGTTTGCACTGTAAAACCGAGTTGGAGCTAGTACCACCCCATATATATGTATGGAGTGGAGTTTGCAACTGAAAAGAAACTTTGTGTTCCCAACAAGCTAGGTGAAGGACGGCTTTCAACCACACTTATCTCTCAGAACTGAGCATGTGGAGAGACGTTGGTTCATCTAGCACAAAGGGAACGGGTTGCTGGGGAAACTTTTACTCTGGTTTCTCAGTCTGTTTCCTAGTGCTGGTTTGAAGTTCCTGCAGTTTGCACTGCAAAACCGTGTTGGAGCTAGTACCTCGCCATATATATGTATGGAGTGAAATTTGCAAGTGAAAAGTAACTTTGTGTTCCCAAAAAGCTTGGTGAAGGAGGCTTTCACACACACTTATCTCTCAGAACTGAGCATGTGGAGAGACATTCGTTCATCTAACAAAAAGGGAACGGGTTGCAGGGGAAACTTTTATTCTGGTTTCTCAGTCTGTTTAATAGTGCCGGTTTGAAGTTCCTGCAGTTTGCACTGTAAAACCGAGTAGGAGCTTGTACCACCCCATATATATGTATGGAGTGGAGTTTGCAACTGAAAAGAAACTTTGTGTTCCCAACAAGCTAGGTGAAGGACGGCTTTCAACCACACTTATCTCTCAGAACTGAGCATGTGGAGAGACGTTCGTTCATCTAGCACAAAGGGAACGGGTTGCTGGAGAAAATTTTACTCTGGTTTCTCAGTCTGTTTCCTAGTGCTGTTTTGAAGTTCCTACAGTTTGCACTGTAAAACAGAGTTGGAGCTAGTACCTCGCCATATATATGTATGGAGTGGATTTTGCAAGTGAAAAGTAACTTTGTGTTCCCAACAACCTAGGTGAAGGACGGCTTTCACACACACTTTTCTCTCAGGACTGAGCATGTGGAAAGACGTTCGTTCATCTAGCACAAAAGGAACGGTTTGCAGGAGAAACTTTTACTCTGGTTTCACAGTCTGTTTCCTAGTGCCGGTTTGAAATTCCTGCAGTTTTCACTGTAAAATTTTGTTGGAGCTAGTACATCCCCATATATATGTATGGAGTGGATTTTGCAACTGAAAAGAAACTTTGTTTTCCCAACAAGCTAGGAAAAGGACGGCTTTCACACACACTTATCTCTCAGAACTGAGCATGTGGAGAGACGTTCGTTCATCTAGCACAAATGGAACGGGTTGCAGGAGAAACTTTTACTCTGGTTTCTCAGTCTGTTTCCTAGTGCCGGTTTGAAGTTCCTGCAGTATGCTCTGTAAAACCGAGTTGGAGCTAATACCTCAACATATATATGTATGGAGTGGAATTTGCAAGTGAAAAGAAACTTTGTGTTCCCAACAAGCTAGTTGAAGGACGGCTTTCACCCACACTTATCTCTCAGAACTGAGCATGTGGAGAGATGTTCGTTCATCCAGCACAAAGGGAACGGGTTGCAGGAGAAACTTTTACTCTGGTTTCTCAGTCTGTTTCCTAGTGCCGGTTTGAAGTTCCTGAAATTTTCACTGTAAAACCGAGTTGGAGCTAGTACCTACCCATATATATGTATGGAGTGGAGTTTGCTAGTGAAAAGAAACTTAGTGTTCCCAACAAGCTAGGTGAAGTACGGCTTTCACACACACTTATCTCTCAGAACTGAGCATGTGGAGAGACGTTCGTTCATCTAGCAGAAAGGAAACGGGTTGCAGGAGAAACTATTACTCTGGTTTCTCAGTCTGTTCCCTAGTGTCTGTTTGAAGTTCCTGCAGTTTGCACTGTAAAACCGAGTTGGAGCTAGTACCTCCCCATATATATGTACGGAGTGGATTTTGCAACTGAAAAGAAACTTTATGTTCCCAACAAGCTAGGTGAAGGACGGCTTTCACCCACACTTCTCTCTCAGAACTGAGCATGTTGAGAGACGTTCGTTCATCTAGCACACAGGGAACGGGTTGCAGGAGAAACTTTTACTCTGGTTTCTCAGTCTGTTTCCTAGTGCCGGTTTGAAGTTCCTGCATTTTGCACTGTAAAACCGAGTTGGAGCTAGTACCTCCCCACATATATGTATGGAGTGGAATTTGCAATTGAAAAGAAACTTTGTGTTCCCAAAAAGCTAGGTGAAGGAGGCTTTCACACACACTTATCTCTCAGAACTGAGCATGTGGAGAGACATTCGTTCATCTAACAAAAAAGGAACGGGTTTCAGGGGAAACTTTTATACTGGTTTCTCAGTCTGTTTAATAGTGCCGGTTTGAAGTTCCTGCAGTTTGCACTGTAAAACCGCGTTGGAACTTGTACCTCCCCATATATATGTATGGAGTGGAGTTTGCAAGTGAAAAGAAACTTTGTGTTCCCAACAAGCCAGGTGAAGGACGGCTTTCACCCACACTTATCTTTCAGAACTGAGCATGTGGAGAGACGTTCGTTCATCTAGCACAAACAGAACGGGTTGCAGGAGAAACTTTTACTCTGGTTTCTCAGTCTGTTTCCAAGTGCCGGTTTGAAGTTCCTGGAGTTTGCACTGTAAAACCGAGTAGGAGCTAGTACCACTCCCTATATATGTATGGAGTGGAGTTTGCAACTGAAAAGAAACTTTGTGTTCCCAACAAGCTAGGTGAAGGACGGCTTTCAACCACACTTATCTCTCAGAACTGAGCATGTGGAGAGACGTTCGTTCATCTAGCACAAAAGGAACGGTTTGCAGGAGAAACTTGTACTCTGGTTTCTCAGTCTGTTTCCTAGTGCCGGTTTGAAATTCCTGCAGTTTTCACTGTAAAACTTTGTTGGAGCTAGTACATCCCCATATATATGTATGGAGTGGATTTTGCAACGGAAAAGAAACTTTGTGTTCCCAACAAGCTAGTTAAAGGACGGCTTTCACACACACATATCTCTCAGAACTGAGCATGTGGAGAGACGTTCGTTCATCTAGCACAAAGGGAACGGGTTGCAGGAGAAACTTTTACTCTGGTTTCTCAGTCTGTTTCCTAGTGCCGGTTTGAAGTTCCTGCAGTTTGCTCTGTAAAACCGAGTTGGAGCTAATACCTCCCCATATATATGTATGGAGTGGAGTTTGCAAGTGAAAAGAAACTTTGTGTTCCCAACAAGCTAGTTGAAGGACGGCTTTCACCCACACATATCTCTCAGAACTGAGCATGTGGAGAGACGTTCGTTCATCTAGCACAAAGGGAACGGGTTGCAGGAGAAACTTTTACTTTGGTTTCTGAGTCTGTTTCCTAGTGCCTGTTTGAAGTTCCTGCAGTTTTCATTGTAAAACCGAGTTGGAGATAGTACCTCCCCATATAAATGTATGGAGTGGAGTTTGCAAGTGAAAAGAAACTTTGTGTTCCCAACAAGCTAGGTGAAGGACAGCTTTCACACACACTTATCTCTCAGAAGTGAGCATGTGGAGAGACGTTCGTTCATCTAGCACAAAGGGAACGGGTTGCAGGAGAAAATTTTACTCTGGTTTCTCAGTCTGTTTCCTAGTGCCGGTTTGAAGTTCCTGCAGTTTTCACTGTAAAACCGACTTGAAGCTAGTACCTCCCCATATATATGTATGGAGTGGATTTTGCAAATGAAAAGAAACTTTGTGTTCCCAAAAAGCTAGGTGAAGGACGGCTTTCACACACACTTATCTCTCAGAACTGAGCATGTGGAGAGACGTTCGTTAATCTAGCACAAATGGAACGGGTTGCAGGAGAAACGTTTACTCTGGTTTCTCAGTCTGTTTCCTAGTGCCGGTTTGAAGTACCTGCAGTTTTCACTGTAAAACCGAGTTGGAGCTAGTACCTCCCCGTATATATGTATGGAGTGGATTTTAAACTGAAAAGAAACTTTGTGTTCAAAAAAAGCTAGGTGAAGGAGGCTTTCACACACACTTATCTCTCAGAACTGAGCATGTGGAGAGACATTCGTTCATCTAACAAAAAGGGAACGGGTTGCAGGGGAAACTTTTATTCTGGTTTCTCAGTCTGTTTAATAGTGCCGGTTTGAAGTTCCTGCAGTTTGCACTGTAAAACCGCGTTGGAACATGTACCTCCCCATATATATGTATGGAGTGGAGTTTGCAAGTGAAAAGAAACTTTGTGTTCCCAACAAGCTAGGTGAAGGACGGCTTTCACCCACACTTATCTTTCAGAAATGAGCATGTGGAGAGACGTTCGTTCATCTAGCACAAAGAGAACGGGTTGCAGGAGAAACTTTTACTCTGGTTTCTCAGTCTGTTTCCTAGTGCCGGTTTGATGTTCCTGCACTTTGCACTGTAAAACCGAGTTGGAGCTAGTACCTCCCCATATATATGTAAGGAGTGGAGTTTGCAACTGAAAAGAAACTTTGTGTTCCCAACAAGTTAGGTGAAGGACGGCTTTCACACACACTTATCTCTCAGAACTGAGCATGTGGAGAGACGTTCGTTCATCTAGCACAAAGGGAACGGGTTGCAGGAGCAACTTTTACTCTGGTTTCTCAGTCTGTTTCCTAGTGCCGGTTTGAAGTTCCTGCAGTTTGCACTGTAAAACCGAGTAGGAGCTTGTACCACCCCATATATATGTATGGAGTGGAGTTTGCAACTGAAAAGAAACTTTGTGTTCCCAACAAGCTAGGTGAAGGACGGCTTTCAACCACACTTATCTCTCAGAACTGAGCATGTGGAGAGACGTTCGTTCATCTAGCACAAAGGGAACGGGTTGCTGGAGAAAATTTTACTCTGGTTTCTCAGTCTGTTTCCTAGTGCTGTTTTGAAGTTCCTACAGTTTGCACTGTAAAACAGAGTTGGAGCTAGTACCTCGCCAATATATGTATGTAGTGGATTTTGCAAGTGAAAAGTAATTTTGTCTTCCCAACAACCTAGGTGAAGGACGGCTTTCACACACACTTTTCTCTCAGGACTGAGCATGTGGAAAGACGTTCGTTCATCTAGCACAAAAGGAACGGTTTGCAGGAGAAACTTTTACTCTGGTTTCTCAGTCTGTTTCCTAGTGCCGGTTTGAAATTCCTGCAGTTTTCACTGTAAAATTTTGTTGGAGCTAGTACATCCCCATATATATGTATGGAGTGGATTTTGCAACTGAAAAGAAACTTTGTTTTCCCAACAAGCTAGGAAAAGGACGGCTTTCACACACACTTATCTCTCAGAACTGAGCATGTGGAGAGACGTTCGTTCATCTAGCACAAATGGAACGGGTTGCAGGAGAAACTTTTACTCTGTTTTCTCATTCTGTTTCCTAGTGCCGGTTTGAAGTTCCTGCAGTATGCTCTGTAAAACCTAGTTGGAGCTAATACCTCCCCATATATATGTATGGAGTGGAGTTTGCAAGTGAAAAGAAACTTTGTGTTCCCAACAAGCTAGGTGAAGGACGGCTTTCACCCACACTTATCTTTCAGAACTGAGCATGTGGAGAGACGTTCGTTCATCTAGCACAAACAGAACGGGTTGCAGGAGAAACTTTTACTCTGGTTTCACAGTCTGTTTCCAAGTGCCGGTTTGAAGTTCCTGGAGTTTGCACTGTAAAACCGAGTAGGAGCTAGTATCACCCCATATATATGTATGGAGTGGAGTTTGCAACTGAAAAGAAACTTTGTGTTCCCAACAAGCTAGGTGAAGGACGGCTTTCAACCACACTTATCTCTCAGAACTGAGCATGTGGAGAGACGTTCGTTCATCTAGCACAAAAGGAACGGTTTGCAGGAGAAACTTTTACTCTGGTTTCTCAGTCTGTTTCCTAGTGCCGGTTTGAAATTCCTGCAGTTTTCACTGTAAAACTTTGTTGGAGCTAGTACATCCCCATATATATGTATGGAGTGGATTTTGCAACTGAAAAGAACTTTGTGTTCCCAACAAGCTAGTTAAAGGACGGCTTTCACACACACTTATCTCTCAGAACTGAGCATGTGGAGAGACGTTCGTTCATCTAGCACAAAGGGAACGGGTTGCAGGAGAAACTTTTACTCTGGTTTCTCAGTCTGTTTCCTAGTGCCGGTTTGAAGTTCCTGCAGTTTGCTCTGTAAAACCGATTTGGAGCTAATACCTCCCCATATATATGTATGGAGTGGTGTTTGCAAGTGAAAAGAAACTTTGTGTTCCCAACAAGCTAGTTGAAGGACGGCTTTCACCCACACATATCTCTCAGAACTGAGCATGTGGAGAGACGTTCGTTCATCTAGCACAAAGGGAACGGGTTGCAGGAGAAACTTTTACTTTGGTTTCTCAGTCTGTTTCCTAGTGCCGGTTTGAAGTTCCTGCAGTTTTCACTGTAAAACCGAGTTGGAGCTAGTACCTCCCCATATAAATGTATGGAGTGTAGTTTGCAAGTGAACAGAAACTTTGTGTTCCCAACAAGCTAGGTGAAGGACGGCTTTCACACACAATTATCTCTCAGAACTGAGCATGTGGAGAGACGTTCGTTCATCTAGCACAAAAGGATCGCGTTGCAGGAGAAACTTTTGCTCTGTTTTCTCAGTCTGTTTCCTAGTGCCGGTTTGAAGTTCCTGCAGTTTTCACTGTAAAACCGAGTTGGAGCTAGTACCTCCACATATATATGTATGGAGTGGATTTTGCAACTGAAAAGAAACTTTGTATTCCCAACAAGCTAGGTGAAGGACGGCTTTCACCCACACATATCTCTCAGAACTGAGCATGTGGAGAGACGTTCGTTCATCTAGCACAAATAGAACGGGTTGCAGGAGAAACTTATACTCTGGTTTCTCAGTCTGTTTCCTAGTGCCGGGTTGAAGTTCCTTCAGTTTTCACTGTAAAACCGAATTGGAGCTAGTACCTTCCCATATATATGTATGGAGTGGAGTTTGCAACTGAAAGAAACTTTGTGTTCCCAACCAGTTAGGTGAAGGACGGCTTTCACACACACTTATCTCTCAGAACTGAGCATGTGGAGAGACGTTCGTTCATCTAGCACAATGGGAACGGGTTGCAGGAGAAACTTTTACTCTGGTTTCTCAGTCTGTTTCCTAGTGCCGGTTTGAAGTTCCTGCAGTTTGCACTGTAAAACCGTGTAGGAGCTAGTACCACCCCATATATATGTATGGAGTGGAGTTTGCAACTGAAAAGGAACTTTGTGTTCCCAACAAGCTAGGTGAAGGACGGCTTTCACCCACACTTATCTCTCAGAACTGAGCATGTGGAGAGACGTTCGTTCATCTAGCACAAAGAGAACGGGTTGCAGGAGAAACTTTTACTCTGGTTTCTCAGTCTGTTTCCTAGTGCCGGTTTGAAGTTCCTGCAGTTTTCACTGTAAAACCGAGTTGGAGCTAGTACCTCCCTATATATATGAATGGAGTGGAGTTTGCAACTGAAAAGAAACTTTGTGTTCCCAACAAGTTAGGTGAAGGACGGCTTTCACACACACTTATCTCTCAGAACTGAGCATGTGGAGAGACGTTCGTTCATCTAGCACAAAGGGAACGGGTTGCAGGGGAAACTTTTACTATGGTTTCTCAGTCTGTTTCCTAGTGCCGGTTTGAAGTTCCTGCAGTTTGCACTGTAAAACCGATTTGGAGCTAGTACCACCCCATATATATGTATGCAGTGGTGTTTGCTACTGAAAAGAAACTTTGTGTTCCCAACAAGCTAGGTGAAGGACGGCTTTCAACCACAATTATCTCTCAGAACTGAGCATGTGGAGAGACGTTGGTTCATCTAGCACAAAGGGAACGGGTTGCTGGAGAAACTTTTACTATGGTTTCTCAGTCTGTTTCCTAGTGCTGGTTTGAAGTTCCTGCAGTTTGCACTGCAAAACCGAGTTTGAGCTAGTATCTCGCCATATATATGTATGGAGTGGAGTTTGCAAGTGAAAAGTAACTTTGTGTTCCCAACAATCTAGGTGAAGGACGGCTTTCACACACAGTTATCTCTCAGAACTGAGCATGTGGAGAGGCGTTCGTTCATCTAGCACAAAAGGAACGGTTTGCAGGAGAAACTTTTACACTGGTTTCTCAATCTGTTTAATAGTGCCGGTTTGACATTCCTGCAGTTTTCACTGTAAAACAGAGTTGGAGCTAGTACTTCCCCATATATATGTATGGAGTGGAGTTTGCAACTGAAAAGAAACTTTGTGTTCCCAACAAGCAAAGAAAAGGATGGCTTTCACCCACACTTATCTCTCAGAACTGAGCATGTGGAGAGACTTTCGTTCATCTAGCACAAAGGGAACGGGTTGCAGGAGAAACTTTTACTCTGGTTTCTCAGTCTGTTTCCTAGTGCCGGTTTGAAGTTCCTGCAGTTTTCACTGTAAAACCGAGTTGGAGCTAGTACCTCCCCATATAAATGTATGGAGTGTAGTTTGCAAGTGAAAAGAAACTTTGTGTTCCCAACAAGCTAGGTGAAGGACGGCTTTCACACACAATTATCTCTCAGAACTGAGCATGTGGAGAGACGTTCGTTCATCTAGCACAAAAGGAACGCGTTGCAGGAGAAACTTTTGCTCTGTTTTCTCAGTCTGTTTCCTAGTGCCGGTTTGAAGTTCCTGCAGTTTTCACTGTAAAACCGAGTTGGAGCTAGTACCTCCACATATATATGTATGGATTGGATTTTGCAACTGAAAAGAAACTTTGTATTCCCAACAAGCTAGGTGAAGGACGGCTTTCACCCACACATATCTCTCAGAACTGAGCATGTGGAGAGACGTTCGTTCATCTAGCACAAAGAGAACGGATTGCAGGAGAAACTTATACTCTGGGTTCTCAGTCTGTTTCCTAGTGCCGGGTTGAAGTTCCTGCAGTTTTCACTGTAAAACCGAATTGGAGCTAGTACCTTCCCATATATATGTATGGAGTGGAGTTTGCTACTGAAAAGAAACTTTGTGTTCCCAACCAGTTAGGTGAAGGACGGCTTTCACACACACTTATCTCTCAGAACTGAGCATGTGGAGAGACGTTCGTTCATCTAGCACAAAGGGAACGGGTTGTAGGAGAAACTTTTACTCTGGTTTCCCAGTCTGTTTCCTAGTGCCGGTTTGAAGTTCCTGCAGTTTGCACTGTAAAACCGTGTAGGAGCTAGTACCACCCCATATATATGTATAGAGTGGAGTTTGCAACTGAAAAGGAACTTTGTGTTCCCAACAAGCTAGGTGAAGTACGGCTTTCAACCACACTTTTCTCTCAGAACTGAGCATGTGGAGAGACGTTCGTTCATCTAGCACAAAGGGAACGGGTTGCTGGAGGAACTTTTACTCTGGTTTCTCAGTCTGTTTCCTAGTGCTGGTTTGAAGTTCCTGCAGTTTGCAATGTAAAACCGAGTTGGAGCTAGTACCTCGCCATATATATGTATGAAGTGGAGTTTGCAAGTGAAAAGTATCTTTGTGTTCCCAACAAGCTAGGTGAAGGACGGCTTTCACACACACTTATCTCTCAGAACTGAGCATGTGGAGAGACGTTCGTTCATCTAGCACAAAGGGAACGGGTTGCAGGAGAAACTTTTACTCTGGTTTCTCAGTCTGTTTCCTAGTGCCGGTTTGAAGTTCCTGCAGTTTTCACTGTAAAACAGAGTTGGAGCTAGTACCTCCCCATATAAATGTATGGAGTGGAGTTTGCAAGTGAAAAGAAACTTTGTGTTCCCAACAAGCTATGTGAAGGACGGCTTTCACCCACACTTATCTCTCAGAACTGAGCATGTGGAGAGACGTTCGTTCATCTAGCACAAATGGAACGGGTTGAAGGAGAAACTTTTACTCTGGTTTCTCAGTCTGTTTCCTAGTGCCGGTTTGAAGTTCCTGCAGTTTTCACTGTAAAACCGAGTTGGAGCTAGTACCTCCCCATATAAATGTATGGAGTGGAGTTTGCAAGTGAAAAGAAACTTTGTGTTCCCAACAAGCTAGGTGAAGGACGGCTTTCACACACACTTATCTCTCAGAACTGAGCATGTGGAGAGACGTTCGTTCATCTAGCACAAAGGGAACGGGTTGCAGGAGAAACTTTTACTCTGGTTTCTCAGTTTGTTCCCTAGTGCCTGTTTGAAGATCCTGCAGTTTGCACTGTATAACTGAGTTGGAGCTAGTACCTCCCATATATATGTACGGAGTGGAGTTTGCAACTGAAAAGAAACTTTGTGTTCCCAACATGCTAGGTGAAGGACGTCTTTCACACCCACTTATCTCTCAGAACTGAGCATGTTGAGAGACTTTCGTTCATCTAGCACAAAGGGAACGGTTTGCAGGAGAAACTTTTACTCTGGTTTCACAGTCTGTTTCCTAGTGCCGGTTTGAAGTTCCTGCAGTTTGCACTGTAAAACCGAGTTGGAGCTAGTACCTCCCCACATATATGTATGGAGTGGATTTTGCAAGTGAAAAGAATCTTTGTGTTCCCAAAAAGCTAGGTGAAGGACGGCTTTCACACACACATATCTCTCAGAACTGAGCATGTGGAAAGACGTTCGTTCATCTAGCAAAAAGGGAACGGGTTGTAGGGGAAACATTTACTCTGGTTTCTCAGTATGTTTCCTAGTGCCGGTTTGAATTTCCTGCAATTTTCACTGTAAAACCGAGTTGGAGCTAGTACCTACCCATATATATGTAAGGAGTGGAGTTTGCTAGTGAAAAGAAACTTTGTGTTCCCAACAAGGTAGGTGAAGTACGGCTTTCCCACACACATATCTCTCAGAACAGAGCATGTGGAGAGTCGTTCGTTCATTTGGCACAAAGGGAACGGGTTGCAGGGGAATCTTTTACTCTGGTTTCTCAGTCTGTTTCCTAGTGCCGGTTTGAAGTTCCTGCAGTTTGCACTGTAAAACCGAGTTGGAACTTGTACCTCCCCATATATATGTATGGAGTGGAGTTTGCAAGTGAAAAGAAACTTTGTGTTCCCAACAAGCTAGGTGAAGGACGGCTTTCACCCACACTTATCTCTCAGATCTGAGCATGTGGAGAGACGTTCGTTCATCTAGCACAAAGGGAACGGGTTGCAGGAGAAACTTTTACTCTGGTTTCTCAGTCTGTTTCCTAGTGCCGGTTTGAAGTTCCTGCAGTTTCCACTGTAAAACCGAGTTGGAGATAGTATCTCCCCATATATATGTATGGAGTGGAATTTGCAAGTGAAAAGAAACTATGTGTTCCCAACAAGCTAGGTGAAGGACGCCTTTCACACACAATAATCTCTCAGAACTGAGCATGTGGGAGACGTTCGTTGATCTAGCACAAAGGTAACGGGTTGCAGGAGAAACTTTTACTCTGGTTTCTCAGTCTGTTTCCTAGTGCCGGTTTGAAGTTCCTGCAGTTTGCACTGTAAAACCGAGTTGGAGCTAGTACCTCCCCATATATAAGTATGGAGTGGAGTTTGCAACTGAAAAGAAACTTTGTGTTCCCAACAAGCTAGTTGAAGTACGGCTTTCAACCACACTTATCTCTCAGAACTGAGCATGTGGAGAGACGTTCGTTCATCTAGCACAAAGGGAACGGGTTGCAGGAGAAACTATTACTCTGGTTTCTCAGTCTTTTTCCTAGTGCCGGTTTGAAGTTCCTGCAGTTTTCACTGTAAAACCGAGTTGGAGGTAGTACCTCCCCATATAAACATATGGAGTTTAGTTTGCAATGAAAAGAATCTATGTGTTCAAAACAAGCTAGGTGAAGAACGGCTTTCACAGACACTTATCTCTCAGAACTGAGCATGTGTAGAGACGTTCGTTCATCTAGCACAAAAGGAACCGGTTGCAGGTGAAACTTTTACTCTGGTTTCTCAGTCTGTTTCCTAGTGCCGGTTTGAAGTTCCTGCAGTTTTCACTGTAAAACCGAGTTGGAGCTAGTACCTCCCATATATATGTATGGAGTGGATTTTGCAACTGAAAAGAAACTATGTGTTCCCAACAAGCTAGGTGAAGGACGGCTTTCACTCTCACTTATCTCTCAGAACTGAGCATGTGGAGAGACGTTCTTTCATCTAGCACAAAGGGAACGGGTTGCAGGAGAAACTTTTACTCTGGTTTCTCAGTCTGTTTCCTAGTGCCCGTTTGAAGATCCTGCAGTTTTCATTGTAAAACCGAGTTGGAGCTAGTACCTCCCCATATAAATGTATGGAGTGGAGTTTGCAAGTGAAAAGAAACTTTGTGTTCCCAACAAGCTAGGTGAAGGACGGCTTTCACACACACTTATCTCTCAGAACTGAGCATGTGGAGAGACGATCGTTCATCTAGCACAAAAGGAACGGTTTGTAGGAGAAACTTTTACTCTGGTTTCTCAGTCTGTTTCCTAGTGCCGGTTTGAAGTTCCTGCAGTTTTCACTGTAAAACCGAGTTGGAGCTAGTACCTCCCGATATAAATGTATGGAGTGGAGTTTGCAAGTGAAAAGAAACTTTGTGTTCCCAACAAGCTAGGTGAAGGACGGCTTTCACACACACTTATTTCTCAGAAATGAGCATGTGGAGAGACGTTCGTTCATCTGGCAAAAAGGGAACTGGTTGTAGGGAAAATTTTTACTCTGGTTTCTCAGTCTGTTTCCTAGTGCCGGTTTGAAGTTCCTGCAATTTTCACTGTAAAACCGAGTTGGAGCTAGTACCTCCCCATATATATGTATCTATTGGAGTTTGCAAGTGAAAAGAAACTTTGTGTTCCCAACAAGCTAGGTGAAGGACGTCTTTCACACCCACTTATCTCTCAGAACTGAGCATGTTGAGAGACGTTCGTTCATCTAGCACAAAGGGAACGGGTTGCAGGAGAAACTTTTACTCTGTTTTCTCAGTCTGTTTCCTAGTGCCGGTTTGAAGTTCCTGCAGTTTGCACTGTAAAACCGAGTTGGAGCTAGTACCTCCCCTTATATAAGTATGGAGTGGAGTTTGCAACTGAAAAGAAACTTTGTGTTCCCAACAAGCTAGTTGAAGTACGGCTTTCAACCACACTTATCTCTCAGAACTGAGCATGTGGAGAGACGTTCGTTCATCTAGCACAAAGGGAACGGGTTGCAGGAGAAACTATTACTCTGGTTTCTCAGTCTGTTTCCTAGTGCCGGTTTGAAGTTCCTGCAGTTTTCACTGTTAAACCGAGTTGGGGGTAGTACCTCCCCATATAAACATATGGAGTTTAGTTTGCAATGAAAAGAATCTATGTGTTCAAAACAAGCTAGGTGAAGAACGGCTTTCACAGACACTTATCTCTCAGAACTGAGCATGTGTAGAGACGTTCGTTCATCTAGCACAAAAGGAACCGGTTGCAGGTGAAACTTTTACTCTGGTTTCTCAGTCTGTTTCCTAGTGCCGGTTTGAAGTTCCTGCAGTTTTCACTGTAAAACCGAGTTGGAGCTAGTACCTCCCATATATATGTATGGAGTGGATTTTGCAACTGAAAAGAAACTATGTGTTCCCAACAAGCTAGGTGAAGGACGGCTTTCACTCTCACTTATCTCTCAGAACTGAGCATGTGGAGAGACGTTCTTTCATCTAGCACAAAGGGAACGGGTTGCAGGAGAAACTTTTACTCTGGTTTCTCAGTCTGTTTCCTAGTGCCCGTTTGAAGATCCTGCAGTTTTCATTGTAAAACCGAGTTGGAGCTAGTACCTCCCCATATAAATGTATGGAGTGGAGTTTGCAAGTGAAAAGAAACTTTGTGTTCCCAACAAGCTAGGTGAAGGACGGCTTTCACACACATTTATCTCTCAGAACTGAGCATGTGGAGAGACGATCGTTCATCTAGCACAAAAGGAACGGTTTGTAGGAGAAACTTTTACTCTGGTTTCTCAGTCTGTTTCCTAGTGCCGGTTTGAAGTTCCTGCAGTTTTCACTGTAAAACCGAGTTGGAGCTAGTACCTCCCGATATAAATGTATGGAGTGGAGTTTGCAAGTGAAAAGAAACTTTGTGTTCCCAACAAGCTAGGTGAAGGACGGCTTTCACACACACTTATTTCTCAGAAATGAGCATGTGGAGAGACGTTCGTTCATCTGGCAAAAAGGGAACTGGTTGTAGGGAAAATTTTTACTCTGGTTTCTCAGTCTGTTTCCTAGTGCCGGTTTGAAGTTCCTGCAATTTTCACTGTAAAACCGAGTTGGAGCTAGTACCTCCCCATATATATGTATCTATTGGAGTTTGCAAGTGAAAAGAAACTTTGTGTTCCCAACAAGCTAGGTGAAGGACGTCTTTCACACCCACTTATCTCTCAGAACTGAGCATGTTGAGAGACGTTCGTTCATCTAGCACAAAGGGAACGGGTTGCAGGAGAAACTTTTACTCTGTTTTCTCAGTCTGTTTCCTAGTGCCGGTTTGAAGTTCCTGCAGTTTGCACTGTAAAACCGAGTTGGAGCTAGTACCTCCCCACATATATGTATGGAGTGGAGTTTGCAAGTGAAAAGAAACTTTGTGTTCCCAACAAGCTAGGTGAAGTACGGCTTTCACACACACTTATCTCTCAGAACTGAGCATGTGGAGAGACGTTCGTTCATCTAGCACAAAGGGAACGGGTTGCAGGAGAAACTTTTACTCTGGTTTCTCAGTCTGTTTCCTAGTGCCGGTTTGAAGTTCCTGCAGTTTTCACTGTAAAACCGTTTTGGAGCTGGTACCTCCCCATATATATGTATGGAGTGGAGTTTGCAAGTGAAAAGAAACTTTGTGTTCCCAACAAGCTAGGTGAAGGACGGCTTTCACACACACTTATCTCTCAGAACTGAGCATGTGGAGAGACGTTCGTTCATCTAGCACAAAAGGAACGGGTTGCAGGATAAACTTTTACTCTGGTTTCTCAGTTTGTTTCGTAGAGCCGGTTTGAAGTTCCTGCAGTTTTCACTGTAAAACCGAGTTGGAGATAGTACCTCCACATATATATGTATGGATTGGATTTTGCAACTGAAAAGAAACTTTGTGTTCCCAAAAAGCTAGGTGAAGTCCGGCTTTCACACACACTTATCTCTCAGAACTGAGCATGTGGGGAGACGTTCGTTCATCTAGCAAAAATGGAACGGGTTGTAGGGGAAACTTTTACTCTGGTTTCTCAGTCTGTTTCCTAGTGCCGGTTTGAAGTTCCTGCAGTTTGCACTGTAAAACCGAGTTGGAGCTGGTACCTCCCCACATATATGTATGGAGTGGAGTTTGCAAGTGAAAAGAAACTTTGTGTTCCCAACAAGCTATGTGAAGTACGGCTTTCACACACACTTATCTCTCAGAACTGAGCATGTGGAGAGACGTTCGTTCATCTAGCACAAAGGGAACGGGTTGCAGGAGAAACTTTTAATCTGGTTTCTCAGTCTGTTTCCTACTGCCGGTTTGAAGTTACTGCAGTTTTCACTGTAAAACCGAGTTGGAGCTATACCTCCCCATAAATATGTATGGAGTGGAGTTTGCAAGTGAAAAGAATCTTTGTGTTCCCAACAAGCTAGGTGAAGGATGGCTTTCACACACACTTATCTCTCAGAACTGAGCATGTGGAGAGACTTTCGTTCATCTAGCACAAAAGGAACGGGTTGCAGGAGAAACTTTTACTCTGGTTTCTCAGTCTGTTTCCTAGTGCCGGTTTGATATTCCTGCAGTTTGCACTGTAAAACCGAGTTGGAGCTAGTACCTCCCCATATATATGTATGGATTGGAGTTTGCAAGTGAAAAGAAACTTTGTGTTCCCAACAAGCTAGGTGAAAGACGTCTTTCACACCAACTTATCTCTCAGAAGTGAGCATGTGGAGAGACGTTCGTTCATCTAGCATAAAAGGAACGGGATGCAGGAGAAACTTTTACTCTGGATTCTCAGTCTGTTTCCTAGTGCCGGTTTGAAGTTCCTGCAGTTTGCACTGTAAAACCGAGTTGGAGCTAGTACCTCCCCATATATATGTACGGAGTGGAGTTTGTAAGTGAAAAGGAACTTTGTGTTCCCAACAAGCTATGTGAAGTACGGCTTTCACACACACTTATCTCTCAGAACTGAGCATGTGGAGAGACGATCGTTCATCTAGCACAAAGGGAACGGGTTGCAGGAGAAACTTTTACTCTGGTTTCTCAGTCTGTTTCCTAGAGCCGGTTTGAAGTTCCTGCATTTTTCACTGTAAAACCGAGTTGGAGCTAGTACCTCCCCATATATATGTATGGAGTGGAGTTTGTAAGTGAAAAGAAACTTTGTGTTCCCAACAAGCTATGTGAAGCACGGCTTTCACAAACACTTATCTCTCAGAACTGAGCATGTGGAGAGACGTTCGTTCATCTAGCACAAAGGGAACGGGTTGCAGGAGAAACTTTTACTCTGGTTTCTCAGTCTGTTTCCTAAAGCCGGTTTGAAGTTCCTGCAGTTTTCACTGTAAAACCGAGTTTGAGCTAGTACCTCCCCATATATATGTATGGAGTGGAGTTTGCAAGTGAAAAGACACTTTGTGTTCCCAACAAGCTAGGTGAAGTACGGCTTTCACCCACACTCATCTCTCAGAACTGAGCATGTGGAGAGACGTTCGTTCATCTAGCACAAAGGGAACGGGTTGCAGGAGAAACTTTTACTCTGATTTCTCAGCCTGTTTCCTAGTGCCGGTTTGAAGTTCCTGCAGTTTGCACTGTAAAACCGAGTTGGAGCTAGTACCTCCCCATATATTTGAATGGATTGGAGTTTGCAAGTGAAAAGAAACTTTGTGTTCCCAACAAGCTAGGTGAAGGACGGCTTTCACACACACTTATCTCTCAGAACTGAGCATGTGGACAGACGTTCGTTCATCTAGCACAAACGGAACGGGTTGCAGGAGAAACTTTTACTCTGGTTTCTCAGTCTGTTTCCTAGTGCCGGTTTGAAGTTCCTGCAGTTTTCACTGTAAAACCGAGTTGGGGCTAGTACCTCCCCATATATATGTATAGAGTGGATTTTGCAACTGAAAAGAAACTTTGTGTTCCCAACAAGCTAGGTGAGGGACGGCTTTCACAAACACTTATCTATCAGAACTGAGCATGTGGAGAGACGTTCGTACATCTAGCACAAATAGAACGGGTTGCAGGGAAACTTTTACTCTGGTTTCTCAGTCTGTTTCCTTGTGCCGGTTTGAAGTTCCTGCAGTTTTCACTGTAAAACCGAGTTGGATCTAGTACCGCCCACATATATGTATGGAGTGGAGTTTGCAAGTGAAAAGAAACTTTGTGTTCCCAACAAGCTAGGTGAAGGACGGCTTTCACACACACTTATCTCTCAGAACTGAGCATGTGGAGAGACGTTCGTTCATCTAGCACAAAAGGAACGGGTTGCAGGAGAAACGTTTACTCTGGTTTCTCAGTGTGTTTCCTAGTGCTGGATTGAAGTTCCTGCAGTTTTCACTGTAAAAACGAGTTGGAGCTAGTACCTCCCCATATATATGTATGGAGTGGAGTTTGCAACTGAAAAGAAACTTTGTGTTCCCAAAAAGCTAGGTGAAGCCCGGCTTTCACACACACTTATCTCTCAGAACTGAGCATGTGGAGAGACGTTCGTTCATCTAGCAAAAAGGGAACGGGTTGTAGGGGAAACTATTACTCTGGTTTCTCAGTCTGTTTCCTAGTGCCGGTTTGAAGTTCCTGCAGTTTGCACTGTAAAACCGAGTTGGAGCTAGAACCTCCCCACATATATGTAGGGAGTGGAGTTTGCAAGTGAAAAGAAACTTTGTGTTCCCAACAAGCTATGTGAAGTACGGCTTTCACACACACTTATCTCTCAGAACTGAGCATGTGGAGAGACGTTCGTTCATCTAGCACAAAGGGAACGGGTTGCAGGTGAAACTTTTACTCTGGTTTCTCAGTCTGTTTCCTAGCGCCGGTTTGAAGTTCCTGCAGTTTTCACTGTAAAACCGAGTTGGAGCTAGTACCTCCCCATATAAATGTATGTAGTGCATTTTGCAAGTGAAAAGAAACTTTGTGTTCCCAACAAGCTAGGTGAAGAACGGCTTTCACACACAGTTATCTCTCAGAACTGAGCATGTGGAGAGACGTTCGTTCATCTAGCACAAAAGGAACGGGTTGCAGGATAAACTTTTACACTGGTTTCTCAGTCGGTTTCCTAGTGCCGGTTTGAAGTTCCTGCAGTTTTCACTGTAAAACCGAGTTGGAGCTAGTACCTCCCCATATATATGTATGGAGTGGATTTTGCAACTGAAAAGAAAATTTGTTTTCCCAAAAAGCTAGGTGAAGGCCGGCTTTCACACACACTTATCTCTCAGAACTGAGCATGTGGTGAGACGTTCGTTCTTCTAGCAAAAAGGGAACGGGTTGTAGGAGAAACTTTTACTCTGGTTTCTCAGTGTGTTTCCTAGTGCCGGTTTGAAGTTCCTGCAGTTTTCACTGTAAAACCGAGTTGGAGCTAGTACCACCAAATATATATGTATAGAGTGGATTTTGCAACTGAAAAGAATCTTTGTGTTCCCAAAAAGCAAGGTGAAGGACGGCTTTCACCCACACTTATCTCTCAGAACTGAGCATTTGGAGAGACGTTCGTTCATCTAGCACAAATGGAACGGGTTGCAGGAGAAACTTTTACTCTGGTTTCTCAGTCTGTTTCCTAGAGCCGGTTTGAAGTTCCTGCAGTTTTCACTGTAAAACCGATTTGGAGCTAGTACCTCCCCATATATATGTATGGAGTGGAGTTTGTAAGTGAAAGAAACTTTGTGTTCCCAACAAGCTATGTGAAGCACGGCTTTCACACACACTTATCTCTCAGAACTGAGCATGTGGAGAGACGTTCGTTCATCTAGCACAAAGGGAACGGGTTGCAGGAGAAACTTTTACCCTGGTTTCTCAGCCTGTTTCCTAGTGCCGGTTTGAAGTTCCTGCAGTTTGCACTGTAAAACCGAGTTGGAGCTAGTACCTCCCCATATATATGTATGGAGTGGATTTTGCAAGTGAAAAGACACTTTGTGTTCCCAACAAGCTAGGTGAAGGACGGCTTTCACACACACTTTTCTCTCAGAACTGAGCATGTGGAGAGACGTTCGTTCATCTAGCACAAAGGGAACGGGTTGCAGGAGAAACTTTTACTCTGGTTTCTCAGTCTGTTTCCTAGTGCCGGTTTGAAGTTCCTGCAGTTTGCACTGTAAAACCGAGTTGGAGCTAGTGCCTCCCCATATATATGAATGGATTAGAGTTTGCAAGTGAAAAGAAACTTTGTGTTCCCAACAAGCTAGGTGAAGGACGGCTTTCACACACACTTATCTCTCAGAACTGAGCATGTGGACAGACGTTCGTTCATCTAGCACAAACAGAAAGGGTTGCAGGAGAAACTTTTACTCTGGTTTCTCAGTCTGTTTCCTAGGGCCGGTTTGAAGTTCCTGCAGTTTTCACAGTAAAACCGAGTTGGGGCTAGTACCTCCCCATATATATGTATAGAGTGGATTTTGCAACTGAAAAGAAACTTTGTGTTCCCAACAAGCTAGTTGAGGGACGGCTTTCACAAACACTTATCTATCAGAACTGAGCATGTGGAGAGACGTTCGTTCATCTAGCAAAAAGGGAACGGGTTGTAGGGGAAACTTTTACTCTGGTTTCTCAGTCTGTTTCCTAGTGCCGGTTTGAAGTTCCTGCAGTTTGCACTGTAAAACCGAGTTGGAGCTAGTACCTCCCCACATATATGTAGGGAGTGGAGTTTGCAAGTGAAAAGAAACTTTGTGTTCCCAACAAGCTATGTGAAGTACGGCTTTCACACACACTTATCTCTCAGAACTGATCATGTGGAGAGACGTTCGTTCATCTAGCACAAAGGGAACGTGTTGCAGGTGAAACTTTTACTCTGGTTTCTCAGTCTGTTTCCTAGTGCCTGTTTGAAATTCCTGCAGTTTTCACTGTAAAACCGAGTAGGAGCTGGTACCTCCACATATATATGTATGGAGTGGAGTTTGGAAGTGAAAAGAAACTTTGTTTTCCCAACAAGCCATGTGAAGTACGGCTTTCACACACACTTATCTCTCAGAACTGAGCATGTGGAGAGACGTTCGTTCATCTAGCACAAAGAGAACGGGTTGCAGGAGAAACTTTTACTCTGGTTTCTCAGTCTGTTTCCTAGTGCCGATTTGATATTCCTGCAGTTTGCACTGTAAAACCGAGTTGGAGCTAGTACCTCCCCATATATATGTATGGATTGGAGTTTGCTAGTGAAAAGAAACTTTGTGTTCCCAACAAGCTAGGTGAAGGACGGTTTTCACACACACTTATCTCTCAGAACTGAGCATGTGGAGAGACGTTCGTTCATCTAGCACAAAGAGAACGGGTTGCAGGAGAAACTTTTACTCTGGTTTCTCAGTCTGTTTCCTAGCGCCGGTTTAAAGTTCCTGCAGTTTTCACTGTAAAACCGAGTTGGAGCTAGTACCTCCCCATATAAATGTATGTAGTGCATTTTGCAAGTGAAAAGAAACTTTGTGTTCCCAACAAGCTAGGTGAAGGACGGCTTTCACACACAGTTATCTCTCAGAACTGAGCATGTGGAGAGACGTTCGTTCATCTAGCAAAAAGGGAACGGGTTGTAGGAGAAACTTTTACTCTGGTTTCTCAGTGTGTTTCCTAGTGCCGTTTTGAAGTTCCTGCAGTTTGCACTGTAAAACAGAGTTGGAGCTAGTACCTCCCCACATATATGTAGGGAGTGGAGTTTGCAAGAAAAAGAAACCATGTGTTCCCAACAAGCAATATGACTTACGGCTTTCACACACACATATCTCTCAGAACTGAGCATGTGGAGAGACGTTCGTTCATCTAGCAAAAAGAGAACGGGTTGCAGGAGAAACATTTACTCTGGTTTCTCAGTCTGTTTCCTAGTGCCGGTTTGATATTCCTGCAGTTTGCACTGTAAAACCGAGTTGGAGCTAGTACCTCCCCATATATATGTATGGATTGGAGTTTGCAAGTGAAAAGAAACTTTGTGTTCCCAACAAGCTAGGTGAAGGACGGCTTTCACACACACTTTTCTCTCAGAACTGAGCATGTGGAGAGACGTTCGTTCATCTAGCACAAAGAGAACGGGTTGCAGGAGAAACTTTTACTCTGGTTTCTCAGTCTGTTTCCTAGTGCCGGATTGAAGTTCCTGCAATTTTCACTATAAAACCGAGTTGGGGCTAGTACCTCCCCATATATATGTATAGAGTGTATTTTGCAACTGAAAAGAAACTTTGTGTTCCCAAAAAGCTAGGTGAAGGACGGCTTTCACAAACACTTATCTATCAGAACTGAGCATGTGGAGAGACGTTCGTACATCTAGCACAAAGGGAACGGGTTGCAGGGAAACTTTTACTCTGGTTTCTCAGTCTGTTTCCTTGTGCCTGGTTGAAGTTCCTGCGTTTGCACTGTAAAACCGAGTTGGATCTAGTACCTCCCACATATATGTATGGACTGGAGTTTGCAAGTGAAAAGAAACTTTGTGTTCCCAACAAGCTAGTTGAAGTACGGCTTTCACACACACTTATCTCTCAGAACGGAGCAAGTGGAGAGACGTTCGTTCATCTAGCACAAAGGGAACGGGTTGCAGGAGAACCTTTTACTCTGGTTTCTCAGTCTGTTTTCTAGTGCCGGTTTGAAATTCCTGCAGTTTTCACTGTAAAACCGATTTGGAGCTAAAACCTCCCCATATGTAAGCATGGAGTGGAGTTTGCAACTGATAAGAAACTTTGTGTTCCCAACAAGCTAGGTGAAGGACGGCTTAAACCCACACTTATCTCTCAGAACTGAGCATGTGGAGAGACGTTCGTTCATCTAGCACAAAGGGAATGGGTTACAGGAGAAAATTTTACTCTGGTTTCTCAGTCTGTTTCCTAGTGCCGGTTTGAATTTCCTGCAGTTTGCACTGTAAAACCGAGTTGGAGCTAGTACCTCCCCACATATATGTAGGGAGTGGAGTTTGCAATTTAAAAGAAACTTTGTGTTCCCAACAAGCTATGTGAAGTACGGCTTTCACACTCACTTATCTCTCAGAACTGAGCATGTGGAGAGACGTTCGTTCATCTAGCACAAGGGGAACGGGTTGCAGGGGAAAATTTTACTCTGGTTTCTCAGTCTGTTTCCTAGTGCCGGTTTGATATTCCTGCAGTTTGCACTGTAAAACCGAGTTGGAGCTAGTACCTCCCCAAATATATGTATGGATTGGAGTTTGCAAGTGAAAAGAAACTTTGTGTTCCCAACAAGCTAGGTGAAGGACGGCTTTCACACACACTTATCTCTCAGAAATGAGCATGTGGAGAGACGTTCGTTCATCTAGCACAAAGGGAACGGGTTGCAGGGGAAACTTTTACTCTGGTTTCTCAGTCTGTTTCCTAGTGCCGGTTTGATATTACTGCAGTTTGCACTGTAAAACCAAGTTGGAGCTAGTACCTCCCCATATATATTTATGGATTGGAGTTTGCAAGTGAAAAGAATCTTTGTGTTCCCAACAAGCTATGTGAAGGACGGCTTTCACACACACTTATCTCTCAGAACTGAGCATGTGGACAGACGTTCGTTTATCTAGCATAAAAGGAACGGGTTTCAGGAGAAACTTTTACTCTGGTTTCTCAGTCTGTTTCCTAGTGCCGGTTTGAAGTTCCTGCAGTTTTCACTGTAAAACCGAGTTGGAGCTAGTACCACCAAATATATATGTATAGAGTGGATTTTGCAACTGAAAAGAATCTTTGTGTTCCCAAAAAGCTAGGTGAAGGACGGCTTTCACTCACATTTATCTCTCAGAATTGAGCATGTGGAGAGACGTTCGTTCATCTAGCAAAAAAGGGAACGGGTTGCAGGGGAAACTTTTACTCTGGTTTCTCAGTCTGTTTCCTAGTGCCGGTTTGAAGTTCCTGCAGTTTTCACTGTAAAACCGTGTTGGAGCTGGTACCTTCCCATATATATGTATGGAGTGGATTTTGCAAGTGAAAAGAAACTTTGTGTTCCCAACATGCTAGGTGAAGGACGGCTTTCACACACACTTATCTCTCAGAACTGAGCATGTGGAGAGACGTTCGTTCATCTAGCACAAAAGGAACGGGTTGCAGGAGAAAAGTTTCCTCTGGTTTCTCAGTCTGTTTCCTAGTGCCGTTTTGAAGTTCCTGCAGTTTTCACTGTAAAACCGAGTTGGAGCTAGTACCTCCCCAAATAAATGTATGTAGTGGATTTTGCAAGTGAAAAGAAACTTTGTGTTCCCAACAAGCTATGTGAAGGACGGCTTTCACACACACTTATCTCTCAGAACTGAGCATGTAGAGAGACGTTCGTTCATCTAGCACAAAAGGAACGGGTTTCAGGATAAACTTTTACTCTGGATTCTCAGTCTGTTTCCTAGTGCCGGTTTGAAGTTCCTGCAGTTTTCACTGTAAAACCGAGTTGGAGCTACTACCTCCACATATATATGTATGGAGTGGATTTTGCAACTGAAAAGAAACTTTGTGTTCCCAAAAAGCTAGGTGAAGGCCGGCTTACACACACACTTATCTCTCAGAACTGAGCATGTGGAGAGACGTTCGTTCATCTAGCAAAAATGGAACGGGTTGTAGGGGAAACTTTTACTCTGGTTTCTCAGTCTGTTTCCTAGTGCCGGTTTGAAGTTTCTGCAGTTTGCACTGTAAAACCGAGTTGGAGCTGGTACCTCCCCACATATATGTATGGAGTGGAGTTTGTAAGTGAAAAGAAACTTTGTGTTCCCAACAAGCTATGTGAAGTACGGCTTTCACACACACTTATCTCTCAGAACTGAGCATGTGGAGAGACGTTCGTTCATCTAGCACAAAGGGAACTGGTTGCAGGGGAAACTTTTACTCTGGTTTCTCAGTCTGTTTCCTAGAGCCGGTTTGAAATTCCTGCAGTTTTCACTGTAAAACCGAGTAGGAGCTGGTACCTCCACATATATATGTATGGAGTGGAGTTTGGAAGTGAAAAGAAACTTTGTGTTCCCAACAATCCATGTGAAGTACGGCTTTCACACACACTTATCTCTCAGAACTGAGAATGTGGAGAGACGTTCGTTCATCTAGCATAAAGAGAAAGGTTTGCATGAGAAACTTTTACTCTGGTTTCTCAGTCTGTTTCCTAGTGCCGATTTGATATTCCTGCAGTTTGCACTGTAAAACCGAGTTGGAGCTAGTACCTCCCCACATATATGTATGGAGTGGAGTTTGCTAGTGAAAAGAAACTTTGTGTTCCCAACAAGCTAGGTGAAGGACGGTTTTCACACACACTTATCTCTCAGAACTGAGCATGTGGAGAGACGTTCGTTCATTTAGCACAAAGAGAACGGGTTGCAGGCGAAACTTTTACTCTGGTTTCTCAGTCTGTTTCCTAGTGCCGGTTTGAATTTCCTGCAGTTTTCACTGTAAAACCGAGTTGGAGCTAGTACCTCCCCATATAAATGTATGTAGTGCATTTTGCAAGTGAAAAGAAACTTTGTGTTCCCAACAAGCTAGGTGAAGGACGGCTTTCACACAGAGTTATCTCTCAGAACTGAGCATGTGGAGAGACGTTCGTTCATCTAGCACAAAAGGAACGGGTTGCAGGATAAACTTTTACTCTGGTTTCTCAGTCTGTTTCCTAGTGCCGGTTTGATGTTCCTGCAGTTTTCACTGTAAAACCGAGTTGGAGCTAGTACCTCCCCATATATATGTATGGAGTGGATTTTGCAACTGAAAAGAAAATTTGTTTTCCCAAAAAGCTAGGTGAAGGCCGGCTTTCACACACACTTATCTCTCAGAACTGAGCATGTGGAGAGACGTTCGTTCATCTAGCACAAAGGGAACGGGTTGCAGGAGAAACTTTTACTCTGGTTTCTCAGTCTGTTTCCTTGTGCCGGTTTGATATTCCTGCAGTTTGCACTGTAAAACCGAGTTGGAGCTAGTACCTCCCCATATATATGTATGGATTGGAGTTTGTAAGTGAAAAGAAACTTTGTGTTCCCAACAAGCTAGGTGAAGGACGGCTTTCACACACACTTATCTCTCAGAACTGAGCATGTGGAGAGAAGTTCGTTCATCTAGCACAAAGAGAACGGGTTGCAGGAGAAATTTTTACTCTGGTTTCTCAGTCTGTTTCCTAGTGCCGGTTTGAAGTTCCTGCATTTTGCACTGTAAAAACCGAGTTGGAGATAGTACCTCCCCATATATATATATGTATATTGGAGTTTGCAAGTGAAAAGAAACTTTGTGTTCCCAAGAAGCTAATTGAAGGACGGCTTTCACACAAACTTATTTCTCAGAACTGAGCATGTGGAGAGACGTTCGTTCATTTAGCATAAAGGGAACGGGTTGCAGGAGAAAATATTTCTCTGGTTTCTCAGTCTGTTTCCTAGTGCCGGTTTGAAGTTCCTGCAGTTTGCACTGTAAAACCGAGTTGAAGCTAGTACTTCCCCACATATATGTATGGATTGGAGTTTGAAAGTGAAAAGAAACTTTGTGTTCCCAACAAGCTATGTGAAGTACGGATTTCACACACACTTATCTCTCAGAACTGAGCATGTGGAGAGACGTTCGTTCATCTAGCACAAAGGGAACGGGTTGCAGGAGAAACTTTTACTGTGGTTTCTCAGTCTGTTTCCTAGTGCCGGTTTAAAGTTCCTGCAGTTTTCACTGTAAAACCGAGTTGGAGCTAGTACCTCCCCATATATTTGTATGGAGTGGAGTTTGCAAGTGAAAAGAAACTATGTGTTCCCAACAAGCTAGGTGAAGGACGGCTTTCACACACACTTATCTGTCAGAAATGAGCATGTGGAGAGACGTTCGTTCATCTAGCACAAAGGGAACGGTTTGCAGGAGAAACTTTTACTCTGGTTTCTCAGTCTGTTTCCTAGTGCCGGTTTGAAGTACCTGCAGTTTTCACTGTAAAACCGAGTTGGAGCTAGTACTTCCCCATATATTTGTATGGAGTGGAGTTTGCAAGTGAAAAGAAACTTTGTGTTCCCAACAAGCTAGGTGAAGTACGGCTTTCACACACACTCATCTCCCAGAACTGAGCATGTGGAGAGACGTTCGTTCATCTAGCACAAAGGGAACGGGTTGCAGGAGAAACTTTTACTCTGGTTTCTCAGTCTGTTCCCTAGTGCCGGTTTGAAGTTCCTGCATTTCACTGTAAAACCGAGTTGGAGCTAGTACCTCCCCATATATATGTATGGAATGGAGTTTGCAAGTGAAAAGAAACTTTGTGTTCCCAACAAGCTAGGTGAAGAACTTCTTTCACACACACTTCTCTCTCAGAACTGAGCATGTGGAGAGACGTTCGTTCATCTAGCACAAAGGGAACGGGTTGCAGGAGAAACTATTATTCTGGTTTCTCAGTCTGTTTCCTAGTGCCGGTTTGAAGTTCCTGCTGTTTTCAATGTAAAACCGAGTTGTAGCTTGTACCTCCCCTTATACATGTATGGAGTGGAATTTGCAAGTGAAAAGAAACTTTGTGTTCCCAACAAGCTAGGTGAAGGACGGCTTTCACACACACTCATCTCTCAGAACTGAGCATGTGGAGAGACGTTCGTTCATCTAGCACAAAGGGAACGGTTTGCAGGAGAAACTTTTACTATGGTTTCTCAGTCTGTTTCCTAGTGCCGGTTTGAAGTTCCTGCAGTTTTCACTGTAAAACCGAGTTGGAGCTAGTACCTCCCCATATATTTGTATGGAGTGGAGTTTGCAAGTGAAAAGAAACTATGTGTTCCCAACAAGCTAGGTGAAGGACGGCTTTCACACACACTTATCTGTCAGAAATGAGCATGTGGAGAGACGTTCGTTCATCTAGCACAAAGGGAACGGGTTGCAGGAGAAACTTTTACTCTGGTTTCTCAGTCTGTTTCCTAGTGCCTTTTTGAAGTACCTGCAGTTTTCACTGTAAAACCGAGTTGGAGCTAGTACTTCCCCATATATTTGTATGGAGTGGAGTTTGCAAGTGAAAAGAAACTTTGTGTTCCCAACAAGCTAGGTGAAGGAAGGCTTTCACACACACTTCTCTCTCAGAACTGAGCATGTGGAGAGACGTTCGTTCATCTAGCACAAAGGGATCGGGTTGCAGGAGAAACTATTATTCTGGTTTCTCAGTCTGTTTCCTAGTGCCGGTTTGAAGTTCCTGCAGTTTTCAATGCAAAAACCGAGTTGTAGCTTGTACCTCCCCTTATACATGTATGGAGTGGAATTTGCAAGTGAAAAGAAACTTTGAGTTCCCAACAAGCTAGGTGAAGGACGGCTTTCACACACACTCATCTCTCAGAACTGAGCATGTGGAGAGACGTTCGTTCATCTAGCAAAAAGGGAACGGGTTGCAGGAGAATCTTTTACTCTGGTTTCTCAGTCTGTTTCCTAGTGCCGGTTTGAAGTTCCTGCAGTTTTCACTGTAAAACCGAGTTGGAGCTAGTACCTCCCCGTATATATGTATGGAGTGGAGTTTGCAAGTGAAAAGAAACTTTGTGTTCCCAACAAGCTAGTTGAAGGACGGCTTTCACACACACTTATCTCTCAGAACTGAGCATGTGGAGAGACGTTCGTTCATCTAGCACAAAGGGAACGGGTTGCAGGAGAAACTTTTACTCTGGTTTCTCAGTCTGTTTCCTAGTACCGGTTTGAAGTTCCTGCAGTTTTCACTGTAAAACACAGTGGGAGCTAGTACCTCTCCATAAATACGTTTGGAGTGGAGTTTGCCAGTGAAAAGAAAATTTGTGTTCCCAACAAGCTAGGTGAAGGACGGCTTTCACACACACTTATCTCTCAGAACTGAGCATGTGGAGAGACGTTCGTTCATCTAGCACAAAGGGAACGGGATGCAGGAGAAACTTTTACTCTGGTTTCTCTGTCTGTTTCCTAGTGCCGGTTTGAAGTTCCTGCAGTTTTCACTGTAAAACCGAGTTGGAGCTTCTACCACCCCATATAATTGTATGGAGTGGAGTTTGCAAGTGAAAAGAAACTTTGTGTTCCCAACAAGCTAGGTGAAGGACGGCTTTCACACACACTTATCTCTCAGAACTGAGCATGTGGAGAGAAGTTCGTTCATCTAGCACAAAAGGAACGGTTTGCAGGAGAAACTTTTTCTCTGGTTTCTCAGTCTGTTTCCTAGTGCCGGTTTGAAGTTCCTGCAGTTTGCACTGTAAAAACGAGTTGGAGATTGTACCTCCCCATATATAAGTATGGAGTGGAGTTTGCAACTGAAAAGAACTTTGTGTTCCCAACAAGCTATGTGAAGGACGGCTTTCACACACAATTATCTCACAGAACTGAGCATGTGGAGAGACGTTCGTTCATCTAGCACAAAGGGATCGGGTTGCAGGAGAAACTTTTACTCTGGTTTCTCAGTCTGTTTCCTAGTGCCGGTTTGAAGTTCCTTCAGTTTTCACTGTAAAATCGAGTTGGAGCTTGTACCTCCCCATATATATGTATGGAGTGGAGTTTGCAAGTGAAAAGAAACTTTGTGTTCCCAACAAGCTAGGTGAAGGACGGCTTTCACACACACTTATCTCTCAGAACTGAGCATGTGGAGAGACGTTCGTTCATTTGGCAAAAAGGGAACGGGTTGCAGGAGAACCTTTTACTCTGGTTTCTCAGTCTGTTTCCTAGTGCCGGTTTGAAGTTCCTGCAGTTTTCACTGTAAAACCGAGTTGGAGCTAGTACCTCCCTTTATATATGTATTGAGTGGAGATTGCAAGTGAAAAGAAACTTTGTGTTCCCAACAAGCTATGTGAAGGACGGTTTTCACACACACTTATCTCTCAGAACTCAGCATGTGGAGAGACGTTCGTTCATCTAGCACAAAGGGAACGGGTTGCAGGAGAAACTTTTACTCTGGTTTCTCAGTCTGTTTCCTAGTGCCGGTTTGAAGTTCCTGCAGTTTTCACTGTAAAACCGAGTTGGAGCTAGTACCTCCCCATATATATGTATGGAGTGGAGTTTGCAAGTGAAAAGAAACTTTGTGTTCCCAACAAGCAAGGTGAAGGACGGCTTTCACACACACTTATCTCTCAGAACTGAGCATGTGGAGAGACTTTCGTTCATCTAGCAAAAAGGGAACGGGTTGCAGGAGAAACTTTTACTCTGGTTTCTCAGTCTGTTTCCTAGTGCCGGTTTGAATTTCCAGCAGTTTTCACTGTAAAACCGAGTTGGAGCTAGTACCTCCCCATATATTTTTATGGAATGGAGTTTGCAGGTGAAAAGAAACTATGTGTTCCCAACAATCTAGTTGAAGGACGGCTTTCACACACACTTATCTCTCAGAACTGAGCATGTGGAGAGACGGTCGTTCATCTAGCACAAAGGGAACGGGTTGCAGGAGAAACTTTTACTCTGCTTTCTCAGTCTGTTTCCTCTTGACGGTTTGAAGTTCCTTCAGTTTTCACTGTAAAACCGAGTTGGAGTTTGTACCTCCCCATATATATGTATGGAGTGGAGTTTGCAAGTGAAAAGGAACTTTGTGTTCCCAACAAGCTAGGTGAAGAACGGCTTTCACACACACTTATCTCTCAGAACTGAGCATGTGGAGAGACGTTCGTTCATTTGGTAAAAAGGGAACGGGTTGCAGGAGAATCTTTTACTCTGGTTTCTCAGTCTGTTTCCTAGTGCCGGTTTGAAGTTCCTGCAGTTTTCACTATAAAACCCAGTTGGAGCTAGTACCTCCCTTATATATGTATTGAGTGGAGTTTGCAAGTGAAAAGAAACTTTGTGTTCCCAACAAGCTAGGTGAAGGACGGCTTTCACACACACTTATCTCTCAGAACTGAGCATGTGGAGAGACGTTCGTTCATCTAGCACAAATGGAACGGGTTGCAGGAGAAACTTTTACTCTGGTTTCTCAGTCTGTTCCCTAGTGCCGGTTTGAAGTTCCTGCAGTTTTCACTGTAAAACCGAGTTGGAGCTAGTACCTCCCCATATATATGTATGGAGTGGAGTTTGCAAGTGAAAAGAAACTTTGTGTTCCCAACAAGCTAGGTGAAGAACTTCTTTCACACACACTTCTCTCTCAGAACTGAGCATGTGGAGAGACGTTCGTTCATCTAGCACAAAGGGAACGGGTTGCAGGAGAAACTATTATTCTGGTTTCTCAGTCTGTTTCCTAGTGCCGGTTTGAAGTTCCTGCTGTTTTCAATGTAAAACCGAGTTGTAGCTTGTACCTCCCCTTATACATGTATGGAGTGGAATTTGCAAGTGAAAAGAAACTTTGTGTTCCCAACAAGCTAGGTGAAGGACGGCTTTCACACACACTCATCTCTCAGAACTGAGCATGTGGAGAGACGTTCGTTCATCTAGCACAAAGGGAACGGTTTGCAGGAGAAACTTTTACTATGGTTTCTCAGTCTGTTTCCTAGTGCCGGTTTGAAGTTCCTGCAGTTTTCACTGTAAAACCGAGTTGGAGCTAGTACCTCCCCATATATTTGTATGGAGTGGAGTTTGCAAGTGAAAAGAAACTATGTGTTCCCAACAAGCTAGGTGAAGGACGGCTTTCACACACACTTATCTGTCAGAAATGAGCATGTGGAGAGACGTTCGTTCATCTAGCACAAAGGGAACGGGTTGCAGGAGAAACTTTTACTCTGGTTTCTCAGTCTGTTTCCTAGTGCCTTTTTAAAGTACCTGCAGTTTTCACTGTAAAACCGAGTTGGAGCTAGTACTTCCCCATATATTTGTATGGAGTGGAGTTTGCAAGTGAAAAGAAACTTTGTGTTCCCAACAAGCTAGGTGAAGGACGGCTTTCACACACACTCATCTCTCAGAACTGAGCATGTGGAGAGACGTTCGTTCATCTAGCACAAAGGGAACGGGTTGCAGGAGAAACTTTTACTCTGGTTTCTCAGTCTGTTCCCTAGTGCCGGTTTGAAGTTCCTGCAGTTTTCAATGTAAAACCGAGTTGGAGCTAGTACCTCCCCATATATATGTATGGAGTGGAGTTTGCAAGTGAAAAGAAACTTTGTGTTCCCAACAAGCTAGGTGAAGAACTTCTTTCACACACACTTCTCTCTCAGAACTGAGCATGTGGAGAGACGTTCGTTCATCTAGCACAAAGGGAACGGGTTGCAGGAGAAACTATTATTCTGGTTTCTCAGTCTGTTTCCTAGTGCCGGTTTGAAGTTCCTGCAGTTTTCAATGCAAAAACCGAGTTGTAGCTTGTACCTCCCCTTATACATGTATGGAGTGGAATTTGCAAGTGAAAAGAAACTTTGAGTTCCCAACAAGCTAGGTGAAGGACGGCTTTCACACACACTCATCTCTCAGAACTGAGCATGTGGAGAGACGTTCGTTCATCTAGCAAAAAGGGAACGGGTTGCAGGAGAATCTTTTACTCTGGTTTCTCAGTCTGTTTCCTAGTGCCGGTTTGAAGTTCCTGCAGTTTTCACTGTAAAACCGAGTTGGAGCTAGTACCTCCCCGTATATATGTATGGAGTGGAGTTTGCAAGTGAAAAGAAACTTTGTGTTCCCAACAAGCTAGTTGAAGGACGGCTTTCACACACACTTATCTCTCAGAACTGAGCATGTGGAGAGACGTTCGTTCATCTAGCACAAAGGGAACGGGTTGCAGGAGAAACTTTTACTGTGGTTTCTCAGTCTGTTTCCTAGTACCGGTTTGAAGTTCCTGCAGTTTTCACTGTAAAACACAGTGGGAGCTAGTACCTCTCCATAAATACGTTTGGAGTGGAGTTTGCCAGTGAAAAGAAAATTTGTGTTCCCAACAAGCTAGGTGAAGGACGGCTTTCACACACACTTATCTCTCAGAACTGAGCATGTGGAGAGACGTTCGTTCATCTAGCACAAAGGGAACGGGATGCAGGAGAAACTTTTACTCTGGTTTCTCAGTCTGTTTCCTAGTGCCGGTTTGAAGTTCCTGCAGTTTTCACTGTAAAACCGAGTTGGAGCTACTACCACCCCATATAATTGTATGGAGTGGAGTTTGCAAGTGAAAAGAAACTTTGTGTTCCCAACAAGCTAGGTGAAGGACGGCTTTCACACACACTTATCTCTCAGAACTGAGCATGTGGAGAGACGTTCGTTCATCTAGCACAAAGGGAACGGGTTGCAGGAGAAACTTTTACTCTGGTTTCTCAGTCTGTTTCCTAGTGCCGGTTTGAAGTTCCTGCAGTTTGCACTGTAAAAACGAGTTGGAGATTGTACCTCCCCATATATAAGTATGGAGTGGAGTTTGCAACTGAAAAGAACTTTGTGTTCCCAACAAGCTATGTGAAGTACGGCTTTCACACACAATTATCTCTCAGAACTGAGCATGTGGAGAGACGTTCGTTCATCTAGCACAAAGGGATCGGGTTGCAGGAGAAACTTTTACTCTGGTTTCTCAGTCTGTTTCCTAGTGCCGGTTTGAAGTTCCTTCAGTTTTCACTGTAAAATCGAGTTGGAGCTTGTACCTCCCCATATATATGTATGGAGTGGAGTTTGCAAGTGAAAAGAAACTTTGTGTTCCCAACAAGCTAGGTGAAGGACGGCTTTCACACACACTTATCTCTCAGAACTGAGCATGTGGAGAGACGTTCGTTCATTTGGCAAAAAGGGAACGGGTTGCAGGAGAACCTTTTTCTCTGGTTTCTCAGTCTGTTTCCTAGTGCCGGTTTGAAGTTCCTGCAGTTTTCACTGTAAAACCGAGTTGGAGCTAGTACCTCCCTTTATATATGTATTGAGTGGAGATTGCAAGTGAAAAGAAACTTTGTGTTCCCAACAAGCTATGTGAAGGACGGCTTTCACACACACTTATCTCTCAGAACTCAGCATGTGGAGAGACGTTCGTTCATCTAGCACAAAGGGAACGGGTTGCAGGAGAAACTTTTACTCTGGTTTCTCAGTCTGTTTCCTAGTGCCGGTTTGAAGTTCCTGCAGTTTTCACTGTAAAACCGAGTTGGAGCTAGTACCTCCCCATATATATGTATGGAGTGGAGTTTGCAAGTGAAAAGAAACTTTGTGTTCCCAACAAGCTAGGTGAAGGACGGCTTTCACACACACTTATCTCTCAGAACTGAGCATGTGGACAGACTTTCGTTCATCTAGCAAAAATGGAACGGGTTGCAGGAGAAACTTTTACTCTGGTTTCTCAGTCTGTTTCCTAGTGCCGGTTTGAATTTCCAGCAGTTTTCACTGTAAAACCGAGTTGGAGCTAGTACCTCCCCATATATTTTTATGGAATGGAGTTTGCAGGTGAAAAGAAACTATGTGTTCCCAACAATCTAGTTGAAGGACGGCTTTCACACACACTTATCTCTCAGAACTGAGCATGTGGAGAGACGGTCGTTCATCTAGCACAAAGGGAACGGGTTGCAGGAGAAACTTTTACTCTGCTTTCTCAGTCTGTTTCCTCTTGACGGTTTGAAGTTCCTTCAGTTTTCACTGTAAAACCGAGTTGGAGTTTGTACCTCCCCATATATATGTATGGAGTGGAGTTTGCAAGTGAAAAGGAACTTTGTGTTCCCAACAAGCTAGGTGAAGGACGGCTTTCACACACACTTATCTCTCAGAACTGAGCATGTGGAGAGACGTTCGTTCATTTGGTAAAAAGGGAACGGGTTGCAGGAGAATCTTTTACTCTGGTTTCTCAGTCTGTTTCCTAGTGCCGGTTTGAAGTTCCTGCAGTTTTCACTATAAAACCCAGTTGGAGCTAGTACCTCCCTTATATATGTATTGAGTGGAGTTTGCAAGTGAAAAGAAACTTTGTGTTCCCAACAAGCTAGGTGAAGGACGGCTTTCACACACACTTATCTCTCAGAACTGAGCATGTGGAGAGACGTTCGTTCATCTAGCACAAATGGAACGGGTTGCAGGAGAAACTTTTACTCTGGTTTCTCAGTCTGTTTCCTAGTGCCGGTTTGAAGTTCCTGCAGTTTTCACTGTAAAACCGAGTTGGAGCTAGTACCTCCCCATATATATGTATGGAGTGGAGTTTGCAAGTGAAAAGAAACTTTGTGTTCCCAACAAGCAAGTTGAAGGACGGCTTTCACACACACTAATCTCTCAGAACTGAGCATGTGGAGAGACGTTCGTTCATCTAGCACCAAGGGAACGGTTTGCAGGAGAAACTTTTACTCTGGTTTCTCAGTCTGTTTCCTAGTGCCGGTTTGAAGTTCCTGCAGTTTGCACTGTAAAACCGAGTTGGAGCTAGTACCTCCCCATATATTTGTATGGAGTGGAGTTTGCAAGTGAAAAGAAACTATGTGTTCCCAACAAGCTAGGTGAAGGACAGCTTTCACACACACTTATCCCTCAGAACTGAGCATGTGGAGAGACGTTCGTTCATCTAGCACAAAGGGAACGGGTTGCAGGAGAAACTTTTACTCTGGTTTCTCAGTCTGTTTCCTAGTGCCGGTTTGAAGTTCCTGCAGTTTTCACTGTAAAACCGTGTTGGAGCTAGTACCTCCCCATATATATGTATGGATTGGAGTTTGCAAGTGAAAAGAAACTTTGTGTTCCCAACAAGCTAGGTGAAGGACGGCTTTCACACTCACTTATCTCTCAGAACTGAGCATGTGGAGAGACGTTCGTTCATCTAGCACAAAGGGAACGGGTTGCAGGAGAAACTTTTACTCTGGTTTCTCAGTCTGTTTCCTAGTGCCAGTTTGAAGTTCCTGCAGTTTTCACTGTAAAACCGAGTTGGAGCTAGTACCTCCCCATATATATGTATGGAGTGGAGTTTGCAAGTGAAAAGAAACTTTGTATTCCTAACAAGCTAGGTGAAGGACGGCTTTCACACACACTTATCTCTCAGAACTCAGCATGTGGAGAGACGTTCGTTCATCTAGCACAAAGGGAATGGTTTGCAGGAGAAACTTATACTATGGTTTCTCAGTCTGTTTCCTAGTGCCGGTTTGAAGTTCCTGCAGTTTTCACTGTAAAACCGAGTTGGAGCTAGTACCTCCCCATATATTTGTATGGAGTGGAGTTTGCAAGTGAAAAGAAACTATGTGTTCCCAACAAGCTAGGTGAAGGACGGCTTTCACACACACTTATCTCTCAGAACTGAGCATGTGGAGAGACGTTCGTTCATCTAGCACAAAGGGAACGGGTTGCAGGAGAAACTTTTACTCTGGTTTCTCAGTCTGTTTCCTAGTGCCGGTTTGAAGTTCCTGCAGTTTTCACTGTAAAACCGAGTTGGAGATTGTACCTCCCCATATATAATTATGGAGTGGAGTTTGCAAGTGAAAAGAAACTTTCTGTTCCCAACAAGCTAGGTGAAGGATGGCTTTCACACTCACTTATCTCTCAGAACTGAGCATGTGGAGAGACGTTCGTTCATCTAGCACAAAGGGAACGGGTTGCAGGAGAAAATTTTACTCTGGTTTCTCAGTCTGTTTCCTAGTGCCGGTTTGAAGTTCCTGCAGTTTTCACTGTAAAACCGAGTTGGAGCTAGTACCTCACCATATATTTGTATGGAGTGGAGTTTGCAAATGAAAAGAAAATATGTGTTCCCAACAATCTAGGTGAAGGACGGCTTTCACACACACTTATCTCTCAGAACTGAGCATGTGGAGAGACGTTCGTTCATTTAGCACAAAGGGAACGGGTTGCAGGAGAAACTTTTCCTCTGGTTTCTCAGTCTGTTTCCTAGTGCCGGTTTGAAGTTCCTTCAGTTTTCACTGTAAAACCTAGTTGGAGCTAGTACCTCCCCATATATATGTATGGAGTGGAGTTTGCAAGTGAAAAGAAACTTTGTGTTCCCAACAAGCTAGGTGAAGGACTTCTTTCACACACACGTCTCTCTCAGAACTGAGCATGTGGAGAGACGTTCGTTCATCTAGCTCAAAGGGAACGGGTTGCAGGAGAAACTTTAACTCTGGTTTCTCAGTCTGTTTCCTAGTGCCGGTTTGAAGTTCCTGCAGTTTTCAATGTAAAACCGAGTTGGAGCTTGTACCTCCCCATATATATGTATGGAGTGGAGTTTGCAAGTGAAAAGAAACTTTGTGTTCCCAACAAGCTAGGTGAAGGACGGCTTTCACACACACTTCTCTCTCAGAACTGAGCATGTGGAGAGACGTTCGTTCATCTAGCACAAAGGGAACGGGTTGCAGGTGAATCTTTTACTCTGGTTTCTCAGTCTGTTTTCTAGTGCCGGTTTGAAGTTCCTGCAGTTTTCACTGTAAAACCGAGTTGGAGCTAGTACCTCCCCGTATATATGTATGGAGTGGAGTTTGCAATTGAAAAGAAACTTTGTGTTCCCAGAAGCTAGGTGAAGGACGGCTTTCACACACACTACTCTCTCAGAACTGAGCATGTGGAGAGACGTTCGTTCATCTAGCACAAAGGGAACGGGATGCAGGAGAAACTTTTACTCTGGTTTCTCTGTCTGTTTCCTAGTGCCGGTTTGAAGTTCCTGCAGTTTTCACTGTAAATCCGAGTTGGAGCTTGTACCTCCCCATATATATGTATGGAGTGGAGTTTGCAAGTGAAAAGAAACTCTGTGTTCCCAACAATCTAGGTGAAGGACGGCTTTCACACACACTTATCTCTCAGAACTGAGCATGTGGAGAGACGTTCGTTCATCTAGCACAAAGGGAACGGGTTGCAGGAGAAACTTTTACTCTGGTTTCTCAGTCTGTTTCCTAGTGCCGGTTTGAAGTTCCTGCAGTTTTCACTGTAAAACCGAGTTGGAGCTAGTACCTCCCCATATATATGTATGGAGTGGAGTTTGCAAGTGAAAAGAAACTTTGTTTTCCCAACAAGCTAGTTGAAGGACTGCTTTCACACACACTTATCTCTCAAAACTGAGCATATGGAGAGACGTTCGTTCATCTAGCACAAAGGGAACGGGTTGCAGGAGAAACTTTTACTCTGGTTTCTCAGTCTGTTTCCTAGTGCCGGTTTGAAGTTCCTGCAGTTTTCACAGTAAAACCGTGTTGGAGCTACTACCTCCCCATATATATGTATGGAGTGGAGTTTGCAAGTGAAAAGAAACTTTGTGTTCCCAACAAGCTAGGTGAAGGACGGCTTTCACACACACTTGTCTCTCAGAAATTTGCATGTGGAGAGACGTTCGTTCATCTAGCACAAAGGGAACGGTTTGCAGGGGAAACATTTACTCTGGTTTCTCAGTCTGTTTCCTAGTGCCGGTTTGAAGTTCCTGCAGTTTTCACTGTAAAACAGATTTGGAGCTTGTACCTCCCCATATATATGTATGGAGTGGAGTTTGCAAGTGAAAAGAAACTTTGTGTTCCCAACAAGCTAGGTGAAGGACGGCTTTCACACACACTTATCTCTCAGAACTGAGCATGTGGAGAGACGTTCGTTCATCTAGCACAAAGGGAACGGGTTGCAGGAGAAACTTTTCTCTGGTTTCTCAGTCTGTTTCCTAGTGCCGGTTTGAAGTTCCTGCAGTTTTCACTGTAAAACCGAGTTGGTGGTAGTACCTCCCTATATATATGTATGGATTGAAGTTTGCAAGTGAAAAGAAACTTTGTGTTCCCAACAAGCTAGGTGAAAGACGGCTTTGACACACACTTATCTCTCAGAACTGAGCATGTGGATAGACGTTCGTTCATCTATCACAAAGGGAACGGGTTGCAGGGGAAACATTTAGTCTGGATTCTCAGTCTGTTTCCTAGTGCCGGTTTGAAGTTCCTGCAGTTTTCACTGTAAAACCGATTTGGAGCTTGTACCTCCCCATATATATGTATGGATTGGAGTTTGCAAGTGAAAAGAAACTTTGTGTTCCCAACAAGCTAGGTGAAGTACGGCTTTCACACACACTTATCTCTCAGAACTGAGCATGTGGAGAGACGTTCGTTCATCTAGCACCAAGGGAACGGTTTGCAGGAGAAACTTTTACTCTGGTTTCTCAGTCTGTTTCCTAGTGCCGGTTTGAAGTTCCTGCAGTTTTCACTGTAAAACCGTGTTGGAGCTAGTACCTCCCCATATATATGTATGGATTGGAGTTTGCAAGTGAAAAGAAACTTTGTGTTCCCAACAAGCTAGGTGAAGGACGGCTTTCACACTCACTTATCTCTCAGAACTGAGCATGTGGAGAGACGTTCGTTCATCTAGCACAAAGGGAACGGGTTGCAGGAGAAACTTTTACTCTGGTTTCTCAGTCTGTTTCCTAGTGCCAGTTTGAAGTTCCTGCAGTTTTCACTGTAAAACCGAGTTGGAGCTAGTACCTCCCCATATATATGTATGGAGTGGAGTTTGCAAGTGAAAAGAAACTTTGTATTCCTAACAAGCTAGGTGAAGGACGGCTTTCACACACACTTATCTCTCAGAACTCAGCATGTGGAGAGACGTTCGTTCATCTAGCACAAAGGGAATGGTTTGCAGGAGAAACTTATACTATGGTTTCTCAGTCTGTTTCCTAGTGCCGGTTTGAAGTTCCTGCAGTTTTCACTGTAAAACCGAGTTGGAGCTAGTACCTCCCCATATATTTGTATGGAGTGGAGTTTGCAAGTGAAAAGAAACTATGTGTTCCCAACAAGCTAGGTGAAGGACGGCTTTCACACACACTTATCTCTCAGAACTGAGCATGTGGAGAGACGTTCGTTCATCTAGCACAAAGGGAACGGGTTGCAGGAGAAACTTTTACTCTGGTTTCTCAGTCTGTTTCCTAGTGCCGGTTTGAAGTTCCTGCAGTTTTCACTGTAAAACCGAGTTGGAGATTGTACCTCCCCATATATAATTATGGAGTGGAGTTTGCAAGTGAAAAGAAACTTTCTGTTCCCAACAAGCTAGGTGAAGGATGGCTTTCACACTCACTTATCTCTCAGAACTGAGCATGTGGAGAGACGTTCGTTCATCTAGCACAAAGGGAACGGGTTGCAGGAGAAAATTTTACTCTGGTTTCTCAGTCTGTTTCCTAGTGCCGGTTTGAAGTTCCTGCAGTTTTCACTGTAAAACCGAGTTGGAGCTAGTACCTCACCATATATTTGTATGGAGTGGAGTTTGCAAATGAAAAGAAAATATGTGTTCCCAACAATCTAGGTGAAGGACGGCTTTCACACACACTTATCTCTCAGAAATGAGCATGTGGAGAGACGTTCGTTCATTTAGCACAAAGGGAACGGGTTGCAGGAGAAACTTTTCCTCTGGTTTCTCAGTCTGTTTCCTAGTGCCGGTTTGAAGTTCCTTCAGTTTTCACTGTAAAACCTAGTTGGAGCTAGTACCTCCCCATATATATGTATGGAGTGGAGTTTGCAAGTGAAAAGAAACTTTGTGTTCCCAACAAGCTAGGTGAAGGACTTCTTTCACACACACTTCTCTCTCAGAACTGAGCATGTGGAGAGACGTTCGTTCATCTAGCTCAAAGGGAACGGGTTGCAGGAGAAACTTTAACTCTGGTTTCTCAGTCTGTTTCCTAGTGCCGGTTTGAAGTTCCTGCAGTTTTCAATGTAAAACCGAGTTGGAGCTTGTACCTCCCCATATATATGTATGGAGTGGGGTTTGCAAGTGAAAAGAAACTTTGTGTTCCCAACAAGCTAGGTGAAGGACGGCTTTCACACACACTTCTCTCTCAGAACTGAGCATGTGGAGAGACGTTCGTTCATCTAGCACAAAGGGAACGGGTTGCAGGTGAATCTTTTACTCTGGTTTCTCAGTCTGTTTTCTAGTGCCGGTTTGAAGTTCCTGCAGTTTTCACTGTAAAACCGAGTTGGAGCTAGTACCTCCCCGTATATATGTATGGAGTGGAGTTTGCAATTGAAAAGAAACTTTGTGTTCCCAGAAGCTAGGTGAAGGACGGCTTTCACACACACTACTCTCTCAGAACTGAGCATGTGGAGAGACGTTCGTTCATCTAGCACAAAGGGAACGGGATGCAGGAGAAACTTTTACTCTGGTTTCTCTGTCTGTTTCCTAGTGCCGGTTTGAAGTTCCTGCAGTTTTCACTGTAAATCCGAGTTGGAGCTTGTACCTCCCCATATATATGTATGGAGTGGAGTTTGCAAGTGAAAAGAAACTCTGTGTTCCCAACAATCTAGGTGAAGGACGGCTTTCACACACACTTATCTCTCAGAACTGAGCATGTGGAGAGACGTTCGTTCATCTAGCACAAAGGGAACGGGTTGCAGGAGAAACTTTTACTCTGGTTTCTCAGTCTGTTTCCTAGTGCCGGTTTGAAGTTCCTGCAGTTTTCACTGTAAAACCGAGTTGGAGCTAGTACCTCCCCATATATATGTATGGAGTGGAGTTTGCAAGTGAAAAGAAACTTTGTTTTCCCAACAAGCTAGTTGAAGGACTGCTTTCACACACACTTATCTCTCAAAACTGAGCATATGGAGAGACGTTCGTTCATCTAGCACAAAGGGAACGGGTTGCAGGAGAAACTTTTACTCTGGTTTCTCAGTCTGTTTCCTAGTGCCGGTTTGAAGTTCCTGCAGTTTTCACAGTAAAACCGTGTTGGAGCTACTACCTCCCCATATATATGTATGGAGTGGAGTTTGCAAGTGAAAAGAAACTTTGTGTTCCCAACAAGCTAGGTGAAGGACGGCTTTCACACACACTTGTCTCTCAGAAATTTGCATGTGGAGAGACGTTCGTTCATCTAGCACAAAGGGAACGGTTTGCAGGGGAAACATTTACTCTGGTTTCTCAGTCTGTTTCCTAGTGCCGGTTTGAAGTTCCTGCAGTTTTCACTGTAAAACAGATTTGGAGCTTGTTCCTCCCCATATATATGTATGGAGTGGAGTTTGCAAGTGAAAAGAAACTTTGTGTTCCCAACAAGCTAGGTGAAGGACGGCTTTCACACACACTTATCTCTCAGAACTGAGCATGTGGAGAGACGTTCGTTCATCTAGCACAAAGGGAACGGGTTGCAGGAGAAACTTTTCTCTGGTTTCTCAGTCTGTTTCCTAGTGCCGGTTTGAAGTTCCTGCAGTTTTCACTGTAAAACCGAGTTGGTGGTAGTACCTCCCCATATATATGTATGGATTGAAGTTTGCAAGTGAAAAGAAACTTTGTGTTCCCAACAAGCTAGGTGAAAGACGGCTTTGACACACACTTATCTCTCAGAACTGAGCATGTGGAGAGACGTTCGTTCATCTATCACAAAGGGAACGGGTTGCAGGGGAAACATTTAGTCTGGATTCTCAGTCTGTTTCCTAGTGCCGGTTTGAAGTTCCTGCAGTTTTCACTGTAAAACCGATTTGGAGCTTGTACCTCCCCATATATATGTATGGATTGGAGTTTGCAAGTGAAAAGAAACTTTGTGTTCCCAACAAGCTAGGTGAAGTACGGCTTTCACACACACTTATCTCTCAGAACTGAGCATGTGGAGAGACGTTCGTTCATCTAGCACCAAGGGAACGGTTTGCAGGAGAAACTTTTACTCTGGTTTCTCAGTCTGTTTCCTAGTGCCGGTTTGAAGTTCCTGCAGTTTGCACTGTAAAACCGAGTTGGAGCTAGTACCTCCCCATATATTTGTATGGAGTGGAGTTTGCAAGTGAAAAGAAACTATGTGTTCCCAACAAGCTAGGTGAAGGACAGCTTTCACACACACTTATCCCTCAGAACTGAGCATGTGGAGAGACGTTCGTTCATCTAGCACAAAGGGAACGGGTTGCAGGAGAAACTTTTACTCTGGTTTCTCAGTCTGTTTCCTAGTGCCGGTTTGAAGTTCCTGCAGTTTTCACTGTAAAACCGTGTTGGAGCTAGTACCTCCCCATATATATGTATGGATTGGAGTTTGCAAGTGAAAAGAAACTTTGTGTTCCCAACAAGCTAGGTGAAGGACGGCTTTCACACTCACTTATCTCTCAGAACTGAGCATGTGGAGAGACGTTCGTTCATCTAGCACAAAGGGAACGGGTTGCAGGAGAAACTTTTACTCTGGTTTCTCAGTCTGTTTCCTAGTGTCAGTTTGAAGTTCCTGCAGTTTTCACTGTAAAACCGAGTTGGAGCTAGTACCTCCCCATATATATGTATGGAGTGGAGTTTGCAAGTGAAAAGAAACTTTGTATTCCTAACAAGCTAGGTGAAGGACGGCTTTCACACACACTTATCTCTCAGAACTCAGCATGTGGAGAGACGTTCGTTCATCTAGCACAAAGGGAATGGTTTGCAGGAGAAACTTATACTATGGTTTCTCAGTCTGTTTCCTAGTGCCGGTTTGAAGTTCCTGCAGTTTTCACTGTAAAACCGAGTTGGAGCTAGTACCTCCCCATATATTTGTATGGAGTGGAGTTTGCAAGTGAAAAGAAACTATGTGTTCCCAACAAGCTAGGTGAAGGACGGCTTTCACACACACTTATCTCTCAGAACTGAGCATGTGGAGAGACGTTCGTTCATCTAGCACAAAGGGAACGGGTTGCAGGAGAAACTTTTACTCTGGTTTCTCAGTCTGTTTCCTAGTGCCGGTTTGAAGTTCCTGCAGTTTTCACTGTAAAACCGAGTTGGAGATTGTACCTCCCCATATATAATTATGGAGTGGAGTTTGCAAGTGAAAAGAAACTTTCTGTTCCCAACAAGCTAGGTGAAGGATGGCTTTCACACTCACTTATCTCTCAGAACTGAGCATGTGGAGAGACGTTCGTTCATCTAGCACAAAGGGAACGGGTTGCAGGAGAAAATTTTACTCTGGTTTCTCAGTCTGTTTCCTAGTGCCGGTTTGAAGTTCCTGCAGTTTTCACTGTAAAACCGAGTTGGAGCTAGTACCTCACCATATATTTGTATGGAGTGGAGTTTGCAAATGAAAAGAAAATATGTGTTCCCAACAATCTAGGTGAAGGACGGCTTTCACACACACTTATCTCTCAGAACTGAGCATGTGGAGAGACGTTCGTTCATTTAGCACAAAGGGAACGGGTTGCAGGAGAAACTTTTCCTCTGGTTTCTCAGTCTGTTTCCTAGTGCCGGTTTGAAGTTCCTTCAGTTTTCACTGTAAAACATAGTTGGAGCTAGTACCTCCCCATATATATGTATGGAGTGGAGTTTGCAAGTGAAAAGAAACTTTGTGTTCCCAACAAGCTAGTTGAAGGGCGACTTTCACACACACTTCTCTCTCAGAACTGAGCATGTGGAGAGACGTTCGTTCATCTAGCTCAAAGGGAACGGGTTGCAGGAGAAACTTTAACTCTGGTTTCTCAGTCTGTTTCCTAGTGCCGGTTTGAAGTTCCTGCAGTTTTCAATGTAAAACCGAGTTGGAGCTTGTACCTCCCCATATATATGTATGGAGTGGAGTTTGCAAGTGAAAAGAAACTTTGTGTTCCCAACAAGCTAGGTGAAGGACGGCTTTCACACACACTTCTCTCTCAGAACTGAGCATGTGGAGAGACGTTCGTTCATCTAGCACAAAGGGAACGGGTTGCAGTTGAATCTTTTACTCTGGTTTCTCAGTCTGTTTTCTAGTGCCGGTTTGAAGTTCCTGCAGTTTTCACTGTAAAACCGAGTTGGAGCTAGTACCTCCCCGTATATATGTATGGAGTGGAGTTTGCAATTGAAAAGAAACTTTGTGTTCCCAGAAGCTAGGTGAAGGACGGCTTTCACACACACTACTCTCTCAGAACTGAGCATGTGGAGAGACGTTCGTTCATCTAGCACAAAGGGAACGGGATGCAGGAGAAACTTTTACTCTGGTTTCTCTGTCTGTTTCCTAGTGCCGGTTTGAAGTTCCTGCAGTTTTCACTGTAAATCCGAGTTGGAGCTTGTACCTCCCCATATATATGTATGGAGTGGAGTTTGCAAGTGAAAAGAAACTCTGTGTTCCCAACAATCTAGGTGAAGGACGGCTTTCACACACACTTATCTCTCAGAACTGAGCATGTGGAGAGACGTTCGTTCATCTAGCACAAAGGGAACGGGTTGCAGGAGAAACTTTTACTCTGGTTTCTCAGTCTGTTTCCTAGTGCCGGTTTGAAGTTCCTGCAGTTTTCACTGTAAAACCGAGTTGGAGCTAGTACCTCCCCATATATATGTATGGAGTGGAGTTTGCAAGTGAAAAGAAACTTTGTTTTCCCAACAAGCTAGTTGAAGGACTGCATTCACACACACTTATCTCTCAAAACTGAGCATATGGAGAGACGTTCGTTCATCTAGCACAAAGGGAACGGGTTGCAGGAGAAACTTTTACTCTGGTATCTCAGTCTGTTTCCTAGTGCCGGTTTGAAGTTCCTGCAGTTTTCACAGTAAAACCGTGTTGGAGCTACTACCTCCCCATATATATGTATGGAGTGGAGTTTGCAAGTGAAAAGAAACTTTGTGTTCCCAACAAGCTAGGTGAAGGACGGCTTTCACACACACTTGTCTCTCAGAAATTTGCATGTGGAGAGACGTTCGTTCATCTAGCACAAAGGGAACGGTTTGCAGGGGAAACATTTACTCTGGTTTCTCAGTCTGTTTCCTAGTGCCGGTTTGAAGTTCCTGCAGTTTTCACTGTAAAACAGATTTGGAGCTTGTACCTCCCCATATATATGTATGGAGTGGAGTTTGCAAGTGAAAAGAAACTTTGTGTTCCCAACAAGCTAGGTGAAGGACGGCTTTCACACACACTTATCTCTCAGAACTGAGCATGTGGAGAGACGTTCGTTCATCTAGCACAAAGGGAACGGGTTGCAGGAGAAACTTTTCTCTGGTTTCTCAGTCTGTTTCCTAGTGCCGGTTTGAAGTTCCTGCAGTTTTCACTGTAAAACCGAGTTGGTGGTAGTACCTCCCCATATATATGTATGGATTGAAGTTTGCAACTGAAAAGAAACTTTGTGTTCCCAACAAGCTAGGTGAAAGACGGCTTTGACACACACTTATCTCTCAGAACTGAGCATGTGGAGAGACGTTCGTTCATCTATCACAAAGGGAACGGGTTGCAGGGGAAACATTTAGTCTGGATTCTCAGTCTGTTTCCTAGTGCCGGTTTGAAGTTCCTGCAGTTTTCACTGTAAAACCGATTTGGAGCTTGTACCTCCCCATATATATGTATGGATTGGAGTTTGCAAGTGAAAAGAAACTTTGTGTTCCCAACAAGCTAGGTGAAGTACGGCTTTCACACACACTTATCTCTCAGAACTGAGCATGTGGAGAGACGTTCGTTCATCTAGCAAAAAGGGAACGGGTTGCAGGAGAAACTTTTACTCTGGTTTCTCAGTCTGTTTCCTAGTGCCGTTTTGAAGTTCCTGCAGTTTTCACTGTAAAACCGAGTTGGAGCTAGTACCTCCCCATATATATGTATGGAGTGGAGTTTGCAAGTGAAAAGAAACTTTGTGTTCCAAACAAGCTAGGTGAAGGACGGCTTTCACACACACTTCTCTCTCAGAACTGAGCATGTGGAGAGACGTTCGTTCATCTAGCACAAAGGGAACGGGATGCAGGAGAAACTTTTACTCTGGTTTCTCTGTCTGTTTCCTAGTGCCGGTTTGAAGTTCCTGCAGTTTTCACTGTAAATCCGAGTTGGAGCTTGTACCTCCCCATATATATGTATGGAGTGGAGTTTGCAAGTGAAAAGAAACTTTGTGTTCCCAACAATCTAGGTGAAGGACGGCTTTCACACACACTTATCTCTCAGAACTGAGCATGTGGAGAGACGTTCGTTCATCTAGCACAAAGGGAACGGGTTGCAGGAGAAACTTTTACTCTGGTTTCTCAGTCTGTTTCCTAGTGCCGGTTTGAAGTTCCTGCAGTTTTCACTGTAAAACCGAGTTGGAGCTAGTACCTCCCCATATATATGTATGGAGTGGAGTTTGCAAGTGAAAAGAAACTTTGTTTTCCCAACAAGCTAGTTGAAGGACTGCTTTCACACACACTTATCTCTCAAAACTGAGCATATGGAGAGACGTTCGTTCATCTAGCACAAAGGGAACGGGTTGCAGGAGAAACTTTTACTCTGGTTTCTCAGTCTGTTTCCTAGTGCCGGTTTGAAGTTCCTGCAGTTTTCACAGTAAAACCGTGTTGGAGCTACTACCTCCCCATATATATGTATGGAGTGGAGTTTGCAAGTGAAAAGAAACTTTGTGTTCCCAACAAGCTAGTTGAAGGACGGCTTTCACACACACTTGTCTCTCAGAAATTTGCATGTGGAGAGACGTTCGTTCATCTAGCACAAAGGGAACGGTTTGCAGGGGAAACTTTTACTCTGGTTTCTCAGTCTGTTTCCTAGTGCCGGGTTGAAGTTCCTGCAGTTTTCACTGTAAAACAGATTTGGAGCTTGTACCTCCCCATATATATGTATGGAGTGGAGTTTGCAAGTGAAAAGTAACTTTGTGTTCCCAACAAGCTAGGTGAAGGACGGCTTTCACACACACTTATCTCTCAGAACTGAGCATGTGGAGAGACGTTCGTTCATCTAGCACAAAGGGAACGGGTTGCAGGAGAAACTTTTACTCTGGTTTCTCAGTCTGTTTCCTAGTGCCGGTTTGAATTTCCTGCAGTTTTCACTGTAAAACCGAGTTGGAGCTAGTACCTCCCCATATATATTTGTATGGAGTGGAGTTTGCAAGCGAAAAGAAACTTTGTGTTCCCAACAAGCTAGGTGAAGGACGTCTTTCACACACACTTATCTCTCAGAACTGAGCATGTGGAGAGACGTTCGTTCATCTAGCACAAAGGGAACGGGTTGCAGGTGAATCTTTTACTCTGGTTTCTCAGTCTTTTTCCTAGTGCCGGTTTGAATTTCCTACAGTTTTCACTGTAAAACCGAGTTGGAGCTAGTACCTCCCCATATATATGTATGGAGTGGAGTTTTCAAGTGAAAAGAATCTTTGTGTTCCTAACAAGCTAGGTGAAGAAAGTCTTTCACACACACTTATCTCTCAGAACTGAGCATGTGGAGAGACGTTCGTTCATCTAGCACAAAGGGAACGGGTTGCAGGAGAAACTTTTACTCTGGTTTCTCAGGCTGTTTCCTAGTGCCGGTTTGAAGTTCCTGCATTTTTCATTGTAAAACCGAGTTGGAGCTTGTACCTCCCCATATATTTGTATGGAGTGGAGTTTGCAAGTGAAAAGAAACTATGTGTTCCCAACAAGCTAGGTGAAGGACGGCTTTCACACACACTTATCTCTCAGAACTGAGCATGTGGAGAGACGTTCGTTCATCTAGAACAAAGGGAACGGGTTGCAGGAGAAACTTTTACTCTGGTTTCTCAGTCTGTTTCCTAATGCCCGTTTGAAGTTCCTGCAGTTTGCTTTGTAAAACCGACTTGGAGCTATTACCTCCCCATATATATGTACGGAGTGGAGTTTGCAAGTGAAAAGAAACTTTGTGTTCCCAACAAGCTAGGTGAAGGAAGGCTTTCACACACAATTCTCTCTCAGAACTGAGCATGTGGAGAGACGTTCGTTCATCTAGCACAAAGGGAACGGGTTGCAGGAGAAACTTTTACTCTGGTTTCTCAGTCTGTTTCCTAGTTCCGGTTTGAAGTTCCTGCAGTTTTCACTGTAAAACCGATTTGGAGCTTGTACCTCCCCATGTATAAGTATGGAGTGGAGTTTGCAAGTGAAAAGAAACTTTGTGTTCCCAACAAGCTAGGTGAAGGATGGCTTTCACACACACTTATCTCTCAGAACTGAGCATGTGGAGAGACGTTCGTTCATCTAGCACAAAGGGAACGGGTTGCAGGAGAAAATTTTACTCTGGTTTTCTGTCTGTTTCCTAGTGCCGGTTTGAAGTTCCTGCAGTTTTCACTGTAAATCCGAGTTGGAGCTTGTACCTCCCCATATATATGTATGGAGTGGAGTTTGCAAGTGAAAAGAAACTTTGTGTTCCCAACAATCTAGGTGAAGGATGGCTTTCACACACACTTATCTCTCAGAACTGAGCATGTGGAGAGACGTTCGTTCATCTAGCACAAATGGAACGGGTTGCAGGAGAAACTTTTACTCTGGTTTCTCAGTCTGTTTCCTAGTGCCGGTTTGAAGTTCCTGCAGTTTTCACTGTAAAACCGAGTTGGAGCTAGTACCTCCCCATATATATGTATGGAGTGGAGTTTGCAAGTGAAAAGAAACTTTGTTTTCCCAACAAGCTAGTTGAAGGACTGCTTTCACACACACTTATCTCTCAAAACTGAGCATATGGAGAGACGTTCGTTCATCTAGCACAAAGGGAACGGGTTGCAGGAGAAACTTTTACTCTGGTTTCTCAGTCTGTTTCCTAGTGCCGGTTTGAAGTTCCTGCAGTTTTCACAGTAAAACCGTGTTGGAGCTACTACCTCCCCATATATATGTATGGAGTGGAGTTTGCAAGTGAAAAGAAACTTTGTGTTCCCAACAAGCTAGGTGAAGGACGGCTTTCACACACACTTGTCTCTCAGAAATTTGCATGTGGATAGACGTTCGTTCATCTAGCACAAAGGGAACGGTTTACAGGGGAAACTTTTACTCTGGTTTCTCAGTCTGTTTCCTAGTGCCGGTTTGAAGTTCCTGCAGTTTTCACTGTAAAACAGATTTGGAGCTACTACCTCCCCATATATATGTATGGAGTGGAGTTTGCAAGTGAAAAGAAACTTTGTGTTCCCAACAAGCTAGGTGAAGGACGGCTTTCACACACACTTGTCTCTCAGAAATTTGCATGTGGATAGACGTTCGTTCATCTAGCACAAAGGGAACGGTTTACAGGGGAAACTTTTACTCTGGTTTCTCAGTCTGTTTCCTAGTGCCGGTTTGAAGTTCCTGCAGTTTTCACTGTAAAACAGATTTGGAGCTTGTACCTCCCCATATATATGTATGGAGTGGAGTTTGCAAGTGAAAAGAAACTTTGTGTTCCCAACAAGCTAGGTGAAGGACGGCTTTCACACACACTTATCTCTCAGAACTGAGCATGTGGAGAGACGTTCGTTCATCTAGCACAAAGGGAACGGGTTGCAGGAGAAACTATTACTCTGGTTTCTCAGTCTGTTTCCTAGTGCCGGTTTGAAGTTCCTGCAGTTTTCACTGTAAAACCGAGTTGGAGCTAGTACCTCCCCATATATATGTATGGAGTGGAGATTGCAAGCGAAAAGAAACTTTGTGTTCCCAACAAGCAAGGTGAAGGACGTCTTTCACACACACTTATCTCTCAGAACTGAGCATGTGGAGAGACAATCGTTCATCTAGCACAAAGGGAACGGGTTGCAGGTGAAACTTTTACTCTGGTTTCTCAGTCTGTTTCCTAGTGCCGGTTTGAAGTTCCTGCAGTTTTCACTGTAAAACCGAGTTGGAGCTAGTACCTCCCCATATATATGTATGGAGTGGAGTTTGCAAGTGAAAAGAAACTTTGTGTTCCTAACAAGCTAGGTGAAGAAAGGCTTTCACACACACTTATCTCTCAGAACTGAGCATGTGGAGAGACGTTCGTTCATCTAGCAAAAAGGGAACGGGTTGCAGGAGAAACTTTTACTCTGGTTTCTCAGGCTGTTTCCTAGTGCCGGTTTGAAGTTCCTGCAGTTTTCACTGTAAAACCGATTTGGAGCTAGTACCTCCGCATATATTTGTATGGAGTGGAGTTTGCAATTGAAAAGAAACTATGTGTTCCCAACAAGCTAGGTGAAGGACGGCTTTCACACACACTTATCTCTCAGATCTGAGCATGTGGAGAGACGTTCGTTCATCTATCACAAAGGGAACGGGTTGCAGGGGAAACTTTTACTCTGGATTCTCAGTCTGTTTCCTAGTGCCGGTTTGAAGTTCCTGCAGTTTTCACTGTAAAACCGATTTGGAGCTTGTACCTCCCCATATATATGTATGGATTGGAGTTTGCAAGTGAAAAGAAACTTTGTGTTCCCAACAAGCTAGGTGAAGTACGGCTTTCACACACACTTATCTCTCAGAACTGAGCATGTGGAGAGACGTTCGTTCATCTAGCAAAAAGGGAACGGGTTGCAGGAGAAACTTTTACTCTGGTTTCTCAGTCTGTTTCCTAGTGCCGGTTTGAAGTTCCTGCAGTTTTCACTGTAAAACCGAGTTGGAGCTAGTACCTCCCCATATATATGTATGGAGTGGAGTTTGCAAGCGAAAAGAAACTTTGTGTTCCCAACAAGCTAGGTGAAGGACGTCTTTCACACACACTTATCTCTCAGAACTGAGCATGTGGAGAGACGATCGTTCATCTAGCACAAAGGGAACGGGTTGCAGGTGAAACTTTTACTCTGGTTTCTCAGTCTGTTTCCTAGTGCCGGTTTGAAGTTCCTGCAGTTTTCACTGTAAAACCGAGTTGGAGCTAGTACCTCCCCATATATATGTATGGAGTGGAGTTTGCAAGTGAAAAGAAACATTGTGTTCCTAACAAGCTAGGTGAAGAAAGGCTTTCACACACACTTATCTCTCAGAACTGAGCATGTGGAGAGACGTTCGTTCAGCTAGCACAAAGGGAACGGGTTGCAGGAGAAACTTTTACTCTGGTTTCTCAGGCTGTTTCCTAGTGCCGGTTTGAAGTACCTGCAGTTTTCACTGTAAAACCGAGTTGGAGCTAGTACCTCCCCATATATTTGTATGGAGTGGAGTTTGCAAGTGAAAAGAAACTAAGTGTTCCCAACAAGCTAGGTGAAGGACGGCTTTCACACACACTTATCTCTCAGAACTGAGCATGTGGAGAGACGTTCGTTCATCTATCACAAAGGGAACGGGTTGCAGGGGAAACTTTTACTCTGGATTCTCAGTCTGTTTCCTAGTGCCGGTTTGAAGTTCCTGCAGTTTTCACTGTAAAACCGATTTGGAGCTTGTACATCCCCATATATATGTATGGATTGGAGTTTGCAAGTGAAAAGAAACTTTGTGTTCCCAACAAGCTAGGTGAAGTACGGCTTTCACACACACTTATCTCTCAGAACTGAGCATGTGGAGAGACGTTCGTTCATCTAGCAAAAAGGGAACGGGTTGCAGGAGAAACTTTTACTCTGGTTTCTCAGTCTGTTTCCTAGTGCCGTTTTGAAGTTCCTCCAGTTTTCACTGTAAAACCGAGTTGGAGCTAGTACCTCCCCATATATATGTATGGAGTGGAGTTTGCAAGTGAAAAGAAACTTTGTGTTCCCAACAAGCTAGTTGAAGGACGGCTTTCACACACACTTCTCTCTCAGAACTGAGCATGTGGAGAGACGTTCGTTCATCTAGCACAAAGGGAACGGGATGCAGGAGAAACTTTTACTCTGGTTTCTCTGTCTGATTCCTAGTGCCGGTTTGAAGTTCCTGCAGTTTTCACTGTAAATCCGAGTTGGAGCTAGTACCTCCCCATATATATGTATGGAGTGGAGTTTGCAAGTGTAAAGAAACTTTGTGTTCCCAACAATCTAGGTGAAGGACGGCTTTCACACACACTTATCTCTCAGAACTGAGCATGTGGAGAGACGTTCGTTCATCTAGCACAAAGGGAACGGGTTGCAGGAGAAACTTTTACTCTGGTTTCTCAGTCTGTTTCCTAGTGCCGGTTTGAAGTTCCTGCAGTTTTCACTGTAAAACCGAGTTTGAGCTAGTACCTCCCCATATATATGTATGGAGTGGAGTTTGCAAGTGAAAAGAAACTTTGTTTTCCCAACAAGCTAGTTGAAGGACTGCTTTCACACACACTTATCTCTCAAAACTGAGCATATGGAGAGACGTTCGTTCATCTAGCACAAAGGGAACGGGTTGCAGGAGAAACTTTTACTCTGGTTTCTCAGTCTGTTTCCTAGTGCCGGTTTGAAGTTCCTGCAGTTTTCACAGTAAAACCGTGTTGGAGCTACTACCTCCCCTTATATATGTATGGAGTGGAGTTTGCAAGTGAAAAGAAACTTTGTGTTCCCAACAAGCTAGGTGAAGGACGGCTTTCACACACACTTGTCTCTCAGAAATTTGCATGTGGAGAGACGTTCGTTCATCTAGCACAAAGGGAACGGTTTGCAGGGGAAACTTTTACTCTGGTTTCTCAGTCTGTTTCCTAGTGCCGGTTTGAAGTTCCTGCAGTTTTCACTGTAAAACAGATTTGGAGCTTGTACCTCCCCATATATATGTATGGAGTGGAGTTTGCAAGTGAAAAGAAACTTTGTGTTCCCAACAAGCTAGGTGAAGGACGGCTTTCACACACACTTATCTCTCAGAACTGAGCATGTGGAGAGACGTTCGTTCAGCTAGCACAAAGGGAACGGGTTGCAGGAGAAACTTTTACTCTGGTTTCTCAGTCTGTTTCCTAGTGCCGGTTTGAAGTTCCTGCAGTTTTCACTGTAAAACCGAGTTGGTGGTAGTACCTCCCCATATATATGTATGGATTGAAGTTTGCAAGTGAAAACAAACTTAGTGTTCCCAACAAGCTAGGTGAAAGACGGCTTTGACACACACTTATCTCTCAGAACTGAGCATGTGGAGAGACGTTCGTTCATCTATCACAAAGGGAACGGGTTGCATGGGAAACTTTTACTCTGGATTCTCAGTCTGTTTCCTAGTGCCGGTTTGAAGTTCCTGCAGTTTTCACTGTAAAACCGATTTGGAGCTTGTACCTCCCCATATATATGTATGGAGTGGAGTTTGCAAGTGAAAAGAAACTTTGTGTTCCCAACAAGCTATGTGAAGGACGGCTTTCACACACACTTATCTCTCAGAACTGAGCATGTGGAGAGACGTTCGTTCATCTAGCACAAAGGGAACGGATTGCAGGTGAAACTTTTACTCTGGTTTCTCAGTCTGTTTCCTAGTGCCGTTTTGAAGTTCCTGCAGTTTTCACTGTAAAACCGAGTTGGAGCTAATACCTCCCCATATATATGTATGGAGTGGAGTTTGCAAGTGAAAAGAAACTTTGTGTTCCCAACAAGCTAGGTGAAGGACGGCTTTCACACACACTTCTCTCTCAGAACTGAGCATGTGGAGAGACGTTCGTTCATCTAGCACAAAGGGAACGGGATGCAGGAGAAACTTTTACTCTGGTTTCTCTGTCTGTTTCCTAGTGCCGGTTTGAAGTTCCTGCAGTTTTCACTGTAAATCCGAGTTGGAGCTTGTACCTCCCCATATATATGTATGGAGTGGAGTTTGCAAGTGAAAAGAAACTTTGTGTTCCCAACAATCTAGGTGAAGGACGGCTTTCACACACACTTATCTCTCAGAACTGAGCATGTGGAGAGACGTTCGTTCATCTAGCACAAAGGGAACGGGTTGCAGGAGAAACTTTTACTCTGGTTTCTCAGTCTGTTTCCTAGTGCCGGTTTGAAGTTCCTGCAGTTTTCACTGTAAAACCGAGTTGGAGCTAGTACCTCCCCATATATATGTATGGAGTGGAGTTTGCAAGTGAAAAGAAACTTTGTTTTCCCAACAAGCTAGTTGAAGGACTGCTTTCACACACACTTATCTCTCAAAACTGAGCATATGGAGAGACGTTCGTTCATCTAGCACAAAGGGAACGGGTTGCAGGAGGAACTTTTACTCTGGTTTCTCAGTCTGTTTCCTAGTGCCGGTTTGAAGTTCCTGCAGTTTTCACAGTAAAACCGTGTTGGAGCTACTACCTCCCCATATATATGTATGGAGTGGAGTTTGCAAGTGAAAAGAAACATTGTGTTCCCAACAAGCTAGGTGAAGGACGGCTTTCACACACACTTGTCTCTCAGAAATTTGCATGTGGAGAGACGTTCGTTCATCTAGCACAAAGGGAACGGGATGCAGGAGAAACTTTTACTCTGGTTTCTCTGTCTGTTTCCTAGTGCCGGTTTGAAGTTCCTGCAGTTTTCACTGTAAATCCGAGTTGGAGCTTGTACCTCCCCATATATATGTATGGAGTGGGGTTTGCAAGTGAAAAGAAACTTTGTGTTCCCAACAATCTAGGTGAAGGACGGCTTTCACACACACTTATCTCTCAGAACTGAGCATGTGGAGAGACGTTCGTTCATCTAGCACAAAGGGAACGGGTAGCAGGAGAAACTTTTACTCTGGTTTCTCAGTCTGTTTCCTAGTGCCGGTTTGAAGTTCCTGCAGTTTTCACTGTAAAACCGAGTTGGAGCTAGTACCTCCCCATATATATTTGTATGGAGTGGAGTTTGCAAGCGAAAAGAAACTATGTGTTCCCAACAAGCTAGGTGAAGGACGTCTTTCACACACACTTATCTCTCAGAACTTAGCATGTGGAGAGACGTTCGTTCATCTAGCACAAAGGGAACGGGTTGCAGGTGAAACTTTTACTCTGGTTTCTCAGTCTTTTTCCTAGTGCCGGTTTGAAGTTCCTACAGTTTTCACTGTAAAACCGAGTTGGAGCTAGTACCTCCCCATATATATGTATGGAGTGGAGTTTGCAAGTGAAAAGAATCTTTGTGTTCCTAACAAGCTAGGTGAAGATAGGCTTTCACACACACTTATCTCTCAGAACTGAGCATGTGGAGAGACGTTCGTTCAGCTAGAACAAAGGGAACGGGTTGCAGGAGAAACTTTTACTCTGGTTTCTCAGTCTGTTTCCTAATGCCCGTTTGAAGTTCCTGCAGTTTGCTTTGTAAAACCGACTTGGAGCTATTACCTCCCCATATATATGTACGGAGTGAAGTTTGCAAGTGAAAAGAAACTTTGTGTTCCCAACAAGCTAGGTGAAGGAAGGCTTTCACACACAATTCTCTCTCAGAACTGAGCATGTGGAGAGACGTTCGTTCATCTAGCACAAAGGGAACGGGTTGCAGGAGAAACTTTTACTCTGGTTTCTCAGTCTGTTTCCTAGTGCCGGTTTGAAGTTCCTGCAGTTTTCACTGTAAAACCGAGTTGGAGCTTGTACCTCCCCATGTATAAGTATGGATTGGAGTTTGCAAGTGAAAAGAAACTTTGTGTTCCCAACAAGCTAGGTGAAGGATGGCTTTCACACACACTTATCTCTCAGAACTGAGCATGTGGAGAGACGTTCGTTCATCTAGCACAAAGGGAACGGGTTGCAGGAGAAAATTTTACTCTGGTTTCTCTGTCTGTTTCCTAGTGCCGGTTTGAAGTTCCTGCAGTTTTCACAGTAAAACCGTGTTGGAGCTACTACCTCCCCATATATATGTATGGAGTGGAGTTTGCAAGTGAAAAGAAACTTTGTGTTCCCAACAAGCTAGGTGAAGGACGGCTTTCACACACACTTGTCTCTCAGAAATTTGCATGTGGAGAGACGTTCGTTCATCTAGCACAATGGGAACGGTTTGCAGGGGAAACTTTTACTCTGGTTTCTCAGTCTGTTTCCTAGTGCCGGTTTGAAGTTCCTGCAGTTTTCACTGTAAAACAGATTTGGAGCTTGTACCTCCCCATATATATGTATGGAGTGGAGTTTGCAAGTGAAAAGAAACTTTGTGTTCCCAACAAGCTAGGTGAAGGACGGCTTTCACACACACTTATCTCTCAGAACTGAGCATGTGGAGAGACGTTCGTTCAGCTAGCACAAAGGGAACGGGTTGCAGGAGAAACTTTTACTCTGGTTTCTCAGTCTGTTTCCTAGTGCCGGTTTGAAGTTCCTGCAGTTTTCACTGTAAAACCGAGTTGGTGGTAGTACCTCCCCATATATATGTATGGATTGAAGTTTGCAAGTGAAAAGAAACTTAGTGTTCCCAACAAGCTAGGTGAAGGACGGCTTTCACACACACTTATCTCACAGAACTGAGCATGTGGAGAGACGTTCGTTCATCTAGCACAAAGGGAACGGGTTGAAGGGGAAACTTTTACTCTGGTTTCGCAGTCTGTTTCCTAGTGCCGGTTTGATGTTCCTGCAGTTTTCACTGTAAAACCGACTTGGAGCTAGTACCTCCCCATATATAGGTATGGAGTGGAGTTTGCAAGTGAAAAGAATCTTTGGGTTCCCAACAAGCTAGGTGAAGGACGGCTTTCACACACACTTATCTCTCAGAACTGAGCATGTGGAGAGAAGTTCGTTCATCTAGCACAAATGGAACGTTTTGCAGGGAAACTTTTACTCTGGTTTCCCAGTCTGTTTCCTCGTGCAGGTTTGAAGTTCCTGCAGTTTTCACTGTAAAACCGACATGGAGCTAGTACCTCCCCATATATATGCATGGAGTGAAGTTTTCAAGTGAAAAGAAACTTTGTGTTCCCAACAAGCTAGGTGAAGGACGGCTTTCACACACACTTATTTCTCAGAACTGAGCATGTGGAGAGACGTTCGTTCATCTAGCACAAAGGGAACGGGTTGCAGGAGAAACTTTTACTCTGGTTTCTAAGTCTGTTTCCTAGTGCCGGTTTGAAGTTCCTGCAGTTTGCACTGTAAAACCGAGTTGGAGCTAGTACCTCCCCTTATATATGTATGGATTGGAGTTTGCAAGTGAAAAGAAACTTTGTGTTCCCAACAAGCTACGTGAAAGCGGCTTTCACACACACTTATCTCTCAGATCTGAGCATGTGGAGAGACGTTCGTTCATCTAGCACAAAGGGAACTGGTTGCAGGAGAAACTTTTACTCTGGTTTCTCAGACTGTTTCCTAGTGCCGGTTTGAAGTTCCTGCAGTTTGCACTGTAAAACCGCGTTGGAGCTTGTACCTCCCCATATATATGTATGGATTGGAGTTTGCAAGTGAAAAGAAACATTGTGTTCCCAACAAGCTAGGTGAAAGCGGCTTTCACACACACTTATCTCTCAGAACTGAGCATGTGGAGAGACGATCGTTCATCTAGCACAAAGGGAACGGTTTGCAGGGAAACTTTTACTCTGGTTTCCCAGTCTGTTTCCTCGTGCCGGTTTGATGTTCCTGCAGTTTTCACTATAAAACAGACTTGGAGCTAGTACCTCCCCATATATATGTATGTAGTGAAGTTTGCAAGTGAAAAGAAACTTTGTGTTCCCAACAAGCTAGGTGAAGTACGGCTTTAACACACACTTATCTCTCAGAAATGAGCATGTGGAGAGACGACCGTTCATCTAGCACAAAGGGAACGGTTTGCAGGGAAACTTTTACACTGGTTTCCCAGGCTGTTACCTCGTGCCGGTTTGAAGTTCCTGCAGTTTTCACTGTAAAACCGACTTGGAGCTAGTACCTAAACATATATATGTATGGAGTGGAGTTTGCAAGTGAAAAGAAACTTTGGGTTCCCAACAAGCTATGTGAAGGACGGCTTTCACACACACTTATCTCTCAGAACTGAGCATGTGGAGAGACGTTCGTTCATCTAGCACAAAGGGAACGGGTTGCAGGGAAACTTTTACTCTGGTTTCCCAGTCTGTTTCCTCGTGCCGGTTTGAAGTTCCTGCAGTTTTCACTGTAAAACCGACTTGGAGCTAGTACCTCCCCATATATATGTATGGAGTGAAGTTTGCAAGTGAAAAGAAACTTTGTGTTCCCAACAAGCTAGGTGAAGGACGGCTTTCACACACACTTATTTCTCAGAACTGAGCATGTGGAGAGACGTTCGTTCATCTAGCACAAAGGGAACGGGTTGCAGGAGAAAATTTTACTCTGGTTTCTAAGTCTGTTTCCTAGTGCTGGTTTGAAGTTCCTGCAGTTTTCACTATAAAACCGATTTGGAGCTAGTACCTCCCCATATATATGTATGGAGTGAAGTTTGCAAGTGAAAAGAAACTTTGTGTTCCCAACAAGCTAGGTGAAGTACGGCTTTCACACACACTTATCTCGCAGAAATGAGCATGTGGAGAGACGACCGTTCATCTAGCACAAAGGGAACGGTTTGCAGGGAAACTTTTACACTGGTTTCCCAGGCTGTTACCTCGTGCCGGTTTGAATTTCCTGCAGTTTTCACTGTAAAACCGACTTGGAGCTAGTACCTACACATATATATGTATGGAGTGAAGTTTGCAAGTGAAAAGAAACTTTGGGTTCCCAACAAGCTATGTGAAGGACGGCTTTCACACACACTTATCTCTCAGAACTGAGCATGTGGAGAGATGTTCGTTCATCTAGCACAAAGGGAACGGGTTGCAGGGAAACTTTTACTCTGGTTCCCCAGTCTGTTTCCTCGTGCCGGTTTGAAGTTCCTGCAGTTTTCACTGTAAAACCGACTTGGAGCTAGAACCTCCCCATATATATGTATGGAGTGAAGTTTGCAAGTGAAAAGAAACTTTGTGTTCCCAACAAGCTAGGTGAAGGACGGCTTTCACACACACTTATCTCTCAGAACTGAGCATGTGGAGAGACGTTCGTTCATTTAGCACAAAGGGAACGGTTTGCAGGGAAACTTTTACTCAGGTTTCCCAGTCTGTTTCCTCGTGCCGGTTTGAAGTTCCTGCAGTTTTCACTGTAAAACCGACTTGGAGCTAGTACCTCCCCATATATATGTATGGAGTGAAGTTTTCAAGTGAAAAGAAACTTTGTGTTCCCAACAAGCTAGGTGAAGGTCGGCTTTCACACACACTTATTTCTCAGAACTGAGCATGTGGAGAGACATTCGTTCATCTAGCACAAAGGGAACGGGTTGCAAGAGAAACTTTTACTCTGGTTTCTAAGTCTGTTTCCTAGTGCCGGTTTGAAGTTCCTGCAGTTTGCACTGTAAAACCGAGTTGGAGCTAGTACCTCGCCATATATATGTATGGATTGGAGTTTGCAAGTGAAAAGAAACTTTGTGTTCCCAACAAGCTAGGTGAAAGCGGCTTTCACACACACTTATCTCTCAGAACTGAGCATGTGGAGAGACGTTCGTTCATCTAGCACAAAGGGAACGGGTTGCAGGAGAAACTTTTACTCTGGTTTCTCAGTCTGTTTCCTTGTGCCGGTTGGAAGTTCCTGCAGTTTGCACTGTAAAACCGAGTTGAAGCTAGTACCTCCCCATATATATATATATAGTGGAGTATGCAATTGAAAACAACTTTGTGTTCCCAACATGATATGTGAATGACGGCTTTCACACACACTTATCTCTCAGAAATGAGCATGTGGAGAGACGTTCGTTCATCTAGCACAAAGGGAACGGGTTGCAGGGAAATTTTACTCTGGTTTCCCAGTCTGTTTCCTCGTGCCGGTTTGAAGTTCCTGCAGTTTTCACTGTAAAACCGACTTGGAGCTAGTACCTCCCCATATATATGTATGGAGTGGAGTTTGCAAGTGAAAAGTAACTTTGGGTTCCCAACAAGCAATGTGAAGGACGGCTTTCACACACACTTATCTCTCAGAACTGAGCATGTGGAGAGACGATCGTTCATCTAGCACAAAGGGAACGGGTTGCAGGGAAACTTTTACTCTGGATTCCCAGTCTGTTTCCTCGTGCCGGTTTGATGTTCCTGCAGTTTTCACTATAAAACCGACTTGGAGCTAGTACCACCCCATATATATGTATGGAGTGAAGTTTGCAAGTGAAAAGAAACTTTGTGTTCCCAACAAGCTAGGTGAAGGACGGCTTTCACACACAATTATCTCTCAGAACTGAGCATGTGGAGAGACGACCGTTCATCTAGCACAAAGGGAACGGTTTGCAGGGAAACTTTTACACTGGTTTCCCAGGCTGTTTCCTCGTGCCGGATTGAAGTTCCTGCAGTTTTCACTGTAAAACCGACTTGGAGCTAGAACCTCCACATATATATGTATGGAGTGGAGTTTGCAAGTGAAAAGAAACTTTGGGTTCCCAACAAGCTATGTGAAGGACGGCTTTCACACACACTTATCTCTCAGAACTGAGCATGTGGAGAGACGTTCGTTCATCTAGCACAAAGGGAACGGGTTGCAGGGAAACTTTTACTCTGGTTTCCCAGTCTGTTTCCTCGTGCCGGTTTGAAGTTCCTGCAGTTTTCACTGTAAAACCGAATTGGAGCTAGAACCTCCCCATATATATGTATGGAGTGAAGTTTGCAAGTGAAAAGAAACTTTGTGTTCCCAACAAGCTAGGTGAAGGACGGCTTTCACACACACTTATCTCTCAGAACTGAGCATGTGGAGAGACGTTCGTTCATCTAGCACAAAGGGAACGGGTTGCAGGGAAACTTTTACTCTGGATTCCCAGTCTGTTTCCTCGTGCCGGTTTGAAGTTCCTGCAGTTTTCACTGTAAAACCGACTTGGAGCTAGTACCTCCCCATATATATGTATGGAGTGAAGTTTTCAAGTGAAAAGAAACTTTGTGTTCCCAACAAGCTAGGTGAAGGACGGCTTTCACACACACTTATCTCTCAGAACTGAGCATGTGGAGAGACGTTCGTTCATCTAGCACAAAGGGTACGGGTTGCAGGAGAAACTTTTACTCTGGTTTCTCAGTCTGTTTCCTAGTGCCGGTTGGAAGTTCCTGCAGTTTGCACTGTAAAACCGAGTTGAAGCTAGTACCTCCCCATATATATATATATAGTGGAGTATGCAATTGAAAACAACTTTGTGTTCCCAACATGATATGTGAATGACGGCTTTCACACACACTTATCTCTCAGAAATGAGCATGTGGAGAGACGTTCGTTCATCTAGCACAAAGGGAACGGGTTGCAGGGAAATTTTACTCTGGTTTCCCAGTCTGTTTCCTCGTGCCGGTTTGAAGTTCCTGCAGTTTTCACTGTAAAACCGACTTGGAGCTAGTACCTCCCCATATATATGTATGGAGTGGAGTTTGCAAGTGAAAAGTAACTTTGTGTTCCCAACAAGCAATGTGAAGGACGGCTTTCACACACACTTATCTCTCAGAACTGAGCATGTGGAGAGACGATCGTTCATCTAGCACAAAGGGAACGGGTTGCAGGGAAACTTTTACTCTGGATTCCCAGTCTGTTTCCTCGTGCCGGTTTGATGTTCCTGCAGTTTTCACTATAAAACCGACTTGGAGCTAGTACCACCCCATGTATGTGTATGGAGTGAAGTTTGCAAGTGAAAAGAAACTTTGTGTTCCAAACAAGGTAGGTGAAGGACGGCTTTCACACACACTTATCTCTCAGAACTGAGCATGTGGAGAGACGACCGTTCATCTAGCACAAAGGGAACGGTTTGCAGGGAAACTTTTACACTGGTCCCAGGCTGTTTCCTCGTGCCGGATTGAAGTTCCTGCAGTTTTCACTTTAAAACCGACTTGGAGCTAGTACCTCCACATATATATGTTTGGAGTGGAGTTTGCAAGTGAAAAGAAACTTTGGGTTCCCAACAAGCTATGTGAAGGACGGGTTTCACACACACTTATCTCTCAGAAATGAGCATGTGGAGAGACGTTCGTTCATCTAGCACAAAGGGAACGGGTTGCAGGGAAAAATTTACTCTGGTTTCCCAGTCTGTTTCCTCGTGCCGGTTTGAAGTTCCTGCAGTTTTCACTGTAAAACCGACTTGGAGCTAGAACCTCCCCATATATATGTATGGAGTGAAGTTTGCAAGTGAAAAGAAACTTTGTGTTCCCAACAAGCTAGGTGAAGGACGGCTTTCACACACACTTATCTCTCAGAACTGAGCATGTGGAGAGACGTTCGTTCATCTAGCACAAAGGGAACGGTTTGCAGGGAAACTTTTACTCTGGTTTCCCAGTCTGTTTCCTCGTGCTGGTTTGAAGTTCCTGCAGTTTTCACTGTAAAACCGACTTGGAGCTAGTACCTCCCCATATATATGTATGGAGTGAAATTTGCAAGTGAAAAGAAACTTTGGGTTCCCAACAAGCTAGGTGAAGGACGGCTTTCACACACACTTATCTCTCAGAACTGAGCATGTGGAGAGACGTTCGTTCATCTAGCACAAAGGGAACGGGTTGCAGGGAAACTTTTACTCTGGTTTCCCAGTCTGTTTCCTCGTACCGGTTTGAAGTTCCTGCAGTTTTCACTGTAAAACCGACTTGGAGCTAGTACCTCCCCATATATATGTATGGAGTGGAGTTTGCAAGTGAAAAGAAACTTTGGGTTCCCAACAAGCTATGTGAAGGACGGCTTTCACACACACTTATCTCTCAGAACTGAGCATGTGGAGAGACGTTCGTTCATCTAGCACAAATGGAACGTTTTGCAGGGAAACTTTTACTCTGGATTCCCAGTCTGTTTCCTCGTGCCGGATTGAAGATCCTGCAGTTTTCACTGTAAAACCGACTTGGAGCTAGTACCTCCCCATATATATGTATGGAGTGAAGTTTGCAAGTGAAAAGAAACTTTGTGTTCCCAACAAGCTAGGTGAAGGACGGCTTTCACACACACTTATTTCTCAGAACTGAGCATGTGGAGAGACGTTCGTTCATCTAGACCAAAGGGAACGGGTTGCAGGAGAAACTTTTACTCTGGTTTCCCAGTCTGTTTCCTCGTGCCGGTTTGAAGTTCCTGCAGTTTTCACTGTAAAACCGACTTGGAGCTAGAACCTCCACATATATATGTATGGAGTGAAGTTTGCAAGTGAAAAGAAACTTTGTGTTCCCAACAAGCTAGGTGAAGGACGGCTTTCACACAGACTTATTTCTCAGAACTTAGCATGTGGAGAGACGTTCGTTCAACTAGCACAAAGGGAACGGGTTGCAGGAAAAACTTTTACTCTGGTTTCCCAGTCTGTTTCCTCGTGCCGGTTTGAAGTTCCTGCAGTTTTCACTGTAAAACCGAGTTGGAGCTAGTACCTCCCCATATATATATATGTTTTGGAGTTTGCAATTGAAAAGAACTTTGTGTTCCCAACATGATAGGTGAATGACGGCTTTCACACACACTTAACTCTCAGAAATGAGCATGTGGAGAGACGTTCGTTCATCTAGCACAAAGGGAACGGGTTGCAGGAGAAACTTTTACTCTGGTTTCTAAGTCTGTTTCCTAGTGCCGGTTTGAAGTTCCTGCAGTTTGCACTGTAAAACCGAGTTGGAGCTAGTACCTCCCCATATATATGTATGGATTGGAGTTTGCAAGTGAAAAGAAACTTTGTGTTCCCAACAAGCTAGGTGAAAGCGGCTTTCACACACACTTATCTCTCAGAAATGAGCATGTGGAGAGACGTTCGTTCATCTAGCACAAAGGGAACTGGTTGCAGGAGAAACTTTTACTCTGGTTTCTCAGTCTGTTTCCTAGTGCCGTTTGGAAGTTCCTGCATTTTGCACTGTAAAACCGAGTTGGAGCTAGTACCTCCCCATATATATATATGTAGTGGAGTTTGCAATTGAAAAGAACTTTGTTTTCCCAACATGATAGGTGAATGACGGCATTCACACACACTTATCTCTCAGAAATGAGCATGTGGAGAGACGTTCGTTCATCTAGCACAAAGGGAAAGGGTTGCAGGGAAAATTTTACTCTGGTTTCCCAGTCTGTTTCCTTGTGCCGGTTTGAAGTTCCTGCAGTTTTCACTATAAAACCGACTTAGAGCTAGTACCTCCCCGTATATATGTATGGAGTGGAGTTTGCTATTGAAAAGAAACTTTGGGTTCCCAACAAGCTATGTGAAGGACGGCTTTCACACACACTTATCTCTCAGAACTGAGCATGTGGAGAGACGTTCGTTCATCTAGCACAAAGGGAACGGGTTGCAGGGAAAATTTTACTCTGGTTTCCCAGTCTGTTTCCTCGTGCCGGTTTGAAGTTCCTGCAGTTTTCACTGTAAAACCGTCTTGGAGCTAGTACCTCCCCATATATATGTATGGAGTGGACTTTGAATGTGAAAAGTAACTTTGGGTTCCCAACAAGCTATGTGAAGTACGGCTTTCACACACACTTATCTCTCAGAACTGAGCATGTGGAGAGACGATCGTTCATCTAGCACAAAGGGAACGGGTTGCAGGGAAACTTTTACTCTGGTTTCCCAGTCTGTTTCCTCGTGCCGGTTTGATGTTCCTGCAGTTTTCACTATAAAACCGACTTGGAGCTAGTACCTCCCCATATATATTTATGGAGTGAAGTTTGCAAGTGAAAAGAAACTTTGTGTTCCCAACAAGCTAGGTGAAGGACGGCTTTCACACACACTTATCTCTCAGAACTGAGCATGTGGAGAGACGACCGTTCATCTAGCACAAAGGGAACGGGTTGCAGGGAAACTTTTACTCTGGTTTCCCAGTCTGTTTCCTCGTGCCGGTTTGAAGTTCCTGCAGTTTTCACTGTAAAACCGACTTGGAGATAGAACTTCCACATATATATGTATGGAGTGAAGTTTGCAAGTGAAAAGAAACTTTGTGTTCCCAACAAGCTAGGTGAAGGACGGCTTTCACACAGACTTATTTCTCAGAACTTAGCATGTGGAGAGACGTTCGTTCATCTAGCACAAAGGGAACGGGTTGCAGGAGAAACTTTTACTCTGGTTTCTCAGTCTGTTTCCTAGTGCCGGTTGGAAGTTCCTGCAGTTTGCACTGTAAAACCGAGTTGGAGCTAGAACCTCCCCATATATATATATGTAGTGGAGTTTGCAATTTAAAAGAACTATGTGTTCCCAACATGATAGGTGAATGACGGCTTTCACACACACTTAACTATCAGAAATGAGCATGTGGAGAGACGTTCGTTCATCTAGCACAATGGGAACGGGTTGCATGAGAAACTTTTACTCTAGTTTCTACGTCTGTTTCCTAGTGCCGGTTTGAAGTTCCTGCAGTTTGCACTGTAAAACCGAGTTGGAGCTAGTACCTCCCCATATATATGTATGGAGTGGAGTTTGCAAGTGAAAAGTAACTTTGGGTTCCCAACAAGCAATGTGAAGGACGGCTTTCACACACACTTATCTCTCAGAACTGAGCATGTGGAGAGACGATCGTTCATCTAGCACAAAGGGAACGGGTTGCAGGGAAACTTTTACTCTGGTTTCCCAGTCTGTTTCCTCGTGCCGGTTTGATGTTCCTGCAGTTTTCACTATAAAACCGACTTGGAGCTAGTACCTCCCCATATATATGTATGGAGTGAAGTTTGCAAGTGAAAAGAAACTTTGTGTTCCCAACAAGCAAGGTGAAGGACGGCTTACACACACAATTATCTCTCAGATCTGAGCATGTGGAGAGACGACCGTTCATCTAGCACAAAGGGAACGGGTTGCAGGGAAACTTTTACTCTGGTTTCCCAGTCTGTTTCCTCGTGCTTGTTTGAAGTTCCTGCAGTTTTCACTGTAAAACCGACTTGGAGCTAGATCCTCCACATATATATGTATGGAGTGAAGTTTGCAAGTGAAAAAAACTTTGTGTTCCCAAAAAACTAGGTGAAGGACGGCTTTCACACACACTTATCTCTCAGAACTGAGCATGTGGAGAGACGTTCGTTCATCTAGCACAAAGGGAACGGGTTGCAGGAGAAACTTTTATTCTGGTTTCCCAGTTTGTTTCCGAGTGCCGGTTTGAAGTTCCTGCAGTTTTCACTGTAAAACCGACTTGGAGTAGTACCTCCCCATATATATGTATGGAGTGAAGTTTGCAAGTGAAAAGAAACTTTGTGTTCCCAACCAGCTAGGTGAAGTACGGCTTTCACACACACTTATCTCTCAGAACTGAGCATGTGGAGAGACGTTCGTTCATCTAGCACAAAGGGAACTGGTTGCAGGAGAAACTTTTACTCTGGTTTCTCAGTCTGTTTCCTAGTGCCGGTTGGAATTTCCTGCAGTTTGCACTGTAAAACCGAGTTGCAGCTAGTACCTCCCCATATATATATATGTAGTGGAGTTTGCAAGTGAAAAGAAACTTTGTGTTCCCAACAAGATAGGTGAAGGACGGCTTTCACACACACTTATCTCTCAGAAATGAGCATGTGGAGAGACGTTCGTTCATCTAGCACAAATGGAACGGGTTGCAGGGGAAACATTTACTCTTGTTTCTCAGTCTGTTTCCTAGTTCCGGTTTGAAGTTCCTGCCGTTTTCACTGTAAAACCGATTTGGTGCTAGTACCTCCCCATATATATGTATGGTGTGGAATTTGCAAGTGAAAAGAAACTTTGTGTTCCCAACAAGCTTTTTGAAGGACGGCTTTCACACACACTTATCTCTCTGAACTGAGCATGTGGAGAGACGTTCGTTCGGCTAGCACAATGGAACGGGTTGCAGGAGAAACTTTTACTCTGGTTTCTCAGTCTGTTTCCTAGTGCCGGTTTGAAGTTCCTGCAGTTTTCACTGTAAAACCGAGTTGGATCTAGTACCTCCCCATATATATATATACGGAGTGGAGTTTGCAAGTGAAAAGAAACTTTGTGTTCCCAACAAGCTAGGTGAAGGACGGCTTTCACACACAATTATCTCTCAGAACTGAGCATGTGGAGAGACGTTCGTTCAACTAGCAAAAAGGGAACGGGTTGCAGGGGAAACTTTTATTCTGGTTTCTCAGTCTGTTTCTAGTGCCGGTTTGAAGTTCCTGCAGTTTTCACTGTAAAAGCGAGTTGGAGCTAGTACCTCCCCATATATATGTATGGAGTGGAATTTGCAAATGAAAAGAAACTTTGTGTTCCCAACAAGCTAGGTGAAGGACGGCTTTCACACACACTTATCTCTCAGAACTGAGCATGTGGAGAGACGTTCGTTCATCTAGCACAAAGGGATCGGGTTGCAGGAGAAACTTTTACTCTGGTTTCTCAGTCTGTTTCCTAGTGCCGGTTTGAAATTCCTGCATTTTTCAGTGTAAAACCAAGTTTGAGCTAGTACCTCCCCATATATATGTATGGATTGGAGTTTGCAAGTGAAAAGAAACTTTGTGTTCCCAACAAGCTAGGTGAAGGACGGCTTTCACAAACACTTATCTCTCAGAACTGAGCATGTGGAGAGACGTTCGTTCATCTAGCACAAAGGGAACGGGTTGCAGGAGAAACTTTTACTCTGGTTTCTCAGTCTGTTTCCTTGTGCCGGTTTGAAATTAATGCAATTTTCACTGTAAAACGGAGTTGGAGCTAGTACCTCCCCATATAAATGTATTGAGTGGAGTTTGCAAGTGAAAAGAAACTTTGTGTTCCCAACAAGCTAGGCGAAGGACGGCTTTCACACACAGTTATCCCTCAGAACTGAGCATGTGGAGAGACGTTCGTTCATCTAGCACAAAGGGAACGGTATTCAGGAGAAACATTTACTCTGGTTTCTCAGTCTGTTTCCTAGTGCCGGTTTGAAATTCCTGCATTTTTCAGTGTAAAACCAAGTTTGAGCTAGTACCTCCCCATATATATGTATGGATTGGAGTTTGCAAGTGAAAAGAAACTTTGTGTTCCCAACAAGCTAGGTGAAGGACGGCTTTCACAAACACTTATCTCTCAGAACTGAGCATGTGGAGAGACTTTCGTTCCTCTAGCACAAAGGGAACGGGTTGCAGGAGGAACTTTTACTCTGGTTTCTCAGTCTGTTTCCTAGTGCCGGTTTGAAGTTCCTGATGTTTTCTCTGTAAAACCGAGTTGGAGCTACTACCTCCCCATATATATATATGTAGTGGAGTCAGCAAGTGAAAAGAAACTTTGTGTTCCCAACAAGATAGGTGAAGGACGGCTTTCACACACATTTATCTCTCAGAAATGAGCATGTGGAGAGACGTTCGTTCATTTGGCACAAAGGGAACGGGTTGCAGGAGAAACTTTTACTCTGGTTTCTCAGTCTGTTTCCTAGTTAAGGTTTGAAGTTCCTGCAGTTTTCACTGTAAAACCGATTTGGGGCTAGTACCTCCCCATATATATGTATGGTGTGGAATTTGCAAGTGAAAAGAAACTTTGTGTTCCCAACAAGTTAGGTGAATTACGGCTTTCACACACACTTCTCTCTCTGAACTGAGCATGTGGAGAGACGTTCGTTTAGCTAGCACAAATGGAACGGGATGCAGGAGAAATTTTACTCTGGTTTCTCAGTCTGTTTCCTACTGCCGGTTTGATGTTCCTGCAGTTTTCACTGTAAAACCGACTTGGAGCTAGTACCTCCCCATATATATGTATGGAGTGGAGTTTGCAAGTGAAAAGAAACTTTGTGTTCCCAACAAGCTAGTTGAAGGACGGCTTTCACACACACTTATCTCTCAGAACTGAGCATGTGGAGAGACGATCGTTCATCTAGCACAAAGGGAACGTTTTGCAGGGAAACTATTACTCTGGTTTCCCAGTCTGTTTCCTCGTGCCGGTTTGATGTTCCTGCAGTTTTCACTATAAAACCGACTTTGAGCTAGTACCTCCCCATATATATGTATGGAGGGAAGTTTGCAAGTGAAAAGAAACTTTGTGTTCCCAACAAGCAAGTTGAAGGACGGCTTACACACACACTTATCTCTCAGAACTGAGCATGTGGAGAGACGACCGTTCATCTAGCACAAAGGGAACGGGTTGCAGGGAAACTTTTACTCTGGTTTCCCAGTCTGTTTCCTCGTGCCGGTTTGAAGTTCCTGCAGTTTTCACTGTAAAACCGACTTGGAGTTAGAACCTCCACATATATATGTATGGAGTGAAGTTTGCAAGTGAAAAGAAACTTTGTGTTCCCAACAAGCTAGGTGAAGGACGGCTTTCACACAGACTTATTTCTCAGAACTTAGCATGTGGAGAGACGTTCGTTCATCTAGCACAAAGGGAACGGGTTGCAGGAAAAACTTTTACTCTGGTTTCTCAGTCTGTTTCCTAGTGCCGGTTTGAAGTTCCTGTAGTTTGCACTGTAAAACAGAGTTGGAGCTAGTACCTCCCCATATATATATATGGAGTGGAATTTGCAAGTGAAAAGAATCTTTGTGTTCCCAACAAGCTATGTGAAGGACGGCATTCACACACACTTGTCTCTCAGAACTGAGCAGGTGGAGAGACTTTCGTTCATCTAGAACAAAGGGAACGGGATGCAGGAGAAACTTTTACTCTGATTTCTCAGTCTGTTTCCTAGTGCCGGTTGGAAGTTCCTGCATTTTGCACTGTAAAACCGAGTTGGAGCTAGTACCTCCCCATATATATGTATGGAGTGAAGTTTGCAAGTGAAAAGAAACTTTGTGTTCCCAACAAGATAGGTTAAGGACGGCTTTCACACACATTATCTCTCAGAAATGAGCATGTGGAGAGACGTTCGTTCATCTAGCACAAAGGGAACGGGTTGCAGGTGAATCTTTTACTCAGGTTTCTAAGTCTGTTTCCTACTTCCGGTTTGAAGTTCCTGCAGTTTTCTCTGTAAAACCGATTTGGATCTAGTACCTCCCCATATATATGTATGGATTGTAGTTTGCAAGTGAAAAGAAACTTTGTGTTCCAAACCAGCTAGGTGAAGGACGGCTTTCACACACACTTACCTCTCAGAACTGAGCATGTGGAGAGACGTTCGTTCATCTAGAACAAAGGGAACGGGTTGCAGGAGAATCTTTTACTCTTGTTTCTCAGTCTGTTTCCTAGTTCCGGTTTGAAGTTCCTGCAGTTTTCACTGTATAACCGATTTGGTGCTAGTACCTCCCCATATATATGTATGGAGTGGAGTTTGCAAGTGAAAAAAACTTTGTGTTCCCAAAAAGCTAGGTGAAAGACGGCTTTCACACACACTTATCTCTCAGAACTGAGCATGTGGAGAGACGTTCGTTCATCTAGCACAAAGGGAACGGGTTGCAGGAGAAACTTTTATTCTGGTTTCCCAGTTTGTTTCCGAGTGCCGGTTTGAAGTTCCTGCAGTTTTCAGTGTAAAACCGACTTGGAGTAGTACCTCCCCATATATATGTATGGAGTGAAGTTTGCAAGTGAAAAGAAACTTTGTTTTCCCAACAAGCTATGTGAAGGACGGCTTTCACACACACTTATCTCTCAGAACTGAGCATGTGTAGAGACGTTCGTTCATCTAGCACAAAGGGAACGGGTTGCAGGAGAAACTTTTACTCTGGTTTCTCAGTCTGTTTCCTAGTGCCGGTTGGAACTTCCTGCAGTTTGCACTGTAAAACCGAGTTGCAGCTAGTACCTCCCCATATATATATATGTAGTGGAGTTTGCAAGTGAAAAGAAACTTTGTGTTCCCAACAAGATAGGTGAAGGACGGCTTTCACACACACTTATCTCTCAGAAATGAGCATGTGGAGAGACGTTCGTTCATCTAGCACAAATGGAACGGGTTGCAGGAGAAACATTTACTCTTGTTTCTCAGTCTGTTTCCTAGTTCCGGTTTGAAGTTCCTGCAGTTTTCACTGTATAACCGATTTGGTGCTAGTACCTCCCCATATATATGTATGGTGTGGAATTTGCAAGTGAAAAGAAACTTTGTGTTACCAACAAGCTTTTTGAAGGACGGCTTTCACACACACTTATCTCTCTGAACTGAGCATGTGGAGAGACGTTCGTTCGGATAGCACAAAGGGAACGGGTTGCAGGAGAAACTTTTACTCTGGTTTCTCAGTCTGTTTCCTAGTGCCGGTTTGAAGTTCCTGCAGTTTTCACTGTAAAACCGTGTTGGATCTAGTACCTCCCCATATATATATATACGGAGTGGAGTTTGCAAGTGAAAAGAAACTTTGTGTTCCCAACAAGCTAGGTGAAGGACGGCTTTCACACACAATTATCTCTCAGAACTGAGCATGTGGAGAGACGTTCGTTCAACTAGCAAAAAGGGAACGGGTTGCAGGGGAAACTTTTATTCTGGTTTCTCAGTCTGTTTCTAGTGCCGGTTTGAAGTTCCTGCAGTTTTCACTGTAAAACCGAGTTGGAGCTAGTACCTCCCCATATATATGTATGGAGTGGAATTTGCAAATGAAAAGAAACTTTGTGTTCCCAACAAGCTAGGTGAAGGACGGCTTTCACACACACTTATCTCTCAGAACTGAGCATGTGGGAGACGATCGTTCATCTAGCACAAAGGGAACGGGTTGCAGAGAAACTTTTACTCTGGTTTCTCAGTCTGTTTCCTAGTGCCGGTTTGAATTTCCTGCAGTTTTCACTGTAAAACCGAGTTGGACCTATTACCTCCAGATTTATATGTATGGAGTGGAGTTTGCAAGTGAAAAGATACTTTGTGTTCCCAACAAGGTAGGTTAAGGATGGCTTTCACACACACTTATCTCTCAGAACTGAGCATGTGGAGAGACGTTCGTTCATCAAGCACAAAGGGAACGGGTTGCAGGAGAAATTTTACTCTGGTTTCTCCGTATGTTTCCTAGTGCCGGTTTGAAGTTCTTGCAGTTTGCACTGTAAAACAGAGTTGGAACAAGTACCTCCCCATATATATGTATGGATTGGAGTTTGCAAGTGAAAAGTATCTTTGTGTTCCCAACAAGCTAGGTGAAGGACGGCTTTCACACACACATATCTCTCAGAACTGAGCATGTGGAGAGACGTTCGTTCATCTAGCACAAAGGGAACGGGTTGCAGGAGAAACTTTTACTCTAGTTTCTCAGTCTGTTTCCTAGTGCCGGTATGAAGTTCCTGCAGTTTTCACTGTAAAACCGAGTTGGAGCTAGTACCTCCACATATATATGTATGGAGTGGAGTTTGCAAGTGAAAAGAAACTTTGTGTTCCCAACAAGATAGGTGAAGGACGGCTTTCACACACACTTATCTCTCAGAACTGAGCATGTGGAGAGACGTTCGTTCATCTAGCACAAAGTGAACGGGTTGCAGTAGAAATTTTTACTCTGGTTTCTCTGTCTGTTTCCTAGTGCCGGTTTGAAGTTCCTGCAGTTTTCACTGTAAAACCGACTTGAAGCTAGTACCTCCCCATATATATTTATGGAGTGGAGTTTGCAAGTGAAAAGAATCTTTGTGTTCCCAACAAGCTAGGTGAAGGACGGCTTTCACACACACTTATCTCTCAGAACTGAGCATGTGGAGAGACGTTCGTTCATCAAGCACAAAGGGATCAGGTTGCAGGAGTAACTATTACTCTGGTTTCTCAGTCTGTTTCCTAGTGCCGGTTTGAAGTTCCTGCAGTTTTCACTGTAAAACCGAGTTGGAGCTAGTACCTACCCATATATATGTATGGAGTGGAGTTTTCTACTGAAAAGAAACTTTGTGTTCCCAACAACCTAGGTGAAGGACGGCTTTCACACACACTTATCTCTCAGAACTGAGCATGTGGAGAGACGTTCGTTCATCTAGCACATAGGGAACGGGTTGCAGGGGAAACTTTTACTCTGGTTTCTCAGTCTGTTTCCTTGTGCCGGTTTGAAATTAATGCAATTTTCACTGTAAAACGGAGTTGGAGCTAGTACCTACCCATATAAATGTATTGAGTGGAGTTTGCAAGTGAAAAGAAACTTTGTGTTCCCAACAAGCTAGGTGAAGGACGGCTTTCACACACACTTATCCCTCAGAACTGAGCATGTGGAGAGACGTTCGTTCATCTAGCACAAAGGGAACGGTATTCAGGATAAACATTTACTCTGGTTTCTCAGTCTGTTTCCTAGTGCCGGTTTGAAGTTCCTGCATTTTTCAGTGTAAAACCAAGTTTGAGCTAGTACCTCCCCATATATATGTATGGATTGGAGTTTGCAAGTGAAAAGAAACTTTGTGTTCCCAACAAGCTAGGTGAAGGACGGCTTTCACAAACACTTATCTCTCAGAACTGAGCATGTGGAGAGACGTTCGTTCCTCTAGCACAAAGGGAACGGGTTGCAGGAGAAACTTTTACTCTGGTTTCTCAGTCTGTTTCCTAGTGCCGGTTTGAAGTTCCTGCAGTTTTCTCTGTAAAACCGAGTTGGAGCTACTACCTCCCCATATATATATATGTAGTGGAGTTTGCAAGTGAAAAGAAACTTTGTGTTCCCAACAAGATAGGTGAAGGACGGCTTTCACACACAATTATCTCTCAGAAATGAGCATGTGGAGAGACGTTCGTTCATATGTCACAAAGGGAACGGGTTGCAGGAGAAACTTTTACTCTGGTTTCTCAGTCTGTTTCCTAGTTAAGGTTTGAAGTTCCTGCAGTTTTCACTGTAAAACCGATTTGGAGCTAGTACCTCCCCATATATATGTATGGTGTGGAATTTGCAAGTGAAAAGAAACTTTGTGTTCCCAACAAGTTAGGTGAAGTACGGCTTTCAAACACACTTATCTCTCTGAACTGAGCATGTGGAGAGACGTTCGTTCAGCTAGCACAAATGGAACGGGTTGCAGGAGAAATTTTACTCTGGTTTCTCAGTCTGTTTCCTACTGCCGGTTTGATAATCCTGCAGTTTTCACTGTAAAACCGACTTGGAGCTAGTACCTCCCCATATATATGTATGGAGTGGAGTTTGCAAGTGAAAAGAAACTTTGTGTTCCCAACAAGCTAGTTGAAGGACGGCTTTCACACACACTTATCTCTCAGAACTGAGCATGTGGAGAGACGTTCGTTCATCTAGCACAAAGGGAACGGGTTGCAGTAGAAACTTTTACTCTGGATTCTCAGTCTGTTTCCTAGTGCCGGTTTGAAGTTCCTGCAGTTTTCACTGTAAAACCGAGTTGGAGCTAGTACCTCCCCATATATATATACGGAATGGAGTTGCAAGTGAAAAGAAACTTTGTGTTCCCAACAAGCTAGGTGAAGGACGGCTTTAACACACACTTTTCTCTCAGAACTGAGCATGTGGAGAGACGTTCGTTCATCTAGCAAAAAGGGAACAGGTTGCAGGGAAAACTTTTACTCTGGTCTCTCAGTCTGTTTCTAGTGCCGGTTTGAAGTTCCTGCAGTTTTCACTGTAAAACAGAGTTGGAGCTAGTACCACCCCATATATATGTATGGAGTGGAATTTGCAAATGAAAAGAAACTTTGTGTTCCCAACAAGCTAGGTGAAGGACGGCTTTCACACACACTTATCTCTCAGAACTGAGCATGTGGAGAGACGTTCGTTCATCTAGCACAAAGTTAACGGGTTGCAGGAGAAACTTTAACTCTGGTTTCTCAGTCTGTTTCCTAGTGCCGGTTTGAAGTTCCTGCAATTTTCACTGTAAAACCGAGTTGGAGCTAGTACCTCCCCATATATATGTATGGAGTGGAGTTTGCAAATGAAAAGAAACTTTGTGTTCCCAACAACCTAGGTGAAGGACGGCTTTCACACACACTTATCTCTCAGAACTGAGCATGTGGAGAGACGTTCGTTCAGCTAGCACAAAGGGAACGGGTTGCAGGAGAAACTTTTACTCTGGTTTCTCAGTCTGTTTCCTAGTGCCGGTTTGAAGTTAATGCAATTTTCACTGTAAAACGGAGTTGGAGCTAGTACCTCCCCATATAAAAGTATTGAGTGGAGTTTGCAGGTGAAAAGAAACTTTGTGTTCCCAACAAGCTAGGTGAAGTACGGCTTTCACACAAACTTATCCCTCAGAACTGAGCATGTGGAGAGACGTTCTTTCATCTAGAACAAAGGGAACGGTTTTCAGGAGACACATTTACTCTGGTTTCTCAGGCTGTTTCCTAGTGCCGGTTTGAAGTTCCTGCATTTTTCAGTGTAAAACCGAGTTGGAGCTAGTACCTCCCCATATATATGTATGGATTGGAGTTTGCAAGTGCAAAGAAACTTTGTGTTCCCAACAAGCTAGGTGAAGGACGGCTTTCACACACACTTATCCCTCAGAACTGAGCATGTGGAGAGACGTTCGTTCCTCTAGCCCAAGGGAACGGGTTGCTGGAGAAACTTTTACTCTGGTATCTCAGTCTGTTTCCTAGTGCCGGTTTGAAGTTCTTGTAGTTTGCTCTGTAAAACCGAGTTGGAGCAAGTACATCCCCATATATATGTATGGATTGGAGTTTGAAAGTGAAAAGAATCTTTGTGTTCCCAACAAGCTATGTGAAGGACGGCTTTCACACACACTTATCTCTCAGAACTGAGCATGTGGAGAGACGTTCGTTCATCTAGCACAAAGGGAACGGGTTGTAGGAGAAACCTTACCTTGGTTTCTCAGTCTGTTTCCTAGTGCCGGTTTGAAGTTCCTGCAGTTTTCACTGTAAAACCGAGTTGGAGCTAGTACCTCCACATATATATGTATGGAGTGGAGTTTGCAAGTGAAAAGAAACTTTGTGTTCCCAACCAGCTAGGTGAAGGACGGCTTTCACACACACTTATCTCTCAGAACTGAGCATGTGGAGAGACGTTCGTTCATCTAGCACAAATGGAACGGGTTGCAGGAGAAACTTCTACTCTGGTTTCTCAGTCTGTTTCCTAGTGCCTCTTTGATGTTCCTGCAGTTTTCACTGTAAAACCGAGTTGGAGCTAGTACCTCCACATATATATATGGAGTGGAGTTTGCAAATGAAAAGAAACTTGGTGTTTCCAACAAGCTAGTTGAAGGACGGCTTTCAAACACACTTATTTCTCAGAACTGAGCATGTGGAGAGACGTTCGTTCATCTAGCAAAAAGGGAACGGATTGCAGGAGAAACTTTTACTCTGGTTTCTCAGTCTGTTTCCTAGTGCCGGTTTCAATTTCCTGCAGTTTTCACTGTAAAACCGTGTTGGAGCTAGTACCTCCCCATATATATTTATGGAGTGGAGTTTGCAAGTGAAAAGAAACTTTGTGTTCCCAACAAGCTAGGTGAAGGACGGCTTTCACACACACTTAACACTCAGAACTGAGCATGTGGAGAGACGTTCGTTCATCTAGCACAAAGGGAACGGGTTGCAGGAGAAACTTTTACTCTGGTTTCCCAGTCTGTTTCCTAGTGCAGGTTTGAAGTTCCTGCAGTTTTCACTGTAAAACCGAATTGGAGCTTGTACCTCCCCATATATATGTATGGAGTGAAGTTTGCAAGTGAAAAAAAACTTTGTGTTCACAAGAAGATAGGTGAATGACGGCTTTCACACATACTTATCTCTCCGAACTGAGCATGTGGAGAGACGTTCGTTCATCTAGCAAAAAGGGAACGGGTTGCAGGACAAACTTTTACTCTGGTTTCTCAGTCTGTTTCCTAGTGCCGTTTTGAAGTTCCTGCAGTTTGCACTGTAAAACTGAGTTGGAGCTTTTACCTCCCCATATATATGTATGGAGTGGGGTTTGCAAGTGAAAAGAAACTTTGGTTTCCCAACAAGCTAGGTGAAGGACGGCTTTCACACACACTTATCTCTCAGAACTGAGCATGTGGAGAGACTTTCGTTCATCTAGCACAAGGGGAACGTGTTGCAGGAGAAACTTTTACTCTGGTTTCTCAGTCTGTTTCCTATTGCCGGTTTGAAGTTACTGCAGTTTTCACTGTAAAACCGACTTGGAGCTGGTACCTCCCCATATATATGTATGGAGTGGAGTTTGCAAGTGAAAAGAAACTTTGTGTTCCCAACAAGCTATTTGAAGGACGGCTTTCACACACACTTATCTCTCAGAACTGAGCATGTGGAGAGACGTTCGTTCATCTAGCACAAAGGGAACGGGTTGCAGGAGAAACTTTTACTCTGGATTCTCAGTCTGTTTCCTAGTGTAGTTTGTAGTTCCTGCAGTTTTCACTGTAAAACAGAGTTGGAGCTAGTACCTCCCCATATATATGTATAGATTGGAGTTTGCAAGTGAAAAGAAACTTTGTGTTCCCAACAAGCTAGGTGAAGTACGGCTTTCACACACACTTATCTCTCAGAACTGAGCATGTGGAGAGACGTTCGTTCATCTAGCACAAAGGGAACTGTTTGCAGGAGAAACTTTTATTCTGGTTTCTCAGTCTGTTTCTTAGTGCCGGTTTGAAGTTCCTGCAGTTTTCACTGTAAAACCGAGTTGGAGCTAGTACCTCCCTATATATATGTATGGAGTGGAGTTAGCAAGTGAAAAGAATCTTTGTGTTCCCAACAAGCAAGTTGAAGGGCGGCTTTCACACACACTTAACACTCAGAACTGAGCATGTGGAGAGACGTTCGTTCATCTAGCACAATGGGAACGGGTTGCAGGAGAAACTTCTACTCTGGTTTCTCAGTCTGTTTCCTAGTGCCTCTTTGATGTTCCTGCAGTTTTCACTGTAAAACCGAGTTGGAGCTAGTACCTCCCCATATATATGTATGGAGTGGAGTTTGCAAATGAAAAGAAACATTGTTTTCCCAACAAGCTAGTTGAAGGACGGCTTTCAAACACACTTATCTCTCAGAACTGAGCATGTGGAGAGACGTTCGTTCATCTAGCACAAAGGGAACGGGTTGCAGGAGAAACTTTTACTCTGGTTTCTCAGTCTGTTTCCTAGTGCCGGTTTGAAGTTCCTGCAGTTTTCACTGTTAAACCGACTTGGAGCTAGTACCTCCCCATATATATGTATGGATTGGAGATTGAAAGTGAAAAGAAACTGTGTTCCCAGCAAGCTAGGTGAAGGACGGCTTTCACACACACTTATCTCTCAGAACTGAGCATGTGGAGAGACGTTCGTTCATCTAGCACAAAGGGAACTGTTTGCAGGAGAAACTTTTACTCTGGTTTCTCAGTCTGTTTCCTAGTGCCGGTTTGAAGTTCCTGCAGTTTGCACTGTAAACCCGAGTTGGAGCAAGTACCTCCCCATATATATGTATGGATTGGAGTTTGCAAGTGAAAAGAATCCTTGTTTTCCCAACAAGTTAGGTGAAGGACGGTTTTCACACACACATATCTCTCAGAACTGAGCATGTGGAGAGACGTTCGTTCATCTAGCACAAAGGGATCGGGTTGCAGGAGAAACTTTTACTCTGGTTTCTCAGTCTGTTTCCTAGTGCCGGTTTGAAGTTCCTGCAGTTTTCACTGTAAAACCGTGTTGGAGCTAGTAACTCCCCATATATATGTATGAATTGGAGTTTGCAAGTGAAAAGAAACTTTGTGTTCCCAACAAGCTAGGTGGAGAACGGCTTTCACACACACTTATCTCTCAGAACTGAGCATGTGGAGAGACGTTCGTTCATCTAGCACAAAGGGAACGGGTTGCAAGAGAAACTTTTACTCTGGTTTCTCAGTCTGTTTCCTAGTGCTGGTTTGATGTTCCTGCAGTTTACACTGTAAAACCGAGTTGGAGATAGTACCTCCCCATATATATTTATGGAGTGGAGTTTGCAAGTGAAAAGAATCTTTGTGTTCCCAACAAGGTATGTGAAGGACGGCTTTCACACACACTTATCTCTCAGAACTGAGCATGTGGAGAAACGTTCGTTCATCTAGAACAAAGGGAAAAGGTTGCAGGTGAAACTTTTACTCTGGTTTCTCAGTCTGTTTCCTAGTGCCGGTTTGAAGTTAATGCAGTTTTCACTGTAAAACGGAGTTGAAGCTAGTACCTCCCCATATAAATGTATTGAGTGGAGTTTGCAAGTGAAAAGAAACTTTGTGTTCCCAACAAGCTAGGTGAAGGCTGCTTTCACACACACTTATCCCTCATAACTGAGCATGTGGAGAGACGTTCGTTCATCTAGCACAAAGGGAACGGTTTGCAGGAGAAACTTTTACTCTGGTATCTCAGTCTGTTTCCTAGTGCCGGTTTGAAGTTCCTGCAGTTTTCACTGTAAAACAGAGTTGGAGCTAGTACCTCCCCATATATATGTATGGATTGGAGTTTGCAAGTGAAAAGAAACTTTGAGTTCCCAACAAGCTAAGTGAAAGACTGCTTTCACACACACTTATCTCTCAGAACTGAGCATGTGGAGAGACGTTCGTTCATCTAGCACAAAGGGAACGGGTTGCAGGAGAAACTTCTACACTGGTTTCTCAGTCTGTTTCCTAGTGCCTCTTTGATGTTCCTGCAGTTTTCACTGTAAAACCGAGTTGGAACTAGTACCTCCACATAAATATATATGGAGTGGAGTTTGCAAATGAAAAGAAACTTTGTGTTCCCTACAAGCTAGTTGAAGGACGGCTTTCAAACACACTTATCTCTCAGAACTGAGCATGTGGAGAGACGTTAGTTCATCTAGCAGAAAGGGAACGGGTTGCAGGAGAAATTTTAATTTGGTTTCTCAGTCTGATTCCTACTGCCGTTTTGAAGTTCCTGCAGTTTTCACTGTTAAACCGACTTGGAGCTAGTACCTACCCATATATATGTATGGATTGGAGTTTGAAAGTGAAAAGAAACTTTGTGTTCTCAACCATCTAGGTGAAGGAAGGCTTTCACACACACCTATCTCTCAGAACTGAGCATGTGGAGAGACGTTCGTTCATCAAGCAAAAAGGGAACGTGTTGCAGGATAAACTTTTACTCTGGTTTCTCAGTCTGTTTCCTAGTGCCGGTTTGAAGTTCCTGCAGTTTGCACTGTAAAACCGTGTTGGAGCTAGTACCCCCCATATATATGTAAGGAGTGTAGTTTCCAAGTGAAAAGAAACTTTGTGTTCCCAACAATCTAGGTGAAGGACGGCTTTCACACACACTTATCTCTCAGAACTGAGCATGTGGAGAGACGTTCGTTCATCTAGCACAAAGGGATCGGGTTGCAGAAGAAACTTTTACTCTGGTTTCTCAGTCTATTTCCTAGTGCCGGTTTGAAGTTCCTGCAGTTTTCACTGTTAAACCGACTTGGAGCTAGTAAGTCCCCATATATATGTATGGATTGCAGTTTGCAAGTGAAAAGAAACTTTGTGTTCCCAACAAGCTACGTGAAGGACGGCTTTCACACAAACTTATCTCAGAACTGAGCATGTGGAGAGACGTTTGTTCATCTACCACAAAGGGAACGGGTTGCAGGAGATACTTTTACTCTGGTTTCTCAGACTGTTTCTTGGTGCCGGTTTGAAGTTCCTGCAGTTTTCACTGTAAAACCAAGTTGGAGCTAGTACCTCCTCATATATATGTATGGAGTGGAGTTAGTAAGTGAAAAGAAACTTTGTGTTCCCAACAAGCTATGTGAAAGACGGCTTTCACACACAATTATCTCTCAGAAATTATCATGTGGAGAGACGTTCGTTCAACTAGCACAAAGGGAACGGGGTGCAGGAGAAACTTTTACTCTGGTTTCTCAGTCTGTTTCCTAGTGCCGGATTGAAGTTCCTGCAGTTTGCACTGTAAAACCGAGTTGGAGCTAGTACCACCCATATATATGTATGGAGTGGAGTTTGCAAGTGATAAGAAACTATGTGTTCCCAACAAGCTAGTTGAAGGACGGCTTTCACACACACTTATCTCTCAGAAATGAGCATGTGGAGAGACGTTCGTTCATCTAGCACAAAGGGAACGGGTTGCAGGAGAAAGTGTTACTCTGGTTTCCCAGTCTGTTTCCTAGTGCCGGTTTGAAGTTCCTGCAGTTTTCACTGTAAAACCGACTTTTAGCTAGTACCTCCCCATATATATGTATGGAGTGATGTTTGCAAGTGAAAAGAAACTTTGTGTTCCCAACAAGTTAGGTGAAGAACGGCTTTCACACACACTTATCTCTCAGAACTGAGCATGTGGAGAGACGTTCGTTCATCTAGCACAAAGGGAACGGGTTGCAAGAGAAACTTTTACTCTGGTTTCTCAGTCTGTTTCCTAGTGCTGGTTTGATGTTCCTGCAGTTTACACTGTAAAACCGAGTTGGAGATAGTACCTCCCCATATATATTTATGGAGTGGAGTTTGCAAGTGAAAAGAATCTTTGTGTTCCCAACAAGGTATGTGAAGGACGGCTTTCACACACACTTATCTCTCAGAACTGAGCATGTGGATAAACGCTCGTTCATCTAGAACAAAAGGAAAGGGTTGCAGGTGAAACTTTTACTCTGGTTTCTCAGTCTGTTTCCTAGTGCCGGTTTGAAGTTCCTGCAGTTTTCACTGTAAAACCGAGTTGGAGCTAGTAACTCCCCATATATATTTATGGAGTGGTGTTTGCAAGTGAAAAGAAACTTTGTGTTCCCAACAAGATAGGTGAAGGACGGCTTTCACACACACTTATCCCTCATAACTGAGCATGTGGAGAGACGTTCGTTCATCTAGCACAAAGGGAACGGTTTGCAGGAGAAACTTTTGCTTTGGTATCTCAGTCTGTTTCCTAGTGCCGGTTTGAAGTTCCTGCAGTTTTCACTGTAAAACCGAGTTGGAGCTAGTACCTCCCCATATATATTTATGGATTGGAGTTTGCAAGTGAAAAGAAACTTTGAGTTCCCAACAAGCTAGGTGAAAGACTGCTTTCACACACACTTATCTCTCAGAACTGAGCATGTGGAGAGTCGTTCGTTCATCTAGCACAAAGGGAACGGGTTGCAGGAGAAACTTTTACTCTGGTTTCTCAGTCTTTTTCCTAGTTCCGGTTTGAAGTTCCTGCAGTTTTCACTGTAAAACCGATTTGGAGCTAGTACCTCCCCATATATATGTATGGAGTGTAGTTTGCAAGTGAAAAGAAACTTTGTGTTCCCAACCATCTAGGTGAAGGACGGCTTTCACACACACCTATCTCTCAGAACTGAGCTTTTGGAGAGACGTTCGTTCATCAAGCAAAAAGGGAACGTGTTGCAGGAGAAACTTTTACTCTGGTTTCTCAGTCTGTTTCCTAGTGCCGGTTTGAAGTTCCTGCAGTTTGCACTGTAAAACCGTGTTGGAGCTAGTACCCCCCATATATATGTAAGGAGTGTAGTTTCCAAGTGAAAAGAAACTTTGTGTTCCCAACAAGCTAGGTGAAGGAAGGCTTTCACACACACATATCTCTCAGAAATGAGCATGGGGAGAGACTTTTATTCATCTAGCACAAAGGGAACGGGTTGCAGGAGAAACTTTTACTCTGGTTTCCCAGTCTGTTTCCTAGTGCCTGTTTGAAGTTCCTTCAGTTTGCACTGTAAAACCGAGTTGGAGCTAGTACCCCCCATATATATGTATGGAGTGAAGTTTGCAAGTGGAATAAACTTTGTGTTCCCAACAAGCTAGGTGAAGGACGGCTTTCACACACACTTATCTCTCAGAACTGAGCATGTGGAGAGACGTTCGTTCATCTAGCACAAAGGGATCGGGTTGCAGAAGAAACTTTTACTCTGGTTTCTCAGTCTATTTCCTAGTGCCGGTTTGAAGTTCCTGCAGTTTTCATTGTTAAACCGACTTGGAGCTAGTACGTCCCCATATATATGTATGGATTGCAGTTTGCAAGTGAAAAGAAACTTTGTGTTCCCAACAAGCTACGTGAAGGACGGCTTTCACACAAATTTATCTCAGAACTGAGCATGTGGAGAGACGTTTGTTCATCTACCACAAAGGGAACGGGTTGCAGGAGAAACTTTTACTCTGGTTTCTCAGACTGTTTCTTGGTGCCGGTTTGAAGTTCCTGCAGTTTTCACTGTAAAAGCAAGTTGGAGCTAGTACCTCCCCATATATATGTATGGAGTGGAGTTAGTAAGTGAAAAGAAACTTTGTGTTCCCAACAAGCTATGTGAAAGACGGCTTTCACACACACTTATCTCTCAGAAATTATCATGTGGAGAGACGTTCGTTCAACTAGCACAAAGGGAACGGGTTGCAGGAGAAACTTTTATTCTGGTTTCTCAGTCTGTTTCCTAGTGCCGGTTTGAAGTTCCTGCACTTTGCTCTGTAAAACAGAGTTGGAGCTAGCTCCTCCCCATATATATGTATGGAGTGGAGTTTGCAAGTGAAAGAATCTTTGTGTTCCCAACAAGCTGTTGAAGGACGGCTTCACACACACTTAAATCTCAGAACTGAGCATGTGGAGAGACGTTCGTTCATCTAGCACAAAGGGAACGGGTTGCAGGAGAAACTTTTACTCTGGTTTCTCAGTCTGTTTCCTAGTGCCGGTTTGAAGTTCCTGCAGTTTTCACTGTAAAACCGAGTTGGAGCTAGTACCCCCATATATATGTATGGAGTGGAGTTTGTAAGTGAAAAAATCTTTGTGTTCCCAACAAGCTATTTGAAGGACGGCTTTCACACACACTTATCTCTCAGAAATGAGCATGTGGAGAGACGTTCGTTCATATAGCACAAAGGGAACGGGATGCAGGAGAAACTTTTACTCTGGTTTCCCAGTCTGTTTCCTAGTGCTGGTTTGAAGTTCCTGCAGTTTTCACTGTAAAACCGACTTAGAGCTAGTACTTCCCCATATATATGTATGGAGTGATGTTTGCAAGTGAAAAGAAACTTTGTGTTCCCAACCATCTAGGTGAAGGACGGCTTTCAAACACACCTATCTCTCAGAACTGAGCATGTGGAGAGACGTTCGTTCATCAAGCACAAAGGGAACGTGTTGCAGGAGAAACTTTTACTCTGGTTTCTCAGTCTGTTTCCTAGTGCCGGTTTGAAGTTCCTGCAGTTTGCACTGTAAAACCGTGTTGGAGCTAGTACCCCCCATATATATTTAAGGAGTGTAGTTTCCAAGTGAAAAGAAACTTTGTGTTCCCTACAAGCAAGGTGAAGGAAGGCTTTCACACACACTTATCTCTCAGAAATGAGCATGGGGAGAGACTTTTATTCATCTAGCACAAAGGGAACGGGTTGCAGGAGAAACTTTTACTCTGGTTTCCCAGTCTGTTTCCTAGTGCCTGTTTGAAGTTCCTTCAGTTTGCACTGTAAAACCGAGTTGGAGCTAGTACCCCCCATATATATGTATGGAGTGAAGTTTTCAAGTGAAAAAAACTTTGTGTTCCCAACAAGCTAGGTGAAGGACGGCTTTCACACACACATATCTCTCAGAACTGAGCATGTGGAGAGTCGTTCGTTCATCTAGCACAAAGGGATCGGGTTGCAGAAGAAACTTTTACTCTGGTTTCTCAGTCTATTTCCTAGTGCCGGTTTGAAGTTCCTGCAGTTTTCACTGTTAAACCGACTTGGAGCTAGTACTTCCCCATATATATGTATGGATTGCAGTTTGCAAGTGAAAAGAAACTTTGTGTTCCCAACAAGCTACGTGAAGGACGGCTTTCACACAAACTTATCTCAGAACTGAGCATGTGGAGAGACGTTTGTTCATCTACCACAAAGGGAACGGGTTGCAGGAGAAACTATTACTCTGGTTTCTCAGACTGTTTCTTGGTGCCGGTTTGAAGTTCCTGCAGTTTTCACTGTAAAACCAAGTTGGAGCTAGTACCTCCCCATATATATGTATGGAGTGGAGTTAGTAAGTGAAAAGAAACTTTGTGTTCCCAACAAGCTATGTGAAAGACGGCTTTCACACACACTTATCTCTCCGAAATTATCATGTGGAGAGACGTTCGTTCAACTAGCACAAAGGGAACGGGTTGCAGGAGAAACTTTTACTCTGGTTTCTCAGTCTGTTTCCTAGTGCCGGTTTGAAATTCCTGCAGTTTGCACTGTAAAACCGAGTTGGAGCTAGTACCCCCCATATATATGTATGGAGTGGAGTTTGCAAGTGATAAGAAACTATGTGTTCCCAACAAGCTAGTTGAAGGACGGCTTTCACACACACTTATCTCTCAGAAATGAGCATGTGGAGAGACGTTCGTTCACATAGCACAAAGGGAACGGGTTGCAGGAGAAAGTGTTACTTTGGTTTCCCAGTCTGTTTCCTAGTGCCGGTTTGAAGTTCCTGCAGTTTTCACTGTAAAACCGACTTGGAGCTAGTACCTCCCCATATATATGTATGGAGTGATGTTTGCAAGTGAAAAGAAACTTTGTGTTCCCAACAAGTTAGGTGAAGAACGGCTTTCACACACACTTATCTCTCAGAACTGAGCATGTGGAGAGACGTTCGTTCATCTAGCACAAAGGGAACGGGTTGCAGGAGAATCTTTTACTCTAGTTTCTCAGTCTGTTTCCTAATGTCGTTTTGAAGTTCCTGCAGTTTTCACTGTAAAACCGAGTTGGAGCTAGTACCTCCCCATATATATGTATGGAGTGATGTTTGCAAGTGAAAAGAAACTTTGTGTTCCCAACAAGCTATGTGAAGGACGGCTTTCACACACACTTACCTCTCAGAACTGAGCATGTGGAGAGACGTTCGTTCATCTAGCACAAAGGGAACGAGTGGCAGGAGAAACTTTTACTCTGGTTTCTCAGTCTGTTTCCTAGTGCCGTTTTGATGTTCCTGCAGTTTTCACAGTAAAACCGCTTTGGAGCTAGTACCTCCCCATATATATGTATGGAGTGCAGTTTGCAAGTGAAAAGAAACTTTGTGTTCCCAACCAGCTAGGTGAAGGACGGCTTTAACACACACTTATCTCTCAGAATTGAGCATGTGGAGAGACGTTCGTTCATCTAGCACAAAGGGAACGGGTTGCAGGGGAAACATTTACTCTGGTTTCTCAGTCTGTTTCCTAGTGCCGGTTTGAAGTTCCTGCAGTTTGCTCTGTAAAACCGAGTTGGAGCTAGTACCTCCCCATATAAATATATGGAGTGGATTTTGCACGTGAAAAGAAACTTTGTGTTCCCAACAAACTAGGTGAAGGACGGCTTTCACACACACTTATCTCACAGAAATTAGCATGTGGAGAGACGTTCTTTCATCTAGCACAAAGGGAACGGGTTGCAGGAGAAACTTTTACTCTGGTTTCTCAGTCTGTTTCCTAGTGCCGGTTGGAAGTTCCTGCAGTTTGCACTGTAAAATCGAGTTGGAGCTTGTACCACCCATATATATGTATGGAGTGGAGTTTGCAAGTGAAAAGAAACTTTGTGTTCCCAACAAGCTAGTTGAAGGACGACTTTCACACACACATATCTCTCAGAAATGAGCATGTGGAGAGACGTTCGTTCATCTAGCACAAAGGGATCGGGTTGCAGAAGAAACTTTTACTCTGGTTTCTCAGTCTATTTCCTAGTGCCGGTTTGAAGTTCCTGCAGTTTTCACTGTTAAACCGACTTGGAGCTAGTAAGTCCCCATATATATGTATGGATTGCAGTTTGCAAGTGAAAAGAAACTTTGTGTTCCCAACAAGCTACGTGAAGGACGGCTTTCACACAAACTTATCTCAGAACTGAGCATGTGGAGAGACGTTTGTTCATCTACCACAAAGGGAACGGGTTGCAGGAGATACTTTTACTCTGGTTTCTCAGACTGTTTCTTGGTGCCGGTTTGAAGTTCCTGCAGTTTTCACTGTAAAACCAAGTTGGAGCTAGTACCTCCTCATATATATGTATGGAGTGGAGTTAGTAAGTGAAAAGAAACTTTGTGTTCCCAACAAGCTATGTGAAAGACGGCTTTCACACACAATTATCTCTCAGAAATTATCATGTGGAGAGACGTTCGTTCAACTAGCACAAAGGGAACGGGGTGCAGGAGAAACTTTTACTCTGGTTTCTCAGTCTGTTTCCTAGTGCCGGATTGAAGTTCCTGCAGTTTGCACTGTAAAACCGAGTTGGAGCTAGTACCACCCATATATATGTATGGATTGGAGTTTGCAAGTGATAAGAAACTATGTGTTCCCAACAAGCTAGTTGAAGGACGGCTTTCACACACACTTATCTCTCAGAAATGAGCATGTGGAGAGACGTTCGTTCATCTAGCACAAAGGGAACGGGTTGCAGGAGAAAGTGTTACTCTGGTTTCCCAGTCTGTTTCCTAGTGCCGGTTTGAAGTTCCTGCAGTTTTCACTGTAAAACCGACTTTTAGCTAGTACCTCCCCATATATATGTATGGAGTGATGTTTGCAAGTGAAAAGAAACTTTGTGTTCCCAACAAGTTAGGTGAAGAACGGCTTTCACACACACTTATCTCTCAGAACTGAGCATGTGGAGAGACGTTCGTTCATCTAGCACAAAGGGAACGGGTTGCAAGAGAAACTTTTACTCTGGTTTCTCAGTCTGTTTCCTAGTGCTGGTTTGATGTTCCTGCAGTTTACACTGTAAAACCGAGTTGGAGATAGTACCTCCCCATATATATTTATGGAGTGGAGTTTGCAAGTGAAAAGAATCTTTGTGTTCCCAACAAGGTATGTGAAGGACGGCTTTCACACACACTTATCTCTCAGAACTGAGCATGTGAATAAACGCTCGTTCATCTAGAACAAAAGGAAAGGGTTGCAGGTGAAACTTTTACTCTGGTTTCTCAGTCTGTTTCCTAGTGCCGGTTTGAAGTTCCTGCAGTTTTCACTGTAAAACCGAGTTGGAGCTAGTAACTCCCCATATATATTTATGGAGTGGTGTTTGCAAGTGAAAAGAAACTTTGTGTTCCCAACAAGATAGGTGAAGGACGGCTTTCACACACACTTATCCCTCATAACTGAGCATGTGGAGAGACGTTCGTTCATCTAGCACAAAGGGAACGGTTTGCAGGAGAAACTTTTGCTTTGGTATCTCAGTCTGTTTCCTAGTGCCGGTTTGAAGTTCCTGCAGTTTTCACTGTAAAACCGAGTTGGAGCTAGTACCTCCCCATATATATTTATGGATTGGAGTTTGCAAGTGAAAAGAAACTTTGAGTTCCCAACAAGCTAGGTGAAAGACTGCTTTCACACACACTTATCTCTCAGAACTGAGCATGTGGAGAGTCGTTCGTTCATCTAGCACAAAGGGAACGGGTTGCAGGAGAAACTTTTACTCTGGTTTCTCAGTCTGTTTCCTAGTTCCGGTTTGAAGTTCCTGCAGTTTTCACTGTAAAACCGATTTGGAGCTAGTACCTCCCCATATATATGTATGGAGTGTAGTTTGCAAGTGAAAAGAAACTTTGTGTTCCCAACCATCTAGGTGAAGGACGGCTTTCACACACACCTATCTCTCAGAACTGAGCTTTTGGAGAGACGTTCGTTCATCAAGCAAAAAGGGAACGTGTTGCAGGAGAAACTTTTACTCTGGTTTCTCAGTCTGTTTCCTAGTGCCGGTTTGAAGTTCCTGCAGTTTGCACTGTAAAACCGTGTTGGAGCTAGTACCCCCCATATATATGTAAGGAGTGTAGTTTCCAAGTGAAAAGAAACTTTGTGTTCCCAACAAGCTAGGTGAAGGAAGGCTTTCACACACACATATCTCTCAGAAATGAGCATGGGGAGAGACTTTTATTCATCTAGCACAAAGGGAACGGGTTGCAGGAGAAACTTTTACTCTGGTTTCCCAGTCTGTTTCCTAGTGCCTGTTTGAAGTTCCTTCAGTTTGCACTGTAAAACCGAGTTGGAGCTAGTACCCCCCATATATATGTATGGAGTGAAGTTTGCAAGTGGAATAAACTTTGTGTTCCCAACAAGCTAGGTGAAGGACGGCTTTCACACACACTTATCTCTCAGAACTGAGCATGTGGAGAGACGTTCGTTCATCTAGCACAAAGGGATCGGGTTGCAGAAGAAACTTTTACTCTGGTTTCTCAGTCTATTTCCTAGTGCCGGTTTGAAGTTCCTGCAGTTTTCATTGTTAAACCGACTTGGAGCTAGTACGTCCCCATATATATGTATGGATTGCAGTTTGCAAGTGAAAAGAAACTTTGTGTTCCCAACAAGCTACGTGAAGGACGGCTTTCACACAAATTTATCTCAGAACTGAGCATGTGGAGAGACGTTTGTTCATCTACCACAAAGGGAACGGGTTGCAGGAGAAACTTTTACTCTGGTTTCTCAGACTGTTTCTTGGTGCCGGTTTGAAGTTCCTGCAGTTTTCACTGTAAAAGCAAGTTGGAGCTAGTACCTCCCCATATATATGTATGGAGTGGAGTTAGTAAGTGAAAAGAAACTTTGTGTTCCCAACAAGCTATGTGAAAGACGGCTTTCACACACACTTATCTCTCAGAAATTATCATGTGGAGAGACGTTCGTTCAACTAGCACAAAGGGAACGGGTTGCAGGAGAAACTTTTATTCTGGTTTCTCAGTCTGTTTCCTAGTGCCGGTTTGAAGTTCCTGCAGTTTTCACTGTAAAACCGAGTTGGAGCTAGTACCCCCATATATATGTATGGAGTGGAGTTTGTAAGTGAAAAGAATCTTTGTGTTCCCAACAAGCTATTTGAAGGACGGCTTTCACACACACTTATCTCTCAGAAATGAGCATGTGGAGAGACGTTCGTTCATATAGCACAAAGGGAACGGGATGCAGGAGAAACTTTTACTCTGGTTTCCCAGTCTGTTTCCTAGTGCTGGTTTGAAGTTCCTGCAGTTTTCACTGTAAAACCGACTTAGAGCTAGTACTTCCCCATATATATGTATGGAGTGATGTTTGCAAGTGAAAAGAAACTTTGTGTTCCCAACCATCTAGGTGAAGGACGGCTTTCAAACACACCTATCTCTCAGAACTGAGCATGTGGAGAGACGTTCGTTCATCAAGCACAAAGGGAACGTGTTGCAGGAGAAACTTTTACTCTGGTTTCTCAGTCTGTTTCCTAGTGCCGGTTTGAAGTTCCTGCAGTTTGCACTGTAAAACCGTGTTGGAGCTAGTACCCCCCATATATATTTAAGGAGTGTAGTTTCCAAGTGAAAAGAAACTTTGTGTTCCCTACAAGCAAGGTGAAGGAAGGCTTTCACACACACTTATCTCTCAGAAATGAGCATGGGGAGAGACTTTTATTCATCTAGCACAAAGGGAACGGGTTGCAGGAGAAACTTTTACTCTGGTTTCCCAGTCTGTTTCCTAGTGCCTGTTTGAAGTTCCTTCAGTTTGCACTGTAAAACCGAGTTGGAGCTAGTACCCCCCATATATATGTATGGAGTGAAGTTTTCAAGTGAAAAAAACTTTGTGTTCCCAACAAGCTAGGTGAAGGACGGCTTTCACACACACATATCTCTCAGAACTGAGCATGTGGAGAGTCGTTCGTTCATCTAGCACAAAGGGATCGGGTTGCAGAAGAAACTTTTACTCTGGTTTCTCAGTCTATTTCCTAGTGCCGGTTTGAAGTTCCTGCAGTTTTCACTGTTAAACCGACTTGGAGCTAGTACTTCCCCATATATATGTATGGATTGCAGTTTGCAAGTGAAAAGAAACTTTGTGTTCCCAACAAGCTACGTGAAGGACGGCTTTCACACAAACTTATCTCAGAACTGAGCATGTGGAGAGACGTTTGTTCATCTACCACAAAGGGAACGGGTTGCAGGAGAAACTATTACTCTGGTTTCTCAGACTGTTTCTTGGTGCCGGTTTGAAGTTCCTGCAGTTTTCACTGTAAAACCAAGTTGGAGCTAGTACCTCCCCATATATATGTATGGAGTGGAGTTAGTAAGTGAAAAGAAACTTTGTGTTCCCAACAAGCTATGTGAAAGACGGCTTTCACACACACTTATCTCTCCGAAATTATCATGTGGAGAGACGTTCGTTCAACTAGCACAAAGGGAACGGGTTGCAGGAGAAACTTTTACTCTGGTTTCTCAGTCTGTTTCCTAGTGCCGGTTTGAAATTCCTGCAGTTTGCACTGTAAAACCGAGTTGGAGCTAGTACCCCCCATATATATGTATGGAGTGGAGTTTGCAAGTGATAAGAAACTATGTGTTCCCAACAAGCTAGTTGAAGGACGGCTTTCACACACACTTATCTCTCAGAAATGAGCATGTGGAGAGACGTTCGTTCACATAGCACAAAGGGAACGGGTTGCAGGAGAAAGTGTTACTTTGGTTTCCCAGTCTGTTTCCTAGTGCCGGTTTGAAGTTCCTGCAGTTTTCACTGTAAAACCGACTTGGAGCTAGTACCTCCCCATATATATGTATGGAGTGATGTTTGCAAGTGAAAAGAAACTTTGTGTTCCCAACAAGTTAGGTGAAGAACGGCTTTCACACACACTTATCTCTCAGAACTGAGCATGTGGAGAGACGTTCGTTCATCTAGCACAAAGGGAACGGGTTGCAGGAGAATCTTTTACTCTAGTTTCTCAGTCTGTTTCCTAATGTCGTTTTGAAGTTCCTGCAGTTTTCACTGTAAAACCGAGTTGGAGCTAGTACCTCCCCATATATATGTATGGAGTGATGTTTGCAAGTGAAAAGAAACTTTGTGTTCCCAACAAGCTATGTGAAGGACGGCTTTCACACACACTTACCTCTCAGAACTGAGCATGTGGAGAGACGTTCGTTCATCTAGCACAAAGGGAACGAGTGGCAGGAGAAACTTTTACTCTGGTTTCTCAGTCTGTTTCCTAGTGCCGTTTTGATGTTCCTGCAGTTTTCACAGTAAAACCGCTTTGGAGCTAGTACCTCCCCATATATATGTATGGAGTGCAGTTTGCAAGTGAAAAGAAACTTTGTGTTCCCAACCAGCTAGGTGAAGGACGGCTTTCACACACACTTATCTCTCAGAATTGAGCATGTGGAGAGACGTTCGTTCATCTAGCACAAAGGGAACGGGTTGCAGGGGAAACATTTACTCTGGTTTCTCAGTCTGTTTCCTAGTGCCGGTTTGAAGTTCCTGCAGTTTGCTCTGTAAAACCGAGTTGGAGCTAGTACCTCCCCATATAAATATATGGAGTGGATTTTGCACGTGAAAAGAAACTTTGTGTTCCCAACAAACTAGGTGAAGGACGGCTTTCACACACACTTATCTCACAGAAATTAGCATGTGGAGAGACGTTCTTTCATCTAGCACAAAGGGAACGGGTTGCAGGAGAAACTTTTACTCTGGTTTCTCAGTCTGTTTCCTAGTGCCGGTTGGAAGTTCCTGCAGTTTGCACTGTAAAATCGAGTTGGAGCTTGTACCACCCATATATATGTATGGAGTGGAGTTTGCAAGTGAAAAGAAACTTTGTGTTCCCAACAAGCTAGTTGAAGGACGACTTTCACACACACATATCTCTCAGAAATGAGCATGTGGAGAGACGTTCGTTCATCTAGCACAAAAGGAACGGGTTGCAGGAGAAACTTTTACTCTGGTTTCTCAGTCTGTTTCCTAGTGCCGGTTTGAAGTTCCTGCAGTTTTCACTGTAAAACCGAGTTGGAGCTAGTAACTCCCCATATATATTTATGGAGTGGTGTTTGCAAGTGAAAAGAAACTTTGTGTTCCCAACAAGATATGTGAAGGACGGCTTTCACACACACTTCTCCCTCATAACTGAGCATGTGGAGAGACGTTCGTTCATCTAGCACAAAGGGAACGGTTTGCAGGAGAAACTTTTACTCTGGTATCTCAGTCTGTTTCCTAGTGCCGGTTTGAAGTTCCTGCAGTTTTCACTGTAAAACCGAGTTGTAGCTAGTACCTCCCAATATATATGTATGGATTGGAATTTGCAAGTGAAAAGAAACTTTGAGTTCCCAACAAGCTAGGTGAAAGTCTGTTTCACACACACTTATCTCTCAGAACTGAGCATGTGGAGAGACGTTCGTTCATCTAGCACAAAGGGAACGTGTTGCAGGAGAAACTTTTACTCTGGTTTCTCAGTCTGTTTCCTAGTTCCGGTTTGAAGATCCTGCAGTTTTCACTGTAAAACCGATTTGGAACTAGTACCTCCCCATATATATGTATGGAGTGTAGTTTGCAAGTGAAAAGAAACTTTGTGTTCCCAACCATCTAGGTGAAGGACGGCTTTCACACACACTTATCTCTCAGAACTGAGCATGTGGAGAGACGTTCGTTCATCTAGCACAAGGGGAACGTGTTGCAGGAGAAAATTTTACTCTGGTTTCTCAGTCTGTTTCCTAGTGCCGGTTTGAAGTTACTGCAGTTTTCACTGTAAAACCGACTTGGAGCTGGTACCTCCCCATATATATGTATGGAGTGGAGTTTGCAAGTGAAAAGAAACTTTGTGTTCCCAACAAGCTAGTTGAAGGACGGCTTTCACACACACTTATCTCTCAGAACTGAGCATGTGGAGAGACGTTCGTTCATCTAGCACAAAGGGAACGGTTTGCGGGAGAAACTTTTCTCTGGATTCTCAGTCTGTTTCCTAGTGTAGTTTGTAGTTCCTGCAGTTTTCACTGTAAAACAGAGTTGGAGCTAGTACCTCCCCATATATATGTATAGATTGGAGTTTGCAATTGAAAAGAATCTTTGTGTTCCCATCAAGCTAGGTGAAGGACGGCTTTCACACACACTTATCTCTCAGAACTGAGCATGTGGAGAGACGTTCGTTCATCTAGCACAAAGGGAACTGTTTGCAGGAGAAACTTTTATTCTGGTTTCTCAGTCTGTTTCTTAGTGCCGGTTTGAAGTTCCTGCAGTTTTCACTGTAAAACCGAGTTGGAGCTAGTACCTCCCCATATATATGTATGGAGTGGAGTTAGCAAGTGAAAAGAATCTTTGTGTTCCCAACAAGCTAGTTGAAGTACGGCTTTCACACACACTTAACACTCAGAACTGAGCATGTGGAGAGACGTTCGTTCATCTAGCACAAAGGGAACGGGTTGCAGGAGAAACTTCTACTCTGGTTTCTCAGTCTGTTTCCTAGTGCCTCTTTGATGTTCCTGCAGTTTTCACTGTAAAACCGAGTTGGAGCTAGTACCTCCCCATATATATGTATGGAGTGGAGTTTGCAAATGAAAAGAAACATTGTTTTCCCAACAAGCTAGTTGAAGGACGGCTTTCAAACACACTTATCTCTCAGAAGTGAGCATGTGGAGAGACGTTCGTTCATCTAGCACAAATGGAACGGGTTGCAGGAGAAACTATTACTCTGGTTTCTCAGTCTGTTTCCTAGTGCCGGTTTGAAGTTCCTGCAGTTTTCACTGTTAAACCGACTTGGAGCTAGTACCTCCCCATATATATGTATGTATTGGAGTTTGAAAGTGAAAAGAAACTTTGTGTTCCCAACAAGATAGGTGAAGGACGGCTTTCACACACACTTATCTCTCAGAACTGAGCATGTGGAGAGACGTTCGTTCATCTAGCACAAAGGGAACGGGTTGCAGGAGAAACTTCTACTCTGGTTTCTCAGTCTGTTTCCTAGTGCCTCTTTGATGTTCCTGCAGTTTTCACTGTAAAACCGAGTTGGAGCTAGTACCTCCACATATATATGTATGGATTGGTGTTTGCAAGTGAAAAGAATCTTTGTGTTCCCAACAAGCTAGGTGAAGGACGGCTTTCACACACACTTATCTCTCAGAACTGAGCATGTGGAGAGACGTTCGCTCATCTAGCACAAAGGGAACGGGTTGCAGGAGAAACTTTTACTCTGGTTTCTCTGTCTGTTTCCTAGTGCCGGTTTGAAGTTCCTGTAGTTTTCACTGTAAAACCGTGTTGGAGCTAGTACCTCCCCATATATATGTATGGAGTGGAGTTTGCAAGTGAAAAGAAACTTTGTGTTCCCAACAAGCTAGTTTGATAACGGCTTTCACACACACTTATCTCTCAGAACTGAGCATTTGGAGAGACGTTCGTTCATCTGGCACAAAGGGAACGGGTTGCAGGAGAAACTTTTACTCTGGTTTCTCAGTCTGTTTCCTAGTACCGGTTTGAAGTTCCTGCAGTTTTCACTGTAAAAACGACTTGGAGCTAGTACCTCCCCATATATATGTATGGAGTGAAGTTTGCAAATGAAAAGACACTTTGTGTTCCCAACAAGCTAGGTGAAGGACGGCTTTCACACACACTTATTTCTCAGAACTGAGCATGTGGAGAGACGTTCGTTCATCTAGCACAAATGGAACGGTTTGCAGGAGAAACTTTTACTCTGGTTTCTCAGTCTGTTTCCTAGTGCCGGTTTGAAGTTCCTGCAGTTTGCACTGTAAAACCGGCTTGGAGCTAGTACCTCCCCTTATATATGTATGGAGTGAATTTTGCAAGTGAAAAGAAATTTTTTGTTCCCAACAAGCTAGGTGAAGGACGGCTTTCACACACACATATCTCTCAGAACTGAGCATGAGGAGAGACGTTCGTTCATCTAGCACAAAGGGAACGGATTGCAGGAGGAATTTTTACTCTGGTTTCTCAGTCTGTTTCCTAGTGCCTGATTGAAGTTCCTGCAGTTTGCAATGTAAAACCGTGTTGGAGCTAGTACCCCCCATATATATGTAAGGAGTGTAGTTTCCAAGTGAAAAGAAACTTTGTGTTCCCAACAAGCTAGGTGAAGGAAGGCTTTCACACACACTTATCTCTCAGAAATGAGCATGGGGAGAGACTTTTATTCATCTAGCCCAAAGGGAACGGGTTGCAGGAGAAACTTTTACTCTGGTTTCCCAGTCTGTTTCCTAGTGCCGGTTTGAAGTCCCTGCAGTTTGCACTGTAAAACCGAGTTGGATCTAGTACCCCCCATATATATGTATGGAGTGAAGTTTGCAAGTGAAAAAAACTTTGTATTCCCAACAAGCTAGGTGAAGGACGGCTTTCACTCACCCTTATCTCTCAGAAGTGAGCATGTGGAGAGACGTTCGTTTATCTAGCACAAAGGGATCGGTTTGCAGAAGAAACTTTTACTCTGGTTTCTCAGTATATTTCCTAGTGCTGGTTAGAAGTTCCTGCAGTTTTCACTGTTAAACCGACTTGGAGCTAGTACTTCCCCATATATATGTATGGATTGCAGTTTGCAAGTGAAAAGAATCTTTGTGTTCCCAACAAGTTAGGTGAAGAACGGCTTTCACACACACTTATCTCTCAGAACTGAGCATGTGGAGAGACGTTCATTCATCTATCACAAAGGGAACGGGTTGCAGGAGAAACTTTTACTCTAGTTTCTCAGTCTGTTTCCTAATGTCGTTTTGAAGTTCCTGCTGTTTTCACTGTAAAACCTAGTTGGAGCTAGTACCCCCCATATATATGTATGGAGTGGAGTTTGCAAATGAAAAGAAACTTTGTGTTCCCAACAAGCTAGGTGAAGGACGGCTTTCACACACACTTATCCCTCAGAACTGAGCATGTGGAGAGACGTTCGTTCATCTAGCACAAATGAAACGGGTTGAAGGAGAAACTTTTACGCTGGTTTCTCAGTCTGTTTCCTAGTGCCGGTTTGAAGTTCCTGCACTTTGCTCTGTAAAACAGAGTTGGAGCTAGTACCTCCCCATATATATGTATGGAGTGGGGTTTGCAAGTGAAAAGAATCTTTGTGTTCCCAACAAGCTGTTGAAGGACGGCTTCACACACACTTAACTCTCAGAACTGAGCATGTGGAGAGACGTTCGTTCATCTAGCACAAAGGGAACGGGTTGCAGGAGAAACTTTTACTCTGGTTTCTCAGTCTGTTTCCTAGTGCCGGTTTGAAGTTCCTGCAGTTTTCACTGTAAAACCGAGTTGGAGCTAGTACCACCCATATATATGTATGGAGTGGAGTTTGTAAGTGAAAAGAATCTTTGTGTTCCCAACAAGCTAGTTGAAGGACGGCTTTCACACACACTTATATCTCAGAAATGAGCATGTGGAGAGACGTTCGTTCATATAGCACAAAGGGAACGGGATGCAGGAGAAACTTTTACTCTGGTTTCCCAGTCTGTTTCCTAGTGCCGGTTTGAAGTTCCTGCAGTTTTCACTGTAAATCCGACTTAGAGCTAGTACCTCCCCATATATATGTATGGAGTGATGTTTGCAAGTGAAAAGAAACTTTGTGTTCCCAACAAGCTAGGTGAAGGACGGCTTTCACCCACACTTACCTCTCAGAACTGAGCATGTGGAGAGACGTTCGTTCATCTAGCACAAAGGGAACGGTTGGCAGGAGAAACTTTTACTCTGGTTTCACAGTCTGTTTCCTAGTGCCGTTTTGATGTTCCTGCAGTTTTCACTGTAAAACCGCTTTGGAGCTAGTACTTCCCCATATATATGTATTTAGTGGAGTTTGCAAGTGAAAAGAAACTTTGTGTTCCCAACCAGCTAGGTGAAGGACGGCTTTCCCACACACTTATCTCTCAGAACTGAGCATGTGGAGAGACGTTCGTTCATCTAGCACAAAGGGAACGGGTTGCAGGAGAAACTTTTACTCTGGTTTCTCAGTCTGTTTCCTAGTGCCGGTTTGAAGTTCCTGCAGTTTTCACTGTAAAACCGAGTTGGAGCTAGTACCTCCCCATATATATGTATGGAGTGGAGTTTGCAAATGAAAAGAAACTTTGTGTTCCCAACAAGCTAGGTGAAGGACGGCTTTCACACACACTTATCTCTCAGAACTTACCATGTGGAGAGACGTTCGTTCATCTAGCACAAAGGGAATGGGTTGCAGGGAAACTTTAACTCTGGTTTCCAAGTCTGTTTCCTAGTGCCGGTTTGAAGTTCCTGCAGTTTTCACTGTAAAACCGACTTGGAGCTAGTACCTCCCCATATATATGTATGGAGTGAAGTTTGCAAGTGAAAAGAAACTTTGTGTTCCCAACAAGCTAGGTGAAGGACGGCTTTCACACACACTTATTTCTCAGAACTGAGCATGTGGAGAGACGTTCGTTCATCTAGCACAAATGGATCGGGTTGCAGGAGAAACTTTTACTCTGGTTTCTCAGTCTGTTTCCTAGTACCGCTTTGAAATTCCTGCAGTTTGCACTGTAAATCCGAGTTGGAGCTAGTACCCCCCATATATATGTATGGAGTGGAGTTAGTAAGTGAAAAGAAACTTTGTGTTCCCAACAAGCTATGTGAAAGACGGCTTTCACACACAATTATCTCTCAGAAATTATCATGTGGAGAGACGTTCGTTCAACTAGCACAAAGGGAACGGGTTGCAGGAGAAACTTTTACTCTGGTTTCTCAGTCTGTTTCCTAGTGCCGGATTGAAGTTCCTGCAGTTTGCACTGTAAAACCGAGTTGGAGCTAGTACCACCCATATATATGTATGGAGTGGAGTTTGCAAGTGATAAGAAACTATGTGTTCCCAACAAGCTAGTTGAAGGACGGCTTTCACACACACTTATCTCTCAGAAATGAGCATGTGGAGAGACGTTCGTTCATCTAGCACAAAGGGAACGGGTTGCAGGAGAAAGTGTTACTCTGGTTTCCCAGTCTGTTTCCTAGTGCCGGTTTGAAGTTCCTGCAGTTTTCACTGTAAAACCGACTTTTAGCTAGTACCTCCCCATATATATGTATGGAGTGATGTTTGCAAGTGAAAAGAAACTTTGTGTTCCCAACAAGTTAGGTGAAGAACGGCTTTCACACACACTTATCTCTCAGAACTGAGCATGTGGAGAGACGTTCGTTCATCTAGCACAAAGGGAACGGGTTGCAAGAGAAACTTTTACTCTGGTTTCTCAGTCTGTTTCCTAGTGCTGGTTTGATGTTCCTGCAGTTTACACTGTAAAACCGAGTTGGAGATAGTACCTCCCCATATATATTTATGGAGTGGAGTTTGCAAGTGAAAAGAATCTTTGTGTTCCCAACAAGGTATGTGAAGGACGGCTTTCACACACACTTATCTCTCAGAACTGAGCATGTGGATAAACGCTCGTTCATCTAGAACAAAAGGAAAGGGTTGCAGGTGAAACTTTTACTCTGGTTTCTCAGTCTGTTTCCTAGTGCCGGTTTGAAGTTCCTGCAGTTTTCACTGTAAAACCGAGTTGGAGCTAGTAACTCCCCATATATATTTATGGAGTGGTGTTTGCAAGTGAAAAGAAACTTTGTGTTCCCAACAAGATAGGTGAAGGACGGCTTTCACACACACTTATCCCTCATAACTGAGCATGTGGAGAGACGTTCGTTCATCTAGCACAAAGGGAACGGTTTGCAGGAGAAACTTTTGCTTTGGTATCTCAGTCTGTTTCCTAGTGCCGGTTTGAAGTTCCTGCAGTTTTTACTGTAAAAACCGAGTTGGAGCTAGTACCTCCCCATATATATTTATGGATTGGAGTTTGCAAGTGAAAAGAAACTTTGAGTTCCCAACAAGCTAGCTGAAAGACTGCTTTCACACACACTTATCTCTCAGAACTGAGCATGTGGAGAGTCGTTCGTTCATCTAGCACAAAGGGAACGGGTTGCAGGAGAAACTTTTACTCTGGTTTCTCAGTCTGTTTCCTAGTTCCGGTTTGAAGTTCCTGCAGTTTTCACTGTAAAACCGATTTGGAGCTAGTACCTCCCCATATATATGTATGGAGTGTAGTTTGCAAGTGAAAAGAAACTTTGTGTTCCCGACCATCTAGGTGAAGGACGGCTTTCACACACACCTATCTCTCAGAACTGAGCATGTGGAGAGACGTTCGTTCATCAAGCAAAAATGGAACGTGTTGCAGGAGAAACTTTTACTCTGGTTTCTCAGTCTGTTTCCTAGTGCCGGTTTGAAGTTCCTGCAGTTTGCACTGTAAAACCGTGTTGGAGCTAGTACCCCCCATATATATGTAAGGAGTGTAGTTTCCAAGTGAAAAGAAACTTTGTGTTCCCAACAAGCTAGGTGAAGGAAGGCTTTCACACACACTTATCTCTCAGAAATGAGCATGGGGAGAGACTTTTATTCATCTAGCACAAAGGGAACGGGTTGCAGGAGAAACTTTTACTCTGGTTTCCCAGTCTGTTTCCTAGTGCCTGTTTGAAGTTCCTTCAGTTTGCACTGTAAAACCGAGTTGGAGCTAGTACCCCCCATATATATGTATGGAGTGAAGTTTGCAAGTGGAATAAACTTTGTGTTCCCAACAAGCTAGGTGAAGGACGGCTTTCACACACACTTATCTCTCAGAACTGAGCATGTGGAGAGACGTTCGTTCATCTAGCACAAAGGGATCGGGTTGCAGAAGAAACTTTTACTCTGGTTTCTCAGTCTATTTCCTAGTGCCGGTTTGAAGTTCCTGCAGTTTTCATTGTTAAACCGACTTGGAGCTAGTACGTCCCCATATATATGTATGGATTGCAGTTTGCAAGTGAAAAGAAACTTTGTGTTCCCAACAAGCTACGTGAAGGACGGCTTTCACACAAATTTATCTCAGAACTGAGCATGAGGAGAGACGTTTGTTCATCTACCACAAAGGGAACGGGTTGCAGGAGAAACTTTTACTCTGGTTTCTCAGACTGTTTCTTGGTGCCGGTTTGAAGTTCCTGCAGTTTTCACTGTAAAAGCAAGTTGGAGCTAGTACCTCCCCATATATATGTATGGAGTGGAGTTAGTAAGTGAAAAGAAACTTTGTGTTCCCAACAAGCTATGTGAAAGACGGCTTTCACACACACTTATCTCTCAGAAATTATCATGTGGAGAGACGTTCGTTCAACTAGCACAAAGGGAACGGGTTGCAGGAGAAACTTTTATTCTGGTTTCTCAGTCTGTTTCCTAGTGCCGGTTTGAAGTTCCTGCACTTTGCTCTGTAAAACAGAGTTGGAGCTAGCTCCTCCCCATATATATGTATGGAGTGGAGTTTGCAAGTGAAAAGAATCTTTGTGTTCCCAACAAGCTGTTGAAGGACGGCTTCACACACACTTAAATCTCAGAACTGAGCATGTGGAGAGACGTTCGTTCATCTAGCACAAAGGGAACGGGTTGCAGGAGAAACTTTTACTCTGGTTTCTCAGTCTGTTTCCTAGTGCCGGTTTGAAGTTCCTGCAGTTTTCACTGTAAAACCGAGTTGGAGCTAGTACCCCCATATATATGTATGGAGTGGAGTTTGTAAGTGAAAAGAATCTTTGTGTTCCCAACAAGCTATTTGAAGGACGGCTTTCACACACACTTATCTCTCAGAAATGAGCATGTGGAGAGACGTTCGTTCATATAGCACAAAGGGAACGGGATGCAGGAGAAACTTTTACTCTGGTTTCCCAGTCTGTTTCCTAGTGCTGGTTTGAAGTTCCTGCAGTTTTCACTGTAAAACCGACTTAGAGCTAGTACTTCCCCATATATATGTATGGAGTGATGTTTGCAAGTGAAAAGAAACTTTGTGTTCCCAACCATCTAGGTGAAGGACGGCTTTCAAACACACCTATCTCTCAGAACTGAGCATGTGGAGAGACGTTCGTTCATCAAGCACAAAGGGAACGTGTTGCAGGAGAAACTTTTACTCTGGTTTCTCAGTCTGTTTCCTAGTGCCGGTTTGAAGTTCCTGCAGTTTGCACTGTAAAACCGTGTTGGAGCTAGTACCCCCCATATATATTTAAGGAGTGTAGTTTCCAAGTGAAAAGAAACTTTGTGTTCCCTACAAGCAAGGTGAAGGAAGGCTTTCACACACACTTATCTCTCAGAAATGAGCATGGGGAGAGACTTTTATTCATCTAGCACAAAGGGAACGGGTTGCAGGAGAAACTTTTACTCTGGTTTCCCAGTCTGTTTCCTAGTGCCTGTTTGAAGTTCCTTCAGTTTGCACTGTAAAACCGAGTTGGAGCTAGTACCCCCCATATATATGTATGGAGTGAAGTTTTCAAGTGAAAAAAACTTTGTGTTCCCAACAAGCTAGGTGAAGGACGGCTTTCACACACACATATCTCTCAGAACTGAGCATGTGGAGAGTCGTTCGTTCATCTAGCACAAAGGGATCGGGTTGCAGAAGAAACTTTTACTCTGGTTTCTCAGTCTATTTCCTAGTGCCGGTTTGAAGTTCCTGCAGTTTTCACTGTTAAACCGACTTGGAGCTAGTACTTCCCCATATATATGTATGGATTGCAGTTTGCAAGTGAAAAGAAACTTTGTGTTCCCAACAAGCTACGTGAAGGACGGCTTTCACACAAACTTATCTCAGAACTGAGCATGTGGAGAGACGTTTGTTCATCTACCACAAAGGGAACGGGTTGCAGGAGAAACTATTACTCTGGTTTCTCAGACTGTTTCTTGGTGCCGGTTTGAAGTTCCTGCAGTTTTCACTGTAAAACCAAGTTGGAGCTAGTACCTCCCCATATATATGTATGGAGTGGAGTTAGTAAGTGAAAAGAAACTTTGTGTTCCCAACAAGCTATGTGAAAGACGGCTTTCACACACACTTATCTCTCAGAAATTATCATGTGGAGAGACGTTCGTTCAACTAGCACAAAGGGAACGGGTTGCAGGAGAAACTTTTACTCTGGTTTCTCAGTCTGTTTCCTAGTGCCGGTTTGAAATTCCTGCAGTTTGCACTGTAAAACCGAGTTGGAGCTAGTACCCCCCATATATATGTATGGAGTGGAGTTTGCAAGTGATAAGAAACTATGTGTTCCCAACAAGCTAGTTGAAGGACGGCTTTCACACACACTTATCTCTCAGAAATGAGCATGTGGAGAGACGTTCGTTCACATAGCACAAAGGGAACGGGTTGCAGGAGAAAGTGTTACTTTGGTTTCCCAGTCTGTTTCCTAGTGCCGGTTTGAAGTTCCTGCAGTTTTCACTGTAAAACCGACTTGGAGCTAGTACCTCCCCATATATATGTATGGAGTGATGTTTGCAAGTGAAAAGAAACTTTGTGTTCCCAACAAGTTAGGTGAAGAACGGCTTTCACACACACATATCTCTCAGAACTGAGCATGTGGAGAGACGTTCGTTCATCTAGCACAAAGGGAACGGGTTGCAGGAGAATCTTTTACTCTAGTTTCTCAGTCTGTTTCCTAATGTCGTTTTGAAGTTCCTGCAGTTTTCACTGTAAAACCGAGTTGGAGCTAGTACCTCCCCATATATATGTATGGAGTGATGTTTGCAAGTGAAAAGAAACTTTGTGTTCCCAACAAGCTATGTGAAGGACGGCTTTCACACACACTTACCTCTCAGAACTGAGCATGTGGAGAGACGTTCGTTCATCTAGCACAAAGGGAACGAGTGGCAGGAGAAACTTTTACTCTGGTTTCTCAGTCTGTTTCCTAGTGCCGTTTTGATGTTCCTGCAGTTTTCACAGTAAAACCGCTTTGGAGCTAGTACCTCCCCATATATATGTATGGAGTGCAGTTTGCAAGTGAAAAGAAACTTTGTGTTCCCAACCAGCTAGGTGAAGGACGGCTTTCACACACACTTATCTCTCAGAATTGAGCATGTGGAGAGACGTTCGTTCATCTAGCACAAAGGGAACGGGTTGCAGGGGAAACATTTACTCTGGTTTCTCAGTCTGTTTCCTAGTGCCGGTTTGAAGTTCCTGCAGTTTGCTCTGTAAAACCGAGTTGGAGCTAGTACCTCCCCATATAAATATATGGAGTGGATTTTGCACGTGAAAAGAAACTTTGTGTTCCCAACAAACTAGGTGAAGGACGGCTTTCACACACACTTATCTCACAGAAATTAGCATGTGGAGAGACGTTCTTTCATCTAGCACAAAGGGAACGGGTTGCAGGAGAAACTTTTACTCTGGTTTCTCAGTCTGTTTCCTAGTGCCGGTTGGAAGTTCCTGCAGTTTGCACTGTAAAATCGAGTTGGAGCTTGTACCACCCATATATATGTATGGAGTGGAGTTTGCAAGTGAAAAGAAACTTTGTGTTCCCAACAAGCTAGTTGAAGGACGACTTTCACACACACATATCTCTCAGAAATGAGCATGTGGAGAGACGTTCGTTCATCTAGCACAAAAGGAACGGGTTGCAGGAGAAACTTTTACTCTGGTTTCTCAGTCTGTTTCCTAGTGCCGGTTTGAAGTTCCTGCAGTTTTCACTGTAAAACCGAGTTGGAGCTAGTAACTCCCCATATATATTTATGGAGTGGTGTTTGCAAGTGAAAAGAAACTTTGTGTTCCCAACAAGATATGTGAAGGACGGCTTTCACACACACTTCTCCCTCATAACTGAGCATGTGGAGAGACGTTCGTTCATCTAGCACAAAGGGAACGGTTTGCAGGAGAAACTTTTACTCTGGTATCTCAGTCTGTTTCCTAGTGCCGGTTTGAAGTTCCTGCAGTTTTCACTGTAAAACCGAGTTGTAGCTAGTACCTCCCAATATATATGTATGGATTGGAATTTGCAAGTGAAAAGAAACTTTGAGTTCCCAACAAGCTAGGTGAAAGACTGTTTCACACACACTTATCTCTCAGAACTGAGCATGTGGAGAGACGTTCGTTCATCTAGCACAAAGGGAACGTGTTGCAGGAGAAACTTTTACTCTGGTTTCTCAGTCTGTTTCCTAGTTCCGGTTTGAAGATCCTGCAGTTTTCACTGTAAAACCGATTTGGAACTAGTACCTCCCCATATATATGTATGGAGTGTAGTTTGCAAGTGAAAAGAAACTTTGTGTTCCCAACCATCTAGGTGAAGGACGGCTTTCACACACACTTATCTCTCAGAACTGAGCATGTGGAGAGACGTTCGTTCATCTAGCACAAGGGGAACGTGTTGCAGGAGAAAATTTTACTCTGGTTTCTCAGTCTGTTTCCTAGTGCCGGTTTGAAGTTACTGCAGTTTTCACTGAAAAACCGACTTGGAGCTGGTACCTCCCCATATATATGTATGGAGTGGAGTTTGCAAGTGAAAAGAAACTTTTTGTTCCCAACAAGCTAGTTGAAGGACGGCTTTCACACACACTTATCTCTCAGAACTGAGCATGTGGAGAGACGTTCGTTCATCTAGCACAAAGGGAACGGTTTGCGGGAGAAACTTTTCTCTGGATTCTCAGTCTGTTTCCTAGTGTAGTTTGTAGTTCCTGCAGTTTTCATTGTAAAACAGAGTTGGAGCTAGTACCTCCCCATATATATGTATAGATTGGAGTTTGCAATTGAAAAGAATCTTTGTGTTCCCAACAAGCTAGGTGAAGGACGGCTTTCACACACACTTATCTCTCAGAACTGAGCATGTGGAGAGACGTTCGTTCATCTAGCACAAAGGGAACTGTTTGCAGGAGAAACTTTTATTCTGGTTTCTCAGTCTGTTTCTTAGTGCCGGTTTGAAGTTCCTGCAGTTTTCACTGTAAAACCGAGTTGGAGCTAGTACCTCCCCATATATATGTATGGAGTGGAGTTAGCAAGTGAAAAGAATCTTTGTGTTCCCAACAAGCTAGTTGAAGTACGGCTTTCACACACACTTAACACTCAGAACTGAGCATGTGGAGAGACGTTCGTTCATCTAGCACAAAGGGAACGGGTTGCAGGAGAAACTTCTACTCTGGTTTCTCAGTCTGTTTCCTAGTGCCTCTTTGATGTTCCTGCAGTTTTCACTGTAAAACCGAGTTGGAGCTAGTACCTCCCCATATATATGTATGGAGTGGAGTTTGCAAATGAAAAGAAACATTGTTTTCCCAACAAGCTAGTTGAAGGACGGCTTTCAAACACACTTATCTCTCAGAAGTGAGCATGTGGAGAGACGTTCGTTCATCTAGCACAAATGGAACGGGTTGCAGGAGAAACTATTACTCTGGTTTCTCAGTCTGTTTCCTAGTGCCGGTTTGAAGTTCCTGCAGTTTTCACTGTTAAACCGACTTGGAGCTAGTACCTCCCCATATATATGTATGTATTGGAGTTTGAAAGTGAAAAGAAACTTTGTGTTCCCAACAAGATAGGTGAAGGACGGCTTTCACACACACTTATCTCTCAGAACTGAGCATGTGGAGAGACGTTCGTTCATCTAGCACAAAGGGAACGGGTTGCAGGAGAAACTTCTACTCTGGTTTCTCAGTCTGTTTCCTAGTGCCTCTTTGATGTTCCTGCAGTTTTCACTGTAAAACCGAGTTGGAGCTAGTACCTCCACATATATATGTATGGAGTGGAGTTTGCAAATGAAAAGAAACTTTGTGTTCCCAACAAGCTAGTTGAAGGACGGCTTTAAAACACACTTATCTCTCAGAACTGAGCATGTGGAGAGACGTTCGTTCATCTAGCAGAAAGGGAACGGGTTGCAGGAGAAACTTTTACTCTGGTTTCTCAGTCTGTTTCCTAGTGCCGGTTTGAAGTTCCTGCAGTTTTCACTGTTAAACAGACTTGGAGCTAGTACCTCCCCATATATATGTATGGATTGGAGATTGATAGTGAAAAGAAACTTTGTGTTCCCAACAAGCTAGTTGAAGTACGGCTTTCACACACACTTATCTCTCAGAACTGAGCATGTGGAGAGACGTTCGTTCATCTAGCACAAAGGGAACGGGTTGCAGGAGAAACTTTTACTCTGGTTTCTCAGTCTGTTTCCTAGTGCTGTTTTGAAGTTCCTGCAGTTTGCACTGTAAACCCGAGTTGGATCAAGTACCTCCCCATATATATGTATGGATTGGTGTTTGCAAGTGAAAAGAATCTTTGTGTTCCCAACAAGCTAGGTGAAGGACGGCTTTCACACACACTTATCTCTCAGAACTGAGCATGTGGAGAGACGTTCGCTCATCTAGCACAAAGGGAACGGGTTGCAGGAGAAACTTTTACTCTGGTTTCTCTGTCTGTTTCCTAGTGCCGGTTTGAAGTTCCTGTAGTTTTCACTGTAAAACCGAGTTGGAGCTAGTACCTCCCCATATATATGTATGGAGTGATGTTTGCAAGTGAAAAGAAACTTTGTGTTCCCAACAAGCTATGTGAAGGACGGCTTTCACACACACTTACCTCTCAGAACTGAGCATGTGGAGAGACGTTCGTTCATCTAGCACAAAGGGAACGAGTGGCAGGAGAAACTTTTACTCTGGTTTCTCAGTCTGTTTCCTAGTGCCGTTTTGATGTTCCTGCAGTTTTCACAGTAAAACCGCTTTGGAGCTAGTACCTCCCCATATATATGTATGGAGTGCAGTTTGCAAGTGAAAAGAAACTTTGTGTTCCCAACCAGCTAGGTGAAGGACGGCTTTCACACACACTTATCTCTCAGAATTGAGCATGTGGAGAGACGTTCGTTCATCTAGCACAAAGGGAACGGGTTGCAGGGGAAACATTTACTCTGGTTTCTCAGTCTGTTTCCTAGTGCCGGTTTGAAGTTCCTGCAGTTTGCTCTGTAAAACCGAGTTGGAGCTAGTACCTCCCCATATAAATATATGGAGTGGATTTTGCACGTGAAAAGAAACTTTGTGTTCCCAACAAACTAGGTGAAGGACGGCTTTCACACACACTTATCTCACAGAAATTAGCATGTGGAGAGACGTTCTTTCATCTAGCACAAAGGGAACGGGTTGCAGGAGAAACTTTTACTCTGGTTTCTCAGTCTGTTTCCTAGTGCCGGTTGGAAGTTCCTGCAGTTTGCACTGTAAAATCGAGTTGGAGCTTGTACCACCCATATATATGTATGGAGTGGAGTTTGCAAGTGAAAAGAAACTTTGTGTTCCCAACAAGCTAGTTGAAGGACGACTTTCACACACACATATCTCTCAGAAATGAGCATGTGGAGAGACGTTCGTTCATCTAGCACAAAAGGAACGGGTTGCAGGAGAAACTTTTACTCTGGTTTCTCAGTCTGTTTCCTAGTGCCGGTTTGAAGTTCCTGCAGTTTTCACTGTAAAACCGAGTTGGAGCTAGTAACTCCCCATATATATTTATGGAGTGGTGTTTGCAAGTGAAAAGAAACTTTGTGTTCCCAACAAGATATGTGAAGGACGGCTTTCACACACACTTCTCCCTCATAACTGAGCATGTGGAGAGACGTTCGTTCATCTAGCACAAAGGGAACGGTTTGCAGGAGAAACTTTTACTCTGGTATCTCAGTCTGTTTCCTAGTGCCGGTTTGAAGTTCCTGCAGTTTTCACTGTAAAACCGAGTTGTAGCTAGTACCTCCCAATATATATGTATGGATTGGAATTTGCAAGTGAAAAGAAACTTTGAGTTCCCAACAAGCTAGGTGAAAGACTGTTTCACACACACTTATCTCTCAGAACTGAGCATGTGGAGAGACGTTCGTTCATCTAGCACAAAGGGAACGTGTTGCAGGAGAAACTTTTACTCTGGTTTCTCAGTCTGTTTCCTAGTTCCGGTTTGAAGATCCTGCAGTTTTCACTGTAAAACCGATTTGGAACTAGTACCTCCCCATATATATGTATGGAGTGTAGTTTGCAAGTGAAAAGAAACTTTGTGTTCCCAACCATCTAGGTGAAGGACGGCTTTCACACACACTTATCTCTCAGAACTGAGCATGTGGAGAGACGTTCGTTCATCTAGCACAAGGGGAACGTGTTGCAGGAGAAAATTTTACTCTGGTTTCTCAGTCTGTTTCCTAGTGCCGGTTTGAAGTTACTGCAGTTTTCACTGTAAAACCGACTTGGAGCTGGTACCTCCCCATATATATGTATGGAGTGGAGTTTGCAAGTGAAAAGAAACTTTTTGTTCCCAACAAGCTAGTTGAAGGACGGCTTTCACACACACTTATCTCTCAGAACTGAGCATGTGGAGAGACGTTCGTTCATCTAGCACAAAGGGAACGGTTTGCGGGAGAAACTTTTCTCTGGATTCTCAGTCTGTTTCCTAGTGTAGTTTGTAGTTCCTGCAGTTTTCATTGTAAAACAGAGTTGGAGCTAGTACCTCCCCATATATATGTATAGATTGGAGTTTGCAATTGAAAAGAATCTTTGTGTTCCCAACAAGCTAGGTGAAGGACGGCTTTCACACACACTTATCTCTCAGAACTGAGCATGTGGAGAGACGTTCGTTCATCTAGCACAAAGGGAACTGTTTGCAGGAGAAACTTTTATTCTGGTTTCTCAGTCTGTTTCTTAGTGCCGGTTTGAAGTTCCTGCAGTTTTCACTGTAAAACCGAGTTGGAGCTAGTACCTCCCCATATATATGTATGGAGTGGAGTTAGCAAGTGAAAAGAATCTTTGTGTTCCCAACAAGCTAGTTGAAGTACGGCTTTCACACACACTTAACACTCAGAACTGAGCATGTGGAGAGACGTTCGTTCATCTAGCACAAAGGGAACGGGTTGCAGGAGAAACTTCTACTCTGGTTTCTCAGTCTGTTTCCTAGTGCCTCTTTGATGTTCCTGCAGTTTTCACTGTAAAACCGAGTTGGAGCTAGTACCTCCCCATATATATGTATGGAGTGGAGTTTGCAAATGAAAAGAAACATTGTTTTCCCAACAAGCTAGTTGAAGGACGGCTTTCAAACACACTTATCTCTCAGAAGTGAGCATGTGGAGAGACGTTCGTTCATCTAGCACAAATGGAACGGGTTGCAGGAGAAACTATTACTCTGGTTTCTCAGTCTGTTTCCTAGTGCCGGTTTGAAGTTCCTGCAGTTTTCACTGTTAAACCGACTTGGAGCTAGTACCTCCCCATATATATGTATGTATTGGAGTTTGAAAGTGAAAAGAAACTTTGTGTTCCCAACAAGATAGGTGAAGGACGGCTTTCACACACACTTATCTCTCAGAACTGAGCATGTGGAGAGACGTTCGTTCATCTAGCACAAAGGGAACGGGTTGCAGGAGAAACTTCTACTCTGGTTTCTCAGTCTGTTTCCTAGTGCCTCTTTGATGTTCCTGCAGTTTTCACTGTAAAACCGAGTTGGAGCTAGTACCTCCACATATATATGTATGGAGTGGAGTTTGCAAATGAAAAGAAACTTTGTGTTCCCAACAAGCTAGTTGAAGGACGGCTTTAAAACACACTTATCTCTCAGAACTGAGCATGTGGAGAGACGTTCGTTCATCTAGCAGAAAGGGAACGGGTTGCAGGAGAAACTTTTACTCTGGTTTCTCAGTCTGTTTCCTAGTGCCGGTTTGAAGTTCCTGCAGTTTTCACTGTTAAACAGACTTGGAGCTAGTACCTCCCCATATATATGTATGGATTGGAGATTGATAGTGAAAAGAAACTTTGTGTTCCCAACAAGCTAGTTGAAGTACGGCTTTCACACACACTTATCTCTCAGAACTGAGCATGTGGAGAGACGTTCGTTCATCTAGCACAAAGGGAACGGGTTGCAGGAGAAACTTTTACTCTGGTTTCTCAGTCTGTTTCCTAGTGCTGTTTTGAAGTTCCTGCAGTTTGCACTGTAAACCCGAGTTGGATCAAGTACCTCCCCATATATATGTATGGATTGGTGTTTGCAAGTGAAAAGAATCTTTGTGTTCCCAACAAGCTAGGTGAAGGACGGCTTTCACACACACTTATCTCTCAGAACTGAGCATGTGGAGAGACGTTCGCTCATCTAGCACAAAGGGAACGGGTTGCAGGAGAAACTTTTACTCTGGTTTCTCTGTCTGTTTCCTAGTGCCGGTTTGAAGTTCCTGTAGTTTTCACTGTAAAACCGTGTTGGAGCTAGTACCTCCCCATATATATGTATGGAGTGGAGTTTGCAAGTGAAAAGAAACTTTGTGTTCCCAACAAGCTAGTTTGATAACGGCTTTCACACACACTTATCTCTCAGAACTGAGCATTTGGAGAGACGTTCGTTCATCTGGCACAAAGGGAACGGGTTGCAGGAGAAACTTTTACTCTGGTTTCTCAGTCTGTTTCCTAGTACCGGTTTGAAGTTCCTGCAGTTTTCACTGTAAAAACGACTTGGAGCTAGTACCTCCCCATATATATGTATGGAGTGAAGTTTGCAAGTGAAAAGACACTTTGTGTTCCCAACAAGCTAGGTGAAGGACGGCTTTCACACACACTTATTTCTCAGAACTGAGCATGTGGAGAGACGTTCGTTCATCTAGCACAAATGGAACGGTTTGCAGGAGAAACTTTTACTCTGGTTTCTCAGTCTGTTTCCTAGTGCCGGTTTGAAGTTCCTGCAGTTTGCACTGTAAAACCGGCTTGGAGCTAGTACCTCCCCTTATATATGTATGGAGTGAATTTTGCAAGTGAAAAGAAATTTTGTGTTCCCAACAAGCTAGGTGAAGGACGGCTTTCACACACACATATCTCTCAGAACTGAGCATGAGGAGAGACGTTCGTTCATCTAGCACAAAGGGAACGGATTGCAGGAGGAATTTTTACTCTGGTTTCTCAGTCTGTTTCCTAGTGCCTGATTGAAGTTCCTGCAGTTTGCAATGTAAAACCGTGTTGGAGCTAGTACCCCCCATATATATGTAAGGAGTGTAGTTTCCAAGTGAAAAGAAACTTTGTGTTCCCAACAAGCTAGGTGAAGGAAGGCTTTCACACACACTTATCTCTCAGAAATGAGCATGGGGAGAGACTTTTATTCATCTAGCCCAAAGGGAACGGGTTGCAGGAGAAACTTTTACTCTGGTTTCCCAGTCTGTTTCCTAGTGCCGGTTTGAAGTCCCTGCAGTTTGCACTGTAAAACCGAGTTGGATCTAGTACCCCCCATATATATGTATGGAGTGAAGTTTGCAAGTGAAAAAAACTTTGTATTCCCAACAAGCTAGGTGAAGGACGGCTTTCACTCACCCTTATCTCTCAGAAGTGAGCATGTGGAGAGACGTTCGTTTATCTAGCACAAAGGGATCGGTTTGCAGAAGAAACTTTTACTCTGGTTTCTCAGTATATTTCCTAGTGCTGGTTAGAAGTTCCTGCAGTTTTCACTGTTAAACCGACTTGGAGCTAGTACTTCCCCATATATATGTATGGATTGCAGTTTGCAAGTGAAAAGAATCTTTGTGTTCCCAACAAGTTAGGTGAAGAACGGCTTTCACACACACTTATCTCTCAGAACTGAGCATGTGGAGAGACGTTCATTCATCTATCACAAAGGGAACGGGTTGCAGGAGAAACTTTTACTCTAGTTTCTCAGTCTGTTTCCTAATGTCGTTTTGAAGTTCCTGCTGTTTTCACTGTAAAACCTAGTTGGAGCTAGTACCCCCCATATATATGTATGGAGTGGAGTTTGCAAATGAAAAGAAACTTTGTGTTCCCAACAAGCTAGGTGAAGGACGGCTTTCACACACACTTATCCCTCAGAACTGAGCATGTGGAGAGACGTTCGTTCATCTAGCACAAATGAAACGGGTTGAAGGAGAAACTTTTACGCTGGTTTCTCAGTCTGTTTCCTAGTGCCGGTTTGAAGTTCCTGCACTTTGCTCTGTAAAACAGAGTTGGAGCTAGTACCTCCCCATATATATGTATGGAGTGGGGTTTGCAAGTGAAAAGAATCTTTGTGTTCCCAACAAGCTGTTGAAGGACGGCTTCACACACACTTAACTCTCAGAACTGAGCATGTGGAGAGACGTTCGTTCATCTAGCACAAAGGGAACGGGTTGCAGGAGAAACTTTTACTCTGGTTTCTCAGTCTGTTTCCTAGTGCCGGTTTGAAGTTCCTGCAGTTTTCACTGTAAAACCGAGTTGGAGCTAGTACCACCCATATATATGTATGGAGTGGAGTTTGTAAGTGAAAAGAATCTTTGTGTTCCCAACAAGCTAGTTGAAGGACGGCTTTCACACACACTTATATCTCAGAAATGAGCATGTGGAGAGACGTTCGTTCATATAGCACAAAGGGAACGGGATGCAGGAGAAACTTTTACTCTGGTTTCCCAGTCTGTTTCCTAGTGCCGGTTTGAAGTTCCTGCAGTTTTCACTGTAAATCCGACTTAGAGCTAGTACCTCCCCATATATATGTATGGAGTGATGTTTGCAAGTGAAAAGAAACTTTGTGTTCCCAACAAGCTAGGTGAAGGACGGCTTTCACCCACACTTACCTCTCAGAACTGAGCATGTGGAGAGACGTTCGTTCATCTAGCACAAAGGGAACGGTTGGCAGGAGAAACTTTTACTCTGGTTTCACAGTCTGTTTCCTAGTGCCGTTTTGATGTTCCTGCAGTTTTCACTGTAAAACCGCTTTGGAGCTAGTACTTCCCCATATATATGTATTTAGTGGAGTTTGCAAGTGAAAAGAAACTTTGTGTTCCCAACCAGCTAGGTGAAGGACGGCTTTCCCACACACTTATCTCTCAGAACTGAGCATGTGGAGAGACGTTCGTTCATCTAGCACAAAGGGAACGGGTTGCAGGAGAAACTTTTACTCTGGTTTCTCAGTCTGTTTCCTAGTGCCGGTTTGAAGTTCCTGCAGTGTTCACTGTAAAACCGAGTTGGAGCTAGTACCTCCCCATATATATGTATGGAGTGGAGTTTGCAAATGAAAAGAAACTTTGTGTTCCCAACAAGCTAGGTGAAGGACGGCTTTCACACACACTTATCTCTCAGAACTTACCATGTGGAGAGACGTTCGTTCATCTAGCACAAAGGGAATGGGTTGCAGGGAAACTTTAACTCTGGTTTCCAAGTCTGTTTCCTAGTGCCGGTTTGAAGTTCCTGCAGTTTTCACTGTAAAACCGACTTGGAGCTAGTACCTCCCCATATATATGTATGGAGTGAAGTTTGCAAGTGAAAAGAAACTTTGTGTTCCCAACAAGCTAGGTGAAGGACGGCTTTCACACACACTTATTTCTCAGAACTGAGCATGTGGAGAGACGTTCGTTCATCTAGCACAAATGGATCGGGTTGCAGGAGAAACTTTTACTCTGGTTTCTCAGTCTGTTTCCTAGTACCGCTTTGAAATTCCTGCAGTTTGCACTGTAAATCCGAGTTGGAGCTAGTACCCCCCATATATATGTATGGAGTGGAGTTTGCAAGTGAAAAGAAATTTTGTGTTCCCAACAAGCTAGTTGAAGGACGGCTTTCACACACACTAATCTCTCAGAAATGAGCATGTGGTGAGACGTTCGTTCATATAGCACAAAGGGAACGGGATGCAGGAGAAACTTTTACTCTGGTTTCCCAGTCTGTTTCCTAGTGCCGGTTTGAAGTTCCTGCAGTTTTCACTGTAAAACCGACTTAGAGCTAGTACCTCCCCATATATATGTATGGAGTGATGTTTGCAAGTGAAAAGGAACTTTGTGTTCCCAACAAGCTAGGTGAAGGACGGCTTTCACACACACTTACCTCTCAGAACTGAGCATGTGGAGAGACGTTCGTTCATCTAGCACAAAGGGAACGGGTTGCAGGAGAATCTTTTACTCTGGTTTCTCAGTCTGTTTCCTAGTGCCGTTTTGATGTTCCTGCAGTTTTCACTGTAAAACCGCTTTGGAGCTGATACCTCCCCATATATATGTATGGAGTGGAGTTTGCAAGTGAAAAGAAACTTTGTGTTCCCAACCAGCTAGGTGAAGGAAGGCTTTCCCACACACTTATCTCTCAGAACTGAGCATGTGGAGAGACGTTCGTTCATCTAGCACAAAGGGATCGGGTTGCAGAAGAAACTTTTACTCTGGTTTCTCAGTCTATTTCCTAGTGCCGGTTTGAAGTTCCTGCAGTTTTCACTGTTAAACCGACTTGGAGCTAGTACGTCCCCATATATATGTATGGATTGCAGTTTGCAAGTGAAAAGAAACTTTGTGTTCCCAACAAGCTACGTGAAGGACGGCTTTCACACAAACTTATCTCAGAACTGAGCATGTGGAGAGACGTTTGTTCATCTACCACAAAGGGAACGGGTTGCAGGAGAAACTTTTACTCTGGTTTCTCAGACTGTTTCTTGGTGCCGGTTTGAAGTTCCTGCAGTTTTCACTGTAAAACCAAGTTGGAGCTAGTACCTCCTCATATATATGTATGGAGTGGAGTTAGTAAGTGAAAAGAAACTTTGTGTTCCCAACAAGCTATGTGAAAGACGGCTTTCACACACAATTATCTCTCAGAAATTATCATGTGGAGAGACGTTCGTTCAACTAGCACAAAGGGAACGGGTTGCAGGAGAAACTTTTACTCTGGTTTCTCAGTCTGTTTCCTAGTGCCGGATTGAAGTTCCTGCAGTTTGCACTGTAAAACCGAGTTGGAGCTAGTACCACCCATATATATGTATGGAGTGGAGTTTGCAAGTGATAAGAAACTATGTGTTCCCAACAAGCTAGTTGAAGGACGGCTTTCACACACACTTATCTCTCAGAAATGAGCATGTGGAGAGACGTTCGTTCATCTAGCACAAAGGGAACGGGTTGCAGGAGAAAGTGTTACTCTGGTTTCCCAGTCTGTTTCCTAGTGCCGGTTTGAAGTTCCTGCAGTTTTCACTGTAAAACCGACTTTTAGCTAGTACCTCCCCATATATATGTATGGAGTGATGTTTGCAAGTGAAAAGAAACTTTGTGTTCCCAACAAGTTAGGTGAAGAACGGCTTTCACACACACTTATCTCTCAGAACTGAGCATGTGGAGAGACGTTCGTTCATCTAGCACAAAGGGAACGGGTTGCAAGAGAAACTTTTACTCTGGTTTCTCAGTCTGTTTCCTAGTGCTGGTTTGATGTTCCTGCAGTTTACACTGTAAAACCGAGTTGGAGATAGTACCTCCCCATATATATTTATGGAGTGGAGTTTGCAAGTGAAAAGAATCTTTGTGTTCCCAACAAGGTATGTGAAGGACGGCTTTCACACACACTTATCTCTCAGAACTGAGCATGTGGATAAACGCTCGTTCATCTAGAACAAAAGGAAAGGGTTGCAGGTGAAACTTTTACTCTGGTTTCTCAGTCTGTTTCCTAGTGCCGGTTTGAAGTTCCTGCAGTTTTCACTGTAAAACCGAGTTGGAGCTAGTAACTCCCCATATATATTTATGGAGTGGTGTTTGCAAGTGAAAAGAAACTTTGTGTTCCCAACAAGATAGGTGAAGGACGGCTTTCACACACACTTATCCCTCATAACTGAGCATGTGGAGAGACGTTCGTTCATCTAGCACAAAGGGAACGGTTTGCAGGAGAAACTTTTGCTTTGGTATCTCAGTCTGCTTCCTAGTGCCGGTTTGAAGTTCCTGCAGTTTTTACTGTAAAAACCGAGTTGGAGCTAGTACCTCCCCATATATATTTATGGATTGGAGTTTGCAAGTGAAAAGAAACTTTGAGTTCCCAACAAGCTAGCTGAAAGACTGCTTTCACACACACTTATCTCTCAGAACTGAGCATGTGGAGAGTCGTTCGTTCATCTAGCACAAAGGGAACGGGTTGCAGGAGAAACTTTTACTCTGGTTTCTCAGTCTGTTTCCTAGTTCCGGTTTGAAGTTCCTGCAGTTTTCACTGTAAAACCGATTTGGAGCTAGTACCTCCCCATATATATGTATGGAGTGTAGTTTGCAAGTGAAAAGAAACTTTGTGTTCCCAACCATCTAGGTGAAGGACGGCTTTCACACACACCTATCTCTCAGAACTGAGCATGTGGAGAGACGTTCGTTCATCAAGCAAAAATGGAACGTGTTGCAGGAGAAACTTTTACTCTGGTTTCTCAGTCTGTTTCCTAGTGCCGGTTTGAAGTTCCTGCAGTTTGCACTGTAAAACCGTGTTGGAGCTAGTACCCCCCATATATATGTAAGGAGTGTATTTTCCAAGTGAAAAGAAACTTTGTGTTCCCAACAAGCTAGGTGAAGGAAGGCTTTCACACACACTTATCTCTCAGAAATGAGCATGGGGAGAGACTTTTATTCATCTAGCACAAAGGGAACGGGTTGCAGGAGAAACTTTTACTCTGGTTTCCCAGTCTGTTTCCTAGTGCCTGTTTGAAGTTCCTTCAGTTTGCACTGTAAAACCGAGTTGGAGCTAGTACCCCCCATATATATGTATGGAGTGAAGTTTGCAAGTGGAATAAACTTTGTGTTCCCAACAAGCTAGGTGAAGGACGGCTTTCACACACACTTATCTCTCAGAACTGAGCATGTGGAGAGACGTTCGTTCATCTAGCACAAAGGGATCGGGTTGCAGAAGAAACTTTTACTCTGGTTTCTCAGTCTATTTCCTAGTGCCGGTTTGAAGTTCCTGCAGTTTTCACTGTTAAACCGACTTGGAGCTAGTACGTCCCCATATATATGTATGGATTGCAGTTTGCAAGTGAAAAGAAACTTTGTGTTCCCAACAAGCTACGTGAAGGACGGCTTTCACACAAATTTATCTCAGAACTGAGCATGTGGAGAGACGTTTGTTCATCTACCACAAAGGGAACGGGTTGCAGGAGAAACTTTTACTCTGGTTTCTCAGACTGTTTCTTGGTGCCGGTTTGAAGTTCCTGCAGTTTTCACTGTAAAACCAAGTTGGAGCTAGTACCTCCCCATATATATGTATGGAGTGGAGTTAGTAAGTGAAAAGAAACTTTGTGTTCCCAACAATCTATGTGAAAGACGGCTTTCACACACACTTATCTCTCAGAAATTATCATGTGGAGAGACGTTCGTTCAACTAGCACAAAGGGAACGGGTTGCAGGAGAAACTTTTATTCTGGTTTCTCAGTCTGTTTCCTAGTGCCGGTTTGAAGTTCCTGCACTTTGCTCTGTAAAACAGATTTGGAGCTAGCACCTCCCCATATATATGTATGGAGTGGGGTTTGCAAGTGAAAAGAATCTTTGTGTTCCCAACAAGCTGTTGAAGGACGGCTTCACACACACTTAAATCTCAGAACTGAGCATGTGGAGAGACGTTCGTTCATCTAGCACAAAGGGAACGGGTTGCAGGAGAAACTTTTACTCTGGTTTCTCAGTCTGTTTCCTAGTGCCGGTTTGAAGTTCCTGCAGTTTTCACTGTAAAACCGAGTTGGAGCTAGTACCCCCATATATATGTATGGAGTGGAGTTTGTAAGTGAAAAGAATCTTTGTGTTCCCAACAAGCTATTTGAAGGACGGCTTTCACACACACTTATCTCTCAGAAATGAGCATGTGGAGAGACGTTCGTTCATATAGCACAAAGGGAACGGGATGCAGGAGAAACTTTTACTCTGGTTTCCCAGTCTGTTTCCTAGTGCTGGTTTGAAGTTCCTGCAGTTTTCACTGTAAAACCGACTTAGAGCTAGTACTTCCCCATATATATGTATGGAGTGATGTTTGTAAGTGAAAAGAAACTTTGTGTTCCCAACCATCTAGGTGAAGGACGGCTTTCAAACACACCTATCTCTCAGAACTGAGCATGTGGAGAGACGTTCGTTCATCAAGCACAAAGGGAACGTGTTGCAGGAGAAACTTTTACTCTGGTTTCTCAGTCTGTTTCCTAGTGCCGGTTTGAAGTTCCTGCAGTTTGCACTGTAAAACCGTGTTGGAGCTAGTACCCCCCATATATATTTAAGGAGTGTAGTTTCCAAGTGAAAAGAAACTTTGTGTTCCCAACAAGCTAGGTGAAGGAAGGCTTTCACACACACTTATCTCTCAGAACTGAGCATGGGGAGAGACTTTTATTCATCTAGCACAAAGGGAACGGGTTGCAGGAGAAACTTTTACTCTGGTTTCTCAGTCTGTTTCCTAGTGCTGGTTTGATGTTCCTGCAGTTTACACTGTAAAACCGAGTTGGAGATAGTACCTCCCCATATATATTTATGGAGTGGAGTTTGCAAGTGAAAAGAATCTTTGTGTTCCCAACAAGGTATGTGAAGGACGGCTTTCACACACACTTATCTCTCAGAACTGAGCATGTGGATAAACGCTCGTTCATCTAGAACAAAAGGAAAGGGTTGCAGGTGAAACTTTTACTCTGGTTTCTCAGTCTGTTTCCTAGTGCCGGTTTGAAGTTCCTGCAGTTTTCACTGTAAAACCGAGTTGGAGCTAGTAACTCCCCATATATATTTATGGAGTGGTGTTTGCAAGTGAAAAGAAACTTTGTGTTCCCAACAAGATAGGTGAAGGACGGCTTTCACACACACTTATCCCTCATAACTGAGCATGTGGAGAGACGTTCGTTCATCTAGCACAAAGGGAACGGTTTGCAGGAGAAACTTTTGCTTTGGTATCTCAGTCTGTTTCCTAGTGCCGGTTTGAAGTTCCTGCAGTTTTCACTGTAAAACCGAGTTGGAGCTAGTACCTCCCCATATATATTTATGGATTGGAGTTTGCAAGTGAAAAGAAACTTTGAGTTCCCAACAAGCTAGGTGAAAGACTGCTTTCACACACATTTATCTCTCAGAACTGAGCATGTGGAGAGTCGTTCGTTCATCTAGCACAAAGGGAACGGGTTGCAGGAGAAACTTTTACTCTGGTTTCTCAGTCTGTTTCCTAGTTCCGGTTTGAAGTTCCTGCAGTTTTCACTGTAAAACCGATTTGGAGCTAGTACCTCCCCATATATATGTATGGAGTGTAGTTTGCAAGTGAAAAGAAACTTTGTGTTCCCAACCATCTAGGAGAAGGACGGCTTTCACACACACCTATCTCTCAGAACTGAGCATGTGGAGAGACGTTCGTTCATCAAGCAAAAAGGGAACGTGTTGCAGGAGAAACTTTTACTCTGGTTTCTCAGTCTGTTTCCTAGTGCCGGTTTGAAGTTCCTGCAGTTTGCACTGTAAAACCGTGTTGGAGCTAGTACCCCCCATATATATGTAAGGAGTGTAGTTTCCAAGTGAAAAGAAACTTTGTGTTCCCAACAAGCTAGGTGAAGGAAGGCTTTCACACACACTTATCTCTCAGAAATGAGCATGGGGAGAGACTTTTATTCATCTAGCACAAAGGGAACGGGTTGCAGGAGAAACTTTTACTCTGGTTTCCCAGTCTGTTTCCTAGTGCCTGTTTGAAGTTCCTTCAGTTTGCACTGTAAAACCGAGTTGGAGCTAGTACCCCCCATATATATGTATGGAGTGAAGTTTGCAAGTGGAATAAACTTTGTGTTCCCAACAAGCTAGGTGAAGGACGGCTTTCACACACACTTATCTCTCAGAACTGAGCATGTGGAGAGACGTTCGTTCATCTAGCACAAAGGGATCGGGTTGCAGAAGAAACTTTTACTCTGGTTTCTCAGTCTATTTCCTAGTGCCGGTTTGAAGTTCCTGCAGTTTTCACTGTTAAACCGACTTGGAGCTAGTACGTCCCCATATATATGTATGGATTGCAGTTTGCAAGTGAAAAGAAACTTTGTGTTCCCAACAAGCTACGTGAAGGACGGCTTTCACACAAATTTATCTCAGAACTGAGCATGTGGAGAGACGTTTGTTCATCTACCACAAAGGGAACGGGTTGCAGGAGAAACTTTTACTCTGGTTTCTCAGACTGTTTCTTGGTGCCGGTTTGAAGTTCCTGCAGTTTTCACTGTAAAACCAAGTTGGAGCTAGTACCTCCCCATATATATGTATGGAGTGGAGTTAGTAAGTGAAAAGAAACTTTGTGTTCCCAACAATCTATGTGAAAGACGGCTTTCACACACACTTATCTCTCAGAAATTATCATGTGGAGAGACGTTCGTTCAACTAGCACAAAGGGAACGGGTTGCAGGAGAAACTTTTATTCTGGTTTCTCAGTCTGTTTCCTAGTGCCGGTTTGAAGTTCCTGCACTTTGCTCTGTAAAACAGATTTGGAGCTAGCACCTCCCCATATATATGTATGGAGTGGGGTTTGCAAGTGAAAAGAATCTTTGTGTTCCCAACAAGCTGTTGAAGGACGGCTTCACACACACTTAAATCTCAGAACTGAGCATGTGGAGAGACGTTCGTTCATCTAGCACAAAGGGAACGGGTTGCAGGAGAAACTTTTACTCTGGTTTCTCAGTCTGTTTCCTAGTGCCGGTTTGAAGTTCCTGCAGTTTTCACTGTAAAACCGAGTTGGAGCTAGTACCCCCATATATATGTATGGAGTGGAGTTTGTAAGTGAAAAGAATCTTTGTGTTCCCAACAAGCTATTTGAAGGACGGCTTTCACACACACTTATCTCTCAGAAATGAGCATGTGGAGAGACGTTCGTTCATATAGCACAAAGGGAACGGGATGCAGGAGAAACTTTTACTCTGGTTTCCCAGTCTGTTTCCTAGTGCTGGTTTGAAGTTCCTGCAGTTTTCACTGTAAAACCGACTTAGAGCTAGTACTTCCCCATATATATGTATGGAGTGATGTTTGTAAGTGAAAAGAAACTTTGTGTTCCCAACCATCTAGGTGAAGGACGGCTTTCAAACACACCTATCTCTCAGAACTGAGCATGTGGAGAGACGTTCGTTCATCAAGCACAAAGGGAACGTGTTGCAGGAGAAACTTTTACTCTGGTTTCTCAGTCTGTTTCCTAGTGCCGGTTTGAAGTTCCTGCAGTTTGCACTGTAAAACCGTGTTGGAGCTAGTACCCCCCATATATATTTAAGGAGTGTAGTTTCCAAGTGAAAAGAAACTTTGTGTTCCCAACAAGCTAGGTGAAGGAAGGCTTTCACACACACTTATCTCTCAGAACTGAGCATGGGGAGAGACTTTTATTCATCTAGCACAAAGGGAACGGGTTGCAGGAGAAACTTTTACTCTGGTTTCTCAGTCTGTTTCCTAGTGCTGGTTTGATGTTCCTGCAGTTTACACTGTAAAACCGAGTTGGAGATAGTACCTCCCCATATATATTTATGGAGTGGAGTTTGCAAGTGAAAAGAATCTTTGTGTTCCCAACAAGGTATGTGAAGGACGGCTTTCACACACACTTATCTCTCAGAACTGAGCATGTGGATAAACGCTCGTTCATCTAGAACAAAAGGAAAGGGTTGCAGGTGAAACTTTTACTCTGGTTTCTCAGTCTGTTTCCTAGTGCCGGTTTGAAGTTCCTGCAGTTTTCACTGTAAAACCGAGTTGGAGCTAGTAACTCCCCATATATATTTATGGAGTGGTGTTTGCAAGTGAAAAGAAACTTTGTGTTCCCAACAAGATAGGTGAAGGACGGCTTTCACACACACTTATCCCTCATAACTGAGCATGTGGAGAGACGTTCGTTCATCTAGCACAAAGGGAACGGTTTGCAGGAGAAACTTTTGCTTTGGTATCTCAGTCTGTTTCCTAGTGCCGGTTTGAAGTTCCTGCAGTTTTCACTGTAAAACCGAGTTGGAGCTAGTACCTCCCCATATATATTTATGGATTGGAGTTTGCAAGTGAAAAGAAACTTTGAGTTCCCAACAAGCTAGGTGAAAGACTGCTTTCACACACACTTATCTCTCAGAACTGAGCATGTGGAGAGTCGTTCGTTCATCTAGCACAAAGGGAACGGGTTGCAGGAGAAACTTTTACTCTGGTTTCTCAGTCTGTTTCCTAGTTCCGGTTTGAAGTTCCTGCAGTTTTCACTGTAAAACCGATTTGGAGCTAGTACCTCCCCATATATATGTATGGAGTGTAGTTTGCAAGTGAAAAGAAACTTTGTGTTCCCAACCATCTAGGAGAAGGACGGCTTTCACACACACCTATCTCTCAGAACTGAGCATGTGGAGAGACGTTCGTTCATCAAGCAAAAAGGGAACGTGTTGCAGGAGAAACTTTTACTCTGGTTTCTCAGTCTGTTTCCTAGTGCCGGTTTGAAGTTCCTGCAGTTTGCACTGTAAAACCGTGTTGGAGCTAGTACCCCCCATATATATGTAAGGAGTGTAGTTTCCAAGTGAAAAGAAACTTTGTGTTCCCAACAAGCTAGGTGAAGGAAGGCTTTCACACACACTTATCTCTCAGAAATGAGCATGGGGAGAGACTTTTATTCATCTAGCACAAAGGGAACGGGTTGCAGGAGAAACTTTTACTCTGGTTTCTCAGTCTGTTTCCTAGTGCCGGTTTGAAGTTCCTGCAGTTTTCACTGTAAAACCGAGTTGGAGCTAGTAACTCCCCATATATATGTATGGAGTGGAGTTTGCAAGTGAAAAGAAACTTTGTGTTCCCAACCAGCTAGGTGAAGGAAGGCTTTCCCACACACTTATCTCTCAGAACTGAGCATGTGGAGAGACGTTCGTTCATCTAGCACAAAGGGATCGGGTTGCAGAAGAAACTTTTACTCTGGTTTCTCAGTCTATTTCCTAGTGCCGGTTTGAAGTTCCTGCAGTTTTCACTGTTAAACCGACTTGGAGCTAGTACGTCCCCATATATATGTATGGATTGCAGTTTGCAAGTGAAAAGAAACTTTGTGTTCCCAACAAGCTACGTGAAGGACGGCTTTCACACAAACTTATCTCAGAACTGAGCATGTGGAGAGACGATTGTTCATCTACCACAAAGGGAACGGGTTGCAGGAGAAACTTTTACTCTGGTTTCTCAGACTGTTTCTTGGTGCCGGTTTGAAGTTCCTGCAGTTTTCACTGTAAAACCAAGTTGGAGCTAGTACCTCCTCATATATATGTATGGAGTGGAGTTAGTAAGTGAAAAGAAACTTTGTGTTCCCAACAAGCTATGTGAAAGACGGCTTTCACACACAATTATCTCTCAGAAATTATCATGTGGAGAGACGTTCGTTCAACTAGCACAAAGGGAACGGGTTGCAGGAGAAACTTTTACTCTGGTTTCTCAGTCTGTTTCCTAGTGCCGGATTGAAGTTCCTGCAGTTTGCACTGTAAAACCGAGTTGGAGCTAGTACCACCCATATATATGTATGGAGTGGAGTTTGCAAGTGATAAGAAACTATGTGTTCCCAACAAGCTAGTTGAAGGACGGCTTTCACACACACTTATCTCTCAGAAATGAGCATGTGGAGAGACGTTCGTTCATCTAGCACAAAGGGAACGGGTTGCAGGAGAAAGTGTTACTCTGGTTTCCCAGTCTGTTTCCTAGTGCCGGTTTGAAGTTCCTGCAGTTTTCACTGTAAAACCGACTTTTAGCTAGTACCTCCCCATATATATGTATGGAGTGATGTTTGCAAGTGAAAAGAAACTTTGTGTTCCCAACAAGTTAGGTGAAGAACGGCTTTCACACACACTTATCTCTCAGAACTGAGCATGTGGAGAGACGTTCGTTCATCTAGCACAAAGGGAACGGGTTGCAAGAGAAACTTTTACTCTGGTTTCTCAGTCTGTTTCCTAGTGCTGGTTTGATGTTCCTGCAGTTTACACTGTAAAACCGAGTTGGAGATAGTACCTCCCCATATATATTTATGGAGTGGAGTTTGCAAGTGAAAAGAATCTTTGTGTTCCCAACAAGGTATGTGAAGGACGGCTTTCACACACACTTATCTCTCAGAACTGAGCATGTGGATAAACGCTCGTTCATCTAGAACAAAAGGAAAGGGTTGCAGGTGAAACTTTTACTCTGGTTTCTCAGTCTGTTTCCTAGTGCCGGTTTGAAGTTCCTGCAGTTTTCACTGTAAAACCGAGTTGGAGCTAGTAACTCCCCATATATATTTATGGAGTGGTGTTTGCAAGTGAAAAGAAACTTTGTGTTCCCAACAAGATAGGTGAAGGACGGCTTTCACACACACTTATCCCTCATAACTGAGCATGTGGAAAGACGTTCGTTCATCTAGCACAAAGGGAACGGTTTGCAGGAGAAACTTTTGCTTTGGTATCTCAGTCTGTTTCCTAGTGCCGGTTTGAAGTTCCTGCAGTTTTTACTGTAAAACCGATTTGGAGCTAGTACCTCCCCATATATATTTATGGATTGGAGTTTGCAAGTGAAAAGAAACTTTGAGTTCCCAACAAGCTAGCTGAAAGACTGCTTTCACACACACTTATCTCTCAGAACTGAGCATGTGGAGAGTCGTTCGTTCATCTAGCACAAAGGGAACGGGTTGCAGGAGAAACTTTTACTCTGGTTTCTCAGTCTGTTTCCTAGTTCCGGTTTGAAGTTCCTGCAGTTTTCACTGTAAAACCGATTTGGAGCTAGTACCTCCCCATATATATGTATGCAGTGTAGTTTGCAAGTGAAAAGAAACTTTGTGTTCCCAACCATCTAGGTGAAGGACGGCTTTCACACACACCTATCTCTCAGAACTGAGCATGTGGAGAGACGTTCGTTCATCAAGCAAAAATGGAACGTGTTGCAGGAGAAACTTTTACTCTGGTTTCTCAGTCTGTTTCCTAGTGCCGGTTTGAAGTTCCTGCAGTTTGCACTGTAAAACCGTGTTGGAGCTAGTACCCCCCATATATATGTAAGGAGTGTAGTTTCCAAGTGAAAAGAAACTTTGTGTTCCCAACAAGCTAGGTGAAGGAAGGCTTTCACACACACTTATCTCTCAGAAATGAGCATGGGGAGAGACTTTTATTCATCTAGCACAAAGGGAACGGGTTGCAGGAGAAACTTTTACTCTGGTTTCCCAGTCTGTTTCCTAGTGCCTGTTTGAAGTTCCTTCAGTTTGCACTGTAAAACCGAGTTGGAGCTAGTACCCCCCATATATATGTATGGAGTGAAGTTGGCAAGTGGAATAAACTTTGTGTTCCCAACAAGCTAGGTGAAGGACGGCTTTCACACACACTTATCTCTCAGAACTGAGCATGTGGAGAGACGTTCGTTCATCTAGCACAAAGGGATCGGGTTGCAGAAGAAACTTTTACTCTGGTTTCTCAGTCTATTTCCTAGTGCCGGTTTGAAGTTCCTGCAGTTTTCACTGTTAAACCGACTTGGAGCTAGTACGTCCCCATATATATGTATGGATTGCAGTTTGCAAGTGAAAAGAAACTTTGTGTTCCCAACAAGCTACGTGAAGGACGGCTTTCACACAAATTTATCTCAGAACTGAGCATGTGGAGAGACGTTTGTTCATCTACCACAAAGGGAACGGGTTGCAGGAGAAACTTTTACTCTGGTTTCTCAGACTGTTTCTTGGTGCCGGTTTGAAGTTCCTGCAGTTTTCACTGTAAAACCAAGTTGGAGCTAGTACCTCCCCATATATATGTATGGAGTGGAGTTAGTAAGTGAAAAGAAACTTTGTGTTCCCAACAAGCTATGTGAAAGACGGCTTTCACACACACTTATCTCTCAGAAATTATCATGTGGAGAGACGTTCGTTCAACTAGCACAAAGGGAACGGGTTGCAGGAGAAACTTTTATTCTGGTTTCTCAGTCTGTTTCCTAGTGCCGGTTTGAAGTTCCTGCACTTTGCTCTGTAAAACAGATTTGGAGCTAGCACCTCCCCATATATATGTATGGAGTGGGGTTTGCAAGTGAAAAGAATCTTTGTGTTCCCAACAAGCTGTTGAAGGACGGCTTCACACACACTTAAATCTCAGAACTGAGCATGTGGAGAGACGTTCGTTCATCTAGCACAAAGGGAACGGGTTGCAGGAGAAACTTTTACTCTGGTTTCTCAGTCTGTTTCCTAGTGCCGGTTTGAAGTTCCTGCAGTTTTCACTGTAAAACCGAGTTGGAGCTAGTACCCCCATATATATGTATGGAGTGGAGTTTGTAAGTGAAAAGAATCTTTGTGTTCCCAACAAGCTATTTGAAGGACGGCTTTCACACACACTTATCTCTCAGAAATGAGCATGTGGAGAGACGTTCGTTCATATAGCACAAAGGGAACGGGATGCAGGAGAAACTTTTACTCTGGTTTCCCAGTCTGTTTCCTAGTGCTGGTTTGAAGTTCCTGCAGTTTTCACTGTAAAACCGACTTAGAGCTAGTACTTCCCCATATATATGTATGGAGTGATGTTTGTAAGTGAAAAGAAACTTTGTGTTCCCAACCATCTAGGTGAAGGACGGCTTTCAAACACACCTATCTCTCAGAACTGAGCATGTGGAGAGACGTTCGTTCATCAAGCACAAAGGGAACGTGTTGCAGGAGAAACTTTTACTCTGGTTTCTCAGTCTGTTTCCTAGTGCCGGTTTGAAGTTCCTGCAGTTTGCACTGTAAAACCGTGTTGGAGCTAGTACCCCCCATATATATTTAAGGAGTGTAGTTTCCAAGTGAAAAGAAACTTTGTGTTCCCAACAAGCTAGGTGAAGGAAGGCTTTCACACACACTTATCTCTCAGAACTGAGCATGGGGAGAGACTATTATTCATCTAGCACAAAGGGAACGGGTTGCAGGAGAAACTTTTACTCTGGTTTCTCAGTCTGTTTCCTAGTGCTGGTTTGATGTTCCTGCAGTTTACACTGTAAAACCGAGTTGGAGATAGTACCTCCCCATATATATTTATGGAGTGGAGTTTGCAAGTGAAAAGAATCTTTGTGTTCCCAACAAGGTATGTGAAGGACGGCTTTCACACACACTTATCTCTCAGAACTGAGCATGTGGATAAACGCTCGTTCATCTAGAACAAAAGGAAAGGGTTGCAGGTGAAACTTTTACTCTGGTTTCTCAGTCTGTTTCCTAGTGCCGGTTTGAAGTTCCTGCAGTTTTCACTGTAAAACCGAGTTGGAGCTAGTAACTCCCCATATATATTTATGGAGTGGTGTTTGCAAGTGAAAAGAAACTTTGTGTTCCCAACAAGATAGGTGAAGGACGGCTTTCACACACACTTATCCCTCATAACTGAGCATGTGGAGAGACGTTCGTTCATCTAGCACAAAGGGAACGGTTTGCAGGAGAAACTTTTGCTTTGGTATCTCAGTCTGTTTCCTAGTGCCGGTTTGAAGTTCCTGCAGTTTTCACTGTAAAACCGAGTTGGAGCTAGTACCTCCCCATATATATTTATGGATTGGAGTTTGCAAGTGAAAAGAAACTTTGAGTTCCCAACAAGCTAGGTGAAAGACTGCTTTCACACACACTTATCTCTCAGAACTGAGCATGTGGAGAGTCGTTCGTTCATCTAGCACAAAGGGAACGGGTTGCAGGAGAAACTTTTACTCTGGTTTCTCAGTCTGTTTCCTAGTTCCGGTTTGAAGTTCCTGCAGTTTTCACTGTAAAACCGATTTGGAGCTAGTACCTCCCCATATATATGTATGGAGTGTAGTTTGCAAGTGAAAAGAAACTTTGTGTTCCCAACCATCTAGGTGAAGGACGGCTTTCACACACACCTATCTCTCAGAACTGAGCATGTGGAGAGACGTTCGTTCATCAAGCAAAAAGGGAACGTGTTGCAGGAGAAACTTTTACTCTGGTTTCTCAGTCTGTTTCCTAGTGCCGGTTTGAAGTTCCTGCAGTTTGCACTGTAAAACCGTGTTGGAGCTAGTACCCCCCATATATATGTAAGGAGTGTAGTTTCCAAGTGAAAAGAAACTTTGTGTTCCCAACAAGCTAGGTGAAGGAAGGCTTTCACACACACTTATCTCTCAGAAATGAGCATGGGGAGAGACTTTTATTCATCTAGCACAAAGGGAACGGGTTGCAGGAGAAACTTTTACTCTGGTTTCTCAGTCTGTTTCCTAGTGCCGGTTTGAAGTTCCTGCAGTTTTCACTGTAAAACCGAGTTGGAGCTAGTAACTCCCCATATATATTTATGGAGTGGTGTTTGCAAGTGAAAAGAAACTTTGTGTTCCCAACAAGATAGGTGAAGGACGGCTTTCACACACACTTATCCCTCATAACTGAGCATGTGGAGAGACGTTCGTTCATCTAGCACAAAGGGAACTGTTTGCAGGAGAAACTTTTGCTTTGGTATCTCAGTCTGTTTCCTAGTGCCGGTTTGAAGTTCCTGCAGTTTTCACTGTAAAACCGAGTTGGAGCTAGTACCTCCCCATATATATTTATGGATTGGAGTTTGCAAGTGAAAAGAAACTTTGAGTTCCCAACAAGCTAGGTGAAAGACTGCTTTCACACACACTTATCTCTCAGAACTGAGCATGTGGAGAGTCGTTCGTTCATCTAGCACAAAGGGAACGGTTTGCAGGAGAAACTTTTACTCTGGTTTCTCAGTCTGTTTCCTAGTTCCGGTTTGAAGTTCCTGCAGTTTTCACTGTAAAACCGATTTGGAGCTAGTACCTCCCCATATATATGTATGGAGTGTAGTTTGCAAGTGAAAAGAAACTTTGTGTTCCCAACCATCTAGGTGAAGGACGGCTTTCACACACACCTATCTCTCAGAACTGAGCATGTGGAGAGACGTTCGTTCATCAAGCAAAAAGGGAACGTGTTGCAGGAGAAACTTTTACTCTGGTTTCTCAGTCTGTTTCCTAGTGCCGGTTTGAAGTTCCTGCAGTTTGCACTGTAAAACCGTGTTGGAGCTAGTACCCCCCATATATATGTAAGGAGTGTAGTTTCCAAGTGAAAAGAAACTTTGTGTTCCCAACAAGCTAGGTGAAGGAAGGCTTTCACACACACTTATCTCTCAGAAATGAGCATGGGGAGAGACTTTTATTCATCTAGCACAAAGGGAACGGGTTGCAGGAGAAACTTTTACTCTGGTTTCCCAGTCTGTTTCCTAGTGCCTGTTTGAAGTTCCTTCAGTTTGCACTGTAAAACCGAGTTGGAGCTAGTACCCCCCATATATATGTATGGAGTGAAGTTTGCAAGTGGAATAAACTTTGTGTTCCCAACAAGCTAGGTGAAGGACGGCTTTCACACACACTTATCTCTCAGAACTGAGCATGTGGAGAGACGTTCGTTCATCTAGCACAAAGGGATCGGGTTGCAGAAGAAACTTTTACTCTGGTTTCTCAGTCTATTTCCTAGTGCCGGTTTGAAGTTCCTGCAGTTTTCACTGTTAAACCGACTTGGAGCTAGTACGTCCCCATATATATGTATGGATTGCAGTTTGCAAGTGAAAAGAAACTTTGTGTTCCCAACAAGCTACGTGAAGGACGGCTTTCACACAAATTTACCTCAGAACTGAGCATGTGGAGAGACGTTTGTTCATCTACCACAAAGGGAACGGGTTGCAGGAGAAACTTTTACTCTGGTTTCTCAGACTGTTTCTTGGTGCCGGTTTGAAGTTCCTGCAGTTTTCACTGTAAAACCAAGTTGGAGCTAGTACCTCCCCATATATATGTATGGAGTGGAGTTAGTAAGTGAAAAGAAACTTTGTGTTCCCAACAAGCTATGTGAAAGACGGCTTTCACACACACTTATCTCTCAGAAATTATCATGTGGAGAGACGTTCGTTCAACTAGCACAAAGGGAACGGGTTGCAGGAGAAACTTTTATTCTGGTTTCTCAGTCTGTTTCCTAGTGCCGGTTTGAAGTTCCTGCACTTTGCTCTGTAAAACAGATTTGGAGCTAGCACCTCCCCATATATATGTATGGAGTGGGGTTTGCAAGTGAAAAGAATCTTTGTGTTCCCAACAAGCTGTTGAAGGACGGCTTCACACACACTTAAATCTCAGAACTGAGCATGTGGAGAGACGTTCGTTCATCTAGCACAAAGGGAACGGGTTGCAGGAGAAACTTTTACTCTGGTTTCTCAGTCTGTTTCCTAGTGCCGGTTTGAAGTTCCTGCAGTTTTCACTGTAAAACCGAGTTGGAGCTAGTACCCCCATATATATGTATTTAGTGGAGTTTGTAAGTGAAAAGAATCTTTGTGTTCCCAACAAGCTATTTGAAGGACGGCTTTCACACACACTTATCTCTCAGAAATGAGCATGTGGAGAGACGTTCGTTCATATAGCACAAAGGGAACGGGATGCAGGAGAAACTTTTACTCTGGTTTCCCAGTCTGTTTCCTAGTGCTGGTTTGAAGTTCCTGCAGTTTTCACTGTAAAACCGACTTAGAGCTAGTACTTCCCCATATATATGTATGGAGTGATGTTTGTAAGTGAAAAGAAACTTTGTGTTCCCAACCATCTAGGTGAAGGACGGCTTTCAAACACACCTATCTCTCAGAACTGAGCATGTGGAGAGACGTTCGTTCATCAAGCACAAAGGGAACGTGTTGCAGGAGAAACTTTTACTCTGGTTTCTCAGTCTGTTTCCTAGTGCCGGTTTGAAGTTCCTGCAGTTTGCACTGTAAAACCGTGTTGGAGCTAGTACCCCCCATATATATTTAAGGAGTGTAGTTTCCAAGTGAAAAGAAACTTTGTGTTCCCAACAAGCTAGGTGAAGGAAGGCTTTCACACACACTTATCTCTCAGAAATGAGCATGGGGAGAGACTTTTATTCATCTAGCACAAAGGGAACGGGTTGCAGGAGAAACTTTTACTCTGGTTTCCCAGTCTGTTTCCTAGTGCCTGTTTGAAGTTCCTTCAGTTTGCACTGTAAAACCGAGTTGGAGCTAGTACCCCCCATATAGATGTATGGAGTGAAGTTTTCAAGTGAAAAAACTTTGTGTTCCCAACAAGCTAGGTGAAGGACGGCTTTCACACACACTTATCTCTCAGAACTGAGCATGTGGAGAGTCGTTCGTTCATCTAGCACAAAGGGATCGGGTTGCAGAAGAAACTTTTACTCTGGTTTCTCAGTCTATTTCCTAGTGCCGGTTTGAAGTTCCTGCAGTTTTCACTGTTAAACCGACTTGGAGCTAGTACTTCCCCATATATATGTATGGATTGCAGTTTGCAAGTGAAAAGAAACTTTGTGTTCCCAACAAGCTACGTGAAGGGCGGCTTTCACACAAACTTATCTCAGAACTGAGCATGTGGAGAGACGTTTGTTCATCTACCACAAAGGGAACGGGTTGCAGGAGAAACTATTACTCTGGTTTCTCAGACTGTTTCTTGGTGCCGGTTTGAAGTTCCTGCAGTTTTCACTGTAAAACCAAGTTGGAGCTAGTACCTCCCCATATATATGTATGGAGTGGAGTTAGTAAGTGAAAAGAAACTTTGTGTTCCCAACAAGCTATGTGAAAGACGGCTTTCACACACACTTATCTCTCAGAAATTATCATGTGGAGAGACGTTCGTTCAACTAGCACAAAGGGAACGGGTTGCAGGAGAAACTTTTACTCTGGTTTCTCAGTCTGTTTCCTAGTGCCGGTTTGAAGTTCCTGCAGTTTGCACTGTAAAACCGAGTTGGAGCTAGTACCCCCCATATATATGTATGGAGTGGAGTTTGCAAGTGATAAGAAACTATGTGTTCCCAACAAGCTAGTTGAAGGACGGCTTTCACACACACTTATCTCTCAGAAATGAGCATGTGGAGAGACGTTCGTTCACATAGCACAAAGGGAACGGGTTGCAGGAGAAAGTGTTACTTTGGTTTCCCAGTCTGTTTCCTAGTGCCGGTTTGAAGTTCCTGCAGTTTTCACTGTAAAACCGACTTGGAGCTAGTACCTCCCCATATATATGTATGGAGTGATGTTTGCAAGTGAAAAGAAACTTTGTGTTCCCAACAAGTTAGGTGAAGAACGGCTTTCACACACACTTATCTCTCAGAACTGAGCATGTGGAGAGACGTTCGTTCATCTAGCACAAAGGGAACGGGTTGCAGGAGAATCTTTTACTCTAGTTTCTCAGTCTGTTTCCTAATGTCGTTTTGAAGTTCCTGCAGTTTTCACTGTAAAACCGAGTTGGAGCTAGTACCTCCCCATATATATGTATGGAGTGATGTTTGCAAGTGAAAAGAAACTTTGTGTTCCCAACAAGCTATGTGAAAGACGGCTTTCACACACACTTACCTCTCAGAACTGAGCATGTGGAGAGACGTTCGTTCATCTAGCACAAAGGGAACGAGTGGCAGGAGAAACTTTTACTCTGGTTTCTCAGTCTGTTTCCTAGTGCCGTTTTGATGTTCCTGCAGTTTTCACAGTAAAACCGCTTTGGAGCTAGTACCTCCCCATATATATGTATGGAGTGCAGTTTGCAAGTGAAAAGAAACTTTGTGTTCCCAACCAGCTAGGTGAAGGACGGCTTTCACACACACTTATCTCTCAGAATTGAGCATGTGGAGAGACGTTCGTTCATCTAGCACAAAGGGAACGGGTTGCAGGAGAAACTTTTACTCTGGTTTCTCAGTCTGTTTCCTAGTGCCGGTTTGAAGTTCCTGCAGTTTGCTCTGTAAAACCGAGTTGGAGCTAGTACCTCCCCATATAAATATATGGAGTGGATTTTGCACGTGAAAAGAAACTTTGTGTTCCCAACAAACTAGGTGAAGGACGGCTTTCACACACACTTATCTCACAGAAATTAGCATGTGGAGAGACGTTCTTTCATCTAGCACAACGGGAACGGGTTGCAGGAGAAACTTTTACTCTGGTTTCTCAGTCTGTTTCCTAGTGCCGGTTGGAAGTTCCTGCAGTTTGCACTGTAAAATCGAGTTGGAGCTTGTACCACCCATATATATGTATGGAGTGGAGTTTGCAAGTGAAAAGAAACTTTGTGTTCCCAACAAGCTAGTTGAAGGACGACTTTCACACACACATATCTCTCAGAAATGAGCATGTGGAGAGACATTCGTTCATCTAGCACAAAAGGAACGGGTTGCAGGAGAAACTTTTACTCTGGTTTCTCAGTCTGTTTCCTAGTGCCGGTTTGAAGTTCCTGCAGTTTTCACTGTAAAACCGAGTTGGAGCTAGTAACTCCCCATATATATTTATGGAGTGGTGTTTGCAAGTGAAAAGAAACTTTGTGTTCCCAACAAGATATGTGAAGGACGGCTTTCACACACACTTCTCCCTCATAACTGAGCATGTGGAGAGACGTTCGTTCATCTAGCACAAAGGGAACGGTTTGCAGGAGAAACTTTTACTCTGGTATCTCAGTCTGTTTCCTAGTGCCGGTTTGAAGTTCCTGCAGTTTTCACTGTAAAACCGAGTTGTAGCTAGTACCTCCCAATATATATGTATGGATTGGAATTTGCAAGTGAAAAGAAACTTTGAGTTCCCAACAAGCTAGGTGAAAGACTGTTTCACACACACTTATCTCTCAGAACTGAGCATGTGGAGAGACGTTCGTTCATCTAGCACAAAGGGAACGTGTTGCAGGAGAAACTTTTACTCTGGTTTCTCAGTCTGTTTCCTAGTTCCGGTTTGAAGATCCTGCAGTTTTCACTGTAAAACCGATTTGGAACTAGTACCTCCCCATATATATGTATGGAGTGTAGTTTGCAAGTGAAAAGAAACTTTGTGTTCCCAACCATCTAGGTGAAGGACGGCTTTCACACACACTTATCTCTCAGAACTGAGCATGTGGAGAGACGTTCGTTCATCTAGCACAAGGGGAACGTGTTGCAGGAGAAACTTTTACTCTGGTTTCTCAGTCTGTTTCCTAGTGCCGGTTTGAAGTTACTGAAGTTTTCACTGTAAAACCGACTTGGAGCTGGTACCTCCCCATATATATGTATGGAGTGGAGTTTGCAAGTGAAAAGAAACTTTGTGTTCCCAACAAGCTAGTTGAAGGACGGCTTTCACACACACTTATCTCTCAGAACTGAGCATGTGGAGAGACGTTCGTTCATCTAGCACAAAGGGAACGGGTTGCGGGAGAAACTTTTCTCTGGATTCTCAGTCTGTTTCCTAGTGTAGTTTGTAGTTCCTGCAGTTTTCACTGTAAAACAGAGTTGGAGCTAGTACCTCCCCATATATATGTATAGATTGGAGTTTGCAATTGAAAAGAATCTTTGTGTTCCCAACAAGCTAGGTGAAGGACGGCTTTCACACACACTTATCTCTCAGAACTGAGCATGTGGAGAGACGTTCGTTCATCTAGCACAAAGGGAACTGTTTGCAGGAGAAACTTTTATTCTGGTTTCTCAGTCTGTTTCTTAGTGCCGGTTTGAAGTTCCTGCAGTTTTCACTGTAAAACCGAGTTGGAGCTAGTACCTCCCCATATATATGTATGGAGTGGAGTTAGCATGTGAAAAGAATCTTTGTGTTCCCAACAAGCTAGTTGAAGGACGGCTTTCACACACACTTAACACTCAGAACTGAGCATGTGGAGAGACGTTCGTTCATCTAGCACATAGGGAACGGGTTGCAGGAGAAACTTCTACTCTGGTTTCTGAGTCTGTTTCCTAGTGCCTCTTTGATGTTCCTGCAGTTTTCACTCTAAAACCGAGTTGGAGCTAGTACCTCCCCATATATATATATGGTGTGGAGTTTGCAAATGAAAAGAAACATTGTTTTCCCAACAAGCTAGTTGAAGGACGGCTTTCAAACACATTTATCTCTCAGATCTGAGCATGTGGAGAGACGTTCGTTCATCTAGCACAAATGGAACGGGTTGCAGGAGAAACTTTTACTCTGGTTTCTCAGTCTGTTTCCTAGTGCCGGTTTGAAGTTCCTGCAGTTTTCACTGTTAAACCGACTTGGAGCTAGTACCTCCCCATATATATGTATGGATTGGAGTTTGAAAGTGAAAAGAAACTGTGTTCCCAACAAGCTAGGTGAAGGACGGCTTTCACACACACTTATCTCTCAGAACTGAGCATGTGGAGAGACGTTCGTTCATCTAGCACAAAGGGAACGGCTTGCAGGAGAAACTTTTACTCTGGTTTCTCAGTCTGTTTCCTAGTGCCGGTTTGAAGTTCCTGCAGTTTGCACTGTAAACCCTAGTTGGAGCAAGTACCTCCCCATATATATGTATGGATTGGAGTTTGCAAGTGAAAAGAATCCTTGTGTTCCCAACAAGTTAGGTGAAGGACGGCTTTCACACACACATATCTCTCAGAACTCAGCATGTGGAGAGACGTTCGTTCATCTAGCACAAAGGGAACGGGTTGCCGGAGAAACTTTTACTCTGGTTTCTCAGTCTGTTTCCTAGTGCCGGTTTGAAGTTCCTGCAGTTTTCACTGTAAAACCATGTTGGAGTTAGTACCTCCCCATATATATGTATGAAGTGGAGTTTGAAGTGAAAAGAAACTTTGTGTTCCCAACAAGCTAGGTGGAGAACGGCTTTCACACACACTTATCTCTCAGAACTGAGCATGTGGAGAGACGTTCGTTCATCTAGCACAAAGGGAACGGGTTGCAAGAAAAACTTTTACTCTGGTTTCTCAGTCTGTTTCCTAGTGCTGGTTTGATGTTCCTGCAGTTTACACTGTAAAACCGAGTTGGAGATAGTACCTCCCCATATATATTTATGGAGTGGAGTTTGCAAGTTAAAAGAATCTTTGTGTTCCCAACAAGGTATGTGAAGGACGGCTTTCACACACACTTATCTCTCAGAACTGAGCATGTGGAGAAAAGTTCGTTCATCTAGAACAAAGGGAAAAGTTTGCAGGAGAAACTTTTACTCTGGTTTCTCAGTCTGTTTCCTAGTGCCGGTTTGAAGTTAATGCAGTTTTCACTGTAAAACGGAGTTGAAGCTAGTACCTCCCCATATAAATGTATTGAGTGGAGTTTGAAAGTGAAAAGAAACTTTGTGTTCCCAACAAGCTAGGTGAAGGACGGCTTTCACACACACTTATCCCTCATAACTGAGCATGTGGAGAGACGTTCGTTCATCTAGCACAAAGGGAACGGGTTGCAGGAGAAACTTTTACTCTGGTATCTCAGTCTGTTTCCTAGTCCCGTTTTGAAGTTCCTGCAGTTTTCACTGTAAAACCGAGTTGGAGCTAGTACCTCCCCATATGTATGTATGGATTGGAGTTTGCAAGTGAAAAGAAACTTTGATTTCCCAACAATCTAGGTGAAAGACTGCTTTCACACACACTTATCTCTCAGAACTGAGCATGTGGAGAGACGTTCGTTCATCTAGCACAAAGGGAACGGGTTGCAGGAGAAACTTTTATTCTGGTTTCTCAGTCTGTTTCCTATTTCCGGTTTGAAGTTCCTGCAGTTTTCACTGTAAAACCGATTTGGAGCTAGTACCTCCCCATATATATTTATGGAGTGTAGTTTGCAAGTGAAAAGAAACTTTGTGTTCCCAACCAGCTAGGTGAAGTACGGCATTCACACACACTTATCTCTCAGAACTGAGCATGTGGAGAGACGTTCGTTCATCTAGCACAAGGGGAACGGGTTGCAGGAGAAATTTTTACTCTGGTTTCTCAGTCTGTTTCCTAGTGCCAGTTTGAAGTTACTGCAGTTTTCACTGTAAACGGACTTGGAGCTGGTACCTCCCCATATATATGTATGGAGTGGAGTTTGCAAGTGAAAATAAACTTCGTTTTCCCAACAAGCTAGTTGAAGGACGGCTTTCACACACACTTATCTCTCAGAACTGAGCATGTGGAGAGACGTTCGTTCATCTAGCACAAAGGGAACGGGTTGCAGGAGAAACTTTTACTCTGGATTCTCAGTCTGTTTCCTAGTGTAGTTTTTAGTTTCTGCAGTTTTCACTGTAAAACAGAGTTGGAGCTAGTACCTCCCCATATATATGTATAGATTGGAGTTTGCAATTGAAAGGAATCTTTTTGTTCCCAACAAGCTAGGTGAAGGACGGCTTTCACACACACTTATCTCTCAGAACTGAGCATGTGGAGAGACGTTCGTTCATCTAGCACAAAGGGAACTGGTTGCAGGAGAAATTTTATTCTGGTTTCTCAGTCTGTTTCTTAGTGCCGGTTTGAAGTTCCTGCAGTTTTCACTGTAAAACCGACTTGGAGCTAGTAACTCCCCATATATTTGTATGGAGTGGAGTTAGCAAGTGAAAAGAATCTTTGTGTTCCCAGCAAGCTAGTTGAAGGACGGCTTTCACACACACTTAACACTCAGAACTGAGCATGTGGAGAGACGTTCGTTCATCTAGCACAAAGGGAACGGGTTGCAGGAGAAACTTCTACTCTGGTTTCTCAGTCTGTTTCCTAGTGCCTCTTTGATGTTCCTGCAGTTTTCACTGTAAAACCGAGTTGGAGCTAGTACCTCCCCATATATATGTATGGAGTGGAGTTTGCAAATTAAAAGAAACATTGTTTTCCCAACAAGCTAGTTGAAGGACGGCTTTCAAACACACTTATCTCTCAGAAGTGAGCATGTGGAGAGACGTTCGTTCATCTAGCACAAATGGAACGGGTTGCAGGAGAAACTATTACTCTGGTTTCTCAGTCTGTTTCCTAGTGCCGGTTTGAAGTTCCTGCAGTTTTCACTGTTAAACCGACTTGGAGCTAGTACCTCCCCATATATATGTATGTATTGGAGTTTGAAAGTGAAAAGAAACTTTGTGTTCCCAACAAGATAGGTGAAGGACGGCTTTCACACACACTTATCTCTCAGAACTGAGCATGTGGAGAGACGTTCGTTCATCTAGCACAAAGGGAACGGGTTGCAGGAGAAACTTCTACTCTGGTTTCTCAGTCTGTTTCCTAGTGCCTCTTTGATGTTCCTTCAGTTTTCACTGTAAAACCGAGTTGGAGCTAGTACCTCCACATATATATGTATGGAGTGGAGTTTGCAAATGAAAAGAAACTTTGTGTTCCCAACAAGCTAGTTGAAGGACGGCTTTAAAACACACTTATCTCTCAGAACTGAGCATGTGGAGAGACGTTCGTTCATCTAGCAGAAAGGGAACGGGTTGCAGGAGAACTTTTACTCTGGTTTCTCAGTCTGTTTCCTAGTGCCGGTTTGAAGTTCCTGCAGTTTTCACTGTTAAACAGACTTGGAGCTAGTACCTCCCCATATATATGTATGGATTGGAGATTGATAGTGAAAAGAAACTTTGTGTTCCCAACAAGCTAGTTGAAGTACGGCTTTCACACACACTTATCTCTCAGAACTGAGCATGTGGAGAGACGTTCGTTCATCTAGCACAAAGGGAACGGGTTGCAGGAGAAACTTTTACTCTGGTTTCTCAGTCTGTTTCCTAGTGCCGTTTTGAAGTTCCTGCAGTTTGCACTGTAAACCCGAGTTGGATCAAGTACCTCCCCATATATATGTATGGATTGGTGTTTGCAAGTGAAAAGAATCTTTGTGTTCCCAACAAGCTAGGTGAAGGACGGCTTTCACACACAGTTATCTCTCAGAACTGAGCATGTGGAGAGACGTTCGCTCATCTAGCACAAAGGGAACGGGTTGCAGGAGAAACTTTTACTCTGGTTTCTCTGTCTGTTTCCTAGTGCCGGTTTGAAGTTCCTGTAGTTTTCACTGTAAAACCGTGTTGGAGCTAGTACCTCCCCATATATATGTATGGAGTGGAGTTTGCAAGTGAAAAGAAACTTTGTGTTCCCAACAAGCTAGTTTGAGAACGGCTTTCACACACACTTATCTCTCAGAACTGAGCATTTGGAGAGACGTTCGTTCATCTGGCACAAAGGGAACGGGTTGCAGGAGAAACTTTTACTCTGGTTTCTCAGTCTGTTTCCTAGTACCGGTTTGAAGTTCCTGCAGTTTTCACTGTAAAAACGACTTGGAGCTAGTACCTCCCCATATATATGTATGGAGTGAAGTTTGCAAGTGAAAAGACACTTTGTGTTCCCAACAAGCTAGGTGAAGGACGGCTTTCACACACACTTATTTCTCAGAACTGAGCATGTGGAGAGACGTTCGTTCATCTAGCACAAATGGAACGGTTTGCAGGAGAAACTTTTACTCTGGTTTCTCAGTCTGTTTCCTAGTGCCGGTTTGAAGTTCCTGCAGTTTTCACTGTAAAACCGGCTTGGAGCTATTACCTCCCCTTATATATGTATGGAGTGAATTTTGCAAGTGAAAAGAAATTTTGTGTTCCCAACAAGCTAGGTGAAGGACGGCTTTCACACACACATATCTCTCAGAACTGAGCATGAGGAGAGACGTTCGTTCATCTAGCACAAAGGGAACGGATTGCAGGAGGAATTTTTACTCTGGTTTCACAGTCTGTTTCCTAGTGCCTGATTGAAGTTCCTGCAGTTTGCAATGTAAAACCGTGTTGGAGCTAGTACCCCCCATATATATGTAAGGAGTGTAGTTTCCAAGTGAAAAGAAACTTTGTGTTCCCAACAAGCTAGGTGAAGGAAGGCTTTCACACACACTTATCTCTCAGAAATGAGCATGGGGAGAGACTTTTATTCATCTAGCCCAAAGGGAACGGGTTGCAGGAGAAACTTTTACTCTGGTTTCCCAGTCTGTTTCCTAGTGCCGGTTTGAAGTCCCTGCAGTTTGCACTGTAAAACCGAGTTGGATCTAGTACCCCCCATATATATGTATGGAGTGAAGTTTGCAAGTGAAAAAAACTTTGTATTCCCAACAAGCTAGGTGAAGGACGGCTTTCACTCACCCTTATCTCTCAGAAGTGAGCATGTGGAGAGACGTTCGTTCATCTAGCACAAAGGGATCGGTTTGCAGAAGAAACTTTTACTCTGGTTTCTCAGTCTATTTCCTAGTGCTGGTTTGAAGTTCCTGCAGTTTTCACTGTTAAACCGACTTGGAGCTAGTACTTCCCCATATATATGTATGGATTGCAGTTTGCAAGTGAAAAGAATCTTTGTGTTCCCAACAAGTTAGGTGAAGAACGGCTTTCACACACACTTATCTCTCAGAACTGAGCATGTGGAGAGACGTTCATTCATCTATCACAAAGGGAACGGGTTGCAGGAGAAACTTTTACTCTAGTTTCTCAGTCTGTTTCCTAATGTCGTTTTGAAGTTCCTGCTGTTTTCACTGTAAAACCTAGTTGGAGCTAGTACCCCCCATATATATGTATGGAGTTGAGTTTGCAAATGAAAAGAAACTTTGTGTTCCCAACAAGCTAGGTGAAGGACGGCTTTCACACACACTTATCCCTCAGAACTGAGCATGTGGAGAGACGTTCGTTCATCTAGCACAAATGAAACGGGTTGAAGGAGAAACTTTTACTCTGGTTTCTCAGTCTGTTTCCTAGTGCCGGTTTGAAGTTCCTGCACTTTGCTCTGTAAAACAGAGTTGGAGCTAGTACCTCCCCATATATATGTATGGAGTGGAGTTTGCAAGTGAAAAGAATCTTTGTGTTCCCAACAAGCTGTTGAAGGACGGCTTCACACACACTTAACTCTCAGAACTGAGCATGTGGAGAGACGTTCGTTCATCTAGCACAAAGGGAACGGGTTGCAGGAGAAACTTTTACTCTGGTATCTCAGTCTGTTTCCTAGTGCCGGTTTGAAGTTCCTGCAGTTTTCACTGTAAAACCGAGTTGGAGCTAGTACCACCCATATATATGTATGGAGTGGAGTTTGTAAGTGAAAAGAATCTTTGTGTTCCCAACAAGCTAGTTGAAGGACGGCTTTCACACACACTTATATCTCAGAAATGAGCATGTGGAGAGACGTTCGTTCATATAGCACAAAGGGAACGGGATGCAGGAGAAACTTTTACTCTGGTTTCCCAGTCTGTTTCCTAGTGCCGGTTTGAAGTTCCTGCAGTTTTCACTGTAAAACCGACTTAGAGCTAGTACCTCCCCATATATATGTATGGAGTGATGTTTGCAAGTGAAAAGAAACTTTGTGTTCCCAACAAGCTAGGTGAAGGACGGCTTTCACCCACACTTACCTCTCAGAACTGAGCATGTGGAGAGACGTTCGTTCATCTAGCACAAAGGGAACGGGTGGCAGGAGAAACTTTTACTCTGGTTTCACAGTCTGTTTCCTAGTGCCGTTTTGATGTTCCTGCAGTTTTCACTGTAAAACCGCTTTGGAGCTAGTACTTCCCCATATATATGTATGGAGTGGAGTTTGCAAGTGAAAAGAAACTTTGTGTTCCCAACCAGCTAGGTGAAGGACGGCTTTCCCACACACTTATCTCTCAGAACTGAGCATGTGGAGAGACGTTCGTTCATCTAGCACAAAGGGAACGGGTTTCAGGATAAACTTTTACTCTGGTTTCTCAGTCTGTTTCCTAGTGCCGGTTTGAAGTTCCTGCAGTTTTCACTGTAAAACCGGCTTGGAGCTAGTACCTCCCCTTATATATGTATGGAGTGAATTTTGCAAGTGAAAAGAAATTTTGTGTTCCCAACAAGCTAGGTGAAGGACGGCTTTCACACACACATATCTCTCAGAACTGAGCATGAGGAGAGACGTTCGTTCATCTAGCACAAAGGGAACGGATTGCAGGAGGAATTTTTACTCTGGTTTCTCAGTCTGTTTCCTAGTGCCTGATTGAAGTTCCTGCAGTTTGCAATGTAAAACCGTGTTGGAGCTAGTACCCCCCATATATATGTAAGGAGTGTAGTTTCCAAGTGAAAAGAAACTTTGTGTTCCCAACAAGCTAGGTGAAGGAAGGCTTTCACACACACTTATCTCTCAGAAATGAGCATGGGGAGAGACTTTTATTCATCTAGCCCAAAGGGAACGGGTTGCAGGAGAAACTTTTACTCTGGTTTCCCAGTCTGTTTCCTAGTGCCGGTTTGAAGTCCCTGCAGTTTGCACTGTAAAACCGAGTTGGATCTAGTACCCCCCATATATATGTATGGAGTGAAGTTTGCAAGTGAAAAAAATTTGTATTCCCAACAAGCTAGGTGAAGGACGGCTTTCACTCACCCTTATCTCTCAGAAGTGAGCATGTGGAGAGACGTTCGTTCATCTAGCACAAAGGGATCGGTTTGCAGAAGAAACTTTTACTCTGGTTTCTCAGTCTATTTCCTAGTGCTGGTTTGAAGTTCCTGCAGTTTTCACTGTTAAACCGACTTGGAGCTAGTACTTCCCCATATATATGTATGGATTGCAGTTTGCAAGTGAAAAGAATCTTTGTGTTCCCAACAAGTTAGGTGAAGAACGGCTTTCACACACACTTATCTCTCAGAACTGAGCATGTGGAGAGACGTTCATTCATCTATCACAAAGGGAACGGGTTGCAGGAGAAACTTTTACTCTAGTTTCTCAGTCTGTTTCCTAATGTCGTTTTGAAGTTCCTGCTGTTTTCACTGTAAAACCTAGTTGGAGCTAGTACCCCCCATATATATGTATGGAGTGGAGTTTGCAAATGAAAAGAAACTTTGTGTTCCCAACAAGCTAGGTGAAGGAAGGCTTTCACACACACTTATCCCTCAGAACTGAGCATGTGGAGAGACGTTCGTTCATCTAGCACAAATGAAACGGGTTGAAGGAGAAACTTTTACTCTGGTTTCTCAGTCTGTTTCCTAGTGCCGGTTTGAAGTTCCTGCACTTTGCTCTGTAAAACAGAGTTGGAGCTAGTACCTCCCCATATATATGTATGGAGTGGAGTTTGCAAGTGAAAAGAATCTTTGTGTTCCCAACAAGCTGTTGAAGGACGGCTTCACACACACTTAACTCTCAGAACTGAGCATGTGGAGAGACGTTCGTTCATCTAGCACAAAGGGAACGGGTTGCAGGAGAAACTTTTACTCTGGTTTCTCAGTCTGTTTCCTAGTGCCGGTTTGAAGTTCCTGCAGTTTTCACTGTAAAACCGAGTTGGAGCTAGTACCACCCATATATATGTATGGAGTGGAGTTTGTAAGTGAAAAGAATCTTTGTGTTCCCAACAAGCTAGTTGAAGGACGGCTTTCACACACACTTATATCTCAGAAATGAGCATGTGGAGAGACGTTCGTTCATATAGCACAAAGGGAACGGGATGCAGGAGAAACTTTTACTCTGGTTTCCCAGTCTGTTTCCTAGTGCCGGTTTGAAGTTCCTGCAGTTTTCACTGTAAAACCGACTTAGAGCTAGTACCTCCCCATATATATGTATGGAGTGATGTTTGCAAGTGAAAAGAAACTTTGTGTTCCCAACAAGCTAGGTGAAGGACGGCTTTCACCCACACTTACCTCTCAGAACTGAGCATGTGGAGAGACGTTCGTTCATCTAGCACAAAGGGAACGGGTGGCAGGAGAAACTTTTACTCTGGTTTCACAGTCTGTTTCCTAGTGCCGTTTTGATGTTCCTGCAGTTTTCACTGTAAAACCGCTTTGGAGCTAGTACTTCCCCATATATATGTATGGAGTGGAGTTTGCAAGTGAAAAGAAACTTTGTGTTCCCAACCAGCTAGGTGAAGGACGGCTTTCCCACACACTTATCTCTCAGAACTGAGCATGTGGAGAGACGTTCGTTCATCTAGCACAAAGGGAACGGGTTTCAGGATAAACTTTTACTCTGGTTTCTCAGTCTGTTTCCTAGTGCCGGTTTGAAGTTCCTGCAGTTTTCACTGTAAAACCGAGTTGGAGCTAGTACCTCCCCATATATATGTATGGAGTGGAGTTTGCAAGTGAAAAGAAACTTTGTGTTCCCAACAAGCTAGGTGAAGGACGGCTTTCACACACACTTATCTCTCAGAACTTACCATGTGGAGAGACGTTCGTTCATCTAGCACAAAGGGAATGGGTTGCAGGGAAACTTTTACTCTGGTTTCCAAGTCTGTTTCCTAGTGCCGGTTTGAAGTTCCTGCAGTTTTCACTGTAAAACCGACTTGGAGCTAGTACCTCCCCATATATATGTATGGAGTGAAGTTTGCAAGTGAAAAGAAACTTTGTGTTCCCAACAAGCTAGGTGAAGGACGGCTTTCACACACACTTATTTCTCAGAACTGAGCATGTGGAGAGACGTTCGTTCATCTAGCACAAATGGATCGGGTTGCAGGAGAAACTTTTACTCTGGTTTCTCAGTCTGTTTCCTAGTACCGCTTTGAAATTCCTGCAGTTTGCACTGTAAATCCGAGTTGGAGCTAGTACCCCCCATATATATGTATGGAGTGGAGTTTGCAAGTGAAAAGAAATTTTGTGTTCCCAACAAGCTAGTTGAAGGACGGCTTTCACACACACTAATCTCTCAGAAATGAGCATGTGGAGAGACGTTCGTTCATATAGCACGAAGGGAACGGGATGCAGGAGAAACTTTTACTCTGGTTTCCCAGTCTGTTTCCTAGTGCCGGTTTGAAGTTCCTGCAGTTTTCACTGTAAAACCGACTTAGAGCTAGTACCTCCCCATATATATGTATGGAGTGATGTTTGCAAGTGAAAAGGAACTTTGTGTTCCCAACAAGCTAGGTGAAGGACGGCTTTCACACACACTTACCTCTCAGAACTGAGCATGTGGAGAGACGTTCGTTCATCTAGCACAAAGGGAACGGGTTGCAGGAGAATCTTTTACTCTGGTTTCTCAGTCTGTTTCCTAGTGCCGTTTTGATGTTCCTGCAGTTTTCACTGTAAAACCGCTTTGGAGCTGATACCTCCCCATATATATGTATGGAGTGGAGTTTGCAAGTGAAAAGAAACTTTGTGTTCCCAACCAGCTAGGTGAAGGAAGGCTTTCCCACACACTTATCTCTCAGAACTGAGCATGTGGAGAGACGTTCGTTCATCTAGCACAAAGGGAACGGGTTGCAGGAGAAACTTTTACTCTGGTTTCTCAGTCTGTTTCCTAGTGCCGGTTTGAAGTTCCTGCAGTTTTCACTGTAAAACCGAGTTGGAGCTAGTACCTCCCCATATAAATGTATGGAGTGGAGTTTGCAAGTGAAAAGAAACTTTGTGTTCCCAACAAGCTAGGTGAAGGACGGCTTTCACACACACTTATCTCTCAGAACTGAGCATGTGGAGAGACGTTCGTTCATCTAGCACAAAGGGATCGGGTTGCAGAAGAAACTTTTACTCTGGTTTCTCAGTCTATTTCCTAGTGCCGGTTTGAAGTTCCTGCAGTTTTCACTGTTAAACCGACTTGGAGCTAGAACTTCCCCATATATATGAATGGATTGGAGTTTGCAAGTGAAAAGAAACTTTGTGTTCCCAACAAGCTACGTGAAGGACGGCTTTCACACAAACTTATCTCAGAACTGAGCATGTGGAGAGACGTTCGTTCATCTAGCACAAAGGGAACGGTTTGCAGGAGAAACTTTTACTCTGGTTTCTCAGTCTGTTTCGTAGTGCCGGTTTGAAGTTCCTGCAGTTTTCACTGTAAAACCGTGTTGGAGCTAGTACCTCCCCATATATATGTATGGAGTGGAATTTGCAAGTGAAAAGAAAATTTGTGTTCCCAACAAGCTAGGTGAAGGACGGCTTTCACACACACATATCTCTCAGAAATTAGCATGTGTAGAGACGTTCGTTCATCTAGCACAAAAGGAACGGGTTGTGTGAGAAACTTTTACTCTGGTTTCTCAGTCTGTTTCCTAGTGCCGGTTTGAAGTTCCTGCTGTTTTCACTGTAAAACCGAGTTGGAGCTAGTACCTCCCCATATATATGTATGGAGTGGAGTTATTAAGTGAAAAGAAACTTTGTGTTCCCAACAAGCTATGTGAAAGACGGCTTTCACACACACTTATCTCTCAGAAATTATCATGTGGAGAGACGTTCGTTCAACTAGCACAAAGGGAACGGGTTGCAGGGGAAACTTTTACTCTGGTTTCTCAGTCTGTTTCCTAGTGCCGGTTTGAAGTTCCTGCAGTTTTCACTGTAAAACCGACTTGGAGCTAGTACCTCCCCATATATATGTATGGAGTGAAGTTTGCAAGTGAAAAGAAACTTTGTGTTCCCAACAAGCTATGTGAAGGATGGCTTTCACACACACTTACCTCTCAGAACTGAGCATGTGGAGAGAAGTTCTTTCATCTAGCACAAAGGGAACGAGTGGCAGGAGAAACTTTTACTCTAGTTTCTCAGTCTGTTTCCTAGTGCCGTTTTGATGTTCCTGCAGTTTTCACTGTAAAACCGCTTTGGAGCTAGTACCTCCCCATATATATGTATGGAGTGCAGTTTGCAAGTGAAAAGAAACTTTGTGTTCCCAACCAGCTAGGTGAAGGACGGCTTTCACACACACTTATCTCTCAGAACTGAGCATGTGGAGAGACGTTCGTTCATCTAGCACAAAGGGAACGGGTTGCAGGAGAAACTTTTACTCTGGTTTCGCAGTCTGTTTCCTAGTGCCGGTTTGAAGTTCCTGCAGTTTGCACTGTAAAACCGAGTTGGAGCTAGTACCTCCCCATATAAATATATGGAGTGGATTTTGCAAGTGAAAAGAAACTTTGTGTTCCCAACAAGCTAGGTGAAGGACGGCTTTCACACACACTTATCTCTCAGAAATTAGCAAGTGGAGAGACGTTCGTTCATCTAGCACAAAGGGAACGGGTTGCAGGAGAAACTTTTACTCTGGTTTCTCAGTCTGTTTCCTAGTGCCGGTTGGAAGTTCCTGCAGTTTGCACTGTAAAATCGAGTTGGAGCTTGTACCCCCCATATATATGTATGGAGTGGAGTTTGCAAGTGAAAAGAAACTTTGTGTTCCCAACAAGCTAGTTGAAGGACGACTTTCACACACACATATCTCTCAGAAATGAGCATGTGGAGAGACGTTCGTTCATCTAGAACAAAAGGAACGGGTTGCAGGAGAAACTTTTACTCTGGTTTCTCAGTCTGTTTCCTAGTGCCGGTTTGAAGTTCCTGCAGTTTTCACTGTAAAACCGAGTTGGAGCTAGTAACTCCCCATATATATTTATGGAGTGGTGTTTGCAAGTGAAAAGAAACTTTGTGTTCCCAACAAGATAGGTGAAGGACGGCTTTCACACACACTTATCCATCATAACTGAGCATGTGGAGAGACGTTCGTTCATCTAGCACAAAGGGAACGGTTTGCAGGAGAAACTTTTACTCTGGTATCTCAGTCTGTTTCCTAGTGCCGGTTTGAAGTTCCTGCAGTTTTCACTGTAAAACCGAGTTGGAGCTAGTACCTCCCAATATATATGTATGGATTGGAATTTGCAAGTGAAAAGAAACTTTGAGTTCCCAACAAGCTAGGTGAAAGACTGCTTTCACACACACTTATCTCTCAGAACTGAGCATGTGGAGAGACGTTCGTTCATCTAGCACAAAGGGAACGTGTTGCAGGAGAAACTTTTACTCTGGTTTCTCAGTCTGTTTCCTAGTTCCGGTTTGAAGTTCCTGCAGTTTTCACTGTAAAACCGATTTGGAACTAGTACATCCCCATATATATGTATGGAGTGTAGTTTGCAAGTGAAAAGAAACTTTGTGTTCCCAACCATCTAGGTGAATGACGGCTTTCACACACACTTATCTCTCAGAACTGAGCATGTGGAGAGACGTTCGTTCATCTAGCACAAAGGGAACGGGTTGCAGGAGAAACTTCTACTCTGGTTTCTCAGTCTGTTTCCTAGTGCCTCTTTGATGTTCCTGCAGTTTTCACTCTAAAACCGAGTTGGAGCTAGTTCCTCCCCATATATATGTATGGAGTGGAGTTTGCAAATGAAAAGAAACATTGTTTTCCCAAGAAGCTAGTTGAAGGACGGCTTTCAAACACACTTATCTCTCAGAACTGAGCATGTGGAGAGACGTTCGTTCATCTAGCACAAATGGAACGGGTTGCAGGAGAAACTTTTACTCTGGTTTCTCAGTCTGTTTCCTAGTGCCGGTTTGAAGTTCCTGCAGTTTTCACTGTTAAACCGACTTGGAGCTAGTACCTCCCCATATATATGTATGGATTGGAGTTTGAAAGTGAAAAGAAACTGTGTTCCCAACAAGCTAGGTGAAGGACGGCTTTCACACACACTTATCTCTCAGAACTGAGCATGTGGAGAAACGTTCGTTCATCTAGAACAAAGGGAAAAGGTTGCAGGTGAAACTTTTACTCTGGTTTCTCAGTCTGTTTCCTAGTGCCGGTTTGAAGTTCCTGCAATTTTCACTGTAAAACCGAGTTGGAGCTAGTAACTCCCCATATATATTTATGGAGTGGAGTTTGCAAGTGAAAAGAAACTTTGTGTTCCCAACAAGCTAGGTGAAGGACGGCTTTCACACACACTTATCTCTCAGAACTGAGCATGTGGAGAGACGTTCGTTCATCAAGCACAAAGGGAACGGTTTGCAGGAGAAACTTTTACTCTGGTTTCTCAGTCTGTTTCCTAGTGCCGGTTTGAAGTTCCTGCAGTTTTCACTGTAAAACCGAGTTGGAGCTAGTGCCTCCCAATATATATGTATGGATTGGAATTTGCAAGTGAAAAGAAACTTTGAGTTCCCAACAAGCTAGGTGAAAGACTGCTTTCACACACACTTTTCTCTCAGAACTGAGCATGTGGAGAGACGTTCGTTCATCTAGCACAAAGGGAACGTGTTGCAGGAGAAACTTTTACTCTGGTTTCTCAGTCTGTTTCCTAGTTCCGGTTTGAAGTTCCTGCAGTTTTCACTGTAAAACCGATTTGGAACTAGTACATCCCCATATATATGTATGGAGTGTAGTTTGAAAGTGAAAAGAAACTTTGTGTTCCCAACCATCTAGGTGAAGGACGGCTTTCACACACACTTATCTCTCAGAACTGAGCATGTGGAGAGACGTTCGTTCATCTAGCACAAGGGGAACGTGTTGCAGGAGAAACTTTTACTCTGGTTTCTCAGTCTGTTTCCTAGTGCCGGTTTGAAGTTCCTGCAGTTTTCACTGTAAAACCGACTTGGTGCTGGTACCTCCCCATATATATGTATGGAGTGGAGTTTGCAAGTGAAAAGAAACTTTGTGTTCCCAACAAGCTAGTTGAAGGACGGCTTTCACACCCACTTATCTCTCAGAACTGAGCATGTGGAGAGACGTTCGTTCATCTAGCACAAAGGGAACGGGTTGCAGGAGAAACTTTTACTCTGGATTCTCAGTCTGTTTCCTAGAGTAGTTTGTAGTTCCTGCAGTTTTCACTGTAAAACAGAGTTGGAGCTAGTACCTCCCCATATATATGTATGGAGTGGAGTTAGCAAGTGAAAAGAATCTTTGTGTTCCCAACAAGCTAGTTGAAGGACGGCTTTCACACACACTTAACACTCAGAACTGAGCATGTGGAGAGACGTTCGTTCATCTAGCACAAAGGGAACGGGTTGCAGGAGAAACTTCTACTCTGTTTTCTCAGTCTGTTTCCTAGTGCCTCTTTGATGTTCCTGCAGTTTTCACTCTAAAACCGAGTTGGAGCTAGTACCTCCCCATATATATGTATGGAGTGGAGTTTGCAAATGAAAAGGAACATTGTTTTCCCAAGAAGCTAGTTGAAGGACGGCTTTCAAACACACTTATCTCTCAGAACTGAGCATGTGGAGAGACGTTCGTTCATCTAGCACAAATGGAACGGGTTGCAGGAGAAACTTTTACTCTGGTTTCTCAGTCTGTTTCCTAGTGCCGGTTTGAAGTTCCTGCAGTTTTCACTGTTAAACCGACTTGGAGCTAGTACCTCCCCATATATATGTATGGATTGGAGTTTGAAAGTGAAAAGAAACTGTGTTCCCAACAAGCTAGGTGAAGGACGGCTTTCACACACACTTATCTCTCAGAACTGAGCATGTGGAGAGACGTTCGTTCATCTAGCACAAAGGGAACGGGTTGCAGGAGAAACTTTTACTCTGGTTTCTCAGTCTGTTTCCTAGTGCCGGTTTGAAGTTCCTGCAGTTTGCACTGTAAACCCTAGTTGGAGCAAGTACCTCCCCATATATATGTATGGATTGGAGTTTGCAAGTGAAAAGAATCCTTGTGTTCCCAACAAGTTAGGTGAAGGACGGCTTTCACACACACATATCTCTCAGAACTGAGCATGTGGAGAGACGTTCGTTCATCTAGCACAAAGGGAACGGGTTGCCGGGGAAACTTTTACTCTGGTTTCTCAGTCTGTTTCCTAGTGCCGGTTTGAAGTTCCTGCAGTTTTCACAGTAAAACCATGTTGGAGCTAGTACCTCCCCATATATATGTATGAAGTGGAGTTTGCAAGTGAAAAGAAACTTTGTGTTCCCAACAAGCTAGGTGGAGAACGGCTTTCACACACACTTATCTCTCAGAACTGAGCATGTGGAGAGACGTTCGTTCATCTAGCACAAAGGGAACGGGTTACAAGAAAAACTTTTACTCTGGATTCTCAGTCGGTTTCCTAGTGCTGGTTTGATGTTCCTGCAGTTTACACTGTAAAACCGAGTTGGAGATAGTACCTCCCCATATATATTTATGGAGTGGAGTTTGCAAGTGAAAAGAATCTTTGTGTTCCCAACAAGGTATGTGAAGGACGGCTTTCACACACACTTATCTCTCAGAACTGAGCATGTGGAGAAACGTTCGTTCATCTAGAACAAAGGGAAAAGGTTGCAGGTGAAACTTTTACTCTGGTTTCTCAGTCTGTTTCCTAGTGCCGGTTTGAAGTTCCTGCAATTTTCACTGTAAAACCGAGTTGGAGCTAGTAACTCCCCATATATATTTATGGAGTGGAGTTTACAAGTGAAAAGAAACTTTGTGTTCCCAACAAGCTAGGTGAAGGACGGCTTTCACACACACTTATCTCTCAGAACTGAGCATGTGGAGAGACGTTCGTTCATCAAGCACAAAGGGAACGGTTTGCAGGAGAAACTTTTACTCTGGTTTCTCAGTCTGTTTCCTAGTGCCGGTTTGAAGTTCCTGCAGTTTTCACTGTAAAACCGAGTTGGAGCTAGTACCTCCCCATATATATGTATTGGGTGGAGTTTGCAAATGAAAAGAAACTTTGTGTTCCCAACAAGCTAGGTGAAGGACGGCTTTCACACACACTTATCTCTCAGAACTGAGCATGTGGAGAGAGGTTCATTCATCTAGCACAAAGGGAACGTGTTGCAGGAGAAACTTTTACTCTGGATTCTCAGTCTGTTTCCTAGTGCCAGTTTGAAGTTAATGCAGTTTTCACTGTAAAACGGAGTTGCAGCTAGTACCTCCCCATATAAATGTATTGAGTGGAGTTTGAAAGTGAAAAGAAACTTTGTGTTCCCAACAAGCTAGGTGAAGGACGGCTTTCACACACACTTATCCCTCATAACTGAGCATGTGGAGAGACGTTCGTTCATCTAGCACAAAGGGAACGGTTTGCAGGAGAAACTTTTACTCTGGTATCTCAGTCTGTTTCCTAGTCCCGTTTTGAAGTTCCTGCAGTTTTCACTGTAAAACCGATTTGGAGCTAGTACCTCCCCATATATATGTATGGATTGGTGTTTGCAAGTGAAAAGAAACTTTGAGTTCCCTACAATCTAGGTGAAAGACTGCTTTCACACACACTTATCTCTCAGAACTGAGCATGTGGAGAGACGTTCGTTCATCTAGCACAAAGGGAACGGGTTGCAGGAGAAACTTTTACTCTGGTTTCTCAGTCTGTTTCCTATTTCCGGTTTGAAATTCCTGCAGTTTTCACTGTAAAACCGATTTGGAGCTAGTACCTCCCCATATATATGTATGGAGTGGAGTTTGCAAGTGAAAATAAACTTTGTTTTCCCAACAAGCTAGTTGAAGGACCGCTTTCACACACACTTATCTCTCAGAACTGAGCATGTGGAGAGACGTTCGTTCATCTAGCACAAAGGGAACGGGTTGCAGGAGAAACTTTTACTCTGGATTCTCAGTCTGTTTCCTAGTGTAGTTTGTAGTTCCTGCAGTTTTCACTGTAAAACAGAGTTGGAGCTAGTACCTCCCCATATATATGTATAGTTTGGAGTTTGCAATTGAAAAGAATCTTTTTGTTCCCAACAAGCTAGGTGAAGGACGGCTTTCACACACACTTATCTCTCAGAACTGAGCATGTGGAGAGACGTTCGTTCATCTAGCACAAAGGGAACTGGTTGCAGGAGAAATTTTATTCTGGTTTCTCAGTCTGTTTCTTAGTGCCGGTTTGAAGTTCCTGCAGTTTTCACTGTAAAACCGAGTTGGAGCTAGTACCTCCCCATATATATGTATGGAGTGGAGTTAGCAAGTGAAAAGAATCTTTGTGTTCCCAACAAGCTAGTTGAAGGACGGCTTTCACACACACTTAACACTCAGAACTGAGCATGTGGAGAGACGTTCGTTCATCTAGCACAAAAGGAACGGGTTGCAGGAGAAACTTCTACTCTGGTTTCTCAGTCTGTTTCCTAGTGCCTCTTTCATGTTCCTGCAGTTTTCACTGTAAAACCGAGTTGGAGCTAGTACCTCCCCATATATATGTATGGAGTGAGTTTGCAAATGAAAAGAAACATTGTTTTCCCAACAAGCTAGTTGAAGGACGGCTTTCAAACACACTTATCTCTCAGAACTGAGCATGTGGAGAGACGTTCGTTCATCTAGCACAAATGGAACGGGTTGCAGGAGAAACTATTACTCTGGTTTCTCAGTCTGTTTCCTAGTGCCGGTTTGAAGTTCCTGCAGTTTTCACTGTTAAACCGACTTGGAGCTAGTACCTCCCCATATATATGTATGGATTGGAGTTGGAAAGTGAAAAGAAACTTTGTGTTCCCAACAAGCTAGGTGAAGGACGGCTTTCACACACACTTATCTCTCAGAACTGAGCATGTGGAGAGATGTTCGTTCATCTAGCACAAAGGGAACGGGTTGCAGGAGAAACTTCTACTCTGGTTTCTCAGTCTGTTTCCTAGTGCCTCTTTGATGTTCCTGCAGTTTCCACTGTAAAACCGAGTTGGAGCTAGTACCTCCACATATATATGTATGGAGGGGAGTTTGCAAATGAAAAGAAACTTTGTGTTCCCAACAAGCTAGTTGAAGGACGGCTTTCAAACACACTTATCTCTCAGAACTGAGCATGTGGAGAGACGTTCGTTCATCTAGCAGAAAGGGAACGGGTTGCAGGAGAAACTTTTACTCTGGTTTCTCAGTCTGTTTCCTAGTGCCGGTTTGAAGTTCCTGCAGTTTTCACTGTTAAACAGACTTGGAGCTAGTACCTCCCCATATATATGTATGGATTGGAGATTGATAGTGAAAAGAAACTTTGTGTTCCCAACAAGCTAGGTGAAGTACGGCTTTCACACACACTTATCTCTCAGAACTGAGCATGTGGAGAGACGTTCGTTCATCTAGCACAAAGGGAACGGGTTGCAGGAGAAACTTTTACTCTGGTTTCTCAGTCTGTTTCCTAGTGCCGGTTTGAAGTTCCTGCAGTTTTCACAGTAAAACCATGTTGGAGCTAGTACCTCCCCATATATATGTATGAAGTGGAGTTTGCAAGTGAAAAGAAACTTTGTGTTCCCAACAAGCTAGGTGGAGAACGGCTTTCACACACACTTATCTCTCAGAACTGAGCATGTGGAGAGACATTCGTTCATCTAGCACAAAGGGAACGGGTTGCAAGAAAAACTTTTACTCTGGATTCTCAGTCTGTTTCCTAGTGCTGGTTTGATGTTCCTGCAGTTTACACTGTAAAACCGAGTTGGAAATAGTACCTCCCCATATATATTTATGGAGTGGAGTTTGCAAGTGAAAAGAATCTTTGTGTTCCCAACAAGGTATGTGAAGGACGGCTTTCACACACACTTATCTCTCAGAACTGAGCATGTGGAGAAACGTTCGTTCATCTAGAACAAAGGGAAAAGGTTGCAGGTGAAACTTTTACTCTGGTTTCTCAGTCTGTTTCCTAGTGCCGGTTTGAAGTTCCTGCAATTTTCACTGTAAAACCGAGTTGGAGCTAGTAACTCCCCATATATATTTATGGAGTGGAGTTTGCAAGTGAAAAGAAACTTTGTGTTCCCAACAAGCTAGGTGAAGGACGGCTTTCACACACACTTATCTCTCAGAACTGAGCATGTGGAGAGACGTTCGTTCATCAAGCACAAAGGGAACGGTTTGCAGGAGAAACTTTTACTCAGGTTTCTCAGTCTGTTTCCTAGTGCCGGTTTGAAGTTCCTGCAGTTTTCACTGTAAAACCGAGTTGGAGCTAGTACCTCCCCATATATATGTATGGAGTGGAGTTTGCAAATGAAAAGAAACTTTGTGTTCCCAAAAAGCTAGGTGAAGGACGGCTTTCACACACACTTATCTCTCAGAACTGAGCATGTGGAGAGACGTTCATTCATCTAGCACAAAGGGAACGTGTTGCAGGAGAAACTTTTACTCTGGTTTCTCAGTCTGTTTCCTAGTGCCGGTTTGAAGTTAATGCAGTTTTCACTGTAAAACGGAGTTGAAGCTAGTACCTCCCCATATAAATGTATTGAGTGGAGTTTGAAAGTGAAAAGAAACTTTGTGTTCCCAACAAGCTAGGTGAAGGACGGCTTTCACACACACTTATCCCTCATAACTGAGCATGTGGAGAGACGTTCGTTCATCTAGCACAAAGGGAACGGTATGCAGGAGAAATATTACTCTGGTATCTCAGTCTGTTTCCTAGTCCCGTTTTGAAGTTCCTGCAGTTTTCACTGTAAAACCGAGTTGGAGCTAGTACCTCCCCATATATATGTATGGATTGGTGTTTGCAAGTGAAAAGAAACTTTGAGTTCCCTACAATCTAGGTGAAAGACTGCTTTCACACACACTTATCTCTCAGAACTGAGCATGTGGAGAGACGTTCGTTCATCTAGCACAAAGGGAACGGGTTGCAGGAGAAACTTTTACTCTGGTTTCTCAGTCTGTTTCCTATTTCCTGTTTGAAGTTCCTGCAGTTTTCACTGTAAAACCGAGTTGGAGCTAGTACCTCCCCATATATATGTATGGAGTGTAGTTTGCAAGTGAAAAGAAACTTTGTGTTCCCAACCATCTAGGTGAAGGACGGCTTTCACACACACTTATCTCTCAGAACTGAGCATGTGGAGAGACGTTCGTTCATCTAGCACAAGGGGAACGTGTTGCAGGAGAAACTTTTACTCTGGTTTCTCAGTCTGTTTCCTAGTGCCAGTTTGAAGTTACTGCAGTTTTCACTGTAAAATCGACTTGGAGCTGGTACCTCCCCATATATATGTATGGAGTGGAGTTTGCAAGTGAAAATAAACTTTGTTTTCCCAACAAGCTATTTGAAGGACCGCTTTCACACACACTTATCTCTCAGAACTGAGCATGTGGAGAGACGTTCGTTCATCTAGCACAAAGGGAACGGGATGCAGGAGAAACTTTTACTCTGGATTCTCAGTCTGTTTCCTAGTGCCTCTTTGATGTTCCTGCAGTTTCCACTGTAAAACCGAGTTGGAGCTAGTACCTCCACATATATATGTATGGAGGGGAGTTTGCAAATGAAAAGAAACTTTGTGTTCCCAACAAGCTAGTTGAAGGACGGCTTTCAAACACACTTATCTCTCAGAACTGAGCATGTGGAGAGACGTTCGTTCATCTAGCAGAAAGGGAACGGGTTGCAGGAGAAACTTTTACTCTGGTTTCTCAGTCTGTTTCCTAGTGCCGGTTTGAAGTTCCTGCAGTTTTCACTGTTAAACAGACTTGGAGCTAGTACCTCCCCATATATATGTATGGATTGGAGATTGATAGTGAAAAGAAACTTTGTGTTCCCAACAAGCTAGGTGAAGTACGGCTTTCACACACACTTATCTCTCAGAACTGAGCATGTGGAGAGACGTTCGTTCATCTAGCACAAAGGGAACGGGTTGCAGGAGAAACTTTTACTCTGGTTTCTCAGTCTGTTTCCTAGTGCCGGTTTGAAGTTCCTGCAGTTTTCACAGTAAAACCATGTTGGAGCTAGTACCTCCCCATATATATGTATGAAGTGGAGTTTGCAAGTGAAAAGAAACTTTGTGTTCCCAACAAGCTAGGTGGAGAACGGCTTTCACACACACTTATCTCTCAGAACTGAGCATGTGGAGAGACGTTCGTTCATCTAGCACAAAGGGAACGGGTTGCAAGAAAAACTTTTACTCTGGATTCTCAGTCTGTTTCCTAGTGCTGGTTTGATGTTCCTGCAGTTTACACTGTAAAACCGAGTTGGAGATAGTACCTCCCCATATATATTTATGGAGTGGAGTTTGCAAGTGAAAAGAATCTTTGTGTTCCCAACAAGGTATGTGAAGGACGGCTTTCACACACACTTATCTCTCAGAACTGAGCATGTGGAGAGACGTTCGTTCATCAAGCACAAAGGGAACGGTTTGCAGGAGAAACTTTTACTCAGGTTTCTCAGTCTGTTTCCTAGTGCCGGTTTGAAGTTCCTGCAGTTTTCACTGTAAAACCGAGTTGGAGCTAGTACCTCCCCATATATATGTATGGAGTGGAGTTTGCAAATGAAAAGAAACTTTGTGTTCCCAAAAAGCTAGGTGAAGGACGGCTTTCACACACACTTATCTCTCAGAACTGAGCATGTGGAGAGACGTTCATTCATCTAGCACAAAGGGAACGTGTTGCAGGAGAAACTTTTACTCTGGTTTCTCAGTCTGTTTCCTAGTGCCGGTTTGAAGTTAATGCAGTTTTCACTGTAAAACGGAGTTGAAGCTAGTACCTCCCCATATAAATGTATTGAGTGGAGTTTGAAAGTGAAAAGAAACTTTGTGTTCCCAACAAGCTAGGTGAAGGACGGCTTTCACACACACTTATCACTCATAACTGAGCATGTGGAGAGACGTTCGTTCATCTAGCACAAAGGGAACGGTATGCAGGAGAAACTATTACTCTGGTATCTCAGACTGTTTCCTAGTCCCGTTTTGAAGTTCCTGCAGTTTTCACTGTAAAACCGAGTTGGAGCTAGTACCTCCCCATATATATGTATGGATTGGTGTTTGCAAGTGAAAAGAAACTTTGAGTTCCCTACAATCTAGGTGAAAGACTGCTTTCACACACACTTATCTCTCAGAACTGAGCATGTGGAGAGACGTTCGTTCATCTAGCACAAAGGGAACGGGTTGCAGGAGAAACTTTTACTCTGGTTTCTCAGTCTGTTTCCTATTTCCGGTTTGAAGTTCCTGCAGTTTTCACTGTAAAACCGAGTTGGAGCTAGTACCTCCCCATATATATGTATGGAGTGTAGTTTGCAAGTGAAAAGAAACTTTGTGTTCCCAACCAGCTAGGTGAAGAACGGCTTTCACACACACTTATCTCTCAGAACTGAGCATGTGGAGAGACGTTCGTTCATCTAGCACAAGGGGAACGTGTTGCAGGAGAAACTTTTACTCTGGTTTCTCAGTCTGTTTCCTAGTGCCAGTTTGAAGTTACTGCAGTTTTCACTGTAAAACCGACTTGGAGCTGGTACCTCCCCATATATATGTATGGAGTGGAGTTTGCAAGTGAAAATAAACTTTGTTTTCCCAACAAGCTATTTGAAGGACCGCTTTCACACACACTTATCTCTCAGAACTGAGCATGTGGAGAGACGTTCGTTCATCTAGCACAAAGGGAACGGGTTGCAGGAGAAACTTTTACTCTGGATTCTCAGTCTGTTTCCTAGTGTAGTTTGTAGTTCCTGCAGTTTTCACTGTAAAACAGAGTTGGAGCTAGTACCTCCCCATATATATGTATAGATTGGAGTTAGCAATTGAAAAGAATCTTTTTGTTCCCAACAAGCTAGGTTAAGGACGGCTTTCACACACACTTATCTCTCAGAACTGAGCATGTGGAGAGACGTTCGTTCATCTAGCACAAAGGGAACTGGTTGCAGGAGAAATTTTATTCTGGTTTCTCAGTCTGTTTCTTAGTGCCGGTTTGAAGTTCCTGCAGTTTTCACTGTAAAACCGAGTTGGAGCTAGTACCTCCCCATATATATGTATGGAGTGGAGTTTGCAAATGAAAAGAAACTTTGTGTTCCCAACAAGCTAGTTGAAGGACGGCTTTCAAACACACTTATCTCTCAGAACTGAGCATGTGGAGAGACGTTCGTTCATCTAGCAGAAAGGGAACGGGTTGCAGGAGAAACTTTTACTCTGGTTTCTCAGTCTGTTTCCTAGTGCCGGTTTGAAGTTCCTGCAGTTTTCACTGTTAAACAGACTTGGAGCTAGTACCTCCCCATATATATGTATGGATTTGAGATTGATAGTGAAAAGAAACTTTGTGTTCCCAACAAGCTAGTTGAAGTACGGCTTTCACACACACTTATCTCTCAGAACTGAGCATGTGGAGAGACTTTCGTTCATCTAGCACAAAGGGAACGGGTTGCAGGAGAAACTTTTACTCTGGTTTCTCAGTCTGTTTCCTAGTGCCGTTTTGAAGTTCCTGCAGTTTTCACTGTAAAACCGACTTGGAGCTGGTACCTCCCCATATATATGTATGGAGTGGAGTTTGCAAGTGAAAATAAACTTTGTTTTCCCAACAAGCTAGTTGAAGGACCGCTTTCACACACACTTATCTCTCAGAACTGAGCATGTGGAGAGACGTTCGTTCATCTAGCACAAAGGGAACGGGTTGCAGGAGAAACTTTTACTCTGGATTCTCAGTCTGTTTCCTAGTGTAGTTTGTAGTTCCTGCAGTTTTCACTGTAAAACAGAGTTGGAGCTAGTACCTCCCCATATATATGTATAGATTGGAGTTTGCAATTGAAAAGAATCTTTTTGTTCCCAACAAGCTAGGTGAAGGACGGCTTTCACACACACTTATCTCTCAGAACTGAGCATGTGGATAGACGTTCGTTCATCTAGCACAAAGGGAACTGGTTGCAGGAGAAATTTTATTCTGGTTTCTCAGTCTGTTTCTTAGTGCCGGTTTGAAGTTCCTGCAGTTTTCACTGTAAAACCGAGTTGGAGCTAGTACCTCCCCATATATATGTATGGAGTGGAGTTAGCAAGTGAAAAGAATCTTTGTGTTCCCAACAAGCTAGTTGAAGGACGGCTTTCACACACACTTAACACTCAGAACTGAGCATGTGGAGAGACGTTCGTTCATCTAGCACAAAGGGAACGGGTTGCAGGAGAAACTTCTACTCTGGTTTCTCAGTCTGTTTCCTAGTGCCTCTTTGATGTTCCTGCAGTTTTCACTGTAAAACCGAGTTGGAGCTAGTACCTCCCCATATATATGTATGGAGTGAGTTTGCAAATGAAAAGAAACATTGTTTTCCCAACAAGCTAGTTGAATGACGGCTTTCAAACACACTTATCTCTCAGAACTGAGCATGTGGAGAGACGTTCGTTCATCTAGCACAAATGGAACGGGTTGCAGGAGAAACTATTACTCTGGTTTCTCAGTCTGTTTCCTAGTGCCGGTTTGAAGTTCCTGCAGTTTTCACTGTTAAACCGACTTGGAGCTAGTACCTCCCCATATATATGTATGGATTGGAGTTGGAAAGTGAAAAGAAACTTTGTGTTCCCAACAAGCTAGGTGAAGGACGGCTTTCACACACACTTATCTCTCAGAACTGAGCATGTGGAGAGATGTTCGTTCATCTAGTACAAAGGGAACGGGTTGCAGGAGAAACTTCTACTCTGGTTTCTCAGTCTGTTTCCTAGTGCCTCTTTGATGTTCCTGCAGTTTTCACTGTAAAACCGAGTTGGAGCTAGTACCTCCACATATATATGTATGGAGTGGAGTTTACAAATGAAAAGAAACTTTGTGTTCCCAACAAGCTAGTTGAAGGACGGCTTTCAAACACACTTATCTCTCAGAACTGAGCATGTGGAGAGACGTTCGTTCATCTAGCAGAAAGGGAACGGGTTGCAGGAGAAACTTTTACTCTGGTTTCTCAGTCTGTTTCCTAGTGCCGGTTTGAAGTTCCTGCAGTTTTCACTGTTAAACAGACTTGGAGCTAGTACCTCCCCATATATATGTATGGATTGGAGATTGATAGTTAAAAGAAACTTTGTGTTCCCAACAAGCTAGGTGAAGTACGGCTTTCACACACACTTATCTCTCAGAACTGAGCATGTGGAGAGACGTTCGTTCATCTAGCACAAAGGGAACGGTTTGCAGGAGAAACTTTTACTCTGGTTTCTCAGTCTGTTTCCTAGTGCCGGTTTGAAGTTCCTGCAGTTTTCACTGTAAAACCGAGTTGGAGCTAGTACCTCCCCATATATATGTATGGATTGGAGTTAGCAAGTGAAAATAATCTTTGTGTTCCCAACAAGCTAGTTGAAGGACGGCTTTCACACACACTTAACACTCAGAACTGAGCATGTGGAGAGACGTTCGTTCATCTAGCACAAAAGGAACGGGTTGCAGGAGAAACTATTACTCTGGTTTCTCAGTCTGTTTCCTAGTGCCTCTTTCATGTTCCTGCAGTTTTCACTGTAAAACCGAGTTGGAGCTAGTACCTCCCCATTTATATGTATGGAGTGAGTTTGCAAATGAAAAGAAACATTGTTTTCCCAACAAGCTAGTTGAAGGACGGCTTTCAAACACACTTATCTCTCAGAACTGAGCATGTGGAGAGACGTTCGTTCATCTAGCACAAATGGAACGGGTTGCAGGAGAAACTATTACTCTGGTTTCTCAGTCTGTTTCCTAGTGCCGGTTTGAAGTTCCTGCAGTTTTCACTGTTAAACCGACTTGGAGCTTGTACCTCCCCATATATATGTATGGATTGGAGTTGGAAAGTGAAAAGAAACTTTGTGTTCCAAACAAGCTAGGTGAAGGACGGCTTTCACACACACTTATCTCTCAGAACTGAGCATGTGGAGAGATGTTCGTTCATCTAGCACAAAGGGAACGGGTTGCAGGAGAAACTTCTACTCTGGTTTCTCAGTCTGTTTCCTAGTGCCTCTTTGATGTTCCTGCAGTTTTCACTGTAAAACCGAGTTGGAGCTAGTACCTCCACATATATATGTATGGAGGGGAGTTTGCAAATGAAAAGAAACTTTGTGTTCCCAACAAGCTAGTTGAAGGACGGCTTTCAAACACACTTATCTCTCAGAACTGAGCATGTGGAGAGACGTTCGTTCATCTAGCAGAAAGGGAACGGGTTGCAGGAGAAACTTTTACTCTGGTTTCTCAGTCTGTTTCCTAGTGCCGGTTTGAAGTTCCTGCAGTTTTCACTGTTAAACAGACTTGGAGCTAGTACCTCCCCATATATATGTATGGATTGGGGATTGATAGTGAAAAGAAACTTTGTGTTCCCAACAAGCTAGGTGAAGTACGGCTTTCACACACACTTATCTCTCAGAACTGAGCATGTGGAGAGACGTTCGTTCATCTAGCACAAAGGGAACGGGTTGCAGGAGAAACTTTTACTCTGGTTTCTCAGTCTGTTTCCTAGTGCCGGTTTGAAGTTCCTGCAGTTTTCACAGTAAAACCATGTTGGAGCTAGTACCTCCCCATATATATGTATGAAGTGGAGTTTGCAAGTGAAAAGAAACTTTGTGTTCCCAACAAGCTAGGTGGAGAACGGCTTTCACACACACTTATCTCTCAGAACTGAGCATGTGGAGAGACGTTCGTTCATCTAGCACAAAGGGAACGGGTTGCAAGAAAAACTTTTACTCTGGATTCTCAGTCTGTTTCCTAGTGCTGGTTTGATGTTCCTGCAGTTTACACTGTAAAACCGAGTTGGAGATAGTACCTCCCCATATATATTTATGGAGTGGAGTTTGCAAGTGAAAAGAATCTTTGTGTTCCCAACAAGGTATGTGAAGGACGGCTTTCACACACACTTATCTCTCAGAACTGAGCATGTGGAGAAACGTTCGTTCATCTAGAACAAAGGGAAAAGGTTGCAGGTGAAACTTTTACTCTGGTTTCTCAGTCTGTTTCCTAGTGCCGGTTTGAAGTTCCTGCAATTTTCACTGTAAAACCGAGTTGGAGCTAGTAACTCCCCATATATATTTATGGAGTGGAGTTTGCAAGTGAAAAGAAACTTTGTGTTCCCAACAAGCTAGGTGAAGGACGGCTTTCACACACACTTATCTCTCAGAACTGAGCATGTGGAGAGACGTTCGTTCATCAAGCACAAAGGGAACGGTTTGCAGGAGAAACTTTTACTCAGGTTTCTCAGTCTGTTTCCTAGTGCCGGTTTGAAGTTCCTGCAGTTTTCACTGTAAAACCGACTTGGAGCTGGTACCTCCCCATATATATGTATGGAGTGGAGTTTGCAAGTGAAAATAAACTTTGTTTTCCCAACAAGCTAGTTGAAGGACCGCTTTCACACACACTTATCTCTCAGAACTGAGCATGTGGAGAGACGTTCGTTCATCTAGCACAAAGGGAACGGGTTGCAGGAGAAACTTTTACTCTGGATTCTCAGTCTGTTTCCTAGTGTAGTTTGTAGTTCCTGCAGTTTTCACTGTAAAACAGAGTTGGAGCTAGTACCTCCCCATATATATGTATAGATTGGAGTTTGCAATTGAAAAGAACCTTTTTGTTCCCAACAAGCTAGGTGAAGGACGGCTTTCACACACACTTATCTCTCAGAACTGAGCATGTGGAGAGACGTTCGTTCATCTAGCACAAAGGGAACTGGTTGCAGGAGAAATTTTATTCTGGTTTCTCAGTCTGTTTCTTAGTGCCGGTTTGAAGTTCCTGCAGTTTTCACTGTAAAACCGAGTTGGAGCTAGTACCTCCCCATATATATGTATGGAGTGGAGTTAGCAAGTGAAAAGAATCTTTGTGTTCCCAACAAGCTAGTTGAAGGACGGCTTTCACACACACTTAACACTCAGAACTGAGCATGTGGAGAGACGTTCGTTCATCTAGCACAAAGGGAACGGGTTGCAGGAGAAACTTCTACTCTGGTTTCTCAGTCTGTTTCCTAGTGCCTCTTTGATGTTCCTGCAGTTTTCACTGTAAAACCGAGTTGGAGCTAGTACCTCCCCATATATATGTATGGAGTGAGTTTGCAAATGAAAAGAAACATTGTTTTCCCAACAAGCTAGTTGAATGACGGCTTTCAAACACACTTATCTCTCAGAACTGAGCATGTGGAGAGACGTTCGTTCATCTAGCACAAATGGAACGGGTTGCAGGAGAAACTATTACTCTGGTTTCTCAGTCTGTTTCCTAGTGCCGGTTTGAAGTTCCTGCAGTTTTCACTGTTAAACCGACTTGGAGCTAGTACCTCCCCATATATATGTATGGATTGGAGTTGGAAAGTGAAAAGAAACTTTGTGTTCCCAACAAGCTAGGTGAAGGACGGCTTTCACACACACTTATCTCTCAGAACTGAGCATGTGGAGAGATGTTCGTTCATCTAGTACAAAGGGAACGGGTTGCAGGAGAAACTTCTACTCTGGTTTCTCAGTCTGTTTCCTAGTGCCTCTTTGATGTTCCTGCAGTTTTCACTGTAAAACCGAGTTGGAGCTAGTACCTCCACATATATATGTATGGAGTGGAGTTTGCAAATGAAAAGAAACTTTGTGTTCCCAACAAGCTAGTTGAAGGACGGCTTTCAAACACACTTATCTCTCAGAACTGAGCATGTGGAGAGACGTTCGTTCATCTAGCAGAAAGGGAACGGGTTGTAGGAGAAACTTTTACTCTGGTTTCTCAGTCTGTTTCCTAGTGCCGGTTTGAAGTTCCTGCAGTTTTCACTGTTAAACAGACTTGGAGCTAGTACCTCCCCATATATATGTATGGATTGGAGATTGATAGTGAAAAGAAACTTTGTGTTCCCAACAAGCTAGGTGAAGTACGGCTTTCACACACACTTATCTCTCAGAACTGAGCATGTGGAGAGACGTTCGTTCATCTAGCACAAAGGGAACGGTTTGCAGGAGAAACTTTTACTCTGGTTTCTCAGTCTGTTTCCTAGTGCCGGTTTGAAGTTCCTGCAGTTTTCACTGTAAAACCGAGTTGGAGCTAGTACCTCCCCATATATATGTATGGATTGGAGTTAGCAAGTGAAAAGAATCTTTGTGTTCCCAACAAGCTAGTTGAAGGACGGCTTTCACACACACTTAACACTCAGAACTGAGCATGTGGAGAGACGTTCGTTCATCTAGCACAAAAGGAACGGGTTGCAGGAGAAACTTCTACTCTGGTTTCTCAGTCTGTTTCCTAGTGCCTCTTTCATGTTCCTGCAGTTTTCACTGTAAAACCGAGTTGGAGCTAGTACCTCCCCATTTATATGTATGGAGTGAGTTTGCAAATGAAAAGAAACATTGTTTTCCCAACAAGCTAGTTGAAGGACGGCTTTCAAACACACTTATCTCTCAGAACTGAGCATGTGGAGAGACGTTCGTTCATCTAGCACAAATGGAACGGGTTGCAGGAGAAACTATTACTCTGGTTTCTCAGTCTGTTTCCTAGTGCCGGTTTGAAGTTCCTGCAGTTTTCACTGTTAAACCGACTTGGAGCTAGTACCTCCCCATATATATGTATGGATTGGAGTTGGAAAGTGAAAAGAAACTTTGTGTTCCCAACAAGCTAGGTGAAGGACGGCTTTCACACACACTTATCTCTCAGAACTGAGCATGTGGAGAGATGTTCGTTCATCTAGCACAAAGGGAACGGGTTGCAGGAGAAACTTCTACTCTGGTTTCTCAGTCTGTTTCCTAGTGCCTCTTTGATGTTCCTGCAGTTTTCACTGTAAAACCGAGTTGGAGCTAGTACCTCCACATATATATGTATGGAGGGGAGTTTGCAAATGAAAAGAAACTTTGTGTTCCCAACAAGCTAGTTGAAGGACGGCTTTCAAACACACTTATCTCTCAGAACTGAGCATGTGGAGAGACGTTCGTTCATCTAGCAGAAAGGGAACGGGTTGCAGGAGAAACTTTTACTCTGGTTTCTCAGTCTGTTTCCTAGTGCCGGTTTGAAGTTCCTGCAGTTTTCACTGTTAAACAGACTTGGAGCTAGTACCTCCCCATATATATGTATGGATTGGAGATTGATAGTGAAAAGAAACTTTGTGTTCCCAACAAGCTAGGTGAAGTACGGCTTTCACACACACTTATCTCTCAGAACTGAGCATGTGGAGAGACGTTCGTTCATCTAGCACAAAGGGAACGGGTTGCAGGAGAAACTTTTACTCTGGTTTTTCAGTCTGTTTCCTAGTGCCGGTTTGAAGTTCCTGCAGTTTTCACAGTAAAACCATGTTGGAGCTAGTACCTCCCCATATATATGTATGAAGTGGAGTTTGCAAGTGAAAAGAAACTTTGTGTTCCCAACAAGCTAGGTGGAGAACGGCTTTCACACACACTTATCTCTCAGAACTGAGCATGTGGAGAGACGTTCGTTCATCTAGCACAAAGGGAACGGGTTGCAAGAAAAACTTTTACTCTGGATTCTCAGTCTGTTTCCTAGTGCTGGTTTGATGTTCCTGCAGTTTACACTGTAAAACCGAGTTGGAGATAGTACCTCCCCATATATATTTATGGAGTGGAGTTTGCAAGTGAAAAGAATCTTTGTGTTCCCAACAAGGTATGTGAAGGACGGCTTTCACACACACTTATCTCTCAGAACTGAGCATGTGGAGAAACGTTCGTTCATCTAGAACAAAGGGAAAAGGTTGCAGGTGAAACTTTTACTCTGGTTTCTCAGTCTGTTTCCTAGTGCCGGTTTGAAGTTCCTGCAATTTTCACTGTAAAACCGAGTTGGAGCTAGTAACTCCCCATATATATTTATGGAGTGGAGTTTGCAAGTGAAAAGAAACTTTGTGTTCCCAACAAGCTAGGTGAAGGACGGCTTTCACACACACTTATCTCTCAGAACTGAGCATGTGGAGAGACGTTCGTTCATCAAGCACAAAGGGAACGGTTTGCAGGAGAAACTTTTACTCAGGTTTCTCAGTCTGTTTCCTAGTGCCGGTTTGAAGTTCCTGCAGTTTTCACTGTAAAACCGAGTTGGAGCTAGTACCTCCCCATATATATGTATGGAGTGGAGTTTGCAAATGAAAAGAAACTTTGTGTTCCCAAAAAGCTAGGTGAAGGACGGCTTTCACACACACTTATCTCTCAGAACTGAGCATGTGGAGAGACGTTCGTTCATCTAGCACAAAGGGAACGGGTTGCAGGAGAAACTTTTACTCTGGTTTCTCAGTCTGTTTCCTATTTCCGGTTTGAAGTTCCTGCAGTTTTCACTGTAAAACCGAGTTGGAGCTAGTACCTCCCCATATATATGTATGGAGTGTAGTTTGCAAGTGAAAAGAAACTTTGTGTTCCCAACCAGCTAGGTGAAGGACGGCTTTCACACACACTTATCTCTCAGAACTGAGCATGTGGAGAGACGTTCGTTCATCTAGCACAAGGGGAACGTGTTGCAGGAGAAACTTTTACTCTGGTTTCTCAGTCTGTTTCCTAGTGCCAGTTTGAAGTTACTGCAGTTTTCACTGTAAAACCGACTTGGAGCTGGTACCTCCCCATATATATGTATGGAGTGGAGTTTGCAAGTGAAAATAAACTTTGTTTTCCCAACAAGCTAGTTGAAGGACCGCTTTCACACACACTTATCTCTCAGAACTGAGCATGTGGAGAGACGTTCGTTCATCTAGCACAAAGGGAACGGGTTGCACGAGAAACTTTTACTCTGGATTCTCAGTCTGTTTCCTAGTGTAGTTTGTAGTTCCTGCAGTTTTCACTGTAAAACAGAGTTGGAGCTAGTACCTCCCCATATATATGTATAGATTGGAGTTTGCAATTGAAAAGAATCTTTTTGTTCCCAACAAGCTAGGTGAAGGACGGCTTTCACACACACTTATCTCTCAGAACTGAGCATGTGGAGAGACGTTCGTTCATCTAGCACAAAGGGAACTGGTTGCAGGAAAAATTTTATTCTGGTTTCTCAGTCTGTTTCTTAGTGCCGGTTTGAAGTTCCTGCAGTTTTCACTGTAAAACCGAGTTGGAGCTAGTACCTCCCCATATATATGTATGGAGTGGAGTTAGCAAGTGAAAAGAATCTTTGTGTTCCCAACAAGCTAGTTGAAGGACGGCTTTCACACACACTTAACACTCAGAACTGAGCATGTGGAGAGACGTTCGTTCATCTAGCACAAAGGGAACGGGTTGCAGGAGAAACTTCTACTCTGGTTTCTCAGTCTGTTTCCTAGTGCCTCTTTGATGTTCCTGCAGTTTTCACTGTAAAACCGAGTTGGAGCTAGTACCTCCCCATATATATGTATGGAGTGAGTTTGCAAATGAAAAGAAACATTGTTTTCCCAACAAGCTAGTTGAATGACGGCTTTCAAACACACTTATCTCTCAGAACTGAGCATGTGGAGAGACGTTCGTTCATCTAGCACAAATGGAACGGGTTGCAGGAGAAACTATTACTCTGGTTTCTCAGTCTGTTTCCTAGTGCCGGTTTGAAGTTCCTGCAGTTTTCACTGTTAAACCGACTTGGAGCTAGTACCTCCCCATATATATGTATGGATTGGAGTTGGAAAGTGAAAAGAAACTTTGTGTTCCCAACAAGCTAGGTGAAGGACGGCTTTCACACACACTTATCTCTCAGAACTGAGCATGTGGAGAGATGTTCGTTCATCTAGTACAAAGGGAACGGGTTGCAGGAGAAACTTCTACTCTGGTTTCTCAGTCTGTTTCCTAGTGCCTCTTTGATGTTCCTGCAGTTTTCACTGTAAAACCGAGTTGGAGCTAGTACCTCCACATATATATGTATGGAGTGGAGTTTGCAAATGAAAAGAAACTTTGTGTTCCCAACAAGCTAGTTGAAGGACGGCTTTCAAACACACTTATCTCTCAGAACTGAGCATGTGGAGAGACGTTCGTTCATCTAGCAGAAAGGGAACGGGTTGCAGGAGAAACTTTTACTCTGGTTTCTCAGTCTGTTTCCTAGTGCCGGTTTGAAGTTCCTGCAGTTTTCACTGTTAAACAGACTTGGAGCTAGTACCTCCCCATATATATGTATGGATTGGAGATTGATAGTGAAAAGAAACTTTGTGTTCCCAACAAGCTAGGTGAAGTACGGCTTTCACACACACTTATCTCTCAGAACTGAGCATGTGGAGAGACGTTCGTTCATCTAGCACAAAGGGAACGGTTTGCAGGAGAAACTTTTACTCTGGTTTCTCAGTCTGTTTCCTAGTGCCGGTTTGAAGTTCCTGCAGTTTTCACTGTAAAACCGAGTTGGAGCTAGTACCTCCCCATATATATGTATGGATTGGAGTTAGCAAGTGAAAAGAATCTTTGTGTTCCCAACAAGCTAGTTGAAGGACGGCTTTCACACACACTTAACACTCAGAACTGAGCATGTGGAGAGACGTTCGTTCATCTAGCACAAAAGGAACGGGTTGCAGGAGAAACTTCTACTCTGGTTTCTCAGTCTGTTTCCTAGTGCCTCTTTCATGTTCCTGCAGTTTTCACTGTAAAACCGAGTTGGAGCTAGTACCTCCCCATTTATATGTATGGAGTGAGTTTGCAAATGAAAAGAAACATTGTTTTCCCAACAAGCTAGTTGAAGGACGGCTTTCAAACACACTTATCTCTCAGAACTGAGCATGTGGAGAGACGTTCGTTCATCTAGCACAAATGGAACGGGTTGCAGGAGAAACTATTACTCTGGTTTCTCAGTCTGTTTCCTAGTGCCGGTTTGAAGTTCCTGCAGTTTTCACTGTTAAACCGACTTGGAGCTAGTACCTCCCCATATATATGTATGGATTGGAGTTGGAAAGTGAAAAGAAACTTTGTGTTCCCAACAAGCTAGGTGAAGGACGGCTTTCACACACACTTATCTCTCAGAACTGAGCATGTGGAGAGATGTTCGTTCATCTAGCACAAAGGGAACGGGTTGCAGGAGAAACTTCTACTCTGGTTTCTCAGTCTGTTTCCTAGTGCCTCTTTGATGTTCCTGCAGTTTTCACTGTAAAACCGAGTTGGAGCTAGTACCTCCACATATATATGTATGGAGGGGAGTTTGCAAATGAAAAGAAACTTTGTGTTCCCAACAAGCTAGTTGAAGGACGGCTTTCAAACACACTTATCTCTCAGAACTGAGCATGTGGAGAGACGTTCGTTCATCTAGCAGAAAGGGAACGGGTTGCAGGAGAAACTTTTACTCTGGTTTCTCAGTCTGTTTCCTAGTGCCGGTTTGAAGTTCCTGCAGTTTTCACTGTTAAACAGACTTGGAGCTAGTACCTCCCCATATATATGTATGGATTGGAGATTGATAGTGAAAAGAAACTTTGTGTTCCCAACAAGCTAGGTGAAGTACGGCTTTCACACACACTTATCTCTCAGAACTGAGCATGTGGAGAGACGTTCGTTCATCTAGCACAAAGGGAACGGGTTGCAGGAGAAACTTTTACTCTGGTTTCTCAGTCTGTTTCCTAGTGCCGGTTTGAAGTTCCTGCAGTTTTCACAGTAAAACCATGTTGGAGCTAGTACCTCCCCATATATATGTATGAAGTGGAGTTTGCAAGTGAAAAGAAACTTTGTGTTCCCAACAAGCTAGGTGGAGAACGGCTTTCACACACACTTATCTCTCAGAACTGAGCATGTGGAGAGACGTTCGTTCATCTAGCACAAAGGGAACGGGTTGCAAGAAAAACTTTTACTCTGGATTCTCAGTCTGTTTCCTAGTGCTGGTTTGATGTTCCTGCAGTTTACACTGTAAAACCGAGTTGGAGATAGTACCTCCCCATATATATTTATGGAGTGGAGTTTGCAAGTGAAAAGAATCTTTGTGTTCCCAACAAGGTATGTGAAGGACGGCTTTCACACACACTTATCTCTCAGAACTGAGCATGTGGAGAAACGTTCGTTCATCTAGAACAAAGGGAAAAGGTTGCAGGTGAAACTTTTACTCTGGTTTCTCAGTCTGTTTCCTAGTGCCGGTTTGAAGTTCCTGCAATTTTCACTGTAAAACCGAGTTGGAGCTAGTAACTCCCCATATATATTTATGGAGTGGAGTTTGCAAGTGAAAAGAAACTTTGTGTTCCCAACAAGCTAGGTGAAGGACGGCTTTCACACACACTTATCTCTCAGAACTGAGCATGTGGAGAGACGTTCGTTCATCAAGCACAAAGGGAACGGTTTGCAGGAGAAACTTTTACTCAGGTTTCTCAGTCTGTTTCCTAGTGCCGGTTTGAAGTTCCTGCAGTTTTCACTGTAAAACCGAGTTGGAGCTAGTACCTCCCCATATATATGTATGGAGTGGAGTTTGCAAATGAAAAGAAACTTTGTGTTCCCAAAAAGCTAGGTGAAGGACGGCTTTCACACACACTTATCTCTCAGAACTGAGCATGTGGAGAGACGTTCGTTCATCTAGCAGAAAGGGAACGGGTTGCAGGAGAAACTTTTACTCTGGTTTCTCAGTCTGTTTCCTAGTGCCGGTTTGAAGTTCCTGCAGTTTTCACTGTTAAACAGACTTGGAGCTAGTACCTCCCCATATATATGTATGGATTGGAGATTGATAGTGAAAAGAAACTTTGTGTTCCCAACAAGCTAGGTGAAGTACGGCTTTCACACACACTTATCTCTCAGAACTGAGCATGTGGAGAGACGTTCGTTCATCTAGCACAAAGGGAACGGTTTGCAGGAGAAACTTTTACTCTGGTTTCTCAGTCTGTTTCCTAGTGCCGGTTTGAAGTTCCTGCAGTTTTCACTGTAAAACCGAGTTGGAGCTAGTACCTCCCCATATATATGTATGGATTGGAGTTAGCAAGTGAAAAGAATCTTTGTGTTCCCAACAAGCTAGTTGAAGGACGGCTTTCACACACACTTAACACTCAGAACTGAGCATGTGGAGAGACGTTCGTTCATCTAGCACAAAAGGAACGGGTTGCAGGAGAAACTTCTACTCTGGTTTCTCAGTCTGTTTCCTAGTGCCTCTTTCATGTTCCTGCAGTTTTCACTGTAAAACCGAGTTGGAGCTAGTACCTCCCCATTTATATGTATGGAGTGAGTTTGCAAATGAAAAGAAACATTGTTTTCCCAACAAGCTAGTTGAAGGACGGCTTTCAAACACACTTATCTCTCAGAACTGAGCATGTGGAGAGACGTTCGTTCATCTAGCACAAATGGAACGGGTTGCAGGAGAAACTATTACTCTGGTTTCTCAGTCTGTTTCCTAGTGCCGGTTTGAAGTTCCTGCAGTTTTCACTGTTAAACCGACTTGGAGCTAGTACCTCCCCATATATATGTATGGATTGGAGTTGGAAAGTGAAAAGAAACTTTGTGTTCCCAACAAGCTAGGTGAAGGACGGCTTTCACACACACTTATCTCTCAGAACTGAGCATGTGGAGAGATGTTCGTTCATCTAGCACAAAGGGAACGGGTTGCAGGAGAAACTTCTACTCTGGTTTCTCAGTCTGTTTCCTAGTGCCTCTTTGATGTTCCTGCAGTTTTCACTGTAAAACCGAGTTGGAGCTAGTACCTCCACATATATATGTATGGAGGGGAGTTTGCAAATGAAAAGAAACTTTGTGTTCCCAACAAGCTAGTTGAAGGACGGCTTTCAAACACACTTATCTCTCAGAACTGAGCATGTGGAGAGACGTTCGTTCATCTAGCAGAAAGGGAACGGGTTGCAGGAGAAACTTTTACTCTGGTTTCTCAGTCTGTTTCCTAGTGCCGGTTTGAAGTTCCTGCAGTTTTCACTGTTAAACAGACTTGGAGCTAGTACCTCCCCATATATATGTATGGATTGGAGATTGATAGTGAAAAGAAACTTTGTGTTCCCAACAAGCTAGGTGAAGTACGGCTTTCACACACACTTATCTCTCAGAACTGAGCATGTGGAGAGACGTTCGTTCATCTAGCACAAAGGGAACGGGTTGCAGGAGAAACTTTTACTCTGGTTTCTCAGTCTGTTTCCTAGTGCCGGTTTGAAGTTCCTGCAGTTTTCACAGTAAAACCATGTTGGAGCTAGTACCTCCCCATATATATGTATGAAGTGGAGTTTGCAAGTGAAAAGAAACTTTGTGTTCCCAACAAGCTAGGTGGAGAACGGCTTTCACACACACTTATCTCTCAGAACTGAGCATGTGGAGAGACGTTCGTTCATCTAGCACAAAGGGAACGGGTTGCAAGAAAAACTTTTACTCTGGATTCTCAGTCTGTTTCCTAGTGCTGGTTTGATGTTCCTGCAATTTACACTGTAAAACCGAGTTGGAGATAGTACCTCCCCATATATATTTATGGAGTGGAGTTTGCAAGTGAAAAGAATCTTTGTGTTCCCAACAAGGTATGTGAAGGACGGCTTTCACACACACTTATCTCTCAGAACTGAGCATGTGGAGAAACGTTCGTTCATCTAGAACAAAGGGAAAAGGTTGCAGGTGAAACTTTTACTCTGGTTTCTCAGTCTGTTTCCTAGTGCCGGTTTGAAGTTCCTGCAATTTTCACTGTAAAACCGAGTTGGAGCTAGTAACTCCCCATATATATTTATGGAGTGGAGTTTGCAAGTGAAAAGAAACTTTGTGTTCCCAACAAGCTAGGTGAAGGACGGCTTTCACACACACTTATCTCTCAGAACTGAGCATGTGGAGAGACGTTCGTTCATCAAGCACAAAGGGAACGGTTTGCAGGAGAAACTTTTACTCAGGTTTCTCAGTCTGTTTCCTAGTGCCGGTTTGAAGTTCCTGCAGTTTTCACTGTAAAACCGAGTTGGAGCTAGTACCTCCCCATATATATGTATGGAGTGGAGTTTGCAAATGAAAAGAAACTTTGTGTTCCCAAAAAGCTAGGTGAAGGACGGCTTTCACACACACTTATCTCTCAGAACTGAGCATGTGGAGAGACGTTCGTTCATCTAGCACAAAGGGAACGGGTTGCAGGAGAAACTTTTACTCTGGTTTCTCAGTCTGTTTCCTATTTCCGGTTTGAAGTTCCTGCAGTTTTCACTGTAAAACCGAGTTGGAGCTAGTACCTCCCCATATATATGTATGGAGTGTAGTTTGCAAGTGAAAAGAAACTTTGTGTTCCCAACCAGCTAGGTGAAGGACGGCTTTCACACACACTTATCTCTCAGAACTGAGCATGTGGAGAGACGTTCGTTCATCTAGCACAAGGGGAACGTGTTGCAGGAGAAACTTTTACTCTGGTTTCTCAGTCTGTTTCCTAGTGCCAGTTTGAAGTTACTGCAGTTTTCACTGTAAAACCGACTTGGAGCTGGTACCTCCCCATATATATGTATGGAGTGGAGTTTGCAAGTGAAAATAAACTTTGTTTTCCCAACAAGCTAGTTGAAGGACCGCTTTCACACACACTTATCTCTCAGAACTGAGCATGTGGAGAGACGTTCGTTCATCTAGCACAAAGGGAACGGGTTGCACGAGAAACTTTTACTCTGGATTCTCAGTCTGTTTCCTAGTGTAGTTTGTAGTTCCTGCAGTTTTCACTGTAAAACAGAGTTGGAGCTAGTACCTCCCCATATATATGTATAGATTGGAGTTTGCAATTGAAAAGAATCTTTTTGTTCCCAACAAGCTAGGTGAAGGACGGCTTTCACACACACTTATCTCTCAGAACTGAGCATGTGGAGAGACGTTCGTTCATCTAGCACAAAGGGAACTGGTTGCAGGAAAAATTTTATTCTGGTTTCTCAGTCTGTTTCTTAGTGCCGGTTTGAAGTTCCTGCAGTTTTCACTGTAAAACGGATTTGGAGCTAGTACCTCCCCATATATATGTATGGAGTGGAGTTTGCAAATGAAAAGAAACTTTGTGTTCCCAACAAGCTAGTTGAAGGACGGCTTTCAAACACACTTATCTCTCAGAACTGAGCATGTGGAGAGACGTTCGTTCATCTAGCAGAAAGGGAACGGGTTGCAGGAGAAACTTTTACTCTGGTTTCTCAGTCTGTTTCCTAGTGCCGGTTTGAAGTTCCTGCAGTTTTCACTGTTAAACAGACTTGGAGCTAGTACCTCCCCATATATATGTATGGATTGGAGATTGATAGTGAAAAGAAACTTTGTGTTCCCAACAAGCTAGTTGAAGTACGGCTTTCACACACACTTATCTCTCAGAACTGAGCATGTGGAGAGACGTTCGTTCATCTAGCACAAAGGGAACGGGTTGCAGGAGAAACTTTTACTCTGGTTTCTCAGTCTGTTTCCTAGTGCCGTTTTGAAGTTCCTGCAGTTTTCACTGTAAAACCGACTTGGAGCTGGTACCTCCCCATATATATGTATGGAGTGGAGTTTGCAAGTGAAAATAAACTTTGTTTTCCCAACAAGCTAGTTGAAGGACCGCTTTCACACACACTTATCTCTCAGAACTGAGCATGTGGAGAGACGTTCGTTCATCTAGCACAAAGGGAACGGGTTGCAGGAGAAACTTTTACTCTGGATTCTCAGTCTGTTTCCTAGTGTAGTTTGTAGTTCCTGCAGTTTTCACTGTAAAACAGAGTTGGAGCTAGTACCTCCCCATATATATGTATAGATTGGAGTTTGCAATTGAAAAGAATCTTTTTGTTCCCAACAAGCTAGGTGAAGGACGGCTTTCACACACACTTATCTCTCAGAACTGAGCATGTGGAGAGACGTTCGTTCATCTAGCACAAAGGGAACTGGTTGCAGGAGAAATTTTATTCTGGTTTCTCAGTCTGTTTCTTAGTGCCGGTTTGAAGTTCCTGCAGTTTTCACTGTAAAACCGAGTTGGAGCTAGTACCTCCCCATATATATGTATGGAGTGGAGTTAGCAAGTGAAAAGAATCTTTGTGTTCCCAACAAGCTAGTTGAAGGACGGCTTTCACACACACTTAACACTCAGAACTGAGCATGTGGAGAGACGTTCGTTCATCTAGCACAAAGGGAACGGGTTGCAGGAGAAACTTCTACTCTGGTTTCTCAGTCTGTTTCCTAGTGCCTCTTTGATGTTCCTGCAGTTTTCACTGTAAAACCGAGTTGGAGCTAGTACCTCCCCATATATATGTATGGAGTGAGTTTGCAAATGAAAAGAAACATTGTTTTCCCAACAAGCTAGTTGAATGACGGCTTTCAAACACACTTATCTCTCAGAACTGAGCATGTGGAGAGACGTTCGTTCATCTAGCACAAATGGAACGGGTTGCAGGAGAAACTATTACTCTGGTTTCTCAGTCTGTTTCCTAGTGCCGGTTTGAAGTTCCTGCAGTTTTCACTGTTAAACCGACTTGGAGCTAGTACCTCCCCATATATATGTATGGATTGGAGTTGGAAAGTGAAAAGAAACTTTGTGTTCCCAACAAGCTAGGTGAAGGACGGCTTTCACACACACTTATCTCTCAGAACTGAGCATGTGGAGAGATGTTCGTTCATCTAGCACAAAGGGAACGGGTTGCAGGAGAAACTTCTACTCTGGTTTCTCAGTCTGTTTCCTAGTGCCTCTTTGATGTTCCTGCAGTTTTCACTGTAAAACCGAGTTGGAGCTAGTACCTCCACATATATATGTATGGAGTGGAGTTTGCAAATGAAAAGAAACTTTGTGTTCCCAACAAGCTAGTTGAAGGACGGCTTTCAAACACACTTATCTCTCAGAACTGAGCATGTGGAGAGACGTTCGTTCATCTAGCAGAAAGGGAACGGGTTGCAGGAGAAACTTTTACTCTGGTTTCTCAGTCTGTTTCCTAGTGCCGGTTTGAAGTTCCTGCAGTTTTCACTGTTAAACAGACTTGGAGCTAGTACCTCCCCATATATATGTATGGATTGGAGATTGATAGTGAAAAGAAACTTTGTGTTCCCAACAAGCTAGGTGAAGTACGGCTTTCACACACACTTATCTCTCAGAACTGAGCATGTGGAGAGACGTTCGTTCATCTAGCACAAAGGGAACGGTTTGCAGGAGAAACTTTTACTCTGGTTTCTCAGTCTGTTTCCTAGTGCCGTTTTGAAGTTCCTGCAGTTTGCACTGTAAACCCGAGTTGGAGAAAGTACCTCCCCATATATATGTATGGATTGGAGTTTGCAAGTGAAAAGAATCTTTGTGTTCCCAACAAGCTAGGTGAAGGACGGCTTTCACACACACTTATCTCTCAGAACTGAGCATGTGGAGAGACGTTCGTTCATCTAGCACAAAGGGAACGGGTTGCAGGAGAAACTTTTACTCTGGTTTCTCAGTCTGTTTCCTAGTGCCGGTTTGAAGTTCCTGTAGTTTTCACTGTAAAACCGTGTTGGAGCTAGTACCTCCCCATATATATGTATGGAGTGGAGTTTGCAAGTGAAAAGAATCTTTATGTTCCCAACAAGCTAGTTGGAGAACGGCTTTCACACACACTTATCTCTCAGAACTGAGCATGTGGAGAGACGTTCGTTCATCTAGCACAAAGGGAACGGATTGCAGGAGAAAATTTTACTCTGGTTTCTCAGTCTGTTTCCTAGTGCCTGATTGAAGTTCCTGCAGTTTGCAATGTAAAACCGTGTTGGAGCTAGTACCCCCCATATATATGTAAGGATTGTAGTTTCCAAGTGAAAAGAAACTTTGTGTTCCCAACAAGCTAGGTGAAGGAAGGCTTTCACACACACTTATCTCTCAGAAATGAGCATGGGGAGAGACTTTTATTCATCTAGCACAAAGGGAACGGGTTGCAGGAGAAACTTTTACTCTGGTTTCCCAGTCTGTTTCCTACTGCCGGTTTGAATTTCCTGCATTTTGCACTGTAAAACCGAGTTGGAGCTAGTACCCCCCATATATATGTATGGAGTGGAGTTAGCAAGTGAAAATAAACTTTGTTTTCCCAACAAGTTAGTTGAAGGACGACTTTCACACACACTTATCTCTCAGAACTGAGCATGTGGAGAGACGTTCGTTCATCTAGCACAAACGGAACGGGTTGCAGGAGAAACTTTTACTCTGGATTCTCAGTCTGTTTCCTAGTGTAGTTTGTAGTTCCTGCAGTTTTCACTGTAAAACAGAGTTGGAGCTAGTACCTCCCCATATATATGTATAGATTGGAGTTTGCAATTGAAAAGAATCTTTTTGTTCCCAACAAGCTAGGTGAAGGACGGCTTTCACACACACTTATCTCTCAGAACTGAGCATGTGGAGAGACGTTCGTTCATCTAGCACAAAGGGAACTGGTTGCAGGAGAAATTTTATTCTGGTTTCTCAGTCTGTTTCTTAGTGCCGGTTTGAAGTTCCTGCAGTTTTCACTGTAAAACCGAGTTGGAACTAGTACCTCCCCATATATATGTATGGAGTGGAGTTAGCAAGTGAAAAGAATCTTTGTGTTCCCAACAAGCTAGTTGAAGGGCGGCTTTCACACTCACTTAACACTCAGAACTGAGCATGTGTAGAGACGTTCGTTCATCTAGCACAAAGGGAACGGGTTGCAGGAGAAACTTCTACTCTGGTTTCTCAGTCTGTTTCCTAGTGCCTCTTTGATGTTCCTGCAGTTTTCACTGTAAAACCGAGTTGGAGCTAGTACCTCCCCATATATATGTATGGAGTGGAGTTTGCAAATCAAAAGAAACATTGTTTTCCCAACAAGCTAGTTGAAGGACGGCTTTCAAACACACTTATCTCTCAGAACTGAGCATGTGGAGAGACGTTCGTTCATCTAGCACAAATGGAACGGGTTGCAGGAGAAACTATTACTCTGGTTTCTCAGTCTGTTTCCTAGTGCCGGTTTGAAGTTCCTGCAGTTTTCACTGTAAAACCGACTTGTAGCTAGTACCTCCCCATATATATGTATGGATTGGAGTTTGAAAGTGAAAAGAAACTTTGTGTTCCCAACAAGCTAGGTGAAGGACGGCTTTCACACACACTTATCTCTCAGAACTGAGCATGTGGAGAGACGTTCGTTCATCTAGCACAAAGGGAACGGGTTGCAGGAGAAAGTTCTACTCTGGTTTCTCAGTCTGTTTCCTAGTGCCTCTTTGATGTTCCTGCAGTTTTCACTGTAAAACCGAGTTGGAGGTAGTACCTCCACATATATATATATGGAGTGGAATTTGCAAATGAAAAGAAAATTTGTGTTCCCAACAAGCTAGTTGAAGGACGGCTTTCAAACACACTTATCTCTCAGAACTGAGCATGTGGAGAGACGTTCGTTCATCTAGCAGAAAGAGAACGGGTTGCAGGAGAAACTTTTACTCTGGTTTCTCAGTCTGTTTCCTAGTGCCGGTTTGAAGTTCCTGCAGTTTTCACTGTTAAACAGACTTGGAGCTAGTACCTCCCCATATATATGTATGGATTGGAGATTGATAGTGAAAAGAAACTTTGTGTTCCCAACAAGCTAGGTGAAGGACGGCTTTCACACACACTTATCTCTCAGAACTGAGCATGTGGAGAGACGTTCGTTCATCTAGCACAAAGGGAACGGGTTGCAGGAGAAACTTTTACTCTGGTTTCTCAGTCTGTTTCCTAGTGCCGTTTTGAAGTTCCTGCAGTTTGCACTGTAAACCCGAGTAGGAGCAAGTACCTCCCCATATATATGTATGGATTGGAGTTTGCAAGTGAAAAGAATCTTTGTGTTCCCAACAAGCTAGGTGAAGGACGGCTTTCACACACACTTATCTCTCAGAACTGAGCATGTGGAGAGACGTTCGTTCATCTAGCACAAAGGGAACGGGTTGCAGGAGAAACTTTTACTCTGGTTTCTCAGTCTGTTTCCTAGTGCCGGTTTGAAGTTCCTGTAGTTTTCACTGTAAAACCGTGTTGGTGCTAGTACCACCCCATATATTTGTATGGAGTGGAGTTTGCAAGTGAAAAGAAACTTTGTGTTCCCAACAAGCTAGTTGGAGAACGGCTTTCACACACACTTATCTCTCAGAACTGAGCATGTTGAGAGACGTTCGTTCATCTAGCACAAAGGGAACGGGTTGCAGGAGAAACTTTTACTCTGGTTTCTCAGTCTGTTTCCTAGTACCGGTTGGAAGTTCCTACAGTTTTCACTGTAAAAACGACTTGGAGCTAGTACCTCCCCATATATATGTACGGAGTGAAGTTTGCAAGTGAAAAGACCCTTTGTGTTCCCAACAAGCTAGGTGAAGGACGGCTTTCACACACACTTATTTCTCAGAACTGAGCATGTGGAGAGACGTTCGTTCATCTAGCACAAATGGAATGGGTTGCAGGAGAAACTTTTACTCTGGTTTCTCAGTCTGTTTCCTAGTGCCGGTTTGAAGTTCCTGCAGTTTTCACTGTAAAACCGACTTGTAGCTAGTACCTCCCCTTATATATATATGGAGTGAAGTTTGCAAGTGAAAAGAAACTTTGTGTTCCCAACAAGCTAGGTGAAGGACGGCTTTCACACACACTTATCTCTCAGAAATGAGCATGTGGAGAGACGTTCGTTCATCTAGCACAAAGGGAACGGGTAGCAGGAGAAAATTTTACTCTGGTTTCTCAGTCTGTTTCCTAGTGCCGCTTTGAAGTTCCTGCAGTTTTCACTGTAAAACCGACTTGGAGCTAGTACACCCCATATATATGTATGGAGTGGAGTTTGCAAGTGAAAAGAAATTTTGTGTTCCCAACAAGCTAGGTGAAAGACGGCTTTCACACACACTTATCTCTCAGAACTGAGCATGTGGAGAGACGTTCGTTCATCTAGCAGAAAGTTAACGGGTTGCAGGAGAAACTTTTACTCTGGTTTCTCAGTCTGTTTCCTAGTGCCGGTTTGAAGTTCCTGCAGTTTTCACTGTTAAACAGACTTGGAGCTAGTACCTCCCCATATATATGTATGGATTGGAGATTGATAGTGAAAAGAAACTTTGTGTTCCCAACAAGCTAGGTGAGGTACGGCTTTCACACACACTTATCTCTCAGAACTGAGCATGTGGAGAGGCGTTCGTTCATCTAGCACAAAGGGAACGGGTTGCAGGAGAAACTTTTACTCTGGTTTCTCAGTCTGTTTCCTAGTGCCGGTTTGAAGTTCCTGCAGTTTTCACAGTAAAACCATGTTGGAGCTAGTACCTCCCCATATATATGTATGAAGTGGAGTTTGCAAGTGAAAAGAAACTTTGTGTTCCCAACAATCTAGGTGGAGAACGGCTTTCACACACACTTATCTCTCAGAACTGAGCATGTGGAGAGACGTTCGTTCATCTAGCACAAAGGGAACGGGTTGCAAGAAAAACTATTACTCTGGATTCTCAGTCTGTTTCCTAGTGCTGGTTTGATGTTCCTGCAGTTTACACTGTAAAACCGAGTTGGAGATAGTACCTCCCCATATATATTTATGGAGTGGAGTTTGCAAATGAAAAGAAACTTTGTGTTCCCAACAAGCTAGGTGAAGGACGGCTTTCACACACACTTATCTCTCAGAACTGAGCATGTGGAGAGACGTTCATTCATCTAGCACAAAGGGAACGTGTTGCAGGAGAAACTTTTACTCTGGTTTCTCAGTCTGTTTCCTAGTGCCGGTTTGAAGTTAATGCAGTTTTCACTGTAAAACGGAGTTGAAGCTAGTACCTCCCCATATAAATGTATTGAGTGGAGTTTGAAAGTGAAAAGAAACTTTGTGTTCCCAACAAGCTAGGTGAAGGACGGCTTTCACACACACTTATCCCTCATAACTGAGCATGTGGAGAGACGTTCGTTCATCTAGCACAAAGGGAACGGTTTGCAGGAGAAACTTTTACTCTGGTATCTCAGTCTGTTTCCTAGTCCCGTTTTGAAGTTCCTGCAGTTTTCACTGTAAAACCGAGTTGGAGCTAGTACCTCCCCATATATATGTATGGATTGGTGTTTGCAAGTGAAAAGAAACTTTGAGTTCCCTACAATCTAGGTGAAAGACTGCTTTCACACACACTTATCTCTCAGAACTGAGCATGTGGAGAGACGTTCGTTCATCTAGCTCAAAGGGAACGGGTTGCAGGAGAAACTTTTACTCTGGTTTCTCAGTCTGTTTCCTATTTCCGGTTTGAAGTTCCTGCAGTTTTCACTGTAAAACCGATTTGGAGCTAGTACCTCCCCATATATATGTATGGAGTGTAGTTTGCAAGTGAAAAGAAACTTTGTGTTCCCAACCAGCTAGGTGAAGGACGGCTTTCACACACACTTATCTCTCAGAACTGAGCATGTGGAGAGACGTTCGTTCATCTAGCACAAGGGGAACGTGTTGCAGGAGAAACTTTTACTCTGGTTTCTCAGTCTGTTTCCTAGTGCCAGTTTGAAGTTACTGCAGTTTTCACTGTAAAACAGACTTGGAGCTGGTACCTCCCCATATATATATATGGAGTGGAGTTTGCAAGTGAAAATAAACTTTGTTTTCCCAACAAGCTAGTTGAAGGACCGCTTTCACACACACTTATCTCTCAGAACTGAGCATGTGGAGAGACGTTCGTTCATCTAGCACAAAGGGAACGGGTTGCAGGAGAAACTTTTACTCTGGATTCTCAGTCTGTTTCCTAGTGTAGTTTGTAGTTCCTGCAGTTTTCACTGTAAAACAGAGTTGGAGCTAGTACCTCCCCATATATATGTATAGATTGGAGTTTGCAATTGAAAAGAATCTTTTTGTTCCCAACAAGCTAGGTGAAGGACGGCTTACACACACTTATCTCTCAGAACTGAGCATGTGGAGAGACGTTCGTTCATCTAGCACAAAGGGAACTGGTTGCAGGAGAAATTTTATTCTGGTTTCTCAGTCTGTTTCTTAGTGCCGGTTTGAAGTTCCTGCAGTTTTCACTGTAAAAACGACTTGGAGCTAGTACCTCCCCATATATATGTATGGAGTGGAGTTAGCAAGTGAAAAGAATCTTTGTGTTCCCAACAAGCTAGTTGAAGGACGGCTTTCACACACACTTAACACTCAGAACTGAGCATGTGGAGAGACGTTCGTTCATCTAGCACAAAGGGAACGGGTTGCAGGAGAAACTTCTACTCTGGTTTCTCAGTCTGTTTCCTAGTGCCTCTTTGATGTTCCTGCAGTTTTCACTGTAAAACCGAGTTGGAGCTAGTACCTCCCCATATATATGTATGGAGTGAGTTTGCAAATGAAAAGAAACATTGTTTTCCCAACAAGCTAGTTGAATGACGGCTTTCAAACACACTTATCTCTCAGAACTGAGCATGTGGAGAGACGTTCGTTCATCTAGCACAAATGGAACGGGTTGCAGGAGAAACTATTACTCTGGTTTCTCAGTCTGTTTCCTAGTGCCGGTTTGAAGTTCCTGCAGTTTTCACTGTTAAACCGACTTGGAGCTAGTACCTCCCCATATATATGTATGGATTGGAGTTGGAAAGTGAAAAGAAACTTTGTGTTCCCAACAAGCTAGGTGAAGGACGGCTTTCACACACACTTATCTCTCAGAACTGAGCATGTGGAGAGATGTTCGTTCATCTAGCACAAAGGGAACGGGTTGCAGGAGAAACTTCTACTCTGGTTTCTCAGTCTGTTTCCTAGTGCCTCTTTGATGTTCCTGCAGTTTTCACTGTAAAACCGAGTTGGAGCTAGTACCTCCACATATATATGTATGGAGTGGAGTTTGCAAATGAAAAGAAACTTTGTGTTCCCAACAAGCTAGTTGAAGGACGGCTTTCAAACACACTTATCTCTCAGAACTGAGCATGTGGAGAGACGTTTGTTCATCTAGCAGAAAGGGAACGGGTTGCAGGAGAAACTTTTACTCTGGTTTCTCAGTCTGTTTCCTAGTGCCGGTTTGAAGTTCCTGCAGTTTTCACTGTTAAACAGACTTGGAGCTAGTACCTCCCCATATATATGTATGGATTGGAGATTGATAGTGAAAAGAAACTTTGTGTTCCCAACAAGCTAGGTGAAGTACGGCTTTCACACACACTTATCTCTCAGAACTGAGCATGTGGAGAGACGTTCGTTCATCTAGCACAAAGGGAACGGTTTGCAGGAGAAACTTTTACTCTGGTTTCTCAGTCTGTTTCCTAGTGCCGTTTTGAAGTTCCTGCAGTTTGCACTGTAAACCCGAGTTGGAGCAAGTACCTCCCCATATATATGTATGGATTGGAGTTTGCAAGTGAAAAGAATCTTTGTGTTCCCAACAAGCTAGGTGAAGGACGGCTTTCACACACACTTATCTCTCAGAACTGAGCATGTGGAGAGACGTTCATTCATCTAGCACAAAGGGAACGTGTTGCAGGAGAAACTTTTACTCTGGTTTCTCAGTCTGTTTCCTAGTGCCGGTTTGAAGTTCCTGCAGTTTTCACTGTAAAACCGACTTGGAGCTAGTACCTCCCCTTATATATGTATGGAGTGAAGTTTGCAAGTGAAAAGAAACTTTGTGTTCCCAACAAGCTAGGTGAAAGCGGCTTTCACACACACTTATCTCTCAGAAATGAGCATGTGGAGAGACGTTCGTTCATCTAGCACAAAGGGAACGGGTTGCAGGATAAAATTTTACTCTGGTTTCTCAGTCTGTTTCCTAGTGCCGCTTTGAAGTTCCTGCAGTTTGCACTGTAAAACCGAGTTGGATCTAGTACCCTCCATATATATGTATGGACTGGAGTTTGAAAGTGAAAAGAAATTTTGTGTTCCCAACAAGCTAGCTGAAGGAAGGCTTTCACACACACTTATCTCTCAGAAATGAGCATGGGGAGAGACTTTTTTTCATCTAGCACAAAGGGAAAGGGTTGCAGGAGAAACTTTTACTCTGGTTTCCCAGTCTGTTTCTTAGTGCCGGTTTGAATTTCCTGCAGTTTGCACTGTAAAACCGAGTTGGAGCTAGTACCCCCCATATATATGTATGGAGTGAAGTTTGCAAGTGAAAAAAACTTTGTATTCCCAACATGCTAGGTGAAGGACGGCTTTCACACACCCTTATCTCTCAGAAATGAGCATGTGGAGAGACGTTCGTTCATCTAGCACAAAGGGATCGGGTTGCAGGAGAAACTTTTACTCTGGTTTCTCAGTCTATTTCCTAGTGCCGGTTTGAAGTTCCTGCAGTTTTCACTGTTAAACCGACTTGGAGCTAGTACTTCCCCATATATATGTATGGATTGCAGTTTGCAAGTGAAAAGAATCTTTGTGTTCCCAACAAGCTAAGTGAAGGACGGCTTTCACACAAACTTATCTCAGAACTGATCATGTGGAGAGACGTTCGTTCATCTAGCACAAAGGGAACGGTTTGCAGGAGAAACTTTTACTCTGGTTTCTCAGTCTGTTTCCTAGTGCCAGTTTGAAGTTACTGCAGTTTTCACTGTAAAACCGTCTTGGAGCTGGTACCTCCCCATATATATGTATGGAGTGGAGTTAGCAAGTGAAAATAAACTTTGTTTTCCCAACAAGCTAGTTGAAGGACGGCTTTCACACACACTTATCTCTCAGAACTGAGCATGTGGAGAGACGTTCGTTCATCTAGCACAAGGGGAACGTGTTGCAGGAGAAACTTTTACTCTGGTTTCTCAGTCTGTTTCCTAGTGCCAGTTTGAAGTTACTGCAGTTTTCACTGTAAAACCGACTTGGAGCTGCTACCTCCCCATATATATATATGGAGTGGAGTTTGCAAGTGAAAATAAACTTTGTTTTCCCAACAAGCTAGTTGAAGGACCGCTTTCACACACACTTATCTCTCAGAACTGAGCATGTGGAGAGACGTTCGTTCATCTAGCACAAAGGGAACGGGTTGCAGGAGAAACTTTTACTCTGGATTCTCAGTCTGTTTCCTAGTGTAGTTTGTAGTTCCTGCAGTTTTCACTGTAAAACAGAGTTGGAGCTAGTACCTCCCCATATATATGTATAGATTGGAGTTTGCAATTGAAAAGAATCTTTTTGTTCCCAACAAGCTAGGTGAAGGACGGCTTTCACACACACTTATCTCTCAGAACTGAGCATGTGGAGAGACGTTCGTTCATCTAGCACAAAGGGAACTGGTTGCAGGAGAAATTTTATTCTGGTTTCTCAGTCTGTTTCTTAGTGCCGGTTTGAAGTTCCTGCAGTTATCACTGTAAAACCGAGTTGGAGCTAGTACCTCCCCATATATATGTATGGAGTGGAGTTAGCAAGTGAAAAGAATCTTTGTGTTCCCAACAAGCTAGTTGAAGGACGGCTTTCACACACACATAACACTCAGAACTGAGCATGTGGAGAGACGTTCGTTCATCTAGCACAAAGGGAACGGGTTGCAGGAGAAACTTCTACTCTGGTATCTCAGTCTGTTTCCTAGTTCCTCTTTGATGTTCCTGCAGTTTTCACTGTAAAACCGAGTTGGAGCTAGTTCCTCCCCATATATATGTATGGAGTGGGTTTGCAAATGAAAAGAAACATTGTTTTCCCAACAAGCTAGTTGAATGACGGCTTTCAAACACACTTATCTCTCAGAACTGAGCATGTGGAGAGACGTTCGTTCATCTAGCACAAATGGAACGGGTTGCAGGAGAAACTATTACTCTGGTTTCTCAGTCTGTTTCCTAGTGCCGGTTTGAAGTTCCTGCAGTTTTCACTGTTAAACCGACTTGGAGCTAGTACCTCCCCATATATATGTATGGATTGGAGTTGGAAAGTGAAAAGAAACTTTGTGTTCCCAACAAGCTAGGTGAAGGACGGCTTTCACACACACTTATCTCTCAGAACTGAGCATGTGGAGAGATGTTCGTTCATCTAGCACAAAGGGAACGGGTTGCAGGAGAAACTTCTACTCTGGTTTCTCAGTCTGTTTCCTAGTGCCTCTTTGATGTTCCTGCAGTTTTCACTGTAAAACCGAGTTGGAGCTAGTACCTCCACATATATATGTATGGAGTGGAGTTTGCAAATGAAAAGAAACTTTGTGTTCCCAACAAGCTAGTTGAAGGACGGCTTTCAAACACACTTATCTCTCAGAACTGAGCATGTGGAGAGACGTTCGTTCATCTAGCAGAAATGGAACGGGTTGCAGGAGAAACTTTTACTCTGGTTTCTCAGTCTGTTTCCTAGTGCCGGTTTGAAGTTCCTGCAGTTTTCACTGTTAAACAGACTTGGAGCTAGTACCTCCCCATATATATGTATGGATTGGAGATTGATAGTGAAAAGTAACTTTGTGTTCCCAACAAGCTAGGTGAAGTACGGCTTTCACACACACTTATCTCTCAGAACTGAGCATGTGGAGAGACGTTCGTTCATCTAGCACAAAGGGAACGGGTTGCAGGTGAAACTTTTACTCTGGTTTCTCAGTCTGTTTCCTAGTGCCGGTTTGAAGTTCCTGCAGTTTGCACTGTAAACCCGAGTTGGAGCAAGTACCTCCCCATATATATGTATGGATTGGAGTTTGCAAGTGAAAAGAATCTTTGTGTTCCCAACAAGCTAGGTGAAGGACGGCTTTCACACACACTTATCTCTCAGAACTGAGCATGTGGAGAGACGTTCATTCATCTAGCACAAAGGGAACGTGTTGCAGGAGAAACTTTTACTCTGGTTTCTCAGTCTGTTTCCTAGTGCCGGTTTGAAGTTCCTGCAGTTTTCACTGTAAAACCGACTTGGAGCTAGTACCTCCCCTTATATATGTATGGAGTGAAGTTTGCAAGTGAAAAGAAACTTTGTGTTCCCAACAAGCTAGGTGAAGGCGGCTTTCACACACACTTATCTCTCAGAAATGAGCATGTGGAGAGACGTTCGTTCATCTAGCACAAAGGGAACGGGTTGCAGGATAAAATTTTACTCTGGTTTCTCAGTCTGTTTCCTAGTGCCGCTTTGAAGTTCCTGCAGTTTGCACTGTAAAACCGAGTTGGAGCTAGTACCCTCCATATATATGTATGGAGTGGAGTTTGCAAGTGAAAAGAAATTTTGTGTTCCCAACAAGCTAGGTGAAGGACCGCTTTCACACACACATATCTCTCAGAACTGAGCATGAGGAGAGACGTTCGTTCATCTAGCACAAAGGGAACGGATTGCAGGAGAAACTTTTACTCCGGTTTCTCAGTCTGTTTCCTAGTGCCTGATTGAAGTTCCTGCAGTTTGCAATGTAAAACCGTGTTGGAGCTAGTTCCCCCCATATATATGTAAGGATTGTAGTTTGCAAGTGAAAAGAAACTTTGTGTTCCCAACAAGCTAGGTGAAGGAAGGCTTTCACACACACTTATCTCTCAGAAATGAGCATGGGGAGAGACTTTTATTCATCTAGCACAAAGGGAACGGGTTGCAGGAGAAACTTTTACTCTGGTTTCCCAGTCTGTTTCCTAGTGCCGGTTTGAATTTCCTGCAGTTTGCACTGTAAAACCGAGTTGGAGCTAGTACCCCCCATATATATGTATGGAGTGAAGTTTGCAAGTGAAAAAAACTTTGTATTCCCAACAAGCTAGGTGAAGGACGGCTTTCACACACCATTATCTCTCAGAACTGAGCATGTGGAGAGACGTTCGTTCATCTAGCACAAAGGGATCGGGTTGCAGGAGAAACTTTTACTCTGGTTTCTCAGTCTATTTCCTAGTGCCGGTTTGAAGTTCCTGCAGTTTTCACTGTTAAACCGACTTGGAGCTAGTACTTCCCCATATATATGTATGGATTGCAGTTTGCAAGTGAAAAGAATCTTTGTGTTCCCAACAAGCTAAGTGAAGGACGGCTTTCACACAAACTTATCTCAGAACTGATCATGTGGAGAGACGTTCGTTCATCTAGCACAAAGGGAACGGTTTGCAGGAGAAACTTTTACTCTGGTTTCTCAGTCTGTTTCCTAGTGCCAGTTTGAAGTTACTGCAGTTTTCACTGTAAAACCGTCTTGGAGCTGGTACCTCCCCATATATATGTATGGAGTGGAGTTAGCAAGTGAAAATAAACTTTGTTTTCCCAACAAGCTAGTTGAAGGACGGCTTTCACACACACTTATCTCTCAGAACTGAGCATGTGGAGAGACGTTCGTTCATCTAGCACAAGGGGAACGTGTTGCAGGAGAAACTTTTACTCTGGTTTCTCAGTCTGTTTCCTAGTGCCAGTTTGAAGTTACTGCAGTTTTCACTGTAAAACCGACTTGGAGCTGGTACCTCCCCATATATATATATGGAGTGGAGTTTGCAAGTGAAAATAAACTTTGTTTTCCCAACAAGCTAGTTGAAGGACCGCTTTCACACACACTTATCTCTCAGAACTGAGCATGTGGAGAGACGTTCGTTCATCTAGCACAAAGGGAACGGGTTGCAGGAGAAACTTTTACTCTGGATTCTCAGTCTGTTTCCTAGTGTAGTTTGTAGTTCCTGCAGTTTTCACTGTAAAACAGAGTTGGAGCTAGTACCTCCCCATATATATGTATAGATTGGAGTTTGCAATTGAAAAGAATCTTTTTGTTCCCAACAAGCTAGGTGAAGGACGGCTTTCACACACACTTATCTCTCAGAACTGAGCATGTGGAGAGACGTTCGTTCATCTAGCACAAAGGGAACTGGTTGCAGGAGAAATTTTATTCTGGTTTCTCAGTCTGTTTCTTAGTGCCGGGTTGAAGTTCCTGCAGTTATCACTGTAAAACCGAGTTGGAGCTAGTACCTCCCCATATATATGTATGGAGTGGAGTTAGCAAGTGAAAAGAATCTTTGTGTTCCCAACAAGCTAGTTGAAGGACGGCTTTCACACACACATAACACTCAGAACTGAGCATGTGGAGAGACGTTCGTTCATCTAGCACAAAGGGAACGGGTTGCAGGAGAAACTTCTACTCTGGTTTCTCAGTCTGTTTCCTAGTGCCTCTTTGATGTTCCTGCAGTTTTCACTGTAAAACCGAGTTGGAGCTAGTACATCCCCATATATATGTATGGAGTGAGTTTGCAAATGAAAAGAAACATTGTTTTCCCAACAAGCTAGTTGAATGACGGCTTTCAAACACACTTATCTCTCAGAACTGAGCATGTGGAGAGACGTTCGTTCATCTAGCACAAATGGAACGGGTTGCAGGAGAAACTATTACTCTGGTTTCTCAGTCTGTTTCCTAGTGCCGGTTTGAAGTTCCTGCAGTTTTCACTGTTAAACCGACTTGGAGCTAGTACCTCCCCATATATATGTATGGATTGGAGTTGGAAAGTGAAAAGAAACTTTGTGTTCCCAACAAGCTAGGTGAAGGACGGCTTTCACACACACTTATCTCTCAGAACTGAGCATGTGGAGAGATGTTCGTTCATCTAGCACAAAGGGAACGGGTTGCAGGAGAAACTTCTACTCTGGTTTCTCAGTCTGTTTCCTAGTGCCTCTTTGATGTTCCTGCAGTTTTCACTGTAAAACCGAGTTGGAGCTAGTACCTCCACATATATATGTATGGAGTGGAGTTTGCAAATGAAAAGAAACTTTGTGTTCCCAACAAGCTAGTTGAAGGACGGCTTTCAAACACACTTATCTCTCAGAACTGAGCATGTGGAGAGACGTTCGTTCATCTAGCAGAAAGGGAACGGGTTGCAGGAGAAACTTTTACTCTGGTTTCTCAGTCTGTTTCCTAGTGCCGGTTTGAAGTTCCTGCAGTTTTCACTGTTAAACAGACTTGGAGCTAGTACCTCCCCATATATATGTATGGATTGGAGATTGATAGTGAAAAGAAACTTTGTGTTCCCAACAAGCTAGGTGAAGTACGGCTTTCACACACACTTATCTCTCAGAACTGAGCATGTGGAGAGACGTTCGTTCATCTAGCACAAAGGGAACGGGTTGCAGGAGAAACTTTTACTCTGGTTTCTCAGTCTGTTTCCTAGTGCCGTTTTGAAGTTCCTGCAGTTTGCACTGTAAACCCGAGTTGGAGCAAGTACCTCCCCATATATATGTATGGATTGGAGTTTGCAAGTGAAAAGAATCTTTGTGTTCCCAACAAGCTAGGTGAAGGACGGCTTTCACACACACTTATCTCTCAGAATGAGCATGTGGAGAGACGTTCATTCATCTAGCACAAAGGGAACGTGTTGCAGGAGAAACTTTTACTCTGGTTTCTCAGTCTGTTTCCTAGTGCCGGTTTGAAGTTCCTGCAGTTTTCACTGTAAAACCGACTTGGAGCTAGTACCTCCCCTTATATATGTATGGAGTGAAGTTTGCAAGTGAAAAGAAACTTTGTGTTCCCAACAAGCTAGGTGAAGGACGGCTTTCACACACACTTATCTCTCAGAAATGAGCATGTGGAGAGACGTTCGTTCATCTAGCACAAAGGGAACGGGTTGCAGGATAAAATTTTACTCTGGTTTCTCAGTCTGTTTCCTAGTGCCGCTTTGAAGTTCCTGCAGTTTGCACTGTAAAACCGAGTTGGAGCTAGTACCCTCCATATATATGTATGGAGTGGAGTTTGCAAGTGAAAAGAAACTTTGTGTTCCCAACAAGCTAGGTGAAGGAAGGCTTTCACACACACTTATCTCTCAGAAATGAGCATGGGGAGAGACTTTTATTCATCTAGCACAAAGGGAACGGGATGCAGGAGAAACTTTTACTCTGGTTTCCCAGTCTGTTTCCTAGTGCCGGTTTGAATTTCCTGCAGTTTGCACTGTAAAACCGAGTTGGAGCTAGTACCCCCCATATATATGTATGGAGTGAAGTTTGCAAGTGAAAAAGACTTTGTATTCCCAACAAGCTAGGTGAAGGACGGCTTTCACACACACTTATCTCTCAGAACTGAGCATGTGGAGAGACGTTCGTTCATCTAGCACAAAGGGATCGGGTTGCAGGAGAAACTTTTACTCTGGTTTCTCAGTCTATTTCCTAGTGCCGGTTTGAAGTTCCTGCAGTTTTCACTGTTAAACCGACTTGGAGCTAGTACTTCCCCATATATATGTATGGATTGCAGTTTGCAAGTGAAAAGAATCTTTGTGTTCCCAACAAGCTAAGTGAAGGACGGCTTTCACACAAACTTATCTCAGAACTGATCATGTGGAGAGACGTTCGTTCATCTAGCACAAAGGGAACGGTTTGCAGGAGAAACTTTTACTCTGGTTTCTCAGTCTGTTTCCTAGTGCCAGTTTGAAGTTACTGCAGTTTTCACTGTAAAACCGACTTGGAGCTGGTACCTCCCCATATATATGTATGGAGTGGAGTTAGCAAGTGAAAATAAACTTTGTTTTCCCAACAAGCTAGTTGAAGGACGGCTTTCACACACACTTATCTCTCAGAACTGAGCATGTGGAAAGACGTTCGTTCATCTAGCACAAACGGAACGGGTTGCAGGAGAAACTTTTACTCTGGATTCTCAGTCTGTTTCCTAGTGTAGTTTGTAGTTCCTGCAGTTTTCACTGTAAAACAGAGTTGGAGCTAGTACCTCCCCATATATATGTATAGATTGGAGTTTGCAATTGAAAAGAATCTTTTTGTTCCCAACAAGCTAGGTGAAGGACGGCTTTCACACACACTTATCTCTCAGAACTGAGCATGTGGAGAGACGTTCGTTCATCTAGCACAAAGGGAACTGGTTGCAGGAGAAATTTTATTCTGGTTTCTCAGTCTGTTTCTTAGTGCCGGTTTGAAGTTCCTGCAGTTTTCACTGTAAAACCGAGTTGGAACTTGTACCTCCCCATATATATGTATGGAGTGGAGTTAGCAAGTGAAAAGAATCTTTGTGTTCCCAACAAGCTAGTTGAAGGACGGCTTTCACACACACTTAACACTCAGAACTGAGCATGTGTAGAGACGTTCGTTCATCTAGCACAAAGGGAACGGGTTGCTGGAGAAACTTCTACTCTGGTTTCTCAGTCTGTTTCCTAGTGCCTCTTTGATGTTCCTGCAGTTTTCACTGTAAAACCGAGTTGGAGCTAGTACCTCCCCATATATATGTATGGAGTGGAGTTTGCAAATCAAAAGAAACATTGTTTTCCCAACAAGATAGTTGAAGGACGGCTTTCAAACACACTTATCTCTCAGAACTGAGCATGTGGAGAGACGTTCGTTCATCTAGCACAAATGGAACGGGTTGCAGGAGAAACTATTACTCTGGTTTCTCAGTCTGTTTCCTAGTGCCGGTTTGAAGTTCCTGCAGTTTTCACTCTTAAACCGACTTGGAGCTAGTACCTCCCCATATATATGTATGGATTGGAGTTTGAAAGTGAAAAGAAACTTTGTGTTCCCAACAAGCTAGGTGAAGGACGGCTTTCACACACACTTATCTCTCAGAACTGAGCATGTGGAGAGACGTTCGTTCATCTAGCACAAGGGGAACGGGTTGCAGGAGAAACTTTTACTCTGGATTCTCAGTCTGTTTCCTAGTGTAGTTTGTAGTTCCTGCAGTTTTCACTGTAAAACAGAGTTGGAGCTAGTACCTCCCCATATATATGTATAGATTGGAGTTTGCAATTGAAAAGAATCTTTTTGTTCCCAACAAGCTAGGTGAAGGACGGCTTTCACACACACTTATCTCTCAGAACTGAGCATGTGGAGAGACGTTCGTTCATCTAGCACAAAGGGAACTGGTTGCAGGAGAAATTTTATTCTGGTTTCTCAGTCTGTTTCTTAGTGCCGGTTTGAAGTTCCTGCAGTTTTCACTGTAAAACCGAGTTGGAACTAGTACCTCCCCATATATATGTATGGAGTGGAGTTATCAAGTGAAAAGAATCTTTGTGTTCCCAACAAGCTAGTTGAAGGACGGCTTTCACACACACTTAACACTCAGAACTGAGCATGTGTAGAGACGTTCGTTCATCTAGCACAAAGGGAACGGGTTGCAGGAGAAACTTCTACTCTGGTTTCTCAGTCTGTTTCCTAGTGCCTCTTTGATGTTCCTGCAGTTTTCACTGTAAAACCGAGTTGGAGCTAGTACCTCCCCATATATATATATGGAGTGGAGTTTGCAAATCAAGAGAAACATTGTTTTCCCAACAAGCTAGTTGAAGGACGGCTTTCAAACACACTTATCTCTCAGAACTGAGCATGTGGAGAGACGTTCGTTCATCTAGCACAAATGGAACGGGTTGCAGGAGAAACTATTACTCTGGTTTCTCAGTCTGTTTCCTAGTGCCGGTTTGAAGTTCCTGCAGTTTTCACTGTAAAACCGACTTGTAGCTAGTACCTCCCCATATATATGTATGGATTGGAGTTTGAAAGTGAAAAGAAACTATGTGTTCCCAACAAGCTAGGTGAAGGACGGCTTTCACACACACTTATCTCTCAGAACTGAGCATGTGGAGAGACGTTCGTTCATCTAGCACAAAGGGAACGGGTTGCAGGAGAAAGTTCTACTCTGGTTTCTCAGTCTGTTTCCTAGTGCCTCTTTGATGTTCCTGCAGTTTTCACTGTAAAACCGAGTTGGAGCTAGTACCTCCACATATATATGTATGGAGTGGAGTTTGCAAATGAAAAGAAACTTTGTGTTCCCAACAAGCTAGTTGAAGGACGGCTTTCAAACACACTTATCTCTCAGAACTGAGCATGTGGAGAGACGTTCGTTCATCTAGCAGAAAGGGAACGGGTTGCAGGAGAAACTTTTACTCTGGTTTCTCAGTCTGTTTCCTAGTGCCGGTTTGAAGTTCCTGCAGTTTTCACTGTTAAACAGACTTGGAGCTAGTACCTCCCCATATATATGTATGGATTGGAGATTGATAGTGAAAAGAAACTTTGTGTTCCCAACAAGCTAGGTGAAGGACGGCTTTCAAACACACTTATCTCTCAGAACTGAGCATGTGGAGAGACGTTCGTTCATCTAGTACAAAGGAAACGGGTTGCAGGAGAAACTTTTTCTCTGGTTTCTCAGTCTGTTTCCTAGTGCCGTTTTGAAGTTCCTGCAGTTTGCACTGTAAACCCGAGTAGGAGCAAGTACCTCCCCATATATATGTATGGATTGGAGTTTGCAAGTGAAAAGAATCTTTGTGTTCCCAACAAGCTAGGTGAAGGACAGCTTTCACACACACTTATCTCTCAGAACTGAGCATGTGGAGAGACGTTCGTTCATCTAGCACAAAGGGAACGGGTTGCAGGAGAAACTTTTACTCTGGTTTCTCAGTCTGTTTCCTAGTGCCGGTTTGAAGTTCCTGTAGTTTTCACTGTAAAACCGTGTTGGTGCTAGTACCTCCCCATATATATGTATGGAGTGGAGTTTGCAAGTGAAAAGAAACTTTGTGTTCCCAACAAGCTAGTTGGAGAACGGCTTTCACACACACTTATCTCTCAGAACTGAGCATGTTGAGAGACGTTCGTTCATCTAGCACAAAGGGAACGGGTTGCAGGAGAAACTTTTACTCTGGTTTCTCAGTCTGTTTCCTAGTACCGGTTGGAAGTTCCTGCAGTTTTCACTGTAAAAACGACTTGGAGCTAGTACCTCCCCATATATATGTATGGAGTGAAGTTTGCAAGTGAAAAGACCCTTTGTGTTCCCAACAAGCTAGGTGAAGGACGGCTTTCACACACACTTATTTCTCAGAACTGAGCATGTGGAGAGACGTTCGTTCATCTAGCACAAATGGAATGGGTTGCAGGAGAAACTTTTACTCTGGTTTCTCAGTCTGTTTCCTAGTGCCGGTTTGAAGTTCCTGCAGTTTTCACTGTAAAACCGACTTGTAGCTAGTACCTCCCCTTATATATGTATGGAGTGAAGTTTGCAAGTGAAAAGAAACTTTGTGTTCCCAACAAGCTAGGTGAAGGATGGCTTTCACACACACTTATCTCTCAGAAATGAGCATGTGGAGAGACGTTCGTTCATCTAGCACAAAGGGAACGGGTTGCAGGAGAAAATTTTACTCTGGTTTCTCTGTCTGTTTCCTAGTGCCGCTTTGAAGTTCCTGCAGTTTTCACTGTAAAACCTACTTGGAGCTAGTACCCCCCATATATATGTATGGAGTGGAGTTTGCAAGTGAAAAGAAATTTTGTGTTCCCAACAAGCTAGGTGAAGGACGGCTTTCACACACACATATCTCTCAGAACTGAGCATGAGGAGAGACGTTTGTTCATCTACCACAAAGGGAACGGGTTGCAGGAGAAACTTTTTATCTGGTTTCTCAGACTGTTTCCTAGTGCCGGTTTGAAGTTCCTGCAGTTTTCACTGTAAAACCGTGTTGGAGCTAGTACCTCCCCGTATATATGTATGGATTGGAGTTAGTAAGTGAAAAGAAACTTTGTGTTCCCAACAAGCTATGTGAAAGACGGCTTTCACACACAATTATCTCTCAGAAATTATCATGTGGAGAGACGTTCGTTCATCTAGCACAAAGGGAACGGGTTGCAGGAGAAACTTTTACTCTAGTTTCTCAGTCTGTTTCCTAATGTCGTTATGAAGTTCCTGATGTTTTCACTGTAAAACCGAGTTGGAGCTAGTACCCCCCATATATATGTATGGAGTGGAGATTGCAAATGAAAAGAAACTTTGTGTTCCCAACAAGCTAGGTGAAGGACGGCTTTCACACACAATTATCTCTCAAAACTGAGCATGTGGAGAGACGTTCGTTCATCTAGCACAAATGAAACGGGTTGCAGGAGAAACTTTTACTCTGGTTTCTCAGTCTGTTTCCTAGTGCCGGTTTGAAGTTCCTGCACTTTGCTGTGTAAAACAGAGTTGGAGCTAGTACCTCCCCATATATATGTATGGAGTGGAGTTTGCAAATGAAAAGAAACTTTGTGTTCCCAACCAGCTAGGTGAAGGACGGCTTTCCCACACACTTATCTCTCAGAACTGAGCATGTGGAGAGACGTTCGTTCATCTAGCACAAAGGGAACGGGTTGCAGGAGAAATTTTACTCTGGTTTCTCAGTCTGTTTCCTAGTGCCGGTTTGAAGTTCCTGCAGTTTTCACTGTAAAACCGAGTTGGAGCTAGTACCTCCCCATATATATGTATGGAGTGGAGTTTGCAATTGAAAAGAAACTTTGTGTTCCCAACAAGCTAGGTGAAGGACGGCTTTCACACACACTTATCTCTCAGAACTTAGCATGTGGAGAGACGTTCGTTCATCTAGCACAAAGGGAATGGGTTGCAGGGAAACTTTTACTCTGGTTTCCAAGTCTGTTTCCTAGTGCCGGTTTGAAGTTCCTGCAGTTTTCACTGTAAAACCGACTTGGAGCTAGTACCTCCCCATATATATGTATGGAGTGAAGTTTGCAAGTGAAAAGAAACTTTGTGTTCCCAACAAGCTAGTTGAAGGACGGCTTTCACACACACATATCTCTCAGAACTGAGCATGTGGAGAGACGTTCGTTCATCTAGCTCAAAAGAACGGATTGCAGGAGAAACTTTTCTCTGGTTTCTCAGTCTGTTTCCTAGTGCCTGATTGAAGTTCCTGCAGTTTGCACTGTAAAACCGAGTTGGAACTAGTACCCCCCATATATATGTAAGGAGTGTAGTTTGCAAGTGAAAAGAAACTTTGTGTTCCCAACAAGCTAGGTGAAGGACGGCTTTCACACACACTTATCTCTCAGAAATGAGCATGGGGAGAGACTTTTATTCATCTAGCACAAAGGGAACGGGTTGCTGGAGAAACTTTTACTCTGGTTTCCCAGTCTGTTTCCTAGTGCCGGTTTGAAGTTCCTTCAGTTTGCACTGTAAAACCGAGTTGGAGCTAGTACACCCCAAATATATGTATGGAGTGAAGTTTGCAAGTGAAAAAAACTTTGTGTTCCCAACAAGCTAGGTGAAGGACGGCTTTCACACACACTTATCTCTCAGAACTTAGCATGTGGAGAGACGTTCGTTCATCTAGCACAAAGGGATCGAGTTGCAGAAGCAACTTTTACTCTGGTTTCTCAGTCTATTTCCTAGTGCCGGTTTGAAGTTCCTGCAGTTTTCACTGTTAAACCGACTTGGAGCCTGTACTTCCCCATATATTTGTATGGATTGGAGTTTGCAAGTGAAAAGAAACTTTGTGTTCCCAACAAGCTACGTGAAGGACGGCTTTCACACAAACTTATCTCAGAACTGAGCATGTGGAGAGACGTTCGTTCATCTAGCACAAAGGGAACGGTTTGCAGGAGAAACTTTTACTCTGGTTTCTCAGTCTGTTTCCTAGTGCCGGTTTGAAGTTCCTGCAGTTTTCACTGTAAAACCGACTTGGAGCTAGTACCTACCCATATATATGTATGGAGTAGAGTTTGCAAGTGAAAAGAAAATTTGTGTTCCCAACAAGATAGGTGAAGGACGGCTTTCACACACACATATCTCTCAGAAATTAGCATGTGGAGAGACGTTCGTTCATCTAGCACAAAGGGAACGGGTTGTGTGAGAAACTTTTACTCTGGTTTCTCAGTCTGTTTCCTAGTGCCGGTTCGAAGTTCCTGCAGTTTTCACTGTAAAACCGAGTTGGAGCTAGTACCTCCCCATATATATGTATGGAGTGGAGTTAGTAAGTGAAAAGAAACTTTGTGTTCCCAACAAGCTATGTGAAAGACGGCTTTCACACACACTTATCTCTCAGAAATTATCATGTGGAGAGACTTTCGTTCAACTAGCACAAAGGGAACGGGTTGCAGGAGAAACTTTTACTCTGGTTTCTCAGTCTGTTTCCTAGTGCCGGTTGGAAGTTCCTGCAGTTTTCACTGTAAAACCGACTTGGAGCTAGTACCTCCCCATATATATGTATGGAGTGATGTTGGCAAGTGAAAAGAAACTTTGTGTTCCCAACAAGCTAGGTGAAGGACGGCTTTCACACACACTTACCTCTCAGAACTGAGCATGTGGAGAGACGTTCGTTCATCTAGCACAAAGGGAACGGGTGGCAGGAGAAACTTTTACTCTGGTTTCTCAGTCTGATTCCTAGTGCCGGTTTGAAGTTCCTGCAGTTTGCTCTGTAAAACCGAGTTGGAGCTAGTACCTCCCCATATAAATATATGGAGTGGATTTTGCAAGTGAAAAGAAACTTTGTGTTCCCAACAAGCTAGGTGAAGGACGGCTTTCACACACACTTATCTCTCAGAACTGAGCATGTGGAGAGACGTTCGTTCATCTAGCACAAATGGAACGGGTTGCAGGAGAAACATTTACTCTGGTTTCTCAGTCTGTTTCCTAGTGCCGGTTTGAAGTCCCTGCAGTTTGCTCTGTAAAACAGAGTTGGAGCTAGTACCTCCCCATATATATGTATGGAGTGGGGTTTGCAAGTGAAAAGAATCTTTGTGTTCCAAACAAGCTGTTGAAGGACTGCATCACACACACTCATCTCTCAGAAACGAGCATGTGGAGAGACTTTCGTTCATCTACCCCAAAGGTAACGGGTTGCAGGGAAACTTTTACTCTGGTTTCTCAGTCTGTTTCCTAGTGCCGGTTTGAAGTTCCTGCAGTTTTCACTGTAAAATCGAGTTGGAGCTAGTACCTCCCCTTATATATGTATGGAGTGGAGTTTCAAGTGAAAAGAAACTTTGTGTTCCCAACAAGCTAGGTTAAGGACCGCTTTCACACACACTTATCTCTCAGAAATGAGCATGTGGAGAGACGTTCGTTCATCTAGCACAAAGGGAACGGGTTGCAGGAGAAACTTTTACTCGGGTTTCCCAGTCTGTTTCCTAGTGCCGGTTTGAAGTTCCTGCAGTTTTCACTGTAAATCCGACTTGGAGCTCGTACCTCCCCATATATATGTATGGAGTGAAGTTTGCAAGTGAAAAGAAACTTTGTGTTCCCAACAAGCTAGGTGAAGGACGACTTTCACACACACTTATCTCTCAGAACTGAGCATGTGGAGAGACGTTCGTTCATCTAGCACAAATGGAACGTGTTGCAGGAGAAACTTTTACCCTGGTTTCTCAGTCTGTCCTAGTGCCGTTTTGATGTTCCTGCAGTTTTCACTGTAAAACCGAGTTGGAGCTAGTACCTCCCCATATAATTGTATGGAGAGGAGTTTGCAAGTGTAAAGAATCATTGTGTTCCCAACCAGCTTGGTGAAGGACGGCTTTCCCACACACTTATCTCTCAGAACTGAGCATGTGGAGAGACGTTCGTTCATCTAGCACAAATGGAACGGGTTGCAGGAGAAACATTTACTCTGGTTTCTCATTCTGTTTCCTAGTGCCGGTTTGAAGTTCCTGCAGTTTGCTCTGTAAAACAGAATTGGAGCTAGTACCTCCCCATATATATGTATGGAGTGGAGTTTGCAAGTGAAAAGAATCTTTGTGTTCCCAACAAGCTGTTGAAGGACGGCTTCACACACACTTAACTCTCAGAACTGAGCATGTGGAAAGACGTTCGTTCATTTAGCACAAAGGGAACGGGTTGCAGGAGAAACTATTACTCTGGTTTCTCAGTCTGTTTCCTAGTGCCGGTTTGAAGTTCCTGCAGTTTTCACAGTAAAACCGAGTTGGAGCTAGTACCCCCCATATATATGTATGGAGTGGAGTTTGCAAGTGAAAAGAAACTTTGTGTTCCCAACAAGATAGGTGAAGGACGGCTTTCACACACACTTATCTCTCAGAAACGAGCATGTGGGGAGACGTTCGTTCATCTACCCCAAAGGTAACGGGTTGCAGGAGAATCTTTTACCCTGGTTTCTCAGTCTGTCCTAGTGCCGGTTTGAAGTTCCTGCAGTTTTCACTGTAAAACCGAGTTGGAGCTAGTACCTCCCCATATAATTGTATGGAGTGGAGTTTGCAAGTGTAAAGAATCATTGTGTTCCCAACCAGCTAGGTGAAGGACGGCTTTCCCACACACTTAGCTCTCAGAACTGAGCATGTGGAGAGACGTTCGTTCATCTAGCACAAAGGGAACGGTTTGCAGGAGAAACTTTTACTCTGATTTCTCAGTCTGTTTCCTAGTGCCGGTTTGAAGTTCCTGCAGTTTGCACTGTAAAACCGAGTTGGAGCTTGTACCTCCCCATATATATATATGGAGTGGGTTTTGCAAGTGAAAAGAAACTTTGTGTTCCCAGCAAGCTAGGTGAAGGACGGCTTTCACACACACTTATCTCTCAGAACTGAGCTTGTCGAGAGACGTTCGTTCATCTAGCACAAATGGAACGGGTTGCAGGAGAAACATTTACTCTGGTTTCTCAGTCTGTTTCCTAGTGCCGGTTTGAAGTTCCTGCAGTTTGTTCTGTAAAACAGAATTGGAGCTAGTACCTCCCCATATATATGTATGGAGTGGAGATTTCAAGTGAAAAGAATCTTTGTGTTCCCAACAAGCTGTTGAAGGACGGCTTCACACACACTTAACTCTCAGAAATGAGCATGTGGAGAGACGTTCGTTCATTTAGCACAAAGTGAACGGGTTGCAGGAGAAACTTTTACTCTGGTTTCTCAGTCTGTTTCCTAGTGCCGGTTTGAAGTTCCTGCAGTTTTCACAGTAAAACCGTGTTGGAGCTAGTACCCCCCATATATATGTATGGAGTGGAGTTTGCAAGTGAAAAGAAACTTTGTGTTCCCAACAAGCTAGGTGAAGGACGGCTTTCACACACACTTATCTCTCAGAAACGAGCATGTGTAGAGACGTTCGTTCATCTACCCCAAAGGTAACGGGTTGCAGGAGAAACTTTTACTCTGGATTCTCAGTCTGTTTCCTAGTGCCGGTTTGAAGTTCCTGCAGTTTTCACTGTAAAACCGAGTTGGAGCTAGTACTTCCCCATATATATGTATGGAGTGGAGTTACAAGTGAAAAGAAACTTTGTGTTCCCAACAAGCTAGGTGAAGGTCGGCTTTCACACACAATTATCTCTCAGAAATTAGCATGTGGAGAGACGATCGTTCATCTAGCACAAACGGAACGGGTTGCAGGAGAAACTTTTACTCTGGTTTCTCAGTCTGTTTCCTAGTGCCGGTTGTAAGTAACTGCAGTTTGCACTGTAAAATCGAGTTGGAACTTGTACCCCCCATATATATGTATGGAGTGTAGTTTGCAAGTGAAAAGAAACTTTGTGTTCCCAACAAGCTAGTTGAAGGACGACTTTCACACACACTTATCTCTCAGAAATGAGCATGTGGAGAGACGTTCGTTCATCTAGCACAAAGGGAACGGTTTGCAGGAGAAACTTTTACTCTGGTTTCCAAGTCTGTTTCCTAGTGCCGGTTTGAAGTTCCTGCAGTTTTCACTGTAAAACCGACTTGGAGCTAGTACCTCCGCATATATATGTATGGAGTGAAGTTTGCAAGTGAAAAGAAACTTTGTGTTCCCAACAAGCTAGGTGAAGGACGGCTTTCACACACACTTATCTCTCAGAACTGAGCATGTGCAGAGACTTTCGTTCATCTAGCACAAATGGAACGGGTTGCATGAGAAACTTTTACCCTGGTTTCTCAGTCTGTCCTAGTGCTGTTTTGAAGTTCCTGCATTTTTCACTGTAAAACCGAGTTGGAGCTAGTACCTCCCCATAAAATTGTATGGAGTGGAGTTGGCAAGTGTAAAGAATCATTGTGTTCCCAACCAGCTAGGTGAAGGACGGCTTTCCCACAAATTTATCTCTCAGAACTGAGCATGTGGAGAGACGTTCGTTCATCTAGCAAAAAGGGAACGGTTTGCAGGAGAAACTTTTACTCTGATTTCTCAGTCTGTTTCCTAGTGCCGGTTTGAAGTTCCTGCAGTTTGCACTGTAAAACCGAGTTGGAGCTTGTACCTCCCCATATATATATATATGGAGTGGATTTTGCAATTGAAAAGAAACTTTGTGTTCCCAGCAAGCTAGGTGAAGGACGGCTTTCACACACACATATCTCTCAGAACTGAGCATGTGGAGAGACATTCGTTCATCTAGCACAAGGGGAACGGGTTGCAGGAGAAACTTTTACTCTGGTTTCTAAGTCTGTTTCCTAGTGCCGGTTTGAAGTTCCTGCAGTTTGCTCTGTAAAACAGAGTTGGAGCTAGTACCTCCCCATATATATGTATGGAGTGGAGTTTGCAAGTGAAAAGAAACTTTGTGTTCCCAACAAGCTGGTGAAGGACGGCTTTCACACACACTTATCTCTCCGAACTGAGCATGTGGAGAGACGTTCGTTCATCTAGCACAAAGGGAACAGGTTGCAGGAGAAACTTTTACTCTGGTTTCTCAGTCTGTTTCCTAGTGCCGTTTTGAAGTTCCTACAGTTTGCACTGTAAACCCGAGTTGGAGCAAGTACCTCCCCATATATATGTATGGATTGGAGTTTGCAAGTGAAAAGAATCTTTGTGTTCCCAACAAGCTAGGTGAAGGACGGCTTTCACACACACTTATCTCTCAGAACTGAGCATGTGGAGAGACGTTCGTTCATCTAGCACAAAGGGAAGGGGTTGCAGGAGAAACTTTTACTCTGGATTCTCAGTCTGTTTCCTAGTGCCGGTTTGAAGTTCCTGCAGTTTTCACTGTAAAACCGTGTTGGAGCTTGTACCTCCCCATATATATGTATGGAGTGGAGTTTGCAAGTGAAAAGAAACTTTGTGTTCCCAACAAGCTAGTTGGAGAACGGCTTTCACACACACTTATCTCTCAGAACTGAGCATGTGGAGAGACGTTCGTTCATATAGCACAAAGGGAACGGGATGCAGGAGAAACTTTTACTCTGGTTTCCCAGTCTGTTTCCTAGTGCCGGTTTGAAGTTCCTGCAGTTTTCACTGTAAAACCGACTTAGAGCTAGTACCTCCCCATATATATGTATGGAGTGATGATTGCAAGTGAAAAGAAACTTTGTGTTCCCAACAAGCTAGGTGAAGTATGGCTTTCACACACACTTACCTCTCAGAACTGAGCATGTGGAGAGACGTTCGTTCATCTAGCACAGAGGGAACGGGTGGCAGGAGAAACTTTTACTCTGGTTTCTCAGTCTGTTTCCTAGTGCCGTTTTCATGTTCCTGCAGTTTTCACTGTAAAACCGCTTTGGAGCTAGTACCTCCCCATATATATGTATGGAGTGGAGTTTGCAAGTGAAAAGAAACTTTGTGTTCCCAACAAGCTAGGTGAAGGACGGCTTTCACACACACTTATTTCTCAGAACTGAGCATGTGGAGAGACGTTCGTTCATCTAGCACAAATGGAAAGGTTTGCAGGAGAAACTTTTACTCTGGTTTCTCAGTCTGTTTCCTAGTGCCGGTTTGAAGTTCCTGCAGTTTTCACTGTAAAATCGACTTGGAGCTAGTACCTCCCCATATATATGAATGGAGTGAAGTTTGAAAGTGAAAAGAATCTTTGTGTTCCCAACAAGCTAGGTGAAGTACGGCTTTCACACACACTTATCTCTCAGAAATGAGCATGTGGTGAGACGTTCGTTCATCTAGCACAAAGGGAACGGGTTGCAGGAGAAAATTTTACTCTGGTTTCTCAGTCTGTTTCCTAGTGCCGCTTTGAAGTTCCTGCATTTTGCACTGTAAAACCGAGTTGGAGCTAGTACCCCCCATATATATGTATGGAGTGGAGTTTGCAAGTGAAAAGAAATTTTGTGTTCCCAACAAGCTAGGTGAAGGACGGCTTTCACACACACATATCTCTCAGAACTAAGCATGTGGAGAGACGTTCGTTCATCTAGCACAAATGGAACGGATTGCAGGAGAAACTTTTACTCTGGTTTCTCAGTCTGTTTCCTAGTGCCTGATTGAAGTTCCTGCAGTTTGCACTGTAAAACCGAGTTGGAGCTAGTACCCCCCATATGTATGTAAGGAGTGTAGTTTGCAAGTGAAAAGAAACTTTGTGTTCCCAACAAGCTAGGTGAAGGACGGCTTTCACACACACTTATCTCTCAGAAATGAGTATGTGTAGAGACGTTCGTTCATCTAGCACAAAGGGAACGGGTTGCAGGATAAACTTTTACTCTGGTTTCTCAGTCTGTTTCCTAGTGCCTGATTGAAGTTCCTGCAGTTTGCACTGTAAAACCGAGTTGGAGCTAGTACCCCCCTATATATATGTATGGAGTGGAGTTTGCAAGTGAAAAGAAATTTTGTGTTCCCAACAAGCTAGGTGAAGAACGGCTTTCACACACACATATCTCTCAGAACTGAGAATGTGGAGAGACGTTCGTTCATCTAGCACAAAGGGAACGGTTTGCAGGAGAAACTTTTAATCTGGTTTCTCAGTCTGTTTCCTAGTGCCTGATTGAAGTTCCTGCAGTTTGCACTGTAAAACCGAGTTGGAGCTAGTACCCCCCATATATATGTATGGAGTGGAGTTTGCAAGTGAAAAGAAACTTTGTGTTCCCAACAAGCTAGGTGAAGGACGGCTTTCACACACACTTATCTCTCAGAAATGAGCATGTGGAGAGACGTTCGTTCATCTAGCACAAAGGGAACGGGTTGCAGGAGAAACTTTTTCTCTGGTTTCTCAGTCTGTTTCCTAGTGCCGGTTTGAAGTTCCTGCAGTTTGCTCTGTAAAACAGAGTTGGAGCAAGTACCTCCCCATATATATCTATGGAGTGGAGTTTGCAAGTGAAAAGAATCTTTGTGTTCCCAACAAGCTAGTTGAAGGAAGGCTTTCACACACACTTATCTCTCAGAAATGAGCATGTGGAGAGACGTTCGTTCATATAGCACAAAGGGAACGGGATGCAGGAGAAACTTTTACTCTGGTTTCCCAGTCTGTTTCCTAGTGCCGGTTTGAAGTTCCTGCAGTTTTCACTGTAAAACCGACTTAGAGCTAGTACCTCCCCATATATATGTATGGAGTGATGATTGCAAGTGAAAAGAAACTTTGTGTTCCCAACAAGCTAGGTGAAGTACGGCTTTCACACACACTTACCTCTCAGAACTGAGCATGTGGAGAGACGTTCGTTCATCTAGCACAGAGGGAACGGGTGGCAGGAGAAACTTTTACTCTGGTTTCTCAGTCTGTTTCCTAGTGCCGTTTTCATGTTCCTGCAGTTTTCACTGTAAAACCGCTTTGGAGCTAGTACCTCCCCATATATATGTATGGAGTGGAGTTTGCAAGTGAAAAGAAACTTTGTGTTCCCAACAAGCTAGGTGAAGGACGGCTTTCACACACACTTATTTCTCAGAACTGAGCATGTGGAGAGACGTTCGTTCATCTAGCACAAATGGAAAGGGTTGCAGGAGAATCTTTTACTCTGGTTTCTCAGTCTGTTTCCTAGTGCCGGTTTGAAGTTCCTGCAGTTTTCACTGTAAAATCGACTTGGAGCTAGTACCTCCCCATATATATGTATGGAGTGGAGTTTGAAGTGAAAAGAATCTTTGTGTTCCCAACAAGCTAGGTGAAGTACGGCTTTCACACACACTTATCTCTCAGAAATGAGCATGTGGTGAGACGTTCGTTCATCTAGCACAAAGGGAACGGGTTGCAGGAGAAAATTTTACTCTGGTTTCTCAGTCTGTTTCCTAGTGCCGCTTTGAAGTTCCTGCATTTTGCACTGTAAAACCGAGTTGGAGCTAGTACCCCCCATATATATGTATGGAGTGGAGTTTGCAAGTGAAAAGAAATTTTGTGTTCCCAACAAGCAAGGTGAAGGACGGCTTTCACACACACATATCTCTCAGAACTGAGCATGTGGAGAGACGTTCGTTCATCTAGCACAAAGGGAACGGGTTGCAGGAGAAACTTTTACTCTAGTTTCTCAGTCTGTTTCCTAATGCCGTTTTGAAGTTCCTGCAGTTTTCACTGTAAAACCGAGTTGGAGCTATTACCTCCCCATATATATGTATGGAGTGGAGTTTGAAGTGAAAAGAAACTTTGTGTTCCCAACAAACTAGGTGAAGGACGGCTTTCACACACACTTATCTCTCAGAACTGAGCATGTGGAGAGACGTTCGTTCATCTAGCACAAATGGAACGGGTTGCAGGAGAAACTTTTTCTCTGGTTTCTCAGTCTGTTTCCTAGTGCCGGTTTGAAGTTCCTGCAGTTTGCTCTGTAAAACAGTGTTGGAGCAAGTACCTCCCCATATATATGTATGGAGTGGAGTTTGCAAGTGAAAAGAATCTTTGTGTTCCCAACAAGCTAGTTGAAGGACGGCTTTCACACACACTTATCTCTCAGAAATGAGCATGTGGAGAGACGTTCGTTCATATAGCACAAAGGTAACGGGATGCAGGAGAAACTTTTACTCTGGTTTCCCAGTCTGTTTCCTAGTGCCGGTTTGAAGTTCCTGCAGTTTTCACTGTAAAACCGACTTAGAGCTAGTACCTCCCCATATATATGTATGGAGTGATGATTGCAGGTGAAAAGAAACTTTGTGTTCCCAACAAGCTAGGTGAAGTACGGCTTTCACACACACTTACCTCTCAGAACTGAGCATGTGGAGAGACGTTCGTTCATCTAGCACAGAGGGAACGGGTGGCAGGAGAAACTTTTACTCTGGTTTCTCAGTCTGTTTCCTAGTGCCGGTTTGAAGTCCCTGCAGTTTGCTCTGTAAAACTGAGTTGGAGCTAGTACCTCCCCATATATATGTATGGAGTGGAGTTTGCAAGTGAAAAGAATCTTTGTGTTCCCAACAAGCTTTTGAAGGACGGCTTCACACACACTTAACTCTCAGAAATGAGCATGTGGAGAGACGTTCGTTAATCCAGCACAAAGGGAACGGGTTGCAGGAGAAACTTTTACTCTGGTTTCTCAGTCTGTTTCCTAGTGCCGGTTTGAAGTTCCTGCAGTTTTCACTGTAAAACCGAGTTGGAGCTTGTACCCCCCATATATATGTATGGATTGGAGTTTGCAAGTGAAAAGAAACTTTGTGTTCCCAACAATCTAGTTGAAGGACGGCTTTCACACACAATTATCTCTCAGAAATGAGCATGTGGAGAGACGTTCGTTCATATAGCACAAAGGGAACGGGATGCAGGAGAAACTTTTACTCTGGTTTCCCAATCTGTTTCCTAGTGCCGGTTTGAAGTTCCTGCAGTTTTCACTGTAAAACCGACTTAGAGCTAGTACCTCCCCATATATATGTATGGAGTGATGTTTGCAAGTGAAAAGAAACTTTGTGTTCCCAACAAGCTAGGTGAAGGACGGCTTTCACACACACTTAACTTTCAGAACTGAGCATGTGGAGAGACGTTCGTTCATCTAGCACAAAGGGAACGGGTGGCAGGAGAATCTTTTACTCTGGTTTCTCAGTCTGTTTCCTAGTGCCGTTTTGATGTTCCTGCAGTATTCACTGTAAAACCGCTTTGGAGCTAGTACCTCCCCATATAATTGTATGGAGTGGAGTTTGCAAGGGTAAAGAATCATTGTGTTCCCAACCAGCTAGGTGAAGGACGGCTTTCCCACACACTTATCTCTCAGAACTGAGCATGTGGAGAGACGTTCGTTCATCTAGCACAAATGGAACGGGTTGCAGGAGAAACATTTACTCTGGTTTCTCAGTCTGTTTCCTAGTGCCGGTTTGATGTTCCTGCAGTTTGCTCTGTAAAACAGAGTTGGAGCAAGTACTTCCCCATATGTATGTATGGAGTGGAGTTTGCAAGTGAAAAGAATGTTTGTGTTCCAAACAAGCTGTTGAAGGACGGCTTCACACACACTTAACTCTCAGAACTGAGCATGTGGAGAGACGTTCGTTCATTTAGCACAAAGTGAACGGGTTGCAGGAGAAACTTTTACTCTGGTTTCTCAGTCTGTTTCCTAGTGCCGGTTTGAAGTTCCTGCAGTTTTCACAGTAAAACCGAGTTGGAGCTAGTACCCCCCATATATATGTATGGAGTGGAGTTTGCAAGTGAAAAGAAACTTTGTGTTCCAACAAGCTAGGTGAAGGACGGCTTTCACACACACTTACCTCTCAGAACTGAGCATGTGGAGAGACGTTCGTTCATCTACTCCAAAGGTAACGGGTTGCAGGAGAAATTTTACTCTGGTTACTCAGTCTGTTTCCTAGTGCCGGTTTGAAGTTCCTGCAGTTTTCACTGTAAAACCGAGTTGTAGCTAGTACCTCCCCATATATATGTATGGAGTGGAGTTTCAAGTGAAAAGAAACTTTGTGTTATCAACAAGCTAGGTGAAGGACGGTTTTCACACACAATTATCTCTCAGAAATTAGCATGTGGAGAGACGTTCGTTCATCTAGCACAAAGGGAACGGGTTGCAGGAGAAACTTTTACTCTGGTTTCTCAGTCTGTTTCCTAGTGCCGGTTGGAAGTTCCTGCAGTTTGCACTGTAAAACCGAGTTGGAGCTTGTACCCCCCATATATATGTATGGATTGGAGTTTGCAAGTGAAAAGAAACTTTGTGTTCCCAACAATCTAGTTGAAGGACGGCTTTCACACACAATTATCTCTCAGAAATGAGCATGTGGAGAGACGTTCGTTCATATAGCACAAAGGGAACGGGATGCAGGAGAAACTATTACTCTGGTTTCCCAATCTGTTTCCTAGTGCCGGTTTGAAGTTCCTGCAGTTTTCACTGTAAAACCGACTTAGAGCTAGTACCTCCCCATATATATGTATGGAGTGATGTTTGCAAGTGAAAAGAAACTTTGTGTTCCCAACAAGCTAGGTGAAGGACGGCTTTCACACACACTTACCTTTCAGAACTGAGCATGTGGAGAGACGTTCGTTCATCTAGCACAAAGGGAACGGGTGGCAGGAGAATCTTTTACTCTGGTTTCTCAGTCTGTTTCCTAGTGCCGTTTTGATGTTCCTGCAGTATTCACTGTAAAACCGCTTTGGAGCTAGTACCTCCCCATATATATGTATGGATTGGAGTTTGCAAGTGAAAAGAAACTTTGTGTTCCCAACCAGCTAGGTGAAGGACGGCTTTCCCACACACTTATCTCTCAGAACTGAGCATGTGGAGAGACGTTCGTTCATCTAGCACAAATGGAACGGGTTGCAGGAGAAACATTTACTCTGGTTTCTCAGTCTGTTTCCTAGTGCCGGTTTGATGTTCCTGCAGTTTGCTCTGTAAAACAGAGTTGGAGCAAGTACTTCCCCATATGTATGTATGGAGTGGGGTTTGCAAGTGAAAAGAATGTTTGTGTTCCAAACAAGCTCTTGAAGGACGGCTTCACACACACTTAACTCTCAGAACTGAGCATGTGGAGAGACGTTCGTTCATTTAGCACAAAGTGAACGGGTTGCAGGAGAAACTTTTACTCTGGTTTCTCAGTCTGTTTCCTAGTGCCGGTTTGAAGTTCCTGCAGTTTTCACAGTAAAACCGTGTTGGAGCTAGTACCCCCCATATATATGTATGGAGTGGAGTTTGCAAGTGAAAAGAAACTTTGTGTTCCAACAAGCTAGGTGAAGGACGGCTTTCACACACACTTACCTCTCAGAACTGAGCATGTGGAGAGACGTTCGTTCATCTACCCCAAAGGTAACGGGTTGCAGGAGAAATTTTACTCTGGTTACTCAGTCTGTTTCCTAGTGCCGGTTTGAAGTTCCTGCAGTTTTCACTGTAAAACCGAGTTGGAGCTAGTACCTCCCCATATATATGTATGGAGTGGAGTTTGCAAGTGAAAAGAAACTTTGTGTTCCCAACAAGCTAGGTGAAGGACGGCTTTCACACACACTTACCTTTCAGAACTGAGCATGTGGAGAGACGTTCGTTCATCTAGCACAAAGGGAACGGGTGGCAGGAGAATCTTTTACTCTGGTTTCTCAGTCTGTTTCCTAGTGCCGTTTTGATGTTCCTGCAGTATTCACTGTAAAACCGCTTTGGAGCTAGTACCTCCCCATATATATGTATGGATTGGAGTTTGCAAGTGAAAAGAAACTTTGTGTTCCCAACCAGCTAGGTGAAGGACGGCTTTCCCACACACTTATCTCTCAGAACTGAGCATGTGGAGAGACGTTCGTTCATCTAGCACAAATGGAACGGGTTGCAGGAGAAACATTTACTCTGGTTTCTCAGTCTGTTTCCTAGTGCCGGTTTGATGTTCCTGCAGTTTGCTCTGTAAAACAGAGTTGGAGCAAGTACTTCCCCATATGTATGTATGGAGTGGGGTTTGCAAGTGAAAAGAATGTTTGTTTTCCAAACAAGCTGTTGAAGGACGGCTTCACACACACTTAACTCTCAGAACTGAGCATGTGGAGAGACGTTCGTTCATTTAGCACAAAGTGAACGGGTTGCAGGAGAAACTTTTACTCTGGTTTCTCAGTCTGTTTCCTAGTGCCGGTTTGAAGTTCCTGCAGTTTTCACAGTAAAACCGTGTTGGAGCTAGTACCCCCCATATATATGTATGGAGTGGAGTTTGCAAGTGAAAAGAAACTTTGTGTTCCAACAAGCTAGGTGAAGGACGGCTTTCACACACACTTACCTCTCAGAACTGAGCATGTGGAGAGACGTTCGTTCATCTACCCCAAAGGTAACGGGTTGCAGGAGAAATTTTACTCTGGTTACTCAGTCTGTTTCCTAGTGCCGGTTTGAAGTTCCTGCAGTTTTCACTGTAAAACCGAGTTGGAGCTAGTACCTCCCCATATATATGTATGGAGTGGAGTTTGCAAGTGAAAAGAAACTTTGTGTTCCCAACAAGCTAGTTGAAGGACGACTTTCACACACACTTATCTCTCAGAAATGAGCATGTGGAGAGACGTTCGTTCATCTAGCACAAAGGGAACGTGTTGCTGGAGGAACTTTTACTCTTGTTTCCCAGTCTGTTTCCTAGTGCCGGTTTGAAGTTCCTGCAGTTTTCACTGTAAAACCGACTTGGAGCTAGTACCTCCCCATATATATGTATGGAGTGAAGTTTGCAAGTGAAAAGAAACTTTGTGTTCCCAACAAGCTAGGTGAAGGACGGCTTTCACACACACTTATGTCTCAGAACTGAGCATGTGGAGAGACGTTCGTTCATCTAGCACAAATGGAACGGGTTGCATGAGAAACTTTTACCCTGGTTTCTCAGTCTGTCCTAGTGCCGTTTTGAAGTTCCTGCAGTTTTCACTGTAAAACCGAGTTGGAGCTAGTACCTCCCCATATAATTGTATGGAGTGGAGTTTGCAAGTGTAAAGAATCATTGTGTTCCCAACCAGCTAGGTGAAGGACGGCTTTCCCACACACTTATCTCTCAGAACTGAGCATGTGGAGAGACGTTCGTTCATCTAGCAAAAAGGGAACGGTTTGCAGGAGAAACTTTTACTCTGATTTCTCAGTCTGTTTCCTAGTGCCGGTTTGAAGTTCCTGCAGTTTGCACTGTAAAACCGAGTTGGAGCTAGTACCTCCCCATATATATATATGGAGTGGAGTTTGCAAGTGAAAAGAAACTTTGTGTTCCCAGCAAGCTAGGTGAAGTACGGCTTTCACACACACTTATCTCTCAGAACTGAGCATGTGGAGAGACTTTCGTTCATCTAGCACAAGGGGAACGGGTTGCAGGAGAAACTTTTACTCTGGTTTCTAAGTCTGTTTCCTAGTGCCGGTTTGAAGTTCCTGCAGTTTGCTCTGTAAAACAGAGTTGGAGCTAGTACCTCCCCATATATATGTATGGAGTGTAGTTTGCAAGTGAAAAGAAACTTTGTGTCCCAACAAGCTTGTGAAGGGCGGCTTTCACACACACTTATCTCTCCGAAATGAGCATATGGAGAGACGTTCGTTCATCTAGCACAAAGGAAAAGGGTTGCAGGAGAAACTTTTACTCTGGTTTCTCAGTCTGTTTCCTAGTGCCGGTTTGAAGTTATTGCAGTTTTCATTGTAAAACCGAGTTTGAGCTAGTACACCCCATATATATGTATGAAGTGGAGTTTGCAAGTGAAAAGAAACTTTGTGTTCCCAACAAGCTAGGTGAAGGACGGCTTTCACACACACTTATCTCTCAGAAACGAGCATGTGGAGAGACGTTCGTTCATCTACCACAAAGGGAACGGGTTGCAGGTGAAACTTTTACTCTGGTTTCTCAGACTGTTTCCTAGTGCCGGTTTGAAGTTCCTGCAGTTTTCACTGTAAAACCGAGGTGGAGCTAGTACCTCCCCATATATATGTATGGAGTGGAGTTAGTAAGTGAAAAGAAACTTTGGGTTCCCAACAAGCTATGTGAAAGACGGCTTTCATACACACTTATCTCTCAGAAATTATCATGTGGAGAGACGTTCGTTCAACTAGCACAAAGGGAACGGGTTGCAGGAGAAACTTTTACTCTGGTTTCTCAGTCTGTTTCCTAGTGCCGGTTTGAAGTTCCTGCAGTTTGCACTGTAAAACCGAGTTGGAGCTAGTACCCCCCATATATATGTATGGATTAGAGTTTGCAAGTGAAAAGAAACTTTGTGTTCCCAACAAGCTAGGTGAAGGACGGCTTTCACACACACTTATCTCTCAGATACGAGCATGTGGAGAGACGTTCGTTCATCTACCCCAAAGGTAACGGGTTGCAGGAGAAACTTTTACTCTGGTTTCTCAGTCTGTTTCCTAGTGCCGGTTTGAAGTTCCTGCAGTTTGCACTGTAAAACCGACTTGGAGCTAGTACCTCCCCATATATACGTATGGAGTGGAGATTCAAGTGAAAAGAAACTTTGTGTTATCAACAAGCTAGGTGAAGGACGGCTTTCACACACACTTATCTCTCAGAAATGAGCATGTGGAGAGACGTTCGTTCATCTAGCACAAAGGGAACGGGTTGCAGGAGGAACTTTTACTCTGGTTTCCCAGTCTGTTTCCTAGTGCCGGTTTGAAGTTCCTGCAGTTTTCACTGTAAAACCGACTTGGAGCTAGTACATCCCCATATATATGTATGGAGTGAAGTTTGCAAGTGAAAAGAAATTTTGTGTTCCCAACAATCTAGGTGAAGGACGGCTTTCACACACACATATCTCTCAGAACTCAGCATGTGGAGAGACGTTCGTTCATCTAGCACAAATGGAACGGGTTGCATGAGAAACTTTTACCCTGGTTTCTCAGTCTGTCCTAGTGCCGTTTTGAAGTTCCTGCAGTTTTCACTGTAAAACCGAGTTGGAGCTTGTACCTCCCCATATAATTGTATGGAGTGGAGTTTGCAAGTGTAAAGAAACTTTGTGTTCCCAACCAGCTAGGTGAAGGACGGCTTTCCCACACACTTATCTCTCAGAACTGAGCATGTGGAGAGACGTTCGTTCATGTAGCAAAAAGGGAACGGTTTGCAGGAGAAACTTTTACTCTGATTTCTCAGTCTGTTTCCTAGTGCCGGTTTGAAGTTCCTGCAGTTTGCACTGTAAAACCGAGTTGGAGCTAGTACCTCCCCATATATATATATGGAGTGGAGTTTGCAAGTGAAAAGAATCTTTGTGTTCCCAGCAAGCTAGGTGAAGTACGGGTTTCACACACACTTATCTCTCAGAACTGAGCATGTGGAGAGACGTTCGTTCATCTAGCACAAGGGGAAACGTTTGCAGGAGAAACTTTTACTCTGGTGTCTAAGTCTGTTTCCCAGTGCCGGTTTGAAGTTCCTGAAGTTTGCTCTGTAAAACCGAGTTGGAGCTAGAACCTCCCCATATATATGTATGGAGTGGAGTTTGCAAGTGAAAAGAAACTTTGTGTTCCCAACAAGCTGGTGAAGGACGGCTTTCACACACACTTATCTCTCCGAACTGAGCATGTGGAGAGACGTTCGTTCATCTAGCACAAAGGAAAAGGGTTGCAGGAGAAACTTTTACTCTGGTTTCTCAGTCTGTTTCCTAGTGCCGGTTTGAAGTTCCTGCAGTTTTCACTGTAAAACCGAGTTGGAGCTAGTACCTCCCCATATATATGTATGGAATGGAGTTAGTAAGTGAAAAGAAACTTTGGGTTCCCAACAAGCTATGTGAAAGACGGCTTTCATACACACTTATCTCTCAGAAATTATCATGTGGAGAGACGTTCGTTCAACTAGCACAAAGGGAACGGGTTGCAGGAGAAACTTTTACTCTAGTTTCTCAGTCTGTTTCCTAATGCCGTTTTGAAGTTCCTGCAGTTTTCACTGTAAAACCGAGTTGGAGCTAGTACCTCCCCATATATATGTATGGAGTGAAGTTTGCAAGTGAAAAGAAATTTTGTGTTCCCAACAAGCTAGGTGAAGGACGGCTTTCACACACACTTAACTCTCAGAAACGAGCATGGGGAGAGACGTTCGTTCATCTACCACAAAGGTAACGGGTTGCATGAGAAACTTTTACCCTGGTTTCTCAGTCTGTCCTAGTGCCGTTTTGAAGTTCCTGCAGTTTTCACTGTAAAACCGAGTTGGAGCTTGTACCTCCCCATATAATTGTATGGAGTGGAGTTTGCAAGTGTAAAGAAACTTTGTGTTCCCAACCAGCTAGGTGAAGGACGGCTTTCCCACACACTTATCTCTCAGAACTGAGCATGTGGAGAGACGTTCGTTCATGTAGCAAAAAGGGAACGGTTTGCAGGAGAAACTTTTACTCTGATTTCTCAGTCTGTTTCCTAGTGCCGGTTTGAAGTTCCTGCAGTTTGCACTGTAAAACCGAGTTGGAGCTAGTACCTCCCCATATATATATATGGAGTGGAGTTTGCAAGTGAAAAGAATCTTTGTGTTCCCAGCAAGCTAGGTGAAGTACGGGTTTCACACACACTTATCTCTCAGAACTGAGCATGTGGAGAGACGTTCGTTCATCTAGCACAAGGGGAAACGTTTGCAGGAGAAACTTTTACTCTGGTGTCTAAGTCTGTTTCCCAGTGCCGGTTTGAAGTTCCTGAAGTTTGCTCTGTAAAACCGAGTTGGAGCTAGAACCTCCCCATATATATGTATGGAGTGGAGTTTGCAAGTGAAAAGAAACTTTGTGTTCCCAACAAGCTGGTGAAGGACGGCTTTCACACACACTTATCTCTCCGAACTGAGCATGTGGAGAGACGTTCGTTCATCTAGCACAAAGGAAAAGGGTTGCAGGAGAAACTTTTACTCTGGTTTCTCAGTCTGTTTCCTAGTGCCGGTTTGAAGTTCCTGCAGTTTTCACTGTAAAACCGAGTTGGAGCTAGTACCTCCCCATATATATGTATGGAATGGAGTTAGTAAGTGAAAAGAAACTTTGGGTTCCCAACAAGCTATGTGAAAGACGGCTTTCATACACACTTATCTCTCAGAAATTATCATGTGGAGAGACGTTCGTTCAACTAGCACAAAGGGAACGGGTTGCAGGAGAAACTTTTACTCTAGTTTCTCAGTCTGTTTCCTAATGCCGTTTTGAAGTTCCTGCAGTTTTCACTGTAAAACCGAGTTGGAGCTAGTACCTCCCCATATATATGTATGGAGTGAAGTTTGCAAGTGAAAAGAAATTTTGTGTTCCCAACAAGCTAGGTGAAGTACGGCTTTCACACACACTTAACTCTCAGAAACGAGCATGGGGAGAGACGTTCGTTCATCTACCACAAAGGTAACGGGTTGCAGGAGAAACTTTTACTCTAGTTTCTCAGTCTGTTTCCTAGTGCCGCTTTGAAGTTCCTGCACTTTTCACTGTAAAACCGAGTTGGAGCTAGTACCTCCCCATATATACGTATGGAGTGGAGTTTCAAGTGAAAAGAAACTTGGTGTTATCAACAAGCTAGGTGAAGGACGGCTTTCACACACACTTATCTCTCAGAAATTAGCATGTGGAGAGACGTTCGTTCATCTAGCACAAAGGGAACGGGTTGCAGGAGAAACTTTTACTCTGGTTTCTCAGTCTGTTTCCTAGTGCCTGATTGAAGTTCCTGCATTTTGCACTGTAAAATCGAGTTGGAGCTTGTACCCCCCATATATATGTATGGAGTGGAGTTTGCAAGTGAAAAGAAACTTTGTGTTCCCAACAAGCTAGTTGAAGGGCGACTTTCACACACACTTATCTCTCAGAAATGAGCATGTGGAGAGACGTTCGTTCATCTAGCACAAAGGGAACGGGTTGCAGGAGGAACTTTTACTCTGGTTTCCCAGTCTGTTTCCTAGTGCCGTTTTGAAGTTCCTGCAGTTTGCTCTGTAAAACAGAGTTGGAGCTAGTACCTCCCCATATATATGTATGGAGTGGAGTTTGCAAGTGAAAAGAATCTTTGTGTTCCCAACAAGCTAGTTGAAGGACGGCTTTCACACACACTTATTTCTCAGAACCTAGCATGTGGAGAGACGTTCGTTCATCTAGCACAAATGGAACGGTTTGCAGGAGAAACTTTTACTCTGGTTTCTCAGTCTGTTTCCTAGTGCCGGTTAGATGTTCCTGCAGTTTTCACTGTAAAACCGACTTGGAGCTAGTACCTCCCCATATATATGTATGGAGTGAAGTTTGCAAGTGAAAAGAAATTTTGTGTTCCCAACAAGCTAGGTGAAGGACGGCTTTCACACACACTTAACTCTCAGAAACGTGCATGGGGAGAGACGTTCGTTCATCTACCCCAAAGGTAACGGGTTGCAGGAGAAACTTTTACTCTGGTTTCTCAGTCTGTTTCCTACTGCCGCTTTGAAGTTCCTGCAGTTTTCACTGTAAAACCGAGTTGGAGCTAGTACCTCCCCATATATACGTATGGAGTGGAGTTTCAAGTGAAAAGAAACTTTGTGTTATCAACAAGCTAGGTGAAGGACGGCTTTCACACACACTTATCTCTCAGAAATTAGCATGTGGAGAGACGTTCGTTCATCTAGCACAAAGGGAACGGGTTGCAGGAGAAACTTTTACTCTGGTTTCTCAGTCTGTTTCCTAGTGCCGGTTGGAAGTTCCTGCAGTTTGCACTGTAAAATCGAGTTGGAGCTTGTACCCCCCATATATATGTATGGAGTGGAGTTTGCAAGTGAAAAGAAACTTTGTGTTCCCAACAAGCTAGTTGAAGGGCGACTTTCACACACACTTATCTCTCAGAAATGAGCATGTGGAGAGACGTTCGTTCATCTAGCACAAAGGGAACGGGTTGCAGGAGGAACTTTTACTGTGGTTTCCCAGTCTGTTTCCTAGTGCCGTTTTGAAGTTCCTGCAGTTTTCACTGTAAAACCGACTTGGAGCTAGTACCTCCCCATATATATGTATGGAGTGGAGTCTGCAAGTGAAAAGAAACTTTGTGTTCCCAACAAGCTAGGTGAAGGACGGCTTTTACACACACTTATCTCTCAGAACTGAGCATGTGGAGAGACGTTCGTTCATCTAGCACAAATGGAACGGATTGCAGGAGAAACTTTTACTCTGGTTTCTCAGTTTCCTAATGCCGGTTTGAAGTTCCTGCAGTTTGCTCTGTAAAACAGAGTTGGAACTAGTACCTCCCCATATATATATATGGAGTGGGGTTTGCAAGTGAAAAGAATCTTTGTGTTCCCAACAAGCTAGGTGAAGGACGGCTTTCACACACACTTATCTCTCAGAAATGAGCATGTGGAGAGACGTTCGTTCATCTAGCACAAAGGGAACGGGTTGCAGGAGAAAATTTTACTCTGGTTTCTAAGTCTGTTTCCTAGTGCCGGCTTGAAATTCCTGCAGTTTGCTCTGTAAAACAGAGTTGGAGCTAGTACCTCCCCATATATATGTATGGAGTGGAGTTTGCAAGTGAAAAGAAACTTTGTGTTCCCAACAAGATGGTGAAGGACGGCTTTCACACACACTTATCTCTCCGAACTGAGCATGTGGAGAGACGTTCGTTCATCTAGCACAAAGGAAAAGGGTTGCAGGAGAAACTTTTACTCTGGTATCTCAGTCTGTTTCCTAGTGCCGGTTTGAAGTTCCTGCAGTTTTCACTGTAAAACAGAGTTGGAGCTAGTACCCCCCATATATATGTATGGATTGGAGTTTGCAAGTGAAAAGAAACTTTGTGTTCCCAACAAGCTAGGTGAAGGACGGCTTTCACACACACTTATCTCTCAGATACGAGCATTTGGAGAGACGTTCGTTCATCTACCCCAAAGGTAACGGGTTGCAGGAGAAACTTTTACTCTGGTTTCTCAGTCTGTTTCCTAGTGCCGGTTTGAAGTTCCTGCAGTTTTCACTGTAAAACCGAGTTGGAGCTAGTACCTCCCCATATATACATATGGAGTGGTGTTTCAAGTGAAAAGAAACTTTGTGTTATCAACAAGCTAGGTGAAGGACGGCTTTCACACACACTTATCCTCAGAAATTAGCATGTGGAGAGACGTTCGTTCATCTAGCACAAAGGGAACGGGTTGCAGGAGGAACTTTTACTCTGGTTTCCCAGTCTGTTTCCTAGTGCCGGTTTGAAGTTCCTGCAGTTTTCACTGTAAAACCGACTTGGAGCTAGTACCTCCCCATATATATGTATGGAGTGAAGTTTGCAACTGAAAAGAAACTTTGTGTTCCCAACAAGCTAGGTGAAGGACGGCTTTCACACACACTTATCTCTCAGAACTGAGCATGTGGAGAGACGTTCGTTCATCTAGCACAAATGGAACGGGTTGCATGAGAAAATTTTACCCTGGTTTCTCAGTCTGTCCTAGTGCCGTTTTGAAGTTCCTGCAGTTTTCACTGTAAAACCGAGTTGGAGCTAGTACCTCCCCATATAATTGTATGGAGTGGAGTTTGCAAGTGTAAAGAATCATTGTGTTCCCAACCAGCTAGGTGAAGGACGGCTTTCCCACACACTTATCTCTCAGAACTGAGCATGTGGAGAGACGTTCGTTCATCTAGCAAAAAGGGAACGGTTTGCAGGAGAAACTTTTACTCTGGTTTCTCAGTCTGTTTCCTAGTGCCGGTTTGAAGTTCCTGCAGTTTTCACTGTAAAACCGAGTTTGAGCTAGTACCTCCCCATATATACATATGGAGTGGAGTTTCAAGTGAAAAGAAACTTTGTGTTATCAACAAGCTAGGTGAAGGACGGCTTTCACACACACTTATCTCTCAGAAATTAGCATGTGGAGAGACGTTCGTTCATCTAGCACAAAGGGAACGGGTTGCAGGAGAAACTTTTACTCTGGTTTCTCAGTCTGTTTCCTATTGTCGATTGGAAGTTCCTGCAGTTTGCACTGTAAAATCGAGTTGGAGCTTGTACCCCCCATATATATGTATGGAATGGAGTTTGCAAGGGAAAAGAAACTTTGTGTTCCCAAGAAGCTAGTTGAAGGACGACTTTCACACACACTTATCTCTCAGAAATGAGCATGTGGAGAGAAGTTCGTTCATCTAGCACAAAGGGAACGGGTTGCAGGAGGAACTTTTACTCTGGTTTCCCAGTCTGTTTCCTAGTGCCGGTTTGAAGTTCCTGCAGTTTTCACTGTAAAACCGACTTGGAGCTAGTACCTCCCAATATATATGTATGGAGTGAAGTTTGCAAGTGAAAAGAAACTTTGTGTTCCCAACAAGCTAGGTGAAGGACGGCATTCACACACACTTATCTCTCAGAACTGAGCATGTGGAGAGACGTTCCTTCATCTAGCACAAATGGAACGGGTTGCATGAGAAACTTTTACCCTGGTTTCTCAGTCTGCCCTAGTGCCGTTTTGAAGTTCCTGCAGTTTTCACTGTAAAACCGAGTTGGAGCTAGTACCTCCCCATATAATTGTATGGAGTGAAGTTTCCAAGTGTAAAGAATCATTGTGTTCCCAACCAGCTAGGTGAAGGACGGCTTTCCCACACACTTATCTCTCAGAACTGAGCATGTGGAGAGACGTTCGTTCATCTAGCAAAAAGGGAACGGTTTGCAGGAGAAACTTTTACTCTCATTTCTCAGTCTGTTTCCTAGTGCCGGTTTGAAGTTCCTGCAGTTTGCACTGTAAAACCGAGTTGGAGCTAGTACCTCCCCATATATATATATAGAGTGGAGTTTGCAAGTGAAAAGAATCTTTGTGTTCCCAGCAAGCTAGGTGAAGTACGGCTTTCACACACACTTATCTCTCAGAACTGAGCATGTGGAGAGACTTTCGTTCATCTAGCACAAGGGGAACGGGTTGCAGGAGAAACTTATACTCTGGTTTCTAAGTCTGTTTCCTAGTGCCGGTTTGAAATTCCTGCAGTTTGCTCTGTAAAACCGAGTTGGAGCTAGTACCACCCCATATATATGTATGGAGTGGAGTTTGCAAGTGAAAAGAATCTTTGTGTTCCCAACAAGCTGGTGAAGGACGGCTTTCACACACACTTATCTCTCCGAACTGAGCATGTGGAGAGACGTTCGTTCATCTAGCACAAAGGAAAAGGGTTGCAGGAGAAACTTTTACTCTGGTTTCTCAGTCTGTTTCCTAGTGCCTGTTTGAAGTTCCTGCAGTTTTCACTGTAAAACCGAGTTGGAGCTAGTACCTCCCCATATATATTTATGGAGTGGAGTTTGCAATTGAAAAGAAACTTTGTGCTCCCAACAAGCTAGGTGAAGGACGTCTTTCACTCACTCTTATCTCCCAAAAATGAGCATGTGGTGAGACGTTTGTTCATCTACCACAAAGGGAACGGGTTGCAGGAGAAACTTTTACTCTGGTTTCTCAGACTGTTTCCTAGTGCCGGTTTGAAGTTCCTGCAGTTTTCACTGTAAAAACGAGTTGGAGCTAGTACCTCCCCATATATATGTATGGAGTGGAGTTAGTAAGTGAAAAGAAACTTTGGGTTCCCAACAAGCTATGTGAAATACGGCTTTCATACACACATATCTCTCAGAAATTATCATGTGGAGAGACGTTCGTTCAACTAGCACAAAGGGAACAGGTTGCAGGAGAAACATTTACTCTGGTTTCTCAGTCTGTTTCCTAGTGCCGGTTTGAAGTTCCAGCAGTTTGCACTGTAAAACCGAGTTGGAGCTAGTACCCCCCATATATATGTATGGAGTGGAGTTTGCAAGTGATAAGAAACTATGTGTTCCCAACAAGCTAGTTGAAGGACGGCTTTCACACACACTTATCTCTCAGAAATGAGCATGTGGAGAGACGTTCGTTCACATAGCACAAAGGGAACGGGTTGCAGGTGAAAGTGTTACTCTGGTTTCCCAGTCTGTTTCCTAGTGCCGGTTTGAAGTTCCTGCAGTTTTCACTGTAAAACCGACTTGGAGCTAGTACCTCCCCTTATATATGTATGGAGTGATGTTTGCAAGTGAAAAGAAACTTTGTGTTCCCAACAAGTTAGGTGAAGAACGGCTTTCTAACACACTTATCTCTCAGAACTGAGCATGTGGAGAGACGTTCGTTCATCTAGCACAAAGGAACGGGTTGCAGGAGAAACTTTTACTATAGTTTCTCAGTCTGTTTCCTAATGCCGTTTTGAAGTTCCTGCAGTTTTCACTGTAAAACCGAGTTGGAGCTAGTACCTCCAAATATATATGTATGGAGTGGAATTTGCAAGTGAAAAGAAACTTTGTGTTCCCAACAATCTAGGTGAAGGGCGGCTTTCACACACACTTATCTTTCAGAACTGAGCATTTGGACAGACGTTCGTTCATCTAGCACAAATGGAACGGGTTGCAGGAGAAACTTTTACTCTGGTTTCTCAGTCTGTTTCCTAATGCCGGTTTGAAGTTCCTGCAGTTTGCTCTGTAAAACAGAGTTGGAGCTAGTACCTCCCCATATATATGTATGGAGTGGAGTTTGCAAGTGAAAAGAATCTTTGTGTTCCCAACAAGCTAGTTGAAGGACGGCTTTCACACACACTTATTTCTCAGAACTGAGCATGTGGAGAGTCGATCGTTCATCTAGCACAATTGGAACGGGTTGCAGGAGAAACTTTTACTCTGGTTTCTCAGTCTGTTTCCTAGTGCCGGTTTGAAGTTCCTGCAGTTTTCACTGTAAAACCGACTTGGAGCTAGTACCTCCCCATATATATGTTTGGAGTGAAGTTTGCAAGTGAAAAGAATCTTTGTGTTCCCAACAAGCTAGGTGAAGGACGGCTTTCACACACACTTATCTCTCAGAAATGAGCATGTGGAGAGACGTTCGTTCATTTAGCACAAAGGGAACGGGTTGCAGGAGAAAATATTACTCTGGTTTCTCAGTCTGTTTCCTAGTGCCGCTTTGAAGTTCCTGCACTTTGCACTGTAAAACCGAGTTGGAGCTAGTACCCCCCATATATATGTATGGAATGGAGTTTGCAAGTGAAAAGAAATTTTGTGTTCCCAACAAGCTAGGTGAAGGACGGCTTTCAAACACACTTATCTCTCAGAAACGAGCATGTGGAGAGACGTTCGTTCATCTACCCCAAAGGTAACGGGTTGCAGGAGAAACTTTTACTCTGGTTTCTCAGTCTGTTTCCTAGTGCCGGTTTGAAGTTCCTGCAGTTTTCACTGTAAAACCGAGTTGGAGCTAGTACCTCCCCATATATACGTATGGAGTGGAGTTTCAAGTGAAAAGAAACTTTGGGTTATCAACAAGCTAGGTGAAGGACGGCTTTCACACACACTTATCTCTCAGAAATTAGCATGTGGAGAGACGTTCGTTCATCTAGCACAAAGGGAACGGGTTGCAGGAGAAACTTTTACTCTGGTTTCTCAGTCTGTTTCCTAGTGCCGGTTGGAAGTTCCTGCAGTTTGCACTGTAAAATCGAGTTGGAGCTTGTACCCCCCATATATATGTATGGAGTGGAGTTTGCAAGTGAAAAAAAACTTTGTGTTCCCAACAAGCTAGTTGAAGGACGACTTTCACACACAATTATCTCTCAGAACTGAGCATGTGGAGAGACGTTCGTTCATCTAGCACAAAGGGAACGGGTTGCAGGAGGAACTTTTACTCTGGTTTCTCAGTCTGTTTCCTAGTGCCGGTTTGAATTCCTGCAGTTTTCACTGTAAAACCGAGTTGGAGCTAGTACCTCCCCATATATATGTATGGAGTGGAGTTTGCAAGTGAAAAGAAACTTTGTGTTCCCAACAAGCTAGGTGAAGGACGGCTTTCACACACACTTATCTCTCAGAACTGAGCATGTGGAGAGACGTTCGTTCATCTAGCACAAATGGAACGGGTTGCAGGAAAAACTTTTACTCTGGTTTCTCAGTCTGTTTCCTAATGCCGGTTTGAAGTTCCTGCAGTTTGCTCTGTAAAACAGAGTTGGAGCTAGTACCTCCCCATATATATGTATGGAGTGGAGTTTGCAAGTGAAAAGAATCTTTGTGTTCCCAACAAGCTAGTTAAAGGACGGCTTTCACACACACTTATTTCTCAGAACTGAGCATGTGGAGAGACGTTCTTTCATCTAGCACAAATGGAACGGGTTGCAGGAGAAACTTTTACTCTGGTTTCTCAGTCTGTTTCCTAGTGCCTTTTTGAAGTTCCTGCAGTTTTCACTGTAAAACCGACTTGGAGCTAGTACCTCCCCATATATATGTATGGAGTGAAGTTTGCAAATGAAAAGAATCTTTGTGTTCCCAACAAGCTAGGTGAAGGACGGCTTTCACACACAATTATCTCTCAGAAATGAGCATGTGGAGAGACGTTCGTTCATCTAGCACAAAGGGAACGGTTTGCAGGAGAAAATTTTACTCTGGTTTCTCAGTCTGTTTCCTAGTGCCGCTTTGAAGTTCCTGCACTTTGCACTGTAAAACCGAGTTGGAGCTAGTACCCCCCATATATATGTATGGAATGGAGTTTGCAAGTGAAAAGAAATTTTGTGTTCCCAACAAGCTAGGTGAAGGACGGCTTTCACACACACATTTCTCTCAGAACTGAGCATGTGGAGAGACGTTCGTTCATCTAGCACAAAGGGAACGGGTTGCAGGAGAAACTTTTACTCTGGTTCCTCAGTCTGTTTCCTAGTGCCTGATTGAAGTTCCTGCAGTTTGCACTGTAAAACCGAGTTGGAGCTAGTACCCCCCTTATATATGTAAGGAGTGTAGTTTGCAAGTGAAAAGAAACTTTGTGTTCCCAACAAGCTAGGTGAAGGACGGCTTTCCCACACACTTATCTCTCAGAAATGAGCATGGGGAGAGACTTTTTTCATCTAGCACAAAGGGAACTGGTTGCAGGAGAAACTTTTACTCTGGTTTCTAAGTCTGTTCCTAGTGCCGGTTGGAAGTTCCTGCAGTTTTCACTGTAAAACCGAGTTGGAGCTAGTACCTCCCCATATATATGTAAGGAGTGGAGTTAGTAAGTGAAAAGAAACTTTGGGTTCCCAACAAGCTATGTGAAAGACGGCTTTCATACACACTTATCTCTCAGAAATTATCATGTGGAGAGACGTTCGTTCAACTAGCACAAAGGGAACGGGTTGCAGGAGAAACTTTTACTCTGATTTCTCAGTCTGTTTCCTAGTGCCGGTTTGAATTTCCTGCAGTTTGCACTGTAAAACCGAGTTGGAGCTAGTACCCCCCATATATATGTATGGAGTGGAGTTTGCAAGTGATAAGAATCTATGTGTTCCCAACAAGCTAGTTGAAGGACGGCTTTCACACACACTTATCTCTCAGAAATGAGCATGTGGAGAGACGTTCGTTCATCTAGCACAAAGGGAACGGGTTGCAGGAGAAACTTTTACTCTAGTTTCTCAGTCTGTTTCCTAATGCCGTTTTGAATTTCCTGCAGTTTTCACTGTAAAACCGAGTTGGAGCTAGTACCTCCCCATATATATGTATGGAGTGGAGTTTGCAAGTGAAAAGAAACTTTGTGTTCCCAACAAGCTAGGTGAAGGACGGCTTTCACACACACTTATCTCTCAGAACTGAGCATGTGGAGAGACGTTCGTTCATCTAGCACAAATGGAACGGGTTGCAGGAGAAACTTTTACTCTCGTTTCTCAGTCTGTTTCCCAATGCCGGTTTGAAGTTCCTGCAGTTTGCTCTGTAAAACAGAGTTGGAGCTAGTACCTCGCCATATATATGTATGGAGTGGAGTTTGCAAGTGAAAAGAATCTTTGTGGTCCCAACAAGCTAGATGAAGGACGGCTTTCACACACACTTATTTCTCAGAACTGAGCATGTGGAGAGACGTTCGTTCATCTAGCACAAATGGAACGGGTTGCAGGAGAAACTTTTACTCTGGTTTCTCAGTCTGTTTCCTAGTGCCGGTTTGAAGTTCCTGCAGTTTTCACTGTAAAACCGAGTTGGAGCTTGTACCTCCCCATATATATGTATGGAGTGGAGTTTGCAAGTGAAAAGAAACTTTGTGTTCCCAACAAGCTAGGTGAAGGACGGCTTTCACACACACTTATCTCTCAGAACTGAGCATGTGGAGAGACGTTCGTTCATCTAGCACAAATGGAACGGGTTGCAGGAAAAACTTTTACTCTGGTTTCTCAGTCTGTTTCCTAATGCCGGTTTGAAGTTCCTGCAGTTTGCTCTGTAAAACAGAGTTGGAGCTAGTACCTCCCCATATATATGTATGGAGTGGAGTTTGCAAGTGAAAAGAATCTTTGTGTTCCCAACAAGCTAGTTAAAGGACGGCTTTCACACACACTTATTTCTCAGAACTGAGCATGTGGAGAGACGTTCGTTCATCTAGCACAAATGGAACGGGTTGCAGGAGAAACTTTTACTCTGGTTTCTCAGTCTGTTTCCTAGTGCCTTTTTGAAGTTCCTGCAGTTTTCACTGTAAAACCGACTTGGAGCTAGTACCTCCCCATATATATGTATGGAGTGAAGTTTGCAAATGAAAAGAATCTTTGTGTTCCCAACAAGCTAGGTGAAGGACGGCTTTCACACACAATTATCTCTCAGAAATGAGCATGTGGAGAGACGTTCGTTCATCTAGCACAAAGGGAACGGTTTGCAGGAGAAAATTTTACTCTGGTTTCTCAGTCTCTTTCCTAGTGCCGCTTTGAAGTTCCTGCACTTTGCACTGTAAAACCGAGTTGGAGCTAGTACCCCCCATATATATGTATGGAATGGAGTTTGCAAGTGAAAAGAAATTTTGTGTTCCCAACAAGCTAGGTGAAGGACGGCTTTCACACACACATATCTCTCAGAACTGAGCATGTGGAGAGACGTTCGTTCATCTAGCACAAAGGGAACGGGTTGCAGGAGAAACTTTTACTCTGGTTCCTCAGTCTGTTTCCTAGTGCCTGATTGAAGTTCCTGCAGTTTGCACTGTAAAACCGAGTTGGAGCTAGTACCCCCCATATATATGTAAGGAGTGTAGTTTGCAAGTGAAAAGAAACTTTGTGTTCCCAACAAGCTAGGTGAAGGACGGCTTTCCCACACACTTATCTCTCAGAAATGAGCATGGGGAGAGACTTTTTTCATCTAGCACAAAGGGAACTGGTTGCAGGAGAAACTTTTACTCTGGTTTCTAAGTCTGTTCCTAGTGCCGGTTGGAAGTTCCTGCAGTTTTCACTGTAAAACCGAGTTGGAGCTAGTACCTCCCCATATATATGTAAGGAGTGGAGTTAGTAAGTGAAAAGAAACTTTGGGTTCCCAACAAGCTATGTGAAAGACGGCTTTCATACACACTTATCTCTCAGAAATGAGCATGTGGAGAGACGTTCGTTCATCTAGCACAAAGGGAACGGGTTGCAGGAGAAACTTTTACTCTAGTTTCTCAGTCTGTTTCCTAATGCCGTTTTGAATTTCCTGCAGTTTTCACTGTAAAACCGAGTTGGAGCTAGTACCTCCCCATATATATGTATGGAGTGGAGTTTGCAAGTGAAAAGAAACTTTGTGTTCCCAACAAGCTAGGTGAAGGACGGCTTTCACACACACTTATCTCTCAGAACTGAGCATGTGGAGAGACGTTCGTTCATCTAGCACAAATGGAACGGGTTGCAGGAGAAACTTTTACTCTGGTTTCTCAGTCTGTTTCCCAATGCCGGTTTGAAGTTCCTGCAGTTTGCTCTGTAAAACAGAGTTGGAGCTAGTACCTCGCCATATATATGTATGGAGTGGAGTTTGCAAGTGAAAAGAATCTTTGTGGTCCCAACAAGCTAGATGAAGGACGGCTTTCACACACACTTATTTCTCAGAACTGAGCATGTGGAGAGACGTTCGTTCATCTAGCACAAATGGAACGGGTTGCAGGAGAAACTTTTACTCTGGTTTCTCAGTCTGTTTCCTAGTGCCGGTTTGAAGTTCCTGCAGTTTTCACTGTAAAACCGACTTGGAGCTAATACCTCCCCATATATATGTATGGAGTGAAGTTTGCAAGTGAAAAGAATCTTTGTGTTCCCAACAAGCTATGTGAAGGACGGCTTTCACACACACTTATCTCTCAGAAATGAGCATGTGGAGAGACGTTCGTTCATCTAGCACAAAGGGAACGGGTTGCAGGAGAAAATTTTACTCTGGTCTCTCAGTCTGTTTCCTAGTGCCGCTTTGAAGTTCCTGCAGTTTGCACTGTAAAACCGAGTTGGAGCTAGTACCCCCCATATATATGTATGGAATGGAGTTTGCAAGTGAAAAGAAATTTTGTGTTCCCAACAAGCTAGTTGAAGGACGGCTTTCACACACACATATCTCTCAGAACTGAGCATGTGGAGAGACGTTCGTTCATCTAGCAAAAAGGGAACGGGTTGCAGGAGAAACTTTTACTCTGGTTTCTCAGTCTGTTTCCTAGTGCCTGATTGAAGTTCCTGCAGTTTGCACAGTAAAACCGAGTTGGAGCTAGTACCCCCCATATATATGTAAGGAGTGTAGTTTGCAAGTGAAAAGAAACTTTGTGTTCCCAACAAGCTAGGTGAAGGACGGCTTTCACACACACTTATCTCTCAGAAATGAGCATGGGGAGAGACTTTTATTCATCTAGCACAAAGGGAACGGGTTGCAGGAGAAACTTTTACTCTGGTTTCCCAGTCTGTTTCCTAGTGCCGGTTTGAAGTTCCTGCAGTTTGCTCTGTAAAACAGAGTTGGAGCTAGTACCTCCCCATATATATGTATGGAGTGGAGTTTGCAAGTGAAAAGAATCTTTGTGTTCCCAACAAGCTGTTGAAGGACGGCTTCACACACACTTAACTCTCAGAACTGAGCATGTGGAGAGACGTTCGTTCATCCAGCACAAAGGGAACGGGTTGCAGGAGAAACTTTTACTCTGGTTTCTCAGTCTGTTTCCTAGTGCCGGTTTGAAGTTCCTGCAGTTTTCACTGTAAAACCGACTTGGAGCTAGTACCTCCCATATATATGTATGGAGTGGAGTTTGCAAATGAAAAGAATCTTTGTGTTCCCAACAAGCTAGGTGAAGGACGGCTTTCACACACACTTATCTCTCAGAAATGAGCATGTGGAGAGACGTTCGTTCATCTAGCACAAAGGGAACGGGTTGCAGGAGAAAATTTTACTCTGGTTTCTCAGTCTGTTTCCTAGTGCCGGTTTGAAGTTCCTGCACTTTGCACTGTAAAACCGAGTTGGAGCTAGTACCTCCCCATATATATGTATGGAATGGAGTTTGCAAGTGAAAAGAAATTTTGTGTTCCCAACAAGCTAGGTGAAGGACGGCTTTCACACACACATATCTCTCAGAACTGAGCATGTGGAGAGACGTTCGTTCATCTAGCACAAAGGGAACGGGTTGCAGGAGAAACTTTTACTCTGGTTTCTCAGTCTGTTTCCTAGTGCCTGATTGAAGTTCCTGCACTTTGCACTGTAAAACCGAGTTGGAGCTAGTACCCCCCATATATATGTAAGGAGTGTAGTTTGCAAGTGAAAAGAAACTTTGTGTTCCCAACAAGCTAGGTGAAGGACGGCTTTCCCACACACTTATCTCTCAGAAATGAGCATGGGGAGAGACTTTTATTCATCTAGCACAAAGGGAACGGGTGGCAGGAGAAACTTTTACTCTGGTTTCTAAGTCTGTTCCTAGTGCCAGTTGGAAGTTCCTGCAGTTTTCACTGTAAAACCGAGTTGGAGCTAGTACCTCCCCATATATATGTAAGGAGTGGAGTTAGTAAGTGAAAAGAAACTTTGGGTTCCCAACAAGCTATGTGAAAGACGGCTTTCATACACACTTATCTCTCAGAAATTATCATGTGGAGAGACGTTCGTTCAACTAGCACAAAGGGAACGGGTTGCAGGAGAAACTTTTACTCTGATTTCTCAGTCTGTTTCCTAGTGCCGGTTTGAATTTCCTGCAGTTTGCACTGTAAAACCGAGTTGGAGCTAGTACCCCCCATATATATGTATGGAGTGGAGTTTGCAAGTGAAAAGAAACTTTGTGTTCCCAACAAGCTAGGTGAAGGGCGGCTTTCACACACACTTATCTCTCAGAACTGAGCATGTGGAGAGACGTTCGTTCATCTAGCACAAATGGAACGGGTTGCAGGAGAAACTTTTACTCTGGTTTCTCAGTCTGTTTCCTAATGCCGGTTTGAAGTTCCTGCAGTTTGCTCTGTAAAACAGAGTTGGAGCTAGTACCTCGCCATATATATGTATGGAGTGGAGTTTGCAAGTGAAAAGAATCTTTGTGGTCCCAGCAAGCTAGATGAAGGACGGCTTTCACACACACTTATTTCTCAGAACTGAGCATGTGGAGAGACGTTCGTTCATCTAGCACAAATGGAACGGGTTGCAGGAGAAACTTTTACTCTGGTTTCTCAGTCTGTTTCCTAGTGCCGGTTTGAAGTTCCTGCAGTTTTCACTGTAAAACCGACTTGGAGCTAATACCTCCCCATATATATGTATGGAGTGAAGTTTGCAAGTGAAAAGAATCTTTGTGTTCCCAACAAGCTAGGTGAAGGACGGCTTTCACACACACTTATCTCTCAGAAATGAGCATGTGGAGAGACATTCGTTCATCTAGCACAAAGGGAACGGGTTGCAGGAGAAAATTTTACTCTGGTTTCTCAGTCTGTTTCCTAGTGCCGCTTTGAAGTTCCTGCAGTTTGCACTGTAAAACCGAGGTGGAGCTAGTACCCCCCATATATATGTATGGAATGGAGTTTGCAAGTGAAAAGAAATTTTGTGTTCCCAACAAGCTAGTTGAAGGACGGCTTTCACACACACAAATCTCTCAGAACTGAGCATGTGGAGAGACGTTCGTTCATCTAGCACAAAGGGAACGGGTTGCAGGAGAAACTTTTACTCTGGTTTCTCAGTCTGTTTCCTAGTGCCTGATTGAAGTTCCTGCAGTTTGCACTGTAAAACCGAGTTGGAGCTAGTACCCCCCATATATATGTAAGGAGTGTAGTTTGCAAGTGAAAAGAAACTTTGTGTTCCCAACAAGCTAGGTGAAGGACGGCTTTCACACACACTTATCTCTCAGAAATGAGCATGGGGAGAGACTTTTATTCATCTAGCACAAAGGGAACGGGTTGCAGGAGAAACTTTTACTCTGGTTTCCCAGTCTGTTTCCTAGTGCCGGTTTGAAGTTCCTTCAGTTTGCACTGTAAAAAAGAGTTGGAGCTAGTACCCCCCATATATATGTATGGAGTGAAGTTTGCAAGTGAAAAAACTTTGTGTTCCCAACAAGCTAGGTGAAGGACGGCTTTCACACACACTTATCTCTCAGAACTGAGCATGTGGAGAGATGTTCGTTCATCTAGCACAAAGGGATCGGGTTGCAGAAGAAACTTTTACTCTGGTTTCTCAGTCTATTTCCTAGTGCCGGTTTGAAGTTCCTGCAGTTTTCACTGTTAAACCGACTTGGAGCTAGTACTTCCCCATATATATGTATGGATTGGAGTTTGCAAGTGAAAAGAAAATTTGTGTTCCCAACAAGCTAGGTGAAGGACGGCTTTCACACACACATATCTCTCAGAAATTAGCATGTGGAGAAATGTTCGTTCAACTAGCACAAAGGGAACGGGTTGCAGGGGAAACTTTTACTCTGGTTTCTCAGTCTGTTTCCTAGTGCCGGTGTGAAGTTCCTGCAGTTTGCACTGTAAAACCGAGTTGGAGCTAGTACCCCCCATATATATGTATGGAGTGGAGTTTGCAAGTTATAAGAAACTTTGTGTTCCCAACAAGCTAGATGAAGGACGGCTTTCACACACACTTATCTCTCAGAAATGAGCATGTGGAGAGACGTTCGTTCACATAGCAAAAAGGGAACGGGTTGCAGGGAAAGTGTTACTCTGGTTTCCCAGTCTGTTTCCTAGTGCCGGTTTGAAGTTCCCTCAGTTTTCACTGTAAAACCGACTTGGAGCTAGTACCTCCCCATATATATGTATGGAGTGATGTTTGCAAGTGAAAAGAAACTTTGTGTTCCCAACAAGTTAGGTGAAGAAAGGCTTTCACACACACTTATCTCTCAGAACTGAGCATATGGAGAGACGTTCGTTCATCTAGCACAAAGGGAACGGGTTGCAGGAGAAACTTTTACTCTAGTTTCTCAGTCTGTTTCCTAATGCCGTTTTGAAGTTCCTGCAGTTTTCACTGTAAAACCGAGTTGGAGCTAGTACCTCCCCATATATATGTATGGAGTGGAGTTTGCAAGTGAAAAGGAACTTTGTGTTCCCAACAAGCTAGGTGAAGGACGGCTTTCACACACACTTATCTCTCAGAAATTAGCATGTGGATAGACGTTCGTTCATCTAGCACAAATGGAACGGGTTGCAGGAGAAACTTTTACTCTGGTTTCCCAGTCTGTTTCCTAGTGCCGGTTGGAAGTTCCTGCAGTTTGCACTGTAAAATCGAGTTGGAGCTTGTACCCCCCATATATATGTATGGAGTGGAGTTTGCAAGTGAAAAGAATCTTTGTGTTCCCAACAAGCTGTTGAAGGACGGCTTCACACACACTTAACTCTCAGAACTGAGCATGTGGAGAGACGTTCGTTCATCTAGCACAAAGGGAACGGGTGGCAGGAGGAACTTTTACTCTGGTTTCTCAGTCTGTTTCCTAGTGCCGTTTTGATGTTCCTGCAGTTTTCACTGTAAAACCGCTTTGGAGCTAGTACCTCCCAATATAGATGTATGGAGTGGAGTTTCAAGTGAAAAGAAACTTTGTGTTATGAACAAGCTAGGTGAAGGACGGCTTTCACACACACTTATCTCTCAGAAATTAGCATGTGGATAGACGTTCGTTCATCTAGCACAAATGGAACGGGTTGCAGGAGAAACTTTTACTCTGGTTTCCCAGTCTGTTTCCTAGTGCCGGTTGGAAGTTCCTGCAGTTTGCACTGTAAAATCGAGTTGGAGCTTGTACCCCCCATATATATGTATGGAGTGGAGTTTGCAAGTGAATAGAAACTTTGTGTTCCCAACAAGCTAGTTGAAGGACGACTTTCACACACACTTATCTCTCAGAAATGAGCATGTGGAGAGACGTTCGTTCATCTAGCACAAAGGGAACGGTTTGCAGGAGGAACTTTTACTCTGGTTTCCCAGTTTGTTTCCTAGTGCCGGTTTGAAGTTCCTGCAGTTTTCACTGTAAAACCGACTTGGAGCTAGTACCTCCCCATATATATGTATGGATTGGAGTTTCAAGTGAAAAGAAACTTTGTGTTCCCAACAAGCTAGGTGAAGGACGGCTTTCACACACACTTATCTCTCAGAACTGAGCATGTGGAGAGACGTTCGTTCATCTAGCACAAAGGGAACGGGTTGCAGGAGAAACTTTTACTCTGGTTTCTCAGTCTGTTTCCTAGTGCCGGTTGGAAGTTCCTGCATTTTGCACTGTAAAATCGAGTTGGAGCTTGTACCCCCCATATAAATGTATGGAGTGGAGTTTGCAAGTGAAAAGAAACTTTGTGTTCCCAACAAGCTAGTTGAAGGACGACTTTCACACACACTTATCTCTCAGAAATGAGCATGTGGAGAGACGTTCGTTCATCTAACACAAAGGGAACGGGTTGCAGGAGGAACTTTTACTCTGGTTTCCCAGTCTGTTTCCTAGTGCCGGTTTGAAGTTCCTGCAGTTTTCACTGTAAAACCGACTTGGAGCTACTACCTCCCCATATATATGTATGGAGTTGTGTTTGCAATTGAAAAGAAACTTTGTGTTCCCAGAAAGCTAGGTGAAGGACGGCTTTCACACACACTTATCTCTCAGAACTGAGCATGTGGAGAGACGTTCGTTCATCTAGCACAAAGGGAACGGGTTGCAGGAGAAACTTTTACTCTGGTTTCTCAGACTGTTTCCTAGTGCCGGTTTGAAGTTCCTGCAGTTTGCTCTGTAAAAGAGAGTTGGAGCTAGTACCTCCCCATATATATGTATGGAGTGGAGTTTGCAAGTGAAAAGAAACTTTGTGTTCCCAACAAGCTGGTGAAGGGCGGCTTTGACACACACTTAACTCTCAGAACTGAGCATGTGGAGAGACGTACGTTCATATAGCACAAAGGGAACGGGTGGCAGGAGAAACTTTTACTCTGGTTTCTCAGTATGTTTCCTAGTGTCGGTTTGAAGTTCCTGCAGTTTTCACTGTAAAACCGAGTTGGAGCTAGTACCTCCCCATATATATGTATGGAGTGGAGTTTGGAAGTGAAAAGAAACTTTGTGTTTCCAACCAGCTAGGTGAAGGACTGCTTTCACACACACTTATCTCTCAGAAATGAGCATGTGGAGAGACGTTCGTTCATCTAGCACAAAGGGAACGGGTTGCAGGAGGAACTTTTACTCTGGTTTCCCAGTCTGTTTCCTAGTGCCGGTTTGAAGTTCCTGCAGTTTTCACTGTAAAACCGACTTGGAGCTACTACCTCCCCATATATATGTATGGAGTTGTGTTTGCAATTGAAAAGAAACTTTGTGTTCCCAGAAAGCTAGGTGAAGGACGGCTTTCACACACACTTATCTCTCAGAACTGAGCATGTGGAGAGACGTTCGTTCATCTAGCACAAAGGGAACGGGTTGCAGGAGAAACTTTTACTCTGGTTTCTCAGTCTGTTTCCTAGTGCCGGTTTGAAGTTCCTGCAGTTTGCTCTGTAAAAGAGAGTTGGAGCTAGTACCTCCCCATATATATGTATGGAGTGGAGTTTGCAAGTGAAAAGAATCTTTGTGTTCCCAACAACCTGGTGAAGGACGGCTTTGACACACACTTTACTCTCAGAACCGAGCATGTGGAGAGACGTACGTTCATATAGCACAAAGGGAACGGGTGGCAGGAGAAAGTGTTACTCTGGTTTCCCAGTCTGTTTCCTAGTGCCGGTTTGAAGTTCCCTCAGTTTTCACTGTAAAACCGACTTGGAGCTAGTACCTCCCCATATATATGTATGGAGTGATGTTTGCAAGTGAAAAGAAACTTTGTGTTCCCAACAAGTTAGGTGAAGAAAGGCTTTCACACACACTTATCTCTCAGAACTGAGCATGTGGAGAGACGTTCGTTCATCTAGCACAAAGGGAACGGGTTGCAGGAGAAACTTTTACTCTAGTTTCTCAGTCTGTTTCCTAATGCCGTTTTGAAGTTCCTGCAGTTTTCACTGTAAAACCGAGTTGGAGCTAGTACCTCCCCATATATATGTATGGAGTGGAGTTTGCAAGTGAAAAGAAACTTTGTTTTCCCAACAAGCTAGGTGAAGGACGGCTTTCACACACACTTATCTCTCAGAACTGAGCATGTGGAGAGACGTTCGTTCATCTAGCACAAATGGAACGGGTTGCAGGAGAAACTTTTACTCTGGTTTCTCAGTCTGTTTCCTAGTGCCGGTTTGAAGTTCCTGCAGTTTGCTCTGTAAAACAGAGTTGGAGCTAGTACCTCCCCATATATATGTATGGAGTGATGTTTGCAAGTGAAAAGAAACTTTGTGTTCCCAACAAGCTAGGTGAAGGACGGCTTTCACACAAACTTACCTCTCAGAACTGAGCATGTGGAGAGACGTTCGTTCATCTAGCACAAAGGAAACGGGTGGCAGGAGGAACTTTTACTCTGGTTTCTCAGTCTGTTTCCTAGTGCCGTTTTGATGTTCCTGCAGTTTTCACTGTAAAACCGCTTTGGAGCTAGTACCTCCCAATATAGATGTATGGAGTGGAGTTTCAAGTGAAAAGAAACTTTGTGTTATGAACTAGCTAGGTGAAGGACGGCTTTCACACACACTTATCTCTCAGAAATTAGCATGTGGATAGACGTTCGTTCATCTAGCACAAATGGAACGGGTTGCAGGAGAAACTTTTACTCTGGTTTCCCAGTCTGTTTCCTAGTGCCGGTTGGAAGTTCCTGCAGTTTGCACTGTAAAATCGAGTTGGAGCTTGTACCCCCCATATATATGTATGGAGTGGAGTTTGCAAGTGAATAGAAACTTTGTGTTCCCAACAAGCTAGTTGAAGGACGACTTTCACACACACTTATCTCTCAGAAATGAGCATGTGGAGAGACGTTCGTTCATCTAGCACAAAGGGAATGGTTTGCAGGAGGAACTTTTACTCTGGTTTCCCAGTCTGTTTCCTAGTGCCGGTTTGAAGTTCCTGCAGTTTTCACTGTAAAACCGACTTGGAGCTAGTACCTCCCCATATATATGTATGGATTGGAGTTTCAAGTGAAAAGAAACTTTGTGTTCCCAACAAGCTAGGTGAAGGACGGCTTTCACACACACTTATCTCTCAGAACTGTGCATGTGGAGAGACGTTCGTTCATCTAGCACAAAGGGAACGGGTTGCAGGAGAAACTTTTACTCTGGTTTCTCAGTCTGTTTCCTAGTGCCGGTTGGAAGTTCCTGCATTTTGCACTGTAAAATCGAGTTGGAGCTTGTACCCCCCATATAAATGTATGGAGTGGAGTTTGCAAGTGAAAAGAAACTTTGTGTTCCCAACAAGCTAGTTGAAGGACGACTTTCACACACACTTATCTCTCAGAAATGAGCATGTGGAGAGACGTTCGTTCATCTAGCACAAAGGGAACGGGTTGCAGGAGGAACTTTTACTCTGGTTTCCCAGTCTGTTTCCTAGTGCCGGTTTGAAGTTCCTGCAGATTTCACTGTAAAACCGACTTGGAGCTACTACCTCCCCATATATATGTATGGAGTTGTGTTTGCAATTGAAAAGAAACTTTGTGTTCCCAGAAAGCTAGGTGAAGGACGGCTTTCACACACACTTAACTCTCAGAACTGAGCATGTGGAGAGACGTTCGTTCATCTAGCACAAAGGGAACGGGTTGCAGGAGAAACTTTTACTCTGGTTTCTCAGACTGTTTCCTAGTGCCGGTTTGAAGTTCCTGCAGTTTGCTCTGTAAAAGAGAGTTGGAGCTAGTACCTCCCCATATATATGTATGGAGTGGAGTTTGCAAGTGAAAAGAATCTTTGTGTTCCCAACAAGCTGGTGAAGGACGGCTTTGACACACACTTAACTCTCAGAACTGAGCATGTGGAGAGACGTACGTTCATATAGCACAAAGGGAACGGGTGGCAGGAGAAACTTTTACTCTGGTTTCTCAGTATGTTTCCTAGTGTCGGTTTGAAGTTCCTGCAGTTTTCACTGTAAAACCGGGTTGGAGCTAGTACCTCCCCATATATATGTATGGAGTGGAGTTTGGAAGTGAAAAGAAACTTTGTGTTTCCAACCAGCTAGGTGAAGGACTGCTTTCACACACACTTATCTCTCAGAAATGAGCATGTGGAGAGACGTTCGTTCATCTAGCACAAAGGGAACGGGTTGCAGGAGGAACTTTTACTCTGGTTTCCCAGTCTGTTTCCTAGTGCCGGTTTGAAGTTCCTGCAGTTTTCACTGTAAAACCGACTTGGAGCTACTACCTCCCCATATATATGTATGGAGTTGTGTTTGCAATTGAAAAGAAACTTTGTGTTCCCAGAAAGCTAGGTGAAGGACGGCTTTCACACACACTTATCTCTCAGAACTGAGCATGTGGAGAGACGTTCGTTCATCTAGCACAAAGGGAACGGGTTGCAGGAGAAACATTTACTCTGGTTTCTCAGACTGTTTCCTAGTGCCGGTTTGAAGTTCCTGCAGTTTGCTCTGTAAAAGAGAGTTGGAGCTAGTACCTCCCCATATATATGTATGGAGTGGAGTTTGCAAGTGAAAAGAATCTTTGTGTTCCCAACAAGCTGGTGAAGGACGGCTTTGACACACACTTAACTCTCAGAACTGAGCATGTGGAGAGACGTACGTTCATATAGCACAAAGGGAACGGGTGGCAGGAGAAACTTTTACTCTGGTTTCTCAGTATGTTTCCTAGTGTCGGTTTGAAGTTCCTGCAGTTTTCACTGTAAAACCGGGTTGGAGCTAGTACCTCCCCATATATATGTATGGAGTGGAGTTTGGAAGTGAAAAGAAACTTTGTGTTTCCAACCAGCTAGGTGAAGGACTGCTTTCACACACACTTATCTCTCAGAAATGAGCATGTGGAGAGACGTTCGTTCATCTACCACAAAGGGAACGGGTTGCAGGAGAAACTTTTACTCTGGATTCTCAGTCTGTTTCCTAGTGCCGGTTTGAAGTTGCTGCAGTTTTCACTGTAAAAACGAGTTGGAGCTATTACCTACCCATATATATGTATGGAGTGGAGTTTGCAAGTGAAAAGAAACTATGTGTTCCCAACAAGCTTAGTGAAGGACGGCTTTCACCCACACTTATCTCTCAGAAATTAGCATGTGGAGAGACGTTCTTTCATCTAGCACAAAGGGAACGGGTTGCAGGAGAAACTTTTTCTGTGGTTTCTCAGTATGTTTCCTAGTGCCGGTTTGAAGTTCCTGCAGTTTGCACTGTAAAAACGTGTTGGAGCTTGTACACCCCATGTATATGTATGGAGTGGAGTTTGCAAGTGAAAAGAAACTTTGTTTTCCCAACAAGCTAGTTGAAGGACGGTTTCACACACACTTATCTCTCAGAAATGGGCATGTGGAGAGACGTTCGTTCATCTAGCACAAAGGGAACGGGTTGCAGGAGTAACTTTTACTCCGGTTTCCCAGTCTGTTTCCTAGTGCCGGTTTGAATTTCCTGCAGTTTTCACTGTAAAACCGACTTGGAGCTACTACATCCCCATATATATGTATGGAGTTGTGTTTGCAATTGAAAAGAAACTTTGTGCTCCCAGAAAGCTAGGTGAAGGACGGCTTTCACACACACTTAACTCTCAGAACTGAGCATGTGGAGAGACGTTCGTTCATCTAGCACAAAGGGAACGGGTTGCAGGAGAAACTTTTACTCTGGTTTCTCAGACTGTTTCCTAGTGCCGGTTTGAAGTTCCTGCAGTTTGCTCTGTAAAAGAGAGTTGGAGCTAGTACCTCCCCATATATATGTATCGAGTGGAGTTTGCAAGTGAAAAGAATCTTTGTGTTCCCAACAAGCTGGTGAAGGACGGCTTTGACACACACTTAACTCTCAGAACTGAGCATGTGGAGAGACGTACGTTCATATAGCACAAAGGGAACGGGTGGCAGGAGAAACTTTTACTCTGGTTTCTCAGTATGTTTCCTAGTGTCGGTTTGAAGTTCCTGCAGTTTTCACTGTAAAACCGGGTTGGAGCTAGTACCTCCCCATATATATGTATGGAGTGGAGTTTGGAAGTGAAAAGAAACTTTGTGTTTCCAACCAGCTAGGTGAAGGACTGCTTTCACACACACTTATCTCTCAGAAATGAGCATGTGGAGAGACGTTCGTTCATCTAGCACAAAGGGAACGGGTTGCAGGAGGAACTTTTACTCTGGTTTCCCAGTCTGTTTCCTAGTGCCGGTTTGAAGTTCCTGCAGTTTTCACTGTAAAACCGACTTGGAGCTACTACCTCCCCATATATATGTATGGAGTTGTGTTTGCAATTGAAAAGAAACTTTGTGTTCCCAGAAAGCTAGGTGAAGGACGGCTTTCACACACACTTATCTCTCAGAACTGAGCATGTGGAGAGACGTTCGTTCATCTAGCACAAAGGGAACGGGTTGCAGGAGAAACATTTACTCTGGTATCTCAGTCTGTTTCCTAGTGCCGGTTTGAAGTTGCTGCAGTTTTCACTGTAAAACCGAGTTGGAGCTAGTACCTCCCCATATATATGTATGGAGAGGAGTTTGGAAGTGAAAAGAAACTTTGTGTTTCCAACCAGCTAGGTGAAGGACTGCTTTCACACACACTTATCTCTCAGAAATGAGCATGTGGAGAGACGTTCGTTCATCTAGCACAAAGGGAACGGGTTGCAGGAGAAACTTTTACTCTGGTATCTCAGTCTGTTTCCTAGTGCCGGTTTGAAGTTGCTGCAGTTTTCACTGTAAAACCGAGTTGGAGCTAGTACCTCCCCATATATATGTATGGAGTGGAGTTTGCAAGTGAAAAGAAACTTTGTGTTCCCAACAAGCTTATTGAAGGACGGCTTTCACACACACTTATCTCTCAGAAATTAGCATGTGGAGAGACGTTCGATCATCTAGCACAAATGGAACGGGTTGCAGGAGAAACTTTTTCTCTGGTTTCTCAGTCTGTTTCCTAGTGCCGGTTTGAAGTTCCTTCAGTTTGCACTGTAAAAACGTGTTGGAGCTTGTACACCCCATGTATATGTATGGAGTGGAGTTTGCAAGTGAAAAGAAACTTTGTTTTCCCAACAAGCTAGTTGAAGGACGGTTTCACACACACTTATCTCTCAGAAATGAGCATGTGGAGAGACGTTCGTTCATCTAGCACAAAGGGAACGGGTTGCAGGAGAAACTTTTACTCTGGTTTCCCAGTTTGTTTCCTAGTGCCGGTTTGAAGTTCCTGCAGTTTTCACTGTAAAACCGACTTGGAGCTACTACCTCCCCATATATATGTATGGAGTGAAGTTTGCAAGTGAAAAGAAACTTTGTGTTCCCAACAAGCTAGGTGAAGGACGGCTTTCACACACACTTATCTCTCAGAACTGAGCATGTGGAGAGACGTTCGTTCATCTAGCAGAAAGGGAACGGGTTGCAGGAGAAACTATTACTCTGGTTTCTCAGTCTGTTTCTTAGTGCCGTTTTGAATTTCCTGCAGTTTTCACTGTAAAACCGAGTTGGAGCTAGTACCTCCCCATATATATGTATGGAGTGGAGTTTGCCAGGTAAAATAAACTTTGTGTTCCCAACCAGCTATTTGAAGGACGGCTTTCCCACACACTTATCTCTCAGAACTGAGCATGTGGAGAGACGATCATTCATCTAGCACAAAGTGAACGGGTTGCAGGAGAAACTTTTACACTGGTTTCTCAGACTGTTTCCTAGTGCCGGTTTGAAGTTCCTGCAGTTTGCTCTGTAAAACAGAGTTGGAGCTAGTACCTCCCCATATATATGTATGGAGTGGAGTTTGCAAGTGAAAAGAATCTTTGTGTTCCCAATAAGCTGATGAAGGACGGCTTTCACACACACTTAACTCTCAGAACTGAGCATGTGGAGAGAAGTACGTTCATATAGCACAAAGGGAACGGGTGGCAGGAGAAACTTTTTCTGTGGTTTCTCAGTATGTTTCCTAGTGTCGGTTTGAAGTTGCTGCAGTTTTCACTGTAAAACCGGGTTGGAGCTAGTACCTCCCCATATATATGTATGGAGTGGAGTTTGCAAGTTAAAAGAAACTTTGTGTTCCCAACAAGCTTAGTGAAGGACGGCTTTCACACACATTTATCTCTCAGAAATTAGCATGTGGAGAGACGTTCGTTCATCTAGCACAAAGGGAACGGGTTGCAGGAGAAACTTTTTCTCTGGTTTCTCAGTCTGTTTCCTAGTGCCGGTTTGAAGTTCCTGCAGTTTGCACTGTAAAAACGTGTTGGAGCTTGTACACCCCATGTATATGTATGGAGTGAAGTTTGCAAGTGAAAAGAAACTTTGTTTTCCCAACAAGCTAGTTGAAGGACGGTTTCACACACAATTATCTCTCAGAAATGAGCATGTGGAGAGACGTTCGTTCATCTAGCACAAAGGGAACGGGTTGCAGGAGAAACTTTTTCTCTGGTTTCTCAGTCTGTTTCCTAGTGCCGGTTTGAAGTTCCTGCAGTTTGCAATGTAAAACGTGTTGGAGCTTGTACACCCCATGTATATGTATGGAGTGAAGTTTGCAAGTGAAAAGAAACTTTGTTTTCCCAACAAGCTAGTTGAAGGACGGTTTCACACACACTTATCTCTCAGAAATGAGCATGTGGAGAGACGTTCGTTCATCTAGCACAAAGGGAACGGGTTGCAGGAGAAACTTTTACTCTGGTTTCCCAGTCTGTTTCCTAGTGCCGGTTTGAAGTTCCTGCAGTTTTCACTGTAAAACCGACTTGGAGCTACTACCTCCCCATATATATGTATGGAGTGGAGTTTGAAAGTGAAAAGAAACTTTGTGTTCCCAACAAGCTAGGTGAAGGACGGCTTTCACACACACTTATCTCTCAGAACTGAGCATGTGGAGAGACGTTCGTTCATCTAGCAAAAAGGGAACGGGTTGCAGGAGAAACTTTTACTCTGGTTTCTCAGTCTGTTTCCTAGTGCCGTTTTGAAGTTCCTGCCGTTTTCACTGTAAAACCGAGTTGGAGCTAGTACCTCCCCATATATATGTATGGAGTGGAGTTTGCCAGGTAAAAGAAACTTTGTGTTCCCAACCAGCTATGTGAAGGACGGCTTTCCCACACTCTTATCTCTCAGAACTGAGCATGTGGAGAGACGATCATTCATCTAGCACAAAGTGAACGGGTTGCAAGAGAAACTTTTACACTGGTTTCTCAGACTGTTTCCTAGTGCCGGTTTGAAGTTCCTGCAGTTTGCTCTGTAAAAGAGAGTTGGAGCTAGTACCTCCCCATATATATGTATGGAGTGGAGTTTGCAAGTGAAAAGAATCTTTGTGTTCCCAACAAGCTGGTGAAGGACGGCTTTCACACACACTTAACTCTCAGAACAGAGCATGTGGAGAGACGTACGTTCATATAGCACAAAGGGAACGGGTGGCAGGAGAAACTTTTACTCTGGTTTCTCAGTATGTTTCCTAGTGCCGGTTTGAAGTTCCTGCAGTTTTCACTGTAAAACCGGTTTGGAGCTAGTACCTCCCCATATATATGTATGGAGTGGAGTTTGGAAGTGAAAAGAAACTTTGTGTTTCCAACCAGCTAGGTGAAGGACTGCTTTCACACACACTTATCTCTCAGAAATGAGCATGTGGAGAGACGTTCGTTCATCTACCACAAAGGGAACGGGTTGCAGGAGAAACTTTTACTCTGGATTCTCAGTCTGTTTCCTAGTGCCGGTTTGAAGTTGCTGCAGTTTTCACTGTAAAACCGAGTTGGAGCTAGTACCTACCCATATATATGGATGGAGTGGAGTTTGCAAGTGAAAAGAAACTTTGTGTTCCCAACAAGCTTAGTGAAGTACGGCTTTCACACACAATTATCTCTCAGAAATTAGCATGTGGAGAGACGTTCGTTCATCTAGCACAAAGGGAACGGGTTGCAGGTGAAACTTTTTCTCTGGTCTCTCAGTCTGTTTCCTAGTGCCGGTTTGAAGTTCCTGCAGTTTGCACTGTAAAAACGTGTTGGAGCTTGTACACCCCATGTATATATATGGAGTGGAGTTTGCAAGTGAAAAGAAACTTTGTTTTCCCAACAAGCTAGTTGAAGGACGGTTTCACACACACTTATCTCTCAGAAATGAGCATGTGGAGAGACGTTCGTTCATCTAGCACAAAGGGAACGGGTTGCAGGAGAAACTTTTACTCCGGTATCCCAGTCTGTTTCCTAGTGAAGGTTTGAAGTTCCTGCAGTTTTCATTGTAAAACCGACTTAGAGCTACTACCTCCCCATATATATTTATGGAGTGAAGTTTGCAAGTGAAAAGAAACTTTGTGTTCCCAACAAGCTAGGTGAAGGACGGCTTTCACACACACTTATCTCTCAGAACTGAGCATGTGGAGAGACGTTCGTTCATCTAGCACAAAGGGAAAGGGTTGCAAGAGAAACTTTTACTCTGGTTTCTCAGTCTGTTTCCTAGTGCCGTTTTGAAGTTCCTGCAGTTTTCACTGTAAAACCGAGTTGGAGCTAGTACCTCCCCATATATATGTATGGAGTGGAGTTTACAAGTGAAAAGAAACTATGTGTTCCAAACATGCTAGGTGAAGTACGGCTTTCACACACACTTATCTCTCAGAACTGAGCATGTGGAGAAACTTCCGTTCATCTAGCACAAAGGGAACGGTTTGCAGGATAAACTTTTACTCTGGTTTCTCAGTCTGTTTCCTACTGCCGTTTTGAAGTTCCTGCAGTTTTCTCTGGAAAACAGTGTTGGAGCTAGTACCTCCCCATATATATGTATGGAGTGGAGTTTGCAAGTGAAAAGAAACTTTGTGTTCCCAACCAGCTAGGTGAAGGACGGCTTTCCCACACACTTATCTCTCAGAACTGAGCATGTGGAGAGACGTTCGTTCATCTAGCACAAAGGGAACGGGTTGCAGGAGAAACTTTTAATCTGGTTTCCCAGTCTGTTTCCTAGTGCCGGTTTGAAGTTCCTGCAGTTATCACTGTAAAACCGAGTTGGAGCTAGTACCTCCCCATATATATGTATGGAGTGGAGTTTACAAGTGAAAAGAAACTTTGTGTTCCAAACATGCTAGGTGAAGTACGGCTTTCACACACACTTATCTCTCAGAACTGAGCATGTGGAGAGACTTTCGTTCATCTAGCACAAAGGGATCGGGTTGCAGGCTAAACTTTTACTCTGGTTTCTCAGTCTGTTTCCTAGTGCCGTTTTGAAGTTCCTGCAGTTTTCACTGTAAAACCGAGTTGGAGCTAGTACCTCCCCATATATATGTATGGAGTGGAGTGTGCAAGTGAAAAGAAACTTTGTGTTCCCAACAAGCTGGTGAAGGACGGCTTTCCCACACACTTATCTCTCAGAACTGAGCATGTGGAGAGACGTTCGTTCATCTAGCACAAAGGGAACGGGTTGCAGTGGAAACTTTTACTCTGGTTTCTCAGTCTGTTTCCTAGTGCCGGTTTGAAGATCCTGCAGTTTTCACTGTAAAACCGAGTTGCAGCTAGTACCTCCCCATATATATGTATGGAGTGGAATTTACAAGTGAAAAGAAACTTTGTGTTCCAAACATGCTAGGTGAAGTACGGCTTTCACACACACTTATCTCTCAGAACTGAGCATGTGGACAGACTTTCGTTCATCTAGCACAAAGGGATCGGGTTGCAGGATAAACTTTTACTCTGGTTTCTCAGTCTGTTTCCTAGTGCCGTTTTGAAGTTCCTGCAGTTTTCACTGTAAAACCGAGTTGGAGCTAGTACCTCCCCATATATATGTATGGAGTGGAGTTTACAAGTGAAAAGAAACTATGTGTTCCAAACATGCTAGGTGAAGTACGGCTTTCACACACACTTATCTCTCAGAACTGAGCATATGGAGAAACTTTCGTTCATCTAGCACAAAGGGAAAGGGTTGCAGGATAAACTTTTACTCTGGTTTCTCAGTCTGTTTCCTACTGCCGTTTTGAAGTTCCTGCAGTTTTCACTGTAAAACCGAGTTGGAGCTAGTACCTCCCCATATATATGTATGGAGTGGAGTTTGCAAGCGAAAAGAAACTTTGTGTTCCCAACCAGCTAGGTGAAGGACGGCTTTCCCACACACTTATCTCTCAGAACTGAGCATGTGGAGAGACGTTCTTTCATCTAGCACAAAGGGAAAGTGTTGCAGGGGAAACTTTTACTCTGGTTTCTTAGTCTGTTTCCTAGTGCCGGTTTGAAGTTCCTGCAGTTTTCACTGTAAAACCGAGTTGGAGCTAGTACCTCCCCATATATATGTATGGAGTGGAGTTTACAAGTGAAAAGAAACTTTGTGTTCCAAACATGCTAGGTGAAGTACGGCTTTCACACACACTTATCTCTCAGAACTGAGCATGTGGAGAGACTTTCGTTCATCTAGCACAAAGGGATCTGGTTGCAGGCTAAACTTTTACTCTGGTTTCTCAGTCTGTTTCCTAGTGCCGTTTTGAAGTTCCTGCAGTTTTCTCTGTAAAACCGAGTTGGAGCTAGTACCTCCCCATATATATGTATGGAGTGGAGTTTGCAAGTGAAAAGAATCTTTGTGTTCCTAACCAGCTAGGTGAAGGACGGCTTTCCCACACACTTATCTCTCAGAAATTAGCATGTGGAGAGACGTTCGTTCATCTAGCACATAGGGAACGGGTTGCAGGAGCAACTTTTACTCTGGTTTCTCAGTCTGTTTCCTAGTGCCGGTTTGAAGTTCCTGCAGTTTGCACTGTAAAACCGAGTTGGAGCTAGTACCCCCCATATATATGTATGGAGTGGAGTTTGCAAGTGAAAAGAAACTTTGTGTTCCCAACAAGCTAGTTGAAGGACGGCTTTCACACACACTTATCTCTCAGAACTGAGCCTGTGGAGAGACGTTCGTTCATCTTGCACAAAGGGAACGGGTTGCAGGAGAAACTTTTACTCTGGTTTCCCATTCTGTTTCCTAGTGCCGGTTTGAAGTTCCTGCAGTTTTCACTGTAAAAGCGACTTGGAGCTATTACCTCCCCATATATATGTATAGAGTGAAATTTGCAAGTGAAAAGAAACTTTGTGTTCCCAACAAGCTAGGTGAAGGACGGCTTTCACACACACTTATCTCTCAGAACTGAGCATGTGGAGAGACGTTCGTTCATCTAGCACAAAGGGAACGGGTTGCAGTGGAAACTTTTCTCTGGATTCTCAGTCTGTTTCCTAGTGCCGGTTTGAAGTTCCTGCAGTTTGCACTGTAAACCCAGTTGGAGCTAGTACCTCCCCATATATATATATGGAGTGGAGTTTGCAAGTGAAAAGAAACGTTGTGTTCCCAACAAGCTAGGTGAAGGACGGCTTTCACACACACTTATCTCTCAGATCTGAGCATGTGGAGAGACGTTCGTTCATCTAGCACAAAGGGAACGGGTTGCAGGTGAAACTATTACACTGGTTTCTCAGTCTGCTTCCTAGTGCCGGTTTGAAGTTCCTGGAGTTTGCTCTGTAAAACAGAGTTGGAGCTAGTTGCTCCCCATATATATGTATGGACTGGAGTTTGCAAGTGAAAAGAAACTTTGTGTTCCCAACAAGCTAGGTGAAGTACGGCTTTCACACACACTTATCTCTCAGAACTGAGCATGTGGAGAGACTTTCGTTCATGTAGCACAAAGGAACGGGTTGCAGGAGAAACTTTTACTCTGGTTTCCCATTCTGTTTCCTAGTGCCGGTTTGAAATTCCTGCAGTTTTCACTGTAAAACCGACTTGGATCTAGTACCTCCCCATATATATGTATGGAGTGAAGTTTGCAAGTGAAAAGAAACTTTGTGTTCCCAACAAGCTAGGTGAAGTACGGCTTTCACACACAATTATCTCTCAGAACTGACCATGTGGAGAGACGTTCGTTCATCTAGCACAAAGGGAACGGGTTGCAGGAGAAACTTTTACCGTGGTTTCTCAGTCTGTTTCCTAGGGCCGTTTTGAAGTTCCTGCATTTTTCACTGAAAAACCGAGTTGGAGCTTGTACCTCCCCATATATATATATGGAGTGGAGTTTGCAAGTGAAAAGAAACTTTGTGTTCCCAACCAGTTAGGTGAAGGACGGCTTTCCCACAGACTTATCTCTCAGAACTGAGCATGTGGAGAGACGTTCGTTCATCTAGCACAAAGGGAACGGGTTGCATGAGAAACTTTTACTCTGGATTCTCAGTCTGTTTCCTAGTGCCGGTTTGAAGTTCCTGCAGTTTGCACTGTAAAACAGAGTTGGAGCTAGTAGCTCCCCATATATATGTATGGAGTGGAGTTTGCAAGTGAAAAGAAACTTTGTGTTCCCAACAAGCTAGTTGAAGGACGGCTTTCACACACACTTATGTCTCAGAACTGAGCATGTGGAGAGACGTTCGTTCATCTAGTACAAAGGGAACGGGTTGCAGGAGAAACTTTTACTCTGGTTTCTCAGTCTGTTTCCTAGTGCCGGTTTGAATTTCCTGCAATTTGCACTTTAAAACCGAGTTGGAGCTAGTACCTCCCCATATATATGTATGGAGTGTAGTTTGCAAGTGAAAAGAAAATTTGTGTTCCCAAAAAGCTAGGTGAAGGACGGCTTTCACACACACTTATCTCTCAGAACTGAGCATGTGGAGAGAGGTTCGTTCATCTAGCACAAAGTGAACGGGTTGCAGGAGAAACTTTTACTCTGGTTTCTCAGTCTGTTTCCTATTGCCGGTTTGAAGTTCCTGCAGTTTGCACAGTAAAACCGAGTTGGAGCTAGTACCCCCCATATATATGTATATGGTGGAGTATGCAAGTGAAAAGAAACTTTGTGTTCCCAACAAGCTAGTTGAAGGACGGCTTTCACACACACTTATCTCTCAGAACTGAGCATGTGGAGAGACTTTCGTTCATGTAGCACAAAGGAACGGGTTGCAGGAGAAACTTTTACTCTGGTTTCCCATTCTGTTTCCTAGTGCCGGTTTGAAATTCCTGCAGTTTTCACTGTAAAACCGACTTGGAGCTAGTACCTCCCCATATATATGTATGGAGTGAAGTTTGCACGTGAAAAGAAACTTTGTGTTCCCAACAAGCTAGGTGAAGTACGGCTTTCACACACAATTATCTCTCAGAACTGACCATGTGGAGAGACGTTCGTTCATCTAGCACAAAGGGAACGGGTTGCAGGAGAAACTTTTACCGTCGTTTCTCAGTCTGTTTCCTAGGGCCGTTTTGAAGTTCCTGCAGTTTTCACTGTAAAACCGAGTTGGAGCTTGTACCTCCCCATATATATATATGGAGTGGAGTTTGCAAGTGAAAAGAAACTTTTTGTTCCCAACCAGTTAGGTGAAGGACGGCTTTCCCACACACTTATCTCTCAGAACTGAGCATGTGGAGAGACGTTCGTTCATCTAGCACAAAGGGAACGGGTTGCATGAGAAACTTTTACTCTGGATTCTCAGTCTGTTTCCTATTGCCGGTTTGAAGTTCCTGCAGTTTGCACTGTAAAACAGAGTTGGAGCTAGTAGCTCCCCATATATATGTATGGAGTGGAGTTTGCAAGTGAAAAGAAACTTTGTGTTCCCAACAAGCTAGGTGAAGTACGGCTTTCACACACAATTATCTCTCAGAACTGAGCATGTGAAGAGACGTTCGTTCATCTAGCACAAAGGGAACGGGTTGAAGGAGAAACTTTTACTCTGGTTTCTCAGTCTGTTTCCTAGTGCCGGTTTGAAGTTCCTGCAGTTTTCACTGTAAAACCGACTTGGAGCTATTACCTCCCCATATATATGTATGGAGTGGAGTTTGCAAGTGAAAAGAATCTTTGTGTTCCCAACAAGCTAGGTGAAGGACGGCTTTCACACACACTTATCTCTCAGAAATTAGCATGTGGAGAGACGTTCGTTCATCTAGCACAAACGGAACGGGTTGCAGGAGAAACTTTTACTCTGGTTTCTCAGTCTGTTTCCTAGTGCCGGTTTGAAGTTTCTGCAGTTTTCACTGTAAAACCGAGTTGGAGCTAGTACCTCCCCATATATATGTATGGAGTGGAGTTTACAAGTGAAAAGAAACTTTGTGTTCCAAACATGCTAGGTGAAGTACGGCTTTCACACACACTTATCTCTCAGAACTGAGCATGTGGAGAGACTTTCGTTCATCTAGCACAAAGGGATCTGGTTGCAGGCTAAACTTTTACTCTGGTTTCTCAGTCTGTTTCCTAGTGCCGTTTTGAAGTTCCTGCAGTTTTCTCTGTAAAACCGAGTTGGAGTTAGTACCTCCCCATATATATGTATGGAGTGGAGTTTGCAAGTGAAAAGAATCTTTGTGTTCCTAACCAGCTAGGTGAAGGACGGCTTTCCCACACACTTATCTCTCAGAAATTAGCATGTGGAGAGACGTTCGTTCATCTAGCACATAGGGAACGGGTTGCAGGAGCAACTTTTACTCTGGTTTCTCAGTCTGTTTCCTAGTGCCGGTTTGAAGTTCCTGCAGTTTGCACTGTAAAACCGAGTTGGAGCTAGTACCCCCCATATATATGTATGGAGTGGAGTTTGCAAGTGAAAAGAAACTTTGTGTTCCCAACAAGCTAGTTGAAGGACGGCTTTCACACACACTTATCTCTCAGAACTGAGCATGTGGAGAGACGTTCGTTCATCTTGCACAAAGGGAACGGGTTGCAGGAGAAACTTTTACTCTGGTTTCCCATTCTGTTTCCTAGTGCCGGTTTGAAGTTCCTGCAGTTTTCACTGTAAAAGCGACTTGGAGCTATTACCTCCCCATATATATGTATAGAGTGAAATTTGCAAGTGAAAAGAAACTTTGTGTTCCCAACAAGCTAGGTGAAGGACGGCTTTCACACACACTTATCTCTCAGAACTGAGCATGTGGAGAGACGTTCGTTCATCTAGCACAAAGGGAACGGGTTGCAGTGGAAACTTTTCTCTGGATTCTCAGTCTGTTTCCTAGTGCCGGTTTGAAGTTCCTGCAGTTTGCACTGTAAACGCAGTTGGAGCTAGTACCTCCCCATATATATATATGGAGTGGAGTTTGCAAGTGAAAAGAAACGTTGTGTTCCCAACAAGCTAGGTGAAGGACGGCTTTCACACACACTTATCTCTCAGATCTGAGCATGTGGAGAGACGTTCGTTCATCTAGCACAAAGGAACGGGTTGCAGGAGAAACTTTTACTCTGGTTTCCCATTCTGTTTCCTAGTGCCGGTTTGAAATTCCTGCAGTTTTCACTGTAAAACCGACTTGGATCTAGTACCTCCCCATATATATGTATGGAGTGAAGTTTGCAAGTGAAAAGAAACTTTGTGTTCCCAACAAGCTAGGTGAAGTACGGCTTTCACACACAATTATCTCTCAGAACTGACCATGTGGAGAGACGTTCGTTCATCTAGCACAAAGGGAACGGGTTGCAGGAGAAACTTTTACCGTGGTTTCTCAGTCTGTTTCCTAGGGCCGTTTTGAAGTTCCTGCATTTTTCACTGAAAAACCGAGTTGGAGCTTGTACCTCCCCATATATATATATGGAGTGGAGTTTGCAAGTGAAAAGAAACTTTGTGTTCCCAACCAGTTAGGTGAAGGACGGCTTTCCCACACACTTATCTCTCAGAACTGAGCATGTGGAGAGACGTTCGTTCATCTAGCACAAAGGGAACGGGTTGCATGAGAAACTTTTACTCTGGATTCTCAGTCTGTTTCCTAGTGCCGGTTTGAAGTTCCTGCAGTTTGCACTGTAAAACAGAGTTGGAGCTAGTAGCTCCCCATATATATGTATGGAGTGGAGTTTGCAAGTGAAAAGAAACTTTGTGTTCCCAACAAGCTAGTTGAAGGACGGCTTTCACACACACTTATGTCTCAGAACTGAGCATGTGGAGAGACGTTCGTTCATCTAGCACAAAGGGAACGGGTTGCAGGAGAAACTTTTACTCTGGTTTCTCAGTCTGTTTCCTAGTGCCGGTTTGAATTTCCTGCAATTTGCACTTTAAAACCGAGTTGGAGCTAGTACCTCCCCATATATATGTATGGAGTGTAGTTTGCAAGTGAAAAGAAAATTTGTGTTCCCAAAAAGCTAGGTGAAGGACGGCTTTCACACACACTTATCTCTCAGAACTGAGCATGTGGAGAGAGTTTCGTTCATCTAGCACAAAGGGAACGGGTTTCAGGAGAAACTTTTACTCTGGTTTCTCAGTCTGTTTCCTAGTGCCGGTTTGTAGTTCCTGCAGTTTGCACAGTAAAACCGAGTTGGAGCTAGTACCCCCCATATATATGTATATAGTGGAGTATGCAAGTGAAAAGAAACTTTGTGTTCCCAACAAGCTAGTTGAAGGACGGCTTTCACACACACTTATCTCTCAGAACTGAGCATGTGGAGAGACTTTCGTTCATGTAGCACAAAGGAACGGGTTGCAGGAGAAACTTTTACTCTGGTTTCCCATTCTGTTTCCTAGTGCCGGTTTGAAATTCCTGCAGTTTTCACTGTAAAACCGACTTGGAGCTAGTACCTCCCCATATATATGTATGGAGTGAAGTTTGCACGTGAAAAGAAACTTTGTGTTCCCAACAAGCTAGGTGAAGTACGGCTTTCACACACAATTATCTCTCAGAACTGACCATGTGGAGAGACGTTCGTTCATCTAGCACAAAGGGAACGGGTTGCAGGAGAAACTTTTACCGTCGTTTCTCAGTCTGTTTCCTAGGGCCGTTTTGAAGTTCCTGCAGTTTTCACTGTAAAACCGAGTTGGAGCTTGTACCTCCCCATATATATATATGGAGTGGAGTTTGCAAGTGAAAAGAAACTTTTTGTTCCCAACCAGTTAGGTGAAGGACGGCTTTCCCACACACTTATCTGTCAGAACTGAGCATGTGGAGAGACGTTCGTTCATCTAGCACAAAGGGAACGGGTTGCATGAGAAACTTTTACTCTGGATTCTCAGTCTGTTTCCTATTGCCGGTTTGAAGTTCCTGCAGTTTGCACTGTAAAACAGAGTTGGAGCTAGTACCTCGCCATATATATGTATGGAGTGGAGTTTGCAAGTGAAAAGAAACTATGTGTTCCCAACAAGCTAGGTGAAGTACGGCTTTCACACACACTTATCTCTCAGAACTGAGCATGTGAAGAGACGTTCGTTCATCTAGCACAAAGGGAACGGGTTGAAGGAGAAACTTTTACTCTGGTTTCTCAGTCTGTTTCCTAGTGCCGGTTTGAAGTTCCTGCAGTTTTCACTGTAAAACCGAGTTGGAGCTATTACATCCCCATATATATGTATGGAGTGGAGTTTACAAGTGAAAAGAAACTTTGTGTTCCAAACATGCTAGGTGAAGTACGGCTTTCACACACACTTATCTCTCAGAACTGAGCATGTGGAGAGACTTTCGTTCATCTAGCACAAAGGGATCTGGTTGCAGGCTAAACTTTTACTCTGGTTTCTCAGTCTGTTTCCTAGTGCCGTTTTGAAGTTCCTGCAGTTTTCTCTGTAAAACCGAGTTGGAGCTAGTACCTCCCCATATATATGTATGGAGTGGAGTTTGCAAGTGAAAAGAATCTTTGTGTTCCTAACCAGCTAGGTGAAGGACGGCTTTCCCACACACTTATCTCTCAGAAATTAGCATGTGGAGAGACGTTCGTTCATCTAGCACATAGGGAACGGGTTGCAGGAGCAACTTTTACTCTGGTTTCTCTGTCTGTTTCCTAGTGCCGGTTTGAAGTTCCTGCAGTTTGCACTGTAAAACCGAGTTGGAGCTAGTACCCCCCATATATATGTATGGAGTGGAGTTTGCAAGTGAAAAGAAACTTTGTGTTCCCAACAAGCTAGTTGAAGGACGGCTTTCACACACACTTATCTCTCAGAACTGAGCATGTGGAGAGACGTTCGTTCATCTTGCACAAAGGGAACGGGTTGCAGGAGAAACTTTTACTCTGGTTTCCCATTCTGTTTCCTAGTGCCGGTTTGAAGTTCCTGTAGTTTTCACTGTAAAAGCGACTTGGAGCTATTACCTCCCCATATATATGTATAGAGTGAAATTTGCAAGTGAAAAGAAACTTTGTGTTCCCAACAAGCTAGGTGAAGGACGGCTTTCACACACACTTATCTCTCAGAACTGAGCATGTGGAGAGACGTTCGTTCATCTAGCACAAAGGGAACGGGTTGCAGTGGAAACTTTTCTCTGGATTCTCAGTCTGTTTCCTAGTGCCGGTTTGAAGTTCCTGCAGTTTGCACTGTAAACCCGGTTGGAGCTAGTACCTCCCCATATATATATATGGAGTGGAGTTTGCAAGTGAAAAGAAACGTTGTGTTCCCAACAAGCTAGGTGAAGGACGGCTTTCACACACACTTATCTCTCAGATCTGAGCATGTGGAGAGACGTTCGTTCATCTAGCACAAAGGGAACGGGTTGCAGGTGAAACTATTACACTGGTTTCTCAGTCTGCTTCCTAGTGCCGGTTTGAAGTTCCTGGAGTTTGCTCTGTAAAACAGAGTTGGAGCTAGTAGCTCCCCATATATATGTATGGACTGGAGTTTGCAAGTGAAAAGAAACTTTGTGTTCCCAACAAGCTAGGTGAAGTACGGCTTTCACACACACTTATCTCTCAGAACTGAGCATGTGGAGAGACTTTCGTTCATGTAGCACAAAGGAACGGGTTGCAGGAGAAACTTTTACTCTGGTTTCCCATTCTGTTTCCTAGTGCCGGTTTGAAATTCCTGCAGTTTTCACTGTAAAACCGACTTGGATCTAGTACCTCCCCATATATATGTATGGAGTGAAGTTTGCAAGTGAAAAGAAACTTTGTGTTCCCAACAAGCTAGGTGAAGTACGGCTTTCACACACAATTATCTCTCAGAACTGACCATGTGGAGAGACGTTCGTTCATCTAGCACAAAGGGAACGGGATGCAGGAGAAACTTTTACCGTGGTTTCTCAGTCTGTTTCCTAGGGCCGTTTTGAAGTTCCTGCATTTTTCACTGAAAAACCGAGTTGGAGCTTGTACCTCCCCATATATATATATGGAGTGGAGTTTGCAAGTGAAAAGAAACTTTGTGTTCCCAACCAGTTAGGTGAAGGACGGCTTTCCCACACACTTATCTCTCAGAACTGAGCATGTGGAGAGACGTTCGTTCATCTAGCACAAAGGGAACGGGTTGCATGAGAAACTTTTACTCTGGATTCTCAGTCTGTTTCCTAGTGCCGGTTTGAAGTTCCTGCAGTTTGCACTGTAAAACAGAGTTGGAGCTAGTAGCTCCCCATATATATGTATGGAGTGGAGTTTGCAAGTGAAAAGAAACTTTGTGTTCCCAACAAGCTAGTTGAAGGACGGCTTTCACACACACTTATGTCTCAGAACTGAGCATGTGGAGAGACGTTCGTTCATCTAGCACAAAGGGAACGGGTTGCAGGAGAAACTTTTACTCTGGTTTCTCAGTCTGTTTCCAAGTGCCGGTTTGAATTTCCTGCAATTTGCACTTTAAAACCGAGTTGGAGCTAGTACCTCCCCATATATATGTTTGGAGTGTAGTTTGCAAGTGAAAAGAAAATTTGTGTTCCCAAAAAGCTAGGTGAAGGACGGCTTTCACACACACTTATCTCTCAGAACTGAGCATGTGGAGAGAGGTTCGTTCATCTAGCACAAAGGGAACGGGTTGCAGGAGAAACTTTTACTCTGGTTTCTCAGTCTGTTTCCTAGTGCCGGTTTGAAGTTCCTGCAGTTTGCACAGTAAAACTGAGTTGGAGCTAGTACCCCCCATATATATGTATATAGTGGAGTATGCAAGTGAAAAGAAACTTTGTGTTCCCAACAAGCTAGTTGAAGGACGGCTTTCACACACACTTATCTCTCAGAACTGAGCATGTGGAGAGACTTTCGTTCATGTAGCACAAAGGAACGGGTTGCAGGAGAAACTTTTACTCTGGTTTCCCATTCTGTTTCCTAGTGCCGGTTTGAAATTCCTGCAGTTTTCACTGTAAAACCGACTTGGAGCTAGTACCTCCCCATATATATGTATGGAGTGAAGTTTGCACGTGAAAAGAAACTTTGTGTTCCCAACAAGCTAGGTGAAGTACGGCTTTCACACACAATTATCTCTCAGAACTGACCATGTGGAGAGACGTTCGTTCATCTAGCACAAAGGGAACGGGTTGCAGGAGAAACTTTTACCGTGGTTTCTCAGTCTGTTTCCTAGGGCCGTTTTGAAGTTCCTGCATTTTTCACTGAAAAACCGAGTTGGAGCTTGTACCTCCCCATATATATATATGGAGTGGAGTTTGCAAGTGAAAAGAAACTTTGTGTTCCCAACCAGTTAGGTGAAGGACGGCTTTCCCACACACTTATCTCTCAGAACTGAGCATGTGGAGAGACGTTCGTTCATCTAGCACAAAGGGAACGGGTTGCATGAGAAACTTTTACTCTGGATTCTCAGTCTGTTTCCTAGTGCCGGTTTGAAGTTCCTGCAGTTTGCACTGTAAAACAGAGTTGGAGCTAGTAGCTCCCCATATATATGTATGGAGTGGAGTTTGCAAGTGAAAAGAAACTTTGTGTTCCCAACAAGCTAGTTGAAGGACGGCTTTCACACACACTTATGTCTCAGAACTGAGCATGTGGAGAGACGTTCGTTCATCTAGCACAAAGGTAACGGGTTGCAGGAGAAACTTTTACTCTGGTTTCTCAGTCTGTTTCCAAGTGCCGGTTTGAATTTCCTGCAATTTGCACTTTAAAACCGAGTTGGAGCTAGTACCTCCCCATATATATGTATGGAGTGTAGTTTGCAAGTGAAAAGAAAATTTGTGTTCCCAAAAAGCTAGGTGAAGGACGGCTTTCACACACACTTATCTCTCAGAACTGAGCATGTGGAGAGAGTTTCGTTCATCTAGCACAAAGGGAACGGGTTGCAGGAGAAACTTTTACTCTGGTTTCTCAGTCTGTTTCCTAGTGCCGGTTTGAAGTTCCTGCAGTTTGCACAGTAAAACCGAGTTGGAGCTAGTACCCCCCATATATATGTATATAGTGGAGTATGCAAGTGAAAAGAAACTTTGTGTTCCCAACAAGCTAGTTGAAGGACGGCTTTCACACACACTTATCTCTCAGAACTGAGCATGTGGAGAGACTTTCGTTCATGTAGCACAAAGGAACGGGTTGCAGGAGAAACTTTTACTCTGGTTTCCCATTCTGTTTCCTAGTGCCGGTTTGAAATTCCTGCAGTTTTCACTGTAAAACCGACTTGGAGCTAGTACCTCCCCATATATATGTATGGAGTGAAGTTTGCACGTGAAAAGAAACTTTGTGTTCCCAACAAGCTAGGTGAAGTACGGCTTTCACACACAATTATCTCTCAGAACTGACCATGTGGAGAGACGTTCGTTCATCTAGCACAAAGGGAACGGGTTGCAGGAGAAACTTTTACCGTCGTTTCTCAGTCTGTTTCCTAGGGCCGTTTTGAAGTTCCTGCAGTTTTCACTGTAAAACCGAGTTGGAGCTTGTACCTCCCCATATATATATATGGAGTGGAGTTTGCAAGTGAAAAGAAACTTTTTGTTCCCAACCAGTTAGGTGAAGGACGGCTTTCCCACACACTTATCTCTCAGAACTGAGCATGTGGAGAGACGTTCGTTCATCTAGCACAAAGGGAACGGGTTGCATGAGAAACTTTTACTCTGGATTCTCAGTCTGTTTCCTATTGCCGGTTTGAAGTTCCTGCAGTTTGCACTGTAAAACAGAGTTGGAGCTAGTAGCTCCCCATATATATGTATGGAGTGGAGTTTGCAAGTGAAAAGAAACTTTGTGTTCCCAACAAGCTAGGTGAAGTACGGCTTTCACACACAATTATCTCTCAGAACTGAGCATGTGAAGAGACGTTCGTTCATCTAGCACAAAGGGAACGGGTTGAAGGAGAAATTTTACTCTGGTTTCTCAGTCTGTTTCCTAGTGCCGGTTTGAAGTTCCTGCAGTTTTCACTGTAAAACCGTCTTGGAGCTATTACCTCCCCATATATATGTATGGAGTGGAGTTTGCAAGTGAAAAGAAACTTTGTGTTCCCAACAAGCTAGGTGAAGGACGGCTTTCACACACACTTATCTCTCAGAAATTAGCATGTGGAGAGACGTTCGTTCATCTAGCACAAAACGGAACGGGTTGCAGGAGAAACTTTTACTCTGGTTTCTCAGTCTGTTTCCTAGTGCCGGTTTGAAGTTCCTGCAGTTTTCACTGTAAAACCGAGTTGGAGCTAGTACCTCCCCATATATATGTATGGAGTGGAGTTTACAAGTGAAAAGAAACTTTGTGTTCCAAACATGCTAGGTGAAGTACGGCTTTCACACACACTTATCTCTCAGAACTGAGCATGTGGAGAGACTTTCGTTCATCTAGCACAAAGGGATCTGGTTGCAGGCTAAACTTTTACTCTGGTTTCTCAGTCTGTTTCCTAGTGCCGTTTTGAAGTTCCTGCAGTTTTCTCTGTAAAACCGAGTTGGAGTTAGTACCTCCCCATATATATGTATGGAGTGGAGTTTGCAAGTGAAAAGAATCTTTGTGTTCCTAACCAGCTAGGTGAAGGACGGCTTTCCCACACACTTATCTCTCAGAAATTAGCATGTGGAGAGACGTTCGTTCATCTAGCACATAGGGAACGGGTTGCAGGAGCAACTTTTACTCTGGTTTCTCAGTCTGTTTCCTAGTGCCGGTTTGAAGTTCCTGCAGTTTGCACTGTAAAACCGAGTTGGAGCTAGTACCCCCCATATATATGTATGGAGTGGAGTTTGCAAGTGAAAAGAAACTTTGTGTTCCCAACAAGCTAGTTGAAGGACGGCTTTCACACACACTTATCTCTCAGAACTGAGCATGTGGAGAGACGTTCGTTCATCTTGCACAAAGGGAACGGGTTGCAGGAGAAACTTTTACTCTGGTTTCCCATTCTGTTTCCTAGTGCCGGTTTGAAGTTCCTGCAGTTTTCACTGTAAAAGCGACTTGGAGCTATTACCTCCCCATATATATGTATAGAGTGAAATTTGCAAGTGAAAAGAAACTTTGTGTTCCCAACAAGCTAGGTGAAGGACGGCTTTCACACACACTTATCTCTCAGAACTGAGCATGTGGAGAGACGTTCGTTCATCTAGCACAAAGGGAACGGGTTGCAGTGGAAACTTTTCTCTGGATTCTCAGTCTGTTTCCTAGTGCCGGTTTGAAGTTCCTGCAGTTTGCACTGTAAACCGAGTTGGAGCTAGTACCTCCCCATATATATATATGGAGTGGAGTTTGCAAGTGAAAAGAAACGTTGTGTTCCCAACAAGCTAGGTGAAGGACGGCTTTCACACACACTTATCTCTCAGATCTGAGCATGTGGAGAGACGTTCGTTCATCTAGCACAAAGGGAACGGGTTGCAGGTGAAACTATTACACTGGTTTCTCAGTCTGCTTCCTAGTGCCGGTTTGAAGTTCCTGGAGTTTGCTCTGTAAAACAGAGTTGGAGCTAGTAGCTCCCCATATATATGTATGGACTGGAGTTTGCAAGTGAAAAGAAACTTTGTGTTCCCAACAAGCTTGGTGAAGTACGGCTTTCACACACACTTATCTCTCAGAACTGAGCATGTGGAGAGACTTTCGTTCATGTAGCACAAAGGAACGGGTTGCAGGAGAAACTTTTACTCTGGTTTCCCATTCTGTTTCCTAGTGCCGGTTTGAAATTCCTGCAGTTTTCACTGTAAAACCGACTTGGATCTAGTACCTCCCCATATATATGTATGGAGTGAAGTTTGCAAGTGAAAAGAAACTTTGTGTTCCCAACAAGCTAGGTGAAGTACGGCTTTCACACACAATTATCTCTCAGAACTGACCATGTGGAGAGACGTTCGTTCATCTAGCACAAAGGGAACGGGTTGCAGGAGAAACTTTTACCGTGGTTTCTCAGTCTGTTTCCTAGGGCCGTTTTGAAGTTCCTGCATTTTTCACTGAAAAACCGAGTTGGAGCTTGTACCTCCCCATATATATATATGGAGTGGAGTTTGCAAGTGAAAAGAAACTTTGTGTTCCCAACCAGTTAGGTGAAGGACGGCTTTCCCACACACTTATCTCTCAGAACTGAGCATGTGGAGAGACGTTCGTTCATCTAGCACAAAGGGAACGGGTTGCATGAGAAACTTTTACTCTGGATTCTCAGTCTGTTTCCTAGTGCCGGTTTGAAGTTCCTGCAGTTTGCACTGTAAAACAGAGTTGGAGCTAGTAGCTCCCCATATATATGTATGGAGTGGAGTTTGCAAGTGAAAAGAAACTTTGTGTTCCCAACAAGCTAGTTGAAGGACGGCTTTCACACACACTTATGTCTCAGAACTGAGCATGTGGAGAGACGTTCGTTCATCTAGCACAAAGGGAACGGGTTGCAGGAGAAACTTTTACTCTGGTTTCTCAGTCTGTTTCCTAGTGCCGGTTTGAATTTCCTGCAATTTGCACTTTAAAACCGAGTTGGAGCTAGTACCTCCCCATATATATGTATGGAGTGTAGTTTGCAAGTGAAAAGAAAATTTGTGTTCCCAAAAAGCTAGGTGAAGGACGGCTTTCACACACACTTATCTCTCAGAACTGAGCATGTGGAGAGAGGTTCGTTCATCTAGCACAAAGGGAACGGGTTGCAGGAGAAACTTTTACTCTGGTTTCTCAGTCTGTTTCCTAGTGCCGGTTTGAAGTTCCTGCAGTTTGCACAGTAAAACCGAGTTGGAGCTAGTACCCCCCACATATATGTATATAGTGGAGTATGCAAGTGAAAAGAAACTTTGTGTTCCCAACAAGCTAGTTGAAGGACGGCTTTCACACACACTTATCTCTCAGAACTGAGCATGTGGAGAGACTTTCGTTCATGTAGCACAAAGAACGGGTTGCAGGAGAAACTTTTACTCTGGTTTCCCATTCTGTTTCCTAGTGCCGGTTTGAAATTCCTGCAGTTTTCACTGTAAAACCGACTTGGAGCTAGTACCTCCCCATATATATGTATGGAGTGAAGTTTGCACATGAAAAGAAACTTTGTGTTCCCAACAAGCTAGGTGAAGTACGGCTTTCACACACAATTATCTCTCAGAACTGACCATGTGGAGAGACGTTCGTTCATCTAGCACAAAGGGAACGGGTTGCAGGAGAAACTTTTACCGTCGTTTCTCAGTCTGTTTCCTAGGGCCGTTTTGAAGTTCCTGCAGTTTTCACTGTAAAACCGAGTTGGAGCTTGTACCTCCCCATATATATATATGGAGTGGAGTTTGCAAGTGAAAAGAAACATTTTGTTCCCAACCAGTTAGGTGAAGGACGGCTTTCCCACACACTTATCTCTCAGAACTGAGCATGTGGAGAGACGTTCGTTCATCTAGCACAAAGGGAACGGGTTGCATGAGAAACTTTTACTCTGGATTCTCAGTCTGTTTCCTATTGCCGGTTTGAAGTTCCTGCAGTTTGCACTGTAAAACAGAGTTGGAGCTAGTAGCTCCCCATATATATGTATGGAGTGGAGTTTGCAAGTGAAAAGAAACTTTGTGTTCCCAACAAGCTAGGTGAAGTACGGCTTTCACACACACTTATCTCTCAGAACTGAGCATGTGAAGAGACGTTCGTTCATCTAGCACAAAGGGAACGGGTTGAAGGAGAAACTTTTACTCTGGTTTCTCAGTCTGTTTCCTAGTGCCGGTTTGAAGTTCCTGCAGTTTTCACTGTAAAACCGACTTGGAGCTATTACATCCCCATATATATGTATGGAGTGGAGTTTGCAAGTGAAAAGAAACTTTGTGTTCCCAACAAGCTAGGTGAAGGACGGCTTTCACACACACTTATCTCTCAGAAATTAGCATGTGGAGAGACGTTCGTTCATCTAGCACAAAACGGAACGGGTTGCAGGAGAAACTTTTACTCTGGTTTCTCAGTCTGTTTCCTAGTGCCGTTTTGAAGATCCTGCAGTTTTCACTGTAAAACCGAGTTGGAGCTAGTACCTCCCCATATATATGTATGGAGTGGAGTTTACAAGTGAAAAGAAACTTTGTGTTCCAAACATGCTAGGTGAAGTACGGCTTTCACACACACTTATCTCTCAGAACTGAGCATGTGGAGAGACGTTCGTTCATCTAGCACAAAGGGAACGGTTTACAGGAGAAACTTTTACTCTGGTTTCTCAGTCTGTTTCCTAGTGCCGGTTTGAATTTCCTGCAGTTTGCACTGTAAAACCGAGTTGGAGCTAGTACCTCCCCATATATATGTATGGAGTGGAGTTTGCAAGTGAAAAGAAAATTTGTGTTCCCAAAAAGCTAAGTGAAGGACGGCTTCCACACTCACTTATCTCTCAGAACTGAGCATGTGGAGAGACTTTCGTTCATCTAGCACAAATGGAACGGTTTGCAGGAGAAACATTTACTCTGGTTTCTCAGTATGTTTCATAGTGCCGGTTTGAATTTCCTGTAGTTTGCTCTATAAATGAGAGTTGGAGCTAGTACCTCCCCATATAGATGTATGGAGTGAAGTTTGCAAGTGAAAAGAAACTTTGTGTTCCCAACAAGCTAGTTGAAGGACGGCTTTCACACACACTTATCTCTCAGAACTGAGCATTTGTAGAGACTTTCGTTCATGTAGCACAAAGGAACGGGTTGCAGGAGAAACTTTTACTCTGGTTTCCCATTCTGTTTCCTAGTGCCGGTTTGAAATTCCTGCAGTTTTCACTGTAAAACCGACTTGGAGCTAGTACTTCCCCATATATATGTATGGAGTGAAGTTTGCAAGTGAAAAAAACTTTGTGTTCCCAACAAGCTGGTGAAGGACGGCTTTCACACACACTTATCTCTCAGAACTGAGCATGTGGGGAGACTTTCGTTCATCTAGCACAAAAGGAACGGTTTGCAGGAGAAAGTTTTACTCTGGTTTCTCAGACTGTTTACTAGTGCCGGTTAGAACTTCCTGCAGTTTTCACTGTAAAACCGTGTTGGAGCTAGTACCTCCCCTTATATATGTATGGATTGGAGTTTACAAGTGAGAAGAAACTTTGTGTTCGAAACAAGCTAGGTGAAGGACGGCTTTCACACACACTTATCTCTCAGAACTGAGCATGTGGAGAGACGTTCGTTCATCTAACACAAAGGGAGCGGGTTGCAGGAGAAAATTTTACTCTTGTTTCTCAGTCTGTTTCCTAGTGCCGGTTTGAAGTTCCTGCAGTTTTCACTGTAAAACCGAGTTGGAGCTAGTACCTCCCCATATATATGTATGGAGTGGAGTTTGCAAGTGAAAAGAAACTTTGTGTTCCCAACAAGATAGGTGAAGGACGGCTTTCACACACACTTATCTCTCAGAACTGAGCATGTGGAGAGACGTTCGTTTATCTAGCACAAATGGAACGGGTGGCAGGAGAAACTTTGACCCTGGTTTCTCAGTCTGTTTCCTAGTGCCGTTTTGAAGTTCCTGCAGTTTTCACTGTAAAACCGAGTTGGAGCTAGTACCTCCCCATATATATGTATGGAGTGGAGTTTGCAAGTGAAAAGAAACTTTGTGTTCCCAACCAGCTAGGTGAAGGACGGCTTTCACACACACTTATCTCTCAGAACTGAGCATGTGGAGAGACGTTCGTTCATCTAGCACAAAGGGAACGGGTTGCAGGAGAAACTTTTACTCTGGTTTCTTAGTCTGTTTCCTAGTGCCAGTTTGAAGTTCCTGCAGTTTGCACTGTAAAACCGAGTTGGAGCTAGAACCTCCTCATATATATATATGGAGTGGAATTTGCAAGTGAAAAGAAACTTTGTGTTCCCATCAAGCTAGGTGAAGGACGGATTTCCCACACACTTATCTCTCAGAACTGAGCATGTGGAGAGACGTTCGTTCATCTAGCAAAAAGGGAACGGGTTGCAGGAGAAACTTTTACTCTGGTTTCTAAGTCTGTTTCCTAGTGCCGGTTTGATGTTCCTTCAGTTTGCTCTGTAATACAGAGTTTGTGTTAGTACCTCCCCATATATATGTATGGAGTGGAGTGAGCAAGTGTAAAGAAACTTTGTGTTCCCAACAAGCTAGGTGAAGGACGGCTTTCACACACACTTATCTCTCAGAACTGAGCATGTGGAGAGACGTTCGTTCATCTAGCACAAACGGATCGGGTTGCAGGATAAACTTTTACTCTGGTTTCTCAGTCTGTTTCCTAGTGCCGTTTTGAAGTTCCTGCAGTTTTCACTGTAAAACCGAGTTGGAGCTAGTACCTCCCCATATATATGTATGGAGTGGAGTTTACAAGTGAAAAGAAACTTTGTGTTCCAAACAAGCTAGGTGAAGTACGGCTTTCACACACACTTATCTCTCAGAACTGAGCATGTGGAGAAACTTTCGTTCATCTAGCACAAAGGGAACGGGTTGCAGGATAAACTTTTACTCTGGTTTCTCAGTCTGTTTCCTACTGCCGTTTTGAAGTTCCTGCAGTTTTCTCTGTAAAACCGAGTTGGAGCTAGTACCTCCCCATATATATGTATGGAGTGGAGTTTGCAAGTGAAAAGAAACTTTGTGTTCCCAACCAGCTAGGTGAAGGACGGCTTTCCCACACACTTATCTCTCAGAACTGAGCATGTGGAGAGACGTTCGTTCATCTAGCACAAAGGGAACGGGTTGCAGTAGAAACTTTTACTCTGGATTCTCAGTCTGTTTCCTAGTGCCGGTTTGAAGTTCCTGCAGTTTGCACTGTAAAACGCAGTTGGAGCTAGTACCTCCCCATATATATATATGGAGTTTAATTTGCAAGTGAAAAGAAACTTTGTGTTCCCAACAAGCTAGGTGAAGGACGGCTTTCACACACACTTATCTCTCAGAACTGAGCATGTGGAGAGACGTTCGTTCATCTAGCACAAAGGGAACGGGTAGCAGGAGAAACTTTTACTCTGGTTTCTCAGTCTGTTTCCTAGTGCCGGTTTGAAGTTCCTGCAATTTGCTCTGTAAAACAGATTTGGAGCTAGTACCTCCCCATATATATGTATGGAGTGGAGTGAGCAAGTGAAAACAAACTTTGTGTTCCCAACAAGCTGGTGAAGGACGGCTTTCACACACACTTATCTCTCAGAACTGAGCATGTGGAGAGACGTTCGTTCATCTAGCAAAAAAGGGATCGGGTTGCAGGATAAACTTTTACTCTGGTTTCTCAGTCTGTTTCCTAGTGCCGTTTTGAAGTTCCTGCAGTTTTCACTGTAATACCGAGTTGGAGCTAGTACCTCCCCATATATATGTATGGAGTGGAGTTTACAAGTGAAAAGAAACTTTGTGTTCCAAACAAGCTAGGTGAAGTACGGCTTTCACACACACTTATCTCTCAGAACTGAGCATGTGGAGAAACTTTCGTTCATCTAGCACAAAGGGAACGGGTTGCAGGATAAACTTTTTCTCTGGTTTCTCAGTCTGTTTCCTACTGCTGTTTTGAAGTTCCTGCAGTTTTCTCTGTAAAACCGATTTGGAGCTAGTACCTCCCCATATATATGTATGGAGTGCAGTTTGCAAGTGAAAAGAAACTTTGTGTTCCCAACCAGCTAGGTGAAGGACGGCTTTCCCACACACTTATCTCTCAGAAATGAGCATGTGGAGAGACGTTCGTTCATCTAGCACAAAGGGAACGGGTTGCAGTAGAAACTTTTACTGTGGATTCTCAGTCTGTTTCCTAGTGCCGGTTTGAAGTTCCTGCAGTTTGCACTGTAAAACGCAGTTGGAGCTAGTACCTCCCCATATATATATATGGAGTGGGGTTTGCAAGTGAAAAGAAACTTTGTGTTCCCAAGAAGCTAGTTGAAGGACGGCTTTCACACACACTTATCTCTCAGAACTGAGCATGTGGAGAGACGTTCGTTCATCTAGCAAAAAAGGGAACGGGTAGCAGGAGAAACTTTTTCTCTGGTTTCTCAGTCTGTTTCCTATTGCCGGTTTGAAGTTCCTGCAGTTTGCTCTGTAAAACAGATTTGGATCTAGTACCTACCCATATATATGTATGGATTGGAGTTTGCAAGTAAAAAGAAACTTTGTGTTCCCAACAAGCTAGGTAAAGGACGGCTTTCACACACAATTATATCTCAGAACTGAGCATGTGGAGAGACGTTCGTTCATCTAGCACAAATGGAACGGGTTGCAGGAGAAACTTTTAATCTGGTTTCCCAGTCTGTTTCCTAGTGCCGGTTTGAAGTTCCTGCAGTTATCACTGTAAAACCGACTTGGAGCTAGTACCTCCCCTTATATATGTATGGAGTGGAATTTGCAATTGGAAAGAAACTTTGTGTTCCCAAAATCTAGGTGAAGGACGGCTTTCACACACACTTATCTCTCACAACTGAGCATTTGGAGAGCCGTTCGTTCATCTAGCACAAAGGGAACGGGTTGCAGGAAAGACTTTTACTCTGGTTTCTTAGTCTGTTTCCTAGTGCCGGTTTGAAGTTCCTGCAGTTTTCACTTTAAAACCGAGTTGGAGCTAGTACCTCCCCATATATATGTATGGAGTGGAGTTTACAAGTGAAAAGAAACTTTGTGTTCCCAACAAGCTAGTTGAAGTACGGCTTTCACACACACTTATCTCTCAGAACTGAGCATGTGGAGAGACGTTCGTTCATCTAGCACAAAGGGAACGGGTTGCAGGAGAAACTTTTACTCTGGTTTCCCATTCTGTTTCCTAGTGCCGGTTTGAAGTTCCTGCAGTTTTCACTGTAAAACCGACTTGGAGCTATTACCTCCCCATATATATGTATGGAGTGAAGTTTGCATGTGAATAGAAACATTGTGTTCCCAACAAGCTAGGTGAAGGACGGCTTTCAAACACACTTATCTCTCAGAACTGAGCATGTGGAGAGACGTTCGTTCATCTAGCACAAATGGAACGGGTTGCAGGAGAAACTTTTACTGTGGTGTCTCAGTCTGTTTCCTAGTGCCGGTTTGAAGTTCCTGCAGTTTTCACTGTAAAACGGAGTTGGAGCTAGTAGCTCGCCATATATATGTATGGAGTGAAGTTTGCAAGTGAAAAGAAACTTTGTGTTCCCAACAAGCTAGGTGAAGTACGGCTTTCACACACACTTATCTCTCAGAACTGAGCATGTGAAGAGACGTTCGTTCATCTAGCACAAAGGGAACGGGTTGAAGGAGAAACTTTTACTCTGGTTTCTCAGTCTGTTTCCTAGTGCCAGTTTGAAGTTCCTGCAGTTTTCACTGTAAAACCGAGTTGGAGCTAGTACCACCCCATATATATGTATGGAGTGGAATTTGCAAGTAAAAAGAAACTTTGTGTTCCCAACAAGCTAGGTGAAGGACGGCTTTCACACACACTTATCTCTCAGAACTGAGCATGTGGAGAGACGTTCGTTCATCTAGCACAAAGGGAACGGGTTGCAGGAGAAACTTTTACTCTGGTTTCCCATTCTGTTTCCTAGTGCCGGTTTGAAGTTCCTGCAGTTTTCACTGTAAAACCGACTTGGAGCTAGTACCTCCCCATATATATGTATGGAGTGGAGTTTGCAAGTGAAAAGAAACTTTGTGTTCCCAACCAGCTAGGTGAAGGACGGCTTTCACACACACTTATCTCTCAGAAATTAGCATGTGGAGAGACGTTCGTTCATCTAGCACAAAGGGAACGGGTTGCAGGAGAAACTTTTACTCTGGTTTCTCAGTCTGTTTCCTAGTGCCGTTTTGAAGTTCCTGCAGTTTGCACTGTAAACCCAGTTGGAGCTAGTACCTCCCCATATATATATATGGATTGGAGTTTGCAAGTGAAAAGAAACTTTGTGTTCCCAACAAGCTAGGTGAAGGACGGCTTTCACACACACTTATCTCTCAGAACTGAGCATGTGGAGAGACGTTCGTTCATCTAGCACAAAGGGAACGGTTTGCAGGAGAAACTATTACACTGGTTTCTCAGTCTGCTTCCTAGTGCCGGTTTGAAGTTCCTGGAGTTTGCTCTGTAAAACAGAGTTGGAGCTAGTACCTCCCCTTATATATGTATGGAGTGGATTATGCAAGTGAAAACAAACTTTGTGTTCCCAACAAGCTAGGTAAAGGACGGCTTTCACACACAATTATCTCTCAGAACTGAGCATGTGGAGAGACGTTCGTTCATCTAGCACAAAGGGAACGGGTTGCAGGAGAAACTTTTAATCTGGTTTCCCAGTCTGTTTCCTAGTGCCGGTTTGAAGTTCCTGCAGTTATCACTGTAAAACCGACTTGGAGCTAGTACCACCCCATATGTATGTATGGAGTGGAGTTTGCAATTTGAAAGAAACTTTGTGTTCCCAAAGCTAGGTGAAGGACGGCTTTCACACAAAATTATCTCTCAGAACTGAGCATGTGGAGAGACGTTCGTTCATCTAGCACAAAGGGAACGGGTTTCAGGAGAAACTTTTACTGTGGTGTCTCAGTCTGTTTCCTAGTGCCGGTTTGAATTTCCTGCAGTTTTCACTGTAAAACGGAGTTGGAGCTAGTAGCTCGCCATATATATGTATGGAGTGGAGTTTGCAAGTGAAAAGAAACTTTGTGTTCCCAACAAGCTAGGTGAAGTACGGCTTTCACACACACTTATCTCTCAGAACTGAGCATGTGAAGAGACGTTCGTTCATCTAGCACAAAGGGAACGGGTTGAAGGAGAAACTTTTACTCTGGTTTCTCAGTCTGTTTCCTAGTGCCAGTTTGATGTTCCTGCAGTTTTCACTGTAAAACCGAGTTGGAGCTAGTACCTCCCCATATATATGTATGGAGTGGAGTTTGTAAGTAAAAAGAAACTTTGTGTTCCCAACAAGCTAGGTGAAGGACGTCTTTCACACACAATTATCTCTCAGAACTGAGCATGTGGAGAGACGTTCGTTCATCTAGCACAAAGGGAACGGGTTGCAGGAGAAACTTTTACTCTGGTTTCCCATTTTGTTTCCTAGTGCCGGTTTGAAGTTCCTGCAGTTTTCACTGTAAAACCGACTTGGAGCTAGTACCTCCCCATATATATGTATGGAGTGGAGTTTGCAAGTGAAAAGAAACTTTGTGTTCCCAACCAGCTAGGTGAAGGACGGCTTTCACACACACTTATCTCTCAGAAATTAGCATGTGGAGAGACGTTCGTTCATCTAGCACAAAGGGAACGGGTTGCAGGAGAAACTTTTACTCTGGTTTCTCAGTCTGTTTCCTAGTGCCGGTTTGAAGTTCCTGCAGTTTGCACTGTAAAACCAGGTTGGAGCTAGTACCCCCCATATATATGTATATAGTGGAGTTTGCAAGTTAAAAGAAACTTTGTGTTCCCAACAAGCTAGTTGAAGGACGGCTTTCACACACACTTATCTCTCAGAACTGAGCATGTGGAGAGACATTCGTTCATGAGCACAAAGAAACGAGTTGCAGGAGAAACTTTTACTCTGGTTTCCCATTCTGTTTCCTAGTGCCGGTTTGAAATTCCTGCAGTTTTCACTGTAAAACCGACTTGGAGCTAGTACCTCCCCATAGATATGTATGGAGTGAAGTTTGCAAGTGAAAAGAAACTTTGTGTTCCCAACAAGCTAGGTGAAGTACGGCTTTCACACACACTTATCTCTCAGAACTGAGCATGTGGAGAGACGTTCTTTCATCTAGCACATAGGGAACGGGTTGCAGGAGAAACTTTTACCGTGGTTTCTCAGTCTGTTTCCTAGGGCCGTTTTGAAGTTCCTGCAGTTTTCACTGTAAAACCGAGTTGGAGCTAGTACCTCCCCATATATATGTATGGAGTGGAGTTTGCAAGTGAAAAGAAACTTTGTGTTCCCAACAAGCTAGGTGAAGGACGGCTTTCACACACACTTATCTCTCAGAACTGAGCATGTGGAGAGACGTTCGTTCATCTAGCACAAAGGGAACGGGTTGCAGGAGAAACTTTTACTCTGGTTTCCCATTCTGTTTCCTAGTGCCGGTTTGAAGTTCCTGCAGTTTTCACTGTAAAACCGACTTGGAGCTAGTACCTCCCCATATATATGTATGGAGTGGAGTTTGCAAGTGAAAAGAAACTTTGTGTTCCCAACCAGCTAGGTGAAGGACGGCTTTCACACACACTTATCTCTCAGAAATTAGCATGTGGAGAGACGTTCGTTCATCTAGCACAAAGGGAACGGGTTGCAGGAGAAACTTTTACTCTGGTTTCTCAGTCTGTTTCCTAGTGCCGTTTTGAAGTTCCTGCAGTTTGCACTGTAAACGCAGTTGGAGCTAGTACCTCCGCATATATATATATGGATTGGAGTTTCCAAGTGAAAAGAAACTTTGTGTTCCCAACAAGCTAGGTGAAGGACGGCTTTCACACACACTTATCTCTCAGAACTGAGCATGTGGAGAGACGTTCGTTCATCTAGCACAAAGGGAACGGGTTGCAGGAGAAACTATTACACTGGTTTCTCAGTCTGCTTCCTAGTGCCGGTTTGAAGTTCCTGGAGTTTGCTCTGTAAAACAGAGTTGGATCTAGTACCTCCCCTTATATATGTATGGAGTGCATTATGCAAGTGAAAACAAACTTTGTGTTCCCAACAAGCTAGGTAAAGGACGGCTTTCACACACAATTATCTCTCAGAACTGAGCATGTGGAGAGACGTTCGTTCATCTAGCACAAAGGGAACGGGTTGCAGGAGAAACTTTTAATCTGGTTTCCCAGTCTGTTTCCTAGTGCCGGTTTGAAGTTCCTGCAGTTTTCACTGTAAAACCGAGTTGGAGCTAGTACCTCCCCATATATATGTATGTAGTGGAGTTTGCAAGTAAAAAGAAACTTTGTGTTCCCAACAAGCTAGTTGAAGGACGGCTTTCACACACACTTATCTCTCAGAACTGAGCATGTGGAGAGACGTTCGTTCATCTAGCACAAAGGGAACGGGTTGCAGGAGAAACTTTTACTCTGGTTTCTCAGTCTGTTTCCTAGTGCCGGTTTGAAGTTCCTGCAGTTTGCACTGTAAAACCGAGTAGGAGCTAGTACCCCCCATATATATGTATATAGTGGAGTTTGCAAGTTAAAAGAGACTTTGTGTTCCCAACAAGCTAGTTGAAGGACGGCTTTCACACACACTTATCTCTCAGAACTGAGCATGTGGAGAGACATTCGTTCATGAGCACAAAGGAACGAGTTGCAGGAGAAACTTTTACTCTGGTTTCCCATTCTGTTTCCTAGTGCCGGTTTGAAATTCCTGCAGTTTTCTCTGTAAAACCGACTTGGAGCTAGTACCTCCCCATAGATATGTATGGAGTGAAATTTGCAAGTGAAAAGAAACTTTGTGTTCCCAACAAGCTAGGTGAAGTACGGCTTTCACACACACTTATCTCTCAGAACTGAGCATGTGGAGAGACGTTCGTTCATCTAGCACAAAGGGAACGGGTTGCAGGAGAAACTTTTACCGTGGTTTCTCAGTCTGTTTCCTAGGGCCGTTTTGAAGTTCCTGCAGTTTTCACTGTAAAACCGAGTTGGAGCTTGTACTTCCCCATATATATATATGGAGTGGACTTTGCAAGTGAAAAGAAACTTTGTGTTCCCAACCAGCTAGGTGAAGGACGGCTTTCCCACACACTTATCTCTCAGAACTGAGCATGTGGAGAGACGTTCGTTCATCTAGCACAAAGGGAACGGGTTGCAGGAGAAACTTTTACTCTGGTTTCTCATTCTGTTTCCTAGTGCCGGTTTGAAGTTCCTGCAGTTTGCACTGTAAAACCGTGTTGGAGCTAGTACCTCCCCATATATATATATGGAGTGGAGTTTGCAAGTGAAAAGAAACTTTGTGTTCCCAACAAGCTGGTGAAGGACGGCTTTCACACACACTTATCTCTCAGAACTGAGCATGTGGAGAGACGTTCGTTCATCTAGCACAAAGGGAAGGGGTTGCAGGAGAAACTTTTACTCTGGTTTCCCAGTCTGTTTCCTAGGGCCGGTTTGAAGTTCCTGCAGTTATCACTGTAAAACCGACTTGGAGCTAGTACCTCCCCATATATATGTATGGAGTGGAGTTTCCAATTGGAAAGAAACTTTGTGTTCTCAACAAGCTAGGTGAAGGACGGCTTTCACACACACTTATCTCTCAAAACTGAGCATGTGGAGAGACTTTCGTTCATCTAGCACAAAGGGAACGGTTTGCAGGAGAAACATTTACTCTGGTTTCTCAGTCTGTTTACTAGTGCCGGTTTGAAGTTCCTGCAGTTTTCACTGTAAAACCGTGTTGGAGCTAGTAACTCCCCATATATATATATGGAGTGGAGTTTACAAGTGAGAAGAAATTTTGTGTTCGAAAAAAGCTAGGTGAAGGACGGCTTTCACCCACACTTATCTCTCAGAACTGAGATGTGGAGAGACGTTCGTTCATCTAGCACAAAGGGAACGGGTTGCAGGAGAAAATTTTACTCTTGTTTCTCAGTCTGTTTCCTAGTGCCGTTTTGAAGTTCCTGCAGTTTTCACTGTAAAACCGATTTGGAGCTAGTACCTCCCCATATATATGTATGGAGTGGAGTTTTCAAGTGAAAAGAAACTTTGTGTTCCCAACAAGTTAGGTGAAGGACGGCTTTCACACACACTTATCTCTCAGAACTGAGCATGTGGAGAGACGTTCGTTCATCTATCACAAATGGAAATGGTTGCAGGAGAAACTTTTACCCTGGTTTCTCAGTCTGTTTCCTAGTGCCGTTTTGAAGTTCCTGCAGTTTTCACTGTAAAACTGAGTTGGAGCTAGTACCTCCCCATATATATGTATGGATTGGAGTTTGCAAGTGAAAAGTAACTTTGTGTTCCCAACCAGCTAGTTGAAAGACGGCTTTAACACACAGTTATCTCTCAGAACTGAGCATGTGGACAGACGTTCGTTCATCTAGCACAAAGGAAACGGGTTGCAGGAGAAACTATTACACTGGTTTCTCAGTCTGCTTCCTAGTGCCGGTTTGAAGTTCCTGGAATTTGCTCTGTAAAACAGAGTTGGAGCTAGTACCTCCCCATATATATGTATGGAGTGGAGTTTGCAAGTGAAAAGAAACTTTTTGTTCCCAAAAAGCTAGGTAAAAGACGGCTTTCACACACAATTATCTCTCAGAACTGAGCATGTGGAGAGACGTTCGTTCATCTAGCACAAAGGGAACGGGTTGCAGGAGAAACTTTTAATCTGGTTTCCCAGTCTGTTTCCTAGTGCCGGTTTGAAGTTCCTGCAGTTATCACTGTAAAACCGACTTGGAGCTAATACCACCCCATATGTATGTATGGAGTGGAGTTTGCAATTTGAAAGAAACTTTGTGTTCCCAAAGCTAGGTGAAGGACGGCTTTCACACAAACTTATCTCTCAGAACTGACCATGTGGAGAGACGTTCGTTCATCTAGCACAAATGGAACGGGTTGCAGGAGAAACTTTTACTCTGGTTTCTCAGTCTGTTTCCTAGTGCCGTTTTGAAGTTCCTGCAGTTTTCACTGTAAAATCGAGTTGGAGCTAGTACTTCCCCATATATATGTATGGAGTGGAGTTTACAAGTGAAAAGAAACTTTGTGTTCCAAACATGCTAGGTGAAGTACGGCTTTCACACACACTTATCCCTCAGAACTGAGCATGTGGAGAGACGTTCGTTCATCTAGCACAAAGGGAACGGGTTACAGGAAGAAACTTTTACTCTGGTTTCTCAGTCTGTTTCCTAGTGCCGGTTTGAAGTTCCTGCAGTTTGCACTGTAAAACCGAGTTGGAGCTAGTACCTCCCCATATATATGTATGGAGTGGAGTTTGCAAGTGAAAAGAAAATTTGTGTTCCCAAAAAGCTAGGTGAAGGACGGCTTTCACACACACTTATCTCTCAGAACTGAGCATGTGGAGAGACTTTCGTTCATCTAGCACAAATGGAACGGTTTGCAGGAGAAACATTTACTCTGGTTTCTCAGTCTGTTTCCTAGTGCCGGTTTGAAGTTCCTGTAGTTTGCTCTATAAAAGAGAGTTGGAGCTAGTACCTCCCCATATAGATGTATGGAGTGGAATTTGAATGTGAAAAGAATCTTTGTGTTCCCAACAAGCTGGTGAAGGACGGCTTTCACACACACTTAACTCTCAGAACTGAGCATGTGGAGAGACGTTCGTTCATGTAGCACAAAGGGAAAGGTTTGCAGGAGAAACATTTACTCTGGTTTCTCAGTCTGTTTCCTAGTGCCGGTTTGAATTTCCTGCAGTTTTCACTGTAAAACCGAGTTGGAGCTAGTAGCTCACCATATATTTGTATGGAGTGGAGTTTGCAAGTGAAAAGAAACTTTGTGTTCCCAACAAGCTAGGTGAAGTACGGCTTTCACACACACTTATCTCTCAGAACTGAGCATGTGAAGAGACGTTCGTTCATCTAGCACAAAGGGAACGAGTTGCAGGAGAAACTTTTACTCTGGTTTCCCATTCTGTTTCCTAGTGCCGGTTTGAAGTTCCTGCAGTTTTCACTGTAAAACCGACTTGGAGCTAGTACCTCCCCATATATATGTATGGAGTGGAGTTTGCAAGTGAAAAGAAACTTTGTGTTCCCAACAAGCTAGTTGAAGGACGGCTTTCACACACACTTATCTCTCAAAACTGAGCATGTGGAGAGACATTCGTTCATGTAGCACAAAGGAACGGGTTGCAGGAGAACCTTTTACTCTGGTTTCCCATTCTGTTTCCTAGTGCCGGTTTGAAATTCCTGCAGTTTTCACTGTAAATCCGACTTGGAGCTAGTACCTCCCCATATATATGTATGGAGTGGAGTTTGCAAGTGAAAAGAAACTTTGTGTTCCCAACAAGCTAGTTGAAGGACGGCTTTCACACACACTTATCTCTCAGAACTGAGCATGTGGAGAGACATTCGTTCATGTAGCACAAAAGAACGGGTTGCAGGAGAACCTTTTACTCTGGTTTCCCATTCTGTTTCCTAGTGCCGGTTTGAAATTCCTGCAGTTTTCACTGTAAAACCGACTTGGAGCTAGTACCTCCCCATATATATGTATGGAGTGGAGTTTGCAAGTGAAAAGAAACTTTGTGTTCCCAACAAGCTAGTTGAAGGACGGCTTTCACACACACTTATCTCTCAGAACTGAGCATGTGGAGAGACATTCGTTCATGTAGCACAAAGGAACGGGTTGCAAGAGAAACTTTTACTCTGGTTTCCCATTCTGTTTCCTAGTGCCGGTTTGAAGTTCCTGCAGTTTTCACTGTAAAACCGACTTGGAGCTTGTACCTCCCCATATATATGTATGGAGTGAAGTTTGCAAGTGAAAAGAAACTTTGTGTTCCCAACAAGCTAGGTGAAGTACGGCTTTCACACACACTTGTCTCTCAGAACTGAGCACGTGGAGAGACGTTCGTTCATCTAGCACAAAGGGAACGTGTTGCAGGAGAAACTTTTACTCTGGTTTCTCAGTCTGTTTACTAGTGCCGGTTTGAAGTTCCTGCAGTTTTCACTGTAAAACCGTGTTGGAGCTAGTAACTCCCCATATATATATATGGAGTGGAGTTTACAAGTGAGAAGAAACTTTGTGTTCGAAAAAAGCTAGGTGAAGGACGGCTTTCACACACACTTATCTCTCAGAACTGAGATGTGGAGAGACGTTCGTTCATCTAGCACAAAGGGATCGGGTTGCAGGAGAAAATTTTACTCTTGTTTCTCAGTCTGTTTCCTAGTGCCGTTTTGAAGTTCCTGCAGTTTTCACTGTAAAACCGAGTTGGAGCTAGGACCTCCCCATATATATGTATGCAGTGGAGTTTGCCAGTGAAAAGAAAATTTGTGTTCCCAAAAAGCTAAGTGAAGGACGGCTTTCACACACACTTATCTCTCAGAACTGAGCATGTGGAGAGACTTTCGTTCATCTAGCACAAATGGAACGGTTTGCAGGAGAAACATTTACTCTGGTTTCTCAGTCTGTTTCCTAGTGCCGGTTTGAATTTCCTGTAGTTTGCTCTATAAAAGAGAGTTGGAGCTAGTACCTCCCCATATAGATGTATGGAGTGGAATTTGCAAGTGAAAAGAATCTTTGTGTTCCCAACAAGCTGGTGAAGGACGGCTTTCACACACACTTAACTCTCAGAACTGAGCATGTGGAGAGACGTTCGTTCATGTAGCACAAAGGGAAAGGTTTGCAGGAGAAACTTTTACTCTGGTTTCTCAGTCTGTTTCCTAGTGCCGGTTTGAATTTCCTGCAGTTTTCACTGTAAAACCGAGTTGCAGCTAGTAGCTCACCATATATTTGTATGGAGTGGAGTTTGCAAGTGAAAAGAAACTTTGTGTTCCCAACAAGCTAGGTGAAGTACGGCTTTCACACACACTTATCTCTCAGAACTGAGCATGTGAAAAGACGTTCGTTCATCTAGCACAAAGGGAACGAGTTGCAGGAGAAACTTTTACTCTGGTTTCCCATTCTGTTTCCTAGTGCCGGTTTGAAGTTCCTGCAGTTTTCACTGTAAAACCGACTTGGAGCTAGTACCTCCCCATATATATGTATGGAGTGGAGTTTGCAAGTGAAAAGAAACTTTGTGTTCCCAACAAGCTAGTTGAAGGGCGGCTTTCACACACACTTATCTCTCAGAACTGAGCATGTGGAGAGACATTCGTTCATGTAGCACAAAGGAACGGGTTGCAGGAGAACCTTTTACTCTGGTTTCCCATTCTGTTTCCTAGTGCCGGTTTGAAATTCCTGCAGTTTTCAGTGTAAAACCGACTTGGAGCTAGTACCTCCCAATATATATGTATGCAGTGGAGTTTGCAAGTGAAAAGAAACTTTGTGTTCCCAACAAGCTAGTTGAAGGACGGCTTTCACACACACTTATCTCTCAGAACTGAGCATGTGGAGAGACATTCGTTCATGTAGCACAAAGGAACGGGTTGCAGGAGAACCTTTTACTCTGGTTTCCCATTCTGTTTCCTAGTGCCGGTTTGAAATTCCTGCAGTTTTCACTGTAAAACCGACTTGGAGCTAGTACCTCCCCATATATATGTATGGAGTGGAGTTTGCAAGTGAAAAGAAACTTTGTGTTCCCAACAAGATAGTTGAAGGACGGCTTTCACACACACTTATCTCTCAGAACTGAGCATGTGGAGAGACATTCGGTCATGTAGCACAAAGGAACGGGTTGCATGAGAACCTTTTACTCTGGTTTCCCATTCTGTTTCCTAGTGCCGGTTTGAAATTCCTGCAGTTTTCACTGTAAAACCGACTTGGAGCTAGTACCTCCCCATATATATGTATGGAGTGAAGTTTGCAAGTGAAAAGAAACTTTGTGTTCCCAACAAGCTAGGTGAAGTACGGCTTTCACACACACTTATCTCTCAGAACTGAGCACGTGGAGAGACGTTCGTTCATCTAGCACAAAGGTAACGGGTTGCAGGAGAAACTTTTCCGTGGTTTCTCAGTCTGTTTCCTAGTGCCGGTTTGAAGTTCCTGCAGTTATCACTGTAAAACCGAGTTGGAGCTAGTACCTCACCATATATATGTATGGAGTGGAGTTTCCAATTGGAAAGAAACTTTGTGTTCTCAGCAAGCTAGCTGAAGGACGGCTTTCACACACACTTATCTCTCAGAACTGAGCATGTGGAGAGACGTTCGTTCATCTAGCACAAAGGGAACGGGTTGCAGGAGAAACTTTTACTCTGGTTTCTCAGTCTGTTTCCTAGTGCCGGTTTGAAGTTCCTGCAGTTTTCACTGTAAAATCGTGTTGGAGCTAGTACCTCCCCATATATATGTATGGAGTGGAGTTTACAAGTGAGAAGAAACTTTGTGTTCGAAACAAGCTAGGTGAAGGACAGCTTTCACACACACTTATCTCTCAGAACTGAGCATGTGGAGAGACGTTCGTTCATCTAGCACAAATGGAACGGGTTGCAGGAGAAACTTTTACCCTGGTTTCTCAGTATGTTTCCTAGTGCCGTTTTGAAGTTCCTGCAGTTTTCACTGTAAAACTGAGTTGGAGCTAGTACCTCCCCATATATATGTATGGATTGGAGTTTGCAAGTGAAAAGTAACTTTGTGTTCCCAACCAGCTAGGTGAAGGACGGCATTCACACACACTTATCTCTGAGAACTGAGTATGTGGAGAGACGTTCGTTCATCTAGCACAAAGGGATCGGGTTGCAGGAGAAACTATTACACTGGTTTCTCAGTCTGCTTCCTAGTGCCGGTTTGAAGTTCCTGGAGTTTGCTCTGTAAAACAGAGTTGGAGCTAGTACCTCCCCATATATATGTATGGAGTGGAGTTTGCAAGTGAAAAGAAACTTTTTGTTCCCAACAAGCTAGGTAAAGGACGGCTTTCACACACAATTATCTCTCTGAACTGATCATGTGGAGAGAGTTTCGTTCATCTAGCACAAATGGAACGGTTTGCAGGAGAAACATTTACTCTGGTTTCTCAGTCTGTTTCCTAGTGCCGGTTTGAAGTTCCTGTAGTTTGCTCTATAAAAGATTGTTGGAGCTAGTACCTCCCCATATAGATGTATGGAGTGGAATTTGCAAGTGAAAAGAATCTTTGTGTTCCCAACAAGCTGGTGAAGGACGGCTTTCACACACAATTAACTCTCAGAACTGAGCATGTGGAGAGACATTCGTTCATGTAGCACAAAGGAACGGGTTGCAGGAGAACCTTTTACTCTGGTTTCCCATTCTGTTTCCTAGTGCCGATTTGAAATTCCTGCAGTTTTCACTGTAAAACCGTGTTGGAGCTTGTACCTCCCCATATATATGTATGGAGTGAAGTTTGCAAGTGAAAAGAAACTTAGTGTTCCCAACAAGCTAGGTGAAGTACGGCTTTCACACACACTTACCTCTCAGAGCTGAGCACGTGGAGAGACGTTCGTTCATCTAGCACAAAGGGAACGGTTTGTAGGAGAAACTTTTACTCTGGTTTCTCAGTCTGTTTCCTAGTGCCGGTTTATAGATCCTGCAGTTATCACTGTAAAACCGAGTTGGAGCTAGTACCTCCCCATATATATGTATGGAGTGGAGTTTCCAATTGGAAAGAAACTTTGTTTTCTCAGCATGCTAGGTGAAGGACGGCTTTCACACACACTTATCTCTCAGAACAGAGCATGCGGAGAGATTTTCGTTCATCTAGCACAAAGGGAACGGTTTGTAGGAGAAACTTTTACTCTGGTTTCTCAGTCTGTTTCCTAGTGCCGGTTTGAAGTTCCTGCAGTTTTCACTGTAAAACCGTGTTGGAGCTAGTACCTCCCCATATATATGTATGGAGTGGAGTTTACAAGTGAGAAGAAACTTTGTGTTCTAAACAAGCTAGGTGAAGGACGGCTTTCACACACATTTATCTCTCAGAAATGAGCATGTGGAGAGACGTTCGTTCATCTAGCACAAATGGAACGGGTTGCAGGAGAAACTTTTACCCTGGTTTCTCAGTCTGTTTCCTAGTGCCGTTTTGAAGTTCCTGCAGTTTTCACTGTAAAACTGAGTTGGAGCTAGTACCTCCCCATATATATGTATGGATTGGAGTTTGCAAGTGAAAAGTAACTTTGTGTTCCCAACCAGCTAGGTGAAGGACGGCTTTCACACACACTTATCTCTCAGAACTGAGCATGTGGAGATACGTTCGTTCATCTAGCACAAAGGGAACGGGTTGCAGGAGAAACTATTACACTGGTTTCTCAGTCTGCTTCCTAGTGCCGGTTTGAAGATCCTGGAGTTTGCTCTGTAAAACAGAGTTGGAGCTAGTACCTCCCCATATATATGTATGGAGTGGATTTTGCAAGTGAAAAGAAACTTTTTGTTCCCAACAAGCTAGGTAAAGGACGGCTTTCACACACAATTATCTCTCAGAACTGAGCATGTGGAGAGACGTTCGTTCATCTAGCACAAAGGGAACGGGTTGCAGGAGAAACTTTTAATCTGGTTTCCCAGTATGTTTCCTAGTGCCGGTTTGAAGTTCCTGCAGTTATCACTGTAAAACCGACTTGGAGCTAGTACCACCCCATATGTATGTATGGAGTGGAGTTTGCAATTTGAAAGAAACTTTGTGTTCCCAAAGCTAGGAGAAGGACGGCTTTCACACAAAATTATCTCTCAGAACTGACCATGTGGAGAGACGTTCGTTCATCTAGCACAAAGGGAACGGGTTGCAGGAGAAACTTTTACTCTGGTTTCTCAGTCTGTTTCCTAGTGCCGGTTTGAAGTTCCTGCAGTTTTCACTGTAAAACCGAGTTGGAGCTAGTACCTCCCCATATAGATGTAGGAGTGAAATTTGCAAGTGAAAAGAATCTTTGTGTTCCCAACAAGCTGGTGAAGGCCGGCTTTCACACACACTTAACTCTCAGAACTGAGCATTTGGAGAGACGTTCGTTCATCTAGCACACAGGGAACGGTTTGCACTAGAAACTTTTACTCTGGTTTCTCAGTCTGTTTCCTAGTGCCGGTTAGAAGTTCCTGCAGTTTTCACTGTAAAACGGAGTTGGAGCTAGTAGCTCCCCATATATATGTATGGAGCGGAGTTTGCAAGTGAAAAAAACTTTGTGTTCCCAACAAGCTAGGTGAAGTACGGCTTTCACACACACTTATCTCTCAGAACTGAGCATGTGAAGAGACGTTCGTTCATCTAGCACAAAGGGAACGTGTTGAAGGAGAATCTTTTACTCTGGTTTCTCAGTCTGTTTCCTAGTGCCGGTTAGAAGTTCCTGCAGTTTTCACTGTAAAACCGAGTTGGAGCTAGTACCTCCCCATATATATGTATGGAGTGGAGTTTGCAAGTGAAAAGAAACTTTGTGTTCCCAACAAGCTAGGTGAAGGACGGCTTTCACACACACTTATCTCTCAGAAATTAGCATGTGGAGAGACGTTCATTCATCTAGCACAAAGGGAACGGGTTGCAGGAGAAACTTTTACTCTGGTTTCTCAGTCTGTTTCCTAGTGCCGTTTTGAAGTTCCTGCAGTTTTCACTGTAAAACCGAGTTGGAGCTAGTACTTCCCCATATATATGTATGGAGTGGAGTTTACAAGTGAAAAGAAACTTTGTGTTCCAAACATGCTAGTTGAAGTACGGCTTTCACACACACTTATCTCTCAGATCTGAGCATGTGGAGAGACGTTCGTTCATCTAGCACAAAGGGAATGGGTTACAGGAGAAACTTTTACTCTGGTTTCTCAGTCTGTTTCCTAGTGCCGGTTTGAAGTTCCTGCAGTTTTCACTGTACAACCGAGTTGGAGCTAGTACCTCCCCATATATATGTATGCAGTGGAGTTTGCAAGTGAAAAGAAAATTTGTGGTCCCAAAAAGCTAAGTGAAGGACGGCTTTCACACACACTTATCTCTCAGAACTGAGCATGTGGAGAGACTTTCGTTCATCTAGCACAAATGGAACGGTTTGCAGGAGAAACCATTACTCTGGTTTCTCAGTTTGTTTCCTAGTGCCGGTTTGAATTTCCTGTAGTTTGCTCTATAAAAGAGGGTTGGAGCTAGTACCTCCCCATATAGATGTATGGAGTGGAATTTGCAAGTGAAAAGAATCTTTGTGTTCCCAACAAGCTGGTGAAGGACGGCTTTCACACACACTTAACTCTCAGAACTGAGCATGTGGAGAGACGTTCGTTCATGTAGCACAAAGGTAACGGTTTGCAGGAGAAACTTTTACTCTGGTTTCTCAGTCTGTTTCCTAGTGCTGGTTTGAATTTCCTGCAGTTTTCACTGTAAAACCGAGTTGGAGCTAGTAGCTCACCATATATAAGTATGGAGTGGAGTTTGCAAGTGAAAAGAAACTTTGTGTTCCCAACAAGCTAGGTGAAGTACGGCTTTCACACACACTTATCTCTCAGAACTGAGCATGTGAAGAGACGTGCGTTCATCTAGCACAAATGGAACGAGTTGCAGGAGAAACTTTTACTCTGGTTTCCCATTCTGTTTCCTAGTGCCGGTTTGAAGTTCCTGCAGTTTTCACTGTAAAACCGACTTGGAGCTAGTACCTCCCCATATATATGTATGGATTGCAGTTTGCAAGTGAAAAGAAACTTTTTTGTTCCCAACAAGCTAGTTGAAGGACGGCTTTCACACACACATATCTCTCAGAACTGAGCATGTGGAGAGACATTCGTTCATGTAGCACAAAGGAACGGGTTGCATGAGAACCTTTTACTCTGGTTTCCCACTCTGTTTCCTAGTGCCGGTTTGAGATTCCTGCAGTTTTCACTGTAAAACCGACTTGGAGCTAGTACCTCCCCATATATATGTATGGATTGAAGTTTGCAAGTGAAAAGAAACTTTGTGTTCCCAACAAGCTAGGTGAAGTACGGCTTTCACACACACTTATCTCTCAGAACTGAGCACGTGGAGAGACATTCGTTCATCTAGCACAAAGGGAACGGGTTGCAGGAGAAACTTTTCCGTGGTTTCTCAGTCTGTTTCCTAGTGCCGGTTTGAAGTTCCTGCAGTTATCACTGTAAAACCGAGTTGGAGCCAGTACCTCCCCATATATATGTATGGAGTGGAGTTTCCAATTGGAAAGAAACTTTGTGTTCTCAGCAAGCTAGGTGAAGGACGGCTTTCACACACACTTATCTCTCAGAACTGAGCATGTGGAGAGACTTTCGTTCATTTAGCACAAAGGGAACGGTTTGCAGGAGAAACTTTTACTCTGGTTTCTCAGTCTGTTTCCTAGTGCCGGTTTGAAGTTCCTGCAGTTTTCACTGTAAAACCGTGTTGGAGCTAGTACCTCCCCATATATATGTATGGAGTGGAGTTTACAAGTGAGAAGAAACTTTGTGTTCGAAACAAGCTAGGTGAAGGACGGCTTTCACACACACTTATCTCTCAGAAGTGAGCATGTGGAGAGACGTTCGTTCATCTAGCACAAAGGGAACGGGTTGCAGGAGAAAATTTTACTCTTGTTTCTCAGTCTGTTTCCTAGTGCCGTTTTGAAATTCCTGCAGTTTTCACTGTAAAACCGAGTTGGAGCTAGTACCTCCCCATATATATGTATGGAGTGGAGTTTGCAAGTGAAAAGAAACTTTGTGTTCCCAACAAGCTAGGTGAAGGACGGCTTTCACACACACTTATCTCTCAGAAATTAGCATGTGGAGAGACGTTCGTTCATCTAGCACAAAGGGAACGGGTTGCAGGAGAAACTTTTACTCTGGTTTCTCAGTCTGTTTCCTAGTGCCGTTTTGAAGTTCCTGCAGTTTTCACTGTAAAACCGAGTTGGAGCTAGTACTTCCCCATATATATGTATGGAGTGGAGTTTACAAGTGAAAAGAAACTTTGTGTTCCAAACATGCTAGTTGAAGTACGGCTTTCACACAAACTTATCTCTCAGATCTGAGCATGTGGAGAGACGTTCGTTCATCTAGCACAAAGGGAACGGGTTACAGGAGAAACTTTTACTCTGGTTTCTCAGTCTGTTTCCTAGTGCCGGTTTGAAGTTCCTGCAGTTTGCACTGTAAAACCGAGTTGGAGCTAGTACCTCCCCATATATATGTATGCAGTGGAGTTTGCAAGTGAAAAGAAAATTTGTGGTCCCAAAAAGCTAAGTGAAGGACGGCTTTCACACACACTTATCTCTCAGAACTGAGCATGTGGAGAGACTTTCGTTCATCTAGCACAAATGGAACGGTTTGCAGGAGAAACCTTTACTCTGGTTTCTCAGTCTGTTTCCTAGTGCCGGTTTGAATTTCCTGTAGTTTGCTCTATAAAGAGAGTTGGAGCTAGTACCTCCCCATATAGATGTATGGAGTGGAATTTGCAAGTGAAAAGAATCTTTGTGTTCCCAACAAGCTGGTGAAGGACGGCTTTCACACACACTTAACTCTCAGAACTGAGCATGTGGAGAGACGTTCGTTCATGTAGCACAAAGGGAACGGTTTGCAGGAGAAACTTTTACTCTGGTTTCTCAGTCTGTTTCCTAGTGCTGGTTTGAATCTCCTGCAGTTTTCACTGTAAAACCGAGTTGGAGCTAGTAGCTCACCATATATAAGTATGGAGTGGAGTTTGCAAGTGAAAAGAAACTTTGTGTTCCCAACAAGCTAGGTGAAGTACGGCTTTCACACACACTTATCTCTCAGAACTGAGCATGTGAAGAGACGTTCATTCATCTAGGACAAAGGGAACGAGTTGCAGGAGAAACTTTTACTCTGGTTTCCCATTCTGTTTCCTAGTGCCGGTTTGAAGTTCCTGCAGTTTTCACTGTAAAACCGACTTGGAGCTAGTACCTCCCCATATATATGTATGGAGTGGGGTTTGCAAGTGAAAAGAAACTTTGTGTTCCCAACAAGCTAGTTGAAGGACGGCTTTCACACACACTTATCTCTCAGAACTGAGCATGTGGAGAGACATTCGTTCATGTAGCACAAAGGAACGGGTTGCAGGAGCACCTTTTACTCTGGTTTCCCATTCTGTTTCCTAGTGCCGGTTTGAAATTCCTGCAGTTTTCACTGTAAAACCGACTTGGAGCTAGTACCTCCCCATATATATGTATGAAGTGGAGTTTGCAAGTGAAAAGAAACTTTGTGTTCCCAACAAGCTAGTTGAAGGACGGCTTTCACACACAATTATCTCTCAGAACTGAGCATGTGGAGAGACATTCGTTCATGTAGCACAAAGGAACGGGTTGTAGGAGAACTTTTTACTCTGGTTTCCCATTCTGTTTCCTAGTGCCGGTTTGAAATTCCTGCAGTTTTCACTGTAAAACCGACTTGGAGCTAGTACCTCCCCATATATATGTATGGCGTGGAGTTTGCAAGTGAAAAAAACTTTGTGTTCCCAACAAGCTAGTTGAAGGACCGCTTTCACACACACTTATCTCTCAGAACTGAGCATGTGGAGAGACATTCGTTCATGTAGCACAAAGGAACGGGTTGCATGAGAACCTTTTACTCTGGTTTCCCATTCTGTTTCCTAGTGCCGGTTTGAAATTCCTGCAGTTTTCACTGTAAAACCGACTTGGAGCTAGTACCTCCCCATATATATGTATGGAGTGAAGTTTGCAAGTGAAAAGAAACTTTGTGTTCCCAACAAGCTAGGTGAAGTACGGCTTTCACACACACTTATCTCTCAGAACAGAGCACGTGGAGAGACATTCGTTCATCTAGCACAAAGGGAACGGGTTGCAGGAGAAACTTTTCCATGGTTTCTCAGTCTGTTTCCTAGTGCCGGTTTGAAGTTCCTGCAGTTATCACTGTAAAACCGAGTTGGAGCTAGTACCTCCCCATATATATGTATGGAGTGGAGTTTCCAATTGGAAAGAAACTTTGTGTTCTCAGCAAGCTAGGTGAAGGACGGCTTTCACACACACTTATCTCTCAGAACTGAGCATGTGGAGAGACTTTCGTTCATCTAGCACAAAGGGAACGGTTTGCAGGAGAAACTTTTACTCTGGTTTCTCAGTCTGTTTCCTAGTGCCGGTTTGAAGTTCCTGCAGTTTTCACTGTAAAACCGTGTTGGAGCTAGTACCTCCCCATATATATGTATGGAGTGGAGTTTACAAGTGAGAAGAAACTTTGTGTTCGAAACAAGCTAGGTGAAGGACGGCTTTCACACACACTTATCTCTCAGAACTGAGCATGTGGAGAGACGTTCGTTCATCTAGCACAAAGGGAACGGGTTGCAGGAGAAAATTTTACTCTTGTTTCTCAGTCTGTTTCCTAGTGCCGTTTTGAAGTTCCTGCATTTTTCACTGAAAAACCGAGTTGGAGCTAGTACCTCCCCATATATATATAAGGAATGGAGTTTGCAAGTGAAAAGTAACTTTGTGTTCCCAACAAGTTAGGTGAAGGACGGCTTTCACACACACTTATCTCTCAGAACTGATCATGTGGAGAGACGTTCGTTCATCTAGCACAAAGGGAACGGGTTGCAGGAGAAACTTTTACCCTGGTTTCTCAGTCTGTTTCCTAGTGCCGTATTGAAGTTCCTGCAGTTTTCACTGTAAAACCGAGTTGGAGCTAGTACCTCCCCATATATATGTATGGAGTGGAGTTTGCAAGTGAAAAGAAACTTTGTGTTCCCAACAAGCTAGGTGAATGACGGCTTTCACACACACTTATCTCTCAGAACTGAGCATGTGGAGAGACGTTCGTTCATCTAGCACAAACGGAACGGGTTGCAGGAGAAACTTTTACTCTGGTTTCTCAGTCTGTTTCCTAGTGCCATTTTGAAGTTCCTGCAGTTTGCACTGTAAAACCGAGTTGGAGCTAGTACCTCCCCATATATATATATGGAGTGGAGTTTGCAAGTGAAAAGAAACTTTGTGTTCCCAACAAGCTAGGTGAAGGACGGCTTTCACACACACATATCTCTCAGAACTGAGCATGTGGAGAGACGTTCGTTCATCTAGCACAAAGGGAACGGGTTGCAGGAGAAAATTTTACTCTTGTTTCTCAGTCTGTTTCCTAGTGCCGGTTTGAAGTTCCTGCAGTTTTCACTGTAAAACCGTGTTGGAGCTAGTACCTCCCCATATATATGTATGGAGTGGAGTTTACAAGTGAGAAGAAACTTTGTGTTCGAAACAAGCTATGTGAAGGACGGCTTTCACACACACTTATCTCTCAGAACTGAGCATGTGGAGAGACGTTCGTTCATCTAGCACAAAGGGAACGGGTTGCAGGAGAAAATTTTACTCTTGTCTCTCAGTCTGTTTCCTAGTGCCGTTTTGAATTTCCTGCAGTTTTCACTGTAAAACCGAGTTGGAGCTAGTACCTCCCCATATATATGTAAGGAGTGGAGTTTGCAAGTGAAAAGAAACTTTGTGTTCCCAACAAGTTAGGTGAAGGACGGCTTTCACACACACTTATCTCTCAGAACTGATCATGTGGAGAGACGTTCGTTCATCTAGCACAAATGGAACGGGTTGCAGGAGAAACTTTTACCCTGGTTTCTCAGTATGTTTCCTAGTGCCGTATTGAAGTTCCTGCAGTTTTCACTGTAAAACCGAGTTGGAGCTAGTACCTCCCCATATATATGTATGGAGTGGAGTTTGCAAGTGAAAAGAAACTTTTTGTTCCCAACCAGCTAATTGAAGGACGGCTTTCACGCACACTTATCCCTCAGAACTGAGCATGTGGAGAGACGTTCGTTCATCTAGCACAAACGGAACGGGTTGCAGGAGAAACTTTTACTCTGGTTTCTCAGTCTGTTTCCTAGTGCCAGTTTGAAGTTCCTGCAGTTTGCACAGTAAAACCGAGTTGGAGCTAGTACCCCCCATATATATGTATATAGTGGAGTATGCAAGTGAAAAGAAACTTTGTGTTCCCAACAAGCTAGTTGAAGGACGGCTTTCACACACACATATCTCTCAGAACTGAGCATGTGGAGAGACTTTCGTTCATGTAGCACAAAGGAACGGGTTGCAGGAGAAACTTTTACTCTGGTTTCCCATTCTGTTTCCTAGTGCCGGTTTGAAATTCCTGCAGTTTTCACTGTAAAACCGACTTGGAGCTAGTACCTCCCCATATATATGTATGGAGTGAAGTTTGCACGTGAAAAGAAACTTTGTGTTCCCAACAAGCTAGGTGAAGTACGGCTTTCACACACAATTATCTCTCAGAACTGACCATGTGGAGAGACGTTCGTTCAACTAGCACAAAGGGAACGGGTTGCAGGAGAAACTTTTACCGTCGTTTCTCAGTCTGTTTCCTAGGGCCGTTTTGAAGTTCCTGCAGTTTTCACTGTAAAACCGAGTTGGAGCTTGTACCTCCCCATATATATATATGGAGTGGAGTTTGCAATGAAAAGAAATTTTGTGTTCCCAACCAGTTAGGTGAAGGACGGCTTTCCCACACACTTATCTCTCAGAACTGAGCATGTGGAGAGACGTTCGTTCATCTAGCACAAAGGGAACGGGTTGCATGAGAAACTTTTACTCTGGATTCTCAGTCTGTTTCCTATTGCCGGTTTGAAGTTCCTGCAGTTTGCACTGTAAAACAGAGTTGGAGCTAGTAGCTCCCCATATATATGTATGGAGTGGAGTTTGCAAGTGAAAAGAAACTTTGTGTTCCCAACAAGCTAGGTGCAGTACGGCTTTCACACACACTTATCTCTCAGAACTGAGCATGTGAAGAGACGTTCGTTCATCTAGCACAAAGGGAACGGGTTGAAGGAGAAACTTTTACTCTGGTTTCTCAGTCTGTTTCCTAGTGCCGGTTTGAAGTTCCTGCAGTTTTCACTGTAAAACCGACTTGGAGCTATTACCTCCCCATATATATGTATGGAGTGGAGTTTGCAAGTGAAAAGAAACTTTGTGTTCCCAACAAGCTAGGTGAAGGACGGCTTTCACACACACTTATCTCTCAGAAATTAGCATGTGGAGAGACGTTCGTTCATCTAGCACAAAACGGAACGGGTTGAAGGAGAAACTTTTACTCTGGTTTCTCAGTCTGTTTCCTAGTGCCGTGTTGAAGATCCTGCAGTTTTCACTGTAAAACCGAGTTGGAGCTAGTACCTCCCCATATATATGTATGGAGTGGAGTTTACAAGTGAAAAGAAACTTTGTGTTCCAAACATGCTAGGTGAAGTACGGCTTTCACACACACTTATCTCTCAGAACTGAGCATGTGGAGAGACGTTCGTTCATCTAGCAAAAAGGGAACGGTTTACAGGAGAAACTTTTACTCTGGTTTCTCAGTCTGTTTCCTAGTGCCGGTTTGAATTTCCTGCAGTTTGCACTGTAAAACCGAGTTGGAGCTAGTACCTCCCCATATATATGTATGGAGTGGAGTTTGCAAGTGAAAAGAAAATTTGTGTTCCCAAAAAGCTAAGTGAAGGACGTCTTCCACACACACTTATCTCTCAGAACTGAGCATGTGGAGAGACTTTCGTTCATCTAGCACAAATGGAACGGTTTGCAGGAGAAACATTTACTCTGGTTTCTCAGTATGTTTCATAGTGCCGGTTTGAATTTCCTGTAGTTTGCTCTATAAATGAGAGTTGGAGCTAGTACCTCCCCATATAGATGTATGGAGTGAAGTTTGCAAGTGAAAAGAAACTTTGTGTTCCCAACAAGCTAGTTGAAGGACGGCTTTCACACACACTTATCTCTCAGAACTGAGCATTTGTAGAGACTTTCGTTCATGTAGCACAAAGGAACGGGTTGCAGGAGAAACTTTTACTCTGGTTTCCCATTCTGTTTCCTAGTGCCGGTTTGAAATTCCTGCAGTTTTCACTGTAAAACCGACTTGGAGCTAGTACCTCCCCATATATATGTATGGAGTGAAGTTTGCAAGTGAAAAGAAACTTTGTGTTCCCAACAAGCTGGTGAAGGACGGCTTTCACACACACTTATCTCTCAGAACTGAGCATGTGGGGAGACTTTCGTTCATCTAGCACAAAAGGAACGGTTTGCAGGAGAAAGTTTTACTCTGGTTTCTCAGACTTTTTACTAGTGCCGGTTAGAACTTCCTGCAGTTTTCACTGTAAAACCGTGTTGGAGCTAGTACCTCCCCTTATATATGTATGGATTGGAGTTTTCAAGTGAGAAGAAACTTTGTGTTCGAAACAAGCTAGGTGAAGGACGGCTTTCACACACACTTATCTCTCAGAACTGAGCATGTGGAGAGACGTTCGTTCATCTAACACAAAGGGAGCGGGTTGCAGGAGAAAATTTTACTCTTGTTTCTCAGTCTGTTTCCTAGTGCCGGTTTGAAGTTCCTGCAGTTTTCACTGTAAAACCGAGTTGGAGCTAGTACCTCCCCATATATATGTATGGAGTGGAGTTTGCAAGTGAAAAGAAACTTTGTGTTCCCAACAAGATAGGTGAAGGACGGCTTTCACACACAGTTATCTCTCAGAACTTAGCAGGTGGAGAGACGTTCGTTTATCTAGCACAAATGGAACGGGTGGCAGGAGAAACTTTGACCCTGGTTTCTCAGTCTGTTTCCTAGTGCCGTTTTGAAGTTCCTGCAGTTTTCACTGTAAAACCGAGTTGGAGCTAGTACCTCCCCATATATATGTATGGAGTGGAGTTTGCAAGTGAAAAGAAACTTTGTGTTCCCAACCAGCTAGGTGAAGGACGGCTTTCACACACACTTATCTCTCAGAACTGAGCATGTGGAGAGACGTTCGTTCATCTAGCACAAAGGGAACGGGTTGCAGGAGAAACTTTTACTCTGGTTTCTTAGTCTGTTTCCTAGTGCCAGTTTGAAGTTCCTGCAGTTTGCACTGTAAAACCGAGTTGGAGCTAGTACCTCCTCATATATATATATGGAGTGGAATTTGCAAGTGAAAAGAAACTTTGTGTTCCCATCAAGCTAGGTGAAGGACGGCTTTCCCACACACTTATCTCTCAGAACTGAGCATGTGGAGAGACGTTCGTTCATCTAGCAAAAAGGGAACGGGTTGCAGGAGAAACTTTTACTCTGGTTTCTAAGTCTGTTTCCTAGTGCCGGTTTGATGTTCCTTCAGTTTGCTCTGTAATACAGAGTTGGTGTTAGTACCTCCCCATATATATGTATGGAGTGGAGTGAGCAAGTGAAAAGAAACTTTGTGTTCCCAACAAGCTAGGTGAAGGACGGCTTTCACACACACTTATCTCTCAGAACTGAGCATGTGGAGAGACGTTCGTTCATCTAGCACAAACGGATCGGGTTGCAGGATAAACTTTTACTCTGGTTTCTCAGTCTGTTTCCTAGTGCCGTTTTGAAGTTCCTGCAGTTTTCACTGTAAAACCGAGTTGGAGCTAGTACCTCCCCATATATATGTATGGAGTGGAGTTTACAAGTGAAAAGAAACTTTGTGTTCCAAACAAGCTAGGTGAAGTACGGCTTTCACACACACTTATCTCTCAGAACTGAGCATGTGGAGAAACTTTCGTTCATCTAGCACAAAGGGAACGGGTTGCAGGATAAACTTTTACTCTGGTTTCTCAGTCTGTTTCCTACTGCCGTTTTGAAGTTCCTGCAGTTTTCTCTGTAAAACCGAGTTGGAGCTAGTACCTCCCCATATATATGTATGGAGTGGAGTTTGCAAGGGAAAAGAAACTTTGTGTTCCCAACCAGCTAGCTGAAGGACGGCTTTCCCACACACTTATCTCTCAGAACTGAGCATGTGGAGAGACGTTCGTTCATCTAGCACAAAGGGAACGGGTTGCAGTAGAAACTTTTACTCTGGATTCTCAGTCTGTTTCCTAGTGCCGGTTTGAAGTTCCTGCAGTTTGCACTGTAAAACGCAGTTGGAGCTAGTATCTCCCCATATATATATATGGAGTGGAGTTTGCAAGTGAAAAGAAACTTTGTGTTCCCAACAAGCTAGGTGAAGGACGGCTTTCACACACACTTATCTCTCAGAACTGAGCATGTGGAGAGACGTTCGTTCATCTAGCACAAATGGAACCGGTAGCAGGAGAAACTTTTACTCTGGTTTCTCAGTCTGTTTCCTAGTGCCGGTTTGAAGTTCCTGCAATTTGCTCTGTAAAACAGATTTGGAGCTAGTACCTCCCCATATATATGTATGGAGTGGAGTGAGCAAGTGAAAACAAACTTTGTGTTCCCAACAAGCTGGTGAAGGACGGCTTTCACACACACTTATCTCTCAGAACTGAGCATGTGGAGAGACGTTCGTTCATCTAGCAAAAAAGGGATCGGGTTGCAGGATAAACTTTTACTCTGGTTTCTCAGTCTGTTTCCTAGTGCCGGTTTGAAGTTCCTGCAGTTTTCACTGTAATACCGAGTTGGAGCTAGTACCTCCCCATATATATGTATGGAGTGGAGTTTACTAGTGAAAAGAAACTTTGTGTTCCAAACAAGCTAGGTGAAGTACGGCTTTCACACACCCTTATCTCTCAGAACTGAGCATGTGGAGAAACTTTCGTTCATCTAGCACAAAGGGAACGGGTTGCAGGATAAACTTTTACTCTGGTTTCTCAGTCTGTTTCCTACTGCTGTTTTGAAGTTCCTGCAGTTTTCTCTGTAAAACCGATTTGGAGCTAGTACCTCCCCATATATATGTATGGAGTGCAGTTTGCAAGTGAAAAGAAACTTTGTGTTCCCAACCAGCTAGGTGAAGGACGGCTTTCCCACACACTTATCTCTCAGAACTGAGCATGTGGAGAGACGTTCGTTCATCTAGCACAAAGGGAACGGGTTGCAGTAGAAACTTTTACTGTGGATTCTCAGTCTGTTTCCTAGTGCCGGTTTGAAGTTCCTGCAGTTTTCACTGTAAAACGCAGTTGGAGCTAGTACCTCCCCATATATATATATGTAGTGGAGTTTGCAAGTGAAAAGAAACTTTGTGTTCCCAACAAGCTAGGTGAAGGACGGCTTTCACACACACTTATCTCTCAGAACTGAGCATGTGGAGAGACGTTCGTTCATCTAGCAAAAAAGGGAACGGGTAGCAGGAGAAACTTTTTCTCTGGTTTCTCAGTCTGTTTACTATTGCCGGTTTGAAGTTCCTGCAGTTTGCTCTGTAAAACAGATTTGGATCTAGTACCTACCCATATATATGTATGGATTGGAGTTTGCAAGTAAAAAGAAACTTTGTGTTCCCAACAAGCTAGGTAAAGGACGGCTTTCACACACAATTATATCTCAGAACTGAGCATGTGGAGAGACGTTCGTTCATCTAGCACAAATGGAACGGGTTGCAGGAGAAACTTTTAATCTGGTTTCCCAGTCTGTTTCCTAGTGCCGGTTTGAAGTTCCTGCAGTTATCACTGTAAAACCGACTTGGAGCTTGTACCTCCCCTTATATATGTATGGAGTGGAATTTGCAATTGGAAAGAAACTTTGTGTTCCCAAAATCTAGGTGAAGGACGGCTTTCACACACACTTATCTCTCACAACTGAGCATTTGGAGAGCCGTTCGTTCATCTAGCACAAAGGGAACGGGTTGCAGGAAAGACTTTTACTCTGGTTTCTTAGTCTGTTTCCTAGTGCCGGTTTGAAATTCCTGCAGTTTTCACTGTAAAACCGAGTTGGAGCTAGTACCTCCCCATATATATGTATGGAGTGGTGTTTACAAGTGAAAAGAAACTTTGTGTTCCCAACAAGCTAGTTGAAGGACGGCTTTCACACACACTTATCTCTCAGAACTGAGCATGTGGAGAGACGTTCGTTCATCTAGCACAAAGGGAACGGGTTGCAGGAGAAACTTTTACTCTGGTTTCCCATTCTGTTTCCTAGTGCCGGTTTGAATTTCCTGCAGTTTTCACTGTAAAACCGACTTGGAGCTATTACCTCCCCATATATATGTATGGAGTGAAGTTTGCATGTGAATAGAAACTTTGTGTTCCCAACAAGCTAGGTGAAGGACGGCTTTCAAACACACTTATCTCTCAGAACTGAGCATGTGGAGAGACGTTCGTTCATCTAGCACAAAGGGAACGGGTTGCAGGAGAAACATTTACTGTGGTGTCTCAGTCTGTTTCCTAGTGCCGGTTTGAAGTTCCTGCAGTTTTCACTGTAAAACGGAGTTGGAGCTAGTAGCTCGCCATATATATGTATGGAGTGAAGTTTGCAAGTGAAAAGAAACTTTGTGTTCCCAACAAGCTAGGTGAAGTACGGCTTTCACACACACTTATCTCTCAGAACTGAGCATGTGAAGAGACGTTCGTTCATCTAGCACAAAGGGAACGGGTTGAAGGAGAAACTTTTACTCTGGTTTCTCAGTCTGTTTCCTAGTGCCAGTTTGAAGTTCCTGCAGTTTTCACTGTAAAACCGAGTTGGAGCTAGTACCTCCCCATATATATGTATGGAGTGGAATTTGCAAGTAAAAAGAAACTTTGTGTTCCCAACAAGCTAGGTGAAGGACGGCTTTCACACACACTTATCTCTCAGAACTGAGCATGTGGAGAGACGTTCGTTCATCTAGCACAAAGGGAACGGGTTGCAGGAGAAACTTTTACTCTGGTTTCCCATTCTGTTTCCTAGTGCCGGTTTGAAGTTCCTGCAGTTTTCACTGTAAAACCGACTTGGAGCTAGTACCTCCCCATATATATGTATGGAGTGGAGTTTGCAAGTGAAAAGAAACTTTGTGTTCCCAACCAGCTAGGTGAAGGACGGCTTTCACACACACGTATCTCTCAGAAATTAGCATGTGGAGAGACGTTCGTTCATCTAGCACAAAGGGAACGGGTTGCAGGAGAAACTTTTACTCTGGTTTCTCAGTCTGTTTCCTAGTGCCGTTTTGAAGTTCCTGCAGTTTGCACTGTAAACACAGTTGGAGCTAGTACCTCCCCATATATATATATGGATTGGAGTTTGCAAGTGAAAAGAAACTTTGTGTTCCCAACAAGCTAGGTGAAGGACGGATTTCACACACACTTATCTCTCAGAACTGAGCATGTGGAGAGACGTTCGTTCATCTAGCACAAAGGGAACGGGTTGCAGGAGAAACTATTACACTGGTTTCTCAGTCTGCTTCCTAGTGCCGGTTTGAAGTTCCTGGAGTTTGCTCTGTAAAACAGAGTTGGAGCTAGTACCTCCCCTTATATATGTATGGAGTGGATTATGCAAGTGAAAACAAACTTTGTGTTCCCAACAAGCTAGGTAAAGGACGGCTTTCACACACAATTATCTCTCAGAACTGAGCATGTGGAGAGACGTTCGTTCATCTAGCACAAAGGGAACGGGTTGCAGGAAAAACTTTTAATCTGGTTTCCCAGTCTGTTTCCTAGTGCCGGTTTGAAGTTCCTGCAGTTATCACTGTAAAACCGACTTGGAGCTAGTACCACCCCATATGTATGTATGGAGTGGAGTTTGCAATTTGAAAGAAACTTTGTGTTCCCAAAGCTAGGTGAAGGACGGCTTTCACACAAACTTATCTCTCAGAACTGAGCATGTGGAGAGACGTTCGTTCATCTAGCACATAGGGAACGGGTTGCAGGAGAAACTTTTACTGTGGTGTCTCAGTCTGTTTCCTAGTGCCGGTTTGAAGTTCCTGCAGTTTTCACTGTAAAACGGAGTTGGAGCTAGTAGCTCGCCATATATATGTATGGAGTGGAGTTTGCAAGTGAAAAGAAACTTTGTGTTCCCAACAAGCTAGGTGAAGTACGGCTTTCACACACACTTATCTCTCAGAACTGAGCATGTGAAGAGATGTTCGTTCATCTAGCACAAAGGGAACGGGTTGAAGGAGAAACTTTTACTCTGGTTTCTCAGTCTGTTTCCTAGTGCCAGTTTGATGTTCCTGCAGTTTTCACTGTAAAACCGAGTTGGAGCTAGTACCTCCCCATATATATGTATGGAGTGGAGTTTGCAAGTAAAAAGAAACTTTGTGTTCCCAACAAGCTAGGTGAAGGACGTCTTTCACACACACTTATCTCTCAGAACTGAGCATGTGGAGAGACGTTCGTTCATCTAGCACAAAGGGAACGGGTTGCAGGAGAAACTTTTACTCTGGTTTCCCATTTTGTTTCCTAGTGCCGGTTTGAAGTTCCTGCAGTTTTCACTGTAAAACCGACTTGGAGCTAGTACCTCCCCATATATATGTATGGAGTGGAGTTTGCAAGTGAAAAGAAACTTTGTGTTCCCAACCAGCTAGGTGAAGGACGGCTTTCCCACACACTTATCTCTCAGAACTGAGCATGTGGAGAGACGTTCGTTCATCTAGCACAAAGGGAACGGGTTGCAGTAGAAACTTTTACTGTGGATTCTCAGTCTGTTTCCTAGTGCCGGTTTGAAGTTCCTGCAGTTTGCACTGTAAAACGCAGTTGGAGCTAGTACCTCCCCATATATATATATGTAGTGGAGTTTGCAAGTGAAAAGAAACTTTGTGTTCCCAACAAGCTAGGTGAAGGACGGCTTTCACACACACTTATCTCTCAGAACTGAGCATGTGGAGAGACGTTCGTTCATCTAGCACAAAGGGAACGGGTTGCAGGAGAAACTTTTACTCTGGTTTCCCATTCTGTTTCCTAGTGCCGGTTTGAAGTTCCTGCAGTTTTCACTGTAAAACCGACTTGGAGCTAGTACCTCCCCATATATATGTATGGAGTGGAGTTTGCAAGTGAAAAGAAACTTTGTGTTCCCAACCAGCTAGGTGAAGGACGGCTTTCACACACACTTATCACTCAGAAATTAGCATGTGGAGAGACGTTCGTTCATCTAGCACAAAGGGAACGGGTTGCAGGAGAAACTTTTACTCTGGTTTCTCAGTCTGTTTCCTAGTGCCGTTTTGAAGTTCCTGCAGTTTGCACTGTAAACGCAGTTGGAGCTAGTACCTCCCCATATATATATATGGATTGGAGTTTCCAAGTGAAAAGAAACTTTGTGTTCCCAACAAGCTAGGTGAAGGACGGCTTTCACACACACTTATCTCTCAGAACTGAGCATGTGGAGAGACGTTCGTTCATCTAGCACAAAGGGAACGGGTTGCAGGAGGAACTATTACACTGGTTTCTCAGTCTGCTTCCTAGTGCCGGTTTGAAGTTCCTGGAGTTTGCTCTGTAAAACAGAGTTGGAGCTAGTACCTCCCCTTATATATGTATGGAGTGGATTATGCAAGTGAAAACAAACTTTGTGTTCCCAACAAGCTAGGTAAAGGACGGCTTTCACACACAATTATCTCTCAGAACTGAGCATGTGGAGAGACGTTCGTTCATCTAGCACAAAGGGAACGGGTTGCAGGAGAAACTTTTAATCTGGTTTCCCAGTCTGTTTCCTAGTGCCGGTTTGAAGTTCCTGCAGTTATCACTGTAAAACCGACTTGGAGCTAGTACCACCCCATATGTATGTATGGAGTGGAGTTTGCAATTTGAAAGAAACTTTGTGTTCCCAAAGCTAGGTGAAGGACGGCTTTCACACAAACTTATCTCTCAGAACTGAGCATGTGGAGAGACGTTCGTTCATCTAGCACAAAGGGAACGGGTTGCAGGAGAAACTTTTACTGTGGTGTCTCAGTCTGTTTCCTAGTGCCGGTTTGAAGTTCCTGCAGTTTTCACTGTAAAACGGAGTTGGAGCTAGTAGCTCGCCATATATATGTATGGAGTGGAGTTTGCAAGTGAAAGAAACTTTGTGTTCCCAACAAGCTAGGTGAAGGACGGCTTTCACACACACTTATCTCTCAGAACTGAGCATGTGGAGAGACGTTCGTTCATCTAGCACAAAGGGAACGGGTTGCAGGAGAAACTTTTACTCTGGTTTCTCAGTCTGTTTCCTAGTGCCGGTTTGAACTTCCTGCAGTGTGCACTGTAAAACCGAGTAGGAGCTAGTACCCCCCATATATATGTATATAGTGGAGTTTGCAAGTTAAAAGAGACTTTGTGTTCCCAACAAGCTAGTTGAAGGACGGCTTTCACACACACTTATCTCTCAGAACTGAGCATGTGGAGAGACATTCGTTCATGAGCACAAAGGAACGAGTTGCAGGAGAAACTTTTACTCTGGTTTCCCATTCTGTTTCCTAGTGCCGGTTTGAAATTCCTGCAGTTTTCACTGTAAAACCGACTTGGAGCTAGTACCTCCCCATAGATATGTATGGAGTGAAATTTGCAAGTGAAAAGAAACTTTGTGTTCCCAACAAGCTAGGTGAAGTACGGCTTTCACACACACTTATCTCTCAGAACTGAGCATGTGGAGAGACGTTCGTTCATCTAGCACAAAGGGAACGGGTTGCAGGAGAAACTTTTACCGTGGTTTCTCAGTCTGTTTCCTAGGGCCGTTTTGAAGTTCCTGCAGTTTTCACTGTAAAACCGAGTTGGAGCTAGTACTTCCCCATATATATATATGGAGTGGACTTTGCAAGTGAAAAGAAACTTTGTGTTCCCAACCAGCTAGGTGAAGGACGGCTTTCCCACACACTTATCTCTCAGAACTGAGTATGTGGAGAGACGTTCGTTCATCTAGCACAAAGGGAACGGGTTGCAGGAGAAACTTTTACTCTGGTTTCTCATTCTGTTTCCTAGTGCCGGTTTGAAGTTCCTGCAGTTTGCACTGTAAAACCGAGTTGGAGCTAGTACCTCCCCATATATATATATGGAGTGGAGTTTGCAAGTGAAAAGAAACTTTGTGTTCCCAACAAGCTGGTGAAGGACGGCTTTCACACACACTTATCTCTCAGAACTGAGCATGTGGAGAGACGTTCGTTCATCTAGCACAAAGTGAAGGGGTTGCAGGAGTAACTTTTACTCTGGTTTCCCAGTCTGTTTCCTAGGGCCGGTTTGAAGTTCCTGCAGTTATCACTGTAAAACCGACTTGGAGCTAGTACCTCCCCATATATATGTATGGAGTGGAGTTTCCAATTGGAAAGAAACTTTGTGTTCTCAACAAGCTAGGTGAAGGACGGCTTTCACACACACTTATCTCTCAAAACTGAGCATGTGGAGAGACTTTCGTTCATCTAGCACAAAGGGAACGGTTTGCAGGAGAAACATTTACTCTGGTTTCTCAGTCTGTTTACTAGTGCCGGTTTGAAGTTCCTGCAGTTTTCACTGTAAAACCGTGTTGGAGCTAGTAACTCCCCATATATATATATGGAGTGGAGTTTACAAGTGAGAAGAAATTTTGTGTTCGAAAAAAGCTAGGTGAAGTACGGCTTTCACACACACTTATCTCTCAGAACTGAGATGTGGAGAGACGTTCGTTCATCTAGCACAAAGGGAACGGGTTGCAGGAGAAAATTTTACTCTTGTTTCTCAGTCTGTTTCCTAGTGCCGTTTTGAAGTTCCTGCAGTTTTCACTGTAAAACCGAGTTGGAGCTAGTACCTCCCCATATATATGTATGGAGTGGAGTTTTCAAGTGAAAAGAAACTTTGTGTTCCCAACAAGTTAGGTGAAGGACGGCTTTCACACACACTTATCTCTCAGAACTGAGCATGTGGAGAGACGTTCGTTCATCTAGCACAAAGGGAACGGGTTGCAGGAGAAACTTTTAATCTGGTTTCCCAGTCTGTTTCCTAGTGCCGGTTTGAAGTTCCTGCAGTTATCACTGTAAAACCGACTTGGAGCTAGTACCACCCCATATGTATGTATGGAGTGGAGTTTGCAATTTGAAAGAAACTTTGTGTTCCCAAAGCTAGGTGAAGGACGGCTTTCACACAAACTTATCTCTCAGAACTGACCATGTGGAGAGACGTTCGTTCATCTAGCACAAAGGGAACGGGTTGCAGGAGAAACTTTTACTCTGGTTTCTCAGTCTGTTTCCTAGTGCCGTTTTGAAGTTCCTGCAGTTTTCACTGTAAAATCGAGTTGGAGCTAGTACTTCCCCGTATATATGTATGGAGTGGAGTTTACAAGTGAAAAGAAACTTTGTGTTCCAAACATGCTAGGTGAAGTACGGCTTTCACACACACTTATCCCTCAGAACTGAGCATGTGGAGAGACGTTCATTCATCTAGCACAAAGGGAACGGGTTACAGGAGAAACTTTTACTCTGGTTTCTCAGTCTGTTTCCTAGTGCCGGTTTGAAGTTCCTGCAGTTTGCACTGTAAAACCGAGTTGGAGCTAGTACCTCCCCATATATATGTATGCAGTGGAGTTTGCAAGTGAAAAGAAAATTTGTGTTCCCAAAAAGCTAGGTGAAGGACGGCTTTCACACACACTTATCTCTCAGAACTGAGCATGTGGAGAGACTTTCGTTCATCTAGCACAAATGGAACGGTTTGCAGGAGAAACATTTACTCTGGTTTCTCAGTCTGTTTCCTAGTGCCGGTTTGAAGTTCCTGCAGTTTTCACTGTAAAACCGACTTGGAGCTAGTACCTCCCCATATATATGTATGGAGTGATGTTTGCAAGTGAAAAGAAACTTTGTGTTCCCAACAAGCTAGGTGAAGTACGGCTTTCACACACACTTGTCTCTCAGAACTGAGCACGTGGAGAGACGTTCGTTCATCTAGCACAAAGGGAACGGGTTGCAGGAGAAACTTTTACTCTGGTTTCTCAGTCTGTTTACTAGTGCCGGTTTGAAGTTCCTGCAGTTTTCACTGTAAAACCGTGTTGGAGCTAGTAACTCCCCATATATATATATGGAGTGGAGTTTACAAGTGAGAAGAAACTTTGTGTTCGAAAAAAGCTAGGTGAAGGACGGCTTTCACACACACTTATCTCTCAGAACTGAGATGTGGAGATACGTTCGTTCATCTAGCACAAAGGGATCGGGTTGCAGGAGAAAATTTTACTCTTGTTTCTCAGTCTGTTTCCTAGTGCCGTTTTGAAGTTCCTGCAGTTTTCACTGTAAAACCGAGTTGGAGCTAGTACCTCCCCATATATATGTATGCAGTGGAGTTTGCCAGTGAAAAGAAAATTTGTGTTCCCAAAAAGCTAAGTGAAGGACGGCTTTCACACACACTTATCTCTCAGAACTGAGCATGTGGAGAGACATTCGTTCATGTAGCACAAAGGAACGGGTTGCAGGAGAAACTTTTACTCTGGTTTCCCATTCTGTTTCCTAGTGCCGGTTTGATATTCCTGCAGTTTTCACTGTAAATCCGACTTGGAGCTAGTACCTCCCCATATATATGTATGGAGTGGAGTTTGCAAGTGAAAAGAAACTTTGTGTTCCCAACAAGCTAGTTGAAGGACGGCTTTCACACACACTTATCTCTCAGAACTGAGCATGTGGAGAGACTTTCGTTCATCTAGCACAAATGGAACGGTTTGCAGGAGAAACATTTACTCTGGTTTCTCAGTCTGTTTCCTAGTGCCGGTTTGAATTTCCTGTAGTTTGCTCTATAAAAGTGAGTTGGAGCTAGTACCTCCCCATATAGATGTATGGAGTGGAATTTGCAAGTGAAAAGAATCTTTGTGTTCCCAACAAGCTGGTGAAGGACGGCTTTCACACACACTTAACTCTCAGAACTGAGCATGTGGAGAGACGTTCGTTCATGTAGCACAAAGGGAAAGGTTTGCAGGAGAAACTTTTACTCTGGTTTCTCAGTCTGTTTCCTAGTGCCGGTTTGAATTTCCTGCAGTTTTCACTGTAAAACCGAGTTGCAGCTAGTAGCTCACCATATATTTGTATGGAGTGGAGTTTGCAAGTGAAAAGAAACTTTGTGTTCCCAACAAGCTAGGTGAAGTACGGCTTTCACACACACTTATCTCTCAGAACTGAGCATGTGAAAAGACGTTCGTTCATCTAGCACAAAGGGAACGAGTTGCAGGAGAAACTTTTACTCTGGTTTCCCATTCTGTTTCCTAGTGCCGGTTTGAAGTTCCTGCAGTTTTCACTGTAAAACCGACTTGGAGCTAGTACCTCCCCATATATATGTATGGAGTGGAGTTTGCAAGTGAAAAGAAACTTTGTGTTCCCAACAAGCTAGTTGAAGGGCGGCTTTCACACACACTTATCTCTCAGAACTGAGCATGTGGAGAGACATTCGTTCATGTAGCACAAAGGAACGGGTTGCAGGAGAACCTTTTACTCTGGTTTCCCATTCTGTTTCCTAGTGCCGGTTTGAAATTCCTGCAGTTTTCACTGTAAAACCGACTTGGAGCTAGTACCTCCCAATATATATGTATGGAGTGGAGTTTGCAAGTGAAAAGAAACTTTGTGTTCCCAACAAGCTAGTTGAAGGACGGCTTTCACACACACTTATCTCTCAGAACTGAGCATGTGGAGAGACATTCGTTCATGTAGCACAAAGGAACGGGTTGCAGGAGAACCTTTTACTCTGGTTTCCCATTCTGTTTCCTAGTGCCGGTTTGAATTTCCTGCAGTTTTCACTGTAAAACCGACTTGGAGCTAGTACCTCCCCATATATATGTATGGAGTGGAGTTTGCAAGTGAAAAGAAACTTTGTGTTCCCAACAAGATAGTTGAAGGACGGCTTTCACACACACTTATCTCTCAGAAGTGAGCATGTGGAGAGACATTCGTTCATGTAGCACAAAGGAACGGGTTGCAGGAGAACCTTTTACTCTGGTTTCCCATTCTGTTTCCTAGTGCCGGTTTGAAATTCCTGCAGTTTTCACTGTAAAACCGACTTGGAGCTAGTACCTCCCCATATATATGTATGGAGTGAAGTTTGCAAGTGAAAAGAAACTTTGTGTTCCCAACAAGCTAGGTGAAGTACGGCTTTCACACACACTTATCTCTCAGAACTGAGCACGTGGAGAGACGTTCGTTCATCTAGCACAAAGGGAACGGGTTGCAGGAGAAACTTTTCCGTGGTTTCTCAGTATGTTTCCTAGTGCCGGTTTGAAGTTCCTGCAGTTATCACTGTAAAACCGAGTTGGAGCTAGTACCTCACCATATATATGTATGGAGTGGAGTTTCCAATTGGAAAGAAACTTTGTGTTCTCAGCAAGCTAGGTGAAGGACGGCTTACACACACACTTATCTCTCAGAACTGAGCATGTGGAGAGACGTTCGTTCATCTAGCACAAAGGGAACGGGTTGCAGGAGAAACTTTTCTCTGGTTTCTCAGTCTGTTTCCTAGTGCCGGTTTGAAGTTCCTGCAGTTTTCACTGTAAAACCGTGTTGGAGCTAGTACCTCCCCATATATATGTATGGAGTGGAGTTTACAAGTGAGAAGAAACTTTGTGTTCGAAACAAGCTAGGTGAAGGACGGCTTTCACACACAATTATCTCTCAGAACTGAGCATGTGGAGAGACGTTCGTTCATCTAGCACAAATGGAACGGGTTGCAGGAGAAACTTTTACCCTGGTTTCTCAGTCTGTTTCCTAGTGCCGTTTTGAAGTTCCTGCAGTTTTCACTGTAAAACTGAGTTGGAGCTAGTACCTCCCCATATATATGTATGGATTGGAGTTTGCAAGTGAAAAGTAACTTTGTGTTCCCAACCAGCTAGGTGAAGGACGGCTTTCACACACACTTATCTCTCAGAACTGAGCATGTGGAGAGACGTTCGTTCATCTAGCACAAATGGAACGGGTTGCAGGAGAAACTATTACACTGGTTTCTCAGTCTGCTTCCTAGTGCCGGTTTGAAGTTCCTGGAGTTTGCTCTGTAAAACAGAGTTGGAGCTAGTACCTCCCCATATATATGTATCGAGTGGAGTTTGCAAGTGAAAAGAAACTTTTTGTTCCCAACAAGCTAGTTGAAGGACGGCTTTCACACACACTTATCTCTCAGAACTGAGCATGTGGAGAGACATTCGTTCATGTAGCACAAAGGAACGGGTTGCAGGAGAACCTTTTACTCTGGTTTCCCATTCTGTTTCCTAGTGCCGGTTTGAAATTCCTGCAGTTTTCACTGTAAAACCGACTTGGAGCTAGTACCTCCCCATATATATGTATGGAGTGGAGTTTGCAAGTGAAAAGAAACTTTGTGTTCCCAACAAGCTAGTTGAAGGACGGCTTTCACACACACTTATCTCTCAGAACTGAGCATGTGGAGAGACATTCGTTCATGTAGCACAAAGGAACGGGTTGCAGGAGAAACTTTTACTCTGGTTTCCCATTCTGTTTCCTAGTGCCGGTTTGAAGTTCCTGCAGTTTTCACTGTAAAACCGACTTGGAGCTAGTACCTCCCCATATATATGTATGGAGTGAAGTTTGCAAGTGAAAAGAAACTTTGTGTTCCCAACAAGCTAGGTGAATTACGACTTTCACACACACTTGTCTCTCAGAACTGAGCACGTGGAGAGACGTTCGTTCATCTAGCACAAAGGGAACGGGTTGCAGGAGAAACTTTTACTCTGGTTTCTCAGTCTGTTTACTAGTGCCGGTTTGAAGTTCCTGCAGTTTTCACTGTAAAACCGTGTTGGAGCTAGTAACTCCCCATATATATACATGGAGTGGAGTTTACAAGTGAGAAGAAACTTTGTGTTCGAAAAAAGCTAGGTGAAGGACGGCTTTCACACACACTTATCTCTCAGAACTGAGATGTGGAGAGACGTTCGTTCATCTAGCACAAAGGGATCGGGTTGCAGGAGAAAATTTTACTCTTGTTTCTCAGTCTGTTTCCTAGTGCCGTTTTGAAGTTCCTGCAGTTTTCACTGTAAAACCGAGTTGGAGCTAGTACCTCCCCATATATATGTATGCAGTGGAGTTTGCCAGTGAAAAGAAAATTTGTGTTCCCAAAAAGCTAAATGAAGGACGGCTTTCACACACACTTATCTCTCAGAACTGAGCATGTGGAGAGACTTTCGTTCATCTAGCACAAATGGAACGGTTTGCAGGAGAAACGTTTACTCTGGTTTCTCAGTCTGTTTCCTAGTGCCGGTTTGAATTTCCTGTAGTTTGCTCTATAAAAGAGAGTTGGAGCTAGTACCTCCCCATATAGATGTATGGAGTGGAATTTGCAAGTGAAAAGAATCTTTGTGTTCCCAACAAGCTGGTGAAGGACGGCTTTCACACACACTTAACTCTCAGAACTGAGCATGTGGAGAGACGTTCGTTCATGTAGCACAAAGGGAAAGGTTTGCAGGAGAAACTTTTACTCTGGTTTCTCAGTCTGTTTCCTAGTGCCGGTTTGAATTTCCTGCAGTTTTCACTGTAAAACCGAGTTGCAGCTAGTAGCTCACCATATATTTGTATGGAGTGGAGTTTGCAAGTGAAAAGAAACTTTGTGTTCCCAACAAGCTAGGTGAAGTACGGCTTTCACACACACTTATCTCTCAGAACTGAGCATGTGAAAAGAAGTTCGTTCATCTAGCACAAAGGGAACGAGTTGCAGGAGAAACTTTTACTCTGGTTTCCCATTCTGTTTCCTAGTGCCGGTTTGAAGTTCCTGCAGTTTTCACTGTAAAACCGACTTGGAGCTAGTACCTCCCCATATATATGTATGGAGTGGAGTTTGCAAGTGAAAAGAAACTTTGTGTTCCCAACAAGCTAGTTGAAGGGCGGCTTTCACACACACTTATCTCTCAGAACTGAGCATGTGGAGAGACATTCGTTCATGTAGCACAAAGGAACGGGTTGCAGGAGAACCTTTTACTCTGGTTTCCCATTCTGTTTCCTAGTGCCGGTTTGAAATTCCTGCAGTTTTCACTGTAAAACCGACTTGGAGCTAGTACCTCCCAATATATATGTATGGAGTGGAGTTTGCAAGTGAAAAGAAACTTTGTGTTCCCAACAAGCTAGTTGAAGGACGGCTTTCACACACACTTATCTCTCAGAACTGAGCATGTGGAGAGACATTCGTTCATGTAGCACAAAGGAACGGGTTGCAGGAGAACCTTTTACTCTGGTTTCCCATTCTGTTTCCTAGTGCCGGTTTGAATTTCCTGCAGTTTTCACTGTAAAACCGACTTGGAGCTAGTACCTCCCCATATATATGTATGGAGTGGAGTTTGCAAGTGAAAAGAATCTTTGTGTTCCCAACAAGATAGTTGAAGGACGGCTTTCACACACACTTATCTCTCAGAACTGAGCATGTGGAGAGACATTCGTTCATGTAGCACAAAGGAACGGGTTGCAGGAGAACCTTTTACTCTGGTTTCCCATTCTGTTTCCTAGTGCCGGTTTGAAATTCCTGCAGTTTTCACTGTAAAACCGACTTGGAGCTAGTACCTCCCCATATATATGTATGGAGTGAAGTTTGCAAGTGAAAAGAAACTTTGTGTTCCCAACAAGCTAGGTGAAGTACGGCTTTCACACACACTTATCTCTCAGAACTGAGCACGTGGAGAGACGTTCGTTCATCTAGCACAAAGGGAACGGGTTGCAGGAGAAACTTTTCCGTGGTTTCTCAGTCTGTTTCCTAGTGCCGGTTTGAAGTTCCTGCAGTTATCACTGTAAAACCGAGTTGGAGCTAGTACCTCACCATATATATGTATGGAGTGGAGTTTCCAATTGGAAAGAAACTTTGTGTTCTCAGCAAGCTAGGTGAAGGACGGCTTTCACACACACTTATCTCTCAGAACTGAGCATGTGGAGAGACGTTCGTTCATCTAGCACAAAGGGAACGGGTTGCAGGAGAAACTTTTACTCTGGTTTCTCAGTCTGTTTCCTAGTGCCGGTTTGAAGTTCCTGCAGTTTTCACTGTAAAACCGTGTTGGAGCTAGTACCTCCCCATATATATGTATGGAGTGGAGTTTACAAGTGAGAAGAAACTTTGTGTTCGAAACAAGCTAGGTGAAGGACGGCTTTCACACACACTTATCTCTCAGAACTGAGCATGTGGAGAGACTTTCGTTCATCTAGCACAAATGGAACGGGTTGCAGGAGAAACTTTTACCCTGGTTTCTCAGTCTGTTTCCTAGTGCCGTTTTGAAGTTCCTGCAGTTTTCACTGTAAAACTGAGTTGGAGCTAGTACCTCCCCATATATATGTATGGATTGGAGTTTGCAAGTTAAAAGTAACTTTGTGTTCCCAACCAGCTAGGTGAAGGACGGCTTTCACACACACTTATCTCTCAGAACTGAGCATGTGGAGATACGTTCGTTCATCTAGCACAAAGGGAACGGGTTGCAGGAGAAACTATTACACTGGTTTCTCAGTCTGCTTCCTAGTGCCGGTTTGAAGATCCTGGAGTTTGCTCTGTAAAACAGAGTTGGAGCTAGTACCTCCCCATATATATGTATGGAGTGGATTTTGCAAGTGAAAAGAAACTTTTTGTTCCCAACAAGCTAGGTAAAGGACGGCTTTCACACACAATTATCTCTCAGAACTGAGCATGTGGAGAGACGTTCGTTCATCTAGCACAAAGGGAACGGGTTGCAGGAGAAACTTTTAATCTGGTTTCCCAGTATGTTTCCTAGTGCCGGTTTGAAGTTCCTGCAGTTATCACTTTAAAACCGACTTGGAGCTAGTACCACCCCATATGTATGTATGGAGTGGAGTTTGCAATTTGAAAGAAACTTTGTGTTCCCAAAGCTAGGAGAAGGACGGCTTTCACACAAAATTATCTCTCAGAACTGACCATGTGGAGAGACGTTCGTTCATCTAGCACAAAGGGAACGGGTTGCAGGAGAAACTTTTACTCTGGTTTCTCAGTCTGTTTCCTAGTGCCGGTTTGAAGTTCCTGCAGTTTTCACTGTAAAAACGAGTTGGAGCTAGTACCTCCCCATATAGATGTAGGAGTGAAATTTGCAAGTGAAAAGAATCTTTGTGTTCCCAACAAGCTGGTGAAGGCCGGCTTTCACACACACTTAACTCTCAGAACTGAGCATGTGGAGAGACGTTCGTTCATCTAGCACAAAGGGAACGGTTTGCAGGAGAAACTTTTACTCTGGTTTCTCAGTCTGTTTCCTAGTGCCGGTTAGAAATTCCTGCAGTTTTCACTGTAAAACGGAGTTGGAGCTAGTAGCTCCCCATATATATGTATGGAGCGGAGTTTGCAAGTGAAAAAAACTTTGTGTTCCCAACAAGCTAGGTTAAGTACGGCATTCACACACACTTATCTCTCAGAACTGAGCATGTGAAGAGACGTTCGTTCATCTAGCACAAAGGGAACGGGTTGAAGGAGAATCTTTTACTCTGGTTTCTCAGTCTGTTTCCTAGTGCCGGTTTGAAGTTCCTGCAGTTTTCACTGTAAAACCGAGTTGGAGCTAGTACCTCCCCATATAAATGTATGGAGTGGAGTTTGCAAGTGTAAAGAAACTTTGTGTTCCCAACAAGCTAGGTGAAGGACGGCTTTCACACACACTTATCTCTCAGAAATTAGCATGTGGAGAGACGTTCATTCATCTAGCACAAAGGGAACGGGTTGCAGGAGAAACTTTTACTCTGGATTCTCAGTCTGTTTCCTAGTGCCGTTTTGAAGTTCCTGCAGTTTTCACTGTAAAACCGAGTTGGAGCTAGTACTTCCCCATATATATGTATGGAGTGGAGTTTACAAGTGAAAAGAAACTTTGTGTTCCAAACATGCTAGTTGAAGTACGGCTTTCACACACACTTATCTCTCAGATCTGAGCATGTGGAGAGACGTTCGTTCATCTAGCACAAAGGGAACGGGTTACAGGAGAAACTTTTACTCTGGTTTCTCAGTCTGTTTCCTAGTGCCGGTTTGAAGTTCCTGCAGTTTGCACTGTAAAACCGAGTTGGAGCTAGTACCTCCCCATATATATGTATGCAGTGGAGTTTGCAAGTGAAAAGAAAATTTGTGGTCCCAAAAAGCTAAGTGAAGGACGGCTTTCACACACACTTATCTCTCAGAACTGAGCATGTGGAGAGACTTTCGTTCATCTAGCACAAATGGAACGTTTTGCAGGAGAAACCATTACTCTGGTTTCTCAGTTTGTTTCCTAGTGCCGGTTTGAATTTCCTGTAGTTTGCTCTATAAAAGAGAGTTGGAGCTAGTACCTCCCCATATAGATGTATGGAGTGGAATTTGCAAGTGAAAAGAATCTTTGTGTTCCCAACAAGCTGGTGAAGGACGACTTTCACACACACTTAACTCTCAGAACTGAGCATGTGGAGAGACGTTCGTTCATGTAGCAAAAAGGTAACGGTTTGCAGGAGAAACTTTTACTCTGGTTTCTCAGTCTGTTTCCTAGTGCTGGTTTGAATTTCCTGCAGTTTTCACTGTAAAACCGAGTTGGAGCTAGTAGCTCACCATATATAAGTATGGAGTGGAGTTTGCAAGTGAAAAGAAACTTTGTGTTCCCAACAAGCTAGGTGAAGTACGGCTTTCACACACACTTATCTCTCAGAACTGAGCATGTGAAGAGACGTTCGTTCATCTAGCACAAAGGGAACGGTTTGCAGGAGAAACTTTTTCTCTGGTTTCTCAGTCTGTTTCCTAGTGCCGGTTTGAAGTTCCTGCAGTTTTCACTGTAAAACCGTGTTGGAGCTAGTACCTCCCCATATATATGTATGGAGTGGAGTTTACAAGTGAGAAGAAACTTTGTGTTCGAAACAAGCTAGGTGAAGGACGGCTTTCACACACACTTATCTCTCAGAACTGAGCATGTGGAGAGACGTTCGTTCATCTAGCACAAAGGGAACGGGTTGCAGGAGAAGATTTTACTCTTGTTTCTCAGTCTGTTTCCTAGTGCCGTTTTGAAGTTCCTGCAGTTTTCACTGTAAAACCGAGTTGGAGCTAGTACCTCCCCATATATATGTAAGGAATGGAGTTTGCAAGTGAAAAGAAACTTTGTGTTCCCAACATGTTAAGTGAAGGACGGCTTTCACACACACTTATCTCTCAGAACTGATCATGTGGAGAGACGTTCGTTCATCTAGCACAAAGGGAACGGGTTGCAGGAGAAACTTTTACCCTGGTTTCTCAGTCTGTTTCCTAGTGCCGTATTGAAGTTCCTGCAGTTTTCACTGTAAAACCGAGTTGGAGCTAGTACCTCCCCATATATATGTATGGAGTGGAGTTTGCAAGTGAAAAGAAACTTTGTGTTCCCAACAAGCTAGGTGATGGACGGCTTTCACACACACTTATCTCTCAGAACTGAGCATGTGGAGAGACGTTCGTTCATCTAGCACAAACGGAACGGGTTGCAGGAGAAACTTTTACTCTGGTTTCTCAGTCTGTTTCCTAGGGCCAGTTTGAAGTTCCTGCAGTTTGCACTGTAAAACCGAGTTGGAGCTAGTACCTCCCCATATATATATATGGAGTGGAGTTTGCAAGTGAAAAGAAACTTTGTGTTCCCAACAAGCTAGGTGAAGGACGGCTTTCACACACACATATCTCTCAGAACTGAGCATGTGGAGAGACGTTCGTTCATCTAGCACAAAGGGAACGGGTTGCAGGAGAAACTTTTACTCTGTTTTCTCAATCTGTTTCCTAGTGCCGGTTTGAAGTTCCTGCAGTTTTCACTGTAAAACCGTGTTGGAGCTAGTACCTCCCCATATATATGTATGGAGTGGAGTTTACAAGTGAGAAGAAACTTTGTGTTCGAAACAAGCTATGTGAAGGACGGCTTTCACACACACTTATCTCTCAGAACTGAGCATGTGGAGAGACGTTCGTTCATCTAGCACAAAGGGAACGGGTTGCAGGAGAAAATTTTACTCTTGTCTCTCAGTCTGTTTCCTAGTGCCGTTTTGAATTTCCTGCAGTTTTCACTGTAAAACCGAGTTGGAGCTAGTACCTCCCCATATATATGTAAGGAGTGGAGTTTGCAAGTGAAAAGAAACTTTGTGTTCCCAACATGTTAGGTGAAGGACGGCTTTCACACACACTTATCTCTCAGAACTGATCATGTGGAGAGACGTTCGTTCATCTAGCACAAATGGAACGGGTTGCAGGAGAAACTTTTACCCTGGTTTCTCAGTATGTTTCCTAGTGCCGTATTGAAGTTCCTGCAGTTTTCACTGTAAAACCGAGTTGGAGCTAGTACCTCCCCATATATATGTATGGAGTGGAGTTTGCAAGTGAAAAGAAACTTTTTGTTCCCAACCAGCTAAGTGAAGGACGGCTTTCACGCACACTTATCTCTCAGAACTGAGCATGTGGAGAGACGTTCGTTCATCTAGCACAAACGGAACGGGTTGCAGGAGAAACTTTTACTCTGGTTTCTCAGTCTGTTTCCTAGTGCCAGTTTGAAGTTCCTGCAGTTTGCACTGTAAAACGGAGTTGGAGCTAGTACCTCCCCATATATATTTATGGAGTGGAGTTTGCATGTGAAAAGAAACTTTGTGTTCCCAACAAGCTAGGTGAAGGACGGCTTTCACACACAGTTATCTCTCAGAACTGAGCATGTGGAGAGACGTTCGTTCATCTAGCACAAAGGGAACGGGTTGCAGGAGAAACTTTTACTCTGGTTTCTCTGTCTGTTTCCTAGTGCCGGTTTGAAGTTCCTGCAGTTTTCACTGTAAAACCGTGTTGGAGCTAGTACCTCCCCATATATATGTATGGAGTGGAGTTTACAAGTGAGAAGAAACTTTGTGTTCGAAACAAGCTAGGTGAAGGACGGCTTTCACACACACTTATCTCTCAGAACTGAGCATGTGGAGAGACGTTCGTTCATCTAGCACAAATGGAACGGGTTGCAGGAGAAACCTTTACCCTTGTTTCTCAGTCTGTTTCCTAGTGCCGTATTGAAGTTCCTGCAGTTTTCACTGTAAAACCGAGTTGGAGCTAGTACCTCCCCATATATATGTATGGAGTGGAGTTTGCAAGTGAAAAGAAACTTTTTGTTCCCAACCAGCTAAGCGAAGGACGGCTTTCACGCACACTTATCTCTCAGAACTGAGCATGTGGAGACACGTTCGTTCATCTAGCACAAACGGAACGGGTTGCAGGAGAAACTTTTACTCTGGTTTCTCAGTCTGTTTCCTAGTGCCAGTTTGAAGTTCCTGCAGTTTGCACTGTAAAACGGAGTTGGAGCTAGTACCTCCCCATATATATATATGGAGTGGAGTTTGCAAGTGAAAAGAAACTTTGTGTTCCCAACAAGCTAGGTGAAGGACGGCTTTCACACACAGTTATCTCTCAGAACTGAGCATGTGGAGAGACGTTCGTTCATCTAGCACAAAGGGAATGGGTTGTAGGAGAAACTTTTACTCTGGTTTCTCAGTCTGTTTCCTAGTGCCTGTTTGAAGTTCCTTCAGTTTGCTCTGTAAAACAGAGTTGGTGTTAGTACCTCCCCATATATAAGTATGGAGTGGAGTGTGCAAGTGAAAAGAAACATTGTGTTCCCAACAAGCTGGTGAAGAACGGCTTTCACACACAATTATCTCTCAGAACTGAGCATGTGGAGAGACGTTCGTTCATCTAGCACAAACGGAACGGGTTGCAGGAGCATCTTTTACTCTGGTTTCTCAGTCTTTTTCCTAGTTCCGGTTTGAATTTCCTGCAGTTTTCACTGTAAAATCGAGTTGGAGCTAGTACCTCCCCATATATAAGTATGGAGTGCACTTTGCAAGTGAAAAGAAACTTTGTGTTCCCAACTAGCTAGGTGAAGTTCGGCTTTCACACACACTTATCTCTCAGAACTGAGCATGTGGAGAGACGTTCATTCATCTAGCACAAAGGGAACGGGTTGCAGGAGAAACTTATTCTCTGGTTTCTCAGTCTGTTTCCTAGTGCCGGTTTGAAGATCCTGCAGTTTTCACTGTAAAACCGACTTTGAGCTGGTACCTCCCCATATATATGTATGGAGTGGAGTTTACAAGTGAAAAGAAACTTTGTGTTCCCAACAAGCTAGTTAAAGGACGGCTTTCACACACACTTATCTCTCAGAACTGAGCATGTGGAGAGGCGTTCGTTCATCTAGCACAAAGGGAAAGGGTTGCAGGAGAAACTTTTACTCTGGTTTCCCAGTCTGTTTCCTAGTGCCGGTTTGAAGTTCCTGCAGTTATCACTGTAAAACCGACTTGGAGCTAGCACCTCTCCATATATATGTAAGGAGTGGAGTTTGCAATTGGAAAGAAACTTTGTGTTCCCAACAAGCTAGGTGAAGGACGGCTTTCACACACACTTATCTCTCAGAACTGAGCATGTGGAGAGACGTTCGTTCATCTAGCACAAAGGGAACGGGTGGCAGGAGAAACTTTTAGTCTGGTTTCTCAGTCTGTTTCCTAGTGCCGGTTTGAAGTTCCTGCAGTTTTCACTGTAAAACCGAGTTGGAGCTAGTACCACCCCATATATATGTATGGAGTGGAGGTTGCAATTGAAAAGAATCTTTGTGTTCCAAACAAGCTAGGTGAAGTTCGGCTTTCACACACACTTATCTCTCAGAACTGAGCATGTGCAGAAACGTTCGTTCATCTAGCACAAATGGAAAGGGTTGAAGGAGAAACTTTTACTCTGGTTTCTCAGTCTGTTTCCTAGTGCCGGTTTGATGTTCCTGCAGTTTTCTCTGTAAAACCGAGTTGGAGCTAATACCTCCCAATATATATGTATGGAGTGGTGTTTACAAGTTAAAAGAAACTTTGTGTTCCCTACAAACTAGGTGAAGGACGGCTTTCCCACACACTTATCTCTCAGAACTGAGCATGTGGAGAGACGTTCGTTCATCGAGCACAAAGGGAACGTGTTGCAGGAGAAACTTTTACTCTTGTTTCTCAGTCTGTTTCCTAGTGCCAGTTTGAATTTCCTGCAGTTTTCACTGTAAAACCGAGTTGGAGCTAGTACCTCCCCATATATATGTATGGAGTGGAGTTTGCAAGTGAAAAGAAACTTTGTGTTACCAACAAGCTAGGTGAAGGACGGCTTTCACACACACTTATCTCTCAGAACTGAGCATGTGGAGAGACGTTCGTTCAACTAGCACAAAGGGAATGGGTTGCATGAGAAATTTTTACCCTGGATTCTCAGTCTTTTTCCTAGTGCTGGTTTGAAGTTCCTGCATTTTTCACTGTAAACCCGAGTTGGAGGTAGTACCTCCCCATATATATGTATGGATTGTAGTTTGCAAGTGAAAAGAAACTTTGAGTTCCCAACAAACTAGGTGAAGGACGGCTTTCCCACACACTTATCTCTCAGAACTGAGCATTTGGAGAGACGATCATTCATCTAGCACAAATGGAACGGGTTGCACGAGAAACAATTAGTCTGGATTCTCAGTCTGTTTCCTAGTGCCGGTTTGAATTTCCTGCAGTTTTCACTGTAAAACCGAGTTGGAGCTAGTACCTACCCATAAATATGAATGGAGTGGTGTTTGCAAGTGAAAATAAACTTTGTGTTCCCAACAAGCTAGTTGAAGGATGGCTTTCACACACACTTATCTCTCAGAACTGATCATGTGGAGAGACGTTCGTTCATCTAGCACAAAGGGAACGGGTTGCAGGAGAAACTTTTACTCTGGTTCCTCAGTCTGTTTCCTAGTGCCGGTTTGAAGTTCCAGCAGTTTACACTGTAAAACCGAATTGGAGCTAGTACCTCCCCATATATATGTATGGAGTGGAGTTTGCCATTGAATAGAAACTTTGTGTTCCCAACAAGCTTGGTGAAGGACGGCTTTCACACACACATATCTCTCAGAACTGAGCAAGTGGAGAGACGTTCGTTCATCTAGCAAAAAGGGAACGGGTTACAGGAGAAACTTTTACGCTGGTTTCTCAGTCTGTTTCCTAGTGCCGGTTTGATGTTCCTGCAGTTTTCACTGTAAAACCGAGTTGGAGCTAGTACCTCCCCATATATATTTATGGAGTGGAGTTTGCAAGTGAAAAGAAACTTTGTGTTCCCAAAAAGCTAGGTGAAGGACGGCTTTCACACACACTTTTCTCTCAGAACTGAGCATGTGGAGAGACGTTCGTTCTTCTAGCACAAAGGGAACGGGTTGCAGGTGAAACTTTTACTCTGGGTTCTCAGTCTGTTTCAGAGTGCCGGTTTGAAGTTCCTGCAGTTTTCACTGTAAAACGGAGTAGGAGCTAGTACATCCCCATATATAAGTATGGAGTGCAGTTTGCAAGTGAAAAGAAACTTTGTGTTCCCAACCAGCTGGGTGAAGTTCGGCTTTCACACACACTTATATCTCAGAAATGAGCATGTGGAGAGACGTTCGTTCAACTAGCACAAAGGGAATGGGATGCAGGAGAAATTTTTACCCTGAATTCTCATTCTTTTTCCTAGTGCTGGTTTGAAGTTCCTGCATTTTTCACTGTAAACCCGAGTTGGAGGTAGTACCACCCCATATATATGTATGGAGTGTAGTTTGCAAGTGAAAAGAAACTTTGAGTTCCCAACAAACTAGGTGAAGGACGGGTTTCCCACACACTTATCTCTCAGAACTGAGCATTTGGAGAGACGTTCATTCATCTAGCACAAATGGAACGGGTTGCACGAGAAACAATTAGTCTGGATTCTCAGTCTGTTTCCTAGTGCCGGTTTGAATTTCCTGCAGTTTTCACTGTAAAACCGAGTTGGAGCTAGTACCTACCCATAAATATGTATGGAGTGGAGTTTGCAAGTGAAAATAAACTTTGTGTTCCCAACAAGCTAGTTGAAGGACGGCTTTCAAACACACTTATCTCTCAGAACTGAGCATGTGGAGAGACGTTCGTTCATCTAGCACAAATGGAACGGGTTGCAGGAGAATCTTTTACTCTGGATTCTCAGTCTGTTTCCTAGTTCCGGTTTGATGTTCCTGCAGTTTTCACTGTAAAACCGAGTTGGAGCTAGTACCTACCCATATATATGTATGGAGTGGAGATTGCAAGTGAAAAGAAACTTTGTGTTCCCAACAAGCTAGGGGAAGGACGGCTTTCCCACACACTTATATCTCAGAACTGAGCATGTGGAGAGACGTTCGTTCATCTAGCAAAAAGGGAACGGGTTGCAGGAGAAACTTTTACTCTGGATCCTCAGTATGTTTCCTAGTGCCGGTTTGAAGTTCCTGCAGTTTACACTGTAAAACCGAATTGGAGCTAGTACCTCCCCATATATATGTATGGAGTGGAGTTTGCCATTGAATAGAAACTTTGTGATCCCAACAAGCTTGGTGAAGGACGGCTTTCACACACACATATCTCTCAGAACTGAGCATGTGGAGAGACGTTCGTTCATCTAGCAAAAAGGGAACGGGTAGCAGGAGAAACTTTTACGCTGGTTTCTCAGTCTGTTTCCTAGTGCCGGTTTGATGTTCCTGCAGTTTTCACTGTAAAACCGAGTTGGAGCTAGTACCTCCCATTATATATTTATGGAGTGGAGTTTGCAAGTGAAAAGAAACTTTGTGTTCCCAAAAAGCTATGTGAAGGACGGCTTTCACACACACTTTTCTCTCAGAACTGAGCATGTGGAGAGACGTTCGTTCATCTAGCACAAAGGGAACGGGTTGCAGGTGAAACTTTTACTCTGGGTTCTCAGTCTGTTTCAGAGTGCCGGTTTGATGTTCCTGCAGTTTTCACTGTAAAACGGACTAGGAGCTAGTACATCCCCATATATATGTATGGAGTGGAGTTTGCAAGTAAAAAGAAACTTTTTGTTCCCAACAAGCTAGGTGAAGTGCGGCTTTCACACACACTTATCTCTCAGAACTGAGCATGTGGAGAGACTTTCGTTCATCTAGTACAAAGGGAACGGTTTGCAGGAGAAACTTTTAATCTGGGTTCTCAGTCTGTTTCCTAGTGCCAGTTTGAAGTTCCTGCAGTTTGCACTGTAAAACCGAGTTGGAGCTAGTACCTCCCCATATATATGTATGGAGTGGAGTTTGCAATTGAAAAGAAACTTTGTGTTCCCAACAAGATAGGTGAAGGACGGCTTTCACACACACTTATCTCTCAGAACTGAGCATGTGGAGAGACGTTCGTTCATCTAGCATAAAGGGAACGGGTTGCAGGAGAAACTTTTACTCTGGTTTCCCAGTCTTTTTCCTAGTGCGGGTTTGAATTTCCTGCAGTTTGCACTGTAAAACCTAATTGGAGTTAGTACCTCCCCATATATATGTATGGAGTGGAGTTTGCAAGTGAATAGAAACTTTGTGTTCCCAACAAGCTAGGTGAAGGACGGCTTTCACACACACTTATCTCTCAGAACTGGGCATGTGGAGAGACGTTCGTTCATCTAGCACAAAGGGAACGGGTTGCTGGAGAAACTTTTACTCTGGTTTCTCAGTCTGTTTCCTAGTGCCGGTTTGAAGTTCCTGCAGTTTGCACTGTAAAACCGAGTTGGAGCTAGTACCTCCCCATATATATGTATGGAGTGGAGTTTGCAAGTGAAAAGAAACTTTGTGTTCCCAAAAAGCTAGGTGAAGGACGGCTTTCACACACAATTAACTCTCAGCAATGAGCATGTGGAGAGACGTTCGTTCATCTAGCACAAAGGGAACGGTTTGCAGGAGAAACTTTTACTCTGGTTTCTCAGTCTGTTTCCTAGTGCCGGTTTGAAGTTCCTGCATTTTTCACTGTAAAACGGAGTTGGAGCAAGTACCTCCCCATATATATGTATGGATTGGAGTTTGCATGTGAAAAGAAACTTTGTGTTCCCAACAAGCTAGGTGAAGGGCGGCTTTCTCACACAATTTTCTCTCAGATCTGAGCATGTGGAGAGACGTTCGTTCATCTAGCACATAGGGAAAGGGTTGAAGGTGAAACTTTTACTCTGGGTTCTCAGTCTGTTTCCTAGTGCCGGTTTGAAGTTCCTGCAGTTTTCACTGTAAAACGGAGTAGGAGCTAGTACATCCCCATATATATGTATGGAGTGGAGTTTGCAAGTGAAAAGAAACTTTGTGTTCCCAACAAGCTATGTGAAGGACGGCTTTCACACAGACTTATCTCTCAGAACTGAGCATGTGGAGAGACGTTCGTTCATCTAGCACAAAGGATCGGGTTGCAGAAGAAACTTTTACTCTGGTTTCTCAGTCTGTTTCCTAGTGCCGGTTTGAAGTTCCTGCAGTTTTCACTGTAAAACCGAGTTGGAGCTAGTACTTCCCATATATATTTATGGAGTGAAGTTTGCAATTGGAAAGAAATTTGTGTTCCCAACAAGCTAGGTGAATGACGGCTTTCACACACAATTATCTCTCAGAACTGAGCATGTGGAGAGACGTTCGTTCATCTAGCACAAAGGGAAAGTTTGCAGGTGAAACTTTTACTCTGGGTTCTCAGTCTGTTTCCTAGTGCCGGTTTGAAGTTCCTGCAGTTTTCACTGTAAAACCGAGTAGGAGCAAGTACATCCCCATATATATGTATGGAGTGGAGTTTGCAAGTAAAAAGAAACTTTGTGTGCGAACAAGCTAGTTGAAGGACTGCTTTCACACACACTTATCTCTCAGAACTGAGCATGTGGAGAGACGTTCGTTCATCTAGCACAATGGTAACGGGTTGCAGGAGAAACTTTTACTCTGGGTTCTCAGTCTGTTTCCTAGTGCCAGTTTGAAGTTCCTGCAGTTTGCACTGTAAAACCGAGTTGGAGCTAGTACCTCCCCATATATATATATGGAGTGGAGTTTGCAAGTGAAAAGAAACTTTGTGTTCCCAACAAGCTAGGTGAAGGACGGCTTTCACACACACATATCTCTCAGAACTGAGCATGTGGAGAGACGTTCGTTCATCTAGCACAAAGGGAACGGGTTGCAGGAGAAACTTTTACTCTGTTTTCTCAATCTGTTTCCTAGTGCCGGTTTGAAGTTCCTGCAGTTTTCACTGTAAAACCGTGTTGGAGCTAGTACCTCCCCATATATATGTATGGAGTGGAGTTTACAAGTGAGAAGAAACTTTGTGTTCGAAACAAGCTATGTGAAGGACGGCTTTCACACACACTTATCTCTCAGAACTGAGCATGTGGAGAGACGTTCGTTCATCTAGCACAAAGGGAACGGGTTGCAGGAGAAAATTTTACTCTTGTCTCTCAGTCTGTTTCCTAGTGCCGTTTTGAATTTCCTGCAGTTTTCACTGTAAAACCGAGTTGGAGCTAGTACCTCCCCATATATATGTAAGGAGTGGAGTTTGCAAGTGAAAAGAAACTTTGTGTTCCCAACATGTTAGGTGAAGGACGGCTTTCACACACACTTATCTCTCAGAACTGATCATGTGGAGAGACGTTCGTTCATCTAGCACAAATGGAACGGGTTGCAGGAGAAACTTTTACCCTGGTTTCTCAGTATGTTTCCTAGTGCCGTATTGAAGTTCCTGCAGTTTTCACTGTAAAACCGAGTTGGAGCTAGTACCTCCCCATATATATGTATGGAGTGGAGTTTGCAAGTGAAAAGAAACTTTTTGTTCCCAACCAGCTAAGTGAAGGACGGCTTTCACGCACACTTATATCTCAGAACTGAGCATGTGGAGAGACGTTCGTTCATCTAGCACAAACGGAACGGGTTGCAGGAGAAACTTTTACTCTGGTTTCTCAGTCTGTTTCCTAGTGCCAGTTTGAAGTTCCTGCAGTTTGCACTGTAAAACGGAGTTGGAGCTAGTACCTCCCCATATATATTTATGGAGTGGAGTTTGCATGTGAAAAGAAACTTTGTGTTCCCAACAAGCTAGGTGAAGGACGGCTTTCACACACAGTTATCTCTCAGAACTGAGCATGTGGAGAGACGTTCGTTCATCTAGCACAAAGGGAACGGGTTGCAGGAGAAACTTTTACTCTGGTTTCTCTGTCTGTTTCCTAGTGCCGGTTTGAAGTTCCTGCAGTTTTCACTGTAAAACCGTGTTGGAGCTAGTACCTCCCCATATATATGTATGGAGTGGAGTTTACAAGTGAGAAGAAACTTTGTGTTCGAAACAAGCTAGGTGAAGGACGGCTTTCACACACACTTATCTCTCAGAACTGAGCATGTGGAGAGACGTTCGTTCATCTAGCACAAAGGGAACGGGTTGCAGGGAAAATTTTACTCTTGTTTCTCAGTCTGTTTCCTAGTGCCGTTTTGAAGTTCCTGCAGTTTTCACTGTAAAACCGAGTTGGAGCTAGTACCTCCCCATATATATGTAAGGAGTGGAATTTGCAAGTGAAAAGAAACTTTGTGTTCCCAACAAGTTAGGTGAAGGACGGCTTTCACACACACTTATCTCTCAGAACTGATCATGTGGAGAGACGTTCGTTCATCTAGCACAAATGGAACGGGTTGCAGGAGAAACCTTTACCCTTGTTTCTCAGTCTGTTTCCTAGTGCCGTATTGAAGTTCCTGCAGTTTTCACTGTAAAACCGAGTTGGAGCTAGTACCTCCCCATATATATGTATGGAGTGGAGTTTGCAAGTGAAAAGAAACTTTTTGTTCCCAACCAGCTAAGCGAAGGACGGCTTTCACGCACACTTATCTCTCAGAACTGAGCATGTGGAGACACGTTCGTTCATCTAGCACAAACGGAACGGGTTGCAGGAGAAACTTTTACTCTGGTTTCTCAGTCTGTTTCCTAGTGCCAGTTTGAAGTTCCTGCAGTTTGCACTGTAAAACGGAGTTGGAGCTAGTACCTCCCCATATATATATATGGAGTGGAGTTTGCAAGTGAAAAGAAACTTTGTGTTCCCAACAAGCTAGGTGAAGGACGGCTTTCACACACAGTTATCTCTCAGAACTGAGCATGTGGAGAGACGTTCGTTCATCTAGCACAAAGGGAACGGGTTGCAGGAGAAACTTTTACTCTGGTTTCTCAGTCTGTTTCCTAGTGCCTGTTTGAAGTTCCTTCAGTTTGCTCTGTAAAACAGAGTTGGTGTTAGTACCTCCCCATATATAAGTATGGAGTGGAGTGTGCAAGTGAAAAGAAACTTTGTGTTCCCAACAAGCTGGTGAAGAACGGCTTTCACACACAATTATCTCTCAGAACTGAGCATGTGGAGAGACGTTCGTTCATCTAGCACAAACGGAACGGGTTGCAGGAGCATCTTTTACTCTGGTTTCTCAGTCTTTTTCCTAGTTCCGGTTTGAATTTCCTGCATTTTTCACTGTAAAATCGAGTTGGAGCTAGTACCTCCCCATATATAAGTATGGAGTGCACTTTGCAAGTGAAAAGAAACTTTGTGTTCCCAACTAGCTAGGTGAAGTTCGGCTTTCACACACACTTATCTCTCAGAACTGAGCATGTGGAGAGACGTTCATTCATCTAGCACAAAGGGAACGGGTTGCAGGAGAAACTTATTCTCTGGTTTCTCAGTCTGTTTCCTAGTGCCGGTTTGAAGATCCTGCAGTTTTCACTGTAAAACCGACTTTGAGCTGGTACCTCCCCATATATATGTATGGAGTGGAGTTTACAAGTGAAAAGAAACTTTGTGTTCCCAACAAGCTAGTTAAAGGACGGCTTTCACACACACTTATCTCTCAGAACTGAGCATGTGGAGAGGCGTTCGTTCATCTAGCACAAAGGGAAAGGGTTGCAGGAGAAACTTTTACTCTGGTTTCCCAGTCTGTTTCCTAGTGCCGGTTTGAAGTTCCTGCAGTTATCACTGTAAAACCGACTTGGAGCTAGCACCTCTCCATATATATGTAAGGAGTGGAGTTTGCAATTGGAAAGAAACTTTGTGTTCCCAACAAGCTAGGTGAAGGGCGGCTTTCACACACACTTATCTCTCAGAACTGAGCATGTGGAGAGACGTTCGTTCATCTAGCACAAAGGGAACGGGTGGCAGGAGAAACTTTTAGTCTGGTTTCTCAGTCTGTTTCCTAGTGCCGGTTTGAAGTTCCTGCAGTTTTCACTGTAAAACCGAGTTGGAGCTAGTACCACCCCATATATATGTATGGAGTGGAGGTTGCAATTGAAAAGAATCTTTGTGTTCCAAACAAGCTAGGTGAAGTTCGGCTTTCACACACACTTATCTCTCAGAACTGAGCATGTGCAGAAACGTTCGTTCATCTAGCACAAATGGAAAGGGTTGCAGGAGAAACTTTTACTCTGGTTTCTCAGTCTGTTTCCTAGTGCCGGTTTGATGTTCCTGCAGTTTTCTCTGTAAAACCGAGTTGGAGCTAATACCTCCCAATATATATGTATGGAGTGGTGTTTACAAGTTAAAAGAAACTTTGTGTTCCCTACAAGCTAGGTGAAGGACGGCTTTCCCACACACTTATCTCTCAGAACTGAGCATGTGGAGAGACGTTCGTTCATCGAGCACAAAGGGAACGTGTTGCAGGAGAAACTTTTACTCTTGTTTCTCAGTCTGTTTCCTAGTGCCAGTTTGAATTTCCTGCAGTTTTCACTGTAAAACCGAGTTGGAGCTAGTACCTCCCCATATATATGTATGGAGTGGAGTTTGCAAGTGAAAAGAAACTTTGTGTTACCAACAAGCTAGGTGAAGGACGGCTTTCACACACACTTATCTCTCAGAACTGAGCATGTGGAGAGACGTTCGTTCAACTAGCACAAAGGGAATGGGTTGCAGGAGAAATTTTTACCCTGGATTCTCAGTCTTTTTCCTAGTGCTGGTTTGAAGTTCTTGCATTTTTCACTGTAAACCCGAGTTGGAGGTAGTACCTCCCCATATATATGTATGGATTGTAGTTTGCAAGTGAAAAGAAACTTTGAGTTCCCAACAAACTAGGTGAAGGACGGCTTTCCCACACACTTATCTCTCAGAACTGAGCATTTGGAGAGACGATCATTCATCTAGCACAAATGGAACGGGTTGCACGAGAAACAATTAGTCTGGATTCTCAGTCTGTTTCCTAGTGCCGGTTTGAATTTCCTGCAGTTTTCACTGTAAAACCGAGTTGGAGCTAGTACCTACCCATAAATATGAATGGAGTGGTGTTTGCAAGTGAAAATAAACTTTGTGTTCCCAACAAGCTAGTTGAAGGATGGCTTTCACACACACTTATCTCTCAGAACTGAGCATGTGGAGAGACGTTCGTTCATCTAGCACAAAGGGAACGGGTTGCAGGAGAAACTTTTACTCTGGTTCCTCAGTCTGTTTCCTAGTGCCGGTTTGAAGTTCCAGCAGTTTACACTGTAAAACCGAATTGGAGCTAGTACCTCCCCATATATATGTATGGAGTGGAGTTTGCCATTGAATAGAAACTTTGTGTTCCCAACAAGCTTGGTGAAGGACGGCTTTCACACACACATATCTCTCAGAACTGAGCAAGTGGAGAGACGTTCGTTCATCTAGCAAAAAGGGAACGGGTTACAGGAGAAACTTTTACGCTGGTTTCTCAGTCTGTTTCCTAGTGCCGGTTTGATGTTCCTGCAGTTTTCACTGTAAAACCGAGTTGGAGCTAGTACCTCCCCATATATATTTATGGAGTGGAGTTTGCAAGTGAAAAGAAACTTTGTGTTCCCAAAAAGCTAGGTGAAGGACGGCTTTCACACACACTTTTCTCTCAGAACTGAGCATGTGGAGAGACGTTCGTTCTTCTAGCACAAAGGGAACGGGTTGCAGGTGAAACTTTTACTCTGGGTTCTCAGTCTGTTTCAGAGTGCCGGTTTGAAGTTCCTGCAGTTTTCACTGTAAAACGGAGTAGGAGCTAGTACATCCCCATATATAAGTATGGAGTGCAGTTTGCAAGTGAAAAGAAACTTTGTGTTCCCAACCAGCTGGGTGAAGTTCGGCTTTCACACACACTTATATCTCAGAAATGAGCATGTGGAGAGACGTTCGTTCAACTAGCACAAAGGGAATGGGATGCAGGAGAAATTTTTACCCTGAATTCTCATTCTTTTTCCTAGTGCTGGTTTGAAGTTCCTGCATTTTTCACTGTAAACCCGAGTTGGAGGTAGTACCACCCCATATATATGTATGGAGTGTAGTTTGCAAGTGAAAAGAAACTTTGAGTTCCCAACAAACTAGGTGAAGGACGGGTTTCCCACACACTTATCTCTCAGAACTGAGCATTTGGAGAGACGTTCATTCATCTAGCACAAATGGAACGGGTTGCACGAGAAACAATTAGTCTGGATTCTCAGTCTGTTTCCTAGTGCCGGTTTGAATTTCCTGCAGTTTTCACTGTAAAACCGAGTTGGAGCTAGTACCTACCCATAAATATGTATGGAGTGGAGTTTGCAAGTGAAAATAAACTTTGTGTTCCCAACAAGCTAGTTGAAGGACGGCTTTCAAACACACTTATCTCTCAGAACTGAGCATGTGGAGAGACGTTCGTTCATCTAGCACAAATGGAACGGGTTGCAGGAGAATCTTTTACTCTGGATTCTCAGTCTGTTTCCTAGTTCCGGTTTGATGTTCCTGCAGTTTTCACTGTAAAACCGAGTTGGAGCTAGTACCTACCCATATATATGTATGGAGTGGAGATTGCAAGTGAAAAGAAACTTTGTGTTCCCAACAAGCTAGGGGAAGGACGGCTTTCCCACACACTTATATCTCAGAACTGAGCATGTGGAGAGACGTTCGTTCATCTAGCAAAAAGGGAACGGATTGCAGGAGAAACTTTTACTCTGGATCCTCAGTATGTTTCCTAGTGCCGGTTTGAAGTTCCTGCAGTTTACACTGTAAAACCGAATTGGAGCTAGTACCTCCCCATATATATGTATGGAGTGGAGTTTGCCATTGAATAGAAACTTTGTGATCCCAACAAGCTTGGTGAAGGACGGCTTTCACACACACATATCTCTCAGAACTGAGCATGTGGAGAGACGTTCGTTCATCTAGCAAAAAGGGAACGGGTAGCAGGAGAAACTTTTACGCTGGTTTCTCAGTCTGTTTCCTAGTGCCGGTTTGATGTTCCTGCAGTTTTCACTGTAAAACCGAGTTGGAGCTAGTACCTCCCATTATATATTTATGGAGTGGAGTTTGAAAGTGAAAAGAAACTTTGTGTTCCCAAAAAGCTATGTGAAGGACGGCTTTCACACACACTTTTCTCTCAGAACTGAGCATGTGGAGAGACGTTCGTTCATCTAGCACAAAGGGAACGGGTTGCAGGTGAAACTTTTACTCTGGGTTCTCAGTCTGTTTCAGAGTGCCGGTTTGATGTTCCTGCAGTTTTCACTGTAAAACGGACTAGGAGCTAGTACATCCCCATATATATGTATGGAGTGGAGTTTGCAAGTAAAAAGAAACTTTTTGTTCCCAACAAGCTAGGTGAAGTGCGGCTTTCACACACACTTATCTCTCAGAACTGAGCATGTGGAGAGACTTTCGTTCATCTAGTACAAAGGGAACGGTTTGCAGGAGAAACTTTTAATCTGGGTTCTCAGTCTGTTTCCTAGTGCCAGTTTGAATTTCCTGCAGTTTGCACTGTAAAACCGAGTTGGAGCTAGTACCTCCCCATATATATGTATGGAGTGGAGTTTGCAATTGAAAAGAAACTTTGTGTTCCCAACAAGATAGGTGAAGGACGGCTTTCACACACACTTATCTCTCAGAACTGAGCATGTGGAGAGACGTTCGTTCATCTAGCATAAAGGGAACGGGTTGCAGGAGAAACTTTTACTCTGGTTTCCCAGTCTTTTTCCTAGTGCGGGTTTGAATTTCCTGCAGTTTGCACTGTAAAACCTAATTGGAGTTAGTACCTCCCCATATATATGTATGGAGTGGAGTTTGCAAGTGAATAGAAACTTTGTGTTCCCAACAAGCTAGGTGAAGGACGGCTTTCACACACACTTATCTCTCAGAACTGGGCATGTGGAGAGACGTTCGTTCATCTAGCACAAAGGGAACGGGTTGCTGGAGAAACTTTTACTCTGGTTTCTCAGTCTGTTTCCTAGTGCCGGTTTGAAGTTCCTGCAGTTTGCACTGTAAAACCGAGTTGGAGCTAGTACCTCCCCATATATATGTATGGAGTGGAGTTTGCAAGTGAAAAGAAACTTTGTGTTCCCAAAAAGCTAGGTGAAGGACGGCTTTCACACACAATTAACTCTCAGCAATGAGCATGTGGAGAGACGTTCGTTCATCTAGCACAAAGGGAACGGTTTGCAGGAGAAACTTTTACTCTGGTTTCTCAGTCTGTTTCCTAGTGCCGGTTTGAAGTTCCTGCATTTTTCACTGTAAAACGGAGTTGGAGCAAGTACCTCCCCATATATATGTATGGATTGGAGTTTGCATGTGAAAAGAAACTTTGTGTTCCCAACAAGCTAGGTGAAGGGCGGCTTTCTCACACAATTTTCTCTCAGATCTGAGCATGTGGAGAGACGTTCGTTCATCTAGCACATAGGGAAAGGGTTGAAGGTGAAACTTTTACTCTCGGTTCTCAGTCTGTTTCCTAGTGCCGGTTTGAAGTTCCTGCAGTTTTCACTGTAAAACGGAGTAGGAGCTAGTACATCCCCATATATATGTATGGAGTGGAGTTTGCAAGTGAAAAGAAACTTTGTGTTCCCAACAAGCTATGTGAAGGACGGCTTTCACACAGACTTATCTCTCAGAACTGAGCATGTGGAGAGACGTTCGTTCATCTAGCACAAAGGATCGGGTTGCAGAAGAAACTTTTACTCTGGTTTCTCAGTCTGTTTCCTAGTGCCGGTTTGAAGTTCCTGCAGTTTTCACTGTAAAACCGAGTTGGAGCTAGTACTTCCCATATATATTTATGGAGTGAAGTTTGCAATTGGAAAGAAATTTGTGTTCCCAACAAGCTAGGTGAATGACGGCTTTCACACACAATTATCTCTCAGAACTGAGCATGTGGAGAGACGTTCGTTCATCTAGCACAAAGGGAAAGTTTGCAGGTGAAACTTTTACTCTGGGTTCTCAGTCTGTTTCCTAGTGCCGGTTTGAAGTTCCTGCAGTTTTCACTGTAAAACCGAGTAGGAGCAAGTACATCCCCATATATATGTATGGAGTGGAGTTTGCAAGTAAAAAGAAACTTTGTGTGCGAACAAGCTAGTTGAAGGACTGCTTTCACACACACTTATCTCTCAGAACTGAGCATGTGGAGAGACGTTCGTTCATCTAGCACAATGGTAACGGGTTGCAGGAGAAACTTTTACTCTGGGTTCTCAGTCTGTTTCCTAGTGCCGGTTTGAAGATCCTGCAGTTTGCACTGTAAAACAGATTTGGAGCTAGTACCTCCCCATATATATGTATGGAGTGGAGTTTGCAAGTAAAAAGAAACTTTGTGTTCCCAACAAGCTATGTGAAGGACGGCTTTCACACACACTTATCTCTCAGAATTGAACATGTGGAGAGACGTTCGTTCATCTAGCACAAATGGAACTGTTTGCAGGTGAAACATTTACTCTGGTTTCTCAGTCTGTTTCCTAGTGCCGGTTTGAAGTTCCTGCAGTTTTCACTGTAAAACCGAGTTGGAGCTAGTACCTCCCCATATATATGTATGGAGTGGAGTTTGCAAGTGAAAAGAAACTTTCTGTTCCCAACAAGCTAGTTGAAGTACGGCTTTCACACACACTTATCCCTCAGAACTGAGCATGTGGATTGACGTTCGTTCATCTAGCACAAAAGGATCGGGTTGCAGGAGATACTTTTTCTCTGGTTTCTCAGTCTGTTTCCTAGTGCCGGTTTGAAGTTCCTGCAGTTTTCACTGTAAAACCGAGTTGGAGTTAGTAACTCCCATATATATTTATGGAGTGGAGTTTGCAATTGGAAAGAAACTTTGTGTTCCCAACAAGGTAGGTGAATGACGGCTTTCCCACACAATTATCTCTCAGAACTGAGCATGTGGAGAGACGTTCGTTCATCTAGCACAAAGGGAACGGGTTGCAGGGGAAATTTTTACTGTGGTTTCTCAGTCTGTTTCCTAGGGCCGTTATGAAGTTCCTGCAGTTTGCACTGTAAAATCGATTTGGAGGTAGTACCTCCCCATATATATGTATGGTGTGGAGTTGGCAAGTGAAAAGAAACTTTGTGTTCCCAAAAAGCTAGGTGAAGGACGGCTTTCACACACACTAATCTCTCAGAACTGAGCATGTGGAGAGACGTTCTTTCATCTAGCACAAAGGGAACGGGTTGCAGGAGAAACTTTTACTCTGGTTTCTCAGTCTGTTTCCTAGTGCCGGTTTAAAGTTCCTGCAGTTTTCACTGTAAAACCGAGTAGGAGCAAGTACATCCCCATATATATGTATGGAGTGGAGTTTGCAAGTAAAAAGAAACTTTGTGTTCCCAACAAGCTATGTGAAGGACGGCTTTCACACACACTTATCTCTCAGAACTGAACATGTGGAGAGACTTTCGTTCATCTAGCACAAAGGGAACAGTTTGCAGGTGAAACATTTACTCTGGTTTCTCAGTCTGTTTCCTAGTGCCGGTTTGAAGTTCCTGCAGTTTTCACTGTAAAACCGAGTTGGAGCTAGTACCTCCCCATATATATGTATGGAGTGGAGTTTGCAAGTGAAAAGAAACTTTGTGTTCCCAACAAGCTAGTTGAAGGACGGCTTTCACACACAATTATCTCTCAGAACTGAGCATGTGGAGAGACATTCGTTCATGTAGCACAAAGAAACGGGTTGTAGGAGAACCTTTTACTCTGGTTTCCCATTCTGTTTCCTAGTGCCGGTTTGAAATTCCTGCAGTTTTCACTGTAAAACCGACTTGGAGCTAGTACCTCCCCATATATATGTATGGAGTGGAGTTTGCAAGTGAAAAAAACTTTGTGTTCCCAACAAGCTAGTTGAAGGACCGCTTTCACACACACTTATCTCTCAGAACTGAGCATGTGGAGAGACATTCGTTCATGTAGCACAAAGGAACGGGTTGCATGAGAACCTTTTACTCTGGTTTCCCACTCTGTTTCCTAGTGCCGGTTTGAGATTCCTGCAGTTTTCACTGTAAAACCGACTTGGAGCTAGTACCTCCCCATATATATGTATGGAGTGAAGTTTGCAAGTGAAAAGAAACTTTGTGTTCCCAACAAGCTAGGTGAAGTACGGCTTTCACACACACTTATCTCTCAGAACTGAGCACGTGGAGAGACATTCGTTCATCTAGCACAAAGGGAACGGGTTGCAGGAGAAACTTTTCCGTGGTTTCTCAGTCGTTTCCTAGTGCCGGTTTGAAGTTCCTGCAGTTATCACTGTAAAACCGAGTTGGAGCCAGTACCTCCCCATATATATGTATGGAGTGGAGTTTCCAATTGGAAAGAAACTTTGTGTTCTCAGCAAGCTAGGTGAAGGACGGCTTTCACACACACTTATCTCTCAGAACTGAGCATGTGGAGAGACTTTCGTTCATCTAGCACAAAGGGAACGGTTTGCAGGAGAAACTTTTACTCTGGTTTCTCAGTCTGTTTCCTAGTGCCGGTTTGAAGTTCCTGCAGTTTTCACTGTAAAACCGTGTTGGAGCTAGTACCTCCCCATATATATGTATGGAGTGGAGTTTACAAGTGAGAAGAAACTTTGTGTTCGAAACAAGCTAGGTGAAGGACGGCTTTCACACACAATTATCTCTCAGAACTGAGCATGTGGAGAGACGTTCGTTCATCTAGCACAAAGGGAACGGGTTGCAGGAGAAAATTTTACTCTTGTTTCTCAGTCTGTTTCCTAGTGCCGTTTTGAAGTTCCTGCAGTTTTCACTGTAAAACCGAGTTGGAGCTAGTACCTCCCCATATATATGTATGGAGTGGAGTTTGCAAGTGAAAAGAAACTTTGTGTTCCCAACAAGCTAGGTGAAGGACGGCTTTCACACACACTTATCTCTCAGAAATTAGCATGTGGAGAGACGTTCGTTCATCTAGCACAAAGGGAACGGGTTGCAGGAGAAACTTTTACTCTGGTTTCTCAGTCTGTTTCCTAGTGCCGTTTTGAAGTTCCTGCAGTTTTCACTGTAAAACCGAGTTGGAGCTAGTACTTCCCCATATATATGTATGGAGTGGAGTTTACAAGTGAAAAGAAACTTTGTGTTCCAAACATGCTAGTTGAAGTACGGCTTTCACACACACTTATCTCTCAGATCTGAGCATGTGGAGAGACGTTCGTTCATCTAGCACAAAGGGAACGTGTTACAGGGGAAACTTTTACTCTGGTTTCTCAGTCTGTTTCCTAGTGCCGGTTTAGAAGTTCCTGCAGTTTGCACTGTAAAACCGAGTTGGAGCTAGTACCTCCCCATATATATGTATGCAGTGGAGTTTGCAAGTGAAAAGAAAATTTGTGGTCCCAAAAAGCTAAGTGAAGGACGGCTTTCACACACAATTATCTCTCAGAACTGAGCATGTGGAGAGACTTTCGTTCATCTAGCACAAATGGAACGGTTTGCAGGAGAAACCTTTACTCTGGTTTCTCAGTCTGTTTCCTAGTGCCGGTTTGAATTTCCTGTAGTTTGCTCTATAAAGAGAGTTGGAGCTAGTACCTCCATATATAGATGTATGGAGTGGAATTTGCAAGTGAAAAGAATCTTTGTGTTCCCAACAAGCTGGTGAAGGACGGCTTTCACACACACTTAACTCTCAGAACTGAGCATGTGGAGAGACGTTCGTTCATGTAGCACAAAGGAACGGTTTGCAGGAGAAACTTTTACTCTGGTTTCTCAGTCTGTTTCCTAGTGCTGGTTTGAATCTCCTGCAGTTTTCACTGTAAAACCGAGTTGGAGCTAGTAGCTCACCATATATACGTATGGATTGGAGTTTGCAAGTGAAAAGAAACTTTGTGTTCCCAACAAGCTAGGTGAAGTACCGCTTTCACACACACTTATCTCTCAGAACTGAGCATGTGAAGAGACGTTCGTTCATCTAGCACAAAGGGAACGAGTTGCAGGAGAAACTTTTACTCTGGTTTCCCATTCTGTTTCCTAGTGCCGGTTTGAAGTTCCTGCAGTTTTCACTGTAAAACCGACTTGGAGCTAGTACCTCCCCATATATATGTATGGAGTGGAGTTTGCAAGTGAAAAGAAACTTTGTGTTCCCAACAAGCTAGTTGAAGGACGGCTTTCACACACACTTATCTCTCAGAACTGAGCATGTGGAGAGACATTCGTTCATGTAGCACAAAGGAACGGGTTGCAGGAGAACCTTTTACTCTGGTTTCCCATTCTGTTTCCTAGTGCCGGTTTGAAATTCCTGCAGTTTTCACTGTAAAACCGACTTGGAGCTAGTACCTCCCCATATATATGTATGAAGTGGAGTTTGCAAGTGAAAAGAAACTTTGTGTTCCCAACAAGCTAGTTGAAGGACGGCTTTCACACACAATTATCTCTCAGAACTGAGCATGTGGAGAGACATTCGTTCATGTAGCACAAAGGAACGGGTTGTAGGAGAACCTTTTACTCTGGTTTCCCATTCTGTTTCCTAGTGCCGGTTTGAAATTCCTGCAGTTTTCACTGTAAAACCGACTTGGAGCTAGTACCTCCCCATATATATGTATGGCGTGGAGTTTGCAAGTGAAAAAAACTTTGTGTTCCCAACAAGCTAGTTGAAGGACCGCTTTCACACACACTTATCTCTCAGAACTGAGCATGTGGAGAGACATTCGTTCATGTAGCACAAAGGAACGGGTTGCATGAGAACCTTTTACTCTGGTTTCCCATTCTGTTTCCTAGTGCCGGTTTGAAATTCCTGCAGTTTTCACTGTAAAACCGACTTGGAGCTAGTACCTCCCCATATATATGTATGGAGTGAAGTTTGCAAGTGAAAAGAAACTTTGTGTTCCCAACAAGCTAGGTGAAGTACGGCTTTCACACACACTTATCTCTCAGAACTGAGCACGTGGAGAGACATTCGTTCATCTAGCACAAAGGGAACGGGTTGCAGGAGAAACTTTTCCGTGGTTTCTCAGTCTGTTTCCTAGTGCCGGTTTGAAGTTCCTGCAGTTATCACTGTAAAATCGAGTTGGAGCTAGTACCTCCCCATATATATGTATGGAGTGGAGTTTCCAATTGGAAAGAAACTTTGTGTTCTCAGCAAGCTAGGTGAAGGACGGCTTTCACACACACTTATCTCTCAGAACTGAGCATGTGGAGAGACTTTCGTTCATCTAGCACAAAGGGAATGGTTTGCAGGAGAAACTTTTACTCTGGTTTCTCAGTCTGTTTCCTAGTGCCGGTTTGAAATTCCTGCAGTTTTCACTGTAAAACCGTGTTGGAGCTAGTACCTCCCCATATATATGTATGGAGTGGAGTTTACAAGTGAGAAGAAACTTTGTGTTCGAAACAAGCTAGGTGAAGGACGGCTTTCACACACACTTATCTCTCAGAACTGAGCATGTGGAGAGACGTTCGTTCATATAGCACAAAGGGAACGGGTTGCAGGAGAAAATTTTACTCTTGTTTCTCAGTCTGTTTCCTAGTGCCGTTTTGAAGTTCCTGCAGTTTTCACTGTAAAATCGAGTTGGAGCTAGTACCTCCCCATATATATGTAAGGATTGGAGTTTGCAAGTGAAAAGAAACTTTGTGTTCCCATCAAGTTAGGTGAAGGACGGCTTTCACACACACTTATCTCTCAGAACTGATCATGTGGAGAGACGTTCGTTCATCTAGCACAAAGGGAACGGGTTGCAGGAGAAACTTTTACCCTGGTTTCTCAGTCTGTTTCCTAGTGCCGTATTGAAGTTCCTGCAGTTTTCACTGTAAAACCGAGTTGGAGCTAGTACCTCCCCATATATATGTATGGAGTGGAGTTTGCAAGTTAAAAGAAACTTTGTGTTCCCAACAAGCTAGGTGAAGGACGGCTTTCACACACACTTATCTCTCAGAACTGAGCATGTGGAGAGACGTTCGTTCATCTAGCACAAACGGAACGGGTTGCAGGAGAAACTTTTACTCTGGTTTCTCAGTCTGTTTCCTAGTGCCAGTTTGAAGTTCCTGCAGTTTGCACTGTAAAACCGAGTTGGAGCTAGTACCTCCCCATATATATATATGGAGTGGAGTTTGCAAGTGAAAAGAAACTTTGTGTTCCCAACAATCTAGGTGAAGGACGGCTTTCACACACACATATCTCTCAGAACTGAGCATGTGGAGAGACGTTCGTTCATCTAGCACAAAGGGAACGGGTTGCAGGAGAAAATTTTACTCTGTTTTCTCAATCTGTTTCCTAGTGCCGGTTTGAAGTTCCTGCAGTTTTCACTTTTAAACCGTGTTGGAGCTAGTACCTCCCCATATATATGTATGGAGTGGAGTTTACAAGTGAGAAGAAACTTTGTGTTCGAAACAAGCTATGTGAAGGACGGCTTTCACACACACTTATCTCTCAGAACTGAGCATGTGGAGAGACGTTCGTTCATCTAGCACAAAGGGAACGGGTTGCAGGAGAAAATTTTACTCTTGTCTCTCAGTCTGTTTCCTAGTGCCGTTTTGAATTTCCTGCAGTTTTCACTGTAAAACCGAGTTGGAGCTAGTACCTCCCCATATATATGTAAGGAGTGGAGTTTGCAAGTGAAAAGAAACTTTGTGTTCCCAACATGTTAGGTGAAGGACGGCTTTCACACACACTTATCTCTCAGAACTGATCATGTGGAGAGACGTTCGTTCATCTAGCACAAATGGAACGGGTTGCAGGAGAAACTTTTACCCTGGTTTCTCAGTATGTTTCCTAGTGCCGTATTGAAGTTCCTGCAGTTTTCACTGTAAAACCGAGTTGGAGCTAGTACCTCCCCATATATATGTATGGAGTGGAGTTTGCAAGTGAAAAGAAACTTTTTGTTCCCAACCAGCTAAGTGAAGGACGGCTTTCACGCACACTTATCTCTCAGAACTGAGCATGTGGAGAGACGTTCGTTCATCTAGCACAAACGGAACGGGTTGCAGGAGAAACATTTACTCTGGTTTCTCAGTCTGTTTCCTAGTGCCAGTTTGAAGTTCCTGCAGTTTGCACTGTAAAACGGAGTTGGAGCTAGTACCTCCCCATATATATTTATGGAGTGGAGTTTGCATGTGAAAAGAAACTTTGTGTTCCCAACAAGCTAGGTGAAGGACGGCTTTCACACACAGTTATCTCTCAGAACTGAGCATGTGGAGAGACGTTCGTTCATCTAGCACAAAGGGAACGGGTTGCAGGAGAAACTTTTACTCTGGTTTCTCTGTCTGTTTCCTAGTGCCGGTTTGAAGTTCCTGCAGTTTTCACTGTAAAACCGTGTTGGAGCTAGTACCTCCCCATATATATGTATGGAGTGGAGTTTACAAGTGAGTAGAAACTTTGTGTTCGAAACAAGCTAGGTGAAGGACGGCTTTCACACACACTTATCTCTCAGAACTGAGCATGTGGAGAGACGTTCGTTCATCTAGCACAAAGGGAACGGGTTGCAGGGAAAATTTTACTCTTGTTTCTCAGTCTGTTTCCTAGTGCCGTTTTGAAGTTCCTGCAGTTTTCACTGTAAAACCGAGTTGGAGCTAGTACCTCCCCATATATATGTAAGGAGTGGAGTTTGCAAGTGAAAAGAAACTTTGTGTTCCCAACAAGTTAGGTGAAGGACGGCTTTCACACACACTTATCTCTCAGAACTGATCATGTGGAGAGACGTTCGTTCATCTAGCACAAATGGAACGGGTTGCAGGAGAAACTTTTACCCTTGTTTCTCAGTCTGTTTCCTAGTGCCGTATTGAAGTTCCTGCAGTTTTCACTGTAAAACAGAGTTGGAGCTAGTACCTCCCCATATATATATATGGAGTGGAGTTTGCAAGTGAAAAGAAACTTTTTGTTCCCAACCAGCTAAGTGAAGGACGGCTTTCACGCACACTTATCTCTCAGAACTGAGCATGTGGAGAGACGTTCGTTCATCTAGCACAAACGGAACGGGTTGCAGGAGAAACTTTTACTCTGGTTTCTCAGTCTGTTTCCTAGTGCCAGTTTGAAGTTCCTGCAGTTTGCACTGTAAAACGGAGTTGGAGCTAGTACCTCCCCATATATATATATGGAGTGGAGTTTGCAAGTGAAAAGAAACTTTGTGTTCCCAACAAGCTAGTTGAAGGACCGCTTTCACACACACTTATCTCTCAGAACTGAGCATGTGGAGAGACATTCGTTCATGTAGCACAAAGGAACGGGTTGCATGAGAACCTTTTACTCTGGTTTCCCATTCTGTTTCCTAGTGCCGGTTTGAAATTCCTGCAGTTTTCACTGTAAAACCGACTTGGAGCTAGTACCTCCCCATATATATGTATGGAGTGAAGTTTGCAAGTGAAAAGAAACTTTGTGTTCCCAACAAGCTAGGTGAAGAACGGCTTTCACACACACTTATCTCTCAGAACTGAGCACGTGGAGAGACATTCGTTCATCTAGCACAAAGGGAACGGGTTGCAGGAGAAACTTTTCCGTGGTTTCTCAGTCTGTTTCCTAGTGCCGTTTTGAAGTTCCTGCAGTTATCACTGTAAAATCGAGTTGGAGCTAGTACCTCCCCATATATATGTATGGAGTGGAGTTTGCAAGTGAAAAGAAACTTTGTGTTCCCAACAAGCTAGGTGAAGGACGGCTTTCACACACACATATCTCTCAGAACTGAGCATGTGGAGAGACGTTCGTTCATCTAGCACAAAGGGAACGGTTTGCAGGAGAAACTTTTACTCTGGTTTCTCAATCTGTTTCCTAGTGCCGGTTTGAAGTTCCTGCAGTTTTCACTGTAAAACCGTGTTGGAGCTAGTACCTCCCCATATATATGTATGGAGTGGAGTTTACAAGTGAGAAGAAACTTTGTGTTCGAAACAAGCTAGGTGAAGGACGGCTTTCACACACACTTATCTCTCAGAACTGAGCATGTGGAGAGACGTTCGTTCATATAGCACAAAGGGAACGGGTTGCAGGAGAAAATTTTACTCTTGTTTCTCAGTCTGTTTCCTAGTGCCGTTTTGAAGTTCCTGCAGTTTTCACTGTAAAACCGAGTTGGAGCTAGTACCTCCCCATATATATGTAAGGAATGGAGTTTGCAAGTGAAAAGAAACTTTGTGTTCCCAACAAGTTAGGTGAAGGACGGCTTTCACACACACTTATCTCTCAGAACTGATCATGTGGAGAGACGTTCGTTCATCTAGCACAAAGGGAACGGGTTGCAGGAGAAACTTTTACCCTGGTTTCTCAGTCTGTTTCCTAGTGCCGTATTGAAGTTCCTGCAGTTTTCACTGTAAAACCGAGTTGGAGCTAGTACCTCCCCATATATATGTATGGAGTGGAGTTTGCAAGTGAAAAGAAACTTTGTGTTCCCAACAAGCTAGGTGAAGGACGGCTTTCACACACACTTATCTCTCAGAACTGAGCATGTGGAGAGACGTTCGTTCATCTAGCACAAACGGAACGGGTTGCAGGAGAAACTTTTACTCTGGTTTCTCAGTCTGTTTCCTAGTGCCAGTTTGAAGTTCCTGCAGTTTGCACTGTAAAACCGAGTTGGAGCTAGTACCTCCCCATATATATATATGGAGTGGAGTTTGCAAGTGAAAAGAAACTTTGTGTTCCCAACAAGCTAGGTGAAGGACGGCTTTCACACACACATATCTCTCAGAACTGAGCATGTGGAGAGACGTTCGTTCATCTAGCACAAAGGGAACGGGTTGCAGGAGAAACTTTTACTCTGTTTTCTCAATCTGTTTCCTAGTGCCGGTTTGAAGTTCCTGCAGTTTTCACTGTAAAACCGTGTTGGAGCTAGTACCTCCCCATATATATGTATGGAGTGGAGTTTACAAGTGAGAAGAAACTTTGTGTTCGAAACAAGCTATGTGAAGGACGGCTTTCACACACACTTATCTCTCAGAACTGAGCATGTGGAGAGACGTTCGTTCATCTAGCACAAAGGGAACGGGTTGCAGGAGAAAATTTTACTCTTGTCTCTCAGTCTGTTTCCTAGTGCCGTTTTGAATTTCCTGCAGTTTTCACTGTAAAACCGAGTTGGAGCTAGTACCTCCCCATATATATGTAAGGAGTGGAGTTTGCAAGTGAAAAGAAACTTTGTGTTCCCAACATGTTAGGTGAAGAACGGCTTTCAAACACACTTATCTCTCAGAACTGATCATGTGGAGAGACGTTCGTTCATCTAGCACAAATGGAACGGGTTGCAGGAGAAACTTTTACCCTGGTTTCTCAGTATGTTTCCTAGTGCCTTATTGAAGTTCCTGCAGTTTTCACTGTAAAACCGAGTTGGAGCTAGTACCTCCCCATATATATGTATGGAGTGGAGTTTGCAAGTGAAAAGAAACTTTTTGTTCCCAACCAGCTAAGTGAAGGAGGGCTTTCACGCACACTTATCTCTCAGAACTGAGCATGTGGAGAGACGTTCGTTCATCTAGCACAAACGGAACGGGTTGCAGGAGAAACATTTACTCTGGTTTCTCAGTCTGTTTCCTAGTGCCAGTTTGAAGTTCCTGCAGTTTGCACTGTAAAACGGAGTTGGAGCTAGTACCTCCCCATATATATTTATGGAGTGGAGTTTGCATGTGAAAAGAAACTTTGTGTTCCCAACAAGCTAGGTGAAGGACGGCTTTCACACTCAGTTATCTCTCAGAACTGAGCATGTGGAGAGACGTTCGTTCATCTAGCACAAAGGGAACGGGTTGCAGGAGAAACTTTTACTCTGGTTTCTCTGTCTGTTTCCTAGTGCCGGTTTGAAGTTCCTGCAGTTTTCACTGTAAAACCGTGTTGGAGCTAGTACCTCCCCATATATATGTATGGAGTGGAGTTTACAAGTGAGAAGAAACTTTGTGTTCGAAACAAGCTAGGTGAAGGACGGCTTTCACACACACTTATCTCTCAGAACTGAGCATGTGGAGAGACGTTCGTTCATCTAGCACAAAGGGAACGGGTTGCAGGGAAAATTTTACTCTTGTTTCTCAGTCTGTTTCCTAGTGCCGTTTTGAAGTTCCTGCAGTTTTCACTGTAAAACCGAGTTGGATCTAGTACCTCCCCATATATATGTAAGGAGTGGAGTTTGCAAGTGAAAAGAAACTTTGTGTTCCCAACAAGTTAGGTGAAGGACGGCTTTCACACACACTTATCTCTCAGAACTGATCATGTGGAGAGACGTTCGTTCATCTAGCACAAATGGAACGGGTTGCAGGAGAAACTTTTACCCTTGTTTCTCAGTCTGTTTCCTAGTGCCGTATTGAAGTTCCTGCAGTTTTCACTGTAAAACCGAGTTGGAGCTAGTACCTCCCCATATATATGTATGGAGTGGAGTTTGCAAGTGAAAAGAAACTTTTTGTTCCCAACCAGCTAAGTGAAGGACGGCTTTCACGCACACTTATCTCTCAGAACTGAGCATGTGGAGAGACGTTCGTTCATCTAGCACAAACGGAACGGGTTGCAGGAGAAACTTTTACTCTGGTTTCTCAGTCTGTTTCCTAGTGCCAGTTTGAAGTTCCTGCAGTTTGCACTGTAAAACGGAGTTGGAGCTAGTACCTCCCCATATATATATATGGAGTGGAGTTTGCAAGTGAAAAGAAACTTTGTGTTCCCAACAAGCTAGGTGAAGGACGGCTTTCACACACAGTTATCTCTCAGAACTGAGCATGTGGAGAGACGTTCGTTCATCTAGCACAAACGGAACGGGTTGCAGGGGAAATTTTTACTGTGGTTTCTCAGTCTGTTTCCTAGGGCCGTTATGAAGTTCCTGCAGTTTGCACTGTAAAATCGATTTGGAGGTAGTACCTCCCCATATATATGTATGGTGTGGAGTTGGCAAGTGAAAAGAAACTTTGTGTTCCCAAAAAGCTAGGTGAAGGACGGCTTTGACACACACTAATCTCTCAGAACTGAGCATGTGGAGAGACGTTCTTTCATCTAGCACAAAGGGAACGGGTTGCAGGAGAAACTTTTACTCTGGTTTCTCAGTCTGTTTCCTAGTGCCGGTTTAAAGTTCCTGCAGTTTTCACTGTAAAACCGAGTAGGAGCAAGTACATCCCCATATATATGTATGGAGTGGAGTTTGCAAGTAAAAAGAAACTTTGTGTTCCCAACAAGCTATGTGAAGGACGGCTTTCACACACACTTATCTCTCAGAACTGAACATGTGGAGAGACTTTCGTTCATCTAGCACAAAGGGAACAGTTTGCAGGTGAAACATTTACTCTGGTTTCTCAGTCTGTTTCCTAGTGCCGGTTTGAAGTTCCTGCAGTTTTCACTGTAAAACCGAGTTGGAGCTAGTACCTCCCCATATATATGTATGGAGTGGAGTTTGCAAGTGAAAAGAAACTTTCTGTTCCCAACAAGCTATTTGAAGGACGGCTTTCACACACACTTATCTCTCAGAACTGAGCATGTGGATTGACGTTCGTTCATCTAGCACAAAGGGATCGGGTTGCAGGAGAAACTTTTACTCTGGTTTCTCAGTCTGTTTCCTAGTGCCGTTTTGAAGTTCCTGCAGTTTTCACTGTAAAACCGAGTTGGAGTTAGTAACTCCCATATATATTTATGGAGTGGAGTTTGCAATTGGAAAGAAACTTTGTGTTCCCAACAAGGTAGGTGAATGACGGCTTTCCCACACACTTATCTCTCAGAACTGAGCATGTGGAGAGACGTTCGTTCATCTAGCACAAACGGAACGGGATGCAGGAGAAACATTTACTCTGGTTTCTCAGTCTGTTTCCTAGTGCCAGTTTGAAGTTCCTGCAGTTTGCACTGTAAAACGGAGTTGGAGCTAGTACCTCCCCATATATATTTATGGAGTGGAGTTTGCATGTGAAAAGAAACTTTGTGTTCCCAACAAGCTAGGTGAAGGACGGCTTTCACACACAGTTATCTCTCAGAACTGAGCATGTGGAGAGACGTTCGTTCATCTAGCACAAAGGGAACGGGTTGCAGGAGAAACTTTTACTCTGGTTTCTCTGTCTGTTTCCTAGTGCCGGTTTGAAGTTCCTGCAGTTTTCACTGTAAAACCGTGTTGGAGCTAGTACCTCCCCATATATATGTATGGAGTGGAGTTTACATGTGAGAAGAAACTTTGTGTTCGAAACAAGCTAGGTGAAGGACGGCTTTCACACACACTTATCTCTCAGAACTGAGCATGTGGAGAGACGTTCGTTCATCTAGCACAAAGGGAACGGGTTGCAGGGAAAATTTTACTCTTGTTTCTCAGTCTGTTTCCTAGTGCCGTTTTGAAGTTCCTGCAGTTTTCACTGTAAAACCGAGTTGGAGCTAGTACCTCCCCATATATATGTAAGGAGTGGAGTTTGCAAGTGAAAAGAAACTTTGTGTTCCCAACAAGTTAGGTGAAGGACGGCTTTCACACACACTTATCTCTCAGAACTGATCATGTGGAGAGACGTTCGTTCATCTAGCACAAATGGAACGGGTTGCAGGAGAAACTTTTACCCTTGTTTCTCAGTCTGTTTCCTAGTGCCGTATTGAAGTTCCTGCAGTTTTCACTGTAAAACCGAGTTGGAGCTAGTACCTCCCCATATATATGTATGGAGTGGAGTTTGCAAGTGAAAAGAAACTTTTTGTTCCCAACCAGCTAAGTGAAGGACGGCTTTCACGCACACTTATCTCTCAGAACTGAGCATGTGGAGAGACGTTCGTTCATCTAGCACAAACGGAACGGGTTGCAGGAGAAACTTTTACTCTGGTTTCTCAGTCTGTTTCCTAGTGCCAGTTTGAAGTTCCTGCAGTTTGCACTGTAAAACGGAGTTGGAGCTAGTACCTCCCCATATATATATATGGAGTGGAGTTTGCAAGTGAAAAGAAACTTTGTGTTCCCAACAAGCTAGGTGAAGGACGGCTTTCACACACAGTTATCTCTCAGAACTGAGCATGTGGAGAGACGTTCGTTCATCTAGCACAAACGGAACGGGTTGCAGGGGAAATTTTTACTGTGGTTTCTCAGTCTGTTTCCTAGGGCCGTTATGAAGTTCCTGCAGTTTGCACTGTAAAATCGATTTGGAGGTAGTACCTCCCCATATATATGTATGGTGTGGAGTTGGCAAGTGAAAAGAAACTTTGTGTTCCCAAAAAGCTAGGTGAAGGACGGCTTTCACACACACTAATCTCTCAGAACTGAGCATGTGGAGAGACGTTCTTTCATCTAGCACAAAGGGAACGGGTTGCAGGAGAAACTTTTACTCTGGTTTCTCAGTCTGTTTCCTAGTGCCGGTTTAAAGTTCCTGCAGTTTTCACTGTAAAACCGAGTAGGAGCAAGTACATCCCCATATATATGTATGGAGTGGAGTTTGCAAGTAAAAAGAAACTTTGTGTTCCCAACAAGCTATGTGAAGGACGGCTTTCACACACACTTATCTCTCAGAACTGAACATGTGGAGAGACTTTCGTTCATCTAGCACAAAGGGAACAGTTTGCAGGTGAAACATTTACTCTGGTTTCTCAGTCTGTTTCCTAGTGCCGGTTTGAAGTTCCTGCAGTTTTCACTGTAAAACCGAGTTGGAGCTAGTACCTCCCCATATATATGTATGGAGTGGAGTTTGCAAGTGAAAAGAAACTTTCTGTTCCCAACAAGCTATTTGAAGGACGGCTTTCACACACACTTATCTCTCAGAACTGAGCATGTGGATTGACGTTCGTTCATCTAGCACAAAGGGATCGGGTTGCAGGAGAAACTTTTACTCTGGTTTCTCAGTCTGTTTCCTAGTGCCGTTTTGAAGTTCCTGCAGTTTTCACTGTAAAACCGAGTTGGAGTTAGTAACTCCCATATATATTTATGGAGTGGAGTTTGCAATTGGAAAGAAACTTTGTGTTCCCAACAAGGTAGGTGAATGACGGCTTTCCCACACACTTATCTCTCAGAACTGAGCATGTGGAGAGACGTTCGTTCATCTAGCACAAAGGGAACGGGTTGCAGGAGAAATTTTTACTGTGGTTTCTCAGTCTGTTTCCTAGTGCCGGTTTGAAGTTCCTGCAGTTTGCAGTGTAAAGCCGACTTGGAACAAGTACCACCCCATATATATGTATGGAGTGGAGTTTGCAAGTGAAAAGAAACTTTGTGTTCCCAAAAAGCTAGGTGAAGGACGGCTTTCACACACACTTATCTCTCAGCAATGAGCATGTGGATTGACGTTCATTCATCTAGCACAAGGGAACGGGTTGCAGGAGAAACATTTACTCTGGTTTCTCAGTCTGTTTCCTAGTGCCGGTTTGAATTTCCTGCAGTTTTCACTGTAAAATCGAGTAGGAGGTAGTACCTCCCCATATATATGTATGGAGTGGAGTTGGCAAGTGAAAAGAAACTTTGTGTTCCCAAAAAGCTAGGTGAAGGACGGCTTTCACACACAATTATCTCTCAGAACTGAGCATGTGGAGAGACGTTCTTTCATCTAGCACAAAGGGAACGGGTTGCAGGAGAAACTTTTACTCTGGTTTCTCAGTCTGTTTCCTAGTGCCGGTTTAAAGTTCCTGCAATTTTCACTGTAAAACCGAGTAGGAGCAAGTACATCCCCATATATATGTATGGAGTGGAGTTTGCAAGTAAAAAGGAACTTTGTGTTGCGAACAAGCTAGTTGAAGGACTGCTTTCACACACACTTATCTCTCAGAACTGAGCATGTGGAGAGACGTTCGTTCATCTAGCACAATGGGAACGGGTTGCAGGAGAAACTTTTACTCTGTGTTCTCAGTCTGTTTCCTAGTGCCGGTTTGAATTTCCTGCAGTTTGCAATGTAAAACGGAGTTGGAGCTAGTACCTCCCCATATATATGTATGGAGTGGAGTTTGCAAGTGAAAAGAAACTTTGTGTTCCCAACAAGCTAGGTGAAGGACGGCTTTCACCCACACTTATCCCTCAGAACTGAGCATGTGGATTGACGTTCGTTCATCTAGCACAAAGGGATCGGGTTGCAGGAGAAACTTTTACTCTGGTTTCTCAGTCTGTTTCCTAGTGCCGGTTTGAAGTTCCTGCAGTTTTCACTGTAAAACCGAGTTGGAGTTAGTAACTCCCTTATATATTTATGGAGTGGAGTTGGCAATTGGAAAGAAACTTTGTGTTACCAACAAGGTAGGTGAATGACGGCTTTCCCACACACTTATCTCTCAGAACTGAGCATGTGGAGAGACGTTCGTTAATCTAGCACAAAGGGAACGGGTTGCAGGGGAAATTTTTACTGTGGTTTCTCAGTCTGTTTCCTAGTGCCGGTTTGAAGTTCCTGCAGTTTGCACTGTAAAACCGAGTTGGAGCTAGTACCTCCCCATATATATGTATGGTGTGGAGTTGGCAAGTGAAAAGAAACTTTGTGTTCCCAAAAAGCTAGGTGAAGGACGGCTTTCACACACACTAATCTCTCAGAACTGAGCATGTGGAGAGACGTTCTTTCATCTAGCACAAAGGGAACGGGTTGCAAGAGAAACTTTTACTCTGGTTTCTCAGTCTGTTTCCTAGTGCCGGTTTAAAGTTCCTGCAGTTTTCACTGTAAAACCGAGTAGGAGCAAGTACATCCCCATATATATGTATGGAGTGGAGTTTGCAATTAAAAAGAAACTTTGTGTTGCGAACAAGCTAGTTGAAGGAATGCTTTCACACACACTTATCTCTCAGAACTGAGCATGTGGAGAGACGTTCGTTCATCTAGCACAATGGGAAAGGGTTGCAGGAGAAACTTTTACTCTGGGTTCTCAGTCTGTTTCCTAGTGCCGGTTTGAAGTTCCTGCAGTTTGCACGGTAAAACAGATTTGGAGCTAGTACCTCCCCATATATATGTATGGAGTGGAGTTTGCAAGTAAAAAGAAACTTTGTGTTCCCAACAAGCTATGTGAAGGACGGCTTTCACACACACTTATCTCTCAGAACTGAACATGTGGAGAGACGTTCGTTCATCTAGCACAAAGGGAACTGTTTGCTGGTGAAACATTTACTCTGGTTTCTCAGTCTGTTTCCTAGTGCCGGTTTGAAGTTCCTGCAGTTTTCACTGTAAAACCGAGTTGGAGCTAGTACCTCCCCATATATATGTATGGAGTGGAGTTTTCAAGTTAAAAGAAACTTTCTGTTCCCAACAAGCTAGTTGAAGGACGGCTTTCACACACACTTATCTCTCAGAACTGAGCATGTGGATTGACGTTCGTTCATCTAGCACAAAAGGATCGGGTTGCAGGACATACTTTTACTCTGGTTTCTCAGTCTGTTTCCTAGTGCCGGTTTGAAGTTCCTGCAGTTTTCACTGTAAAACCGAGTTGGAGTTAGTAACTCCCATATATATTTATGGAGTGGAGTTTGCAATTGGAAAGAAACTTTGTGTTCCCAACAAGGTAGGTGAATGACGGCTTTCCCACACACTTATCTCTCAGAACTGAGCATGTGGAGAGACGTTCGTTCATCTAGCACAAAGGGAACGGGTTGCAGGGGAAATTTTTACTGTGGTTTCTCAGTCTGTTTCCTAGGGCCGTTATGAAGTTCCTGCAGTTTGCACTGTAAAATCGATTTGGAGGTAGTACCTCCCCATATATATGTATGGTGTGGAGTTGGCAAGTGAAAAGAAACTTTGTGTTCCCAAAAAGCTAGGTGAAGGACGGCTTTCACACACACTAATCTCTCAGAACTGAGCATGTGGAGAGACGTTCTTTCATCTAGCACAAAGGGAACGGGTTGCAGGAGAAACTTTTACTCTGGTTTCTCAGTCTGTTTCCTAGTGCCGGTTTAAAGTTCCTGCAGTTTTCACTGTAAAACCGAGTAGGAGCAAGTACATCCCCATATATATGTATGGAGTGGAGTTTGCAAGTAAAAAGAAACTTTGTGTTCCCAACAAGCTATGTGAAGGACGGCTTTCACACACACTTATCTCTCAGAACTGAACATGTGGAGAGACTTTCGTTCATCTAGCACAAAGGGAACAGTTTGCAGGTGAAACATTTACTCTGGTTTCTCAGTCTGTTTCCTAGTGCCGGTTTGAAGTTCCTGCAGTTTTCACTGTAAAACCGAGTTGGAGCTAGTACCTCCCCATATATATGTATGGAGTGGAGTTTGCAAGTGAAAAGAAACTTTCTGTTCCCAACAAGCTATTTGAAGGACGGCTTTCACACACACTTATCTCTCAGAACTGAGCATGTGGATTGACGTTCGTTCATCTAGCACAAAGGGATCGGGTTGCAGGAGAAACTTTTACTCTGGTTTCTCAGTCTGTTTCCTAGTGCCGTTTTGAAGTTCCTGCAGTTTTCACTGTAAAACCGAGTTGGAGTTAGTAACTCCCATATATATTTATGGAGTGGAGTTTGCAATTGGAAAGAAACTTTGTGTTCCCAACAAGGTAGGTGAATGACGGCTTTCCCACACACTTATCTCTCAGAACTGAGCATGTGGAGAGACGTTCGTTCATCTAGCACAAAGGGAACGGGTTGCAGGAGAAATTTTTACTGTGGTTTCTCAGTCTGTTTCCTAGTGCCGGTTTGAAGTTCCTGCAGTTTGCAGTGTAAAGCCGACTTGGAACAAGTACCACCCCATATATATGTATGGAGTGGAGTTTGCAAGTGAAAAGAAACTTTGTGTTCCCAAAAAGCTAGGTGAAGGACGGCTTTCACACACACTTATCTCTCAGCAATGAGCATGTGGATTGACGTTCATTCATCTAGCACAAGGGAACGGGTTGCAGGAGAAACATTTACTCTGGTTTCTCAGTCTGTTTCCTAGTGCCGGTTTGAATTTCCTGCAGTTTTCACTGTAAAATCGAGTAGGAGGTAGTACCTCCCCATATATATGTATGGAGTGGAGTTGGCAAGTGAAAAGAAACTTTGTGTTCCCAAAAAGCTAGGTGAAGGACGGCTTTCACACACAATTATCTCTCAGAACTGAGCATGTGGAGAGACGTTCTTTCATCTAGCACAAAGGGAACGGGTTGCAGGAGAAACTTTTACTCTGGTTTCTCAGTCTGTTTCCTAGTGCCGGTTTAAAGTTCCTGCAATTTTCACTGTAAAACCGAGTAGGAGCAAGTACATCCCCATATATATGTATGGAGTGGAGTTTGCAAGTAAAAAGGAACTTTGTGTTGCGAACAAGCTAGTTGAAGGACTGCTTTCACACACACTTATCTCTCAGAACTGAGCATGTGGAGAGACGTTCGTTCATCTAGCACAATGGGAACGGGTTGCAGGAGAAACTTTTACTCTGTGTTCTCAGTCTGTTTCCTAGTGCCGGTTTGAATTTCCTGCAGTTTGCAATGTAAAACGGAGTTGGAGCTAGTACCTCCCCATATATATGTATGGAGTGGAGTTTGCAAGTGAAAAGAAACTTTGTGTTCCCAACAAGCTAGGTGAAGGACGGCTTTCACCCACACTTATCCCTCAGAACTGAGCATGTGGATTGACGTTCGTTCATCTAGCACAAAGGGATCGGGTTGCAGGAGAAACTTTTACTCTGGTTTCTCAGTCTGTTTCCTAGTGCCGGTTTGAAGTTCCTGCAGTTTTCACTGTAAAACCGAGTTGGAGTTAGTAACTCCCTTATATATTTATGGAGTGGAGTTGGCAATTGGAAAGAAACTTTGTGTTACCAACAAGGTAGGTGAATGACGGCTTTCCCACACACTTATCTCTCAGAACTGAGCATGTGGAGAGACGTTCGTTAATCTAGCACAAAGGGAACGGGTTGCAGGGGAAATTTTTACTGTGGTTTCTCAGTCTGTTTCCTAGTGCCGGTTTGAAGTTCCTGCAGTTTGCACTGTAAAACCGAGTTGGAGCTAGTACCTCCCCATATATATGTATGGTGTGGAGTTGGCAAGTGAAAAGAAACTTTGTGTTCCCAAAAAGCTAGGTGAAGGACGGCTTTCACACACACTAATCTCTCAGAACTGAGCATGTGGAGAGACGTTCTTTCATCTAGCACAAAGGGAACGGGTTGCAAGAGAAACTTTTACTCTGGTTTCTCAGTCTGTTTCCTAGTGCCGGTTTAAAGTTCCTGCAGTTTTCACTGTAAAACCGAGTAGGAGCAAGTACATCCCCATATATATGTATGGAGTGGAGTTTGCAATTAAAAAGAAACTTTGTGTTGCGAACAAGCTAGTTGAAGGAATGCTTTCACACACACTTATCTCTCAGAACTGAGCATGTGGAGAGACGTTCGTTCATCTAGCACAATGGGAAAGGGTTGCAGGAGAAACTTTTACTCTGGGTTCTCAGTCTGTTTCCTAGTGCCGGTTTGAAGTTCCTGCAGTTTGCACGGTAAAACAGATTTGGAGCTAGTACCTCCCCATATATATGTATGGAGTGGAGTTTGCAAGTAAAAAGAAACTTTGTGTTCCCAACAAGCTATGTGAAGGACGGCTTTCACACACACTTATCTCTCAGAACTGAACATGTGGAGAGACGTTCGTTCATCTAGCACAAAGGGAACTGTTTGCTGGTGAAACATTTACTCTGGTTTCTCAGTCTGTTTCCTAGTGCCGGTTTGAAGTTCCTGCAGTTTTCACTGTAAAACCGAGTTGGAGCTAGTACCTCCCCATATATATGTATGGAGTGGAGTTTTCAAGTTAAAAGAAACTTTCTGTTCCCAACAAGCTAGTTGAAGGACGGCTTTCACACACACTTATCTCTCAGAACTGAGCATGTGGATTGACGTTCGTTCATCTAGCACAAAGGGATCGGGTTGCAGGAGAAACTTTTACTCTGGTTTCTCAGTCTGTTTCCTAGTGCCGGTATGAAGTTCCTGCATTTTTCACTGTAAAACGGAGTTGGAGCATGTACCTCCCCATATATATGTATGGATTGGAGTTTGCATGTGAAAAGAAACTTTGTATTCCCAACAAGCTAGGTGAAGGAAGGTTTTCACACACACTTATCTCTCAGAACTGAGCATGTGGAGAGACATTCGTTCATCTAGCACAAAGGGATCGGGTTGCAGGAGAAAATTTTACTCTGGTTTCTCAGTCTGTTTCCTAGTGCCGGTTTGAAGTTCCTGCAGTTTGCACTGTAAAACCGACTTGAAGCTAGTACCACCCCATATATATGTATGGAGTGGAGTTTGCAAGTGAATAGAAACTTTGTGTTCCCAACAAGCTATGTGAAGGACGGCTTTCACACACACTTGTCTCTCAGAACTGAGCATGTGGAGAGACGTTCGTTCATCTAGCACAAAGTGAACGGGTTGCAGGAGAAACTTTTACTCTGGTTTCTCAGTCTGTTTCCTAGTGCCGGTTTGATGTTCCTGCAGTTTTCACTGTAAAACCGAGTTGGAGCTAGTACCTCCCCATATATATGTATGGAGTGGACTTTGCAAGTGAAAAGAAACTTTGTGTTCCCAACAAGCTAGGTGAAGGGCGGCTTTCACACACAATTTTCTCTCAGAACTGAGCATGTGGAGAGACGTTCGTTCATCTAGCACATAGGGAACGGGTTGAAGGTGAAACTTTTACTCTGGGTTCTCAGTCTGTTTCCTAGTGCCGGTTTGAAGTTCCTGCAGTTTTCACTGTAAAACGGAGTAGGAGCTAGTACATTCCCATATATATGTATGGAGTGGATTTTGCAAGTGAAAAGAAACTTTGTGTTCCCAACAAGCTAGTTGAAGGACGGCTTTCACACACACTTATCTCTCAGAACTGAGCATGTGGAGAGACGTTCGTTCATCCAGCACAAATGATCGGGTTGCAGAAGAAACTTTTACTCTGGTTTCTCAGTCTGTTTCCTAGTGCCGGTTTGAAGTTCCTGCAGTTTTCACTGTAAAACCGAGTTGGAGCTAGTACTTCCCATATATATTTATGGAGTGAAGTTTGCAATTTGAAAGAAACTTTGTGTTCCCAACAAGCTAGGTGAATGACGGCTTTCACACACACTTATCTCTCAGAACTGAGCATGTGGAGAGACGTTCGTTCATCTAGCACAAAGGGAAAGGGTTGCAGGTGAAACTTTTACTCTGGTTTCTCAGTCTGTTTCCTAGTGCCGGTTTGAAGTTCCTGCATTTTTCACTGTAAAACGGAGTTGGAGCAAGTACCTCCCCATATATATGTATGGATTGGAGTTTGCATGTGAAAAGAAACTTTGTGTTCCCAACAAGCTAGGTGAAGGTAGGTTTTCACACACACTTATCTCTCAGAACTGAGCATGTGGAGAGACGTTCGTTCATCTAGCACAAAGGGATCGGGTTGCAGGACAAAATTTTACTCTGGTTTCTCAGTCTGTTTCCTAGTGCCGGTTTGAAGTTCCTGCAGTTTTCACTGTAAAACCGAGTTGGAGTTAGTAACTCCCATATATATTTATGGAGTGGAGTTGGCAATTGGAAAGAAACTTTGTGTTACCAACAAGGTAGGTGAATGACGGCTTTCCCACACACTTATCTCTCAGAACTGAGCATGTGGAGAGACGTTCGTTCATCTAGCACAAAGGGAACGGGTTGCAGGGGAAATTTTTACTGTGGTTCCTCAGTCTGTTTCCTAGTGCCGGTTTGAAGTTCCTGCAGTTTGCACTGTAAAACCGAGTTGGAGCTAGTACCTCCCCATATATATGTATGGTGTGGAGTTGGCAAGTGAAAAGAAACTTTGTGTTCCCAAAAAGCTAGGTGAAGGACGGCTTTCACACACACTAATCTCTCAGAACTGAGCATGTGGAGAGACGTTCTTTCATCTAGCACAAAGGGAACGGGTTGCAGGAGAAACTTTTACTCTGGTTTCTCAGTCTGTTTCCTAGTGCCGGTTTAAAGTTAATGCAGTTTTCACTGTAAAACCGAGTAGGAGCAAGTACATCCCCATATATATGTATGGAGTGGAGTTTGCAATTAAAAAGAAACTTTGTGTTGCGAACAAGCTAGTTGAAGGAATGCTTTCACACACACTTATCTCTCAGAACTTAGCATGTGGAGAGACTTTCGTTCATCTAGCACAATGGGAAAGGGATGCAGGAGAAACTTTTACTCTGGGTTCTCAGTCTGTTTCCTAGTGCCGGTTTGAAGTTCCTGCAGTTTGCACGGTAAAACAGATTTGGAGCTAGTACCTCCCCATATATATGTATGGAGTGGAGTTTGCAAGTAAAAAGAAACTTTGTGTTCCCAACAAGCTATGTGAAGGACGGCTTTCACACACACTTATCTCTCAGAACTGAACATGTGGAGAGACGTTCGTTCATCTAGCACAATGGGAACTGTTTGCTGGTGAAACATTTACTCTGGTTTCTCAGTGTGTTTCCTAGTGCCGGTTTGAAGTTCCTGCAGTTTTCACTGTAAAACCGAGTTGGAGCTAGTACCTCCCCATATATATGTATGGAGAGGAGTTTTCAAGTTAAAAGAAACTTTCTGTTCCCAACAAGCTAGTTGAAGGACGGCTTTCACACACACTTATCTCTCAGAACTGAGCATGTGGATTGACGTTCGTTCATCTAGCACAAAGGGATCGGGTTGCAGGAGAAACTTTTACTCTGGTTTCTCAGTCTGTTTCCTAGTGCCGGTATGAAGTTCCTGCATTTTTCACTGTAAAACGTAGTTGGAGCAAGTACCTCCCCATATATATGTATGGATTGGAGTTTGCATGTGAAAAGAAACTTTGTGTAACCAACAAGCTAGGTGAAGGAAGGTTTTCACACACACTTATCTCTCAGAACTGAGCATGTGGAGAGACATTCGTTCATCTAGCACAAAGGGATCGGGTTGCAGGAGAAAATTTTACTCTGGTTTCTCAGTCTGTTTCCTAGTGCCGGTTTGAAGTTCCTGCAGTTTTCACTGTAAAACCGAGTAGGAGCTAGTACATCCCCATATATATGTATGGAGTGGAGTTTGCAAGTAAAAAGAAACTTTGTGTTGCGAACAAGCTAGTTGAAGGACTGCTTTCACACACACATATCTCTCAGAACTGAGCATGTGGAGAGACGTTCGTTCATCTAGCACAATGGGAACGGGTTGCAAGAGAAACTTTTACTCTGTGTTCTCAGTCTGTTTCCTAGTGCCGGTTTGAATTTCCTGCCATTTGCAATGTAAAACGGAGTTGGAGCTAGTACCTCCCCATATATATGTATGGAGTGGAGTTTGCAAGTGAAAAGAAACTTTGTGTTCCCAACAAGCTAGTTGAAGGACGGCTTTCACACACACTTATCCCTCAGAACTGAGCATGTGGATTGACGTTCGTTCATCTAGCACAAAGGGATCGGTTTGCAGGAGAAACTTTTACTCTGGTTTCTCAGTCTGTTTCCTAGTGCCGGTTTGAAGTTCCTGCAGTTTTCACTGTAAAACCGAGTTGGAGTTAGTAACTCCCATATATATTTATGGAGTGGAGTTGGCAATTGGAAAGAAACTTTGTGTTACCAACAAGGTAGGTGAATGACGGCTTTCCCACACACTTATTTCTCAGAACTGAGCATGTGGAGAGACGTTCGTTCATCTAGCACAAAGGGAACGGGTTGCAGGGGAAATTTTTACTGTGGTTTCTCAGTCTGTTTCCTAGTGCCGGTTTGAAGTTCCTGCAGTTTGCACTGTAAAACCGAGTTGGAGCTAGTACCTCCCCATATATATGTATGGTGTGGAGTTGGCAAGTGAAAAGAAACTTTGTGTTCCCAAAAAGCTAGGTGAAGGACGGCTTTCACACACACTAAACTCTCAGAACTGAGCATGTGGAGAGACGTTCTTTCATCTAGCACAAAGGGAACGGGTTGCAGGAGAAACTTTTACTTTGGTTTCTCCTTCTGTTTCCTAGTGCCGGTTTAAAGTTCCTGCAGTTTTCACTGTAAAACCGAGTAGGAGCAAGTACATCCCCATATATATGTATGGAGTGGAGTTTGCAATTAAAAAGAAACTTTCTGTTGCGAACAAGCTAGTTGAAGGAATGCTTTCACACACACTTATCTCTCAGAACTGAGCATGTGGAGAGACGTTCGTTCATCTAGCACAATGGGAAAGGGTTGCAGGAGAAACTTTTACTCTGGTTTCTCAGTCTGTTTCCTAGTGCCGGTTTGAAGTTCCTGCAGTTTGCACGGTAAAACAGATTTGGAGCTAGTACCTCCCCATATATATGTATGGAGTGGAGTTTGCAAGTAAAAAGAAACTTTGTGTTCCCAACAAGCTATGTGAAGGACGGCTTTCACACACACTTATCTCTCAGAACTGAACATGTGGAGAGACGTTCGTTCATCTAGCACAAAGGGAACTGTTTGCTGGTGAAACATTTACTCTGGTTTCTCAGTGTGTTTCCTAGTGCCGGTTTGAAGTTCCTGCAGTTTTCACTGTAAAACCGAGTTGGAGCTAGTACCTCCCCATATATATGTATGGAGAGGAGTTTTCAAGTTAAAAGAAACTTTCTGTTCCCAACAAGCTAGTTGAAGGACGGCTTTCACACACACTTATCTCTCAGAATTGAGCATGTGGATTGACGTTCGTTCATCTAGCACAAAGGGATCGGGTTGCAGGAGAAACTTTTACTCTGGTTTCTCAGTCTGTTTCCTAGTGCCGGTATGAAGTTCCTGCATTTTTCACTGTAAAATGGAGTTGGAGCAAGTACTTCCCCATATATATGTATGGATTGGAGTTTGCATGTGAAAAGAAACTTTGTGTACCCAACAAGCTAGGTGAAGGAAGGTTTTCACACACACTTATCTCTCAGAACTGAGCATGTGGAGAGACATTCGTTCATCTAGCACAAAGGGATCGGGTTGCAGGAGAAAATTTTACTCTGGTTTCTCAGTCTGTTTCCTAGTGCCGGTATGAAGTTCCTGCATTTTTCACTGTAAAACGTAGTTGGAGCAAGTACCTCCCCATATATATGTATGGATTGGAGTTTGCATGTGAAAAGAAACTTTGTGTAACCAACAAGCTAGGTGAAGGAAGGTTTTCACACACACTTATCTCTCAGAACTGAGCATGTGGAGAGACATTCGTTCATCTAGCACAAAGGGATCGGGTTGCAGGAGAAAATTTTACTCTGGTTTCTCAGTCTGTTTCCTAGTGCCGGTTTGAAGTTCCTGCAGTTTTCACTGTAAAACCGAGTAGGAGCTAGTACATCCCCATATATATGTATGGAGTGGAGTTTGCAAGTAAAAAGAAACTTTGTGTTGCGAACAAGCTAGTTGAAGGACTGCTTTCACACACACATATCTCTCAGAACTGAGCATGTGGAGAGACGTTCGTTCATCTAGCACAATGGGAACGGGTTGCAAGAGAAACTTTTACTCTGTGTTCTCAGTCTGTTTCCTAGTGCCGGTTTGAATTTCCTGCCATTTGCAATGTAAAACGGAGTTGGAGCTAGTACCTCCCCATATATATGTATGGAGTGGAGTTTGCAAGTGAAAAGAAACTTTGTGTTCCCAACAAGCTAGTTGAAGGACGGCTTTCACACACACTTATCCCTCAGAACTGAGCATGTGGATTGACGTTCGTTCATCTAGCACAAAGGGATCGGTTTGCAGGAGAAACTTTTACTCTGGTTTCTCAGTCTGTTTCCTAGTGCCGGTTTGAAGTTCCTGCAGTTTTCACTGTAAAACCGAGTTGGAGTTAGTAACTCCCATATATATTTATGGAGTGGAGTTGGCAATTGGAAAGAAACTTTGTGTTACCAACAAGGTAGGTGAATGACGGCTTTCCCACACACTTATTTCTCAGAACTGAGCATGTGGAGAGACGTTCGTTCATCTAGCACAAAGGGAACGGGTTGCAGGGGAAATTTTTACTGTGGTTTCTCAGTCTGTTTCCTAGTGCCGGTTTGAAGTTCCTGCAGTTTGCACTGTAAAACCGAGTTGGAGCTAGTACCTCCCCATATATATGTATGGTGTGGAGTTGGCAAGTGAAAAGAAACTTTGTGTTCCCAAAAAGCTAGGTGAAGGACGGCTTTCACACACACTAAACTCTCAGAACTGAGCATGTGGAGAGACGTTCTTTCATCTAGCACAAAGGGAACGGGTTGCAGGAGAAACTTTTACTTTGGTTTCTCCTTCTGTTTCCTAGTGCCGGTTTAAAGTTCCTGCAGTTTTCACTGTAAAACCGAGTAGGAGCAAGTACATCCCCATATATATGTATGGAGTGGAGTTTGCAATTAAAAAGAAACTTTCTGTTGCGAACAAGCTAGTTGAAGGAATGCTTTCACACACACTTATCTCTCAGAACTGAGCATGTGGAGAGACGTTCGTTCATCTAGCACAATGGGAAAGGGTTGCAGGAGAAACTTTTACTCTGGTTTCTCAGTCTGTTTCCTAGTGCCGGTTTGAAGTTCCTGCAGTTTGCACGGTAAAACAGATTTGGAGCTAGTACCTCCCCATATATATGTATGGAGTGGAGTTTGCAAGTAAAAAGAAACTTTGTGTTCCCAACAAGCTATGTGAAGGACGGCTTTCACACACACTTATCTCTCAGAACTGAACATGTGGAGAGACGTTCGTTCATCTAGCACAAAGGGAACTGTTTGCTGGTGAAACATTTACTCTGGTTTCTCAGTGTGTTTCCTAGTGCCGGTTTGAAGTTCCTGCAGTTTTCACTGTAAAACCGAGTTGGAGCTAGTACCTCCCCATATATATGTATGGAGAGGAGTTTTCAAGTTAAAAGAAACTTTCTGTTCCCAACAAGCTAGTTGAAGGACGGCTTTCACACACACTTATCTCTCAGAATTGAGCATGTGGATTGACGTTCGTTCATCTAGCACAAAGGGATCGGGTTGCAGGAGAAACTTTTACTCTGGTTTCTCAGTCTGTTTCCTAGTGCCGGTATGAAGTTCCTGCATTTTTCACTGTAAAATGGAGTTGGAGCAAGTACTTCCCCATATATATGTATGGATTGGAGTTTGCATGTGAAAAGAAACTTTGTGTACCCAACAAGCTAGGTGAAGGAAGGTTTTCACACACACTTATCTCTCAGAACTGAGCATGTGGAGAGACATTCGTTCATCTAGCACAAAGGGATCGGGTTGCAGGAGAAAATTTTACTCTGGTTTCTCAGTCTGTTTCCTAGTGCCGGTTTGCAGTTCCTGCAGTTTGCACTGTAAAACCGACTTGGAGCTAGTACCACCCCATATATATGTATGGAGTGGAGTTTGCAAGTGAAAAGAAACTTTGTGTTCCCAACAAGCTAGGTGAAGGGCGGCTTTCACACACAATTTTCTCTCAGATCTGAGCATGTGGAGAGACGTTCGTTCATCTAGCACATAGGGAACGGGTTGAAGGTGAAACTTTTACTCTGGGTTCTCAGTCTGTTTCCTAGTGCCGGTTTGAAGTTCCTGCAGTTTTCACTGTAAAACGGAGTAGGAGCTAGTACATCCCCATATATATGTATGGAGTGGAGTTTGCAAGTGAAAAGAAACTTTGTGTTCCCAACAAGCTATGTGAAGGACGGCTTTCACACAGACTTATCTCTCAGAACTGAGCATGTGGAGAGACGTTCGTTCATCTAGCACAATGGGAACGGGTTGCAAGAGAAACTTTTACTCTGGTTTCTCAGTCTGTTTCCTAGTGCCGGTTTGAAGTTCCTGCATTTTTCACTGTAAAACCGAGTTGGAGCTAGTACTTCCCATATATATTTATGGAGTGAATTTTGCTATTGGAAAGAAACTTTGTGTTCCCAACAAGCTATGTGAATGACGGCTTTCACACACACTTATCTCTCAGAACTGAGCATGTGGAGAGACGTTCGTTCATCTAGCACAAAGGGAAAGGTTGCAGGTGAAACTATTACTCTGGGTTCTCAGTCTGTTTCCTAGTGCCGGTTTGAAGTTCCTGCAGTTTTCACTGTAAAACCGAGTAGGAGCAAGTACATCCCCATATATATATATGGAGTGGAGTTGGCAAGTGAAAAGAAACTTTGTGTTCCCAAAAAGCTAGGTGAAGAACGGCTTTCACACAGACTAATCTCTCAGAACTGAGCATGTGGAGAGACGTTCGTTCATCTAGCACAAAGGGAAAGGTTGCAGGTGAAACTATTACTCTGGGTTCTCAGTCTGTTTCCTAGTGCCGGTTTGAAGTTCCTGCAGTTTTCACTGTAAAACCGAGTAGGAGCAAGTACATCCCCATATATATATATGGAGTGGAGTTGGCAAGTGAAAAGAAACTTTGTGTTCCCAAAAAGCTAGGTGAAGAACGGCTTTCACACAGACTAATCTCTCAGAACTGAGCATGTGGAGAGACGTTCGTTCATCTAGCACAAAGGGATCGGGTTGCAGGAGAAACTTTTACTCTGGTTTCTCAGTCTGTTTCCTAGTGCCGGTATGAAGTTCCTGCATTTTTCACTGTAAAATGGAGTTGGAGCAAGTACTTCCCCGTATATATGTATGGATTGGAGTTTGCATGTGAAAAGAAACTTTGTGTACCCAACAAGCTAGGTGAAGGAAGGTTTTCACACACACTTATCTCTCAGAACTGAGCATGTGGAGAGACATTCGTTCATCTAGCACAAAGGGATCGGGTTGCAGGAGAAAATTTTACTCTGGTTTCTCAGTCTGTTTCCTAGTGCCGGTTTGAAGTTCCTGCATTTTTCACTGTAAAACGGAGTTGGAGCAAGTACCTCCCCATATATATGTATGGATTGGAGTTTGCATGTGAAAAGAAACTTTGTGTTCCCAACAAGCTAGGTGAAGGTAGGTTTTCACACACACTTATCTCTCAGAACTGAGCATGTGGAGAGACGTTCGTTCATCTAGCACAAAGGGATCAGGTTGCAGGAGAAAATTTTACTCTGGTTTCTCAGTCTGTTTCCTAGTGCCGGTTTGAAGTTCCTGCAGTTTTCACTGTAAAACCGAGTTGGAGTTAGTAACTCCCATATATATTTATGGAGTGGAGTTGGCAATTGGAAAGAAACTTTGTGTTACCAACAAGGTAGGTGAATGACGGCTTTCCCACACACTTATCTCTCAGAACTGAGCATGTGGAGAGACGTTCGTTCATCTAGCACAAAGGGAACGGGTTGCAGGGGAAATTTTTACTGTGGTTCCTCAGTCTGTTTCCTAGTGCCGGTTTGAAGTTCCTGCAGTTTGCACTGTAAAACCGAGTTGGAGCTAGTACCTCCCCATATATATGTATGGTGTGGAGTTGGCAAGTGAAAAGAAACTTTGTGTTCCCAAAAAGCTAGGTGAAGGACGGCTTTCACACACACTAATCTCTCAGAACTGAGCATGTGGAGAGACGTTCTTTCATCTAGCACAAAGGGAACGGGTTGCAGGAGAAACTTTTACTCTGGTTTCTCAGTCTGTTTCCTAGTGCCGGTTTAAAGTTAATGCAGTTTTCACTGTAAAACCGAGTAGGAGCAAGTACATCCCCATATATATGTATGGAGTGGAGTTTGCAATTAAAAAGAAACTTTGTGTTGCGAACAAGCTAGTTGAAGGAATGCTTTCACACACACTTATCTCTCAGAACTTAGCATGTGGAGAGACTTTCGTTCATCTAGCACAATGGGAAAGGGATGCAGGAGAAACTTTTACTCTGGGTTCTCAGTCTGTTTCCTAGTGCCGGTTTGAAGTTCCTGCAGTTTGCACGGTAAAACAGATTTGGAGCTAGTACCACCCCATATATATGTATGGAGTGGAGTTTGCAAGTAAAAAGAAACTTTGTGTTCCCAACAAGCTATGTGAAGGACGGCTTTCACACACACTTATCTCTCAGAACTGAACATGTGGAGAGACGTTCGTTCATCTAGCACAATGGGAACTGTTTGCTGGTGAAACATTTACTCTGGTTTCTCAGTGTGTTTCCTAGTGCCGGTTTGAAGTTCCTGCAGTTTTCACTGTAAAACCGAGTTGGAGCTAGTACCTCCCCATATATATGTATGGAAAGGAGTTTTCAAGTTAAAAGAAACTTTCTGTTCCCAACAAGCTAGTTGAAGGACGGCTTTCACACACACTTATCTCTCAGAACTGAGCATGTGGATTGACGTTCGTTCATCTAGCACAAAGGGATCGGGTTGCAGGAGAAACTTTTACTCTGGTTTCTCAGTCTGTTTCCTAGTGCCGGTATGAAGTTCCTGCATTTTTCACTGTAAAACGTAGTTGGAGCAAGTACCTCCCCATATATATGTATGGATTGGAGTTTGCATGTGAAAAGAAACTTTGTGTAACCAACAAGCTAGGTGAAGGAAGGTTTTCACACACACTTATCTCTCAGAACTGAGCATGTGGAGAGACATTCGTTCATCTAGCACAAAGGGATCGGGTTGCAGGAGAAAATTTTACTCTGGTTTCTCAGTCTGTTTCCTAGTGCCGGTTTGAAGTTCCTGCAGTTTTCACTGTAAAACCGAGTAGGAGCTAGTACATCCCCATATATATGTATGGAGTGGAGTTTGCAAGTAAATAGAAACTTTGTGTTGCGAACAAGCTAGTTGAAGGACTGCTTTCACACACACATATCTCTCAGAACTGAGCATGTGGAGAGACGTTCGTTCATCTAGCACAATGGGAACGGGTTGCAAGAGAAACTTTTACTCTGTGTTCTCAGTCTGTTTCCTAGTGCCGGTTTGAATTTCCTGCCATTTGCAATGTAAAACGGAGTTGGAGCTAGTACCTCCCCATATATATGTATGGAGTGGAGTTTGCAAGTCAAAAGAAACTTTGTGTTCCCAACAAGCTAGTTGAAGGACGGCTTTCACACACACTTATCCCTCAGAACTGAGCATGTGGATTGACGTTCGTTCATCTAGCACAAAGGGATCGGTTTGCAGGAGAAACTTTTACTCTGGTTTCTCAGTCTGTTTCCTAGTGCCGGTTTGAAGTTCCTGCAGTTTTCACTGTAAAACCGAGTTGGAGTTAGTAACTCCCATATATATTTATGGAGTGGAGTTGGCAATTGGAAAGAAACTTTGTGTTACCAACAAGGTAGGTGAATGACGGCTTTCCCACACACTTATTTCTCAGAACTGAGCATGTGGAGAGACGTTCGTTCATCTAGCACAAAGGGAACGGGTTGCAGGGGAAATTTTTACTGTGGTTTCTCAGTCTGTTTCCTAGTGCCGGTTTGAAGTTCCTGCAGTTTGCACTGTAAAACCGAGTTGGAGCTAGTACCTCCCCATATATATGTATGGTGTGGAGTTGGCAAGTGAAAAGAAACTTTGTGTTCCCAAAAAGCTAGGTGAAGGACGGCTTTCACACACACTAAACTCTCAGAACTGAGCATGTGGAGAGACGTTCTTTCATCTAGCACAAAGGGAACGGGTTGCAGGAGAAACTTTTACTTTGGTTTCTCCTTCTGTTTCCTAGTGCCGGTTTAAAGTTCCTGCAGTTTTCACTGTAAAACCGAGTAGGAGCAAGTACATCCCCATATATATGTATGGAGTGGAGTTTGCAATTAAAAAGAAACTTTCTGTTGCGAACAAGCTAGTTGAAGGAATGCTTTCACACACACTTATCTCTCAGAACTGAGCATGTGGAGAGACGTTCGTTCATCTAGCACAATGGGAAAGGGTTGCAGGAGAAACTTTTACTCTGGTTTCTCAGTCTGTTTCCTAGTGCCGGTTTGAAGTTCCTGCAGTTTGCACGGTAAAACAGATTTGGAGCTAGTACCTCCCCATATATATGTATGGAGTGGAGTTTGCAAGTAAAAAGAAACTTTGTGTTCCCAACAAGCTATGTGAAGGACGGCTTTCACACACACTTATCTCTCAGAACTGAACATGTGGAGAGACGTTCGTTCATCTAGCACAAAGGGAACTGTTTGCTGGTGAAACATTTACTCTGGTTTCTCAGTGTGTTTCCTAGTGCCGGTTTGAAGTTCCTGCAGTTTTCACTGTAAAACCGAGTTGGAGCTAGTACCTCCCCATATATATGTATGGAGAGGAGTTTTCAAGTTAAAAGAAACTTTCTGTTCCCAACAAGCTAGTTGAAGGACGGCTTTCACACACACTTATCTCTCAGAATTGAGCATGTGGATTGACGTTCGTTCATCTAGCACAAAGGGATCGGGTTGCAGGAGAAACTTTTACTCTGGTTTCTCAGTCTGTTTCCTAGTGCCGGTATGAAGTTCCTGCATTTTTCACTGTAAAATGGAGTTGGAGCAAGTACTTCCCCATATATATGTATGGATTGGAGTTTGCATGTGAAAAGAAACTTTGTGTACCCAACAAGCTAGGTGAAGGAAGGTTTTCACACACACTTATCTCTCAGAACTGAGCATGTGGAGAGACATTCGTTCATCTAGCACAAAGGGATCGGGTTGCAGGAGAAAATTTTACTCTGGTTTCTCAGTCTGTTTCCTAGTGCCGGTTTGCAGTTCCTGCAGTTTGCACTGTAAAACCGACTTGGAGCTAGTACCACCCCATATATATGTATGGAGTGGAGTTTGCAAGTGAAAAGAAACTTTGTGTTCCCAACAAGCTAGGTGAAGGGCGGCTTTCACACACAATTTTCTCTCAGATCTGAGCATGTGGAGAGACGTTCGTTCATCTAGCACATAGGGAACGGGTTGAAGGTGAAACTTTTACTCTGGGTTCTCAGTCTGTTTCCTAGTGCCGGTTTGAAGTTCCTGCAGTTTTCACTGTAAAACGGAGTAGGAGCTAGTACATCCCCATATATATGTATGGAGTGGAGTTTGCAAGTGAAAAGAAACTTTGTGTTCCCAACAAGCTATGTGAAGGACGGCTTTCACACAGACTTATCTCTCAGAACTGAGCATGTGGAGAGACGTTCGTTCATCTAGCACAAAGGATCGGGTTGCAGAAGAAACTTTTACTCTGGTTTCTCAGTCTGTTTCCTAGTGCCGGTTTGAAGTTCCTGCATTTTTCACTGTAAAACCGAGTTGGAGCTAGTACTTCCCATATATATTTATGGAGTGAATTTTGCTATTGGAAAGAAACTTTGTGTTCCCAACAAGCTATGTGAATGACGGCTTTCACACACACTTATCTCTCAGAACTGAGCATGTGGAGAGACGTTCGTTCATCTAGCACAAAGGGAAAGGTTGCAGGTGAAACTATTACTCTGGGTTCTCAGTCTGTTTCCTAGTGCCGGTTTGAAGTTCCTGCAGTTTTCACTGTAAAACCGAGTAGGAGCAAGTACATCCCCATATATATATATGGAGTGGAGTTGGCAAGTGAAAAGAAACTTTGTGTTCCCAAAAAGCTAGGTGAAGAACGGCTTTCACACAGACTAATCTCTCAGAACTGAGCATGTGGAGAGACGTTCGTTCATCTAGCACAAAGGGAAAGGTTGCAGGTGAAACTATTACTCTGGGTTCTCAGTCTGTTTCCTAGTGCCGGTTTGAAGTTCCTGCAGTTTTCACTGTAAAACCGAGTAGGAGCAAGTACATCCCCATATATATATATGGAGTGGAGTTGGCAAGTGAAAAGAAACTTTGTGTTCCCAAAAAGCTAGGTGAAGAACGGCTTTCACACAGACTAATCTCTCAGAACTGAGCATGTGGAGAGACGTTCTTTCATCTAGCACAAAGGGAACGGGTTGCAGGAGAAACTTTTACTCTGGTTTCTCAGTCTGTTTCCTAGTGCCGGTTTAAAGTTCCTGCAGTTTTCACTGTAAAACCGAGTAGGAGCAAGTACATCCCCATATATATGTATGTGGTGGAGTTTGCAAGTAAAAAGGAACTTTGTGTTGCGAACAAGCTAGTTGAAGGACTGCTTTCACACACACTTATCTCTCAGAACTGAGCATGTGGAGAGACGTTCGTTCATCTAGCACAATGGGAACGGTTTGCAGGAGAAACTTTTACTCTGTGTTCTCAGTCTGTTTCCTAGTGCCGGTTTGAATTTCCTGCCATTTGCAATGTAAAACGGAGTTGGAGCTAGTACCTCCCCATATATATGTATGGAGTGGAGTTTGCAAGTGAAAAGAAACTTTGTGTTCCCAACAAGCTAGTTGAAGGACGGCTTTCACACACACTTATCCCTCAGAACTGAGCATGTGGATTGACGTTCGTTCATCTAGCACAAAGGGATCGGGTTGCAGGAGAAACTTTTACTCTGGTTTCTCAGTCTGTTTCCTAGTGCCGGTTTGAAGTTCCTGCAGTTTTCACTGTAAAACGTAGTTGGAGCAAGTACCTCCCCATATATATGTATGGATTGGAGTTTGCATGTGAAAAGAAACTTTGTGTAACCAACAAGCTAGGTGAAGTAAGGTTTTCACACACACTTATCTCTCAGAACTGAGCATGTGGAGAGACATTCGTTCATCTAGCACAAAGGGATCGGGTTGCAGGAGAAAATTTTACTCTGGTTTCTCAGTCTGTTTCCTAGTGCCGGTTTGAAGTTCCTGCAGTTTTCACTGTAAAACCGAGTAGGAGCTAGTACATCCCCATATATATGTATGGAGTGGAGTTTGCAAGTAAAAAGAAACTTTGTGTTGCGAACAAGCTAGTTGAAGGACTGCTTTCACACACACTTATCTCTCAGAACTGAGCATGTGGAGAGACGTTCGTTCATCTAGCACAATGGGAACGGGTTGCAGGAGAAACTTTTACTCTGTGTTCTCAGTCTGTTTCCTAGTGCCGGTTTGAATTTCCTGCCATTTGCAATGTAAAACGGAGTTGGAGCTAGTACCTCCCCATATATATGTATGGAGTGGAGTTTGCAAGTGAAAAGAAACTTTGTGTTCCCAACAAGCTAGTTGAAGGACGGCTTTCACACACACTTATCCCTCAGAACTGAGCATGTGGATTGACGTTCGTTCATCTAGCACAAAGGGATCGGTTTGCAGGAGAAACTTTTACTCTGGTTTCTCAGTCTGTTTCCTAGTGCCGGTTTGAAGTTCCTGCAGTTTTCACTGTAAAACCGATTTGGAGTTAGTAACTCCCATATATATTTATGGAGTGGAGTTGGCAATTGGAAAGAAACTTTGTGTTACCAACAAGGTAGGTGAATGACGGCTTTCCCACACACTTATTTCTCAGAACTGAGCATGTGGAGAGACGTTCGTTCATCTAGCACAAAGGGAACGGGTTGCAGGGGAAATTTTTACTGTGGTTTCTCAGTCTGTTTCTTAGTGCCGGTTTGAAGTTCCTGCAGTTTGCACTGTAAAACCGAGTTGGAGCTAGTACCTCCCCATATATATGTATGGTGTGGAGTTGGCAAGTGAAAAGAAACTTTGTGTTCCCAAAAAGCTAGGTGAAGGACGGCTTTCACACACACTAATCTCTCAGAACTGAGCATGTGGAGAGACGTTCTTTCATCTAGCACAAAGGGAACGGGTTGCAGGAGAAACTTTTACTTTGGTTTCTCCTTCTGTTTCCTAGTGCCGGTTTAAAGTTCCTGCAGTTTTCACTGTAAAACCGAGTAGGAGCAAGTACATCCCCATATATATGTATGGAGTGGAGTTTGCAATTAAAAAGAAACTTTCTGTTGCGAACAAGCTAGTTGAAGGAATGCTTTCACACACACTTATCTCTCAGAACTGAGCATGTGGAGAGACGTTCGTTCATCTAGCACAATGGGAAAGGGTTGCAGGAGAAACTTTTACTCTGGGTTCTCAGTCTGTTTCCTAGTGCCGGTTTGAAGTTCCTGCAGTTTGCACGGTAAAGCAGATTTGGAGCTAGTACCTCCCCATATATATGTATGGAGTGGAGTTTGCAAGTAAAAATAAACTTTGTGTTCCCAACAAGCTATGTGAAGGACGGCTTTCACACACACTTATCTCTCAGAACTGAACATGTGGAGAGACGTTCGTTCATCTAGCACAAAGGGAACTGTTTGCTGGTGAAACATTTACTCTGGTTTCTCAGTGTGTTTCCTAGTGCCGGTTTGAAGTTCCTGCAGTTTTCACTGTAAAACCGAGTTGGAGCTAGTACCTCCCCATATATATGTATGGAGAGGAGTTTTCAAGTTAAAAGAAACTTTCTGTTCCCAACAAGCTAGTTGAAGGACGGCTTTCACACACACTTATCTCTCAGAACTGAGCATGTGGATTGACGTTCGTTCATCTAGCACAAAGGGATCGGGTTGCAGGAGAAACTTTTACTCTGGTTTCTCAGTCTGTTTCCTAGTGCCGGTATGAAGTTCCTGCATTTTTCACTGTAAAATGGAGTTGGAGCAAGTACTTCCCCATATATATGTATGGATTGGAGTTTGCATGTGAAAAGAAACTTTCTGTACCCAACAAGCTAGGTGAAGGAAGGTTTTCACACACACTTATCTCTCAGAACTGAGCATGTGGAGAGACATTCGTTCATCTAGCACAAAGGGATCGGGTTGCAGGAGAAAATTTTACTCTGGTTTCTCAGTCTGTTTCCTAGTGCCGGTTTGCAGTTCCTGCAGTTTGCACTGTAAAACCGACTTGGAGCTAGTACCACCCCATATATATGTATGGAGTGGAGTTTGCAAGTGAATAGAAACTTTGTGTTCCCAACAAGCTATGTGAAGGACGGCTTTCACACACACGTATCTCTCAGAACTGAGCATGTGGAGAGACGTTCGTTCATCTAGCACAAAGAGAACGGGTTGCAGGAGAAACTTTTACTCTGGTTTCTCAGTCTGTTTCCTAGTGCCGGTTTGATGTTCCTGCAGTTTTCACTGTAAAACCGAGTTGGAGCTAGTACCTCCCCATATATATGTATGGAGTGGAGTTTGCAAGTGAAAAGAAACTTTGTGTTCCCAACAAGCTAGGTGAAGGGCGGCTTTCACACACAATTTTCTCTCAGAACTGAGCATGTGGAGAGACGTTCGTTCATCTAGCACATAGGGAACGGGTTGAAGGTGAAAATTTTACTCTGGGTTCTCAGTCTGTTTCCTAGTGCCGTTTTGAAGTTCCTGCAGTTTTCACTGTAAAACGGAGTAGGAGCTAGTACATCCCCATATATATGTGTGGAGTGGATTTTGCAAGTGAAAAGAAACTTTGTGTTCCCAACAAGCTAGGTGAAGTACGGATTTCACACACACTTATCTCTCAGAACTGAGCATGTGGAGAGACGTTCGTTCATCTAGCACAAAGGGAAAGGGTTGCAGGTGAAACTTTTACTCTGGGTTCTCAGTCTGTTTCCTAGTGCCGGTTTGAAGTTCCTGCAGTTTGCACTGTAAAACAGATTTGGAGCTAGTACCTCCCCATATATATGTATGGAGTGGAGTTTGCAAGTAAAAAGAAACTTTGTGTTCCCAACAAGCTATGTGAAGGACGGCTTTCACACACACTTATCTCTCAGAACTGAGCATGTGGAGAGACGTTCGTTCATCTAGCACAATGAGAACGGGTTGCAGGAGAAACTTTTACTGTGGTTTCTCAGTCTGTTTCCTAGTGCCGGTTTGAAGTTCCTGCCGTTTTCACTGTAAAGCCGCGTTGGAGCAAGTACCACCCCATATATATGTATGGAGTGGAGTTTGCAAGTGAAAAGAAACTTTGTGTTCCCAAAAAGCTAGGTGAAGGACAGCTTTCACACACACTTATCTCTCAGAACTGAGCATGTGGATTGACGTTCGTTCATCTAGCACAAAGGGATCGGGTTGCAGGAGAAACTTTTACTCTGGTTTCTCAGTCTGTTTCCTAGTGCCGGTATGAAGTTCCTGCATTTTTCACTGTAAAATGGAGTTGGAGCAAGTACTTCCCCATATATATGTATGGATTGGAGTTTGCATGTGAAAAGAAACTTTGTCTACCCAACAAGCTAGGTGAAGGAAAGTTTTCACACACACTTATCTCTCAGAACTGAGCATGTGGAGAGACATTCGTTCATCTAGCACAAAGGGATCGGGTTGCAGGAGAAAATTTTACTCTGGTTTCTCAGTCTGTTTCCTAGTGCCGGTTTGCAGTTCCTGCAGTTTGCACTGTAAAACCGACTTGGAGCTAGTACCACCCCATATATATGTATGGAGTGGAGTTTGCAAGTGAATAGAAACTTTGTGTTCCCAACAAGCTATGTGAAGGACGGCTTTCACACACACGTATCTCTCAGAACTGAGCATGTGGAGAGACGTTCGTTCATCTAGCACAAAGAGAACGGGTTGCAGGAGAAACTTTTACTCTGGTTTCTCAGTCTGTTTCCTAGTGCCGGTTTGATGTTCCTGCAGTTTTCACTGTAAAACCGAGTTGGAGCTAGTACCTCCCCATATATATGTATGGAGTGGAGTTTGCAAGTGAAAAGAAACTTTGTGTTCCCAACAAGCTAGGTGAAGGGCGGCTTTCACACACAATTTTCTCTCAGAACTGAGCATGTGGAGAGACGTTCGTTCATCTAGCACATAGGGAACGGGTTGAAGGTGAAAATTTTACTCTGGGTTCTCAGTCTGTTTCCTAGTGCCGTTTTGAAGTTCCTGCAGTTTTCACTGCAAAACGGAGTAGGAGCTAGTACATCCCCATATATATGTATGGAGTGGATTTTGCAAGTGAAAAGAAACTTTGTGTTCCCAACAAGCTAGGTGAAGTACGGATTTCACACACACTTATCTCTCAGAACTGAGCATGTGGAGAGACGTTCGTTCATCTAGCACAAAGGGAAAGGGTTGCAGGTGAAACTTTTACTCTGGGTTCTCAGTCTGTTTCCTAGTGCCGGTTTGAAGTTCCTGCAGTTTGCACTGTAAAACAGATTTGGAGCTAGTACCTCCCCATATATATGTATGGAGTGGAGTTTGCAAGTAAAAAGAAACTTTGTGTTCCCAACAAGCTATGTGAAGGACGGCTTTCACACACACTTATCTCTCAGAACTGAGCATGTGGAGAGACGTTCGTTCATCTAGCACAATGGGAACGGGTTGCAGGAGAAACTTTTACTGTGGTTTCTCAGTCTGTTTCCTAGTGCCGGTTTGAAGTTCCTGCAGTTTTCACTGTAAAACCGAGTAGGAGCAAGTACATCCCCATATATATGTATGGAGTGGAGTTTGCAAGTAAAAAGAAACTTTGTGTTGCGAACAAGCTATTTGAAGGACTGCTTTCACACACACTTATCTCTCAGAACTGAGCATGTGGAGAGACGTTCATTCATCTAGCACAATGGGAACGGGTTGCAGGAGAAACTTTTACTGTGGTTTCTCAGTCTGTTTCCTAGTGCCGGTTTGAAGTTCCTGCAGTTTTCACTGTAAAGCCGAGTTGGAGCAAGTACCACCCCATATATATGTATGGAGTGGAGTTTGCAAGTGAAAAGAAACTTTGTGTTCCCAAAAAGCTAGGTGAAGGACGGCTTTCACACACACTTATCTCTCAGCAATGAGCATGTGGATTGACGTTCATTCATCTAGCACAAGGGAACGGGTTGCAGGAGAAACATTTACTCTGGTTTCTCAGTCTGTTTCCTAGTGCCGGTTTGAATTTCCTGCAGTTTTCACTGTAAAATCGAGTAGGAGGTAGTACCTCCCCATATATATGTATGGAGTGGAGTTGGCAAGTGAAAAGAAACTTTGTGTTCCCAAAAAGCTAGGTGAAGGACGGCTTTCACACACACTAATCTCTCAGAACTGAGCATGTGGAGAGGCGTTCTTTCATCTAGCACAAAGGGAACGGGTTGCAGGAGAAACTTTTACTCTGATTTCTCAGTCTGTTTCCTAGTGCCGGTTTAAAGTTCCTGCAGTTTTCACTGTAAAACCGAATAGGAGCAAGTACATCCCCATATATATGTATGGAGTGTAGTTTGCAAGTAAAAAGAAACTTTGTGTTGCGAAAAAGCTAGTTGAAGGACTGCTTTCACACACACTTATCTCTCAGAACTGAGCATGTGGAGAGAAGTTCGTTCATCTAGCACAATGGGAACGGGTTGCAGGAGAAACTTTTACTCTGTGTTCTCAGTCTATTTCCTAGTGCCATTTTGAAGTTCCTGCAGTTTGCAATGTAAAACAGATTTGGAGCTAGTACCTCCCCATATATATGTATGGAGTGGTGTTTGCAAGTAAAAAGAAACTTTGTGTTCCCAAAAAGCTAGGTGAAGGACGGCTTTCACACACACATATCTCTCAGAACTGAGCATGTGGAGAGACGTTCGTTCATCTAGCACAAAGGGAACTGTTTGCAGGTGAAACATTTACTCTGGTTTCTCAGTCTGTTTCCTAGTGCCGGTTTGAAGTTCCTGCAGTTTTCTCTGTAAAACCGAGTTGGTGCTAGTACCTCCCCATATATATGTATGGAGTGGAGTTTGCAAGTGAAAAGAAACTTTCTGTTCCCAACAAGCTAGTTGAAGGACTTCTTTCACACACACGTATCTCTCAGAACTGAGCATGTGGAGAGACGTTCGTTCATCTAGCACAAAGAGAACGGGTTGCAGGAGAAAATTTTACTCTGGTTTCTCAGTCTGTTTCCTAGTGCCGGTTTGCAGTTCCTGCAGTTTGCACTGTAAAACCGACTTGGAGCTAGTACCACCCCATATATATGTATGGAGTGGAGTTTGCAAGTGAATAGAAACTTTGTGTTCCCAACAAGCTATGTGAAGGACGGCTTTCACACACACGTATCTCTCAGAACTGAGCATGTGGAGAGACGTTCGTTCATCTAGCACAAAGAGAACGGGTTGCAGGAGAAACTTTTACTCTGGTTTCTCAGTCTGTTTCCTAGTGCCGGTTTGATGTTCCTGCAGTTTTCACTGTAAAACCGAGTTGGAGCTAGTACCTCCCCATATATATGTATGGAGTGGAGTTTGCAAGTGAAAAGAAACTTTGTGTTCCCAACAAGCTAGGTGAAGGGCGGCTTTCACACACAATTTTCTCTCAGAACTGAGCATGTGGAGAGACGTTCGTTCATCTAGCACATAGGGAACGGGTTGAAGGTGAAAATTTTACTCTGGGTTCTCAGTCTGTTTCCTAGTGCCGTTTTGAAGTTCCTGCAGTTTTCACTGCAAAACGGAGTAGGAGCTAGTACATCCCCATATATATGTATGGAGTGGATTTTGCAAGTGAAAAGAAACTTTGTGTTCCCAACAAGCTAGGTGAAGTACGGATTTCACACACACTTATCTCTCAGAACTGAGCATGTGGAGAGACGTTCGTTCATCTAGCACAAAGGGAAAGGGTTGCAGGTGAAACTTTTACTCTGGGTTCTCAGTCTGTTTCCTAGTGCCGGTTTGAAGTTCCTGCAGTTTGCACTGTAAAACGGATTTGGAGCTAGTACCTCCCCATATATATGTATGGAGTGGAGTTTGCAAGTAAAAAGAAACTTTGTGTTCCCAACAAGCTATGTGAAGGACGGCTTTCACACACACTTATCTCTCAGAACTGAGCATGTGGAGAGACGTTCGTTCATCTAGCACAATGGGAACGGGTTGCAGGAGAAACTTTTACTGTGGTTTCTCAGTCTGTTTCCTAGTGCCGGTTTGAAGTTCCTGCAGTTTTCACTGTAAAACCGAGTAGGAGCAAGTACATCCCCATATATATGTATGGAGTGGAGTTTGCAAGTAAAAAGAAACTTTGTGTTGCGAACAAGCTATTTGAAGGACTGCTTTCACACACACTTATCTCTCAGAACTGAGCATGTGGAGAGACGTTCATTCATCTAGCACAATGGGAACGGGTTGCAGGAGAAACTTTTACTGTGGTTTCTCAGTCTGTTTCCTAGTGCCGGTTTGAAGTTCCTGCAGTTTGCACTGTAAAGCCGAGTTGGAGCAAGTACCACCCCATATATATGTATGGAGTGGAGTTTGCAAGTGAAAAGAAACTTTGTGTTCCCAAAAAGCTAGGTGAAGGACGGCTTTCACACACACTTATCTCTCAGCAATGAGTATGTGGATTGACGTTCATTCATCTAGCACAAGGGAACGGGTTGCAGGAGAAACATTTACTCTGGTTTCTCAGTCTGTTTCCTAGTGCCGGTTTGAATTTCCTGCAGTTTTCACTGTAAAATCGAGTAGGAGGTAGTACCTCCCCATATATATGTATGGAGTGGAGTTGGCAAGTGAAAAGAAACTTTGTGTTCCCAAAAAGCTAGGTGAAGGACGGCTTTCACACACACTAATCTCTCAGAACTGAGCATGTGGAGAGACGTTCTTTCATCTAGCACAAAGGGAACGGGTTGCAGGAGAAACTTTTACTCTGATTTCTCAGTCTGTTTCCTAGTGCCGGTTTAAAGTTCCTGCAGTTTTCACTGTAAAACCGAATAGGAGCAAGTACATCCCCATATATATGTATGGAGTGTAGTTTGCAAGTAAAAAGAAACTTTGTGTTGCGAAAAAGCTAGTTGAAGGACTGCTTTCACACACACTTATCTCTCAGAACTGAGCATGTGGAGAGAAGTTCGTTCATCTAGCACAATGGGAACGGGTTGCAGGAGAAACTTTTACTCTGTGTTCTCAGTCTATTTCCTAGTGCCATTTTGAAGTTCCTGCAGTTTGCAATGTAAAACAGATTTGGAGCTACTACCTCCCCATATATATGTATGGAGTGGTGTTTGCAAGTAAAAAGAAACTTTGTGTTCCCAAAAAGCTAGGTGAAGGACGGCTTTCACACACACATATCTCTCAGAACTGAGCATGTGGAGAGACGTTCGTTCATCTAGCACAAAGGGAACTGTTTGCAGGTGAAACATTTACTCTGGTTTCTCAGTCTGTTTCCTAGTGCCGGTTTGAAGTTCCTGCAGTTTTCTCTGTAAAACCGAGTTGGTGCTAGTACCTCCCCATATATATGTATGGAGTGGAGTTTGCAAGTGAAAAGAAACTTTCTGTTCCCAACAAGCTAGTTGAAGGACTTCTTTCACACACACGTATCTCTCAGAACTGAGCATGTGGAGAGACGTTCGTTCATCTAGCACAAAGAGAACGGGTTTCAGGAGAAACTTTTACTCTGGTTTCTCAGTCTGTTTCCTAGTGCCGGTTTGATGTTCCTGCAGTTTTCACTGTAAAACCGAGTTGGAGCTAGTACCTCCCCATATATATGTATGGAGTGGAGTTTGCAAGTGAAAAGAAACTTTGTGTTCCCAACAAGCTAGGTGAAGGGCGGCTTTCACACACAATTTTCTCTCAGAACTGAGCATGTGGAGAGACGTTCGTTCATCTAGCACATAGGGAACGGGTTGAAGGTGAAAATTTTACTCTGGGTTCTCAGTCTGTTTCCTAGTGCCGTTTTGAAGTTCCTGCAGTTTTCACTGTAAAACGGAGTAGGAGCTAGTACATCCCCATATATATGTGTGGAGTGGATTTTGCAAGTGAAAAGAAACTTTGTGTTCCCAACAAGCTAGGTGAAGTACGGATTTCACACACACTTATCTCTCAGAACTGAGCATGTGGAGAGACGTTCGTTCATCTAGCACAAAGGGAAAGGGTTGCAGGTGAAACTTTTACTCTGGGTTCTCAGTCTGTTTCCTAGTGCCGGTTTGAAGTTCCTGCAGTTTGCACTGTAAAACAGATTTGGAGCTAGTACCTCCCCATATATATGTATGGAGTGGAGTTTGCAAGTAAAAAGAAACTTTGTGTTCCCAACAAGCTATGTGAAGGACGGCTTTCACACACACTTATCTCTCAGAACTGAGCATGTGGAGAGACGTTCGTTCATCTAGCACAATGGGAACGGGTTGCAGGAGAAACTTTTACTGTGGTTTCTCAGTCTGTTTCCTAGTGCCGGTTTGAAGTTCCTGCAGTTTTCACTGTAAAACCGAGTAGGAGCAAGTACATTCCCATATATATGTATGGAGTGGAGTTTGCAAGTAAAAAGAAACTTTGTGTTGCGAACAAGCTATTTGAAGGACTGCTTTCACACACACTTATCTCTCAGAACTGAGCATGTGGAGAGACGTTCATTCATCTAGCACAATGGGAACGGGTTGCAGGAGAAACTTTTACTGTGGTTTCTCAGTCTGTTTCCTAGTGCCGGTTTGAAGTTCCTGCCGTTTTCACTGTAAAGCCGAGTTGGAGCAAGTACCACCCCATATATATGTATGGAGTGGAGTTTGCAAGTGAAAAGAAACTTTGTGTTCCCAAAAAGCTAGGTGAAGGACGGCTTTCACACACACTTATCTCTCAGAACTGAGCATGTGGATTGACGTTCGTTCATCTAGCACAAAGGGATCGGGTTGCAGGAGAAACTTTTACTCTGGTTTCTCAGTCTGTTTCCTAGTGCCGGTATGAAGTTCCTGCATTTTTCACTGTAAAATGGAGTTGGAGCAAGTACTTCCCCATATATATGTATGGATTGGAGTTTGCATGTGAAAAGAAACTTTGTGTACCCAACAAGCTAGGTGAAGGAAAGTTTTCACACACACTTATCTCTCAGAACTGAGCATGTGGAGAGACATTCATTCATCTAGCACAAAGGGATCGGTTTGCAGGAGAAAATTTTACTCTGGTTTCTCAGTCTGTTTCCTAGTGCCGGTTTGCAGTTCCTGCAGTTTGCACTGTAAAACCGACTTGGAGCTAGTACCACCCCATATATATGTATGGAGTGGAGTTTGCAAGTGAATAGAAACTTTGTGTTCCCAACAAGCTATGTGAAGGACGGCTTTCACACACACGTATCTCTCAGAACTGAGCATGTGGAGTGACGTTCGTTCATATAGCACAAAGGGAACCGGTTGCAGGAGAAAATTTTACTGTGGTTTCTCAGTCTGTTTCCTAGTGCCGGTTTGAAGTTCCTGCAGTTTGCACTGTAAAACCGAGTTGGAGCTAGTACCTCCCCATATATATGTATGGAGTGGAGTTTGCAAGTGAATAGAAACTTTGTGTTCCCAAAAAGCTAGGTGAAGGACGGCTTTCCCACACACTTATCTCTCAGAACTGAGCATGTGGAGTGACGTTCGTTCATATAGCACAAAGGGAACCGGTTGCAGGAGAAAATTTTACTGTGGTTTCTCAGTCTGTTTCCTAGTGCCGGTTTGAAGTTCCTGCAGTTTGCACTGTAAAACCGAGTTGGAGCTAGTACCTCCCCATATATATGTATGGAGTGGAGTTTGCAAGTGAAAAGAAACTTTGTGTTCCCAAAAAGCTAGGTGAAGGACGGCTTTCCAACACCCTTATCTCTCAGAAATGAGCATGGGGAGAGACATTCGTTCATCTAGCACAAAGGGAACTGTTTGCAGGAGAAAGTTTTACTCTGGTTTCTCAGTCTGTTTCCTAGTGCCGGTTGGAAGTTCCTGCAGTTTTCACTGTAAAACCGAGTTGGAGCTAGTATTCCCCATATATATGTATGGAGTGGAGTTTGCAAGTGAATAGAAACTTTGTGTTCCCAAATAGCTAGGTGAAGGACGGCTTTCACACACACTTATCTCTCAGCAATGAGCATGTGGATTCACGTTCATTCATCTAGCACAATGGAACGTGTTGCAGGAGAAACTTTTACTCTGGTTTCTCAGTCTGTTTCCTAGTGCCGGTTTGAAGTTCCTGCAGTTTTCACTGTAAAATCGAGTTGGAGCTAATACCTCCCAATATATATGTACGGAATGGAGTTTGCAAGTGAAAAGAATCTTTGTGTTCCCAAAAAGCTAGGTGAAGGACGGCTTTCACACACATTTATCTCTCAGAACTTAGCATGTGGAGAGACGTTCGTTCATCTAGCACAAAGGGAACGGTTTGCAGGAGAAACTTTTACTCTGGTTTCTCAGTCTGTTTCCTAGTGCCGGTTTGAATTTCCTGCAGTTTTCACTGTAAAACCGAGTTGGAGCATGTACCTCCCCATATATATGTATGGATTGGGGTTTGCATGTGAAAAGAAACTTTGTGATCCCAACAAGCTAGGTGAAGGACGGCTTTCACACACACTTATCTCTCAGAACTGAGCATGTGGAGAGACGTTCGTTCATCTAGCACAAAGGGAACGGGTTGCAGGAGAAACTTTTACTCTGGTTTCTCAGTCTGTTTCCTAGTGCCGGTTTGAAGTTCCTGCAGTTTTCACTGTAAAACCGAGTTGGAGATAGTACCTACCTATATATATGTATGGAGTGGAGTTTGCAAGTGAAAAGAAACTTTGTGTTCCCAACAAGCTAGGTGAAGGACGGCTTTCACACACACTTATCTCCCAGCAATGAGCATGTGGATTGACGTTCATTCATCTAGCACAAGGGAACGGGTTTCAGGAGAAACTTTTACTCTGGTTTCTCACTCTGTTTCCTAGTGCCGGTTTGAATTTCCTGCAGTTTTCACTGTAAAATCGAGTTGCAGCTAGTACCTCCCCATATATATGTATGGAGTGGAGTTTGCAAGTGAAAAGAAACTTTGTGTTCCCAAAAAGCTAGGTGAAGGACGGCTTTCATACACACTTATCTCTCAGAACTGAGCATGTGGAGAGACATTCGTTCATCTAGCACAAACGGAACTGGATGCAGGAGAATCTTTTACTCTGGTTTCTCAGTCTGTTTCCTAGTGCCGGTTTGAAGTTCCTGCAGTTTGCACTGTAAAACCGAATTGGAGCTAGTACCTCCCCATATATATGTATGGAGTGGAGTTTGCAAGTGAATAGAACCTTTGTGTTCCCATTAAGCTAGGTGAAGGACGGCTTTCACACACACTTATCTCTCAGAACTGAGCATGTGTAGAGACGTTCGTTCATCTAGCACAAAGGGAACGGTTTGCAGGAGAAACTTTTACTCTGGTTTCACACTCTGTTTCCAAGTGCCGGTTTGAAGTTCCTGCAGTTTGCACTGTAAAACCGAGTTGGAGCTAGTACCTCCCCATATATATGTATGGAGTGGAGTTTGCAAGTGAAAAGAAACTTTGTGTTCCCAAAAAGCTAGGTGAAGGACGGCTTTTACACACACTTATCTCTCAGCAATGAGCATGTGGATTGACGTTCATTCATCTAGCACAAGGGAACGGGTTGCAGGAGAAACTTTTACTCTGGTTTCTCAGTCTGTTTCCTAGTGCCGGTTTGAATTTCCTGCAGTTTTCACTGTAAAATTGAGATGGAGCCTGTACCTCCCCATATATATGTATGCAGTGGTGTTTGCAAGTGAAAAGAAACTTTGTGTTCCCAAAAAGCTAGGTGAAGTACGGGTTTCACACACACTTATCTCTCAGAACTGAGCATGTGGAGAGACGTTCGTTCATCTAGCACAAAGGGAACGGTTTGCAGGAGAAACATTTACTCTGGTTTCTCAGTCTGTTTCCTAGTGCCGGTTTGAAGTTCCTGCAGTTTTCACTGTAAAACCGAGTTGGAGCTAGTACCTACCCATATATATGTATGGAGTGGAGAATGCAAGTGAAAAGAAACTTTGTGTTCCCAAAAAGCTAGGTGAAGGACGGCTTTCACACACACTTATCTCTCAGCAATGAGCATGTGGATTGACGTTCATTCATCTAGCACAAGGGAACGGGATGCAGGAGAAACTTTTACTCTGGTTTCTCAGTCTGTTTCCTAGTGCCAGTTTGAAGTTCCTGCAATTTTCACTGTAAAACAGAGTTGGAGCTAGTACTTCCCCATATATATGTATGGATTGGAATTTGCAAGTGAAAAGAAACTTTGTGTTCCCAAACAGCTAGGTGAAGTACGGCTTTCACACACACTTATCCCTCAGAACTGAGCATGTGCAGAGACGTTCGTTCATCTAGCACAAAGGGAACGGGTTCAAGGAGAAACTTTTACTCTGGTTTCTCAGTCTGTTTCCTAGTGCCGGTTTGAAGTTCCTGCAGTTTTCACTGTAAAACCGAGTTGGAGCTTGTAACTCACCATATATATGTATGGAGTGGAGTTTGCAAATGAAAAGAAACTTTGTGTTCCCAACAAGCTAGGTGAAGGACGGCTTTCACACACACTTATCTCTCAGAACTGAGCATGTGGAGAGACATTCGTTCATCTAGCACAAACGGAACTGGATGCAGGAGAATCTTTTACTCTGGTTTCTCAGTCTGTTTCCTAGTGCCGGTTTGAAGTTCCTGCAGTTTGCACTGTAAAACCGAATTGGAGCTAGTACCTCCCCATATATATGTATGGAGTGGAGTTTGCAAGTGAATAGAACCTTTGTGTTCCCAACAAGCTAGGTGAAGGACGGCTTTCACACACACTTATCTCTCAGAACTGAGCATGTGTAGAGACGTTCGTTCATCTAGCACAAAGGGAACGGTTTGCAGGAGAAACTTTTACTCTGGTTTCACACTCTGTTTCCAAGTGCCGGTTTGAAGTTCCTGCAGTTTGCACTGTAAAACCGAGTTGGAGCTAGTACCTCCCCATATATATGTATGGAATGGAGTTTGCAAGTGAAAAGAAACTTTGTGTTCCCAAAAAGCTAGGTGAAGGACGGCTTTTACACACACTTATCTCTCAGCAATGAGCATGTGGATTGACGTTCATTCATCTAGCACAAGGGAACGGGTTGCAGGAGAAACTTTAACTCTGGTTTCTCAGTCTGTTTCCTAGTGCCGGTTTGAAGTTCTTGCAGTTTTCACTGTAAAATTGAGATGGAGCCTGTACCTCCCCATATATATGTATGGAGTGGTGTTTGCAAGTGAAAAGAAACTTTGTGTTCCCAAAAAGCTAGGTGAAGTACGGCTTTCACAAACACTTATCTCTCAGAACTGAGCATGTGGAGAGACGTTCGTTCATCAAGCACAAAGGGAACGGGTTGCAGGAGAAACTTTTACTGTGGTTTCTCAGTCTGTTTCCTAGTGCCGGTTTGAAGTTCCTGCAGTTTGCACTGTAAAACCGAGTTGGAGCTAGTACCTACCCATATATATGTATGGAGTGGAGAATGCAAGTGAAAAGAAACTTTGTGTTCCCAAAAGCTAGGTGAAGGACGGCTTTCACACACACTTATCTCTCAGCAATGAGCATGTGGATTGACGTTCATTCATCTAGCACAAGGGAACGGGATGCAGGAGAAACTTTTACTCTGGTTTCTCAGTCTGTTTCCTAGTGCCAGTTTGAAGTTCCTGCAATTTTCACTGTAAAACAGTGTTGGAGCTAGTACTTCCCCATATATATGTATGGATTGGAATTTGCAAATGAAAAGAAACTTTGTGTTCCCAAACAGCTAGGTGAAGGACGGCTTTCACACACACTTATCCCTCAGAACTGAGCTTGTGCAGAGACGTTCGTTCATCTAGAACAAAGGGAACGGGTTCAAGGAGAAACTTTTACTCTGGTTTCTCAGTCTGTTTCCTAGTGCCGGTTTGAAGTTCCTGCAGTTTTCACTGTAAAACCGAGTTGGAGCTTGTACCTCACCATATATATGTATGGAGTGGAGTTTGCAAAAGAAAAGAAACTTTGTGTTCCCAACAAGCTAGGTGAAGGACGGCTTTCATACACACTTATCTCTCAGAACTGAGCATGTGGAGAGACATTCGTTCATCTAGCACAAACGGAACTGGATACAGGAGAATCTTTTACTCTGGTTTCTCAGTCTGTTTCCTAGTGCCGGTTTGAAGTTCCTGCAGTTTGCACTGTAAAACCGAATTGGAGCTAGTACCTCCCCATATATATGTATGGAGTGGAGTTTGCAAGTGAATAGAACCTTTGTGTTCCCAACAAGCTAGGTGAAGGACGGCTTTCACACACACTTATCTCTCAGAACTGAGCATGTGTAGAGACGTTCGTTCATCTAGCACAAAGGGAACGGTTTGCAGGAGAAACTTTTACTCTGGTTTCACACTCTGTTTCCAAGTGCCGGTTTGAAGTTCCTGCAGTTTGCACTGTAAAACCGAGTTGGAGCTAGTACCTCCCCATATATATGTATGGAGTGGAGTTTGCAAGTGAAAAGAAACTTTGTGTTCCCAAAAAGCTAGGTGAAGGACGGCTTTTACACACACTTATCTCTCAGCAATGAGCATGTGGATTGACGTTCATTCATCTAGCACAAGGGAACGGGTTGCAGGAGAAACTTTTACTCTGGTTTCTCAGTCTGTTTCCTAGTGCCGGTTTGAATTTCCTGCAGTTTTCACTGTAAAATTGAGATGGAGCCTGTACCTCCCCATATATATGTATGGAGTGGTGTTTGCAAGTGAAAAGAAACTTTGTGTTCCCAAAAAGCTAGGTGAAGTACGGCTTTCACACACACTTATCTCTCAGAACTGAGCATGTGGAGAGACGTTCGTTCATCTAGCACAAAGGGAACGGTTTGCAGGAGAAACATTTACTCTGGTTTCTCAGTCTGTTTCCTAGTGCCGGTTTGAAGTTCCTGCAGTTTTCACTGTAAAACCGAGTTGGAACAAGTACCTCCCCATATATATGTATGGATTGGAGTTTGCATGTGAAAAGAAACTTTGTGTTCCCAACAAGCTATGTGAAGGACGGCTTTCACACACACTAATCTCTCCGAACATAGCATGTGGAGAGACATTCGTTCATCTAGCTCAAAGGGAACTGGTTGCAGGAGAAACTTTTACTCTGGTTTCTCAGTCTGTTTCCTAGTGCCGGTTTGAAGTTCCTGCAGTTTTCACTGTAAAACCGAGTTGGAGCAAGTACCTCACCATATATATGTATGGAGTGGAGTTTGCAAGTGGAAAGAAACTTTGTTTTCCCAACAAGCGAGTTGAAGTACGGCTTTCACACACACTTATCTCTCAGAACTGAACATGTGGAGAGACGTTCGTTCATCTAGCACAAAGGGAACTGGTTGTAGGAGAAACATTTACTCTGGTTTCTCAGTCTGTTTCCTAGTGCCGGTTAGAAGTTACTGCAGTTTTCACTGTAAAACCGAGTTGGAGCTAGTACCTCCCCATATATATGTATGGAGTGGAGTTTGCAAGTGAAAAGAAATTTTGTGTTCCCAACAAGCGAGTTGAAGGACGGCTTTCACACACACTTATCTCTCAGAACTGAGCATGTGGAGAGACGTTCGTTCATCAAGCACAAAGGGAACGGGTTGCAGGAGAAACTTTTACTGTGGTTTCTCAGTCTGTTTCCTAGTGCCGGTTTGAAGTTCCTGCAGTTTTCACTGTAAAACCGAGTTGGAGCTAGTACCTACCCATATATATGTATGGAGTGGAGAATGCAAGTGAAAAGAAACTTTGTGTTCCCAAAAAGCTAGGTGAAGGACGGCTTTCACACACACTTATCTCTCAGTAATGAGCATGTGGATTGACGTTCATTCATCTAGCACAAGGGAACGGGATGCAGGAGAAAGTTTTACTCTCTTTTCTCAGTCTGTTTCCTAGAGCCAGTTTGAAGTTCCTGCAATTTTCACTGTAAAACAGAGTTGGAGCTAGTACTTCCCCATATATATGTATGGATTGGAATTTGCAAGTGAAAAGAAACTTTGTGTTCCCAAACAGCTATGTGAAGGACGGCTTTCACACACACTTATCCCTCAGAACTGAGCATGTGCAGAGACGTTCGTTCATCTAGCACAAAGGGAACGGGTTCAAGGAGAAACCTTTACTCTGGTTTCTCAGTCTGTTTCCTAGTGCCGGTTTGAAGTTCCTGCAGTTTTCACTGTAAAACCGAGTTGGAGCTTGTACCTCACCATATATATGTATGGAGTGGAGTTTGCAAATGAAAAGAAACTTTGTGTTCCCAACAAGCTAGGTGAAGGACGGCTTTCCCACACACATATATCTCAGAACTGAGCATGTGGAGAGACGTTCGTTCATCTAGCACAAAGGGAACGGGTTGCAGGAGAAACTTTTACTCTGGTTTCTCAGTCTGTTTCCTAGTGCCGGTTTGAAATTCCTGCAGTTTTCACTGTAAATCGGAGTTGGAGCTAGTACCTCCCCATATATATGTATGGAGTGGAGTTTGCAAGTGAAAAGAAACTTTGTGTTCCAAACAAGCTAGGTGAAGGACGGCTTTCACACACACTTATCTCTCAGAACTGAGCATGTGCAGAGACGTTCGTTCATCTAGCACAAAGGGAACGGGTTGCAGGAGAAACTTTTACTCTGGGTTCTCAGACTGTTTCCTAGTGCCGGTTTGAAGATCCTGCAGTTTGCACTGTAAAACAGATTTGGATTTAATACCTCCCCGTATATATGTATGGAGTGGAGTTTGCAAGTAAAAAGAAACTTTGTGTTCCCAACAAGCTATGTGAAGGACGGCTTTCAAACACAATTATCTCTCAGAACTGAGCATGTGGAGAGACGTTCGTTCATCTAGCCCAAAGGGTTCGGGTTGCAGGAGAAACTTTTACTCTGATTTCTCATGCTGTTTCCTAGTGCCGGTTTGAAGTTCCTGCAGTTTTCACTGTAAAACCGTGTTGGAGCTAGTACATCCCATATATATGTATGGAGTGGAGTTGGCAATTGGAAAGAAACTTTGTGTTCCCAACAAGCTAGGTGAAGGACGGCTTTCCCACAAAATTATCTCTCAGAACTGAGCATGTGGAGAGACGTTCGTTCATCTAGCACAAAGGGAACGGTTTGCAGGATAAACAATTACTGTGGTTTCTCAGTCTGTTTCCTAGTGCCGGTTTGAAGTTCCTGCAGTTTGCACTGTAAAACCGAGTTGGAGCTAGTACCTCCCCATATATATGTATGGAGTGGTGTTTGCAAGTGAAAAGAAACTTTGTGTTCCGAAAAAGCTAGTTTAAGGACGGCTTTCACACACACTTATCTCTCAGCAATGAGCATCTGGATTGACGTTCATTCATCTAGCACAAGGGAACGGGTTGCAGGAGAAACTTTTACTCTGGTTTCTCAGTCTGTTTCCTAGTGCCGGTTTGAATTTCCTGCAGTTTTCACTGTAAAATCTATTTGGAGCTAGTACCTCCCCAAATATATGTATGGAGTGGAGTTTGCAAGTGAAAAGAAACTTTGTGTTCCCAAAAAGCTAGGTGAAGGACGGCTTTCACACACACTTATCTCTCAGAACTGAGCATGTGCAGAGACGTTCGTTCATCTAGCACAAAGGGAACGGGTTTCAGGAGAAACATTTACTCTGGTTTCTCAGTCTGTTTCCTAGTGCCGGTTTGAAGTTCCTACAGTTTTCACTGTAAAACCGAGTTGGAGCAAGAACCTCCACATATATATGTATGGATTGGAGTTTGCATGTGAAAATAAACTTTGTGTTCCAAACAAGCTAGTTGAAGGACGGCATTCACACACTTTTATCTCTCAGAACTGAGCATGTGCAGAGACGTTCGTTCATCCAGCACAAAGGGAACGGTTTGCAGGAGAAACTTTTACTCTGGTTTCTCAGTCTGCTTCCTAGTGCCAGTTTGAAGTTCCTGCAGTTTTCACTGTAAAACCGAGTTGGAGCTAGTAATCCCCATATATATGTATGGAGTGGAGTTTGCATGTGAAAAGAAACTTTGTGTTCCCAACAAGCTAGGTGAAGGACGGCTTTCACACACACTTATCTCTCAGAACTGAGCATGTGGAGAGACGTTCGTTCATCTAGCACAAAGGAAACGGGTTGCAGGAGAAACATTTACTCTGGTTTCTAAGTCTGTTTCCTAGTGCCGGTTTGAAGTTCCTGAAGTTTGCACTGTAAAATCGAGTAGGAGTTAGTTCCTCCCCATATATATGTATGGAGTGGAGTTTGAAAGTGAAAAGAAACTTTGTGTTCCCAACAAGTTAGGTGAAGGACGGCATTCACACACACATATCTCTCAGAACTGAGTATGTGGAGAGAATTTCGTTCATCTAGCACAAAGGGAACGGGTTGCAGGAGAAACTTTTACTCTGGTTTCTCAGTCTGTTTCCTAGTGCCGGTTTGAATTTCCTGCAGTTTTCACTGTAAAACCGTGTTGGAGCTAGTACCTCCCCATATATATGTATGGACTGGAGTTTGCAAATGAAAAGAAACTTTGTGTTCCAAACAAGATAGGTGAAGGACGGTTTCACACACACTTATCTCTCAGAACTGTGCATGTGCAGAGACGTTCGTTCATCTAGCACACAGGGAACGGGTTTCAGGAGAAACTATTACTCTGGTTTCTCAGTCTGTTTCCTAGTGCCGGTTTGAAGTTCCTGCAGTTTTCACTGTAAAACCGAGTGGGAACTAGTACCTCCCCATATATATGTATGGAGTGCAGTTTGCATGTGAAAAGAAACTTTGTGTTCCCAACAAGCTAGGTGAAGTACGGCTTTCCCACACACGAATCTCTCAGAACTGAGCATGTGGAGAGACGTTCGTTCATCTAGCAAAAAGGGAACCGGTTGCAGGTGAAATTTTTACTCTGGTTTCTCAGTCTGTGTCCTAGTGCCGGGTTGAAGTTCCTGCAGTTTTCACTGTAAAACCGAGTTGGAGCTAGTACCTCCCCATGCATATGTATGGAATGGAGTTTGCAAGTGAAAAGAAACTTTGTGTTCCCAACAAGCTAGGTGAAGGACGGCTTTCACACACACTTATCTCTCAGAACTGAGCATGTGGAGAGACGTTCGTTCATCTAGCACAAAGGGAACGGTTTGCAGTAGAAATTTTACTCTGTTTTCTCAGTCTGTTTCCTAGTGCCTGTTTGAAGTTCCTGCAGTTTTCACTGTAAAACCGAGTTGGAGCTAGTACCTCCCCATATATACGTATGGAGTGGAGTTTGCAAGTGAAAAGAAACTTTGTGTTCCCAACAAGCTAGGTGAAGGACGGCTTTCACACACACTTAGCTCTCAGAATTGAGCATGTGGAGAGACGTTCGTTCATCTAGCACAATGTGAACGGTTTGCAGGAGAAACTTTTACTCTGGGTTCTCATTCTGTTTCCTAGTGCCGGTTTGAAGTTCCTGCAGTTTTCACTGTAAAACCGAGTAGGAGCTACTACATCCCCATATATATGTATGGAGTGGAGTTTGCAAGTAAAAAGAAACTTTGTGCTCCCAACAAGCTAGGTGAAGGACGGCTTTCACACACACGAATCTCTCATAACTGAGCATGTGGAGAGACGTTCGTTCATCTATCACAAATGGAACCGGTTGCAGGTGAAATTTTTACTCTGGTTTCTCAGTCTGTGTCCTAGTGCCGGGTTGAAGTTCCTGCAGTTTTCACTGTAAAACCGAGTTGGAGCTAGTACCTCCCCATTTATATGTATGGAGTGGAGTTTGAAAGTAAAAAGAAACTTTGTGTTCCCAACAAGCTTGTTGTAGGACGGCTTTCACCCACACTAATCTCTCAGAACTGAGCATGTGGAGAGACGTTCGTTAATCTAGCACAAATGGAACGGTTTGCAGGGGAAACTTTACTCTGGTTTCTCAGTCTGTTTCCTAGTGCCGGTTTGTAGTTCCTGCAGTATTCACTGTAAAACCGAGTTGGAGCTAGAACCTCCCCATATATATGTATGGTATGGAGTTTGCAAGTGAAAAGAAACTTTGTGTTCCCAACAAGCTAGGTGAAGGACGGCTTTCACACACACTTATCTCTCAGAACCGAGCATGTGGAGAGACTTTCGTTCATCTAGCACAAATGCATCGGGTTGCAGGAGAAACTTTTACTCTGGTATCTCAGTCTGTTTCCTAGTGCCGGTTTGAATTTCCTGCAGTTTTCACTGTAAAACCGAGTTGGTGCTAGTACCTCCCCATATATATGTATGGAGTGGAGTTTGCAAGTGTAAAGAAACTTTGTGTTCACAACAAGCTAGGTGAAGGACGGCTTTCACACACACTTATCTCTCAGAACTGAGCATGTGGAGAGACGTTCGTTCATCTAGCACAAAGGGAACGGTTTGCAGGAGAAACTTTTACTCTGGTTTCACACTCTGTTTCCAAGTGTCGGTTTGAAGTTCCTGCAGTTTGCACTGTAAAACCGAGTTGGAGCTAGTACCTCCCCATATATATGTATGGAGTGGAGTTTGCAAGTGAAAAGAAACTTTGTGTTCCCAAAAAGCTAGGTGAAGGACGGCTTTTACACACACTTATCTCTCAGCAATGAGCATGTGGATTGACGTTCATTCATCTAGCACAAGGGAACGGTTTGCAGGAGAAACTTTAACTCTGGTTTCTCAGTCTGTTTCCTAGTGCCGGTTTGATTTTCCTGCAGTTTTCACTGTAAAATTGAGATGGAGCCTGTACCTCCCCATATATATGTATGGAGTGGTGTTTGCAAGTGAAAAGAATCTTTGTGTTCCCAAAAAGCTAGGTGAAGTACGGCTTTCACACACACTTATCTCTCAGAACTGAGCATGTGGAGAGACGTTCGTTCATCAAGCACAAAGGGAACGGGTTGCAGGAGAAACTTTTACTGTGGTTTCTCAGTCTGTTTCCTAGTGCCGGTTTGAAGTTCCTGCAGTTTTCACTGTAAAACCGAGTTGGAGCTTGTACCTACCCATATATATGTATGGAGTGGAGAATGCAAGTGAAAAGAAACTTTGTGTTCCCAAAAAGCTAGGTGAAGGACGGCTTTCACACACACTTATCTCTCAGCAATGAGCATGTGGATTGACGTTCATTCATCTAGCACAAGGGAACGGGAAGCAGGAGAAACATTTACTCTGGTTTCTCAGTCTGTTTCCTAGTGCCAGTTTGAAGTTCCTGCAATTTTCACTGTAAAACAGAGTTGGAGCTAGTACTTCACCATATATATGTATGGATTGGAATTTGCAAGTGAAAAGAAACTTTGTGTTCCCAAACAGCTAGGTGAAGGACGGCTTTCACACACACTTATCCCTCAGAACTGAGCATGTGCAGAGACGTTCGTTCATCTAGCACAAAAGGAACGGGTTCAAGGAGAAACTTTTACTCTGGTTTCTCAGTCTGTTTCCTAGTGCCGGTTTGAAGTTCCTGCAGTTTTCACTGTAAAACCGAGTTGGAGCTTGTACCTCACCATATATATGTATGGATTGGAGTTTGCAAATGAAAAGAAACTTTGTGTTCCCAACAAGCTAGGTGAAGGACGGCTTTCATACACACTTATCTCTCAGAACTGAGCATGTGGAGAGACATTCGTTCATCTAGCACAAACGGAACTGGATGCAGGAGAATCTTTTACTCTGGTTTCTCAGTCTGTTTCCTAGTGCCGGTTTGAAGTTCCTGCAGTTTGCACTGTAAAACCGAATTGGAGCTAGTACCTCCCCATATATATGTATGGAGTGGTGTTTGCAAGTGAAAAGAAACTTTGTGTTCCCAAAAAGCTAGGTGAAGTACGGCTTTCACACACACTTATCTCTCAGAACTGAGCATGTGGAGAGACGTTCGTTCATCTAGCACAAAGGGAACGGTTTGCAGGAGAAACATTTACTCTGGTTTCTCAGTCTGTTTCCTAGTGCCGGTTTGAAGTTCCTGCAGTTTTCACTGTAAAACCGAGTTGGAACAAGTACCTCCCCATATATATGTATGGATTGGAGTTTGCATGTGAAAAGAAACTTTGTGTTCCCAACAAGCTATGTGAAGGACGGCTTTCACACACACTAATCTCTCCGAACATAGCATGTGGAGAGACATTCGTTCATCTAGCTCAAAGGGAACTGGTTGCAGGAGAAACTTTTACTCTGGTTTCTCAGTCTATTTCCTAGTGCCGGTTTGAAGTTCCTGCAGTTTTCACTGTAAAACCGAGTTGGAGCAAGTACCTCACCATATATATGTATGGAGTGGAGTTTGCAAGTGAAAAGAAACTTTGTGTTCCCAACAAGCGAGTTGAAGTACGGCTTTCACACACACTTATCTCTCAGAACTGAACATGTGGAGAGACGTTCGTTCATCTAGCACAAAGGGAACTGGTTGTAGGAGAAACATTTACTCTGGTTTCTCAGTCTGTTTCCTAGTGCCGGTTAGAAGTTACTGCAGTTTTCACTGTAAAACCGAGTTGGAGCTAGTACCTCCCCATATATATGTATGGAGTGGAGATTGCAAGTGAAAAGAAACTTTGTGTTCCCAACAAGCGAGTTGAAGGACGGCTTTCACACACACTTATCTCTCAGAACTGAGCATGTGGAGAGACGTTCGTTCATCAAGCACAAAGGGAACGGGTTGCAGGAGAAACTTTTACTGTGGTTTCTCAGTCTGTTTCCTAGTGCCGGTTTGAAGTTCCTGCAGTTTTCACTGTAAAACCGAGTTGGAGCTAGTACCTACCCATATATATGTATGGAGTGGAGAATGCAAGTGAAAAGAAACTTTGTGTTCCCAAAAAGCTAAGTGAAGTACGGCTTTCACACACACTTATCTCTCAGCAATGAGCATGTGGATTGACGTTCATTCATCTAGCACAAGGGAACGTGTTGCAGGAGAAACTTTTACTCTGGTTTCTGAGTCTGTTTCCTAGTGCCAGTTTGAAGTTCCTGCAATTTTCACTGTAAAACAGAGTTGGAGCTAGTACTTCCCCATATATATGTATGGATTGGAATTTGCAAGTGAAAAGAAACTTTGTGTTCCCAAACAGCTATGTGAAGGACGGCTTTCACACACACTTATCCCTCAGAACTGAGCATGTGCAGAGACGTTCGTTCATCTAGCACAAAGGGAACGGGTTCAGGGAGAAACTTTTACTCTGGTTTCACACTCTGTTTCCAAGTGTCGGTTTGAAGTTCCTGCAGTTTGCACTGTAAAACCGAGTTGGAGCTAGTACCTCCCCATATATATGTATGGAGTGGAGTTTGCAAGTGAAAAGAAACTTTGTGTTCCCAAAAAGCTAGGTGAAGGACGGCTTTTACACACACTTATCTCTCAGCAATGAGCATGTGGATTGACGTTCATTCATCTAGCACAAGGGAACGGTTTGCAGGAGAAACTTTAACTCTGGTTTCTCAGTCTGTTTCCTTGTGCCGGTTTGAATTTCCTGCAGTTTTCACTGTAAAATTGAGATGGAGCCTGTACCTCCCCATATATATGTATGGAGTGGTGTTTGCAAGTGAAAAGAATCTTTGTGTTCCCAAAAAGCTAGGTGAAGTACGGCTTTCACACACACTTATCTCTCAGAACTGAGCATGTGGAGAGACGTTCGTTCATCAAGCACAAAGGGAACGGGTTGCAGGAGAAACTTTTACTGTGGTTTCTCAGTCTGTTTCCTAGTGCCGGTTTGAAGTTCCTGCAGTTTTCACTGTAAAACCGAGTTGGAGCTAGTACCTACCCATATATATGTATGGAGTGGAGAATGCAAGTGAAAAGAAACTTTGTGTTCCCAAAAAGCTAGGTGAAGTACGGCTTTCACACACACTTATCTCTCAGCAATGAGCATGTGGATTGACGTTCATTCATCTAGCACAAGGGAACGGGAAGCAGGAGAAACATTTACTCTGGTTTCTCAGTCTGTTTCCTAGTGCCAGTTTGAAGTTCCTGCAATTTTCACTGTAAAACAGAGTTGGAGCTAGTACTTCACCATATATATGTATGGATTGGAATTTGCAAGTGAAAAGAAACTTTGTGTTCCCAAACAGCTAGGTGAAGGACGGCTTTCACACACACTTATCCCTCAGAACTGAGCATGTGCAGAGACGTTCGTTCATCTAGCACAAAAGGAACGGGTTCAAGGAGAAACTTTTACTCTGGTTTCTCAGTCTGTTTCCTAGTGCCGGTTTGAAGTTCCTGCAGTTTTCACTGTAAAACCGAGTTGGAGCTTGTACCTCACCATATATATGTATGGATTGGAGTTTGCAAATGAAAAGAAACTTTGTGTTCCCAACAAGCTAGGTGAAGGACGGCTTTCATACACACTTATCTCTCAGAACTGAGCATGTGGAGAGACATTCGTTCATCTAGCACAAACGGAACTGGATGCAGGAGAATCTTTTACTCTGGTTTCTCAGTCTGTTTCCTAGTGCCGGTTTGAAGTTCCTGCAGTTTGCACTGTAAAACCGAATTGGAGCTAGTACCTCCCCATATATATGTATGGAGTGGTGTTTGCAAGTGAAAAGAAACTTTGTGTTCCCAAAAAGCTAGGTGAAGTACGGCTTTCACACACACTTATCTCTCAGAACTGAGCATGTGGAGAGACGTTCGTTCATCTAGCACAAAGGGAACGGTTTGCAGGAGAAACATTTACTCTGGTTTCTCAGTCTGTTTCCTAGTGCCGGTTTGAAGTTCCTGCAGTTTTCACTGTAAAACCGAGTTGGAACAAGTACCTCCCCATATATATGTATGGATTGGAGTTTGCATGTGAAAAGAAACTTTGTGTTCCCAACAAGCTATGTGAAGGACGGCTTTCACACACACTAATCTCTCCGAACATAGCATGTGGAGAGACATTCGTTCATCTAGCTCAAAGGGAACTGGTTGCAGGAGAAACTTTTACTCTGGTTTCTCAGTCTATTTCCTAGTGCCGGTTTGAAGTTCCTGCAGTTTTCACTGTAAAACCGAGTTGGAGCAAGTACCTCACCATATATATGTATGGAGTGGAGTTTGCAAGTGAAAAGAAACTTTGTGTTCCCAACAAGCGAGTTGAAGTACGGCTTTCACACACACTTATCTCTCAGAACTGAACATGTGGAGAGACGTTCGTTCATCTAGCACAAAGGGAACTGGTTGTAGGAGAAACATTTACTCTGGTTTCTCAGTCTGTTTCCTAGTGCCGGTTAGAAGTTACTGCAGTTTTCACTGTAAAACCGAGTTGGAGCTAGTACCTCCCCATATATATGTATGGAGTGGAGATTGCAAGTGAAAAGAAACTTTGTGTTCCCAACAAGCGAGTTGAAGGACGGCTTTCACACACACTTATCTCTCAGAACTGAGCATGTGGAGAGACGTTCGTTCATCAAGCACAAAGGGAACGGGTTGCAGGAGAAACTTTTACTGTGGTTTCTCAGTCTGTTTCCTAGTGCCGGTTTGAAGTTCCTGCAGTTTTCACTGTAAAACCGAGTTGGAGCTAGTACCTACCCATATATATGTATGGAGTGGAGAATGCAAGTGAAAAGAAACTTTGTGTTCCCAAAAAGCTAAGTGAAGTACGGCTTTCACACACACTTATCTCTCAGCAATGAGCATGTGGATTGACGTTCATTCATCTAGCACAAGGGAACGTGTTGCAGGAGAAACTTTTACTCTGGTTTCTGAGTCTTTTTCCTAGTGCCAGTTTGAAGTTCCTGCAATTTTCACTGTAAAACAGAGTTGGAGCTAGTACTTCCCCATATATATGTATGGATTGGAATTTGCAAGTGAAAAGAAACTTTGTGTTCCCAAACAGCTATGTGAAGGACGGCTTTCACACACACTTATCCCTCAGAACTGAGCATGTGCAGAGACGTTCGTTCATCTAGCACAAAGGGAACGGGTTCAAGGAGAAACTTTTACTCTGGTTTCACACTCTGTTTCCAAGTGTCGGTTTGAATTTCCTGCAGTTTGCACTGTAAAACCGAGTTGGAGCTAGTACCTCCCCATATATATGTATGGAGTGGAGTTTGCAAGTGAAAAGAAACTTTGTGTTCCCAAAAAGCTAGGTGAAGGACGGCTTTTACACACACTTATCTCTCAGCAATGAGCATGTGGATTGACGTTCATTCATCTAGCACAAGGGAACGGTTTGCAGGAGAAACTTTAACTCTGGTTTCTCAGTCTGTTTCCTTGTGCCGGTTTGAATTTCCTGCAGTTTTCACTGTAAAATTGAGATGGAGCCTGTACCTCCCCATATATATGTATGGAGTGGTGTTTGCAAGTGAAAAGAATCTTTGTGTTCCCAAAAAGCTAGGTGAAGTACGGCTTTCACACACACTTATCTCTCAGAACTGAGCATGTGGAGAGACGTTCGTTCATCAAGCACAAAGGGAACGGGTTGCAGGAGAAACTTTTACTGTGGTTTCTCAGTCTGTTTCCTAGTGCCGGTTTGAAGTTCCTGCAGTTTTCACTGTAAAACCGAGTTGGAGCTAGTACCTACCCATATATATGTATGGAGTGGAGAATGCAAGTGAAAAGAAACTTTGTGTTCCCAAAAAGCTAGGTGAAGTACGGCTTTCACACACACTTATCTCTCAGCAATGAGCATGTGGATTGACGTTCATTCATCTAGCACAAGGGAACGGGATGCAGGAGAAACATTTACTCTGGTTTCTCAGTCTGTTTCCTAGTGCCAGTTTGAAGTTCCTGCAATTTTCACTGTAAAACAGAGTTGGAGCTAGTACTTCCCCATATATATGTATGGATTGGAATTTGCAAGTGAAAAGAAACTTTGTGTTCCCAAACAGCTAGGTGAAGGACGGCTTTCACACACACTTATCCCTCAGAACTGAGCATGTGCAGAGACGTTCGTTCATCTAGCACAAAAGGAACGGGTTCAAGGAGAAACTTTTACTCTGGTTTCTCAGTCTGTTTCCTAGTGCCGGTTTGAAGTTCCTGCAGTTTTCACTGTAAAACCGAGTTGGAGCTTGTACCTCACCATATATATGTATGGATTGGAGTTTGCAAATGAAAAGAAACTTTGTGTTCCCAACAAGCTAGGTGAAGGACGGCTTTCATACACACTTATCTCTCAGAACTGAGCATGTGGAGAGACATTCGTTCATCTAGCACAAACGGAACTGGATGCAGGAGAATCTTTTACTCTGGTTTCTCAGTCTGTTTCCTAGTGCCGGTTTGAAGTTCCTGCAGTTTGCACTGTAAAACCGAATTGGAGCTAGTACATCCCCATATATATGTATGGAGTGGAGTTTGCAATTGAATAGATCCTTTGTGTTCCCAACAAGCTAGGTGAAGGACGGCTTTCACACACACTTATCTCTCAGCAATGAGCATGTGGATTGACGTTCATTCATCTAGCACAAGGGAACGGGTTGCAGGAGAAACTTTTACTCTGGTTTCTCAGTCTGTTTCCTAGTGCCGGTTTGAATTTCCTGCAGTTTTCACTGTAAAATTGAGATGGAGCCTGTACCTCCCCATATATATGTATGGAGTGGTGTTTGCAAGTGAAAAGAAACTTTGTGTTCCCAAAAAGCTAGGTGAAGTACGGCTTTCACACACACTTATCTCTCAGAACTGAGCATGTGGAGAGACGTTCGTTCATCTAGCACAAAGGGAACGGTTTGCAGGAGAAACATTTACTCTGGTTTCTCAGTCTGTTTCCTAGTGCCGGTTTGAAGTTCCTGCAGTTTTCACTGTAAAACCGAGTTGGAACAAGTACCTCCCCATATATATGTATGGATTGGAGTTTGCATGTGAAAAGAAACTTTGTGTTCCCAACAAGCTATGTGAAGGACGGCTTTCACACACACTAATCTCTCCGAACATAGCATGTGGAGAGACATTCGTTCATCTAGCTCAAAGGGAACTGGTTGCAGGAGAAACTTTTACTCTGGTTTCTCAGTCTGTTTCCTAGTGCCGGTTTGAAGTTCCTGCAGTTTTCACTGTAAAACCGAGTTGGAGCAAGTACCTCACCATATATATGTATGGAGTGGAGTTTGCAAGTGAAAAGAAACTTTGTGTTCCCAACAAGCGAGTTGAAGTACGGCTTTCACACACACTTATCTCTCAGAACTGAACATGTGGAGAGACGTTCGTTCATCTAGCACAAAGGGAACTGGTTGTAGGAGAAACATTTACTCTGGTTTCTCAGTCTGTTTCCTAGTGCCGGTTAGAAGTTACTGCAGTTTTCACTGTAAAACCGAGTTGGAGTAGTACCTCCCCATATATATGTATGGAGTGGAGATTGCAAGTGAAAAGAAACTTTGTGTTCCCAACAAGCGAGTTGAAGGACGGCTTTCACACACACTTATCTCTCAGAACTGAGCATGTGGAGAGACGTTCGTTCATCAAGCACAAAGGGAACGGGTTGCAGGAGAAACTTTTACTGTGGTTTCTCAGTCTGTTTCCTAGTGCCGGTTTGAAGTTCCTGCAGTTTTCACTGTAAAACCGAGTTGGAGCTAGTACCTACCCATATATATGTATGGAGTGGAGAATGCAAGTGAAAAGAAACTTTGTGTTCCCAAAAAGCTAAGTGAAGTACGGCTTTCACACACACTTATCTCTCAGCAATGAGCATGTGGATTGACGTTCATTCATCTAGCACAAGGGAACGGGATGCAGGAGAAACTTTTACTCTGGTTTCTGAGTCTGTTTCCTAGTGCCAGTTTGAAGTTCCTGCAATTTTCACTGTAAAACAGAGTTGGAGCTAGTACTTCCCCATATATATGTATGGATTGGAATTTGCAAGTGAAAAGAAACTTTGTGTTCCCAAACAGCTATGTGAAGGACGGCTTTCACACACACTTATCCCTCAGAACTGAGCATGTGCAGAGACGTTCGTTCATCTAGCACAAAGGGAACGGGTTCAAGGAGAAACTTTTACTCTGGTTTCTCAGTCTGTTTCCTAGTGCCGGTTTGAAGTTCCTGCAGTTTTCACTGTAAAACCGAGTTGGAGCTTGTACCTGACCATATATATGTATGGAGTGGAGTTTGCAAATGAAAAGAAACTTTGTGTTCCCAACAAGCTAGGTGAAGGACGGCTTTCCCACACACTTATATCTCAGAACTGAGCATGTGGAGAGACGTTCGTTCATCTAGCACAAAGGGAACGGGTTGCAGGAGAAACTTTTACTCTGGTTTCTCAGTCTGTTTCCTAGTGCCGGTTTGAAGTTCCTGCAGTTTTCACTGTAAATCGGAGTTGGAGCTAGTACCTCCCCATATATATGTATGGAGTGGAGTTTGCAAGTGAAAAGAAACTCTGTGTTCCAAACAAGCTAGGTGAAGGACGGCTTTCACACACACTTATCTCTCAGAACTGAGCATGTGCAGAGACGTTCGTTCATCTAGCACAAAGGGAACGGGTTGCAGGAGAAACTTTTACTCTGGGTTCTCATTCTGTTTCCTAGTGCCGGTTTGAAGATCCTGCAGTTTGCACTGTAAAACAGATTTGGATTTAATACCTCCCCGTATATATGTATGGAGTGGAGTTTTCAAGTAAAAAGAAACTTTGTGTTCCCAACAAGCTATGTGAAGGACGGCTTTCAAACACAATTATCTCTCAGAACTGAGCATGTGGAGAGACGTTCGTTCATCTAGCCCAAAGGGTTCAGGTTGCAGGAGAAACTATTACTCTGATTTCTCATGCTGTTTCCTAGTGCCGGTTTGAAGTTCCTGCAGTTTTCACTGTAAAACCGTGTTGGAGCTAGTACATCCCATATATATGTATGGAGTGGAGTTGGCAATTGGAAAGAAACTTTGTGTTCCCAACAAGCTAGGTGAAGGACGGCTTTCCCACAAACTTATCTCTCAGAACTGAGCATGTGCAGAGACGTTCGTTCATCTAGCACAAAGGGAACGGTTTGCAGGGTAAACAATTACTGTGGTTTCTCAGTCTGTTTCCTAGTGCCGGTTTGAAGTTCCTGCAGTATGCACTGTAAAACCGAGTTGGAGCTAGTACCTCCCCATATATATGTATGGAGTGTTGTTTGCAAGTGAAAAGAAACTTTGTGTTCCGAAAAAGCTAGTTTAAGGACGGCTTTCACACACAATTATCTCTCAGCAATGAGCATCTGGATTGACGTTCATTCATCTAGCACAAGGGAACGGGTTGCATGAGAAACTTTTACTCTGGTTTCTCAGTCTGTTTCCTAGTGCCGGTTTGAATTTCCTGCAGTTTTCACTGTAAAACCGAGTTGGTGCTAGTACCTCCCCATATATATGTATGGAGTGGAGTTTGCAAGTGTAAAGAAACTTTGTGTTCACAACAAGCTAGGTGAAGGACGGCTTTCACACACACTTATCTCTCAGAACTGAGCATGTGTAGAGACGTTCGTTCATCTAGCACAAAGGGAACGGTTTGCAGGAGAAACTTTTACTCTGGTTTCACACTCTGTTTCCAAGTGTCGGTTTGAAGTTCCTGCAGTTTGCACTGTAAAACCGAGTTGGAGCTAGTACCTCCCCATATATATGTATGGAGTGGAGTTTGCAAGTGAAAAGAAACTTTGTGTTCCCAAAAAGCTAGGTGAAGGACGGCTTTTACACACACTTATCTCTCAGCAATGAGCATGTGGATTGACGTTCATTCATCAAGCACAAGGGAACGGTTTGCAGGAGAAACTTTAACTCTGGTTTCTCAGTCTGTTTCCTAGTGCCGGTTTGAATTTCCTGCAGTTTTCACTGTAAAATTGAGATGGAGCCTGTACCTCCCCATATATATGTATGGAGTGGTGTTTGCAAGTGAAAAGAATCTTTGTGTTCCCAAAAAGCTAGGTGAAGTACGGCTTTCACACACACTTATCTCTCAGAACTGAGCATGTGGAGAGACGTTCGTTCATCAAGCACAAAGGGAACGGGTTGCAGGAGAAACTTTTACTGTGGTTTCTCAGTCTGTTTCCTAGTGCCGGTTTGAAGTTCCTGCAGTTTTCACTGTAAAACCGAGTTGGAGCTAGTACCTACCCATATATATGTATGGAGTGGAGAATGCAAGTGAAAAGAAACTTTGTGTTCCCAAAAAGCTAGGTGAAGAACGGCTTTAGCACACACTTATCTCTCAGCAATGAGCATGTGGATTGACGTTCATTCATCTAGCACAAGGGAACGGGATGCAGGAGAAACATTTACTCTGGTTTCTCAGTCTGTTTCCTAGTGCCAGTTTGAAGTTCCTGCAATTTTCACTGTAAAACAGAGTTGGAGCTAGTACTTCCCCATATATATGTATGGATTGGAATTTGCAAGTGAAAAGAAACTTTGTGTTCCCAAACAGCTAGGTGAAGGACGGCTTTCACACACACTTATCCCTCAGAACTGAGCATGTGCAGAGACGTTCGTTCATCTAGCACAAAATGAACGGGTTCAAGGAGAAACTTTTACTCTGGTTTCTCAGTCTGTTTCCTAGTGCCGGTTTGAAGTTCCTGCAGTTTTCACTGTAAAACCGAGTTGGAGCTTGTACCTCACCATATATATGTATGGATTGGAGTTTGCAAATGAAAAGAAACTTTGTGTTCCCAACAAGCTAGGTGAAGGACGGCTTTCATACACACTTATCTCTCAGAACTGAGCATGTGGAGAGACATTCGTTCATCTAGCACAAACGGAACTGGATGCAGGAGAATCTTTTACTCCGGCTTCTCAGTCTGTTTCCTAGTGCCGGTTTGAAGTTCCTGCAGTTTGCACTGTAAAACCGAATTGGAACTAGTACCTCCCCATATATATGTATGGAGTGGAGTTTGCAATTGAATAGAACCTTTGTGTTCCCAACAAGCTAGGTGAAGGACGGCTTTCACACACACTTATCTCTCAGCAATGAGCATGTGGATTGACGTTCATTCATCTAGCACAAGGGAACGGGTTGCAGGAGAAACTTTTACTCTGGTTTCTCAGTCTGTTTCCTAGTGCCGGTTTGAATTTCCTGCAGTTTTCACTGTAAAATTGAGATGGAGCCTGTACCTCCCCATATATATGTATGGAGTGGTGTTTGCAAGTGAAAAGAAACTTTGTGTTCCCAAAAAGCTAGGTGAAGTACGGCTTTCACACACACTTATCTCTCAGAACTGAGCATGTGGAGAGACGTTCGTTCATCTAGCACAAAGGGAACGGTTTGCAGGAGAAACATTTACTCTGGTTTCTCAGTCTGTTTCCTAGTGCCGGTTTGAAGTTCCTGCAGTTTTCACTGTAAAACCGAGTTGGAACAAGTACCTCCCCATATATATGTATGGATTGGAGTTTGCATGTGAAAAGAAACTTTGTGTTCCCAACAAGCTATGTGAAGGACGGCTTTCACACACACTAATCTCTCCGAACATAGCATGTGGAGAGACATTCGTTCATCTAGCTCAAAGGGAACTGGTTGCAGGAGAAACTTTTACTCTGGTTTCTCAGTCTGTTTCCTAGTGCCGGTTTGAAGTTCCTGCAGTTTTCACTGTAAAACCGAGTTGGAGCTAGTACCTCCCCATATATATGTATGGAGTGGAGTTTGCAAGTGAAAAGAAACTTTGTGTTCCCAACAAGCGAGTTGAAGGACGGCTTTCACACACAATTATCTCTCAGAACTGAGCATGTGGAGAGACGTTCGTTCATCAAGCACAAATGGAACGGGTTGCAGGAGAAACTTTTACTGTGGTTTCTCAGTCTGTTTCCTAGTGCCGGTTTGAAGTTCCTGCAGTTTTCACTGTAAAACCGAGTTGGAGCTAGTACCTACCCATATATATGTATGGAGTGGAGAATGCAAGTGAAAAGAAACTTTGTGTTCCCAAGAAGCTAAGTGAAGTACGGCTTTCACACACACTTATCTCTCAGCAATGAGCATGTGGATTGAAGTTCATTCATCTAGCACAAGGGAACGGGATGCAGGAGAAACTTTTACTCTGGTTTCTGAGTCTGTTTCCTAGTGCCAGTTTGAAGTTCCTGCAATTTTCACTGTAAAACAGAGTTGGAGCTAGTACTTCCCCATATATATGTATGGATTGGAATTTGCAAGTGAAAAGAAACTTTGTGTTCCCAAACAGCTATGTGAAGGACGGCTTTCACACACACTTATCCCTCAGAACTGAGCATGTGCAGAGACGTTCGTTCATCTAGCACAAAGGGAACGGGTTCAAGGAGAAACTTTTACTCTGGTTTCTCAGTCTGTTTCCTAGTGCCGGTTTGAAGTTCCTGCAGTTTTCACTGTAAAACCGAGTTGGAGCTTGTACCTGACCATATATATGTATGGAGTGGAGTTTGCAAATGAAAAGAAACTTTGTGTTCCCAACAAGCTAGGTGAAGGACGGCTTTCCCACACACTTATATCTCAGAACTGAGCATGTGGAGAGACGTTCGTTCATCTAGCACAAAGGGAACGGGTTGCAGGAGAAACTTTTACTCTGGTTTCTCAGTCTGTTTCCTAGTGCCGGTTTGAAGTTCCTGCAGTTTTCACTGTAAATCGGAGTTGGAGCTAGTACCTCCCCATATATATGTATGGAGTGGAGTTTGCAAGTGAAAAGAAACTTTGTGTTCCAAACAAGCTAGGTGAAGGACGGCTTTCACACACACTTATCTCTCAGAACTGAGCATGTGCAGAGACGTTCGTTCATCTAGCACAAAGGGAACGGGTTGCAGGAGAAACTTTTACTCTGGGTTCTCATTCTGTTTCCTAGTGCCGGTTTGAAGATCCTGCAGTTTGCACTGTAAAACAGATTTGGATTTAATACCTCCCCGTATATATGTATGGAGTGGAGTTTTCAAGTAAAAAGAAACTTTGTGTTCCCAACAAGCTATGTGAAGGACGGCTTTCAAACACAATTATCTCTCAGAACTGAGCATGTGGAGAGACGTTCGTTCATCTAGCCCAAAGGGTTCGGGTTGCAGGAGAAACTTTTACTCTGATTTCTCATGCTGTTTCCTAGTGCCGGTTTGAAGTTCCTGCAGTTTTCACTGTAAAACCGTGTTGGAGCTAGTACATCCCATATATATGTATGGAGTGGAGTTGGCAATTGGAAAGAAACTTTGTGTTCCCAACAAGCTAGGTGAAGGACGGCTTTCCCACAAACTTATCTCTCAGAACTGAGCATGTGGAGAGACGTTCGTTCATCTAGCACAAAGGGAACGGTTTGCAGGATAAACAATTTCTGTGGTTTCTCAGTCTGTTTCCTAGTGCCGGTTTGAAGTTCCTGCAGTATGCACTGTAAAACCGAGTTGGAGCTAGTAGCTCCCCATATATATGTATGGAGTGTTGTTTGCAAGTGAAAAGAAACTTTGTGTTCCGAAAAAGCTAGTTTAAGGACGGCTTTCACACACAATTATCTCTCAGCAATGAGCATCTGGATTGACGTTCATTCATCTAGCACAAGGGAACGGGTTGCATGAGAAACTTTTACTCTGGTTTCTCAGTCTGTTTCCTAGTGCCGGTTTGAAGTTCCTGCAGTTTTCACTGTAAAATCGATTTGGAGCTAGTACCTACCCATATATATGTATGGAGTGGAGTTTGCAAGTGAAAAGAAACTTTGTGTTCCCAAAAAGCTAGGTGAAGGACGGCTTTCACACACACTTATCTCTCAGAACTGAGCATGTGCAGAGACGTTCGTTCATCTAGCACAAAGGGAACGGGTTGCAGGAGAAACATTTACTCTGGTTTCTCAGTCTGTTTCCTAGTGCCGGTTTGAAGTTCCTACAGTTTTCACTGTAAAACCGAGTTGGAGCTAGAACCTCCAAATATATATGTATGGATTGGAGTTTGCATGTGAAAAGAAACTTTGTGTTCCAAACAAGCTAGTTGAAGGACGGCATTCACACACGTTTATCTCTCAGAACTGAGCATGTGCAGAGACGTTCGTTCATCCAGCACAAAGGGAACGGTTTGCAGGAGAAACTTTTACTCTGGTCTCTCAGTCTGCTTCCTAGTGCCGGTTTGAAGTTCCTGCAGTTTTCACTGTAAAACCGAGTTGGAGCTAGTAATTCCCCATATATATGTATGGAGTGGAGTTTGCAAGTGAAAAGAAACTTTGTGTTCCCAACAAGCTAGGTGAAGGACGGCTTTCACACACACTTATCTTTCAGAACTGAGCATGTGGAGAGACGTTCGTTCATCTAGCACAAAGGAAACGGGTTGCAGGAGAAACATTTACTCTGGTTTCTAAGTCTGTTTCCTAGTGCCGGTTTGAAGTTCCTGAAGTTTGCACTGTAAAACCGAGTGGGAACTAGTACCTCCCCATATATATGTATGGAGTGCAGTTTGCATGTGAAAAGAAACTTTGTGTTCCCAACAAGCTAGGTGAAGTACGGCTTTCCCACACACGAATCTCTCAGAACTGAGCATGTGGAGAGACTTTCGTTCATCTAGCACAAAGGGAACCGGTTGCAGGTGAAATTTTTACTCTGGTTTCTCAGTCTGTGTCCTAGTGCCGGGTTGAAGTTCCTGCAGTTTTCACTGTAAAATCGAGTTGGAGCTAGTACCTCCCCATGCATATGTATGGAATGGAGTTTGCAAGTGAAAAGAAACTTTGTGTTCCCAACAAGCTAGGTGAAGGACGGCTTTCACACACACTTATCTCTCAGAACTGAGCATGTGGAGAGACGTTCGTTCATCTAGCACAAAGGGAACGGTTTGCAGTAGAAATTTTACTCTGTTTTCTCAGTCTGTTTCCTAGTGCCTGTTTGAAGTTCCTGCAGTTTTCACTGTAAAACCGAGTTGGAGCTAGTACCTCCCCATATATATGTATGGAGTGGAGTTTGCAAGTGAAAAGAAACTTTGTGTTCCCAACAAGCTATGTGAAGGACGGCTTTCACACAAACTTAGCTCTCAGAACTGAGAATGTGGAGAGACGTTCGTTCATCTAGCACAATGTGAACGGTTTGCAGGAGAAACTTTTACTCTGGGTTCTCATTCTGTTTCCTAGTGCCGGTTTGACGTTCCTGCAGTTTTCACTGTAAAACCGAGTAGGAGCTACTACATCCCCATATATATATATGGAGTGGAATTTGCAAGTAAAAAGAAACTTTGTGCTCCCAACAAGCTAGGTGAAGGACGGCTTTCACACACACGAATCTCTCATAACTGAGCATGTGGAGAGACGTTCGTTCATCTATCACAATGGGAACCGGTTGCAGGTGAAATTTTTACTCTGGTTTCTCAGTCTGTGTCCTAGTGCCGGGTTGAATTTCCTGCAGTTTTCACTGTAAAACCGAGTTGGAGCTAGTACCTCCCCATTTATATGTATGGAGTGGAGTTTGAAAGTAAAAAGAAACTTTGTGTTCCCAACAAGATTGTTGTAGGACGGCTTTCACACACACTTATCTCTCAGAACTGAGCATATGGAGAGACGTTCGTTCATCTAGCACAAAGGGAACGGTTTGCAGGAGAAAGTATTTCTCTTGTTTACCATTCTGTTTCCTAGTGCCGGTTTGAAGTTCCTGCAGTTTTCACTGTAAAAAAGACTTGGAGGTAGTACCTCCCCATATATATGTATAGAGTGGAGTTTGCAATTGGAAAGAAACTTTGTGTTCCCAACAAGCTAGGTGAAGGACGGCTTTCACACACAATTATCTCTCAGAACTGAGCATGTGGACACACGTTCGTTCATCTAGCACAAAGGGAACGGGTTGCAGGGGAAACTTTTACTCTGGATTCTCAGTCTGTTTCCTAGTGCCGGTTTGAAGTTCCTGCAGTTTTCACTGTAAAACCGAGTTGGAGCTAGTACCTCCCCATATATAAGTATGGAGTGGAGTTTGCAAGTGAAAAGAAACTTTGTGTTCCCAACAAGATATGTGAAGGACGGCTTTCACACACACTTATCTCTCAGAACTGAGCATGTGGAGAGACGTTCGTTCATCTAGCACAATGGGAACGGTTTGCAGAAGAAACTTTTACTCTGGGTTCTCATTCTGTTTCCTAGTGCCGGTTTGAAGTTCCTGCAGTTTTCATTGTAAAACCGAGTAGGAGCTAGTACATACCCATATATATGTATGGAGTGGAGTTTGCAAGTAAAAAGAAACTTTGTGTTCCCAATAAGCTAGGTGAAGAACGGCTTTCACACACACTTATCTCTCAGAACTGAGCATGTGGAGAGACGTTCGTTCATCTAGCACAAAGGGAACGGGTTGCAGGAGAAACGTTTACTCTGGGTTCTCAGTCTGTTTCCTAGTGACGGTTTGAAGTTCCTGCAGTTTTCACTGTAAAACCGAGTTGGAGCTAGTACGTCCCCATATATATGTATGGAGTGGAGTTTGAAAGTCAAAAGGAACTTTGTGTTCCCAACGATCTAGGTGAAGGACGGCTTTCACATACACTTATCTCTCAGAACTGAGCATATGGAGAGACGTTCGTTCATCTAGCACAAAGGGAACGGTTTGCAGGAGAAACTATTTCTCTGGTTTACCATTCTGTTTCCTAGTGCCGGTTTGAAGTGCCTGCAGTTTTCACTGTAAAAAAGGCTTGGAGCTTGTACCTCCCCATATATATGTATAGAGTGGATTTTGCAATTGGAAAGAAACTTTGTGTTCCCAACAAGCTAGGTGAAGGACGGCTTTCATACACACTTATCTCTCAGAACTGAGCATGTGGAGAGACATTCGTTCATCTAGCACAAACGGAACTGGATGCAGGAGAATCTTTTACTCTGGTTTCTCAGTCTGTTTCCTAGTGCCGGTTTGAAGTTCCTGCAGTTTGCACTGTAAAACCGAATTGGAGCTAGTACCTCCCCATATATATGTATGGAATGGAGTTTGCAATTGAATAGATCCTTTGTGTTCCCAACAAGCTAGGTGAAGGACGGCTTTCACACACACTTATCTCTCAGCAATGAGCATGTGGATTGACGTTCATTCATCTAGCACAAGGGAACGGGTTGCAGGAGAAACTTTTACTCTGGTTTCTCAGTCTGTTTCCTAGTGCCGGTTTGAATTTCCTGCAGTTTTCACTGTAAAATTGAGATGGAGCCTGTACCTCCCCATATATATGTATGGAGTGGTGTTTGCAAGTGAAAAGAAACTTTGTGTTCCCAAAAAGCTAGGTGAAGTACGGCTTTCACACACACTTATCTCTCAGAACTGAGCATGTGGAGAGACGTTCGTTCATCTAGCACAAAGGGAACGGTTTGCAGGAGAAACATTTACTCTGGTTTCTCAGTCTGTTTCCTAGTGCCGGTTTGAAGTTCCTGCAGTTTTCACTGTAAAACCGAGTTGGAACAAGTACCTCCCCATATATATGTATGGATTGGAGTTTGCATGTGAAAAGAAACTTTGTGTTCCCAACAAGCTATGTGAAGGACGGCTTTCACACACACTAATCTCTCCGAACATAGCATGTGGAGAGACGTTCGTTCATCTAGCACAAAGGGAACTGGTTGTAGGAGAAACATTTACTCTGGTTTCTCAGTCTGTTTCCTAGTGCCGGTTAGAAGTTACTGCAGTTTTCACTGTAAAACCGAGTTGGAGTAGTACCTCCCCATATATATGTATGGAGTGGAGATTGCAAGTGAAAAGAAACTTTGTGTTCCCAACAAGCGAGTTGAAGGACGGCTTTCACACACACTTATCTCTCAGAACTGAGCATGTGGAGAGACGTTCGTTCATCAAGCACAAAGGGAACGGGTTGCAGGAGAAACTTTTACTGTGGTTTCTCAGTCTGTTTCCTAGTGCCGGTTTGAAGTTCCTGCAGTTTTCACTGTAAAACCGAGTTGGAGCTAGTACCTACCCATATATATGTATGGAGTGGAGAATGCAAGTGAAAAGAAACTTTGTGTTCCCAAAAAGCTAAGTGAAGTACGGCTTTCACACACACTTATCTCTCAGCAATGAGCATGTGGATTGACGTTCATTCATCTAGCACAAGGGAACGGGATGCAGGAGAAACTTTTACTCTGGTTTCTGAGTCTGTTTCCTAGTGCCAGTTTGAAGTTCCTGCAATTTTCACTGTAAAACAGAGTTGGAGCTAGTACTTCCCCATATATATGTATGGATTGGAATTTGCAAGTGAAAAGAAACTTTGTGTTCCCAAACAGCTATGTGAAGGACGGCTTTCACACACACTTATCCCTCAGAACTGAGCATGTGCAGAGACGTTCGTTCATCTAGCACAAAGGGAACGGGTTCAAGGAGAAACTTTTACTCTGGTTTCTCAGTCTGTTTCCTAGTGCCGGTTTGAAGTTCCTGCAGTTTTCACTGTAAAACCGAGTTGGAGCTTGTACCTGACCATATATATGTATGGAGTGGAGTTTGCAAATGAAAAGAAACTTTGTGTTCCCAACAAGCTAGGTGAAGGACGGCTTTCCCACACACTTATATCTCAGAACTGAGCATGTGGAGAGACGTTCGTTCATCTAGCACAAAGGGAACGGGTTGCAGGAGAAACTTTTACTCTGGTTTCTCAGTCTGTTTCCTAGTGCCGGTTTGAAGTTCCTGCAGTTTTCACTGTAAATCGGAGTTGGAGCTAGTACCTCCCCATATATATGTATGGAGTGGAGTTTGCAAGTGAAAAGAAACTCTGTGTTCCAAACAAGCTAGGTGAAGGACGGCTTTCACACACACTTATCTCTCAGAACTGAGCATGTGCAGAGACGTTCGTTCATCTAGCACAAAGGGAACGGGTTGCAGGAGAAACTTTTACTCTGGGTTCTCATTCTGTTTCCTAGTGCCGGTTTGAAGATCCTGCAGTTTGCACTGTAAAACAGATTTGGATTTAATACCTCCCCGTATATATGTATGGAGTGGAGTTTTCAAGTAAAAAGAAACTTTGTGTTCCCAACAAGCTATGTGAAGGACGGCTTTCAAACACAATTATCTCTCAGAACTGAGCATGTGGAGAGACGTTCGTTCATCTAGCCCAAAGGGTTCAGGTTGCAGGAGAAACTATTACTCTGATTTCTCATGCTGTTTCCTAGTGCCGGTTTGAAGTTCCTGCAGTTTTCACTGTAAAACCGTGTTGGAGCTAGTACATCCCGTATATATGTATGGAGTGGAGTTGGCAATTGGAAAGAAACTTTGTGTTCCCAACAAGCTAGGTGAAGGACGGCTTTCCCACAAACTTATCTCTCAGAACTGAGCATGTGGAGAGACGTTCGTTCATCTAGCACAAAGGGAACGGTTTGCAGGATAAACAATTACTGTGGTTTCTCAGTCAGTTTCCTAGTGCCGGTTTGAAGTTCCTGCAGTATGCACTGTAAAACCGAGTTGGAGCTAGTACCTCCCCATATATATGTATGGAGTGTTGTTTGCAAGTGAAAAGAAACTTTGTGTTCCGAAAAAGCTAGTTTAAGGACGGCTTTCACACACACTTATCTCTCAGCAATGAGCATGTGGATTGACGTTCATTCATCTAGCACAAGGGAACGGGTTGCAGGAGAAACTTTAACTCTGGTTTCTCAGTCTGTTTCCTAGTGCCGGTTTGAATTTCCTGCAGTTTTCACTGTAAAATTGAGATGGAGCCTGTACCTCCCCATATATATGTATGGAGTGGTGTTTGCAAGTGAAAAGAAACTTTGTGTTCCCAAAAAGCTAGGTGAAGTACGGCTTTCACACACACTTATCTCTCAGAACTGAGCATGTGGAGAGACGTTCGTTCATCTAGCACAAAGGGAACGGTTTGCAGGAGAAACATTTACTCTGGTTTCTCAGTCTGTTTCCTAGTGCCGGTTTGAAGTTCCTGCAGTTTTCACTGTAAAACCGAGTTGGAACAAGTACCTCCCCATATATATGTATGGATTGGAGTTTGCATGTGAAAAGAAACTTTGTGTTCCCAACAAGCTATGTGAAGGACGGCTTTCACACACACTAATCTCTCCGAACATAGCATGTGGAGAGACGTTCGTTCATCTAGCACAAAGGGAACTGGTTGTAGGAGAAACATTTACTCTGGTTTCTCAGTCTGTTTCCTAGTGCCGGTTAGAAGTTACTGCAGTTTTCACTGTAAAACCGAGTTGGAGTAGTACCTCCCCATATATATGTATGGAGTGGAGATTGCAAGTGAAAAGAAACTTTGTGTTCCCAACAAGCGAGTTGAAGGACGGCTTTCACACACACTTATCTCTCAGAACTGAGCATGTGGAGAGACGTTCGTTCATCAAGCACAAAGGGAACGGGTTGCAGGAGAAACTTTTACTGTGGTTTCTCAGTCTGTTTCCTAGTGCCGGTTTGAAGTTCCTGCAGTTTTCACTGTAAAACCGAGTTGGAGCTAGTACCTACCCATATATATGTATGGAGTGGAGAATGCAAGTGAAAAGAAACTTTGTGTTCCCAAAAAGCTAAGTGAAGTACGGCTTTCACACACACTTATCTCTCAGCAATGAGCATGTGGATTGACGTTCATTCATCTAGCACAAGGGAACGGGATGCAGGAGAAACTTTTACTCTGGTTTCTGAGTCTGTTTCCTAGTGCCAGTTTGAAGTTCCTGCAATTTTCACTGTAAAACAGAGTTGGAGCTAGTACTTACCCATATATATGTATGGATTGGAATTTGCAAGTGAAAAGAAACTTTGTGTTCCCAAACAGCTTTGTGAAGGACGGCTTTCACACACACTTATCCCTCAGAACTGAGCATGTGCAGAGACGTTCGTTCATCTAGCACAAAGGGAACGGGTTCAAGGAGAAACTTTTACTCTGGTTTCTCAGTCTGTTTCCTAGTGCCGTATTGAAGTTCCTGCAGTTTTCACTGTAAAACCGAGTTGGAGCTTGTACCTGACCATATATATGTATGGAGTGGAGTTTGCAAATGAAAAGAAACTTTGTGTTCCCAACAAGCTAGGTGAAGGACGGCTTTCCCACACACTTATATCTCAGAACTGAGCATGTGGAGAGACGTTCGTTCATCTAGCACAAAGGGAACGGGTTGCAGGAGAAACTTTTACTCTGGTTTCTCAGTCTGTTTCCTAGTGCCGGTTTGAAGTTCCTGCAGTTTTCACTGTAAATCGGAGTTGGAGCTAGTACCTCCCCATATATATGTATGGAGTGGAGTTTGCAAGTGAAAAGAAACTCTGTGTTCCAAACAAGCTAGGTGAAGGACGGCTTTCACACACACTTATCTCTCAGAACTGAGCATGTGCAGAGACGTTCGTTCATCTAGCACAAAGGGAACGGGTTGCAGGAGAAACTTTTACTCTGGGTTCTCATTCTGTTTCCTAGTGCCGGTTTGAAGATCCTGCAGTTTGCACTGTAAAACAGATTTGGATTTAATACCTCCCCGTATATATGTATGGAGTGGAGTTTTCAAGTAAAAAGAAACTTTGTGTTCCCAACAAGCTATGTGAAGGACGGCTTTCAAACACAATTATCTCTCAGAACTGAGCATGTGGAGAGACGTTCGTTCATCTAGCCCAAAGGGTTCAGGTTGCAGGAGAAACTATTACTCTGATTTCTCATGCTGTTTCCTAGTGCCGGTTTGAAGTTCCTGCAGTTTTCACTGTAAAACCGTGTTGGAGCTAGTACATCCCATATATATGTATGGAGTGGAGTTGGCAATTGGAAAGAAACTTTGTGTTCCCAACAAGCTAGGTGAAGGACGGCTTTCCCACAAACTTATCTCTCAGAACTGAGCATGTGGAGAGACGTTCGTTCATCTAGCACAAAGGGAACGGTTTGCAGGATAAACAATTACTGTGGTTTCTCAGTCTGTTTCCTAGTGCCGGTTTGAAGTTCCTGCAGTATGCACTGTAAAACCGAGTTGGAGCTAGTACCTCCCCATATATATGTATGGAGTGTTGTTTGCAAGTGAAAAGAAACTTTGTGTTCCGAAAAAGCTAGTTTAAGGACGGCTTTCACACACACTTATCTCTCAGCAATGAGCATCTGGATTGACGTTCATTCATCTAGCACAAGGGAACGGGTTGCAGGAGAAACTTTAACTCTGGTTTCTCAGTCTGTTTCCTAGTGCCGGTTTGAATTTCCTGCAGTTTTCACTGTAAAATTGAGATGGAGCCTGTACCTCCCCATATATATGTATGGAGTGGTGTTTGCAAGTGAAAAGAATCTTTGTGTTCCCAAAAAGCTAGGTGAAGGACGGCTTTCACACACACTTATCTCTCAGAACTGAGCATGTGGAGAGACGTTCGTTCATCAAGCACAAAGGGAACGGGTTGCAGGAGAAACTTTTACTGTGGTTTCTCAGTCTGTTTCCTAGTGCCGGTTTGAAGTTCCTGCAGTTTTCACTGTAAAACCGAGTTGGAGCTAGTACCTACCCATATATATGTATGGAGTGGAGAATGCAAGTGAAAAGAAACTTTGTGTTCCCAAAAAGCTAGGTGAAGGACGGCTTTCACACACACTTATCTCTCAGCAATGAGCATGAGGATTGACATTCATTCATCTAGCACAAGGGAACGGGATGCAGGAGAAACATTTACTCTGGTTTCTCAGTCTGTTTCCTAGTGCCAGTTTGAAGTTCCTGCAATTTTCACTGTAAAACAGAGTTGGAGCTAGTACTTCCCCATATATATGTATGGATTGGAATTTGCAAGTGAAAAGAAACTTTGTGTTCCCAAACAGCTAGGTGAAGGACGGCTTTCACACACACTTATCCCTCAGAACTGAGCATGTGCAGAGACGTTCGTTCATCTAGCACAAAATGAACGGGTTCAAGGAGAAACTTTTACTCTGGTTTCTCAGTCTGTTTCCTAGTGCCGGTTTGAAGTTCCTGCAGTTTTCACTGTAAAACCGAGTTGGAGCTTGTACCTCACCATATATATGTATGGATTGGAGTTTGCAAATGAAAAGAAACTTTGTGTTCCCAACAAGCTAGGTGAAGGACGGCTTTCATACACACTTATCTCTCAGAACTGAGCATGTGGAGAGACATTCGTTCATCTAGCACAAACGGAACTGGATGCAGGAGAATCTTTTACTCTGGTTTCTCAGTCTGTTTCCTAGTGCCGGTTTGAAGTTCCTGCAGTTTGCACTGTAAAACCGAATTGGAACTAGTACCTCCCCATATATATGTATGGAGTGGAGTTTGCAATTGAATAGAACCTTTGTGTTCCCAACAAGCTAGGTGAAGGACGGCTTTCACACACACTTATCTCTCAGCAATGAGCATGTGGATTGACGTTCATTCATCTAGCACAAGGGAACGGGTTGCAGGAGAAACTTTTACTCTGGTTTCTCAGTCTGTTTCCTAGTGCCGGTTTGAATTTCCTGCAGTTTTCACTGTAAAATTGAGATGGAGTCTGTACCTCCCCATATATATGTATGGAGTGGTGTTTGCAAGTGAAAAGAAACTTTGTGTTCCCAAAAAGCTAGGTGAAGTACGGCTTTCACACACACTTATCTCTCAGAACTGAGCATGTGGAGAGACGTTCGTTCATCTAGCACAAAGGGAACGGTTTGCAGGAGAAACATTTACTCTGGTTTCTCAGTCTGTTTCCTAGTGCCGGTTTGAAGTTCCTGCAGTTTTCACTGTAAAACCGAGTTGGAACAAGTACCTCCCCATATATATGTATGGATTGGAGTTTGCATGTGAAAAGAAACTTTGTGGTCCCAACAAGCTATGTGAAGGACGGCTTTCACACACACTAATCTCTCCGAACATAGCATGTGGAGAGACATTCGTTCATCTAGCTCAAAGGGAACTGGTTGCAGGAGAAACTTTTACTCTGGTTTCTCAGTCTGTTTCCTAGTGCCGGTTTGAAGTTCCTGCAGTTTTCACTGTAAAACCGAGTTGGAGCTAGTACCTCCCCATATATATGTATGGAGTGGAGTTTGCAAGTGAAAAGAAACTTTGTGTTCCCAACAAGCGAGTTGAAGGACGGCTTTCACACACAATTATCTCTCAGAACTGAGCATGTGGAGAGACGTTCGTTCATCAACCACAAAGGGAACGGGTTGCAGGAGAAACTTTTACTGTGGTTTCTCAGTCTGTTTCCTAGTGCCGGTTTGAAGTTCCTGCAGTTTTCACTGTAAAACCGAGTTGGAGCTAGTACCTACCCATATATATGTATGGAGTGGAGAATGCAAGTGAAAAGAAACTTTGTGTTCCCAAAAAGCTAAGTGAAGTACGGCTTTCACACACACTTATCTCTCAGCAATGAGCATGTGGATTGACGTTCATTCATCTAGCACAAGGGAACGGGATGCAGGAGAAACTTTTACTCTGGTTTCTGAGTCTGTTTCCTAGTGCCAGTTTGAAGTTCCTGCAATTTTCACTGTAAAACACAGTTGGAGCTAGTACTTCCCCATATATATGTATGGATTGGAATTTGCAAGTGAAAAGAAACTTTGTGTTCCCAAACAGCTATGTGAAAGACGGCTTTCACACACACTTATCCCTCAGAACTGAGCATGTGCAGAGACGTTCGTTCATCTAGCACAAAGGGAACGGGTTCAAGGAGAAACTTTTACTCTGGTTTCTCAGTCTGTTTCCTAGTGCCGGTTTGAAGTTCCTGCAGTTTTCACTGTAAAACCGAGTTGGAGCTTGTACCTGACCATATATATGTATGGAGTGGAGTTTGCAAATGAAAAGAAACTTTGTGTTCCCAACAAGCTAGGTGAAGAACGGCTTTCCCACACACTTATATCTCAGAACTGAGCATGTGGAGAGACTTTCGTTCATCTAGCACAAAGGGAACGGGTTGCAGGAGAAACTTTTACTCTGGTTTCTCAGTCTGTTTCCTAGTGCCGGTTTGAAGTTCCTGCAGTTTTCACTGTAAATCGGAGTTGGAGCTAGTACCTCCCCATATATATGTATGGAGTGGAGTTTGCAAGTGAAAAGAAACTTTGTGTTCCAAACAAGCTAGGTGAAGGACGGCTTTCACACACACTTATCTCTCAGAACTGAGCATGTGCAGAGACGTTCGTTCATCTAGCACAAAGGGAACGGGTTGCAGGAGAAACTTTTACTCTGGGTTCTCATTCTGTTTCCTAGTGCCGGTTTGAAGATCCTGCAGTTTGCACTGTAAAACAGATTTGGATTTAATACCTCCCCGTATATATGTATGGAGTGGAGTTTTCAAGTAAAAAGAAACTTTGTGTTCCCAACAAGCTATGTGAAGGACGGCTTTCAAACACAATTATTTCTCAGAACTGAGCATGTGGAGAGACGTTCGTTCATCTAGCCCAAAGGGTTCGGGTTGCAGGAGAAACTTTTACTCTGATTTCTCATGCTGTTTCCTAGTGCCGGTTTGAAGTTCCTGCAGTTTTCACTGTAAAACCGTGTTGGAGCTAGTACATCCCATATATATGTATGGAGTGGAGTTGGCAATTGGAAAGAAACTTTGTGTTCCCAACAAGCTAGGTGAAGGACGGCTTTCCCACAAACTTATCTCTCAGAACTGAGCATGTGGAGAGACGTTCGTTCATCTAGCACAAAGGGAACTGTTTGCAGGATAAACAATTTCTGTGGTTTCTCAGTCTGTTTCCTAGTGCCGGTTTGAAGTTCCTGCAGTATGCACTGTAAAACCGAGTTGGAGCTAGTACCTCCCCATATATATGTATGGAGTGTTGTTTGCAAGTGAAAAGAAACTTTGTGTTCCGAAAAAGCTAGTTTAAGGACGGCTTTCACACACAATTATCTCTCAGCAATGAGCATCTGGATTGACGTTCATTCATCTAGCACAAGGGAACGGGTTGCATGAGAAACTTTTACTCTGGTTTCTCAGTCTGTTTCCTAGTGCCGGTTTGAAGTTCCTGCAGTTTTCACTGTAAAATCGATTTGGAGCTAGTACCTACCCATATATATGTATGGAGTGGAGTTTGCAAGTGAAAAGAAACTTTGTGTTCCCAAAAAGCTAGGTGAAGGACGGCTTTCACACACACTTATCTCTCAGAACTGAGCATGTGCAGAGACGTTCGTTCATCTAGCACAAAGGGAACGGGTTGCAGGAGAAACATTTACTCTGGTTTCTCAGTCTGTTTCCTAGTGCCGGTTTGAAGTTCCTACAGTTTTCACTGTAAAACCGAGTTGGAGCAAGAACCTCCAAATATATATGTATGGATTGGAGTTTGCATGTGAAAAGAAACTTTGTGTTCCAAACAAGCTAGTTGAAGGACGGCATTCACACACGTTTATCTCTGAGAACTGAGCATGTGCAGAGACGTTCGTTCATCCAGCACAAAGGGAACGGTTTGCAGGAGAAACTTTTACTCTGGTTTCTCAGTCTGCTTCCTAGTGCCGGTTTGAAGTTCCTGCAGTTTTCACTGTAAAACCGAGTTGGAGCTAGTAATTCCCCATATATATGTATGGAGTGGAGTTTGCAAGTGAAAAGAAACTTTGTGTTCCCAACAAGCTAGGTGAAGGACGGCTTTCACACACACTTATCTTTCAGAACTGAGCATGTGGAGAGACGTTCGTTCATCTAGCACAAAGGAAACGGGTTGCAGGAGAAACATTTACTCTGGTTTCTAAGTCTGTTTCCTAGTGCCGGTTTGAAGTTCCTGAAGTTTGCACTGTAAAACAGAGTGGGAACTAGTACCTCCCCATATATATGTATGGAGTGCAGTTTGCATGTGAAAAGAAACTTTGTGTTCCCAACAAGCTAGGTGAAGTACGGCTTTCCCACACACGAATCTCTCAGAACTGAGCATGTGGAGAGACGTTCGTTCATCTAGCACAAAGGGAACCGGTTGCAGGTGAAATTTTTACTCTGGTTTCTCAGTCTGTGTCCTAGTGCCGGGTTGAATTTCCTGCAGTTTTCACTGTAAAATCGAGTTGGAGCTAGTACCTCCCCATGCATATGTATGGAATGGAGTTTGCAAGTGAAAAGAAACTTTGTGTTCCCAACAAGCTAGGTGAAGGACGGCTTTCACACACACTTATCTCTCAGAACTGAGCATGTGGAGAGACGTTCGTTCATCTAGCACAAAGGGAACGGTTTGCAGTAGAAATTTTACTCTGTTTTCTCAGTCTGTTTCCTAGTGCCTGTTTGAAGTTCCTGCAGTTTTCACTGTAAAACCGAGTTGGAGCTAGTACCTCCCCATATATATGTATGGAGTGGAGTTTGCAAGTGAAAAGAAACTTTGTGTTCCCAACAAGCTATGTGAAGGACGGCTTTCACACACACTTAGCTCTCAGAACTGAGAATGTGGAGAGACGTTCGTTCATCTAGCACAATGTGAACGGTTTGCATGAGAAACTTTTACTCTGGGTTCTCATTCTGTTTCCTAGTGCCGGTTTGACGTTCCTGCAGTTTTCACTGTAAAACCGAGTAGGAGCTACTACATCCCCATATATATATATGGAGTGGAATTTGCAAGTAAAAAGAAACTTTGTGCTCCCAACAAGCTAGGTGAAGGACGGCTTTCACACACACGAATCTCTCATAACTGAGCATGTGGAGAGACGTTCGTTCATCTATCACAATGGGAACCGGTTGCAGGTGAAATTTTTACTCTGGTTTCTCAGTCTGTGTCCTAGTGCCGGGTTGAATTTCCTGCAGTTTTCACTGTAAAACCGAGTTGGAGCTAGTACCTCCCCATTTATATGTATGGAGTGGAGTTTGAAAGTAAAAAGAAACTTTGTGTTCCCAACAAGATTGTTGTAGGACGGCTTTCACACACACTTATCTCTCAGAACTGAGCATATGGAGAGACGTTCGTTCATCTAGCACAAAGGGAACGGTTTGCAGGAGAAACTATTTCTCTTGTTTACCATTCTGTTTCCTAGTGCCGGTTTGAAGTTCCTGCAGTTTTCACTGTAAAAAAGACTTGGAGCTAGTACCTCCCCATATATATGTATAGAGTGGAGTTTGCAATTGGAAAGAAACTTTGTGTTCCCAACAAGCTAGGTGAAGGACGGCTTTCACACACAATTATCTCTCAGAACTGAGCATGTGGACACACGTTCGTTCATCTAGCACAAAGGGAACGGGTTGCAGGGGAAACTTTTACTCTGGATTCTCAGTCTGTTTCCTAGTGCCGGTTTGAAGTTCCTGCAGTTTTCACTGTAAAACCGAGTTGGAGCTAGTACCTCCCCATATATAAGTATGGAGTGGAGTTTGCAAGTGAAAAGAAACTTTGTGTTCCCAACAAGATATGTGAAGGACGGCTTTCACACACACTTATCTCTCAGAACTGAGCATGTGGAGAGACGTTCGTTCATCTAGCACAAAGGGAACGGTTTGCAGAAGAAACTTTTACTCTGGGTTCTCATTCTGTTTCCTAGTGCCGGTTTGAAGTTCCTGCAGTTTTCACTGTAAAACCGAGTAGGAGCTAGTACATCCCCATATATATGTATGGAGTGGAGTTTGCAAGTAAAAAGAAACTTTGTGTTCCCAATAAGCTAGGTGAAGAACGGCTTTCACACACACTTATCTCTCAGAACTGAGCATGTGGAGAGACGTTCGTTCATCTAGCAAAAAGGGAACGGGTTGCAGGAGAAACGTTTACTCTGGGTTCTCAGTCTGTTTCCTAGTGACGGTTTGAAGTTCCTGCAGTTTTCACTGTAAAACCGAGTTGGAGCTAGTACCTCCCCATATATATGTATGGAGTGGAGTTTGAAAGTCAAAAGGAACTTTGTGTTCCCAACGATCTAGGTGAAGGACGGCTTTCACATACACTTATCTCTCAGAACTGAGCATATGGAGAGACGTTCGTTCATCTAGCACAAAGGGAACGGTTTGCAGGAGAAACTATTTCTCTGGTTTACCATTCTGTTTCCTAGTGCCGGTTTGAAGTGCCTGCAGTTTTCACTGTAAAAAAGGCTTGGAGCTTGTACCTCCCCATATGTATGTATAGAGTGGATTTTGCAATTGGAAAGAAACTTTGTGTTCCCAACAAGCTAGGTGAAGGACGGCTTTCACACACACTTATCTCTCAGAACTGAGCATGTGGACAGACGTTCGTTCATCTAGCACAAAGGGAACGGGTTGCAGGAGAAATGTTTACTCTGGTTTCTCAGTCTGTTTCCTAGTGCCGGTTTGAAGTTCCTGCAGTTTTCACTGTAAAACCGATTTGGAGCTAGTACCTCCCCATATATAAGTATGGAGTGGAGTTTGCAAGTGAAAAGAAACTTTGTGTTCCCAACAAGCTAGGTGAAGGACGGCTTTCCCACACACTTATATCTCAGAACTGAGCATGTGGAGAGACGTTCGTTCATCTAGCACAAAGGGAACGGTTTGCAGGAGAAACTTTTACTCTGGATTCTCAGTCTGTTTCCTAGTGCCGGCTTGAAGTTCCTGCAGTTTTCACTGTAAAACCGAGTTGGAGCTAGTACCTCCCCATGTATATGTATGGAATGGAGTTTGCAATTGAAAAGAAACTTTGTGTTCCCAACAATCTAGGTGAAGGACGGCTTTCACACTCATTTCTCTCTCAGAACTGAGCATGTGGAGAGACTTTCGTTCCTCTAGCACAAAAGGAACGGGTTGCAGGGGAAACTTTTACTCTGGATTCTCAGTCTGTTTCCTAGTTCCGGTTTGAAGTTCCTGCAGTTTTCACCGTAAAACCGAGTTGGAGCTAGTACCTCCACATGTATATGTATGGAATGGAGTTTGCAAGTGAAAAGAAACTTTGTGTTCCCAACAAGCTAGTTGAAGGACGGCTTTCCCACACAATTATCTCTCAGAACTGAGGATGTGGAGAGACGTTCGTTCATCTAGCAAAAAGTGAACGGGTTGCAGGAGAAACTTTTACTCTGGTTTGTCAGTCTGTTTCCTAGTGCCGGTTTGAAGTTCCTGCAGTTTTCACTGTAAAACCGAGTTGGAGCTAGTACCTCCCCATATATAAGTATGGAGTGGAGTTTGCAAGTGAAAAGAAACTTTGTGTTCCCAAAAAGCTATGTGAAGGACGGCTTTCACACACACTTATCTCTCTAAACTGAGCATGTGGAGAGACGTTCGTTCATCTAGCACAAAGGGAACGGGTTGCAGGAGAAACGTTTACTCTGTGTTCTCAGTCTGTTTCCTAGTGCCGGTTTGAAGTTCCTGCAGTTTTCACTGGAAAACCGAGTTGGAGTTAGTACTTCCCCATATATATGTATGGAGTGGAGTTTGAAAGTAAAAAGGAACTTTGTGTTCCCAACGAGCTATGTGAAGGACGGCTTTCACATACACTTATCTCTCAGAACTGAGCATATGGAGAGACGTTCGTTCATCTAGCACAAAGGGAACGGTTTGCAGGAGAAACTATTTCTCTGGTTTACCATTCTGTTTCCTAGTGCCGGTTTGAAGTTCCTGCAGTTTTCACTGTAAAAAAGACTTGGAGCTAGTACCTCCCCATATATATGTATAGAGTGGAGTTTGCAATTGGAAAGAAAGTTTGTGTTCCCAACAAGCTAGGTGAAGGACGGCTTTCCCACACAATTATCTCTCAGAACTGAGCATGTGGAGAGACGTTCGTTCATCTAGCAAAAAGGGAACGGGTTGCAGGAGAAACTATTACTCTGGTTTGTCAGTCTGTTTCCTAGTGCCGGTTTGAAGTTCCTGCAGTTTTCATTGTAAAACCGAGATGGAGCTAGTACCTCCCCATATATAAGTATGGAGTGGAGTTTGCAAGTGAAAAGAAACTTTGTGTTCCCAACAAGCTATGTGAAGGACGGCTTTCACACACACTTATCTCTCAGAACTGAGCATGTGGAGAGACGTTCGTTCATCTAGCACAAAGGGAACGGTTTGCAGGAGAAACTTTTACTCTGGGTTCTCATTCTGTTTCCTAGTGCCGGTTTGAAATTCCTGCAGTTTTCACTGTAAAACCGAGTAGGAGCTAGTACATCCCCATATATATGTATGGAGTGGAGTTTGCAAGTAAAAAGAAACTTTGTGTTCCCAACAAGCTAGGTGAAGGACGGCTTTCACACACACTTATCTCTCAGAACTGAGCATGTGGAGAGACGTTCGTTCATCTAGCACAAAGCGAACGGGTTGCAGGAGTAACTTTTACTCTGGGTTCTCAGTCTGTTTCCTAGTGCCGGTTTGAAGTTCCTGCAGTTTTCACTGTAAAACCGAGTTGGAGCTAGTTCCTCCCCATATATATGTATGGAGTGGAGTTTGCAAGAGAAAAGAAACTTTGTGTTCCCAACAAGCTAGGTGAAGGACGGCTTTCACACACACTTATCTCTCAGAACTGAGCATGTGGAGAGACGTTCGTTCATCTAGCACAAAGGGAACGGGTTGCAGGAGAAACTTTTACTCTGGATTCTCAGTCTGTTTCCTAGTGCCGGTTTGAAGTTCCTGCAGTTTTCACTGTAAAACAGACTTGGAGCTGGTACCTCCCCATATAAATGTATGAAGTGGAGTTTGCAAGTGAAAAGAAACTTTGTGTTCCCAACAAGCTAGGTGAAGCACGGCTTTCACACAGACTTATCTCTCAGAACTGAGCATGTGGAGAGACGTTCGTTCATCTAGCACAAATGGATCGTGTTGCATTAGAAACTTTTACTCTGGTATCTCAGCCTGTTTCCTAGTGCCGGTTTGAAGTTCCTGCAGTTTTCACTGTAAAACCGAGTTGGAGCTAGTACCCCCCCATATATATGTATGGAGTGGAGTTTGCAAGTGAAAAGAAACTTTGTGTTCCCAACAAGCTAGGTGAAGGACGGTTTTCACACACACTTATCTCTCAGAACTGAGCATATGGAGAGACGTTCTTTCATCTAGCACAAAGGGAACGGTTTGCAGGAGAAACTATTTCTCTGGTTTCCCATTCTGTTTCCTTGTGACGGTTTGAAGTTCCTGCAGTTTTCACTGTAAAACAGTCTTGGAGCTAGTATCTCCCCATATATATGTATGGATTGGAGATTGCAATTGGAAAGATACTTTGTGTTCCCAACAAGCTAGGTGAAGGACGGCTTTCACACACACTTATCTCTCAGAACAGAGCATGTGGACAGACGTTCGTTCATCTAGCACAAAGGGAACGGGTTGCAGGAGAAATGTTTACTCTGGTTTCTCAGTCTGTTTCCTAGTGCCGGTTTGAAGTTCCTGCAGTTTTCACTGTAAAACCGAGTTGGAGCTAGTACCTCCCCATATATCTGTATTAAGTGGAATTTGCAACTGAAAAGAAACTTTGTTTTCCCAACAAGCTAGGTGAAGTACGGCTTTCCCACACACTTATATCTCAGACATGAGCATGTGGAGAGACGTTTGTTCATCTACCACAAAGGGAACGCGTTGCAGGAGAAACTTTTACTCTGGATTCTCAGTCTGTTTCCTAGTGCCGGTTTGAAGTTCCTGCAGTTTTCACTGTAAAACCGAGTTGGAGCTAGTACCTCCCCATATATATGTATGGAGTGGAGTTTGCAAGTAAATAGAAACTTTGTATTCCCAACAAGCTAGTTGAAGGACGGCTTTCACACACACTTATATCTCAGAACTGAGCATGTGGAGAGACTTTCGTTCATCTAGCACAAAGGGAACTGTTTGCTGGAGAAACTTTTACTCTGGTTTCTCAGTCTGTTTCCTAGTGCCGGTTTGAAGTTCCTGCAGTTTGCACTGTAAAACCGAGTTGGAGCTACTACCTCCCCATATATATATATGGAGTGGAGTTTGCAAGTGAAAAGAAACTTTGTGTTCCCAACAAGCTAGGTGAAGTACGGCTTTCACACACACTTATCTCTCAGATCTGAGCATGTGGAGAGACGTTCGTTCATCTAGCACAATGGGAACGGTTTGCAGGAGTAAATTTTACTCTGGATTCTCAGTCTGTTTCCTAGTGCCGGTTTGAAGTTCCTGCAGTTTTCACTGTAAAACTTAATTGGAGCTTGTACCTCCCCATATATATGTATGAATTGGAGTTGGCAAGTGAAAAGAAACTTTGTGTTCCCAACAAGCTAGGTGAAGGACGGCTTACACACACACTTATCTCTCAGAAATTAGCATGTGGAGAGACGTTCGTTCATCTAGCACAAAGGGATCGGGTTGCAGGAGAAACTTTTACTCTTGTATCTCAGTATGTTTCCTAGTGCCGGTTTGAAGTTCCTGCAGTTTGCACTGTAAAACCGAGTTGGAGCTAGTACCTCCCCATATATATTTATGGAGTGGAGTTTGCAAGTGAAAAGAAACTGTGTTCCCAACAAGCTAGGTTAAGGACGGATTTCACACACACTTATCTCTCAGAACTGAGCATATGGAGAGAAGTTCGTTCATCTAGCACAAAGGGAACTGTTTGCAGGAGAAACTTTTTCTCTTGTTTCCCATTCTGTTTCCTAGTGCCGGTTTGAAGTTCCTGCAGTTATCACTGTACAATAGTCTTGGAGCTAGTACCTCCCCATATATATGTATGGAGTGGAGTTTGAAATTGGAAAGAAACTTTGTGTTCCCAACAAGCTAGGTGAAGGACGGCTTTCACACACACTTATCTCTCAGAACTGAGGATGTGGACAGACGTTCGTTCATCTAGCACAAAGGGAACGGGTTGCAGGAGAAACTTTTACTCTGGTTTCTCAGTCTGTTTCCTGGTGCCGGTTTGAAGTTCCTGCAGTTTGCACTGTAAAACCCAGTTGGAGCTAGTACCTCCCCATATATATGTATGGAGTGGAGTTTGCAAGTGAAAAGAAACTATGTTTTCCAAACAAGCTAGGTGAAGGACGGCTTTCACACACAATTATCTCTCAGAATTTAGCATGTGCAGAGACGTTCGTTCATCCAGCACAAAGGGAACTGTTTGCAGGAGAAACTTTTACTCTGGTTTCTCAGTCTTCTTCCTAGTGCCGGTTTGAAGTTCCTGCAGTTTTCACTGTAAAACCGAGTTGGAGCTAGTACTTCCCCATATATATGTATGGAGTGGAGTTTGCAAGTGAAAAGAAACTTTGTGTTCCCAACAAGCTAGGTGAAGGACGGCTTTCACACACACTTATCTCTCTGAACTGAGCATGTGGAGAGACGTTTGTTCATCTAGCACAAAGGAAACGGGTTGCAGGAGAAACATTTACTCTGGTTTCTAAGTCTGTTTCCTAGTGCCGGTTTGAAGTTCCTGAAGTTTGCACTGTAAAATCGAGTTGGAGCTAGTACCTCCCCATATATATGTATGGAGTGGAGTTTGAAAGTGAAAAGAAACTTTGTGTTCCCAACAAGCCAGGTGAAGGACGGCTTTCACACACACTTATCTCTCAGAACTGAGCATATGGAGAGACGTTCTTTCATCTAGCACAAAGGGAACGGTTTGCAGGAGAAACTATTTCTCTGGTTTCCCATTCTGTTTCCTTGTGCCGGTTTGAAGTTCCTGCAGTTTTCACTGTAAAAGAGTTTTGGAGCTAGTACCTTCCCATATGTATTTATGGAGTGGAGTTTGCAATTGGAAAGAAACTTTGTGTTCCCAACAAGCTAGGTGAAGGACGGCTTTCACACACACTTATCTCTCAGAACTGAGCATGTCTAGAGACTTTCGTTCATCTAGCACAAAGGGAACTGGTTGCAGGAGAAACTTTTACTCTGGTTTCTCAGTCTGTTTCCCAGTGCCGGTTTGAAGTTCCTGCAGTTTGCACTGTAAAACCGAGTTGGAGCTAGTACCTCCCCATATATATGTATGGAGTGGAATTTGCAAGTGAAAAGAAACTATGTGTTCCAAACAAGCTAGGTGAAGGACGGCTTTCACACACAATTATCTCTCAGAATTTAGCATGTGCAGAGACGTTCGTTCATCCAGCACAAAGGGAAAGGTTTGCAGGGGAAACTTTTACTCTGGTTTCTCAGTCTGCTTCCTAGTGCCGGTTTGAAGTTCCTGCAGTTTTCACTGTAAAACCGAGTTGGAGCTAGTACTTCCCCATATATATGTATGGAGTGGAGTTTGCAAGTGAAAAGAAACTTTGTGTTCCCAACAAGCTAGGTGAAGGACGGCTTTCACACACACTTATCTCTCAGAACCGAGCATGTGGAGAGACGTTCGTTCATCTAGCACAAAGGAAACGGGTTGCAGGAGAAACATTTACTCTGGTTTCTAAGTCTGTTTCCTAGTGCCGGTTTGAAGTTCCTGAAGTTTGCAGTGTAAAATCGAGTTGGAGCTAGTACCTCCCCATATATATGTATGGAGTGGAGTTTGAAAGTGAAAAGAAACTTTGTGTTCCCAACAAGTTAGGTGAAGGACGGCTTTCACACACACATATCTCTCAGAACTGAGTATGTGGAGAGACGTTCGTTCATGTAGCACAAAGGGAACGGGTTGCAGGAGAAACTTTTACTCTTGTTTCTCAGTCTGTTTCCTAGTGCCGGTTTGAAGTTCCTGAAGTTTTCACTGTAAAACCGAGTTGGAGCTAGTACCTCCCCATTTATATGTATGGAGTGGAGTTTGAAAATAAAAAGAAACTTTGTGTTCCCAACAAGCTTGTTGTAGGACGGCTTTCACACACACTTATCTCTCAGAACTGAGCATGTGGAGAGACGTTCGTTACTCTAGCACAAATGGAACGGTTTGCAGGGGAAACTTTACTCTGGTTTCTCAGTCTGTTTCCTAGTGCCGGTTTGTAGTTCCTGCAGTTTTCACTGTAAAACCGAGTTGCAGCTAGAACCTCCCCATATATATGTATGGTATGGAGTTGGCAAGTGAAAAGAAACTTTGTGTTCCCAACAAGCTAGGTGAAGGACGGCTTTCACACACACTTATCTCTCAGAAATGAGCATGTGGAGAGACGTTCGTTCATCTAGCACAAAGGGAAGTTGTTGCAGGAGAAACTTTTTCTCTGGATTTGCAGTCTGTTTCCTAGTGCCGGTTTGAAGTTCCTGCAGTTTTCACTGTAAAACCGACCTGGAGCTGGTACCTCCCCATATAAATTTATGAAGTGGAGTTTGCAAGTGAAAAGAAACTTTGTGATCCCAAGAAGCTAGGTGAAGGACGGTTTTCACACACACTTATCTCTCAGAACTGAGCATATGGAGAGACGTTCGTTCATCTAGCACAAAGGGAACGGTTTGCAGGAGAAACTATTTCTCTTGTTTACCATTCTGTTTCCTAGTGCCGGTTTGAAGTTCCTGCAGTTTTCACTGTAAAAAAGACTTGGAGCTAGTACCTCCCCATATATATGTATAGAGTGGAGTTTGCAATTGGAAAGAAACTTTGTGTTCCCAACAAGCTAGGTGAAGGACGGCTTTCACACACACTTATCTCTCAGAACTGAGCATGTGGACACACGTTCGTTCATCTAGCACAAAGGGAACGGGTTGAAGGATAAACTACTTCTCTGGTTTCTCAGTCTGTTTCCTAGTGCCGGTTTGAAGTTCCTGCAGTTTTCACTGTAAAACCGATTTGGAGCTACTACCTCCCCATATATAAGTATGGAGTGGAGTTTGCAAGTGAAAAGAAACTTTGTGTTCCCAACAAGCTAGGTGAAGGACGGCTTTCCCACACACTTATATCTCAGAACTGAGCATGTGGAGAGACGTTCGTTCATCTAGCACAAAGGGAACGGGTTGCAGGAGAAACTTTTACTCTGGATTCTCAGTCTGTTTCCTAGTGCCGGCTTGAAGTTCCTGCAGTTATCACTGTAAAAAAGTCTTGGAGCTAGTACCTTCCCATATATATGTATGGAGTGGAGTTTGCAATTGGAAAGAAACTTTGTGTTCCCAACAAGCTAGGTGAAGGACGGCTTTCACACACAATTATCTCTCAGAACTGAGCATGTGGACAGACGTTCGTTCATCTAGCACAAAGGGAACGGGTTGCAGGAGAAACTTTTACTCTGGTTTCTCAGTCTGTTTCCTAGTGCCGGTTTGAAGTTCCTGCAATTTGCACTGTAAAACCGAGTTGGAGCTAGTGCCTCCCCATATATATGTATGGAGTGGAGTTTGCAAGTGAAAAGAATCTATGTGTTCCAAACAAGCTATGTGAAGGACGGCTTTCACACAATTATCTCTCAGAATTTAGCATGTGCAGAGACGTTCGTTCATCTAGCACAAATTGAACGGGTTGCAGGAGAAACTTTTACTGTGGTTTCTCAGTCTGTTTCCTAGTGCCGGTTTGAAGTTCCTGCAATTTTCACTGTGAAACCGAGTTGGTGCTAGTACCTCCCCATATATATGTATGGAGTGGAGTTTGCAAGTGAAAAGAAACTTTGTGTTCCCAACAAGGTAGGTGAAAGACGGCTTTCACACACACTTACCTCTCAGAACTGAGCATGTGGAGAGACGTTCGTTCATCTAGCACAAAGGTAAAGGGTTGCAGGAGAAAGTTTTACTCTGGATTCTCAGTCTGTTTCCTAGTTCCTGTTTAAAGTTCCTGCAGTATTCACTGTAAAACTGAGTTGTAGCTAGTACCTCCCCATATATATGTATGGAGTGGCGTTTGCAAGTGAAAAGAAACTTTGTGTTCCCTACAAGCTAGGTGATGTACGGCTTTCCCACACACGTATCTCTCAGAACTGAGCATGTGGAGAGACGTTCGTTCATCTAGCACAAAGGGAACGGGTTGCAGGAGAAACTTTTTCTCTGGTTTCTCAGTCTGTTTCCTACTGCCGGTTTGAAGTTCCTGCAGTTTTCACTGTAAAACCGAGTTGGAGCTAGTACCTCCCCATATATATATATGGAGTGGAGTTTGCAAGTGAAAAGAAACTTTGTGTTCCCAACAAGCTAGTTGAAGGACGGCATTCACACACACGTATTTCTCAGAACTGAGCATATGGAGAGACGTTCGTTCATCTAGCACAAATGGAACGGTTTGCAGGAGAAATTATTACTCTGGTTTCCCATTCTGTTTCCTAGTGCCGGTTTGTAGTTCCTGCATTTTTCACTGTAAAACAGATTTGGAGCTAGTACCTCCCCATATATATGTATGGAATGGAGTTTGCAATTGTAAAGAAACTTTGTGTTCCCAACTAGCTAGGTGAAGGACGGCTTTCACACACACTTATCTCTAAGAACTGAGCATGTGGACAGACGTTCGTTCATCTAGCACAAAGGGAACGGGTTGCAGGAGAAACTTTAACTCTGGATTCTCAGTCTGTTTCCTAGTGCCGGTTTGAAGTTCCTGCAGTTTTCACTGTAAAACCGATTTGGAGCTAGTACCATCCCATATATATGTATGGATTGGAGTTTGCAAGTGAAAAGAAACTTTGTGTTCCAAACAAGCTAGGTGAAGGACGGCTTTCACACACACTTATCTCTCAGAACTGAGCATGTGCAGAGACGTTCTTTCATCTAGCACAAAGGGAACGGGTTGCAGGAGAAACTTTTACTCTGGTTTCTATGTCTGTTTCCTAGTGCCGGTTTGAAGTTCCTGCAGTTTTCACTGTAAAACCGAGTTGGAGCTAGTACTTCCCCATATATATGTATGGATTGGAATTTGCAAGTGAAAAGAAACTTTGTGTTCCCAACAAGCTAGGTGAAGTACGGCTTTCACACACACTTATCTCTCAGAACTGAGCATGTGGAGAGACGTTCGTTCATCTAGCACAAAGGTAAAGGGTTGCAGGAGAAAGTTTTACTCTGGATTCTCAGTCTGTTTCCTAGTTCCTGTTTGAAGTTCCTGCAGTTTTCACTGTAAAACTGAGTTGTAGCTAGTACCTCCCCATATATATGTATGGAGTGGAGTTTGCAAGTGAAAAGAAACTTTGTGTTCCCTACAAGCTAGGTGAAGTACGGCTTTCCCACACACTTATCTCTCAGACCTGAGCATGTGGAGAGACGTTCGTTCATCTAGCACAAACGGAATGGGTTGCAGGAGAAACTTTTACTCTGGTTTCTCAGTCTGTTTCCTAGTGCCGGTTTGAAGTTCCTGCAGTTTTCACTGTAAAACCGAGTTGGAGCTTGTACTTCCCCATATATATGTATGGAGTGGAGTTTGCAAGTGAAAAGAAACTTTGTGTTCCCAACAAGCTAGGTGAAGGACGGCATTCACACACACGTTTTTCTCAGAACTGATCTTGTGGAGAGACGGTCGTTCATCTAGCACAAAAGGAACGGGTTGCAGGAGAAACTTTTGCTCTGGTTTCTCAGTCTGTTTCCTAGTGCCGGTTTGAAGTTCCTGCAGTTTTCACTGTAAAACCGAGTTGGAGCTAGTACCTCCCAATATATATGTATGGAGTGGATTTTGCAAGTGGAAAGAAACTTTGTGTTCCCAACAAGCTAGGTGAAGTACGGCTTTCACACACACTTATCTCTCAGAACTTAGCATGTGGAGAGACGTTCGTTCATCTAGTACATAGGGAACGGGTTGCAGGAGAAACTTTTACTCTGGATTCTCAGTCTGTTTCCTAGTTCCTGTTTGAAGTTCCTGCAGTTTTCACTGTAAAACTGAGTTGGAGCTAGTAACTCCCCATATATATGTATGGAGTGGAGTTTGAAAGTGAAAAGAAACTTTGTGTTCCCTACAAGCTAGGTGAAGGACGGCTTTCCCACACACTTATCTCTCAGAACTGAGCATGTGGAGAAACGTTCGTTCATCTAGCACAAAGGGAACGGGTTGCAGGAGAAACTTTTACTCTGGATTCTCAGTCTGTTTCCTAGTGCCGGTTTGAAGTTCCTGCAGTTTTCACTGTAAAACCGAGTTGGAGCTAGTACCTCCCCATATATATGTATGGAGTGGAGTTTGCAAGTAAATAGAAACTTTGTATTCCCAACAAGCTAGTTGAAGGACGGCTTTCACACACACTTATATCTCAGAACTGAGCATGTGGAGAGACGTTCGTTCATCTAGCACAAAGGGAACTGTTTGCTGGAGAAACTTTTACTCTGGTTTCTCAGTCTGTTTCCTAGTGCCGGTTTGAAGTTCCTGCAGTTTGCACTGTAAAACCGAATTGGAGCTACTACCTCCCCATATATATATATGGAGTGGAGTTTGCAAGTGAAAAAAAACTTAGTGTTCCCAACAAGCTAGGTGAAGTACGGCTTTCACACACACTTATCTCTCAGATCTGAGCATTTGGAGAGACGTTCTTTCATCTAGCACAATGGGAACGGGTTGCAGGAGTAAATTTTACTCTGGATTCTCAGTCTGTTTCCTAGTGCCGGTTTGAAGTTCCTGCAGTTTTCACTGTAAAATTTAATTGGAGCTTGTACCTCCCCATATATATGTATGAAGTGGAGTTTTCAAGTGAAAAGAAACTTTGTGTTCCCAACAAGCTAGGTGAAGGACGGCTTACACACACACTTATCTCTCAGAACTTAGCATGTGGAGAGACGTTCGTTCATCTAGCACAAAGGGATCGGGTTGCAGGAGAAACTTTTACTCTTGTATCTCAGTCTGTTTCCTAGTGCCGGTTTGAAGTTCCTGCAGTTTTCACTGTAAAACCGAGTTGGAGCTAGTACCTCCCCATATATATTTATGGAGTGGAGTTTGCAAGTGAAAAGAAACTTTGTGTTCCCAACAAGCTAGGTTAAGGACGGATTTCACACACACTTATCTCTCAGAACTGAGCATATGGAGAGAAGTTCGTTCATCTAGCACAAAGGGAACGGTTTGCAGGAGAAACTTTTTCTCTGGTTTCCCATTCTGTTTCCTAGTGCCGGTTTGAAGTTCCTGCAGTTATCACTGTAAAAAAGTCTTGGAGCTAGTACCTCCCCATATATATGTATGGGGTGGAGTTTGCAATTGGAAAGAAACTTTGTGTTCCCAACAAGCTAGGTGAAGGACGGCTTTCACACACAATTATCTCTCAGAACTGAGCATGTGGACAGACGTTCGTTCATCTAGCACAAAGGGAACGGGTTGCAGGAGAAACTTTTACTCTGGTTTCTCAGTCTGTTTCCTAGTGCCGGTTTGAAGTTCCTGCAATTTGCACTGTAAAACCGAGTTGGAGCTTGTACCTCCCCATATATATGTATGGAGTGGAGTTTGCAAGTGAACAGAAACTATGTGTTCCAAACAAGCTATGTGAAGGACGGCTTTCACACAATTATCTCTCAGAATTTAGCATGTGCAGAGACGTTCGTTCATCTAGCACAAATTGAACGGGTTGCAGGAGAAACTTTTACTGTGGTTTCTCAGTCTGTTTCCTAGTGCCGGTTTGAAGTTCCTGCAATTTTCACTGTGAAACCGAGTTGGTGCTAGTACCTCCCCATATATATGTATGGAGTGGAGTTTGCAAGTGAAAAGAAACTTTGTGTTCCCAACAAGGTAGGTGAAGGACGGCATTCACACACACTTATCTCTCAGAACTGAGCATGTGGAGAGACGTTCGTTCATCTAGCACAAAGGTAAAGGGTTGCAGGAGAAAGTTTTACTCTGGATTCTCAGTCTGTTTCCTAGTTCCTGTTTAAAGTTCCTGCAGTATTCACTGTAAAACTGAGTTGTAGCTAGTACCTCCCCATATATATGTATGGAGTGGAGTTTGCAAGTGAAAAGAAACTTTGTGTTCCCTACAAGCTAGGTGAAGTACGGCTTTCCCACACACGTATCTCTCAGAACTGAGCATGTGGAGAGACGTTCGTTCATCTAGCACAAAGGGAACGGGTTGCAGGAGAAACTTTTTCTCTGGTTTCTCAGTCTGTTTCCTACTGCCGGTTTGAAGTTCCTGCAGTTTTCACTGTAAAACCGAGTTGGAGCTAGTACCTCCCCATATATATGTATGGAGTGGAGTTTGCAAGTGAAAAGAAACTTTGTGTTCCCAACAAGCTAGTTGAAGGACGGCATTCACACACACGTATTTCTCAGAACTGAGCATATGGAGAGACGTTCGTTCATCTAGCACAAATGGAACGGTTTGCAGGAGAAATTATTACTCTGGTTTCCCATTCTGTTTCCTAGTGCCGGTTTGTAGTTCCTGCATTTTTCACTGTAAAACAGATTTGGAGCTAGTACCTCCCCATATATATGTATGGAATGGAGTTTGCAATTGTAAAGAAACTTTGTGTTCCCAACTAGCTAGGTGAAGGACGGCTTTCACACACACTTATCTCTAAGAACTGAGCATGTGGACAGACGTTCGTTCATCTAGCACAAAGGGAACGGGTTGCAGGAGAAACTTTAACTCTGGATTCTCAGTCTGTTTCCTAGTGCCGGTTTGAAGTTCCTGCAGTTTTCACTGTAAAACCGATTTGGAGCTAGTACCATCCCATATATATGTATGGATTGGAGTTTGCAAGTGAAAAGAAACTTTGTGTTCCAAACAAGCTAGGTGAAGGACGGCTTTCACACACACTTATCTCTCAGAACTGAGCATGTGCAGAGACGTTCTTTCATCTAGCACAAAGGGAACGGGTTGCAGGAGAAACTTTTACTCTGGTTTCTATGTCTGTTTCCTAGTGCCGGTTTGAAGTTCCTGCAGTTTTCACTGTAAAACCGAGTTGGAGCTAGTACTTCCCCATATATATGTATGGATTGGAATTTGCAAGTGAAAAGAAACTTTGTGTTCCCAACAAGCTAGGTGAAGGACGGCTTTCACACACACTTATCTCTCAGAACTGAGCATGTGGAGAGACGTTCGTTCATCTAGCACAAAGGTAAAGGGTTGCAGGAGAAAGTTTTACTCTGGATTCTCAGTCTGTTTCCTAGTTCCTGTTTGAATTTCCTGCAGTTTTCACTGTAAAACTGAGTTGTAGCTAGTACCTCCCCATATATATGTATGGATTGGAGTTTGCAAGTGAAAAGAAACTTTGTGTTCCCTACAAGCTAGGTGAAGTACGGCTTTCCCACACACTTATCTCTCAGACCTGAGCATGTGGAGAGACGTTCGTTCATCTAGCACAAACGGAACGGGTTGCAGGAGAAACTTTTACTCTGGTTTCTCAGTCTGTTTCCTAGTGCCGGTTTGAAGTTCCTGCAGTTTTCACTGTAAAACCGAGTTGGAGCTTGTACTTCCCCATATATATGTATGGAGTGGAGTTTGCAAGTGAAAAGAAACTTTGTGTTCCCAACAAGCTAGGTGAAGGACGGCATTCACACACACGTTTTTCTCAGAACTGATCTTGTGGAGAGACGGTCGTTCATCTAGCATAAAAGGAACGGGTTGCAGGAGAAACTTTTGCTCTGGTTTCTCAGTCTGTTTCCTAGTGCCAGTTTGAAGTTCCTGCAGTTTTCACTGTAAAACCGAGTTGGAGCTAGTACCTCCCAATATATATGTATGGAGTGGATTTTGCAAGTGGAAAGAAACTTTGTGTTCCCAACAAGCTAGGTGAAGAACGGCTTTCACACACACTTATCTCTCAGAACTGAGCATGTGGAGAGACGTTCGTTCATCTAGTACATAGGGAACGGGTTGCAGGAGAAACTTTTACTCTGGATTCTCAGTCTGTTTCCTAGTTCCTGTTTGAAGTTCCTGCAGTTTTCACTGTAAAACTGAGTTGGAGCTAGTACCTCCCCATATATATGTATGGAGTGGAGTTTGAAAGTGAAAAGAAACTTTGTGTTCCCTACAAGCTAGGTGAAGGACGGCTTTCCCACACACTTATCTCTCAGAACTGAGCATGTGGAGAAACGTTCGTTCATCTAGCACAAAGGGAACGGGTTGCAGGAGAAACTTTTACTCTGGATTCTCAGTCTGTTTCCTAGTGCCGGTTTGAAGTTCCTGCAGTTTTCACTGTAAAACCGAGTTGGAGCTAGTACCTCCCCATATATATGTATGGAGTGGAGTTTGCAAGTAAATAGAAACTTTGTATTCCCAACAAGCTAGTTGAAGGACGGCTTTCACACACACTTATATCTCAGAACTGAGCATGTGGAGAGACGTTCGTTCATCTAGCACAAAGGGAACTGTTTGCTGGAGAAACTATTACTCTGGTTTCTCAGTCTGTTTCCTAGTGCCGGTTTGAAGTTCCTGCAGTTTGCACTGTAAAACCGAATTGGAGCTACTACCTCCCCATATATATATATGGAGTGGAGTTTGCAAGTGAAAAAAAACTTAGTGTTCCCAACAAGCTAGGTGAAGTACGGCTTTCACACACACTTATCTCTCAGATCTGAGCATTTGGAGAGACGTTCGTTCATCTAGCACAATGGGAACGGGTTGCAGGAGTAAATTTTACTCTGGATTCTCAGTCTGTTTCCTAGTGCCGGTTTGAAGTTCCTGCAGTTTTCACTGTAAAATTTAATTGGAGCTTGTACCTCCCCATATATATGTATGAAGTGGAGTTTTCAAGTGAAAAGAAACTTTGTGTTCCCAACAAGCTAGGTGAAGGACGGCTTACACACACACTTATCTCTCAGAACTTAGCATGTGGAGAGACGTTCGTTCATCTAGCACAAAGGGATCGGGTTGCAGGAGAAACTTTTACTCTTGTATCTCAGTCTGTTTCCTAGTGCCGGTTTGAAGTTCCTGCAGTTTTCACTGTAAAACCGAGTTGGAGCTAGTACCTCCCCATATATATTTATGGAGTGGAGTTTGCAAGTGAAAAGAAACTTTGTGTTCCCAACAAGCTAGGTTAAGGACGGATTTCACACACACTTATCTCTCAGAACTGAGCAAATGGAGAGAAGTTCGTTCATCTAGCACAAAGGGAACGGTTTGCAGGAGAAACTTTTTCTCTGGTTTCCCATTCTGTTTCCTAGTGCCGGTTTGAAGTTCCTGCAGGTATCACTGTAAAAAAGTCTTGGAGCTAGTACCTCCCCATATATATGTATGGAGTGGAGTTTGCAATTGGAAAGAAACTTTGTGTTCCCAACAAGCTAGGTGAAGGACGGCTTTCACACACAATTATCTCTCAGAACTGAGCATGTGGACAGACGTTCGTTCATCTAGCACAAAGGGAACGGGTTGCAGGAGAAACTTTTACTCTGGTTTCTCAGTCTGTTTCCTAGTGCCGGTTTGAAGTTCCTGCAATTTGCACTGTAAAACCGAGTTGGAGCTTGTACCTCCCCATATATATGTATGGAGTGGAGTTTGCAAGTGAAAAGAAACTATGTGTTCCAAACAAGCTATGTGAAGGACGGCTTTCACACAATTATCTCTCAGAATTTAGCATGTGCAGAGACGTTCGTTCATCTAGCACAAATTGAACGGGTTGCAGGAGAAACTTTTACTGTGGTTTCTCAGTCTGTTTCCTAGTGCCGGTTTGAAGTTCCTGCAATTTTCAATGTGAAACCGAGTTGGTGCTAGTACCTCCCCATATATATGTATGGAGTGGAGTTTGCAAGTGAAAAGAAACTTTGTGTTCCCAACAAGGTAGGTGAAGGACGGCATTCACACACACTTATCTCTCAGAACTGAGCATGTGGAGAGACGTTCGTTCATCTAGCACAAAGGTAAAGGGTTGCAGGAGAAAGTTTTACTCTGGATTCTCAGTCTGTTTCCTAGTTCCTGTTTAAAGTTCCTGCAGTATTCACTGTAAAACTGAGTTGTAGCTAGTACCTCCCCATATATATGTATGGAGTGGAGTTTGCAAGTGAAAAGAAACTTTGTGTTCCCTACAAGCTAGGTGAAGTACGGCTTTCCCACACACGTATCTCTCAGAACTGAGCATGTGGAGAGACGTTCGTTCATCTAGCACAAAGGGAACGGGTTGCAGGAGAAACTTTTTCTCTGGTTTCTCAGTCTGTTACCTACTGCCGGTTTGAAGTTCCTGCAGTTTTCACTGTAAAACCGAGTTGGAGCTAGTACCTCCCCATATATATGTATGGAGTGGAGTTTGCAAGTGAAAAGAAACTTTGTGTTCCCAACAAGCTAGTTGAAGGACGGCATTCACACACACGTATTTCTCAGAACTGAGCATATGGAGAGACGTTCGTTCATCTAGCACAAATGGAACGGTTTGCAGGAGAAATTATTACTCTGGTTTCCCATTCTGTTTCCTAGTGCCGGTTTGTAGTTCCTGCATTTTTCACTGTAAAACAGATTTGGAGCTAGTACCTCCCCATATATATGTATGGAATGGAGTTTGCAATTGTAAAGAAACTTTGTGTTCCCAACTAGCTAGGTGAAGGACGGCTTTCACACACACTTATCTCTAAGAACTGAGCATGTGGACAGACGTTCGTTCATCTAGCACAAAGGGAACGGGTTGTAGGAGAAACTTTAACTCTGGATTCTCAGTCTGTTTTCTAGTGCCGGTTTGAAGTTCCTGCAGTTTTCACTGTAAAACCGATTTGGAGCTATTACCATCCCATATATATGTATGGATTGGAGTTTGCAAGTGAAAAGAAACTTTGTGTTCCAAACAAGCTAGGTGAAGGACGGCTTTCACACACACTTATCTCTCAGAACTGAGCATGTGCAGAGACGTTCTTTCCTCTAGCCCAAAGGGAACGGGTTGCAGGAGAAACTTTTACTCTGGTTTCTAAGTCTGTTTCCTAGTGCCGGTTTGAAGTTCCTGCAGTTTTCACTGTAAAACCGAGTTGGAGCTAGTACTTCCCCATATATATGTATGGATTGGAATTTGCAAGTGAAAAGAAACTTTGTGTTCCCAACAAGCTAGGTGAAGGACGGCTTTCACACACACTTATCTCTCAGAACTGAGCATGTGGAGAGACGTTCGTTCATCTAGCACAAAGGTAAAGGGTTGCAGGAGAAAGTTTTACTCTGGATTCTCAGTCTGTTTCCTAGTTCCTGTTTGAATTTCCTGCAGTTTTCACTGTAAAACTGAGTTGTAGCTAGTACCTCCCCATATATATGTATGGAGTGGAGTTTGCAAGTGAAAAGAAACTTTGTGTTCCCTACAAGCTAGCTGAAGTACGGCTTTCCCACACACTTATCTCTCAGACCTGAGCATGTGGAAAGACGTTCGTTCATCTAGCACAAACGGAACGGGTTGCATGAGAAACTTTTACTCTGGTTTCTCAGTCTGTTTCCTAGTGCCGGTTTGAAGTTCCTGCAGTTTTCACTGTAAAACCGAGTTGGAGCTTGTACTTCCCCATATATATGTATGGAGTGGAGTTTGCAAGTGAAAAGAAACTATGTGTTCCAAACAAGCTATGTGAAGGACGGCTTTCACACAATTATCTCTCAGAATTTAGCATGTGCAGAGACGTTCGTTCATCTAGCACAAATGGAACGGTTTGCAGGAGAAATTATTACTCTGGTTTCCCATTCTGTTTCCTAGTGCCGGTTTGTAGTTCCTGCATTTTTCACTGTAAAACAGATTTGGAACTAGTACCTCCCCATATATATGTATGGAATGGAGTTTGCAATTGTAAAGAAACTTTGTGTTCCCAACTAGCTAGGTGAAGGACGGCTTTCACACACACTTATCTCTAAGAACTGAGCATGTGGACAGACGTTCGTTCATCTAGCACAAAGGGAACGGGTTGCAGGAGAAACTTTAACTCTGGATTCTCAGTCTGTTTCCAAGTGCCGGTTTGAAGTTCCTGCAGTTTTCACTGTAAAACCGATTTGGAGCTAGTACCATCCCATATATATGTATGGATTGGAGTTTGCAAGTGAAAAGAAACTTTGTGTTCCAAACAAGCTAGGTGAAGGACGGCTTTCACACACACTTATCTCTCAGAACTGAGCATGTGCAGAGACGTTCTTTCATCTAGCACAAAGGGAACGGGTTGCAGGAGAAACTTTTACTCTGGTTTCTAAGTCTGTTTCCTAGTGCCGGTTTGAAGATCCTGCAGTTTTCACTGTAAAACCGATTTGGAGCTAGTACTTCCCCATATATATGTATGGATTGGAATTTGCAAGTGAAAAGAAACTTTGTGTTCCCAACAAGCTAGGTGAAGGACGGCTTTCACACACACTTATCTCTCAGAACTGAGCATGTGGAGAGACGTTTGTTCATCTAGCACAAAGGTAAAGGGTTGCAGGAGAAAGTTTTACTCTGGATTCTCAGTCTGTTTCCTAGTTCCTGTTTGAAGTACCTGCAGTTTTCACTGTAAAACTGAGTTGTAGCTAGTACCTCCCCATATATATGTATGGAGTGGAGTTTGCAAGTGAAAAGAAACTTTGTGTTCCCTACAAGCTAGGTGAAGTACGGCTTTCCAACACACTTATCTCTCAGACCTGAGCATGTGGAGAGACGTTCGTTCATCTAGCACAAACGGAACGGGTTGCAGGAGAAACTTTTACTCTGGTTTCTCAGTCTGTTTCCTAGTGCCGGTTTGAAGTTCCTGCAGTTTTCACTGTAAAACCGAGTTGGAGCTTGTACTTCCCCATATATATGTATGGAGTGGAGTTTGCAAGTGAAAAGAAACTTTGTGTTCCCAACAAGCTAGGTGAAGGACGGCATTCACACACACGTTTTTCTCAGAACTGATCTTGTGGAGAGACGGTCGTTCATCTAGCACAAAAGGAACGGGTTGCAGGAGAAACTTTTGCTCTGGTTTCTCAGTCTGTTTCCTACTGCCGGTTTGAAGTTCCTGCAGTTTTCACTGTAAAACCGAGTTGGAGCTAGTACCTCCCAATATATATGTATGGAGTGGAGTTTGCAAGTGGAAAGAAACTTTGTGTTCCCAACAAGCTAGGTGAAGTACGGCTTTCACACACACTTATCTCTCAGAACTGAGCATGTGGAGAGACGTTCGTTCATCTAGTACATAGGGAACGGGTTGCAGGAGAAACTTTTACTCTGGATTCTCAGTCTGTTTCCTAGTTCCTGTTTGAAGTTCCTGCAGTTTTCACTGTAAAACTGAGTTGGAGCTAGTACCTCCCCATATATATGTATGGAGTGGAGTTTGAAAGTGAAAAGAAACTTTGTGTTCCCTACAAGCTAGGTGAAGGACGGCTTTCCCACACACTTATCTCTCAGAACTGAGCATGTGGAGAAACGTTCGTTCATCTAGCACAAAGGGAACGGGTTGCAGGAGAAACTTTTACTCTGGATTCTCAGTCTGTTTCCTAGTGCCAGTTTGAAGTTCCTGCAGTTTTCACTGTAAAACCGAGTTGGAGCTAGTACCTCCCCATATATATGTATGGAGTGGAGTTTGCAAGTAAATAGAAACTTTGTATTCCCAACAAGCTAGTTGAAGGACGGCTTTCACACACACTTATATCTCAGAACTGAGCATGTGGAGAGACGTTCGTTCATCTAGCACAAAGGGAACTGTTTGCTGGAGAAACTTTTACTCTGGTTTCTCAGTCTGTTTCCTAGTGCCGGTTTGAAGTTCCTGCAGTTTGCACTGTAAAACCGAATTGGAGCTACTACCTCCCCATATATATATATGGAGTGGAGTTTGCAAGTGAAAAAAAACTTAGTGTTCCCAACAAGCTAGGTGAAGTACGGCTTTCACACACACTTATCTTTCAGATCTGAGCATTTGGAGAGACGTTCGTTCATCTAGCACAATGGGAACGGGTTGCAGGAGTAAATTTTACTCTGGATTCTCAGTCTGTTTCCTAGTGCCGGTTTGAAGTTCCTGCAGTTTTCACTGTAAAATTTAATTGGAGCTTGTACCTCCCCATATATATGTATGATGTGGAGTTTTCAAGTGAAAAGAAACTTTGTGTTCCCAACAAGCTAGGTGAAGGACGGCTTACACACACACTTATCTCTCAGAACTTAGCATGTGGAGAGACGTTCGTTCATCTAGCACAAAGGGATCGGGTTGCAGGAGAAACTTTTACTCTTGTATCTCAGTCTGTTTCCTAGTGCCGGTTTGAAGTTCCTGCAGTTTTCACTGTAAAACCGAGTTGGAGCTAGTACCTCCCCATATATATTTATGGAGTGGAATTTGCAAGTGAAAAGAAACTTTGTGTTCCCAACAAGCTAGGTTAAGGACGGATTTCACACACACTTATCTCTCAGAACTGAGCATATGGAGAGAAGTTCGTTCATCTAGCACAAAGGGAACGATTTGCAGGAGAAACATTTTCTCTGGTTTCCCATTCTGTTTCCTAGTGCCGGTTTGAAGTTCCTGCAGTTATCACTGTAAAAAAGTCTTGGAGCTAGTACCTCCCCATATATATGTATGGAGTGGAGTTTGCAATTGGAAAGAAACTTTGTGTTCCCAACAAGCTAGGTGAAGGACGGCTTTCACACACAATTATCTCTCAGAACTGAGCATGTGGACAGACGTTCGTTCATCTAGCACAAAGGGAACGGGTTGCAGGAGAAACTTTTACTCTGGTTTCTCAGTCTGTTTCCTAGTGCCGGTTTGAAGTTCCTGCAATTTGCACTGTAAAACCGAGTTGGAGCTTGTACCTCCCCATATATATGTATGGAGTGGAGTTTGCAAGTGAAAAGAATCTATGTGTTCCAAACAAGCTATGTGAAGGACGGCTTTCACACAATTATCTCTCAGAATTTAGCATGTGCAGAGACGTTCGTTCATCTAGCACAAATTGAACGGGTTGCAGGAGAAACTTTTACTGTGGTTTCTCAGTCTGTTTCCTAGTGCCGGTTTGAAGTTCCTGCAATTTTCACTGTGAAACCGAGTTGGTGCTAGTACCTCCCCATATATATGTATGGAGTGGAGTTTGCAAGTGAAAAGAAACTTTGTGTTCCCAACAAGGTAGGTGAAGGACGGCTTTCACACACACTTATCTCTCAGAACTGAGCATGTGGAGAGACGTTCGGTCATCTAGCACAAAGGTAAAGGGTTGCAGGAGAAAGTTTTACTCTGGATTCTCAGTCTGTTTCCTAGTTCCTGTTTAAAGTTCCTGCAGTATTCACTGTAAAACTGAGTTGTAGCTAGTACCTCCCCATATATATGTATGGAGTGGAGTTTGCAAGTGAAAAGAAACTTTGTGTTCCCTACAAGCTAGGTGAAGTACGGCTTTCCCACACACGTATCTCTCAGAACTGAGCATGTGGAGAGACGTTCGTTCATCTAGCACAAAGGGAACGGGTTGCAGGAGAAACTTTTTCTCTGGTTTCTCAGTCTGTTTCCTACTGCCGGTTTGAAGTTCCTGCAGTTTTCACTGTAAAACCGAGTTGGAGCTAGTACCTCCCCATATATATGTATGGAGTGGAGTTTGCAAGTGAAAAGAAACTTTGTGTTCCCAACAAGCTAGTTGAAGGACGGCATTCACACACACGTATTTCTCAGAACTGAGCATATGGAGAGACGTTCGTTCATCTAGCACAAATGGAACGGTTTGCAGGAGAATTTATTACTCTGGTTTCCCATTCTGTTTCCTAGTGCCGGTTTGTAGTTCCTGCATTTTTCACTGTAAAACAGATTTGGAGCTAGTACCTCCCCATATATATGTATGGAATGGAGTTTGCAATTGTAAAGAAACTTTGTGTTCCCAACTAGCTAGGTGAAGGACGGCTTTCACACACATTTATCTCTAAGAACTGAGCATGTGGACAGACGTTCGTTCATCTAGCACAAAGGGAACGGGTTGCAGGAGAAACTTTAACTCTGGATTCTCAGTCTGTTTCCTAGTGCCGGTTTGAAGTTCCTGCAGTTTTCACTGTAAAACCGATTTGGAGCTAGTACCATCCCATATATATGTATGGATTGGAGTTTGCAAGTGAAAAGAAACTTTGTGTTCCAAACAAGCTAGTTGAAGGACGGCTTTCACACACACTTATCTCTCAGAACTGAGCATGTGCAGAGACGTTCTTTCATCTAGCACAAAGGGAACGGGTTGCAGGAGAAACTTTTACTCTGGTTTCTAAGTCTGTTTCCTAGTGCCGGTTTGATGTTCCTGCAGTTTTCACTGTAAAACCGAGTTGGAGCTAGTACTTCCCCATATATATGTATGGATTGGAATTTGCAAGTGAAAAGAAACTTTGTGTTCCCAACAAGCTAGGTGAAGGACGGCTTTCACACACACTTATCTCTCAGAACTGAGCATGTGGAGAGACGTTCGTTCATCTAGCACAAAGGTAAAGGGTTGCAGGAGAAAGTTTTACTCTGGATTCTCAGTCTGTTTCCTAGTTCCTGTTTGAAGTTCCTGCAGTTTTCACTGTAAAACTGAGTTGTAGCTAGTACCTCCCCATATATATGTATGGAGTGGAGTTTGCAAGTGAAAAGAAACTTTGTGTTCCCTACAAGCTAGGTGAAGTACGGCTTTCCCACACACTTATCTCTCAGACCTGAGCATGTGGAGAGACGTTCGTTCATCTAGCACAAACAGAACGGGTTGCAGGAGAAACTTTTACTCTGGTTTCTCAGTCTGTTTCCTAGTGCCGGTTTGAAGTTCCTGCAGTTTTCACTGTAAAACCGAGTTGGAGCTTGTACTTCCCCATATATATGTATGGAGTGGAGTTTGCAAGTGAAAAGAAACTTTGTGTTCCCAACAAGCTAGGTGAAGGACGGCATTCACACACACGTTTTTCACAGAACTGATCTTGTGGAGAGACGGTCGTTCATGTAGCACAAAAGGAACGGGTTGCAGGAGAAACTTTTACTCTGGTTTCTCAGTCTGTTTCCTAGTGCCGGTTTGAAGTTCCTGCAATTTGCACTGTTAAACCGAGTTGGAGCTTGTACCTCCCCATATATATGTATGGAGTGGAGTTTGCAAGTGAAAAGAATCTATGTGTTCCAAACAAGCTATGTGAAGGACGGCTTTCACACAATTATCTCTCAGAATTTAGCATGTGCAGAGACGTTCGTTCATCTAGCACAAATTGAACGGGTTGCAGGAGAAACTTTTACTGTGGTTTCTCAGTCTGTTTCCTAGTGCCGGTTTGAAGTTCCTGCAATTTTCACTGTGAAACCGAGTTGGTGCTAGTACCTCCCCATATATATGTATGGAGTGGAGTTTGCAAGTGAAAAGAAACTTTGTGTTCCCAACAAGGTAGGTGAAGGACGGCTTTCACACACACTTATCTCTCAGAACTGAGCATGTGGAGAGACGTTCGGTCATCTAGCACAAAGGTAAAGGGTTGCAGGAGAAAGTTTTACTCTGGATTCTCAGTCTGTTTCCTAGTTCCTGTTTAAAGTTCCTGCAGTATTCACTGTAAAACTGAGTTGTAGCTAGTACCTCCCCATATATATGTATGGAGTGGAGTTTGCAAGTGAAAAGAAACTTTGTGTTCCCTACAAGCTAGGTGAAGTACGGCTTTCCCACACACGTATCTCTCAGAACTGAGCATGTGGAGAGACGTTCGTTCATCTAGCACAAAGGGAACGGGTTGCAGGAGAAACTTTTTCTCTGGTTTCTCAGTCTGTTTCCTACTGCCGGTTTGAAGTTCCTGCAGTTTTCACTGTAAAACCGAGTTGGAGCTAGTACCTCCCCATATATATGTATGGAGTGGAGTTTGCAAGTGAAAAGAAACTTTGTGTTCCCAACAAGCTAGTTGAAGGACGGCATTCACACACACGTATTTCTCAGAACTGAGCATATGGAGAGACGTTCGTTCATCTAGCACAAATGGAACGGTTTGCAGGAGAATTTATTACTCTGGTTTCCCATTCTGTTTCCTAGTGCCGGTTTGTAGTTCCTGCATTTTTCACTGTAAAACAGATTTGGAGCTAGTACCTCCCCATATATATGTATGGAATGGAGTTTGCAATTGTAAAGAAACTTTGTGTTCCCAACTAGCTAGGTGAAGGACGGCTTTCACACACACTTATCTCTAAGAACTGAGCATGTGGACAGACGTTCGTTCATCTAGCACAAAGGGAACGGGTTGCAGGAGAAACTTTAACTCTGGATTCTCAGTCTGTTTCCTAGTGCCGGTTTGAAGTTCCTGCAGTTTTCACTGTAAAACCGATTTGGAGCTAGTACCATCCCATATATATGTATGGATTGGAGTTTGCAAGTGAAAAGAAACTTTGTGTTCCAAACAAGCTAGTTGAAGGACGGCTTTCACACACACTTATCTCTCAGAACTGAGCATGTGCAGAGACGTTCTTTCATCTAGCACAAAGGGAACGGGTTGCAGGAGAAACTTTTACTCTGGTTTCTAAGTCTGTTTCCTAGTGCCGGTTTGATGTTCCTGCAGTTTTCACTGTAAAACCGAGTTGGAGCTAGTACTTCCCCATATATATGTATGGATTGGAATTTGCAAGTGAAAAGAAACTTTGTGTTCCCAACAAGCTAGGTGAAGGACGGCTTTCACACACACTTATCTCTCAGAACTGAGCATGTGGAGAGACGTTCGTTCATCTAGCACAAAGGTAAAGGGTTGCAGGAGAAAGTTTTACTCTGGATTCTCAGTCTGTTTCCTAGTTCCTGTTTGAAGTTCCTGCAGTTTTCACTGTAAAACTGAGTTGTAGCTAGTACCTCCCCATATATATGTATGGAGTGGAGTTTGCAAGTGAAAAGAAACTTTGTGTTCCCTACAAGCTAGGTGAAGTACGGCTTTCCCACACACTTATCTCTCAGACCTGAGCATGTGGAGAGACGTTCGTTCTTCTAGCACAAACAGAACGGGTTGCAGGAGAAACTTTTACTCTGGTTTCTCAGTCTGTTTCCTAGTGCCGGTTTGAAGTTCCTGCAGTTTTCACTGTAAAACCGAGTTGGAGCTTGTACTTCCCCATATATATGTATGGAGTGGAGTTTGCAAGTGAAAAGAAACTTTGTGTTCCCAACAAGCTAGGTGAAGGACGGCATTCACACACACGTTTTTCACAGAACTGATCTTGTGGAGAGACGGTCGTTCATGTAGCACAAAAGGAACGGGTTGCAGGAGAAACTTTTGCTCTGGTTTCTCAGTCTGTTTCCTAGTGCCGGTTTGAAGTTCCTGCAGTTTTCACTGTAAAACCGAGTTGGAGCTAGTACCTCCCAATATATATTTATGGAGTGGAGTTTGCAAGTGGAAAGAAACTTTGTGTTCCCAACAAGCTAGGTGAAGTACGGCTTTCACACACACTTATCTCTCAGAACTGAGCATGTGGAGAGACGTTCGTTCATCTAGTACATAGGGAACGGGTTGCAGTAGAAACTTTTACTCTGGATTCTCAGTCTGTTTCCTAGTTCCTGTTTGAAGTTCCTGCAGTTTTCACTGTAAAACCGAGTTGGATCTAGTACCTCCACATATTTATGTATGGAGTGGAGATTGCAAGAGAAAAGGAACTTTGTGTTCCCAACAAGCTAGGTGAAGGACGGCTTTCACACACACTTATCTCTAAGAACTGAGCATGTGGACAGACGTTCGTTCAACTAGCACAAAGGGAACGGGTTGCAGGAGAAACTTTAACTCTGGATTCTCAGTCTGTTTCCTAGTGCCGGTTTGAAGTTCCTGCAGTTTTCACTGTAAAACCGATTTGGAGCTAGTACCATCCCATATATATGTATGGATTGGAGTTTGCAAGTGAAAAGAAACTTTGTGTTCCAAACAAGCTAGGTGAAGGACGGCTTTCACACACACTTATCTCTCAGAACTGAGCATGTGCAGAGACGTTCGTTCCTCTAGCACAAAGGGAACGGGTTGCAGGAGAAACTTTTACTCTGGTTTCTAAGTCTGTTTCCTAGTGCCGGTTTGAAGTTCCTGCAGTTTTCACTGTAAAACCGAGTTGGAGCTAGTACCTCCCCATATATATGTATGGAGTGGAATTTGCAAGTGAAAAGAAACTTTGTGTTCCCAACAATCTAGGTGAAGGACGGCTTTCACACACACTTATCTCTCAGAACTGAGCATGTGGAGAGATGTTCGTTCATCTAGCACAAAGGGAAAGGGTTGCAGGAGAAAGTTTTACTCTGGATTCTCAGTCTGTTCCCTAGTTCCTGTTTGAAGTTCCTGCAGTTTTCACTGTAAAACTGAGTTGTAGCTAGTACCTCCCCATATATATGTATGGAGTGGAGTTTGCAAGTGAAAAGAAACTTTGTGTTCCCTACAAGCTAGGTGAAGTATGGCTTTCCCACACACTTATCTCTCAGACCTGAGCATGTGGAGAGACGTTCGTTCATCTAGCACAAACGGAACGGGTTGCAGGAGAAACTTTTACTCTGGTTTCTCAGTCTGTTTCCTAGTGCCGGTTTGAAGTTCCTGCAGTTTTCACTGGAAAACCGAGTTGGAGCTTGTACTTCCCCATATATATGTATGGAGTGGAGTTTGCAAGTGAAATGAAACTTTGTGTTCCCAACAAGCTAGGTGAAGGACGGCATTCACACACACGTTTTTCTCAGAACTGATCTTGTGGAGAGACGGTCGTTCATCTAGCACAAAAGGAACGGGTTGCAGGAGAATCTTTTGCTCTGGTTTCTCAGTCTGTTTCCTAGTGCCGGTTTGAAGTTCCTGCAGTTTTCACTGTAAAACCGAGTTGGAGCTAGTACCTCCCAATATATATGTATGGAGTGGAGTTTGCAAGTGAAAAGAAACTTTGTGTTCCCAACAAGCTAGGTGAAGTACGGCTTTCACACACACTTATCTCTAAGAACTGTGCATGTGGACAGACGTTCGTTCATCTAGCACAAAGGGAACGGGTTGCAGGAGAAACTTTAACTCTGGATTCTCAGTCTGTTTCCTAGTGCCGGTTTGAAGTTCCTGCAGTTTTCACTGTAAAACCGATTTCGAGCTAGTACCATCCCATATATATGTATGGATTGGAGTTTGCAAGTGAAAAGAAACTTTGTGTTCCAAACAAGCTAGGTGAAGGACGGCTTTCACACACACTTATCTCTCAGAACTGAGCATGTGCAGAGACGTTCGTTCATCTAGCACAAAGGGAACGGGTTGCAGGAGAAACTTTAACTCTGGATTCTCAGTCTGTTTCCTAGTGCCGGTTTGAAGTTCCTGCAGTTTGCACTGTAACACCGAGTTGGAGCTAGTACCTCCCCATATATATGTATGGAACGGGGTTTGCAAGTGAAAAGAAACTATGTTTTCCCAACAATCTAGGTGAAGGACGGCTTTCACACACAATTATCTCTCAGAACTGAGCATGTGGAGAGACGTTCGTTCATCTAGCACAAATGGAAGAGGATGCAGGAGAAACTTTTACTCTGGTATCTCAGTCTGTTTCCTAGTGCCGGTTTGAAGTTCCTGCAGTTTTCACTGTAAAACCGATTTGGAGCTAGTACCTACCCATAAATATGTATGGAGTGGAGTTTGCAAGAGAAAAGAAACTTTGTGTTCCCAACAAGCTACGTGAAGGGCGGCTTTCACACACACTTATCTCTCAGAACTGAGCATGTGCAGATACGTTCGTTCATCTAGCACAAAGGGAACGGGTTGCAGGAGAAACTTTTACTCTGGATTCTCAGTCTGTTTCCTAGTTCCGGTTTGAAGTTCCTGCACTTTTCACTGTAAAACCGAGTTGGAGGTAGTACCACCCCATATATATGTATGGAGTGGAGTTTGCAAGTGAAAAGAAACTTTGTGTTCCCAACAAGCTTGTTGAAGGACGGCTTTCACACACACTTATCTCTCAGAACTGAGCATGTGGAGGGACGTTCGTTCATCTAGAACAAATTGAACGGGATGCAGGGGTAACTTTTGCTCTGGTTTGTCAGTCTGTTTCCTAGTGCCGGTTTGAAGTTCCTTCAGATTTCACAGTAAAACGGATTTGGTGCTAGTACCTCCCCATATATATGTATGGATTGGAGTTTGCAAGTGAAAAGAAACTTTGTGTGAACAACAAGCTAGGTGAAGGACGGCTTTCCCACAAACTTATCTCTCAGAACTGAGCATGTGCAGAGACTTTCGCTCATCTAGCACAAAGGGAACGGGTTGCAGGAGAAACTTTAACTCTGGTTTCTCAGTCTGTTTCCTAGTGCCCGTTTGAATTTCCTGCAGTTTGCACTGTAAAACCGAGTTGGAGCTAGTACGTCCCCATATATATGTATGGAGTGGAGTTTGCAAGTGAAAAGAAACTTTGTGTTCCCAACAAGCTAGGTGAAGGACGGCATTCACACACACGTTTTTCACAGAACTGATCTTGTGGAGAGACGGTCGTTCATGTAGCACAAAAGGAACGGGTTGCAGGAGAAACTTTTGCTCTGGTTTCTCAGTCTGTTTCCTAGTGCCGGTTTGAAGTTCCTGCAGTTTTCACTGTAAAACCGAGTTGGAGCTAGTACCTCCCAATATATATTTATGGAGTGGAGTTTGCAAGTGGAAAGAAACTTTGTGTTCCCAACAAGCTAGGTGAAGTACGGCTTTCACACACACTTATCTCTCAGAACTGAGCATGTGGAGAGACGTTCGTTCATCTAGTACATAGGGAACGGGTTGCAGTAGAAACTTTTACTCTGGATTCTCAGTCTGTTTCCTAGTTCCTGTTTGAAGTTCCTGCAGTTTTCACTGTAAAACCGAGTTGGATCTAGTACCTCCACATATTTATGTATGGAGTGGAGATTGCAAGAGAAAAGGAACTTTGTGTTCCCAACAAGCTAGGTGAAGGACGGCTTTCACACACACTTATCTCTAAGAACTGAGCATGTGGACAGACGTTCGTTCATCTAGCACAAAGGGAACGGGTTGCAGGAGAAACTTTAACTCTGGATTCTCAGTCTGTTTCCTAGTGCCGGTTTGAAGTTCCTGCAGTTTTCACTGTAAAACCGATTTGGAGCTAGTACCATCCCATATATATGTATGGATTGGAGTTTGCAAGTGAAAAGAAACTTTGTGTTCCAAACAAGCTAGGTGAAGGACGGCTTTCACACACACTTATCTCTCAGAACTGAGCATGTGCAGAGACGTTCGTTCCTCTAGCACAAAGGGAACGGGTTGCAGGAGAAACTTTTACTCTGGTTTCTAAGTCTGTTTCCTAGTGCCGGTTTGAAGTTCCTGCAGTTTTCACTGTAAAACCGAGTTGGAGCTAGTACCTCCCCATATATATGTATGGAGTGGAATTTGCAAGTGAAAAGAAACTTTGTGTTCCCAACAATCTAGGTGAAGGACGGCTTTCACACACACTTATCTCTCAGAACTGAGCATGTGGAGAGATGTTCGTTCATCTAGCACAAAGGGAAAGGGTTGCAGGAGAAAGTTTTACTCTGGATTCTCAGTCTGTTCCCTAGTTCCTGTTTGAAGTTCCTGCAGTTTTCACTGTAAAACTGAGTTGTAGCTAGTACCTCCCCATATATATGTATGGAGTGGAGTTTGCAAGTGAAAAGAAACTTTGTGTTCCCTACAAGCTAGGTGAAGTATGGCTTTCCCACACACTTATCTCTCAGACCTGAGCATGTGGAGAGACGTTCGTTCATCTAGCACAAACGGAACGGGTTGCAGGAGAAACTTTTACTCTGGTTTCTCAGTCTGTTTCCTAGTGCCGGTTTGAAGTTCCTGCAGTTTTCACTGGAAAACCGAGTTGGAGCTTGTACTTCCCCATATATATGTATGGAGTGGAGTTTGCAAGTGAAATGAAACTTTGTGTTCCCAACAAGCTAGGTGAAGGACGGCATTCACACACACGTTTTTCTCAGAACTGATCTTGTGGAGAGACGGTCGTTCATCTAGCACAAAAGGAACGGGTTGCAGGAGAATCTTTTGCTCTGGTTTCTCAGTCTGTTTCCTAGTGCCGGTTTGAAGTTCCTGCAGTTTTCACTGTAAAACCGAGTTGGAGCTAGTACCTCCCAATATATATGTATGGAGTGGAGTTTGCAATTGAAAAGAAACTTTGTGTTCCCAACAAGCTAGGTGAAGTACGGCTTTCACACACACTTATCTCTAAGAACTGTGCATGTGGACAGACGTTCGTTCATCTAGCACAAAGGGAACGGGTTGCAGGAGAAACTTTAACTCTGGATTCTCAGTCTGTTTCCTAGTGCCGGTTTGAAGTTCCTGCAGTTTTCACTGTAAAACCGATTTCGAGCTAGTACCATCCCATATATATGTATGGATTGGAGTTTGCAAGTGAAAAGAAACTTTGTGTTCCAAACAAGCTAGGTGAAGGACGGCTTTCACACACACTTATCTCTCAGAACTGAGCATGTGCAGAGACGTTCGTTCATCTAGCACAAAGGGAACGGGTTGCAGGAGAAACTTTAACTCTGGATTCTCAGTCTGTTTCCTAGTGCCGGTTTGAAGTTCCTGCAGTTTGCACTGTAACACCGAGTTGGAGCTAGTACCTCCCCATATATATGTATGGAACGGGGTTTGCAAGTGAAAAGAAACTATGTTTTCCCAACAATCTAGGTGAAGGACGGCTTTCACACACAATTATCTCTCAGAACTGAGCATGTGGAGAGACGTTCGTTCATCTAGCACAAATGGAAGAGGATGCAGGAGAAACTTTTACTCTGGTATCTCAGTCTGTTTCCTAGTGCCGGTTTGAAGTTCCTGCAGTTTTCACTGTAAAACCGATTTGGAGCTAGTACCTAACCATAAATATGTATGGAGTGGAGTTTGCAAGAGAAAAGAAACTTTGTGTTCCCAACAAGCTACGTGAAGGGCGGCTTTCACACACACTTATCTCTCAGAACTGAGCATGTGCAGATACGTTCGTTCATCTAGCACAAAGGGAACGGGTTGCAGGAGAAACTTTTACTCTGGATTCTCAGTCTGTTTCCTAGTTCCGGTTTGAAGTTCCTGCACTTTTCACTGTAAAACCGAGTTGGAGGTAGTACCACCCCATATATATGTATGGAGTGGAGTTTGCAAGTGAAAAGAAACTTTGTGTTCCCAACAAGCTTGTTGAAGGACGGCTTTCACACACACTTATCTCTCAGAACTGAGCATGTGGAGGGACGTTCGTTCATCTAGAACAAATTGAACGGGATGCAGGGGTAACTTTTGCTCTGGTTTGTCAGTCTGTTTCCTAGTGCCGGTTTGAAGTTCCTTCAGATTTCACAGTAAAACGGATTTGGTGCTAGTACCTCCCCATATATATGTATGGATTGGAGTTTGCAAGTGAAAAGAAACTTTGTGTGAACAACAAGCTAGGTGAAGGACGGCTTTCCCACAAACATATCTCTCAGAACTGAGCATGTGCAGAGACTTTCGCTCATCTAGCACAAAGGGAACGGGTTGCAGGAGAAACTTTAACTCTGGTTTCTCAGTCTGTTTCCTAGTGCCCGTTTGAATTTCCTGCAGTTTGCACTGTAAAACCGAGTTGGAGCTAGTACGTCCCCATATATATGTATGGAGTGGAGTTTGCAAGTGAAAAGAAACTTTGTGTTCATAACAATCTAGGTGAATGACGGCTTTCACACACACTTATGTCTCAGAACTGAGCATGTGCAGAGACGTTCGTTCATCAAGCTCAAAAGAACTTTATGCTGGAGAAACTTTTACTCTGGTATCTCAGTCTGTTTCCTAGTGCCGTTTTGAAGTTCCTGCAGTTTGCACTGTAAAACAGAGTTGGAGCTAGTACCTCCCCATATATATGTATGGAGTGGAGTTTGCAAGTGAAAAGAAACTTTGTGTTCCCAACAAGCTAGGTGAAGGACGGCTTTCACACACACTTATCTCTCAGAACTGAGCATGTGGAGAGACGTTCGTTCAACAAGCAGAAAAGGAAACGGGTTGCAGGAGAAACTTTTACTCTGGTTTCTCAGTCTGTTTCCTAGTGCCGGTTTGAAGTTCCTGCAGTTTTCACTGTAAAACCGAGTAGGAGCTAGTACCACCCCATATATAAGTTTGGAGTGGAGTTTGCAAGTAAAAAGAAACTTTGTGTTCCCAACAAGATAGGTGAAGGACGGCTTTCACACACACTTATCTCTCAGAACTGAGCATGTTGAGAGACGTTCGTTCATCTAGCACAAATGGAAGGGTATGCAGGAGAAACTTTTACTCTGGTATCTCAGTCTGTTTCCTAGTGCCGGTTTGAAGTTCCTGCAGTTTTCACTGTAAAACCGAGTTGGAGCTAGTACCTCCCCATATATATGTATGGATTGGAATTTGCAAGTGAAAAGAAACTTTGTGTTCCCAACAAGCTAGGTGAAGGACGGCTTTCACACACACATATCTCTCAGAACTGAGCATGTGGAGAGACGTTCGTTCATCTAGCACAAAGGTAAAGGGTTGCAGGAGTAAGTTTTACTCTGGATTCTCAGTCTGTTTCCTAGTTCCTGTTTAAAGTTCCTGCAGTATTCACTGTAAAACTGAGTTGTAGCTAGTACCTCCCCATATATATATATGGAGTGGAGTTTGCAAGTGAAAAGAAACTTTGTGTTCCCTACAAGCTAGGTGAAGTACGGCTTTCCCACACACGTATCTCTCAGAACTGAGCATGTGGAGAGACGTTCGTTCATCTAGCACAAAGGGAACGGTTTGCAGGAGGAACTTTTTCTCTGGTTTCTCAGTCTGTTTCCTACTGCCGGTTTGAAGTTCCTGCAGTTTTCACTGTAAAACCGAGTTGGAGCTAGTACCTCCCCATATATATGTATGGAGTGGAGTTTGCAAGTGAAAAGAAACTTTGTGTTCCCAACAAGCTAGTTGAAGGACGGCATTCACACACACGTATTTCTCAGAACTGAGCATATGGAGAGACGTTCGTTCATCTAGCACAAATGGAACGGTTTGCAGTAGAAATTATTACTCTGGTTTCCCATTCTGTTTCCTAGTGCCGGTTTGTAGTTCCTGCATTTTTCACTGTAAAACAGATTTGGAGCTAGTACCTCCCCATATATATGTATGGAATGGAGTTTGCAATTGTAAAGAAACTTTGTGTTCCCAACTAGCTAGGTGAAGGACGGCTTTCACACACACTTATCTCTAAGAACTGAGCATGTGGACAGACGTTCGTTCATCTAGCACAAAGGGAACGGGTTGCAGGAGAAACTTTAACTCTGGATTCTCAGTCTGTTTCCTAGTGCCGGTTTGAAGTTCCTGCAGTTTTCACTGTAAAACCGATTTGGAGCTAGTACCATCCCATATATATGTATGGATTGGAGTTTGCAAGTGAAAAGAAACTTTGTGTTCCAAACAATCTAGGTGAAGGACGGCTTTCACACACACTTATCTCTCAGAACTGAGCATGTGCAGAGACGTTCTTTCATCTAGCACAAAGGGAACGGGTTGCAGGAGAAACTTTTACTCTGGTTTCTAAGTCTGTTTCCTAGTGCCGGTTTGAAGTTCCTGCAGTTTTCACTGTAAAACCGAGTTGGAGCTAGTACTTCCCCATATATATGTATGGATTGGAATTTGCAAGTGAAAGAAACTTTGTGTTCCCAACAAGCTAGGTGAAGGACGGCTTTCACACACACTTATCTCTCAGAACTGAGCATGTGGAGAGACGTTCGTTCATCTAGCACAAATGTAAAGGGTTGCAGGAGAAAGTTTTACTCTGGATTCTCAGTCTGTTTCCTAGTTCCTGTTTGAAGTTCCTGCAGTTTTCACTGTAAAACTGAGTTGTAGCTAGTACCTCCAAATATATATGTATGGAGTGGAGTTTGCAAGTGAAAAGAAACTTTGTGTTCCCTACAAGCTAGGTGAAGTACGGCTTTCCCACACAAGTATCTCTCAGAACTGAGCATGTGGAGAGACGTTCGTTCATCTAGCACAAAGGGAACGGGTTGCAGGAGAAACTTTTTCTCTGGTTTCTCAGTCTGTTTCCTACTGCCGGTTTGATGTTCCTGCAGTTTTCACTGTAAAACCGAGTTGGAGCTAGTACCTCCCCATTTATATGTATGGAGTGGAGTTTGCAAGTGAAAAGAAACTTTGTGTTCCCAACAAGCTAGTTGAAGGAAGGCATTCACACACACGTATTTCTCAGAACTGAGCATATGGAGAGACGTTCGTTCATCTAGCACAAATGGAACGGTTTGCAGGAGAAATTATTACTCTGGTTTCCCATTCTGTTTCCTAGTGCCGGTTTGTAGTTCCTGCATTTTTCACTGTAAAACAGATTTGGAGCTAGTACCTCCCCATATATATGTATGGAATGGAGTTTGCAATTGTAAAGAAACTTTGTGTTCCCAACAAGCTAGGTGAAGGACGGCTTTCACACACACTTATCTCTAAGAACTGAGCATGTGGACAGACGTTTGTTCATCTAGCAGAAAGGGAACGGGTTGCAGGAGAAACTTTAACTCTGGATTCTCAGTCTGTTTCCTAGTGCCGGTTTGAAGTTCCTGCAGTTTTCACTGTAAAACCGATTTGGAGCTAGTACCATCCCATATATATGTATGGATTGGAGTTTGCAAGTGAAAAGAAACTTTGTGTTCCAAACAAGCTAGGTGAAGGACGGCTTTCACACACAATTATCTCTCAGAACTGAGCATGTGCAGAGACGTTCGTTCCTCTAGCACAAAGGGAACGGGTTGCAGGAGAAACTTTTACTCTGGTTTCTAAGTCTGTTTCCTAGTGCCGGTTTGAATTTCCTGCAGTTTTCACTGTAAAACCGAGTTGGAGCTAGTACCTCCCCATATATATGTATGGAGTGGAATTTGCAAGTGAAAAGAAACTTTGTGTTCCCAACAATCTATGTGAAGGACGGCTTTCACACATACTTATCTCTCAGAACTGAGCATGTGGAGAGACGTTCGTTCATCTAGCACAAAGGGAAAGGGTTGCAGGAGAAAGTTTTACTCTGGATTCTCAGTCTGTTTCCTAGTTCCTGTTTGAAGTTCCTGCAGTTTTCACTGTAAAACTGAGTTTTAGCTAGTACCTCCCCATATATATGTATGGAGTGGAGTTTGCAAGTGAAAAGAAACTTTGTGTTCCCTACAAGCTAGGTGAAGTACGGCTTTCCCACACACTTATCTCTCAGACCTGAGCATGTGGAGAGACGTTCGTTCACCTAGCACAAACGGAACGGGTTGCAGGAGAAACTTTTACTCTGGTTTCTCAGTCTGTTTCCTAGAGCCGGTTTGAAGTTCCTGCAGTTTTCACTGTAAAACCGAGTTGGAGCTTGTACTTCCCCATGTATATGTATGGAGTGGAGTTTGCAAGTGAAAAGAATCTTTGTGTTCCCAACAAGCTAGGTGAAGGACGGCATTCACACACACGTTTTTCTCAGAACTGATCTTGTGGAGAGACGGTCGTTCATCTAGCACAAAAGGAACGGGTTGCAGGAGAAACTTTTGCTCTGGTTTCTCAGTCTGTTTCCTAGTGCCGGTTTGAAGTTCCTGCAGTTTTCACTGTAAAACCGAGTTGGAGCTAGTACCTCCCAATATATATGTATGGAGTGGAGTTTGCAAGTGAAAAGAAACTTTGTGTTCCCAACAAGCTAGGTGAAGTACGGCTTTCACACACACTTATCTCTCAGAACTGAGCCTGTGGAGAGACGTTCGTTCATCTAGTACATAGGGAACGGGTTGCAGGAGAAACTTTTACTCTGGATTCTCAGTCTGTTTCCTAGTTCCTGTTTGAAGTTCCTGCAGTTTTCACTGTAAAACTGAGTTGGAGCTAGTACCTCCCCATATATATGTATGGAGTGGAGTTTGCAAGTGAAAAGAAACTTTGTGTTCCCTACAAGCTAGGTGAAGGACGGCTTTCCCACACACTTATCTCTCAGAACTGAGCATGTGGAGAAACGTTCGTTCATCTAGCACAAAGGGAACGGGTTGCAGGAGAAACTTTTACTCTGGTTCCTCAGTCTGTTTCCTAGTGCCGGTTTGAAGTTCCTGCAGTTTTCACTGTAAAACCGAGTTGGATCTAGTACCTCCACATATTTATGTATGGAGTGGAGATTGCAAGGGAAAAGGAACTTTGTGTTCCCAACAAGCTAGGTGAAGGACGGCTTTCACACACACTTATCTCTAAGAACTGAGCATGTGGACAGACGTTCGTTCATCTAGCACAAAGGGAACGGGTTGCAGGAGAAACTTTAACTCTGGATTCTCAGTCTGTTTCCTAGTGCCGGTTTGAAGTTCCTGCAGTTTTCACTGTAAAACCGAGTTGGAGCTAGTACCATCCCATATATATGTATGGATTGGAGTTTGCAAGTGAAAAGAAACTTTGTGTTCCAAACAAGCTAGGTGAAGGACGGCTTTCACACACACTTATCTCTCAGAACAGAGCATGTGCAGAGACGTTCGTTCCTCTAGCACAAAGGGAACGGGTTGCAGGAGAAACTTTTACTCTGGTTTCTAAATCTGTTTCCTAGTGCCGGTTTGAAGTTCCTGCAGTTTTCACTGTAAAACCGAGTTGGAGCTAGTACCTCCCCATATATATGTATGGACTGGAATTTGCAAGTGAAAAGAAACTTTGTGTTCCCAACAATCTAGGTGAAGGACGGCTTTCACACACACTTATCTCTCAGAACTGAGCATGTGGAGAGACGTTCGTTCATCTAGTACATAGGGAACGGTTTGCAGGAGAAACTTTTACTCTGGATTCTCAGTCTGTTTCCTAGTTCCTGTTTGAAGTTCCTGCAGTTTTCACTGTAAAACTGAGTTGGAGCTAGTACCTCCCCATATATATGTATGGAGTGGAGTTTGCAAGTGAAAAGAAACTTTGTGTTCCCTACAAGCTAGGTGAAGGACGGCTTTCCCACACACTTATCTCTCAGAACTGAGCATGTGGAGAAACGTTCGTTCATCTAGCACAAAGGGAACGGGTTGCAGGAGAAACTTTTACTCTGGTTCCTCAGTCTGTTTCCTAGTGCCGGTTTGAAGTTCCTGCAGTTTTCACTGTAAAACCGAGTTGGATCTAGTACCTCCACATATTTATGTATGGAGTGGAGATTGCAAGTGAAAAGAAACTTTGTGTTCCCAACAAGCTAGGTGAAGGACGGCTTTCACACACACTTATATCTAAGAACTGAGCATGTGGACAGACGTTCGTTCATCTAGCACAAAGGGAACGGGTTGCAGGAGAAATTTTAACTCTGGATTCTCAGTCTGTTTCCTAGTGCCGGTTTGAAGTTCCTGCAGTTTTCACTGTAAAACCGATTTGGAGCTAGTACCATCCCATATATATGTATGGATTGGAGTTTGCAAGTGAAAAGAAACTTTGTGTTCCAAACAAGTTAGGTGAAGGACGGCTTTCACACACACTTATCTCTCAGAACTGAGCATGTGCAGAGACGTTCGTTCATCTAGCACAAAGGGAACGGGTTGCAGGAGAAACTTTAACTCTGGATTCTCAGTCTGTTTCCTAGTGCCGGTTTGAAGTTCCTGCAGTTTGCACTGTAACACCGAGTTGGAGCTAGTACCTCCCCATATATATGTATGGAACGGGGTTTGCAAGTGAAAAGAAACTATGTTTTCCCAACAATCTAGGTGAAGGACGGCTTTCACACACAATTATCTCTCAGAACTGAGCATGTGGAGAGACGTTCGTTCATCTAGCACAAATGGAAGAGGATGCAGGAGAAACTTTTACTCTGGTATCTCAGTCTGTTTCCTAGTGCCGGTTTGAAGTTCCTGCAGTTTTCACTGTAAAACCGATTTGGAGCTAGTACCTACCCATATATATGTATGGAGTGGAGTTTGCAAGTGAAAAGAAACTTTGTGTTCCCAACAAGCTACGTGAAGGGCGGCTTTCACACACACTTATCTCTCAGAACTGAGCATGTGCAGATACGTTCGTTCATCTAGCACAAAGGGAACGGGTTGCAGGAGAAACTTTTACTCTGGATTCTCAGTCTGTTTCCTAGTTCCGGTTTGAAGTTCCTGCACTTTTCACTGTAAAACAGAGTTGGAGGTAGTACCACCCCATATATATGTATGGAGTGGAGTTTGCAAGTGAAAAGAAACTTTGTGTTCCCAACAAGCTTGTTGAAGGACGGCTTTCACACACACTTATCTCTCAGAACTGAGCATGTGGAGGGACGTTCGTTCATCTAGAACAAATTGAACGGGATGCAGGAGTAACTTTTGCTCTGGTTTGTCAGTCTGTTTCCTAGTGCCGGTTTGAAGTTCCTGCAGATTTCACAGTAAAACGGATTTGGTGCTAGTACCTCCCCATATATATGTATGGATTGGAGTTTGCAAGTGAAAAGAAACTTTGTGTGAACAACAAGCTAGGTGAAGGACGGCTTTCCCACAAACTTATCTCTCAGAACTGAGCATGTGCAGAGACTTTCGCTCATCTAGCACAAAGGGAACGGGTTGCAGGAGAAACTTTAACTCTGGTTTCTCAGTCTGTTTCCTAGTGCCCGTTTGAATTTCCTGCAGTTTGCACTGTAAAACCGAGTTGGAGGTAGTACGTCCCCATATATATGTATGGAGTGGAGTTTGCAAGTGAAAAGAAACTTTGTGTTCATAACAATCTAGGTGAATGACGGCTTTCACACACACTTATGTCTCAGAACTGAGCATGTGGAGAGACGTTCGTTCATCAAGCTCAAAAGAAATTTATGCTGGAGAAACTTTTACTCTGGTATCTCAGTCTGTTTCCTAGTGCCGTTTTGAAGTTCCTGCAGTTTGCACTGTAAAACAGAGTTGGAGCTAGTACCTCCCCATATATATGTATGGAGTGGAGTTTGCAAGTGAAAAGAAACTTTGTGTTCCCAACAAGCTAGGTGAAGGACGGCTTTCACACACACTTATCTCTCAGAACTGAGCATGTGGAGAGACGTTCGTTCAACAAGCAGAAAAGGAAACGGGTTGCAGGAGAAACTTTTACTCTGGTTTCTCATTCTGTTTCCTAGTGCCGGTTTGAAGTTCCTGCAGTTTTCACTGTAAAACCGAGTAGGAGCTAGTACCACCCCATATATAAGTTTGGAGTGGAGTTTGCAAGTAAAAAGAAACTTTGTGTTCCCAACAAGATAGGTGAAGGACGGCTTTCACACACACTTATCTCTCAGAACTGAGCATGTTGAGAGACGTTCGTTCATCTAGCACAAATGGAAGGTTTTGCAGGAGAAACTTTTACTCTGGTATCTCAGTCTGTTTCCTAGTGCCGGTTTGAAGTTCCTGCAGTTTTCACTGTAAAACGTAGTTGCAGCTAGTACCTCCCCATATATATGTATGGATTGGAGTTTGCAAGTGAAAAGAAACTTTGTGTTCCCAAAAAGCAAGGTGAAGGACGGCTTTCACACACACTTATCTCTCAGAACTGAGCATGTGGAGAGACGTTCGTTCATCTAGCACAAGGGGAACGGGTTGCAGGAGAAACTTTTACTCTGGTTTCTCAGTCTGTTTCCTAGTGCCAGTTTTAAGTTCCTGCATTTTTCACTGTAAAACCGACTTGGAGTTAGTACCTCCAAATATATATGTATGGAGTGGAGTATGCAAGTAAAAGAAACTTTGTGTTCCCAACAAGCTAGGTGAAGGACGGCTTTCACACACACATATCTCTCAGAACTGAGCATGTGGAGAGACGTTCGTTCATCTAGCACAAATGGAACGGGATGCAGGAGTAACTTTTGCTCTGGCTTGTCAGTCTGTTTCCTAGTGCCGGTTTGAAGTTCCTGCAGATTTCACAGTAAAACGGATTTGGAGCAAGTACCTCCCCATATATATGTATGGATTGGAGTTTGCAAGTGAAAAGAAACTTTGTGTTCCCAACAAGCAAGGTGAAGGACGGCTTTCCCACACACTTATCTCTCAGAACTGAGCATGTGGTGAGACGTTCTTTCATTTAGCACAAAGGGAACGTGTTGAAGGAGAAACTTTTACTCTGGTTTCTCAGTCAGTTTCCTAGTGTCGGTTTGAAGTTCCTGCAGTTTTCACTGTAAAACCGACTTGGAGTTAGTACCTCCACATATATATATATGGAGTGGAGTTTGCAACTGAAAATATACTTTGTGTTCCCAACAAGCTAGGTGAAGGACGGCTTTCACACACACTTATCTCTCAGAACTCAGCATGTGGAGAGACGTTCGTTCATCTATCACAAAGGGAACGGCATGCAGGAATAACATTTACTCTGGTTTGTCAGGCTGTTTCCTATTGCCGGTTTGAAGTTCCTGCAGATTTCACAGTAAAAAGGAATTGAAGCTCGTACCTCCCCATATATATGTATGGAGTGGAGTTTGCAAGTGAAAAGAAACTTTGTGTTCCCAACAAGCTAGGTGAAAGACGGCTTTCACACACAATTATCTCTCAGAACTGAGCATGTGGTGAGACGTTCGTTCATCTAGCACAAGGGGAACGGGTTGCAGGAGAAACTTTTACTCTCGTTTCTCAGTCTGTTTCCTAGTGCCGGTTTGAAGTTCCTGCAGTTTTCACTGTAAAACCGAGTTGTAGCTAGTACCTCCCCATATATATGTATGGAGTTGATTTTGCATGTGAAAAGAAACTTTGTGTTCCCAACAAGCTAGGTGAAGGACGGCTTTCACACACACTTATCTCTCAGAACTGAGCATGTGGAGAGACGTTCGTTCATCTAGCACAAAAGAAAGTTTTGCTGGAGAAACTTTTACTCTGGTATCTCAGTCTGTTTCCTAGTGCCGGTTTGAAGTTCCTGCAGTTTGCACTCTACAACAGAGTTGGAGCTAGTACCTCCCCATATATATGTATGAAGTGGAATTTGCAAGTGAAAAGAAACTTTGTGTTCCCAAAAAGCTAGGTGAAGTACGGCTATCACACACACTTATCTCTCAGAACTGAGCATGTGGAGAGACGTTCGTTCAACTAGCACAAAGGGAACGGTTTGCAGGAGAAACTTTTACTCTGGTTTCTCAGTCTGTTACCTAGGGCCGGTTTGAAGTTCCTGCAGTTTTCACTGTAAAACCGAGTTGGAGCTAGTACCTCCCCACATATATGTATGGATTGGATTTTGCAAGTGTAAAGATACTTTGTGTTCCCAACAAGATAGTTTAAGGACGGCTTTCACACACCCTTATCTCTCAGAATTGAGTATGTGGAGAGACGTTCGTTCATCTAGCACAAAGGAACGGGTTGCAGGAAAAATTTTAAACAGGTTTCTCAGTCTGTTTCGTAATGCCGGTTTGAAGTTCCTGCAGTTTTCACTGTAAAACCGACTTGGAGTTAGTACCTCCTCATATATATGTATGCAGTGGAGTTTGCAACTGAAAAGATACTTTGTGTTCCCAACAAGCTAGGTGAAGGACGGCTTTCAGACACACTTATCTCTCAGAACTGAGCATGTGGAGAGACGTTCGTTCAACTAGCACAAAGGGAACGGTTTGCAGGAGAAACTTTTACTCTTGTTTCTCAGTCTGTTACCTAGGGCCGGTTTGAAGTTCCTGCAGTTTTCACTGTAAAACCGAGTTGGAGCTAGTACCTCCCCATATATATATATATGGATTGGATTTTGCAAGTGTAAAGATACTTTGTGTTCCCAAAAAGTTAGTTTAATGACGGCTTTCACACACACTTATTCCTCAGAATTGAGTATGTGGAGTGACGTTCGTTCATCTAGCACAAAGGATAGGGTTGCAGGAGAAACTTTTACTCTGGTTTCTCAGTCTGTTTCCTAGTGCCGGTTTGAAGTTCCTGCAGTTTGCACTGTAAAACAGAGTTGGAGATAGTACCACCCCATATATCTGTATGGAGAGGAGTTTGCAAGTGAAAAGAAACTTTGTGTTCCCAACAAGCTAGGTGAAGGACGGCTTTCACACACACTTATATCTCAGAACTTAGCATGTGGAGAGACGTTCGTTCATCTAGCACAAAGGGAACGGGTTGCAGGAGAAACTTTTACTCTGGTTTCTCAGTCAGTTTCCTAGTGTCGGTTTGAAGTTCCTGCAGTTTTCACTGTAAAACCGACTTGGAGTTAGTACCTCCACATATATATATATGGAGTGGAGTTTGCAACTGAAAATATACTTTGTGTTCCCAACAAGCTAGGTGAAGGACGGCTTTCACACACAATTATCTCTCAGAACTCAGCATGTGGAGAGACGTTCGTTCATCTAGCACAAAGGGAACGGCATGCAGGAATAACATTTACTCTGGTTTGTCAGGCTGTTTCCTATTGCCGGTTTGAAGTTCCTGCAGATTTCACAGTAAAACGGAATTGAAGCTTGTACCTCCCCATATATATGTATGGAGTGGAGTTTGCAAGTGAAAAGAAACTTTGTGTTCCCAACAAGCTAGGTGAAGGACGGCTTTCACACACACTTATCTCTCAGAACTGAGCATGTGGAGAGACGTTCGTTCATCTAGCACAAAAGAACGTTTTGCTGGAGAAAATTTTACTCTGGTATCTCAGTCTGTTTCCTAGTGCCGGTTGGAAGTTCCTGCAGTTTGCACTCTACAACAGAGTTGGAGCTAGTACCTCCCCATATATATGTATGGAGTGGAATTTGCAAGTGAAAAGAAACTTTGTGTTCCCAAAAAGCTAGGTGAAGGACGGCTTTCACACACAATTATATCTCAGAACTTAGCATGTGGAGAGACGTTCGTTCATCTAGCATAAAGGGAACGGGTTGCAGGAGAAACTTTTACTCTGGTTTCTCAGTCTGTTTCCTAGTGCCGGTTTGAAGTTCCTGAAGTTTTCACTGTAAAACCGACTTGGAGTTAGTACCTCCTCATATATATGTATGGAGTGGAGTTTGCAACTGAAAAGATACTTTGTGTTCCCAACAAGCTAGGTGAAGGACGGCTTTCAGACACACTTATCTCTCTGAACTGAGCATGTGGAGAGACGTTCGTTCATCTAGCACAAATGGATCGGGATACAGGCGTAACTTTTACTCTGGTTTTTCAGTCTGTTTCCTAGTGCCGCTTTGAAGTTCCTGCAGATTTCACAGTAAAACGGATTTGGAGCTAGTACCACCCATATATATGTATGGATTGGAGTTTGCAAGTGAAAAGAAACTTTGTGTTCCAAACAAGCTAGGTGAAGTACGGATTTCCCACACACTTATATCTCAGAACTGAGCATGTGGAGAGACGTTCGTTCATCTAGCACAAAGGAACGTGTTGCAGGAGAAACTTTTACACTGGTTTCTCAGTCTGTTTCCTAATGCCGGTTTGAAGTTCCTGCAGTTTTCACTGTAAAAGAGAGTTGGAGCTAGTACCTCCCCTGATATATGTATGGATTGGATTTTGCAAGTGTAAAGATACTTTGTGTTCCCAACAAGATAGTTTAAGGACGGCTTTCACACACACTTATCTCTCAGAATTGAGTATGTGGAGAGACGTTCGTTCATCTAGCACAAAGGAACGGGTTGCAGGAGAAACTTTTACACTGGTTTCTCAGTCTGTTTCCTAATGCCGTTTTGAAGTTCCTGCAGTTTTCACTGTAAAACCGAGTTGGAGCTAGTACCTCCCAAATATATATATATGGATTGGATTTTGCAAGTGTAAAGATACTTTGTGTTCCCAACAAGTTAGTTTAATGACGGCTTTCACACACACTTATCCCTCAGAATTTAGTATGTGGAGAGACGTTCGTTCATCTAGCACAAAGGAACGGGTTGCAGGAGAAACTTTTACTCTGGTTTCTCAGTCTGCTTCCTAGTGCCGGTTTGAAGTTCCTGCAGTTTGCACTGTAAAACAGAGTTGGAGATAGTACCACCCCATATATATGTATGGAGTGGAGTTTGCAACTGAAAAGATACTTTGTGTTCCCAACAAGCTAGGTGAAGGACGGCTTTCAGACACACTTATCTCTCTGAACTGAGCATGTGGAGAGACTTTTGTTCATCTAGCACAAATGGAACGGATACAGGCGTAACTTTTACTCTGGTTTGTCAGTCTGTTTCCTAGTGCCTCTTTGAAGTTCCTGCAGATTTCACAGTAAAACGGATTTGGAGCTAGTACCACCCCATATAGATGTATGGATTGGAGTTTGCAAGTGAAAAGAAACTTTGTGTTCCCAACAAGCTAGGTGAAGGACGGATTTCCCACACACTTATATCTCAGAACTGATCATGTGGAGAGACGTTCGTTCATCTAGCACAAAGCAACGGGTTGCAGGAGAAACTTTTACACTGGTTTCTCAGTCTGTTTCCTAATGCCGGTTTGAAGTTCCTGCAGTTTTCTCTGTAAAAGAGAGTTGGAGTTATTACCTCCCCATATATATGTATGGAGTGGATTTTGCAAATGAAATGAAACTTTGTGTTCCCAACAAGCTAGGTGAAGGACGGCTTTCACACACACTTATCTCTCAGAACTGAGCATGTGGAGAGACGTTCGTTCATCTAGCACAAAGGGAACGGGTTGCAGGAGAAACTTTTACTCTGGTTTCTCAGTCTGTTTCCTAGTGCCGGTTTGAAGTTCCTGCAGTTTGCACTGTAAAACAGAGTTGGAGATAGTACCACCCCATATATATGTATGGAGAGGGGTTTGCAAGTGAAAAGAATCTTTGTGTTCCCAACAAGCTAGGTGAAGGACGGCTTTCACTCACACTTATATCTCAGAACTTAGCATGTGGAGAGACGTTCGTTCATCTAGCACAAAGGGAACGGGTTGCAGGAGAAAGTTTTACTCTGGTTTCTCAGTCTGTTTCCTAGTGCCGGTTTTAAGTTCCTGCAGTTTTCACTGTAAAACCGACTTGGAGTTTGTACCTCCTCATATATATGTATGGAGTGGAGTTTGCAACTGAAAAGATACTTTGTGTTCCCAACAAGCTAGGTGAAGGACGGCTTTCAGACACACTTATCTCTCAGAACTGAGCATGTGGAGAGACGTTCGTTCAACTAGCACAAAGGGAACGGTTTGCAGGAGAAACTTTTACTCTGGTTTCTCAGTCTGTTCCCTAGGGCCGGTTTGAAGTTCCTGTAGTTTTCACTGTAAAACCGAGTTGGAGCTAGTACCTCCCCAGATATATGTATGGATTGGATTTTGCAAGTGTATAGATACTTTGTGTTCCCAACATAATAGTTTAAGGACGGCTTTCACACACACTTATCTCTCAGAATTCAGTATGTGGAGAGACGTTCGTTCATCTAGCACAAAGGAACGGGTTGCAGGAGAAACTTTTACACTGGTTTCTCAGTCTGTTTCCTAATGCCGGTTTGAAGTTCCCGCAGTTTTCACTGTAAAACCGACTTGGAGCTAGTACCTCACCATATATATGTACGGAGTGGAGTTTGCAACTGAAAAGAAACTTTGTGTTCCCAACAAGCTAGGTGAAGGACGGCTTTCACACACACTTATCTCTCAGAACTGAGCATGTGGAGAGACGTTCGTTCATCCAGCATAAATGGAACGGGATGCAGGAAAAAATTTTACTCTGGTTCCTCAGTCTGATTCCTAGTGCCGTTTTGAAGTTCCTGCAGTGTGCACTGTAAAACCGAGTTGGAGCTAGAACCTCCCCATATATATGTATGGATTGGAGTTTGCAACTGAAAAGAAACTATGTGTTCCCAACAATCTAGGTGAAGGACGGTTTTCACCCACACTTATCTCTCAGAACTGAGCATGTGGAGAGACGTACGTTCATCTAGCACAAAGGGAACGGGTTGCAGGAGAAACTTTTACTCTGGTTTCTCAGTCTTTTTCCTAGTGCCGGTTTGAAGTTCCTGCAGTTTGCACTGTAAAACCGAGTTGGAGCTAGTACCTACACATATATATTTATGGAGTGGAGTTTGCAACTGAAAAGAAACTTTGTGTTCCCAAAATCTCGGTGAAGGGCGGCTTTCACACACTCTTATCTCTCAGAACTGAGAATGTGGAGAGACGTTCGTTCATGTAGCAAAAAAAGGAACGGGTTGCAGGGGAAACTTTTACTCTGGTTTCTCAGTCTGTTTCCTAGTGCCGGTTTGAAGTTCCTGCCGTTTGCACTGTAAAACCGAGTTCTAGCTATTACCTCCCCATATATATGTATGGAGTGGAGTTTGCAAGTGAAAAGAAACTTTGTGTTTCCAACAAGCTAGGTGAAGTACGGCTTTCACACACAATTATCTCTCAAAACTGATCATGTGCAGAGACGTTCGTTCATCTAGCACAAAGGGAACGGTTTGCAGGAGAAAGTTTTACTCTGGTTTCTCAGTCTGTTTCCTAGTGCCGGTTTTAAGTTCCTGCAGTTTTCACTGTAAAACCGAGTTGGAGCTAGTACCTCCTCATATATATGTATGGAGTGGAGTTTGCAAGTGAAAAGAAACTTTGTGTTCCCAACAAGCTGGGTGAAGTACGGCTTTCACACACACTTATCTCTCAGAACTGAGCATGTGGAGAGACGTTCGTTCATCTAGCACAAAGGGAACGGGTTGCAGGGGAAACTTCTACTCTGGTTTCTCAGTCTGTTTCCTAGTGCCGGTTTTAAGTTCCTGCAGTTTTCACTGTAAAACCGAGTTGGAGTTAGTACCTACACATATAATTTTATGGAGAGGAGTTTGCAACTGATAAGAAACTTTGTCTTCCCAACAAGCTATGTGAAAGACGGCTTTCACACACACTTATCTCTCAGAACTGAGCATGTGGAGAGACGTTCGTTCATCTAGCACAAATGGAACGGGTTGCAGGTTGAACTTTTAGTCTGGTTTGTCAGTCCGGTTCCTAGTGCCGGTTTGAAGTTCCTGCAAATTTCACAGTAAAACCGTTTTTGGGCTAGTACCTCCCAATATATATATGTGGAGTGGAGTTTGCAAGTGAAAAGAAACTTTGTGTTCCCAACAAACTAGGTGAACGAAGGCATTCACACACAATTATCTCTCAGAACTGAGCATGTGGAGAGACGTTCGTTCATCTAGCACAAAGGGAACGGGTTGCAGGAGAAAATTTTACTCTGGTTTCTCAGTCTGTTTCCTAGTGCCGGTTTGAAGTTCCTGCAGTTTTCACTGTAAAACAGAGTTGGAGCTTGTATATCCCCATATATATGTATGGAGTGGAGTTTGCAACTGAAAAGAAACTTTGGGTTCCCAACAATCTAGGTGAAGGACGGCTTTCACTCACACTTATCTCTCAGAACTGAGCATGTGTAGAGACGTTCGTTCATCTAGCACAAATGGAATGGGTTGCAGGAGAAACTTTTACTCTGGTTTCTCAGTCTGTTTCCTAGTGCCGTTTTGAAGTTCCTGCAGTTTGCACTGTAAAACCGAGTTGGAACTAGTACCTCTCCATATATATGTATGGAGTGGAGTTTGCAAGTGAAAAGAAACTTTGTGTTCCCAACAAGCTAGGTGAAGGACGGCTTTCACACACACTTAAGTCTCAGAAATGAGCATGTGGAGAGACGTTCGTTCATCTAGCCCAAAGGGAACGGGTAGCAGGAGAAACTTTTACTCTGGTTTCTCAGTCTGTTTCCTAGTGCCGGTTTGAATTTCCTGCAGTTTTCACTGTAAAACAGAGTTGGAGTTAGTACCTCCCCATATATATTTATGGAGTGGAGTTTTCAACTGATAAGAAACTTTGTCTTCCCAACAAGCTATTTGAAGCACGGCTTTCACACACACTTATCGCTCAGAACTGAGCATGTGGAGAGACGTTCGTTCATCTAGCACAAATGGAACGGGTTGCAGTAGGAACTTTTACTCTGGTTTGTCAGTCCGGTTCCTAGAGCCGGTTTGAAGTTCCTGCAGATTTCACAGTAAAACTGTTTTTGAGCTAGTTCCTCCCAATATATACATATGGAGTGGAGTTTGCAAGTGAAAAGAAACTTTGTGTTCCCAACAAACTATGTGAAGGACGGCATTCACACACAATTATCTCTCAGAACTGAGCATGTGGAGAGACGTTCGTTCATCTAGCACAAATGGAACGGGTTGCCGGAGAAACTTTTACTCTGGTTTCTCAGTCTGTTTCCTAGTGCCGTTTTGAAGTTCCTGCAGTTTGCACTGTAAAACCGAGTTGGAGCTAGTACCTCCCCATATATATGTATGGAGTGGAGTTTGCAAGTGAAAAGAAACTTTGTGTTCCCAACAAGCTAGGTGAAGGACGGCTTTCACACACACTTAAATCTCAGAAATGAAAATGTGGAGAGACTTTCGTTCATCTAGCCCAAAGGGAACGGGTTGCAGGAAAAACTTTTACTCTGGTTTATCAGTCTGTTTCCTACTGTCGGTTTGAATTTCCTGCAGTTTTCACTCTAAAACCGAGTTGGAGTTAGTAAGTCCCCATATATATGTATGGAGTGGAGTTTGCAACTGATAAGAAACTTTGTCTTCCCAACAAGCTAGTTGAAGGACGGGTTTCACACACACTTATCTCTCAGAATTGAGCATGTGGAGAGACGTTCGTTCATCTAGCACAAAAGGATTGGGTTGCTGGAGAAACATTTACTCTGGTTTCTCTGTTTCCTAGTGCCGGTTTGAAGTTAATGCAGTTTTCACTGTAAAACAGAGTTGGAGCTTGTACCTCCCCATATATATGTATGGAATGGAGTTTGCAACTGAAAAGAAAATTGGGTTCCCAACAATCTAGGTGAAGGACGGCTTTCCCAAAAACTTATCTCTCAGAACTGAGCATGTGGAGAGACTTTCGTTCATCCAGCACAAATGGAACGGGTTGCAGGAGAAACTTTTACTCTGGTTTCTCAGTCTGTTTCCTAGTGCCGGTTTGAAGTTCCTGCAGTTTTCACTGTAAAACCGACTTGGAGCTAGTACCTCCCCATATATATGTATGGAGTGGAGTTTGCAATTGGAAAGAAACTTTGTGTTCCCAACAAGATAGGTGAAGGACGGCTTTCACACACACATCTCTCAGAACTGAGCATGTGGAGAGACGTTCGTTCATCTAGCACAAAGGGAACTGGTGGCAGGAGAAACATTTACTCTGGCTTCTCAGTCTGTTTCCTAGTGCCGGTTTGAAGTTCCTGCCGTTTGCACTGTAAAACCGAGTTGGAGCTAGTACCTCCCCATATAAATGTATGGAGTGGAGTTTGCATGTAAAAAGAAACTTTGTGTTCCCAACAAGATAGGTGAAGGACGGCTTTCACACACACTTATCTCTCAGAACTGAGCATGTTGAGAGACGTTCGTTCATCTAGCACAAATGGAATGGTTTGCAGGAGAAACTTTTACTCTGGTATGTCAGTCTGTTTCCTAGTGCCGGTTTGAAGTTCCTGCAGTTTTCACTGTAAAACCGAGTTGGAGCTAGTACCTCCCCATATATATGTATGGAGTGGAGTTTGCAAGTGAAAAGAAACTTTGTGTTCCCAAAAAGCAAGGTGAAGGACGGCTTTCACACACACTTATCTCTCAGAACTGAGCATGTGGAGAGACGTTCGTTCATCTAGCACAAGGGGAACGGGTTGCAGGAGAAAGTTTTACTCTGGTTTCTCAGTCTGTTTCCTAGTGCCAGTTTTAAGTTCCTGCATTTTTCACTGTAAAACCGACTTGGAGTTAGTACCTCCACATATATATGTATGGAGTGGAGTATGCAAGTAAAAAGAAACTTTGTGTTCCCAACAAGCTAGTTGAAGGACGGCTTTCACACACACATATCTCTCAGAACTGAGCATGTGGAGAGACGTTCGTTCATCTAGCACAAATGGAACGGGATGCAGGAGTAACTTTTGCTCTGGCTTGTCAGTCTGTTTCCTAGTGCCGGTTTGAAGTTCCTGCAGATTTCACAGTAAAACGGATTTGGAGCAAGTACCTCCCCATTTATATGTATGGATTGGAGTTTGCAAGTGAAAAGAAACTTTGTGTTCCCAACAAGCTAGGTGAAAGACGGCTTTCACACACAATTATCTCTCAGAACTGAGCATGTGGTGAGACGTTCGTTCATCTAGCACAAGGGGAACGGGTTGCAGGAGAAACTTTTACTCTCGTTTCTCAGTCTGTTTCCTAGTGCCGGTTTGAAGTTCCTGCAGTTTTCACTGTAAAACCGAGTTGTAGCTAGTACCTCCAAATATATATGTATGGAGAGATTTTGCATGTGAAAAGAAACTTTGTGTTCCCAACAAGCTAGGTGAAGGACGGCTTTCACACACACTTATCTCTCAGAACTGAGCATGTGGAGAGACGTTCGTTCATCTAGCACAAAAGAAAGTTTTGCTGGAGAAACTTTTACTCTGGTATCTCAGTCTGTTTCCTAGTGCCGGTTTGAAGTTCCTGCAGTTTGCACTCTACAACAGAGTTGGAGCTAGTACCTCCCCATATATATGTATGGAGTGGAATTTGCAAGTGAAAAGAAACTTTGTGTTCCCAAAAAGCTAGGTGAAGTACGGCTATCACACACACTTATCTCTCAGAACTGAGCATGTGGAGAGACGTTCGTTCAACTAGCACAAAGGGAACGGTTTGCAGGAGAAACTTTTACTCTGGTTTCTCAGTCTGTTACCTAGGGCCGGTTTGAAGTTCCTGCAGTTTTCACTGTAAAACCGAGTTGGAGCTAGTACCTCCCGACATATATGTATGGATTGGATTTTGCAAGTGTAAAGATACTTTGTGTTCCCAACATGATAGTTTAAGGACGGCTTTCACACACACTTATCTCTCAGAATTGAGTATGTGGAGAGACGTTCGTTCATCTAGCACAAAGGAACGGGTTGCAGGAAAAACTTTTACACTGGTTTCTCAGTCTGTTTCGTAATGCCGGTTTGAAGTTCCTGCAGTTTTCACTGTAAAACCGACTTGGGTTAGTACCTCCTCATATATATGTATGCAGTGGAGTTTGCAACTGAAAAGATACTTTGTGTTCCCAACAAGCTAGGTGAAGGACGGCTTTCAGACACACTTATCTCTCAGACCTGAGCATGTGGAGAGACGTTCGTTCAACTAGCACAAAGGGAACGGTTTGCAGGAGAAACTTTTACTCTTGTTTCTCAGTCTGTTACCTAGGGCCGGTTTGAAGTTCCTGCAGTTTTCACTGTAAAACCGAGTTGGAGCTAGTACCTCCCCATATATATATATATGGATTGGATTTTGCAAGTGTAAAGATACTTTGTGTTCCCAAAAAGTTAGTTTAATGACGGCTTTCACACACACTTATTCCTCAGAATTGAGTATGTGGAGAGACGTTCGTTCATCTAGCACAAAGGATAGGGTTGCAGGAGAAACTTTTACTCTGGTTTCTCAGTCTGTTTCCTAGTGCCGGTTTGAAGTTCCTGCAGTTTGCACTGTAAAACAGAGTTGGAGATAGTACCACCCCATATATATGTATGGAGAGGAGTTTGCAAGTGAAAAGAAACTTTGTGTTCCCAACAAGCTAGGTGAAGGACGGCTTTCACACACACTTATATCTCAGAAATTAGCATGTGGAGAGACGTTCGTTCATCTAGCACAAAGGGAACGGTTTGCAGGAGAAACTTTTACTCTGGTTTCTCAGTCAGTTTCCTAGTGTCGGTTTGAAGTTCCTGCAGTTTTCACTGTAAAACCGACTTGGAGTTAGTACCTCCACATATATATATATGGAGTGGAGTTTGCAACTGAAAATATACTTTGTGTTCCCAACAAGCTAGGTGAAGGACGGCTTTCACACACACTTATCTCTCAGAACTCAGCATGAGGAGAGACGTTCGTTCATCTAGCACAAAGGGAACGGCATGCAGGAATAACATTTACTCTGGTTTGTCAGGCTGTTTCCTATTGCCGGTTTGAAGTTCCTGCAGATTTCACAGTAAAACGGAATTGAAGCTTGTACCTCCCCATATATATGTATGGAGTGGAGTTTGCAAGTGAAAAGAAACTTTGTGTTCCCAACAAGCTAGGTGAAAGACGGCTTTCACACACAATTATCTCTCAGAACTGAGCATGTGGTGAGTCGTTCGTTCATCTAGCACAAGGGGAACGGGTTGCTGGAGAAACTTTTACTCTCGTTTCTCAGTCTGTTTCCTAGTGCCGGTTTGAAGTTCCTGCAGTTTTCACTGTAAAACCGAGTTGTAGCTAGTACCTCCCCATATATATGTATGGAGTTGATTTTGCATGTGAAAAGAAACTTTGTGTTCCCAACAAGCTAGGTGAAGGACGGCTTTCACACACACTTATCTCTCAGAACTGAGCATGTGGAGAGACGTTCGTTCATCTAGCACAAAAGAAAGTTTTGCTGGAGAAACTTTTACTCTGGTATCTCAGTCTGTTTCCTAGTGCTGGTTTGAAGTTCCTGCAGTTTGCACTCTAAAACAGAGTTGGAGCTAGTACCTCCCCATATATATGTATGGAGTGGAATTTGCAAGTGAAAAGAAACTTTGTGTTCCCAAAAAGCTAGGTGAAGGACGGCTTTCACACACACTTATATCTCAGAACTTAGCATGTGGAGAGACGTTCGTTCATCTAGCACAAAGGGAACGGGTTGCAGGAGAAAGTTATACTCTGGTTTCTCAGTCTGTTTCCTAGTGCCGGTTTGAAGTTCCTGAAGTTTTCACTGTAAAACCGACGTGGAGTTAGTACCTCCTCATATATATGTATGGAGTGGAGTTTGCAACTGAAAAGATACTTTGTGTTCCCAACAAGCTAGGTGAAGGACGGCTTTCACACACACTTATCTCTCTGAACTGAGCATGTGGAGAGACGTTCGTTCATCTAGCACAAATGGAACGGGATACAGGCGTAACTTTTACTCTGGTTTTTCAGTCTGTTTCCTAGTGCCGCTTTGAAGTTCCTGCAGATTTCACAGTAAAAAGGATTTGGAGCTAGTACCACCCATATATATGTATGGAGTGGAGTTTGCAAGTGAAAAGAAACTTTGTGTTCCCAACAAGCTAGGTGAAGTACGGATTTCCCACACACTTATATCTCAGAACTGAGCATGTGGAGAGACGTTCGTTCATCTAGCACAAAGGAACGGGTTGCAGGAGAAACTTTTACACTGGTTTCTCAGTCTGCTTCCTAATGCCGGTTTGAAGTTCCTGCAGTTTTCACTGTAAAAGAGAGTTGGAGCTAGTACCTCCCCATATATATGTATGGAGTGGATTTTGCAAATGAAAAGAAACTTTGTGTTCCCAACAAGCTAGGTGAAGGACGGCTTTCACACACACTTATCTCTCAGAACTGAGCATGTGGAGAGACGTTCGTTCATCTAGCACAAAGGGAACGGGTTGCAGGAGAAATTTTACTCTGGTTTCTCAGTCTGTTTCCTAGTGCCGGTTTGAAGTTCCTGCAGTTTGCACTGTAAAACAGAGTTGGAGATAGTACCACCCCATATATATGTATGGAGAGGGGTTTGCAAATGAAAAGAATCTTTGTGTTCCCAACAAGCTAGGTGAAGGACGGCTTTCACTCACACTTATATCTCAGAACTTAGCATGTGGAGAGACGTTCGTTCATCTAGCACAATGGGAACGGGTTGCAGGAGAAAGTTTTACTCTGGTTTCTCAGTCTGTTTCCTAGTGCCGGTTTTAAGTTCCTGCAGTTTTCACTGTAAAACCGACTTGGAGTTAGTACCTCCTCATATATATGTATGGAGCGGAGTTTGCAACTGAAAAGATACTTTGTGTTCCCAACAAGCTAGGTGAAGGACGGCTTTCAGACACACTTATATCTCAGAACTGAGCATGTGGAGAGACGTTCGTTCAACTAGCACAAATGGAACGGTTTGCAGGAGAAACTTTTACTCTGGTTTCTCAGTCTGTTACCTAGGGCCGGTTTGAAGTTCCTGTAGTTTTCACTGTAAAACCGAGTTGGAGCTAGTACCTCCCCTGATATATGTATGGATTGGATTTTGCAAGTGTAAAGATACTTTGTGTTCCCAACAAGATAGTTTAAGGACGGCTTTCACACACACTTATCTCTCAGAATTGAGTATGTGGAGAGACGTTCGTTCATCTAGCACAAAGGGAACGGGTTGCAGGAGAAAGTTTTACTCTGGTTTCTCAGTCTGTTTCCTAGTGCCGGTTTGAAGTTCCTGCAGTTTTCACTGTAAAATCGACTTGGAGTTAGTACCTCCTCATATATATGTATGGAGTGGAGTTTGCAACTGAAAAGATACTTTGTGTTCCCAACAAGCTAGGTGAAGGACGGCTTTCAGACACACTAATCTCTCAGAACTGAGCATGTGGAGAGACGTTCGTTCATCTAGCACAAAGGGAACGGGTTGCAGGAGAAACTTTTACTCTGGTTTCTCAGTCTGTTTCCTAGTGCCGGTTTGAAGTTCCTGCCGTTTGCAATGTAAAACCGAGTTCTAGCTATTACCTCCCCATATATATGTATGGAGTGGAGTTTGCAAGTGAAAAGAAACTTTGTGTTCCCAACAAGCTGGGTGAAGTACGGCTTTCACACACAATTATCTCTCAGAACTGATCATGTGCAGAGACGTTCGTTCATCTAGCACAAAGGGAACGGTTTGCAGGAGAAAGTTTTACTCTGGTTTCTCAGTCTGTTTCCTAGTGCCGGTTTTAAGTTCCTGCAGTTTTCACTGTAAAACCGAGTTGGAGCTAGTACCTCCTCATATATATGTATGGAGTGGAGTTTGCATGTGAAAAGAAACTTTGTGTTCCCAACAAGCTGGGTGAAGTACGGCTTTCACACACACTTATCTCTCAGAACTGAGCATGTGGAGAGACGTTCGTTCATCTAGCACAAAAGGAACGGGTTGCAGGGGAAACTTCTACTCTGGTTTCTCAGTCTGTTTCCTAGTGCCGGATTTAAGTTCCTGCAGTTTTCACTGTAAAACCGAGTTGGAGTTAGTACCTACACATATAAATGTATGGAGAGGAGTTTGCAACTGATAAGAAACTTTGTCTTCCCAACAAGCTATGTGAAAGACGGCTTTCACACACACTTATCTCTCAGAACTGAGCATGTGGAGAGACGTTCGTTCATCTAGCACAAATGGAACGGGTTGCAGGTTGAACTTTTAGTCTGGTTTGTCAGTCCGGTTCCTAGTGCCGGTTTGAAGTTCCTGCAAATTTCACAGTAAAACTGTTTTTGAGCTAGTACCTCCCAATATATATATGTGGAGTGGAGTTTGCAAGTGAAAAGAAACTTTGTGTTCCCAACAAACTAGGTGAACGACGGCATTCACACACAATTATCTCTCAGAACTGAGCATGTGGAGAGACGTTCGTTCATCTAGCACAAAGGGAACGGGTTGCAGGAGAAAATTTTACTCTGGTTTCTCAGTCTGTTTCCTAGTGCCGGTTTGAAGTTCCTGCAGTTTTCACTGTAAAACAGAGTTGGAGCTTGTATATCCCCATATATATGTATGGAGTGGAGTTAGCAACTGAAAAGAAACTTTGGGTTCCCAACAATCTAGGTGAAGGACGGCTTTCACTCACACTTATCTCTCAGAACTGAGCATGTGGAGAGACGTTCGTTCATCTAGCACAAATGGAATGGGTTGCAGGAGAAACTTTTACTCTGGTTTCTCAGTCTGTTTCCTAGTGCCGTTTTGAAGTTCCTGCAGTTTGCACTGTAAAACCGAGTTGGAACTAGTACCTCCCCATATATATGTATGGAGTGGAGTTTGCAAGTGAAAAGAAACTATGTGTTCCCAACAAGCTAGGTGAAGGACGGCTTTCACACACACTTAAGTCTCAGAAATGAGCATGTGGAGAGACGTTCGTTCATCTAGCCCAAAGGGAACGGGTAGTAGGAGAAACTTTTACTCTGGTTTCTCAGTCTGTTTCCTAGTGCCGGTTTGAATTTCCTGATGTTTTCACTGTAAAACAGAGTTGGAGTTAGTACCTCCCCATATATATGTATGGAGTGGAGTTTTCAACTGATAAGAAACTTTGTCTTCCCAACAAGCTATTTGAAGGACGGCTTTCACACACACTTATCTCTCAGAACTGAGCATGTGGAGAGACGTTCGTTCATCTAGCACAAATGGAACGGGTTGCAGTAGGAACTTTTACTCTGGTTTGTCAGTCCGGTTCCTAGAGCCGGTTTGAAGTTCCTGCAGATTTCACAGTAAAACTGTTTTTGAGCTAGTTCCTCCCAATATATACATATGGAGTGGAGTTTGCAAGTGAAAAGAAACTTTGTGTTCCCAACAAACTATGTGAAGGACGGCATTCACAAACAATTATTTCTCAGAACTGAGCATGTGGAGAGACGTTCGTTCATCTAGCAAAAATGGAACGGGTTGCCGGAGAAACTTTTACTCTGGTTTCTCAGTCTGTTTCCTAGTGCCGTTTTGAAGTTCCTGCAGTTTGCACTGTAAAACCGAGTTGGAGCTAGTACCTCCCCATATATATGTATGGAGTGGAGTTTGCAAGTGAAAAGAAACTTTGTGTTCCCAACAAGCTAGGTAAAGGACGGCTTTCACACACACTTAAATCTCAGAAATGAAAATGTGGAGAGACGTTCGTTCATCTAGCCCAAAGGGAACGGGTTGCAGGAAAAACTTTTACTCTGGTTTATCAGTCTGTTTCCTAGTGCCGGTTTGAATTTCCTGCAGTTTTCACTCTAAAACCGAGTTGGAGTTAGTACCTCCCCATATATATGTATGGAGTGGAGTTTGCAACTGATAAGAAACTTTGTCTTCCCAACAAGCTAGTTGAAGGACGGGTTTCACACACACTTATCTCTCAGAATTGAGCATGTGGAGAGACGTTCGTTCATCTAGCACAAAAGGATTGGGTTGCTGGAGAAACATTTACTCTGATTTCTCTGTCTGTTTCCTAGTGCCGGTTTGAAGTTCCTGCAGTTTTCACTGTAAAACAGAGTTGGAGCTTGTACCTCCCCATATATATGTATGGAATGGAGTTTGCAACTGAAAAGAAAATTGGGTTCCCAACAATCTAGGTGAAGGACGGCTTTCCCAAAAACTTATCTCTCAGAACTGAGCATGTGGAGAGACTTTCGTTCATCCAGCACAAATGGAAAGGGTTGCAGGAGAAACTTTTACTCTGGTTTCTCAGTCTGTTTCCTAGTGCCGGTTTGAAGTTCCTGCAGTTTTCACTGTAAAATCGACTTGGAGCTAGTACCTCCCCATATATATGTATGGAGTGGAGTTTGCAATTGGAAAGAAACTTTGTGTTCCCAACAAGATAGGTGAAGGACGGCTTTCACACACACATCTCTCAGAACTGAGCATGTGGAGAGACGTTCGTTCATCTAGCACAAAGGGAACTGGTGGCAGGAGAAACATTTACTCTGGCTTCTCAGTCTGTTTCCTAGTGCCGGTTTGAAGTTCCTGCCGTTTGCACTGTAAAACCGAGTTGGAGCTAGTACCTCCCCATATAAATGTATGGAGTGGAGTTTGCAAGTGAAAAGAAACTTTGTGTTTCCAACAAGCTAGGTGAAGTACGGCTTTCACACACACTTATCTCTCAGAACTGATCATGTGCATAGACGTTCGTTCATCTAGCACAAAGGGAACGGGTTGCAGGAGAAACTTTTACTCTGGTTTCTCAGTCTGTTTCCTAGTGCCGGTTTTAAGTTCCTGCAGTTTTCACTGTAAAACCGAGTTGGAGCTAGTACCTCCCCATATATATGTATGGAGTGGAGTTTGCAAGTGAAAAGAAACTTTGTGTTCCCAACAAGTTGGGTTAAGTACGGCTTTCACACACACTTATCTCTCAGAACTGAGCATGTTGAGAGACGTTCGTTCATCTAGCACAAAGGGAACGGGTTGCAGGGGAAACTTCTACTCTGGTTTCTCAGTCTGTTTCCTAGTGCCGGTTTTAAGTTCCTGCAGTTTTCACTGTAAAACCGTGTTGGAGTTAGTACCTCCCCATATATATGTATGGAGTGGAGTTTGCAACTGAAAAGATACTTTGTGTTCCAAACAAGCTAGGTGAAGGACGGCTTTCACACACATTTATCACTCAGAACTGAGCATGTGGAGAGACTTTCGTTCATCTAGCACAAATGGAACGGGTTGCAGGAGGAACTATTATTCTGGTTGGTCAGTCCGGTTCCTAGTGCCAGTTTGAAGTTCCTGCAGATTTCACAGTAAAACTGTTTTTGAGCTAGTACATCCCAATATATATATATGGAGTGGAGTTTGCAAGTGAAAAGAAACTTTGTGTTCCCAACAAATAGGTGAAGAACGGCCTTCACACACAATTATGTCTCAGAACTGAGCATGTGGAGAGACGTTCGTTCATCTAGCACAAAGGGAACGGGTTGCAGGAGAAAATTTTACTCTGGTTTCTCAGTCTGTTTCCTAGTGCCGGTTTGAAGTTCCTGCAGTTTTCACTGTAAAACAGATTTGGAGCTTGTATCTCCCCATATATATGTATGGAGTGGTGTTGGCAACTGAAAAGAAACTTTGGGTTCCCAACAATCTAGGTGAAGGACGGCTTTCACTCACACATATCTCTCAGAACTGAGCATGTGGAGAGACGTTCGTTCATCTAGCACAAAGGGAACGGGTTGCAGGAGAAAATTTTACTCTGGTTTCTCAGTCTGTTTCCTAGTGCCGTTTTGAAGTTCCTGCATTTTGCACTGTAAAAGCGAGTTGGAGCTAGTACCTCCCCATATATATGTATGGAGTGGAGCTTGCAAGTGAAAAGAAACTTTGTGTTCCCAACAAGCTAGGTGAAGGACGGCTTTCACACACACTTAAGTCTCAGAAATGAGCATGTGGAGAGACCTTCGTTCATCTAGCCCAAAGGGAACGGGTGGCAGGAGAAACTTTTACTCTGGTTTCTCAGTCTGTTTCCTAGTGCCGGTTTGAATTTCCTGCAGTTTTCACTGTAAAACCGAGTTGGAGTTAGTACCTCCCCATATATATGTATGGAGTGTAGTTTGCAACTGATAAGAAACTTTGTCTTCCCAACAAGCTATTTGAAGGACGGCTTTCACACACACTTATCTCTCAGAACTGAGCATGTGGAGAGACGTTCGTTCATCTAGCACAAAGGGAACGGGTTGCAGGAGAAACTTCTACTCTGGTTTCTCAGGCTGTTTCCTAGTGCCGGTTTGAAATTCCTGCAGTTTTCACTGTAAAACCGTGTTGGAGTTAGTACCTCCCCATATATATGTATGGAGTGGAGTTTGCAACTGAAAAGATACTTTGTGTTCCCAACAAGCTAGGTGAAGGACGGCTTTCACACACATTTATCTCTCAGATCTGAGCATGTGGAGGGACGTTCGTACATCTAGCACAAATGGAACGGGTTGCTGTAGGAACATTTACACTGGTTTGTCAGTCCGGTTCCTAGTGCCGGATTGAAGTTCCTGCAGATTTCACAGTAAAACTGTTTTTGAGCTAGTACCTACCAATATATATATATGGAGTGGAGTTCGCAAGTGAAAAGAAACTTTGTGTTCCCAACAAGCTATTTGAAGGACGGCTTTCACACACACTTATCTCTCAGAACTGAGCATGTGGAGAGACGTTCGTTCATCTAGCACAAATGGAACGGGTTTCAGGAGAAACTTTTCCTCTGGTTTGTCAGTCTGTTTCCTAGTGCCGGTTTGAAGTTCCTGCAGATTTCACAGTAAAACCGATTTGGAGCTAGTAACTCCCCATATATATGTACGGAGTGGAGTTTGCAAGTGAAAAGAAACTTTGTGTTCCCAACAAGCTAGGTAAAGGACGGCTTTCACACACACTTAAATCTCAGAAATGAAAATGTGGAGAGACGTTCGTTCATCTAGCCCAAAGGGAACGGGTTGCAGGAAAAACTTTTACTCTGGTTTATCAGTCTGTTTCCTAGTGCCGGTTTGAATTTCCTGCAGTTTTCACTCTAAAACCGAGTTGGAGTTAGTACCTCCCCATATATATGTATGGAGTGGAGTTTGCAACTGATAAGAAACTTTGTCTTCCCAACAAGCTAGTTGAAGGACGGGTTTCACACACAATTATCTCTCAGAATTGAGCATGTGGAGAGACGTTCGTTCATCTAGCACAAAAGGATTGGGTTGCTGGAGAAACATTTACTCTGATTTCTCTGTCTGTTTCCTAGTGCCGGTTTGAAGTTCCTGCAGTTTTCACTGTAAAACAGAGTTGGAGCTTGTACCTCCCCATATATATGTATGGAATGGAGTTTGCAACTGAAAAGAAAATTGGGTTCCCAACAATCTAGGTGAAGGACGGCTTTCCCAAAAACTTATCTCTCAGAACTGAGCATGTGGAGAGACTTTCGTTCATCCAGCACAAATGGAAAGGGTTGCAGGAGAAACTTTTACTCTGGTTTCTCAGTCTGTTTCCTAGTGCCGGTTTGAAGTTCCTGCAGTTTTCACTGTAAAATCGACTTGGAGCTAGTACCTCCCCATATATATGTATGGAGTGGAGTTTGCAATTGGAAAGAAACTTTGTGTTCCCAACAAGATAGGTGAAGGACGGCTTTCACACACACATCTCTCAGAACTGAGCATGTGGAGAGACGTTCGTTCATCTAGCACAAAGGGAACTGGTGGCAGGAGAAACATTTACTCTGGCTTCTCAGTCTGTTTCCTAGTGCCGGTTTGAAGTTCCTGCCGTTTGCACTGTAAAACCGAGTTGGAGATAGTACCTCCCCATATAAATGTATGGAGTGGAGTTTGCAAGTGAAAAGAAACTTTGTGTTTCCAACAAGCTAGGTGAAGTACGGCTTTCACACAGACTTATCTCTCAGAACTGATCATGTGCATAGACGTTCGTTCATCTAGCACAAAGGGAACGGGTTGCAGGAGAAACTTTTACTCTGGTTTCTCAGTCTGTTTCCTAGTGCCGGTTTTAAGTTCCTGCAGTTTTCACTGTAAAACCGAGTTGGAGCTAGTACCTCCCCATATATATGTATGGAGTGGAGTTTGCAAGTGAAAAGAAACTTTGTGTTCCCAACAAGCTGGGTTAAGTACGGCTTTCACACACACTTATCTCTCAGAACTGAGCATGTTGAGAGACGTTCGTTCATCTAGCACAAAGGGAACGGGTTGCAGGGGAAACTTCTACTCTGGTTTCTCAGTCTGTTTCCTAGTGCCGGTTTTAAGTTCCTGCAGTTTTCACTGTAAAACCGTGTTGGAGTTAGTACCTCCCCATATATATGTATGGAGTGGAGTTTGCAACTGAAAAGATACTTTGTGTTCCAAACAAGCTAGGTGAAGGACGGCTTTCACACACATTTATCACTCAGAACTGAGCATGTGGAGAGACTTTCGTTCATCTAGCACAAATGGAACGGGTTGCAGGAGGAACTATTATTCTGGTTGGTCAGTCCGGTTCCTAGTGCCAGTTTGAAGTTCCTGCAGATTTCACAGTAAAACTGTTTTTGAGCTAGTACATCCCAATATATATATATGGAGTGGAGTTTGCAAGTGAAAAGAAACTTTGTGTTCCCAACAAATAGGTGAAGAACGGCCTTCACACACAATTATGTCTCAGAACTGAGCATGTGGAGAGACGTTCGTTCATCTAGCACAAAGGGAACGGGTTGCAGGAGAAAATTTTACTCTGGTTTCTCAGTCTGTTTCCTAGTGCCGGTTTGAAGTTCCTGCAGTTTTCACTGTAAAACAGATTTGGAGCTTGTATCTCCCCATATATATGTATGGAGTGGTGTTGGCAACTGAAAAGAAACTTTGGGTTCCCAACAATCTAGGTGAAGGACGGCTTTCACTCACACATATCTCTCAGAACTGAGCATGTGGAGAGACGTTCGTTCATCTAGCACAAATGGAATGGGTTGCAGGAGAAACTTTTACTCTGGTTTCTCAGTCTGTTTCCTAGTGCCGTTTTGAAGTTCCTGCATTTTGCACTGTAAAAGCGAGTTGGAGCTAGTACCTCCCCATATATATGTATGGAGTGGAGCTTGCAAGTGAAAAGAAACTTTGTGTTCCCAACAAGCTAGGTGAAGGACGGCTTTCACACACACTTAAGTCTCAGAAATGAGCATGTGGAGAGACCTTCGTTCATCTAGCCCAAAGGGAACGGGTGGCAGGAGAAACTTTTACTCTGGTTTCTCAGTCTGTTTCCTAGTGCCGGTTTGAATTTCCTGCAGTTTTCACTGTAAAACCGAGTTGGAGTTAGTACCTCCCCATATATATGTATGGAGTGTAGTTTGCAACTGATAAGAAACTTTGTCTTCCCAACAAGCTATTTGAAGGACGGCTTTCACACACACTTATCTCTCAGAACTGAGCATGTGGAGAGACGTTCGTTCATCTAGCACAAAGGGAACGGGTTGCAGGAGAAACTTCTACTCTGGTTTCTCAGGCTGTTTCCTAGTGCCGGTTTGAAATTCCTGCAGTTTTCACTGTAAAACCGTGTTGGAGTTAGTACCTCCCCATATATATGTATGGAGTGGAGTTTGCAACTGAAAAGATACTTTGTGTTCCCAACAAGCTAGGTGAAGGACGGCTTTCACACACATTTATCTCTCAGATCTGAGCATGTGGAGGGACGTTCGTACATCTAGCACAAATGGAACGGGTTGCTGTAGGAACATTTACACTGGTTTGTCAGTCCGGTTCCTAGTGCCGGATTGAAGTTCCTGCAGATTTCACAGTAAAACTGTTTTTGAGCTAGTACCTACCAATATATATATATGGAGTGGAGTTCGCAAGTGAAAAGAAACTTTGTGTTCCCAACAAGCTATTTGAAGGACGGCTTTCACACACACTTATCTCTCAGAACTGAGCATGTGGAGAGACGTTCGTTCATCTAGCACATATGGAACGGGTTTCAGGAGAAACTTTTTCTCTGGTTTGTCAGTCTGTTTCCTAGTGCCGGTTTGAAGTTCCTGCAGATTTCACAGTAAAACCGATTTGGAGCTAGTAACTCCCCATATATATGTACGGAGTGGAGTTTGCAAGTGAAAAGAAACTTTGTGTTCCCAACAAGCTAGGTAAAGGACGGCTTTCACACACACTTAAATCTCAGAAATGAAAATGTGGAGAGACGTTCGTTCATCTAGCCCAAAGGGAACGGGTTGCAGGAAAAACTTTTACTCTGGTTTATCAGTCTGTTTCCTAGTGCCGGTTTGAATTTCCTGCAGTTTTCACTCTAAAACCGAGTTGGAGTTAGTACCTCCCCATATATATGTATGGAGTGGAGTTTGCAACTGATAAGAAACTTTGTCTTCCCAACAAGCTAGTTGAAGGACGGGTTTCACACACACTTATCTCTCAGAATTGAGCATGTGGAGAGACGTTCGTTCATCTAGCACAAAGGGATTGGGTTGCAGGAGAAACTTTTACTCTGGTTTCTCAGTCTGTTTCCTAGTGCATTTTTGAAGTTCCTGCAGTTTTCACTGTAAAACCGACTTGGAGCTAGTACCTCCCCATATATATGTATGGAGTGGAGTTTGCAATTGGAAAGAAACTTTGTGTTCCCAACAAGCTAGGTGAAGGACGGCTTTCACACACACATCTCTCAGAACTGAGCATGTGGAGAGACGTTCTTTCATCTAGCACAATGGGAACGGGTGGCAGGAGATACTTTTACTCTGGTTTCTCAGTCTGTTTCCTAGTGCCGGTTTGAAGTTCCTGCAGTTTTAACTGTAAAACCGAGTTAGAGCTAGTACTTCCCCATATATATGTATGGAGTGGAGTTTGCAAGTGAAAAGAAACTTTGTGTTCCCAACAAGCTAGGTGAAGGACGGCTTTCACACACATTTATCTCTCAGATCTGAGCATGTGGAGGGACGTTCGTACATCTAGCACAAATGGAACGGGTTGCTGTAGGAACATTTACACTGGTTTGTCAGTCCGGTTCCTAGTGCCGGATTGAAGTTCCTGCAGATTTCACAGTAAAACTGTTTTTGAGCTAGTACCTACCAATATATATATATGGAGTGGAGTTCGCAAGTGAAAAGAAACTTTGTGTTCCCAACAAGCTATTTGAAGGACGGCTTTCACACACACTTATCTCTCAGAACTGAGCATGTGGAGAGACGTTCGTTCATCTAGCACAAATGGAACGGGTTTCAGGAGAAACTTTTTCTCTGGTTTGTCAGTCTGTTTCCTAGTGCCGGTTTGAAGTTCCTGCAGATTTCACAGTAAAACCGATTTGGAGCTAGTAACTCCCCATATATATGTACGGAGTGGAGTTTGCAAGTGAAAAGAAACTTTGTGTTCCCAACAAGCTAGGTGAAGTACGGCTTTCACACACACTTATCTCTCAGAACTGAGCATGTGGAGAGACGTTCGTTCATCTAGCACAAAGGGATTGGGTTGCAGGAGAAACTTTTACTGTGGTTTCTCTGTCTGTTTCCTAGTGCCGGTTTGAAGTTCCTGCAGTTTTCACTGTAAAACAGAGTTGAAGCTTGTACCTCCCCATATATATGTATGGAATGGAGTTTGCAACTGAAAAGAAAATTGGGTTCCCAACAATCTAGGTGAAGGATGGCTTTCCCAAAAAATTATCCTTCAGAACTGAGCATGTGGAGAGACTTTCGTTCATCCAGCACAAAGGGAACTGGTTGCAGGAGAAACTTTTACTCTGGTTTCTCAGTCTGTTTCCTAGTGCCGGTTTGAATTTCCTGCAATTTTCACTGTAAAACCGAGTTGGAGCTAATACCTCCCCATATATATGTATGGTGTGGAGTCTGCAAGTGAAAAGAAACTTTGTGTTCCCAACAAGCTAGGTGAAGGACGGCTTTCACACACACTTAACTCTCAGAACTGAGCATGTGGAGAGACGTTCTTTCATCTAGCACAAAGTGAACGGGTTGCAAGAGAAACTTTTACTCTGGTTTCTCAGTCTGTTTCCTAGTGCATTTTTGAAGTTCCTGCAGTTTTCACTGTAAAACCGACTTGGAGCTAGTACCTCCCCATATATATGTATGGAGTGGAGTTTGCAATTGGAAAGAAACTTTGTGTTCCCAACAAGCTAGGTGAAGGACGGCTTTCACACACACATCTCTCAGAACTGAGCATGTGGAGAGACGTTCTTTCATCTAGCACAATGGGAACGGGTGGCAGGAGATACTTTTACTCTGGTTTCTCAGTCTGTTTCCTAGTGCCGGTTTGAAGTTCCTGCAGTTTTCACTGTAAAAGCGAGTTGGAGCTAGTACCTCCCCATATATATGTATGGAGTGGAGCTTGCAAGTGAAAAGAAACTTTGTGTTCCCAACAAGCTAGGTGAAGGACGGCTTTCACACACACTTAAGTCTCAGATATTAGCATGTGGAGAGACCTTCGTTCATCTAGCCCAAAGGGAACGGGTGGCAGGAGAAACTTTTACTCTGGTTTCTCAGTCTGTTTCCTAGTGCCGGTTTGAATTTCCTGCAGTTTTCACTGTAAAACCGAGTTGGAGTTAGTACCTCCCCATATATAAGTATGGAGTGTAGTTTGCAACTGATAAGAAACTTTGTCTTCCCAACAAGCTATTTGAAGGACGGCTTTCACACACACTTATCTCTCAGAACTGAGCATGTGGAGAGACGTTCGTTCATCTAGCACAAAGGGAACGGGTTGCAGGAGAAACTTCTTCTCTGGTTTCTCAGGCTGTTTCCTAGTGCCGGTTTGAAGTTCCTGCAGTTTTCACTGTAAAACCGTGTTGGAGTTAGTACCTCCCCATATATATGTATGGAGTGGAGTTTGCAACTGAAAAGATACTTTGTGTTCCCAACAAGCTAGGTGAAGGACGGCTTTCACACACATTTATCTCTCAGATCTGAGCATGTGGAGGGACGTTCGTACATCTAGCACAAATGGAACGGGTTGCAGTAGGAACATTTACACTGGTTTTTCAGTCCGGTTCCTAGTGCCGGTTTGAAGTTCCTGCAGTTTTCACTGTAAAACAGAGTTGAAGCTTGTACCTCCCCATATATATGTATGGAATGGAGTATGCAACTGAAAAGAAAATTGGGTTCCCAACAATCTAGGTGAAGGACGGCTTTCCCAAAAAATTATCCTTCAGAACTGAGCATGTGGAGAGACTTTCGTTCATCCAGCACAAAGGGAACGGGTTGCAGGAGAAACTTTTACTCTGGTTTCTCAGTTTGTTTTCTAGTGCCGGTTTGAATTTCCTGCAATTTTCACTGTAAAACCGAGTTGGAGCTAATACCTCCCCATATATATGTATGGTGTTGAGTCTGCAAGTGAAAAGAAACTTTGTGTTCCCAACAAGCTAGGTGAAGGACGGCTTTCACACACACATCTCTCAGAACTGTGCATGTGGAGAGATGTTCGTTCATCTAGCACAATGGGAACGGGTGGCAGGAGATACTTTTACTCTGGTTTCTCAGTCTGTTTCCTAATGCCGGTTTGAAGTTCCTGCAGTTTTCACTGTAAAACCGAGTTAGAGCTAGTACTTCCCCATATATATGTATGGAGTGGAGTTTGTAAGTGAAAAGAAATTTTGTGTTCCAAACAAGATAGGTGAAGGACGGCTTTCACACACACATATCTCTCAGAACTGAGCATGTGCAGAGACGTTCGTTCATCTTGCAAAAACGGAACGGGTTGCAGGAGAAACTTTTACTCTGGTTTCTCAGGCTGTTTCCTAGTGCCGGTTTGAAGTTCCTGCAGTTTTCACTGTAAAACCGTTTTGGAGCTAGTACCTCCCCATATATATGTATGGATTGGAGATTGCAAGTGAAAAGAAACTTTGTGTTCCCAACAAGCTAGGTGAAGGACGGCTTTCACACACAATTATCTCTCAGAACTGAGCATGTGCAGAGACGTTCGTTCATCTAACACAAAGGTAACGGGTTGCAGGGAAACTTTTACTTTGGTTTCTCAGTCTTTTTCCTAGTGCCGGTATTAAGTTCCTGCAGTTTTCACTGTAAAACCGAGTTGGAGTTAGAATCTCCCCATATATATGTATGGAGTGGAGTTTGCAACTGAAAAGATACTTTGTGTTCCCAACAAGCTAGGTGAAGGACGGCTTTCACACACATTTATCTCTCAGAACTGAGCATGTGGAGAGACGTTCGTTCATTTAGCACAAAGGGAACGGTTTGCAGGAGAAACTTTTACTCTGGTTTCTCAGTCTGTTTCCTAGTGCCGCTTTGAAGTTCCTGCAGATTTCACAGTAAAACGGATTTTGAGCTAGTACCTCCCCATATATATGTATGGAGTGGAGTTTGCAACTGAAAAGATACTTTGTGTTCCCAACAAACTTTTTGAAGGACGGCTTTCACACACAATTATCTCTCAGAACTGAGCATGTGGAGAGACGTTCGTTCATCTAGCACAAATGGAATGGGTTGCAGGAGAAACTTTTACTCTGGTTTCTCATTCTGTTTCCTAGTGCCGATTTGAAGTTCCTGCATTTTGCACTGTAAAAGCGAGTTGGATCTAGTACCTCCCCATATATATGTATGGAGTGGAGCTTGCAAGTGAAAAGAAACTTTGTGTTCCCAACAAGCTAGGTGAAGGACGGCTTTCACACACACTTAAGTCTCAGAAATGAGCATGTGGAGAGACGTTCGTTCATCTAGCCCAAAAGGAACGGGTGGCAGGAGAAACTTTTACTCTGGTTTCTCAGTCTGTTTCCTAGTGCCGGTTTGAATTTCCTGCAGTTTTCACTGTAAAACCGAGTTGGAGTTAGTACCTACCCATATATATGTATGGAGTGTAGTTTGCAACTGATAAGAAACTTTGTCTTCCCAACAAGCTATTTGAAGGACGGCTTTCACACACACTTATCTCTCAGAACTGAGCATGTGGAGAGACGTTCGTTCATCTAGCACAAATGGAACGGGTTGCAGGAGGAACTTTTACTCTGGTTTGTCAGTCCGGTTCCTAGTGCCGGTTTGAAGTTCCTGCAGATTTCACAGTAAAACTCTTTTTGAGCTAGAACCTCCCTATATATATATATGGAGTGGAGTTTGCAAGTGAAAAGAAACTTTGTGTTCCCAACAAACTAGGTGAAGGACGGCTTTCACACACAATTATCTCTCAGAACTGAGCATGTGGACACACGTTCGTTCATCTAGCACAAAGGGAACGGGTTGCAGGAGAAAATTTTACTCTGATTTCTCATTCTGTTTCCTAGTGCCGGTTTGAAGTTCCTGCAGTTTTCACTGTAAAACAGATTTGGAGCTTGTAGCTCCCCATATATATGTATGGAGTGGAGTTTGCAAGTGAAAAGATACTTTGTGTTCCCAACAAGCTGGGTGAAGTACGGCTTTCACTCACACTTATCTCTCAGAACTGAGCATGTGGAGAGACGTTCGTTCATCTAGCACAAAGGGAACGGGTTGCAGGAGAAACTTCTACTCTGGTTTCTCAGGCTGTTTCCTAGTGCCGGTTTGAAGTTCCTGCAGTTTTCACTGTAAAACCGTGTTGGAGTTAGTACCTCCCCATATATATGTATGGAGTGGAGTTTGCAACTGAAAAGATACTTTGTGTTCCCAACAAGCTAAGTGAAGGACGGCTTTCACACACATTTATCTCTCAGATCTGAGCATGTGGAGGGACGTTCGTACATCTAGCACAAATGGAACGGGTTGCAGTAGGAACATTTACACTGGTTTGTCAGTCCGGTTCCTAGTGCCGGATTGAAGTTCCTGCAGATTTCACAGTAAAACTGTTTTTGAGCTAGTACCTACCAATATATATATATGGAGTGGAGTTCGCAAGTGAAAAGAAACTTTGTGTTCCCAACAAGATAGTTGAAGGACGGCTTTCACACACACTTATCTCTCAGAACTGAGCATGTGGAGAGACGTTCGTTCATCTAGCACAAATGGAACGGGTTTCAGGAGAAACTTTTTCTCTGGTTTGTCAGTCTGTTTCCTAGTGCCGGTTTGAAGTTCCTGCAGATTTCACAGTAAAACCGATTTGGAGCTAGTAACTCCCCATATATATGTACGGAGTGGAGTTTGCAAGTGAAAAGAAACTTTGTGTTCCCAACAAGCTAGGTGAAGTACGGCTTTCACACACACTTATCTCTCAGAACTGAGCATGTGGAGAGACGTTCGTTCATCTAGCACAAAGGGAAAGGGTTGCAGGAGAAACTTCTACTCTGGATTCTCAGTCTGTTTCCTAGTGCCTGTTTGAAGTTCCTGCAGTTTTCACTGTAAAACCGAGTTGGATCTAGTACCTCCCCATATATATGTATGGAGTGGATTTTGCATGTGAAAAGATACTTTGTGTTCCCAACAAGCTAGGTGAAGGACGGCTTTCACACACACTTATCTCTCAGAACTGAGCATGTGGAGAGACGTTCGTTCATCTAGCACAAATGGAACGGGTTTCAGGAGAAACTTTTTCTCTGGTTTGTAAGTCTGTTTCCTAGTGCCGGTTTGAAGTTCCTGCAGATTTCACAGTAAAACCGATTTGGAGCTAGTAACTCCCCATATATATGTACGGAGTGGAGTTTGCAAGTGAAAAGAAACTTTGTGTTCCCAACAAGCTAGGTGAAGTACGGCTTTCACACACACTTATCTCTCAGAACTGAGCATGTGGAGAGACGTTCGTTCATCTAGCACAAAGGGATTGGGTTGCAGGAGAAACTTTTACTCTGGTTTCTCTGTCTGTTTCCTAGTGCCGGTTTGAAGTTCCTGCAGTTTTCACTGTAAAACAGAGTTGAAGCTTGTACCTCCCCATATATATGTATGGAATGGAGTATGCAACTGAAAAGAAAATTGGGTTCCCAACAATCTAGGTGAAGGACGGCTTTCCCAAAAAATTATCCTTCAGAACTGAGCATGTGGAGAGACTTTCGTTCATCCAGCACAAAGGGAACGGTTTGCAGGAGAAACTTTTACTCTGGTTTCTCAGTTTGTTTCCTAGTGCCGGTTTGAATTTCCTGCAATTTTCACTGTAAAACCGAGTTGGAGCTAATACCTCCCCATATATATGTATGGTGTGGAGTCAGCAAGTGAAAAGAAACTTTGTGTTCCCAACAAGCTAGGTGAAGGACGGCTTTCACACACACTTATCTCTCAGAACTGAGCATGTGGAGAGACGTTCTTTCATCTAGCACAAAGTGAACGGGTTGCAAGAGAAACTTTTACTCTGGTTTCTCAGTCTGTTTCCTAGTGCATTTTTGAAGTTCCTGCAGTTTTCACTGTAAAACCGACTTGGAGCTAGTACCTCCCCATATATATGTATGGAGTGGAGTTTGCAATTGGAAAGAAACTTTGTGTTCCCAACAAGCTAGGTGAAGGACGGCTTTCACACACACATCTCTCAGAACTGTGCATGTGGAGAGACGTTCGTTCATCTAGCACAATGGGAACGGGTGGCAGGAGATACTTTTACTCTGGTTTCTCAGTCTGTTTCCTAGTGCCGGTTTGAAGTTCCTGCAGTTTTCACTGTAAAACCGAGTTAGAGCTAGTACTTCCCCATATATATGTATGGAGTGGAGTTTGTAAGTGAAAAGAAATTTTGTGTTCCAAACAAGATAGGTGAAGGACGGCTTTCACACACACATATCTCTCAGAACTGAGCATGTGCAGAGACGTTCGTTCATCTAGCACAAATGGAACGTTTTGCAGGAGAAACTTTTACTCTGGTTTCTCAGTCTGTTTCCAAGTGCCTGTTTGAAGTTCCTGCAGTTTTCACTGTAAAACCGTGTTGGAGCTAGTACCTCCCCATATATATGTATGGAGTGGAGTTTGCAAGTGAAAAGAAACTTTGTGTTCCCAACAAGCTAGGTGAAGGACGGCTTTCACACACACTTATCTCTCAGAACTGAGCATGTGGAGAGACGTTCGTTCATCTAGCACAAAGGGAAAGGGTTGCAGGGGAAACTTCTACTCTGGATTCTCTGTCTGTTTCCTAGTGCCGGTTTGAAGTTCCTGCAGTTTTCACTGTAAAACCGTTTTGGAGCTAGTACCTCCCCATATATATGTATGGATTGGATATTGCAAGTGAAAAGAAACTTTGTGTTCCCAACAAGCTAGGTGAAGGACGGCTTTCACACACAATTATCTCTCAGAACTGAGCATGTGCAGAGACGTTCGTTCATCTAACACAAAGGTAACGTGTTGCAGGGAAACTTTTACTTTGGTTTCTCAGTCTTTTTCCTAGTGCCGGTATTAAGTTCCTGCAGTTTTCACTGTAAAACCGAGTTGGAGTTAGAATCTCCCCATATATATGTATGGAGTGGAGTTTGCAACTGAAAAGATACTTTGTGTTCCCAACAAGCTAGGTGAAGGACGGCTTTCACACACATTTATCTCTCAGAACTGAGCATGTGGAGAGACGTTCGTTCATCTAGCACAAATGGAACGGTTTGCAGGAGAAACTTTTACTCTGGTTTCTCAGTCTGTTTCCTAGTGCCGCTTTGAAGTTCCTGCAGATTTCACAGTAAAACGGATTTTGAGCTAGTACCTCCCCATATATATGTATGGAGTGGAGTTTGCAACTGAAAAGATACTTTGTGTTCCCAACAAACTTTTTGAAGGACGGCTTTCACACACAATTATCTCTCAGAACTGAGCATGTGGAGAGACGTTCGTTCATCTAGCACAAATGGAATGGGTTGCAGGAGAAACTTTTACTCTGGTTTCTCTGTCTGTTTCCTAGTGCCGGTTTGAAGTTCCTGCAGTTTTCACTGTAAAACAGAGTTGAAGCTTGTACCTCCCCATATATATGTATGGAATGGAGTATGCAACTGAAAAGAAAATTGGGTTCCCAACAATCTAGGTGAAGGACGGCTTTCCCAAAAAATTATCCTTCAGAACTGAGCATGTGGAGAGACTTTCGTTCATCCAGCACAAAGGGAACGGTTTGCAGGAGAAACTTTTACTCTGGTTTCTCAGTTTGTTTCCTAGTGCCGGTTTGAATTTCCTGCAATTTTCACTGTAAAACCGAGTTGGAGCTAATACCTCCCCATATATATGTATGGTGTGGAGTCAGCAAGTGAAAAGAAACTTTGTGTTCCCAACAAGCTAGGTGAAGGACGGCTTTCACACACACTTATCTCTCAGAACTGAGCATGTGGAGAGACGTTCTTTCATCTAGCACAAAGTGAACGGGTTGCAAGAGAAACTTTTACTCTGGTTTCTCAGTCTGTTTCCTAGTGCATTTTTGAAGTTCCTGCAGTTTTCACTGTAAAACCGACTTGGAGCTAGTACCTCCCCATATATATGTATGGAGTGGAGTTTGCAATTGGAAAGAAACTTTGTGTTCCCAACAAGCTAGGTGAAGGACGGCTTTCACACACATATCTCTCAGAACTGTGCATGTGGAGAGACGTTCGTTCATCTAGCACAATGGGAACGGGTGGCAGGAGATACTTTTACTCTGGTTTCTCAGTCTGTTTCCTAGTGCCGGTTTGAAGTTCCTGCAGTTTTCACTGTAAAACCGAGTTAGAGCTAGTACTTCCCCATATATATGTATGGAGTGGAGTTTGTAAGTGAAAAGAAATTTTGTGTTCCAAACAAGATAGGTGAAGGACGGCTTTCACACACACATATCTCTCAGAACTGAGCATGTGCAGAGACGTTCGTTCATCTAGCACAAATGGAACGTTTTGCAGGAGAAACTTTTACTCTGGTTTCTCAGTCTGTTTCCAAGTGCCTGTTTGAAGTTCCTGCAGTTTTCACTGTAAAACCGTGTTGGAGCTAGTACCTCCCCATATATATGTATGGAGTGGAGTTTGCAAGTGAAAAGAAACTTTGTGTTCCCAACAAGCTAGGTGAAGGACGGCTTTCACACACACTTATCTCTCAGAACTGAGCATGTGGAGAGACGTTCGTTCATCTAGCACAAAGGGAAAGGGTTGCAGGGGAAACTTCTACTCTGGATTCTCTGTCTGTTTCCTAGTGCCGGTTTGAAGTTCCTGCAGTTTTCACTGTAAAACCGTTTTGGAGCTAGTACCTCCCCATATATATGTATGGATTGGATATTGCAAGTGAAAAGAAACTTTGTGTTCCCAACAAGCTAGGTGAAGGACGGCTTTCACACACAATTATCTCTCAGAACTGAGCATGTGCAGAGACGTTCGTTCATCTAACACAAAGGTAACGGGTTGCAGGGAAACTTTTACTTTGGTTTCTCAGTCTTTTTCCTAGTGCCGGTATTAAGTTCCTGCAGTTTTCACTGTAAAACCGAGTTGGAGTTAGAATCTCCCCATATATATGTATGGAGTGGAGTTTGCAACTGAAAAGATACTTTGTGTTCCCAACAAGCTAGGTGAAGGACGGCTTTCACACACATTTATCTCTCAGAACTGAGCATGTGGAGAGACGTTCGTTCATCTAGCACAAAGGGAACGGTTTGCAGGAGAAACTTTTACTCTGGTTTCTCAGTCTGTTTCCTAGTGCCGCTTTGAAGTTCCTGCAGATTTCACAGTAAAACGGATTTTGAGCTAGTACCTCCCCATATATATGTATGGAGTGGAGTTTGCAACTGAAAAGATACTTTGTTTTCCCAACAAACTTTTTGAAGGACGGCTTTCACACACAATTATCTCTCAGAACTGAGCATGTGGAGAGACGTTCGTTCATCTAGCACAAATGGAATGGGTTGCAGGAGAAACTTTTACTCTGGTTTCTCATTCTGTTTCCTAGTGCCGATTTGAAGTTCCTGCATTTTGCACTGTAAAAGCGAGTTGGAGCTAGTACCTCCCCATATATATGTATGGAGTGGAGCTTGCAAGTGAAAAGAAACTTTGTGTTCCCAACAAGCTAGGTGAAGGACGGCTTTCACACACACTTAAGTCTCAGAAATGAGCATGTGGAGAGACGTTCGTTCATCTAGCCCAAAAGGAACGGGTGGCAGGAGAAACTTTTACTCTGGTTTCTCAGTCTGTTTCCTAGTGCCGGTTTGAATTTCCTGCAGTTTTCACTGTAAAACCGAGTTGGAGTTAGTACCTCCCCATATATATGTATGGAGTGTAGTTTGCAACTGATAAGAAACTTTGTCTTCCCAACAAGCTATTTGAAGGACGGCTTTCACACACACTTATCTCTCAGAACTGAGCATGTGGAGAGACGTTCGTTCATCTAGCACAAATGGAACGGGTTGCAGGAGGAACTTTTACTCTGGTTTGTCAGTCCGGTTCCTAGTGCCGGTTTGAAGTTCCTGCAGATTTCACAGTAAAACTGTTTTTGAGCTAGAACCTCCCTATATATATATATGGAGTGGAGTTTGCAAGTGAAAAGAAACTTTGTGTTCCCAACAAACTAGGTGAAGGACGGCTTTCACACACAATTATCTCTCAGAACTGAGCATGTGGACACACGTTCGTTCATCTAGCACAAAGGGAACGGGTTGCAGGAGAAAATTTTACTCTGCTTTCTCAGTCTGTTTCCTAGTGCCGGTTTGAAGTTCCTGCAGTTTTCACTGTAAAACAGATTTGGAGCTTGTAGCTCCCCATATATATGTATGGAGTGGAGTTTGCAAGTGAAAAGATACTTTGTGTTCCCAACAAGCTGGGTGAAGTACGGCTTTCACTCACACTTATCTCTCAGAACTGAGCATGTGGAGAGACGTTCGTTCATCTAGCACAAAGGGAACGGGTTGCAGGAGAAACTTCTACTCTGGTTTCTCAGGCTGTTTCCTAGTGCCGGTTTGAAGTTCCTGCAGTTTTCACTGTAAAACCGTGTTGGAGTTAGTACCTCCCCATATATATGTACGGAGTGGAGTTTGCAACTGAAAAGATACTTTGTGTTCCCAACAAGCTAAGTGAAGGACGGCTTTCACACACATTTATCTCTCAGATCTGAGCATGTGGAGGGACGTTCGTACATCTAGCACAAATGGAACGGGTTGCAGTAGGAACATTTACACTGGTTTGTCAGTCCGGTTCCTAGTGCCGGATTGAAGTTCCTGCAGATTTCACAGTAAAACTGTTTTTGAGCTAGTACCTACCAATATATATATATGGAGTGGAGTTCGCAAGTGAAAAGAAACTTTGTGTTCCCAACAAGATAGTTGAAGGACGGCTTTCACACACACTTATCTCTCAGAACTGAGCATGTGGAGAGACGTTCGTTCATCTAGCACAAATGGAACGGGTTTCAGGAGAAACTTTTTCTCTGGTTTGTCAGTCTGTTTCCTAGTGCCGGTTTGAAGTTCCTGCAGATTTCACAGTAAAACCGATTTGGAGCTAGTAACTCCCCATATATATGTACGGAGTGGAGTTTGCAAGTGAAAAGAAACTTTGTGTTCCCAACAAGCTAGGTGAAGTACGGCTTTCACACACACTTATCTCTCAGAACTGAGCATGTGGAGAGACGTTCGTTCATCTAGCACAAAGGGAAAGGGTTGCAGGAGAAACTTCTACTCTGGATTCTCAGTCTGTTTCCTAGTGCCTGTTTGAAGTTCCTGCAGTTTTCACTGTAAAACCGAGTTGGATCTAGTACCTCCCCATATATATGTATGGAGTGTAGTTTGCATGTGAAAAGATACTTTGTGTTCCCAACAAGCTAGGTGAAGGACGGCTTTCACACACACTTATCTCTCAGAACTTAGCATGTTGAGATACTTTCGTTCATCTTGCAAAAACGGAACGGGTTGCAGGAGAAACTTTTACTCTGGTTTCTCAGTCTGTTTCCTAGTGCCGGTTTGAAGTTCCTGCAGTTTTCACTGTAAAACCGTTTTGGAGCTAGTACCTCCCCATATATATGTATGGATTGGAGATTGCAAGTGAAAAGAAACTTTGTGTTCCCTACAAGCTAGGTGAAGGACGGCTTTCACACACAATTATCTCTCAGAACTAAGCATGTGCAGAGACGTTCGTTCATCTAAGAAAAAGGTAACGGGTTGCAGGAGAAACTTTTACTTTGGTTTCTCAGTCTTTTTCCTAGTGCCGGTATTAAGTTCCTGCAGTTTTCACTGTGAAACCGAGTTGGAGTTAGTATCTCCCCATATATATGTATGGAGTGGAGTTTGCAACTGAAAAGATACTTTGTGTTCCCAACAAGCTAGGTGAAGGACGGCTTTCACACACATTTATCTCTCAGAACTGAGCATGTGGAGAGACGTTCGTTCATCTAGCACAAAGGGAACGGTTTGCAGGAGAAACTTTTACTCTGGTTTCTCAGTCTGTTTCCTAGTGCCGCTTTGAAGTTCCTGCAGATTTCACAGTAAAACGGATTTTGAGCTAGTACCTCCCCATATATATGTATGGAGTGGAGTTTGCAACTGAAAAGATACTTTGTGTTCCCAACAAACTTTTTGAAGGACGGCTTTCACACACAATTATCTCTCAGAACTGAGCATGTGGAGAGACGTTCGTTCATCTAGCACAAATGGAATGGGTTGCAGGAGAAACTTTTACTCTGGTTTCTCATTCTGTTTCCTAGTGCCGATTTGAAGTTCCTGCATTTTGCACTGTAAAAGCGAGTTGGAGCTAGTACCTCCCCATATATATGTATGGAGTGGAGCTTGCAAGTGAAAAGAAACTTTGTGTTCCCAACAAGCTAGGTGAAGGACGGCTTTCACACACACTTAAGTCTCAGAAATGAGCATGTGGAGAGACGTTCGTTCATCTAGCCCAAAAGGAACGGGTGGCAGGAGAAACTTTTACTCTGGTTTCTCAGTCTGTTTCCTAGTGCCGGTTTGAATTTCCTGCAGTTTTCACTGTAAAACCGAGTTGGAGTTAGTACCTCCCCATATATATGTATGGAGTGTAGTTTGCAACTGATAAGAAACTTTGTCTTCCCAACAAGCTATTTGAAGGACGGCTTTCACACACACTTATCTCTCAGAACTGAGCATGTGGAGAGACGTTCGTTCATCTAGCACAAATGGAACGGGTTGCAGGAGGAACTTTTACTCTGGTTTGTCAGTCCTGTTCCTAGTGCCGGTTTGAAGTTCCTGCAGATTTCACAGTAAAACTGTTTTTGAGCTAGAACCTCCCTATATATATATATGGAGTGGAGTTTGCAAGTGAAAAGAAACTTTGTGTTCCCAACAAACTAGGTGAAGGACGGCTTTCACACACAATTATCTCTCAGAACTGAGCATGTGGACACACGTTCGTTCATCTAGCACAAAGGAACGGGTTGCAGGAGAAAATTTTACTCTGCTTTCTCAGTCTGTTTCCTAGTGCCGGTTTGAAGTTCCTGCAGTTTTCACTGTAAAACAGATTTGGAGCTTGTAGCTCCCCATATATATGTATGGAGTGGAGTTTGCAAGTGAAAAGATACTTTGTGTTCCCAACAAGCTGGGTGAAGTACGGCTTTCACTCACACTTATCTCTCAGAACTGAGCATGTGGAGAGACGTTCGTTCATCTAGCACAAAGGGAACGGGTTGCAGGAGAAACTTCTACTCTGGTTTCTCAGGCTGTTTCCTAGTGCCGGTTTGAAGTTCCTGCAGTTTTCACTGTAAAACCGTGTTGGAGTTAGTACCTCCCCATATATATGTACGGAGTGGAGTTTGCAACTGAAAAGATACTTTGTGTTCCCAACAAGCTAAGTGAAGGACGGCTTTCACACACATTTATCTCTCAGATCTGAGCATGTGGAGGGACGTTCGTACATCTAGCACAAATGGAACGGGTTGCAGTAGGAACATTTACACTGGTTTGTCAGTCCGGTTCCTTGTGCCGGATTGAAGTTCCTGCAGATTTCACAGTAAAACTGTTTTTGAGCTAGTACCTACCAATATATATATATGGAGTGGAGTTCGCAAGTGAAAAGAAACTTTGTGTTCCCAACAAGATAGTTGAAGGACGGCTTTCACACACACTTATCTCTCAGAACTGAGCATGTGGAGAGACGTTCGTTCATCTAGCACAAATGGAACGGGTTTCAGGAGAAACTTTTTCTCTGGTTTGTCAGTCTGTTTCCTAGTGCCGGTTTGAAGTTCCTGCAGATTTCACAGTAAAACCGATTTGGAGCTAGTAACTCCCCATATATATGTACGGAGTGGAGTTTGCAAGTGAAAAGAAACTTTGTGTTCCCAACAAGCTAGGTGAAGTACGGCTTTCACACACACTTATCTCTCAGAACTGAGCATGTGGAGAGACGTTCGTTCATCTAGCACAAAGGGAAAGGGTTGCAGGAGAAACTTCTACTCTGGATTCTCAGTCTGTTTCCTAGTGCCTGTTTGAAGTTCCTGCAGTTTTCACTGTAAAACCTAGTTGGATCTAGTACCTCCCCATATATATGTATGGAGTGTAGTTTGCATGTGAAAAGATACTTTGTGTTCCCTACAAGCTAGGTGAAGGACGGCTTTCACACACAATTATCTCTCAGAACTGAGCATGTGCAGAGACGTTCGTTCATCTAACAAAAAGGTAACGGGTTGCAGGAGAAACTTTTACTTTGGTTTCTCAGTCTTTTTCCTAGTGCCGGTATTAAGTTCCTGCAGTTTTCACTGTGAAACCGAGTTGGAGTTAGTATCTCCCCATATATATGTATGGAGTGGAGTTTGCAACTGAAAAGATACTTTGTGTTCCCAACAAGCTAGGTGAAGGACGGCTTTCACACACATTTATCTCTCAGAACTGAGCATGTGGAGAGACGTTCGTTCATCTAGCACAAAGGGAACGGTTTGCAGGAGAAACTTTTACTCTGGTTTCTCAGTCTGTTTCCTAGTGCCGCTTTGAAGTTCCGGCAGATTTCACAGTAAAACGGATTTTGAGCTAGTACCTCCCCATATATATGTATGGAGTGTAGTTTGCAACTGAAAAGATACTTTGTGTTCCCAACAAACTTTTTGAAGGACGGCTTTCACACACAATTATCTCTCAGATCTGAGCATGTGGAGAGACGTTCGTTCATCTATCACAAATGGAATGGGTTGTAGGAGAAACTTTTACTCTGGTTTCTCAGTCTGTTTCCTAGTGCCGTTTTGAAGTTCCTGCATTTTGCACTGTAAAAGCGAGTTGGAGCTAGTACCTCCCCATATATATGTATGGAGTGGAGCTTGCAAGTGAAAAGAAACTTTGTGTTCCCAACAAGATAGGTGAAGGACGGCTTTCACACACACTTAAGTCTCAGAAATGAGCATGTGGAGAGACGTTCGTTCATCTAGCCCAAAAGGAACGGGTGGCAGGAGAAACTTTTACTCTGGTTTCTCAGTCTGTTTCCTAGTGCCGGTTTGAATTTCCTGCAGTTTTCACTGTAAAACCGAGTTGGAGTTAGTACCTCCCCATATATATGTATGGAGTGTAGTTTGCAACTGATAAGAAACTTTGTCTTCCCAACAAGCTATTTGAAGGACGGCTTTCACACACACTTATCTCTCAGAACTGAGCATGTGGAGAGACGTTCGTTCATCTAGCACAAATGGAACGGGTTGCAGGAGGAACTTTTACTCTGGTTTGTCAGTCCGGTTCCTAGTGCCGGTTTGAAGTTCCTGCAGATTTCACAGTAAAACTGTTTTTGAGCTAGAACCTCCCTATATAAATATATGGAGTGGAGTTTGCAAGTGAAAAGAAACTTTGTGTTCCCAACAAACTAGGTGAAGGACGGCATTCACACACAATTATCTCTCAGAACTGAGCATGTGGAGAGACGTTCGTTCATCTAGCACAAAGGGAACGGGTTGCAGGAGAAAATTTTACTCTGCTTTCTCAGTCTGTTTCCTAGTGCCGGTTTGAAGTTCCTGCAGTTTTCACTGTAAAACCGTTTTGGAGCTAGTACCTCCCCATATATATGTATGGATTGGAGATTGCAAGTGAAAAGAAACTTTGTGTTCCCTACAAGCTAGGTGAAGGACGGCTTTCACACACAATTATCTCTCAGAACTGAGCATGTGCAGAGACGTTCGTTCATCTAACAAAAATGTAACGGGTTGCAGGAGAAACTTTTACTTTGGTTTCTCAGTCTTTTTCCTAGTGCCGGTATTAAGTTCCTGCAGTTTTCACTGTGAAACCGAGTTGGAGTTAGTATCTCCCCATATATATGTATGGAGTGGAGTTTGCAACTGAAAAGATACTTTGTGTTCCCAACAAGCTAGGTGAAGGACGGCTTTCACACACATTTATCTCTCAGAACTGAGCATGTGGAGAGACGTTCGTTCATCTAGCACAAAGGGAACGGTTTGCAGGAGAAACTTTTACTCTGGTTTCTCAGTCTGTTTCCTAGTGCCGCTTTGAAGTTCCGGCAGATTTCACAGTAAAACGGATTTTGAGCTAGTACCTCCCCTTATATATGTATGGAGTGTAGTTTGCAACTGAAAAGATACTTTGTGTTCCCAACAAACTTTTTGAAGGACGGCTTTCACACACAATTATCTCTCAGAACTGAGCATGTGGAGAGACGTTCGTTCATCTATCACAAATGGAATGGGTTGTAGGAGAAACTTTTACTCTGGTTTCTCAGTCTGTTTCCTAGTGCCGTTTTGAAGTTCCTGCATTTTGCACTGTAAAAGCGAGTTGGAGCTAGTACCTCCCCATATATATGTATGGAGTGGAGCTTGCAAGTGAAAAGAAACTTTGTGTTCCCAACAGCTAGGTGAAGGACGGCTTTCACACACACTTAAGTCTCAGAAATGAGCATGTGGAGAGACGTTCGTTCATCTAGCCCAAAAGGAACGGGTGGCAGGAGAAACTTTTACTCTGGTTTCTCAGTCTGTTTCCTAGTGCCGGTTTGAATTTCCTGCAGTTTTCACTGTAAAACCGAGTTGGAGTTAGTACCTCCCCATATATATGTATGGAGTGTAGTTTGCAACTGATAAGAAACTTTGTCTTCCCAACAAGCTATTTGAAGGACGGCTTTCACACACACTTATCTCTCAGAACTGAGCATGTGGAGAGACGTTCGTTCATCTAGCACAAATGGAACGGGTTGCAGGAGGAACTTTTACTCTGGTTTGTCAGTCCGGTTCCTAGTGCCGGTTTGAAGTTCCTGCAGATTTCACAGTAAAACAGTTTTTGAGCTAGAACCTCCCTATATATATATATGGAGTGGAGTTTGCAAGTGAAAAGAAACTTTGTGTTCCCAACAAACTAGGTGAAGGACGGCATTCACACACAATTATCTCTCAGAACTGAGCATGTGGACACACGTTCGTTCATCTAGCACAAAGGGAACGGGTTGCAGGAGAAAATTTTACTCTGCTTTCTCAGTCTGTTTCCTAGTGCCGGTTTGAAGTTCCTGAAGTTTTCACTGTAAAACAGATTTGGAGCTTGTATCTCCCCATATATATGTATGGAGTGGAGTTTGCAAGTGAAAAGAAACTTTGTGTTCCCAACAAGCTGGGTGAAGTACGGCTTTCACTCACACTTATCTCTCAGTACTGAGCATGTGGAGAGACGTTCGTTCATCTAGCACAAAGGGAACGGGTTGCAGGAGAAACTTCTACTCTGGTTTCTCAGGCTGTTTCCTAGTGCCGGTTTGAAGTTCCTGCAGTTTTCACTGTGAAACCGTGTTGGAGTTAGTACCACCCCATATATATGTATGGAGTGGAGTTTGCAACTGAAAAGATACTTTGTGTTCCCAACAAGCTAGGTGAAGGACGGCTTTCACACACATTTATCTCTCAGATCTGAGCATGTGGAGGGACGTTCGTACATCTAGCACAAATGGAACGGGTTGCAGTAGGAACATTTACACTGGTTTGTCAGTCCGGTTCCTAGTGCCGGATTGAAGTTCCTGCAGATTTCACAGTAAAACTGTTTTTGAGCTAGTACCTACCAATATATATATATGGAGTGGAGTTTGCAAGTGAAAAGAAACTTTGTGTTCCCAACAAGCTAGTTGAAGGACGGCTTTCACACACACTTATCTCTCCGAACTGAGCATGTGGAGAGACGTTCGTTCATCTAGCACAAATGGAACGGGTTTCAGGAGAAACTTTTTCTCTGGTTTGTCAGTCTGTTTCCTAGTGCCGGTTTGAAGTTCCTGCAGATTTCACAGTAAAACCGATTTGGAGCTAGTAACTCCCCATATATATGTACGGAGTGGAGTTTGCAAGTGAAAAGAAACTTTGTGTTCCCAACAAGCTAGGTGAAGTACGGCTTTCACACACACTTATCTCTCAGAACTGAGCATGTGGAGAGACGTTCGTTCATCTAGCACAAAGGGATTGGGTTGCAGGAGAAACTTTTACTCTGGTTTCTCTGTCTGTTTCCTAGTGCCGGTTTGAAGTTCCTGCAGTTTTCACTGTAAAACAGAGTTGAAGCTTGTACCTCCCCATATATATGTATGGAATGGAGTTTGCCACTGAAAAGAAAATTGGGTTCCCAACAATCTAGGTGAAGGACGGCTTTCCTAAAAAATTATCCTTCAGAACTGAGCATGTGGAGAGACTTTCGTTCATCCAGCACAAAGGGAACGGGTTGCAGGAGAAACTTTTACTCTGGTTTCTCAGTCTGTTTCCTAGTGCCGGTTTGAATTTCCTGCAATTTTCACTGTAAAACCGAGTTGGAGCTAATACCTCCCCATATATATGTATGGTGTGGAGTCTGCAAGTGAAAAGAAACTTTGTGTTCCCAACAAGCTAGGTGAAGGACGGCTTTCACACACACTTATCTCTCAGAACTGAGCATGTGGAGAGACGTTCGTTCATCTAGCACAAAGGGAACGGTTTGCAGGAGAAACTTTTACTCTGGTTTCTCAGTCTGTTTCCTAGTGCCGCTTTGAAGTTCCTGCAGATTTCACAGTAAAACGGATTTTGAGCTAGTACCTCCCCATATATATGTATGGAGTGGAGTTTGCAACTGAAAAGGTACTTTGTGTTCCCAACAAACTTTTTGAAGGACGGCTTTCACACACAATTATCTCTCAGAACTGAGCATGTGGAGAGACGTTCGTTCATCTAGCACAAATGGAATGGGTTGCAGGAGAAACTTTTACTCTGGTTTCTCAGTCTGTTTCCTAGTGCCGTTTTGAAGTTCCTGCATTTTGCACTGTAAAATCGAGTAGGAGTTAGTACCTCCCCATATATATGTATGGAGTGGAGCTTGCAAGTGAAAAGAAACTTTGTGTTCCCAACAAGCTAGGTGAAGGACGGCTTTCCCACACACTTAAGTCTCAGAAATGAGCATGTGGAGAGACGTTCGTTCATCTAGTCCAAATGGAACGGGTTGCAGGAGGAACTTTTACTGTGGTTTGTCAGTCCGGTTCCTAGTGCCGGTTTGAAGTTCCTGCAGTTTTCACTGTAAAACCGAGTTGGAGTTAGTACCTCCCCATATATATGTATGGAGTGTAGTTGGCAACTGATAAGAAACTTTGTCTTCCCAACAAGCTATTTGAAGGACGGCTTTCACACACACTTATCTCTCAGAACTGAGCATGTGGAGAGACGTTCGTTCATCTAGCACAAATGGAACGGGTTGCAGGAGGAACTTTTATTCTGGTTTGTCAGTCCGCTTCCTAGTGCCGGTTTGAAGTTCCTGCAGATTTCACAGTAAAACTGTTTTTGAGCTAGAACCTCCCTATATATATATATGGAGTGGAGTTTGCAAGTGAAAAGAAACTTTGTGTTCCCAACAAACTAGGTTAAGGACGGCATTCACACACAATTATCTCTCAGAACAGAGCATGTGGAGAGACGTTCGTTCATCTAGCACAAAGGGAACGGGTTGCAGGAGAAAATTTTACTCTGCTTTCTCAGTCTGTTTCCTAGTGCCGGTTTGAAGTTCCTGCAGTTTTCACTGTAAAACAGATTTGGAGCTTGTATCTCCCCATGTATATGTATGGAGTGGAGTTTGCAAGTGAAAAGAAACTTTGTGTTCCCAACAAGCTGGGTGAAGTACGGCTTTCACTCACACTTATCTCTCAGAACTGAGCATGTGGAGAGACGTTCGTTCATCTAGCACAAAGGGAACGGGTTGCAGGAGAAACTTCTACTCTGGTTTCTCAGGCTGTTTCCTAGTGCCGGTTTGAAGTTCCTGCAGTTTTCACTGTAAAACCGTGTTGGAGTTAGTACCTCCCCATATATATGTATGGAGTGGAGTTTGCAACTGAAAAGATACTTTGTGTTCCCAACAAGCTAGGTGAAGGACGGCTTTCACACACATTTATCTCTCAGATCTGAGCATGTGGAGGGACGTTCGTACATCTAGCACAAATGGAACGGGTTGCAGTAGGAACATTTACACTGGTTTGTCAGTCCGGTTCCTAGTGCCGGATTGAAGTTCCTGCAGATTTCACAGTAAAACTGTTTTTGAGCTAGTACCTCCCAATATATATATATGGAGTGGAGTTCGCAAGTGAAAAGAAACTTTGTGTTCCCAACAAGCTAGTTGAAGGACGGCTTTCACACACACTTATCTCTCAGAACTGAGCATGTGGAGAGACGTTCGTTCATCTAGCACAAAGGGATTGGGTTGCAGGAGAAACTTTTACTCTGGTTTCTCTGTCTGTTTCCTAGTGCCGGTTTGAAGTTCCTGCAGTTTTCACTGTAAAACAGAGTTGAAGCTTGTACCTCCCCATATATATGTATGGAATGGAGTTTGCAACTGAAAAGAAAATTGGGTTCCCAACAATCTAGGTGAAGGAAGGCTTTCCCAAAAAATTATCCTTCAGAACTGAGCATGTGGAGAGACTTTCGTTCATCCAGCACAAAGGGAACGGGTTGCAGGAGAAATTTTACTCTGGTTTCTCAGTCTGTTTCCTAGTGCCGTTTTGAAGTTCCTGCATTTTGCACTGTAAAAGCGAGTTGGAGCTAGTACCTCCCCATATATATGTATGGAGTGGAGCTTGCAAGTGAAAAGAAACTTTGTGTTCCCAACAAGCTAGGTGAAGGACGGCTTTCACACACACTTAAGTCTCAGAAATGAGCATGTGGAGAGACGTTCGTTCATCTAGCCCAAAAGGAACGGGTGGCAGGAGAAACTTTTACTCTGGTTTCTCAGTCTGTTTCCTAGTGCCGCTTTGAAGTTCCTGCAGATTTCACAGTAAAACGGATTTTGAGCTAGTACCTCCCCATATATATGTATGGAGTGGAGTTTGCAACTGAAAAGATACTTTGTGTTCCCAACAAACTTTTTGAAGGACGGCTTTCACACACAATTATCTCTCAGAACTGAGCATGTGGAGAGACGTTCGTTCATCTAGCACAAATGGAATGGGTTGCAGGAGAAACTTTTACTCTGGTTTCTCAGTCTGTTTCCTAGTGCCGTTTTGAAGTTCCTGCATTTTGCACTGTAAAAGCGAGTTGGAGCTAGTACCTCCCCATATATATGTATGGAGTGGAGCTTGCAAGTGAAAAGAAACTTTGTGTTCCCAACAAGCTAGGTGAAGGACGGCTTTCACACACACATAAGTCTCAGAAATGAGCATGTGGAGAGACGTTCGTTCATCTAGCCCAAAAGGAACGGGTGGCAGGAGAAACTTTTACTCTGGTTTCTCAGTCTGTTTCCTAGTGCCGGTTTGAAGTTCCTGCAGTTTTCACTGTAAAACAGATTTGGAGCTAGTACCTACCAATATATATGTATAGAGTGGAGTTCGCAAGTGAAAAGAAACTTTGTGTTCCCAACAAGCTAGTTGAAGGACGGCTTTCACACACACTTATCTCTCAGAACTGAGCATGTGGAGAGACGTTCGTTCATCTAGCACAAATGGAACGGGTTTCAGGAGAAACTTCTACTCTGGTTTGTCAGTCTGTTTCCTAGTGCCGGTTTGAAGTTCCTGCAGATTTCACAGGAAAACCGATTTGGAGCTAGTAACTCCCCATATATATGTACGGAGTGGAGTTTTCAAGTGAAAAGAAACTTTGTGTTCCCAACAAGCTAGGTGAAGTACGGGTTTCACACACACTTATCTCTCAGAACTGAGCATGTGGAGAGACGTTCGTTCATCTAGCACAAAGGGATTGGGTTGCAGGAGAAACTTTTACTCTGGTTTCTCTGTCTGTTTCCTAGTGCCGGTTTGAATTTCCTGCAGTTTTCACTGTAAAACCGAGTTGGAGTTAGTACCTCCCCATATATATGTATGGAGTGTAGTTTTCAACTGATAAGAAACTTTGTCTTCCCAACAAGCTATTTGAAGGACGGCTTTCACACACACTTATCTCTCAGAACTGAGCATGTGGAGAGACGTTCGTTCATCTAGCACAAATGGAACGGGTTGCAGGAGAAACTTTTACTCTGGTTTGTCAGTCCGGTTCCTAGTGCCGGTTTGAAGTTCCGGCAGATTTCACAGTAAAACTGTTTTTGAGCTAGAACCTCCCTTTATATATATATGGAGTGGAGTTTGCAAGTGAAAAGAAACTTTGTGTTCCCAACAAACTAGGTGAAGGACGGCATTCACACACAATTATCTCTCAGAACTGAGCATGTGGAGAGACGTTCGTTCATCTAGCACAAAGGGAACGGGTTGCAGGAGAAAATTTTACTCTGCTTTCTCAGTCTGTTTCCTAGTGCCGGTTTGAAGTTCCTGCAGTTTTCACTTTAAAACCGTGTTGGAGTTAGTACCTCCCCATATATATGTACGGAGTGGAGTTTGCAACTGAAAAGATACTTTGTGTTCCCAACAAGCTAGGTGAAGGACGGCTTTCACACACATTTATCTCTCAGATCTGAGCATGTGGAGGGACGTTCGTACATCTAGCACAAATGGAACGGGTTGCAGTAGGAACATTTACACTGGTTTGTCAGTCCTGTTCCTAGTGCCGGATTGAAGTTCCTGCAGATTTCACAGTAAAACTGTTTTTGAGCTAGTACCTACCAATATATATATATGGAGTGGAGTTCGCAAGTGAAAAGAAACTTTGTGTTCCCAACAAGCTAGTTGAAGGACGGCTTTCACACACACTTATCTTTCAGAACTGAGCATGTGGAGAGACGTTCGTTCATCTAGCACAAATGGAACGGGTTTCAGGAGAAACTTTTTCTCTGGTTTGTCAGTCTGTTTCCTAGTGCCGGTCTGAATTCCTGCAGATTTCACAGTAAAACCGATTTGGAGCTAGTAACTCCCCATATATATGTACGGAGTGGAGTTTGCAAGTGAAAAGAAACTTTGTGTTCCCAACAAGCTAGGTGAAGTACGGCTTTCACACACACTTATCTCTCAGAACTGAGCATGTGGAGAGACGTTCGTTCATCTAGCACAAAGGGAAAGGGTTGCAGGAGAAACTTCTACTCTGGATTCTCAGTCTGTTTCCTAGTGCCGGTTTGAAGTTCCTGCAGTATTCACTGTAAAACCGAGTTGGATCTAGTACCTCCCCATATATATGTATGGAGTGGAGTTTGCATGTGAAAAGATACTTTGTGTTCCCAACAAGCTAGGTGAAGGACGGCTTTCACACACACTTATCTCTCAGAACTTAGCATGTTGAGATACTTTCGTTCATCTTGCAAAAACGGAACGGGTTGCAGGAGAAACTTTTACTCTGGTTTCTCAGTCTGTTTCCTAGTGCCGGTTTGAAGTTCCTGCAGTTTTCACTGTAAAACCGTTTTGGAGCTAGTACCTCCCCATATATATGTATGGATTGGAGATTGCAAGTGAAAAGAAACTTTGTGTTCCCAACAAGCTAGGTGAAGGACGGCTTTCACACACAATTATCTCTCAGAACTGAGCATGTGCAGAGACGTTCGTTCATCTAACACAAAGGTAACGGGTTGCAGGAGAAACTTTTACTTTGGTTTCTCAGTCTTTTTCCTAGTGCCGGTATTAAGTTCCTGCAGTTTTCACTGTAAAACCGAGTTGGAGTTAGTATCTCCCCATATATATGTATGGAGTGGAGTTTGCAACTGAAAAGATACTTTGTGTTCCCAACAAGCTAGGTGAAGGACGGCTTTCACACACATTTATCTCTCAGAACTGAGCATGTGGAGAGACGTTCGTTCATCTAGCACAAAGGGAACGGTTTGCAGGAGAAACGTTTAGTCTGGTTTCTCAGTCTGTTTCCTAGTGCCGCTTTGAAGTTCCTGCAGATTTCACAGTAAAACGGATTTTGAGCTAGTACCTCCCCATATATATGTATGGAGTGGAGTTTGCAACTGAAAAGATACTTTGTGTTCCCAACAAACTTTTTGAAGGACGGCTTTCACACACAATTATCTCTCAGAACTGAGCATGTGGAGAGACGTTCGTTCATCTAGCACAAATGGAATGGGTTGCAGGAGAAACTTTTACTCTGGTTTCTCAGTCTGTTTCCTAGTGCCGTTTTGAAGTTCCTGCATTTTGCACTGTAAAAGCGAGTTGGAGCTAGTACCTCCCCATATATATGTATGGAGTGGAGCTTGCAAGTGAAAAGAAACTTTGTGTTCCCAACAAGCTAGGTGAAGGACGGCTTTCACACACACTTAAGTCTCAGAAATGAGCATGTGGAGAGACGTTCGTTCATCTAGCCCAAAAGGAACGGGTGGCAGGAGAAACTTTTACTCTGGTTTCTCAGTCTGTTTCCTAGTGCCGGTTTGAAGTTCCTGCAGTTTTCACTGTAAAACAGATTTGGAGCTAGTACCTACCAATATATATGTATAGAGTGGAGTTCGCAAGTGAAAAGAAACTTTGTGTTCCCAACAAGCTAGTTGAAGGACGGCTTTCACACACACTTATCTCTCAGAACTGAGCATGTGGAGAGACGTTCGTTCATCTAGCACAAATGGAACGGGTTTCAGGAGAAACTTCTACTCTGGTTTGTCAGTCTGTTTCCTAGTGCCGGTTTGAAGTTCCTGCAGATTTCACAGGAAAACCGATTTGGAGCTAGTAACTCCCCATATATATGTACGGAGTGGAGTTTTCAAGTGAAAAGAAACTTTGTGTTCCCAACAAGCTAGGTGAAGTACGGGTTTCACACACACTTATCTCTCAGAACTGAGCATGTGGAGAGACGTTCGTTCATCTAGCACAAAGGGATTGGGTTGCAGGAGAAACTTTTACTCTGGTTTCTCTGTCTGTTTCCTAGTGCCGGTTTGAAGTTCCTGCAGTTTTCACTGTAAAACAGAGTTGAAGCTTGTACCTCCCCATATATATGTATGGAATGGAGATTGCAACTGAAAAGAAAATTGGGTTCCCAACAATCTAGGTGAAGGACGGCTTTCCCAAAAAATTATCCTTCAGAACTGAGCATGTGGAGAGACTTTCGTTCATCCAGCACAAAGGGAACGGGTTGCAGGAGAAACTTTTACTCTGGTTTCTCAGTCTGTTTCCTAGTGCCGTTTTGAATTTCCTGCAATTTTCACTGTAAAACCGAGTTGGAGCTAATACCTCCCCATATATATGTATGGTGTGGATTCTGCAAGTGAAAAGAAACTTTGTGTTCCCAACAAGCTAGGTGAAGGACGGCTTTCACACACACATATCTCTCAGAACGGAGCATGTGGAGAGACGTTCTTTCATCTAGCACAAAGTGAACGGGTTGCAAGAGAAACTTTTACTCTGGTTTCTCAGTCTGTTTCCTAGTGCCGTTTTGAAGTTCCTGCACTTTTCACTGTAAAACCGACTTGGAGCTAGTACCTCCCCATATATATGTATGGAGTGGAGTTTGCAATTGGAAAGAAACTTTTTGTTCCCAACAAGCTAGGAGAAGGACGGCTTTCACACACACATCTCTCAGAACTGAGCATGTGGAGAGACGTTCGTTCATCTAGCACAATGGGAACGGGTGGCAGGAGATACTTTTACTCTGGTTTTTCAGTCTGTTTCCTAGTGCCGGTTTGAAGTTCCTGCAGTTTTCACTGTAAAACCGAGTTAGAGCTAGTAACTCCCCATATATATGTATGGAGTGGAGTTTGCAAGTGAAAAGAAACTTTGTGTTCCAAACAAGATAGGTGAAGGACGGCTTTCACACACACATATCTCTCAGAACTGAGCATGTGCGGAGACGTTCGTTCATCTAGCACAAAGGGAACGTTTTGCAGGAGAAACTTTTACTCTGGTTTCTCTGTCTGTTTCCAAGTGCCTGTTTGAAGTTCCTGCAGTTTTCACTGTAAAACCGTGTTGGAGCTAGTACCTCCCCATATATATGTATGGAGTGAAGTTTGCAAGTGAAAAGAAACTTTGTGTTCCCAACAAGCTAGGTGAAGTACGGCTTTCACACACACTTATCTCTCAGAACTGAGCATGTGGAGAGACGTTCGTTCATCTAGCACAAAGGGAAAGGGTTGCAGGAGAAACTACTACTCTGGATTCTCAGTCTGTTTCCTAGTGCCGGTTTGAAGTTCCTGCAGTTTTCACTGTAAAACCGAGTTGGATCTAGTACCTCCCCATATATATGTATGGAGTGGAGTTTGCATGTGAAAAGATACTTTGTGTTCCCAACAAGCTAGGTGAAGGACGGCTTTCACACACACTTATCTCTCAGAACTTAGCATGTTGAGATACTTTCGTTCATCTTGCAAAAACGGAACGGGTTGCAGGAGAAACTTTTACTCTGGTTTCTCAGTCTGTTTCCTAGTGCCGGTTTGAAGTTCCTGCATTTTGCACTGTAAAAGCGAGTTGGAGCTAGTACCTCCCCATATATATGTATGGAGTGGAGCTTGCAAGTGAAAAGAAACTTTGTGTTCCCAACAAGCTAGGTGAAGGACGGCTTTCACACACACTTAATTCTCAGAAATGAGCATGTGGAGAGACGTTCGTTCATCTAGCCCAAAAGGAACGGGTGGCAGGAGAAACTTTTACTCTGGTTTCTCAGTCTGTTTCCTAGTGCCGGTTTGAATTTCCTGCAGTTTTCACTGTAAAACCGAGTTGGAGTTAGTACCTCCCCATATATATGTATGGAGTGTAGTTTGCAACTGATAAGAAACTTTGTCTTCCCAACAAGCTATTTGAAGGACGGCTTTCACACACACTTATCTCTCAGAACTGAGCATGTGGAGAGACGTTCGTTCATCTAGCACAAATGGAACGGGTTGCAGGAGGAACTTTTACTCTGGTTTGTCAGTCCGGTTCCTAGTGCCGGTTTGAAGTTCCTGCAGATTTCACAGTAAAACTGTTTTTGAGCTAGAACCTCCCTATATATATATATGGAGTGGAGTTTGCAAGTGAAAAGAAACTTTGTGTTCCCAACAAACTAGGTGAAGGACGGCATTCACACACAATTATCTCTCAGAACTGAGCATGTGGAGAGACGTTCGTTCATCTAGCACAAAGGGAACGGGTTGCAGGAGAAAATTTTACTCTGCTTTCTCAGTCTGTTTCCTAGTGCCGGTTTGAAGTTCCTGCAGTTTTCACTGTAAAACCGTGTTGGAGTTAGTACCTCCCCATATATATGTATGGAGTGGAGTTTGCAACTGAAAAGATACTTTGTGTTCCCAACAAGCTAGGTGAAGGACGGCTTTCACACACATTTATCTCTCAGATCTGAGCATGTGGAGGGACGTTCGTACATCTAGCACAAATGGAACGGGTTGCAGTAGGAACATTTACACTGGTTTGTCAGTCCGGTTCCTTGTGCCGGATTGAAGTTCCTGCAGATTTCACAGTAAAACTGTTTTTGAGCTAGTACCTACCAATATATATATATGGAGTGGAGTTCGCAAGTGAAAAGAAACTTTGTGTTCCCAACAAGCTAGTTGAAGGACGGCTTTCACACACACTTATCTCTCAGAACTGAGCATGTGGAGAGACGTTCGTTCATCTAGCACAAATGGAACGGGTTTCAGGAGAAACTTTTTCTCTGGTTTGTCAGTCTGTTTCCCAGTGCCGGTTTGAAGTTCCTGCAGATTTCACAGTAAAACCGATTTGGAGCTAGTAACTCCCCATATATATGTACGGAGTGGAGTTTGCAAGTGAAAAGAAACTTTGTGTTCCCAACAAGCTAGGTGAAGGACGGCTTTCACACACACTTATCTCTCAGAACTGAGCATGTGGAGAGACGTTCGTTCATCTAGCACAAAGGGAAAGGGTTGCAGGAGAAACTTCTACTCTGGATTCTCAGTCTGTTTCCTAGTGCCGGTTTGAATTTCCTGCAGTATTCACTGTAAAACCGAGTTGGATCTAGTACCTCCCCATATATATGTATGGAGTGGAGTTTGCAAGTGAAAAGAAACTTTGTGTTCCCAACAAACTAGGTGAAGGACGGCATTCACACACAATTATCTCTCAGAACTGAGCATGTGGAGAGACGTTCGTTCATCTAGCACAAAGGGAACGGGTTGCAGGAGAAAATTTTACTCTGCTTTCTCAGTCTGTTTCCTAGTGCCGGTTTGAAGTTCCTGCAGTTTTCACTTTAAAACCGTGTTGGAGTTAGTACCTCCCCATATATATGTACGGAGTGGAGTTTGCAACTGAAAAGATACTTTGTGTTCCCAACAAGCTAGGTGAAGGACGGCTTTCACACACATTTATCTCTCAGATATGAGCATGTGGAGGGACGTTCGTACATCTAGCACAAATGGAACGGGTTGCAGTAGGAACATTTACACTGGTTTGTCAGTCCGGTTCCTAGTGCCGGATTGAAATTCCTGCAGATTTCACAGTAAAACTGTTTTTGAGCTAGTACCTCCCAATATATATATATGGAGTGGAGTTCGCAAGTGAAAAGAAACTTTGTGTTCCCAACAAGCTAGTTGAAGGACGGCTTTCACACACACTTATCTCTCAGAACTGAGCATGTGGAGAGACGTTCGTTCATCTAGCACAAATGGAACGGGTTTCAGGAGAAACTTTTTCTCTGGTTTGTCAGTCTGTTTCCTAGTGCCGGTCTGAATTCCTGCAGATTTCACAGTAAAACCGATTTGGAGCTAGTAACTCCCCATATATATGTATGGATTGGAGATTGCAAGTGAAAAGAAACTTTGTGTTCCCAACAAGCTAGGTGAAGTACGGCTTTCACACACACTTATCTCTCAGAACTGAGCATGTGGAGAGACGTTCGTTCATCTAGCACAAAGGGAAAGGGTTGCAGGAGAAACTTCTACTCTGGATTCTCAGTCTGTTTCCTAGTGCCGGTTTGAAGTTCCTGCAGTATTCACTGTAAAACCGAGTTGGATCTAGTACCTCCCCATATATATGTATGGAGTGGAGTTTGCATGTGAAAAGATACTTTGTGTTCCCAACAAGCTAGGTGAAGGACGGCTTTCACACACACTTAAGTCTCAGAAATGAGCATGTGGAGAGACGTTCGTTCATCTAGCCCAAAAGGAACGGGTGGCAGGAGAAACTTTTACTCTGGTTTCTCAGTCTGTTTCCTAGTGCCGGTTTGAATTTCCTGCAGTTTTCACTGTAAAACCGAGTTGGAGTTAGTACCTCCCCATATATATGTATGGAGTGTAGTTTGCAACTGATAAGAAACTTTGTCTTCCCAACAAGCTATTTGAAGGACGGCTTTCACACACACTTATCTCTCAGAACTGAGCATGAGGAGAGACGTTCGTTCATCTAGCACAAATGGAACGGGTTGCAGGAGAAAATTTTACTCTGCTTTCTCAGTCTGTTTCCTAGTGCCGGTTTGAAGTTCCTGCAGTTTTCACTGTAAAACAGATTTGGAGCTAGTACCTACCAATATATATGTATGGAGTGGAGTTCGCAAGTGAAAAGAAACTTTGTGTTCCCAACAAGCTAGTTGAAGGACGGCTTTCACACACACTTATCTCTCAGAACTGAGCATGTGGAGAGACGTTCGTTCATCTAGCACAAATGGAACGGGTTTCAGGAGAAACTTCTACTCTGGTTTGTCAGTCTGTTTCCTAGTGCCGGTTTGAAGTTCCTGCAGATTTCACAGGAAAACCGATTTGGAGCTAGTAACTCCCCATATATATGTACGGAGTGGAGTTTTCAAGTGAAAAGAAACTTTGTGTTCCCAACAAGCTAGGTGAAGTACGGGTTTCACACACACTTATCTCTCAGAACTGAGCATGTGGAGAGACGTTCGTTCATCTAGCACAAAGGGATTGGGTTGCAGGAGAAACTTTTACTCTGGTTTCTCTGTCTGTTTCCTAGTGCCGGTTTGAAGTTCCTGCAGTTTTCACTGTAAAACAGAGTTGAAGTTTGTACCTCCCCATATATATGTATGGAATGGAGTTTGCAACTGAAAAGAAAATTGGGTTCCCAACAATCTAGGTGAAGGACGGCTTTCCCAAAAAATTATCCTTCAGAACTGAGCATGTGGAGAGACTTTCGTTCATCCAGCACAAAGGGAACGGGTTGCAGGAGAAACTTTTACTCTGGTTTCTCAGTCTGTTTCCTAGTGCCGTTTTGAATTTCCTGCAATTTTCACTGTAAAACCGAGTTGGAGCTAATACCTCCCCATATATATGTATGGTGTGGAGTCTGCAAGTGAAAAGAAACTTTGTGTTCCCAACAAGCTAGGTGAAGGACGGCTTTCACACACACTTATCTCTCAGAACTGAGCATGTGGAGAGACGTTCTTTCATCTAGCACAAAGTGAACGGGTTGCAAGAGAAACTTTTACTCTGGTTTCTCAGTCTGTTTCCTAGTGCCGTTTTGAAGTTCCTGCACTTTTCACTGTAAAACCGACTTGGAGCTAGTACCTCCCCATATATATGTATGGAGTGGAGTTTGCAATTGGAAAGAAACTTTGTGTTCCCAACAAGCTAGGAGAAGGACGGCTTTCACACACACATCTCTCAGAACTGAGCATGTGGAGAGACGTTCGTTCATCTAGCACAATGGGAACGGGTGGCAGGAGATACTTTTACTCTGGTTTCTCAGTCTGTTTCCTAGTGCCGGTTTGAAGTTCCTGCAGTTTTCACTGTAAAACCGAGTTAGAGCTAGTACCTCCCCATATATATGTATGGAGTGGAGTTTGCAAGTGAAAAGAAACTTTGTGTTCCAAACAAGATAGGTGAAGGACGGCTTTCACACACACATATCTCTCAGAACTGAGCATGTGCAGAGACGTTCGTTCATCTAGCACAAAGGGAACGTTTTGCAGGAGAAACTTTTACTCTGGTTTCTCAGTCTGTTTCCAAGTGCCTGTTTGAAGTTCCTGCAGTTTTCACTGTAAAACCGTGTTGGAGCTAGTACCTCCCCATATATATGTATGGAGTGAAGTTTGCAAGTGAAAAGAAACTTTGTGTTCCCAACAAGCTAGGTGAAGTACGGCTTTCACACACACTTATCTCTCAGAACTGAGCATGTGGAGAGACGTTCGTTCATCTAGCACAAAGGGAAAGGGTTGCAGGAGAAACTACTACTCTGGATTCTCAGTCTGTTTCCTAGTGCCGGTTTGAAGTTCCTGCAGTTTTCACTGTAAAACCGAGTTGGATCTAGTACCTCCCCATATATATGTATGGAGTGGAGTTTGCATGTGAAAAGATACTTTGTGTTCCCAACAAGCTAGGTGAAGGCGGCTTTCACACACACTTATCTCTCAGAACTTAGCATGTTGAGATACTTTCGTTCATCTTGCAAAAACGGAACGGGTTGCAGGAGAAACTTTTACTCTGGTTTCTCAGTCTGTTTCCTAGTGCCGGTTTGAAGTTCCTGCATTTTGCACTGTAAAAGCGAGTTGGAGCTAGTACCTCCCCATATATATGTATGGAGTGGAGCTTGAAAGTGAAAAGAAACTTTGTGTTCCCAACAAGCTAGGTGAAGGACGGCTTTCACACACACTTATCTCTCAGAACTGAGCATGTGGAGAGACGTTCGTTCATCTAGCACAAAGGGATTGGGTTGCAGGAGAAACTTTTACTCTGGTTTCTCTGTCTGTTTCCTAGTGCCGGTTTGAAGTTCCTGCAGTTTTCACTGTAAAACATAGTTGAAGTTTGTACCTCCCCATATATATGTATGGAATGGAGTTTGCAACTGAAAAGAAAATTGGGTTCCCAACAATCTAGGTGAAGGACGGCTTTCCCAAAAAATTATCCTTCAGAACTGAGCATGTGGAGAGACTTTCGTTCATCCAGCACAAAGGGAACGGGTTGCAGGAGAAACTTTTACTCTGGTTTCTCAGTCTGTTTCCTAGTGCCGTTTTGAATTTCCTGCAATTTTCACTGTAAAACCGAGTTGGAGCTAATACCTCCCCATATATATGTATGGTGTGGAGTCTGCAAGTGAAAAGAAACTTTGTGTTCCCAACAAGCTAGGTGAAGGACGGCTTTCACACACACTTATCTCTCAGAACTGAGCATGTGGAGAGACGTTCTTTCATCTAGCACAAAGTGAACGGGTTGCAAGAGAAACTTTTACTCTGGTTTCTCAGTCTGTTTCCTAGTGCCGTTTTGAAGTTCCTGCACTTTTCACTGTAAAACCGACTTGGAGCTAGTACCTCCCCATATATATGTATGGAGTGGAGTTTGCAATTGGAAAGAAACTTTGTGTTCCCAACAAGCTAGGAGAAGGACGGCTTTCACACACACATCTCTCAGATCTGAGCATGTGGAGAGACGTTCGTTCATCTAGCACAATGGGAACGGGTGGCAGGAGATACTTTTACTCTGGTTTCTCAGTCTGTTTCCTAGTGCCGGTTTGAAGTTCCTGCAGTTTTCACTGTAAAACCGAGTTAGAACTAGTACCTCCCCATATATATGTATGGAGTGGAGTTTGCAAGTGAAAAGAAACTTTGTGTTCCAAACAAGATAGGTGAAGGACGGCTTTCACACACACATATCTCTCAGAACTGAGCATGTGCAGAGACGTTCGTTCATCTAGCACAAAGGGAACGTTTTGCAGGAGAAAATTTTACTCTGGTTTCTCAGTCTGTTTCCAAGTGACTGTTTGAAGTTCCTGCAGTTTTCACTGTAAAACCGTGTTGGAGCTAGTACCTCCCCATATATATGTATGGAGTGAAGTTTGCAAGTGAAAAGAAACTTTGTGTTCCCAACAAGCTAGGTGAAGTACGGCTTTCACACACACTTATCTCTCAGAACTGAGCATGTGGAGAGACGTTCGTTCATCTAGCACAAAGGGAAAGGGTTGCAGGAGAAACTACTACTCTGGATTCTCAGTCTGTTTCCTAGTGCCGGTTTGAAGTTCCTGCAGTTTTCACTGTAAAACCGAGTTGGATCTAGTACCTCCCCATATATATGTATGGAGTGGAGTTTGCATGTGAAAAGATACTTTGTGTTCCCAACAAGCTAGGTGAAGGACGGCTTTCACACACACTTATCTCTCAGAACTTAGCATGTTGAGATACTTTCGTTCATCTTGCAAAAACGGAACGGGTTGCAGGAGAAACTTTTACTCTGGTTTCTCAGTCTGTTTCCTAGTGCCGGTTTGAAGTTCCTGCATTTTGCACTGTAAAAGCGAGTTGGAGCTAGTACCTCCCCATATATATGTATGGAGTGGAGCTTGCAAGTGAAAAGAAACTTTGTGTTCCCAACAAGCTAGGTGAAGTACGGCTTTCACACACACTTAATTCTCAGAAATGAGCATGTGGAGAGACGTTCGTTCATCTCGCCCAAAAGGAACGGGTGGCAGGAGAAACTTTTACTCTGGTTTCTCAGTCTGTTTCCTAGTGCCGGTTTGAATTTCCTGCAGTTTTCACTGTAAAACCGAGTTGGAGTTAGTACCTCCCCTTATATATGTATGGAGTGTAGTTTGCAACTGATAAGAAACTTTGTCTTCCCAACAAGCTATTTGAAGGACGGCTTTCACACACACTTATCTCTCAGAACTGAGCATGTGGAGAGACGTTCGTTCATCTAGCACAAATGGAACGGGTTGCAGGAGGAACTTTTACTCTGGTTTGTCAGTCTGGTTCATAGTGCCGGTTTGAAGTTCCTGCAGATTTCACAGTAAAACTGTTTTTGAGCTAGAACCTCCCTATATATATATATGGAGTGGAGTTTGCAAGTGAAAAGAAACTTTGTGTTCCCAACAAACTAGGTGAAGGACGGCATTCACACACAATTATCTCTCAGAACTGAGCATGTGGAGAGACGTTCGTTCATCTAGCACAAAGGGAACGGGTTGCAGGAGAAAATTTTACTCTGCTTTCTCAGTCTGTTTCCTAGTGCCGGTTTGAAGTTCCTGCAGTTTTCACTGTAAAACCGTGTTGGAGTTAGTACCTCCCCATATATATGTATGGAGTGGAGTTTGCAACTGAAAAGATACTTTGTGTTCCCAACAAGCTAGGAGAAGGACGGCTTTCACACACATTTATCTCTCAGATCTGAGCATGTGGAGGGACTTTCGTACATCTAGCACAAATGGAACGGGTTGCAGTAGGAACATTTACACTGGTTTGTCAGTCCGGTTCCTTGTGCCGGATTGAAGTTCCTGCAGATTTCACAGTAAAACTGTTTTTGAGCTAGTACCTACCAATATATATATATGGAGTGGAGTTCGCAAGTGAAAAGAAACTTTGTGTTCCCAACAAGCTAGTTGAAGGACGGCTTTCACACACACTTATCTCTCAGAATTGAGCATGTGGAGAGACGTTCGTTCATCTAGTACAAATGGAACGGGTTTCAGGAGAAACTTTTTCTCTGGTTTGTCAGTCTGTTTCCCAGTGCCGGTTTGAAGTTCCTGCAGATTTCACAGTAAAACCGATTTGGAGCTAGTAACTCCCCATATATATGTACGGAGTGGAGTTTGCAAGTGAAAAGAAACTTTGTGTTCCCAACAAGCTAGGTGAAGGACGGCTTTCACACACACTTATCTCTCAGAACTGAGCATGTGGAGAGACGTTCGTTCATCTAGCACAAAGGGAAAGGGTTGCAGGAGAAACTTCTACTCTGGATTCTCAGTCTGTTTCCTAGTGCCGGTTTGAATTTCCTGCAGTATTCACTGTAAAACCGAGTTGGATCTAGTACCTTCCCATATATATGTATGGAGTGGCGTTTGCATGTGAAAAGATACTTTGTGTTACCAACAAGCTAGGTGAAGGACGGCTTTCACACACACTTATCTCTCAGAACTTAGCATGTTGAGATACTTTCGTTCATCTTGCAAAAACGGAACGGGTTGCAGGAGAAACTTTTACTCTGGTTTCTCAGTCTGTTTCCTAGTGCCGGTTTGAAGTTCCTGCCGTTTTCAATGTAAAACCGTTTTGGAGCTAGTACCTCCCCATATATATGTATGGATTGGAGATTGCAAGTGAAAAGAAACTTTGTGTTCCCAACAAGCTAGGTGAAGGACGGCTTTCACACACAATTATCTCTCAGAACTGAGCATGTGGAGAGACGTTCGTTCATCTAGCACCAAGGGAATGGGTTGCAGGAGAAACTTTTACTCTGGTTTCTCAGTCTGTTTCCTAGTGCCGTTTTGAATTTCCTGCATTTTGCACTGTAAAAGCGAGTTGGAGCTAGTACCTCCCCATATATATGTATGGAGTGGAGCTTGCAAGTGAAAAGAAACTTTGTCTTCCCAACAAGCTATTTGAAGGACGGCTTTCACACACACTTATCTCTCAGAACTGAGCATGTGGAGAGACGTTCGTTCATCTAGCACAAGTGGAACGGGTTGCAGGAGGAACTTTTACTCTGGTTTGTCAGTCCAGTTCCTAGTGCCGGTTTGAAGTTCCTGCAGATTTCACAGTAAAACTGTTTTTGAGCTAGAACCTCCCTATATATATATATGGAGTGGAGTTTGCAAGTGAAAAGGAACTTTGTGTTCCCCACAAACTAGGTGAAGGACGGCATTCACACACAATTATCTCTCAGAACTGAGCATGTGGAGAGACGTTCGTTCATCTAGCACAAAGGGAACGGGTTGCAGGAGAAAATTTTACTCTGATTTCTCAGTCTGTTTCCTAGTGCCGGTTTGAAGTTCCTGCAGTTTTCACTGTAAAACAGATTTGGAGCTTGTATCTCCCCATATATATGTATGGAGTGGAGTTTGCAAGTTAAAAGAAACTTTGTGTTCCCAACAAGCTGGGTGAAGTACGGCTTTCACTCACACTTATCTCTCAGAACTGAGCATGTGGAGAGACGTTCGTTCATCTAGCACAAAGGGAACGGGTTGCAGGAGAAACTTCTACTCTGGTTTCTCAGGCTGTTTCCTAGTACCGGTTTGAAGTTCCTGCAATTTTCACTGTAAAACCGTGTTGGAGTTAGTACCTCCCCATATATATGTATGGAGTGGAGTTTGCAACTGAAAAGATACTTTGTGTTCCCAACAAGCTAGGTGAAGGACGGCTTTCACACACATTTATCTCTCAGATCTGAGCATGTGGAGGGACGTTCGTACATCTAGCACAAATGGAACGGGTTGCAGTAGGAACATTTACACTGGTTTGTCAGTCCGGTTCCTAGTGCCGGATTGAAGTTCCTGCAGATTTCACAGTAAAACTGTTTTTGAGCTAGTACCTACCAATATATATATATGGAGTGGAGTTCGCAAGTGAAAAGAAACTTTGTGTTCCCAACAAGCTAGTTGAAGGACGGCTTTCAAACACACTTATCTCTCAGAACTGAGCATGTGGAGAGACGTTCGTTCATCTAGCACAAATGGAACGGGTTTCAGGAGAAACTTTTTCTCTGGTTTGTCAGTCTGTTTCCTAGTGCCGGTTTGAAGTTCCTGCAGATTTCACAGGAAAACCGATTTGGGGCTAGTAACTCCCCATATATATGTACGGAGTGGAGTTTGCAAGTGAAAAGAAACTTTGTGTTCCCAACAAGCTAGGTGAAGTACGGCTTTCACACACACTTATCTCTCAGAACTGAGCATGTGGAGAGACGTTCGTTCATCTAGCACAAAGGGATTGGGTTGCAGGAGAAACTTTTACTCTGGTTTCTCTGTCTGATTCCTAGTGCCGGTTTGAAGTTCCTGCAGTTTTCACTGTAAAACAGATTTGAAGCTTGTACCTCCCCATATATATGTATGGAATGGAGTTTGCAACTGAAAAGAAAATTGGGTTCCCAACAATCTAGGTGAAGGACGGCTTTCCCAAAAAATTATCCTTCAGAACTGAGCATGTGGAGAGACTTTCGTTCATCCAGCACAAAGGTTACGGGTTGCAGGAGAAATTTTTACTCTGGTTTCTCAGTCTGTTTCCTAGTGCCGTTTTGAATTTCCTGCAATTTTCACTGTAAAACCGAGTTGGAGCTAATACCTCCCCATGTATATGTATGGAGTGGAGTTTGCAAGTGAAAAGAAACTTTGTGTTCCAAACAAGATAGGTGAAGGACGGCTTTCACACACACATATCTCTCAGAATTGAGCATGTGCAGAGACGTTCGTTCATCTAGCACAAAGGGAACGTTTTGCAGGAGAAACTTTTACTCTGGTTTCTCAGTCTGTTTCCAAGTGCCTGTTTGAAGTTCCTGCAGTTTTCACTGTAAAACCGTGTTGGAGCTAGTACCTCCCCATATATATGTATGGAGTGGAGTTTGCAAGTGAAAAGAAACTTTGTGTTCCCCACAAACTAGGTGAAGGACGGCTTTCACACACACTTATCTCTCAGAACTGAGCATGTGGAGAGACGTTCGTTCATCTAGCACAAAGGAAACGGGTTGCAGGATAAAATTTTACTCTGGTTTCTCAGTCTGTTTCCTAGTGCCGGTTTGAAGTTCCTGCAGTTTTCACTGTAAAACAGATTTGGAGCTTTTATCTCCCCATATATATGTATGGAGTGGAGTTTGCAAATGAAAAGAAACTTTGTGTTCCCAACAAGCTGGGTGAAGTACGGCTTTCACTCACACTTATCTCTCAGAACTGAGCATGTGGAGAGACGTTCGTTCATCTAGCACAAAGGGAACGGGTTGCAGGAGAAACTTCTACTCTGGTTTCTCAGTCTGTTTCCTAGTGCCGGTTTGAAGTTCCTGCAGTTTTCACTGTAAAACCGTGTTGGATTTAGTATCACCCCATATATATGTATGGAGTGGAGTTTGCAACTGAAAAGATACTTTGTGTTCCCAACAAGCTAGTTGAAGGACGGCTTTCACACACATTTATCTCTCAGATCTGAGCATGTGGAGAGACGTTCGTACATCTAGCACAAATGGAACGGGTTGCAGTAGGAACTTTTACTCTAGTTTGTCAGTCCGGTTCCTAGTGCCGGTTTGAAGTTCCTGCAGATTTCACAGTAAAACTGTTTTTGAGCTAGTACCTCCCAATATATATATATGGAGTGGAGTTTGCAAGTGAAAAGAAACTTTGTGTTCCCAACAAACTTTGTGAAGGACGGCATTCACACACAATTATCTCTCAGAACTGAGCATGTGGAGAGACGTTCGTTCATCTAGCACAAAGGGAACGGGTTGCAGGAGAAAATTTTTCTCTGTTTTCTCAGTCTGTTTCCTAGTGCCGGTTTGAAGTTCCTGCAGTTTTCACTGTAAAACAGATTTGGAGCTTGTATCTCCCCATATATATGTATGGAGTGGAGTTTGCAACTGAAAAGAAACTTTGGGTTCCCAACAATCTAGGTGAAGGACGGCTTTCACTCACACTTATCACTCAGAACTGAGCATGTGGAGAGACGTTCGTTCATCTAGCACAAATGGAATGGGTTGCCGGAGAAACTTTTACTCTGGTTTCTCAGTCTGTTTCCTAGTGCCGTTTTGAAGTTCCTGCATATTGCACTGTAAAACCGAGTTGGAGCTAGTACCTCCCCATATATATGTATGGAGTGGACTTTGCAAGTGAAAAGTAACTTTGTGTTCCCAACAAGCTAGGTGAAGTACGGCTTTCACACACAATTTTCTCTCAGAAATGAGCATGTGGAGAGACGTTCGTTCATCTAGCACAAAGGGATTGGGTTGCAGGAGAAACTTTTACTCTGGTTTCTCTGTCTGTTCCCTAGTGCCGGTTTGAAGTTCCTGCAGTTTTCACTGTAAAACAGAGTTGGAGCTTGTACCTCCCCATATATATGTATGGAATGGAGTTTGCAACTGAAAAGAAAATTGGGTTCCCAACAATCTAGGTGAAGGACGGCTTTCCCAAAAACTTATCTCTCAGAACTGAGCATGTGGAGAGATTTCGTTCATCCAGCACAAAGGGAACGGTTTGCAGGAGAAACTTTTACTCTGGTTTCTCAGTCTGTTTCCTAGTGCCGGTTTGAATTTCCTGCAATTTTCAATGTAAAACCGAGTTGGAGCTAATACCTCCCCATATATATGTATGGTGTGGAGTCTGCAAGTGAAAAGAAACTTTGTGTTCCCAACAAGCTAGGTGAAGGACGGCTTTCACACACACTTATCTCTCAGAACTGAGCATGTGGAGAGACGTTCTTTCATCTAGCACAAAGTGAACGGGTTGCAGGAGAAACATTTACTCTGGTTTCTCAGTCTGTTTCCTAGTGCCGTTTTGAAGTTCCTGCAGTTTTCACTGTAAAACCGACTTGGAGCTAGTACCTCCCCATATATATGTATGGAGTGGAGTTTGCAATTGGAAAGAAACTTTGTGTTCCCAACAAGCTAGGTGAAGGATGGCTTTCACACACACATCTCTCAGAACTGAGCATGTGGAGAGACGTTCGTTCATCTAGCACAAATGGAACGGGTGGCAGGGGAAACTTTTACTCTGGTTTCTCAGTCTGTTTCCTAGTGCCGGTTTGAAGTTCCTGCAGTTTTCACTGTAAAACCGAGTTGGATCTAGTACCTCCCCATATATATGTATGGAGTGGAGTTTGCATGTGAAAAGATACTTTGTGTTCCCAACAAGCTAGGTGAAGGACGGCTTTCACACACACTTATCTCTCAGAACTTAGCATGTTGAGATACTTTCTTTCATCTTGCAAAAACGGAACGGTATGCAGGAGAAACTTTTACTCTGGTTTCTCAGTCTGTTTCCTAGTGCCGCTTTGAAGTTCCTGCAAATTTCACAGTAAAACGGATTTTGAGCTAGTACCTCCCCATATATATGTATGGAGTGGAATTTGCAAATGAAAAGAAACTTTGTGTTCCCAACAATCTAGGTGAAGGACGGCTTTCACTCACACATATCTCTCAGTACTGAGCATGTGGAGAGACGTTCGTTCATCTAGCACAAAGGGAATGGGTTGAAGGAGAAACTTTTACTCTGGTTTCTCAGTCTGTTTCCTAGTGCCGGTTTGAAGTTCCTGCAGTTTGCACTGTAAAACCGAGTTGGAGCTAGTTCCTCCCCATATATATGTATGGAGTGGAGTTTGCAAGTGAAAAGAATCTTTGTGTTCCCAACAAGCTAGTTGAAGGACGGCTTTCACACACACTTAAATCTGAGAAATGAGCATGTGGAGAGACGTTCGTTCATCTAGCACAAAGGGAACGGGTTGCAGGAGAAACTTTTACTCTGGTTTCTCAGTCTGTTTCCTAGTGCCGGTTTGAAATTCCTGCAGTTTTCACTGTAAAACCGAGTTGGAGTTAGTATCTCCCCATATATATGTATGGAGTGGAGTTTGCAAATGAAAAGAAACTTTGTCTTCCCAACAAGCTAGTTGAAGGACGGCTTTCACACACACTTATCTCTCAGAACTGAGCATGTGGAGAGACTTTCTTTCATCTAGCACAAATGGAACGGGTTTCAGGAGAAACTTTTACTCTGGTTTTTCAGTATGTTTCCTAGTGCCGGTTTGAATTTCCTGCAGATTTCACAGTAAAACTGATTTGGAGCTAGTAACTCCCCATATATATGTACGGAGTGGAGTTTGCAAGTGAAAAGAAACTTTGTGTTCCCAACAAGCTAGTTGAAGTACAGCATTCACACCCACTTATCTCTCAGAACTGAGCATGTGGAGAGACGTTCGTTCATCTAGCACAAAGGGAACGGGTGCAGGAGAAAATTTTACTCTGGTTTCCCAGTCTGTTTCCTAGTGCCGGTTTGAAGTTCCTGCAGTTTTCACTGTAAAACCGACTTGGAGCTTGTACCTACCCATATATATGTATGGAGTGGAGTTTGCAAGTGAAAAGAAACTTTGTGTTCCAAACAAGCTAGGTGAAGGACTGCTTTCACACACACTTATCTCTCAGAACTGAGCATGTGCAGAGACGTTCGTTCATCTAGCACAAAGGGAATGGGTTGCAGGGAAACTATTATTCTGGTTTCTCAGTCTGTTTCCTAGTGCCGGTTTGAAGTTCCTGCAGTTTTCATAGGAAAACCGTGTTGGAGCTAGTACCTCCCCATATAAATGTATGGAGTGGAGTTTGCAAGTTAAAAGAAACTTTGTGTTCCCAACAAGCTAGGTGAAGGACGGCTTTCACACACACTTATCTCTCAGAACTGAGCATGTGGAGAGACGTTCGTTCATCTAGCAAAAAGGGAAAGGGTTGCAGGAGAAACTTTTACTCTGGATTCTCAGTCTGTTTCCTAGTGCCGGTTTGATGTTCCTGCATTTTTCACTGTAAAACCGAGTTGGAGTTAGTAACTCCCCATATATATGTATCGAGTGGAGTTTGCATGTGAAAAGATACTTTGTGTTCCCAACAAGCTAGGTGAAGGACGGCTTTCACACACACTTATCTCCCAGAACTGAGCATGTGGAGAAACGTTCGTTCATCTAGCACAAAGGGAATGGGTTGCAGGAGAAACTATTACTCTGGTTTCTCAGTCTGTTTCCTAGTGCCGGTTTGAACTTCCTGCAGTTTTCACTGTAAAACCGAGTTGAAGCTAGTATCTCCCCATATATAAGTATGGAGTGGAGTTTGCAAGTGAAAAGAAACTTTGTGTTCCCAACTAGCTAGGTGAAGGACGGCTTTCACACACACTTATCTCTCAGATCTGAGCATGTGGAGAGACGTTCGTTCATTTAACACAAAGGGAACGGTTTGCAGGAGAAACTTTTACTCTGGATTCTCAGTCTGTTTCCTAGTGCCGGTTTGAAGTTCCTGCAGTTTTCATAGGAAACCGTGTTGGAGCTAGTACCTCCCCATATAAATGTATGGAGTGGAGTTTGCAAGTTTAAAGAAACATTGTGTTCCCAACAAGCTAGGTGAAGGACGGCTTTCACACAAACTTATCTCTCAGAACTGAGCATGTGGAGAGACGTTCGTTCATCTAGCAAAAAGGGAAAGGGTTGCAGGAGAAACTTTTACTCTGGATTCTCAGTCTGTTTCCTAGTGCCGGTTTGAAGTTCCTGCATTTTTCACTGTAAAACCGAGTTGGAGCTAGTACCTCCCCATATATAAGTATGGAGTGGAGTTTGCAATTGAAAAGAAACTTTGTGTTCCCAACTAGCTAGGTGAAGGACGGCTTTCACACACACTTATCTCTCAGATCTGAGCATGTGGAGAGACGTTCGTTCATTTAACACAAAGGGAACGGTTTGCAGGAGAAACTTTTACTCTGGATTCTCAGTCTGTTTCCTAGTACCGGTTTGAAGTTCCTGCAGTTTTCACTGTAAAACCGAGTTGGAGCTAGTACCTCCCAATTTATATGTATGGAGTGGAGTTTGCAAGTTAAAAGATACTTTGTGTTCCCAAAAACCTAGGTGAAGAATGGCATTCCCACACACTTATCTCTCAGAACTGAGCATGTGGAGAGACGTTCGTTCATCTAGCACAAAGGGAACGGGTTTCAGGAGAAACTTTTACTCTGGATTCTCAGTCTGTTTCCTAGTGCCGGTTTGAAGTTCCTGCATTTTTCATTGTAAAACCGAGGTGGAGCTAGTACCTCCCCATATATATGTATGGAGTGGAGTTTGCAAGTGAAAAGAAACTTTGTGTTCCCAACAAGCTAGGTGAAGGACGGCTTTCACACACACTTATATCTCAGAACTGAGCATGTGGAGAGACGTTCGTTCATCTAGCACAAAGGGAACGGGTTGCAGTTGAAATTTTACTCTGGTTTCTCAGTCTGTTTCCTAGTGCCGGTTTGAAGTTCCTGCAGTTTTCACTGTAAAACAGAGTTGGAGCTAGTACCTCCCCATATATATTTATGGAGTGGAGTTTGCAAGTGAAAAGAAACTTTGTGTTCCCAACAAGCTAGGTGAAGAACGGCTATCACACACACTTATGTCTCTGAAATGAGCATGTGGAGAGACGTTCGTTCATTTAGCCCAAAGGGAACGGGTTGCAGGAGAAACTTTTACTCTGGTTTATCAGTCTGTTTCCTAGTGCCGGTTTGAATTTCCTGCAGTTTTCACTGTAAAACCGAGTTGGAGTTAGTACCTCCCCATATATATGTATGGAGTGGAGTTTGCAACTGATAAGAAACTTTGTCTTCCCAACAAGCTATTTGAAGGACGGCTTTCACACACACTTATCTCTCAGAACTGAGCATGTGGAGAGACGTTCGTTCATCTAGCACAAATGGAACGGGTTGCAGGAGGAACTTTTACTCTGGTTTGTCAGTCCGGTTCCTAGAGCCGGTTTGAAGTTCCTGCAGATTTCACAGTAAAACAGTTTTTGAGCTAGTACCTCCCAATATATATATATGAAGTGGAGTTTGCAAGTGAAAAGAAATTTTGTGTTCCCAAGAAACTCTGTGAAGGACGGCATTCACACACAATTATCTCTCAGAACTGAGCATGTGGAGAGACTTTCGTTCATCTAGCACAAAGGGATTGGGTTGCAGGAGAAACTTTTACTCTGGTTTCTCTGTCTGTTTCCTAGTGCCGGTTTGAAGTTCCTGCAGGTTTCACTGTAAAACAGAGTTGGAGCTTGTACCTCCCCATATATATGTATTGAATGGAGTTTGCAACTGAAAAGAAAATTGGGTTCCCAACAATCTAGGTGAAGGACGGCTTTCCCAAAAATTTCTCTCTCAGAATTGAGCATGTGGAGAGACTTTCGTTCATCCAGCACAAAGGGAACGGGTTGCAGGAGAAACTTTTACTCTGGTTTCTCAGTCTGTTTCCTAGTGCCGGTTGGTATTTCCTGCAATTTTCACTGTAAAACCGAGTTATAGCTAATACCTCCCCATATATATGTATGGTGTGGAGTCTGCAAGTGAAAAGAAACTTTGTGTTCCCAACAAGCTAGGTGAAGGACGGCTTTCACACACACTTATCTCTCAGAACTGAGCATGTGGAGAGACGTTCTTTCATCTAGCACAAAGTGAACGGGTTGCAGGAGAAACTATTACTCTCGTTTCTCAGTCTGTTTCCTAGTGCCATTTTGAAGTTCCTGCAGTTTTCTCTGTAAAACAGACTTGGAGCTACTACCTCCCCATATATATGTATGGAGTGGAGTTTGCATTTGGAAAGAAACTTTGTGTTCCCAACAAGCTAGGTGAAGGACGGCTTTCACACACACATCTCTCAGAACTGAGCATGTGGAGAGACGTTCGTTCATCTAGCACAAAGGGAACGGGTGGCAGGGGAAACTTTTACTCTGGTTTCTCAGTCTGTTTCCTAGTGCCGGTTTGAAGTTCCTGCAGTTTTCACTGTAAAACCGAGTTGGAGCTAGTACCTCCCCATATATATGTATGGAGTGGAGTTTGCAAGTAAAAAGAAACTTTGTGTTCCAAACAAGATAGGTGAAGGACGGCTTTCACACACACATATCTCTCAGAACTGAGCAGGTGTAGAGACGTTCGTTCATCTAGCACAAAGGGAAAGTTTTGCAGGAGAAACTTTTACTCTGGTTTCTCAGTCTGTTTCCAAGTGCCTGTTTGAAGTTCCTGCAGTTTTCACTGTAAAACCGTGTTGGAGTTAGTACCTCCCCATATATATGTATGTAGTGGAGTTTGCATGTGAAAAGATACTTTGTGTTCCCAACAAGCTAGGTGAAGGACGGCTTTCACACACACTTATCTCTCAGAACTTAGCATGTTGAGATACTTTCGTTCATCTTGCAAAAACGGAACGGGTTGCAGGAGAAACTTTTACTCTGGTTTCTCAGTCTGTTTCCTAGTGCCGGTTTGAAGTTCCTGCAGTTTTCACTGTAAAGCCGTTTTGGAGCTAGTACCTCCCCATATATATGTATGGAGTGTAGTTTGCAACTGAAAAGATACTTTGTGTTCCCAACAAACTATTTGAAGGACGGCTTTCACACACAATTATCTCTCAGTACTGAGCATGTGGAGAGACGTTCGTTCATCTAGCAAAAAGGGAACGGGTTGCAGGAGAAATTTTTACTCTGGTTTCTCAGTCTGTTTCCTAGTGCCGGTTTAAAGTTCCTGCAGTTTTCACTGTAAAACAGAGTTGGAGCTTGTACCTCCCCATATATATGTATGGAGTGGAATTTGCAAATGAACAGAAACTTTGTGTTCCCAACAATCTAGGTGAAGGACGGCTTTCTCTCACACATATTTCTCAGAACTGAGCATGTGGAGAGACGTTCGTTCATCTAGCACAAAGTGAATGGGTTGAAGGAGAAACTTTTACTCTGGTTTCTCAGTCTGTTTCCTAGTGCCGGTTTGAAGTTCCTGCAGTTTGCACTGTAAAACCGAGTTGGAGCTAGTTCCTCCCCATATATATGTATGGAGTGGAGTTTGCAAGTGAAAAGAAACTTTGTGTTCCCAACAAGCTAGTTGAAGGACGGCTTTCACACACACTTAAATCTGAGAAATGAGCAAGTGGAGAGACGTTCGTTCATCTAGCACAAATGGAACGGGTTGCAGGAGGAACTTTTACTCTGGTTTGTCAGTCCGGTTCCTAGTGCCGGTTTGAAGTTCCTGCAGTTTTCACTGTAAAACAGATTTGGTGCTTTTATCTCCCCATATATATGTATGGAGTGGAGTTTGCAACTGAAAAGAAATTTTGTGTTCCCAACAAGCTGGGTGAAGTACGGCTTTCACTCACACTTATCTCTCAGAACTGAGCATGTGGAGAGACGTTCGTTCATCTAGCACAAAGGGAACGGGTTGCAGGGGCAACTTCTACTCTGGTTTCTCAGTCTGTTTCCTAGTGCAGTTTGAAGTTCCTGCAGTTTTCACTGTAAAACCGTGTTGGAGTTAGTACCTCCCCATATATATGTATGGAGTGGAGTTTGCAACTGAAAATATACTTTGTGTTCCCAACAAGCTAGGTGAAGTACGGCTTTCACACACATATATCTCTCAGATCTGAGCATGTGGAGAGACGTTCGTACATCTAGCACAAATGGAACGGGTTGCTGGAGGAACTTTTACTCTGGTTTGTCAGTCCGGTTCCTAGTGCCGGTTTGAAGTTCCTGCAGATTTCACAGTAAAACTGTTTTTGAGCTAGTACCTCCCAATATATATATATGGAGTGGAGTTTGCAAGTGAAAAGAAACTTTGTGTTCCCAACAACCTAGGTGAAGGACGGCATTCACACACAATTATGTCTCAGAACTGAGCATGTGGAGAGACGTTCGTTCATCTAGCACAAAGGGAACGGGTTGCTGGAGAAACTTTTACTCTGGTTTCTCAGTCTGTTTCCTAGTGCCGGTTTGAAGTTCCTGCAGTTTTCACTGTAAAACAGAGTTGGAGCTTGAATCTCCCCATATATATGTATGGAGTGGAGTTTGCAACTGAAAAGAAACTTTGGATTCCCAACAATCTAGGTGAAGGACGGCTTTCACTCACACTTATCTCTCAGAACTGAGCATGTGGAGAGACGTTCGTTCATCTAGCACAAATGGAATGGGTTGCAGGAGAAACTTTTACTCTGGTTTCTCAGTCTGTTTCCTAGTGCCGTTTTGAAGTTCCTGCAGTTTGCACTGTAAAACCGAGTTGGAGCTAGTACCTCCCCATATATATGTATGGAGTGGAGTTTGCAAGTGAAAAGAAACTTTGTGTTCCCAACAAGCTAGGTTAAGGACGGCTTTCACACACACATAAGTCTCAGAAATGAGCATGTGGAGAGACGTTCGTTCATCTAGCCCAAAGGGAACGGGTTGCAGGAGAAACTTTTACTCTGGTTTCTCAGTCTGTTTCCTAGTGCCGGTTTGAATTTCCTGCAGTTTTCACTGTAAAACCGAGTTGGAGTTAGTACCTCCCCATATATATGTATGGAGTGGAGTTTGCAACTGTTAAGAAACTTTGTCTTCCCAACAAGCTATTTGAAGGACGGCTTTCACACACACTTATCTCTCAGAACTGAGCATGTTTAGAGACGTTCGTTCATCTAGCACAAATGGAACGGGTTGCAGGAGGAACTTTTACTCTGGTTTGTCAGTCCGGTTCCTAGAGCCGGTTTGGAGTTCCTGCAGATTTCACAGTAAAACTGTTTTTGAGCTAGTACCTCCCAATATATATATATGGAGTGGAGTTTGCAAGTGAAAATAAACTTTGTGTTCCCCACAAACTATGTGAAGGACGGCATTCACACACAATTATCTCTCAGAACTGAGCATGTGGAGAGACGTTCGTTCATCTAGCACAAAGGGAACGGGTTGCAGGAGAAAATTTTACTCTGGATTCTCAGTCTGTTTCCTAGTGCCGGGTTGAAGTTCCTGCAGTTTTCACTGTAAAACCGAGGTGGAGCTAGTACCTCCCCATATATATGTATGGAGTGGAGTTTGCAAGTGAAAAGAAACTTTGTGTTCCCAACAAGCTAGGTGAATTTCGGCTTTCACACACACTTAACTCTCAGAACTGAGCATGTGGAGAGACGTTCGTTCATCTAGCACAAAGGGAACGGGTTGCAGTTGAAATTTTACTCTGGTTTCTCAGTCTGTTTCCTAGTGCCTGTTTGAAGTTCCTGCAGTTTTCACTGTAAAACAGAGTTGGAGCTAGTACCTCCCCATATATATTTATGGAGTGGAGTTTGCAAGTGAAAAGAAACTTTGTGTTCCCAACAAGCTAGGTGAAGAACGGCTATCACACACACTTATGTCTCTGAAATGAGCATGTGGAGAGACGTTCGTTCATTTAGCCCAAAGGGAACGGGTTGCAGGAGAAACTTTTACTCTGGTTTATCAGTCTGTTTCCTAGTGCCGGTTTGAAGTTCCTGCAGTTTTCACTGTAAAACCGAGTTGGAGTTAGTACCTCCCCATATATATGTATGGAGTGGAGTTTGCAACTGATAAGAAACTTTGTCTTCCCAACAAGCTATTTGAAGGACGGCTTTCACACACACTTATCTCTCAGAACTGAGCATGTGGAGAGACGTTCGTTCATCTAGCACAAATGGAACGGGTTGCAGGAGGAACTTTTACTCTGGTTTGTCAGTCCGGTTCCTAGAGCCGGTTTGAAGTTCCTGCAGATTTCACAGTAAAACAGTTTTTGAGCTAGTACCTCCCAATATATATATATGAAGTGGAGTTTGCAAGTGAAAAGAAATTTTGTGTTCCCAAGAAACTCTGTGAAGGACGGCATTCACACACAATTATCTCTCAGAACTGAGCATGTGGAGAGACTTTCGTTCATCTAGCACAAAGGGATTGGGTTGCAGGAGAAACTTTTACTCTGGTTTCTCTGTCTGTTTCCTAGTGCCGGTTTGAAGTTCCTGCAGGTTTCACTGTAAAACAGAGTTGGAGCTTGTACCTCCCCATATATATGTATTGAATGGAGTTTGCAACTGAAAAGAAAATTGGGTTCCCAACAATCTAGGTGAAGGACGGCTTTCCCAAAAACTTATCTCTCAGAACTGAGCATGTGGAGAGACTTTCGTTCATCCAGCACAAATGGAACGGGTTGCAGGAGAAACTTTTACTCTGGTTTCTCAGTCTGTTTCCTAGTGCCGGTTGGAATTTCCTGCAATTTTCACTGTAAAACCGAGTTATAGCTAATACCTCCCCATATATATGTATGGTGTGGAGTCTGCAAGTGAAAAGAAACTTTGTGTTCCCAACAAGCTAGGTGAAGGACGGCTTTCACACACACTTATCTCTCAGAACTGAGCATGTGGAGAGACGTTCTTTCATCTAGCACAAAGTGAACGGGTTGCAGGAGAAACTATTACTCTCGTTTCTCAGTCTGTTTCCTAGTGCCATTTTGAAGTTCCTGCAGTTTTCTCTGTAAAACAGACTTGGAGCTAATACCTCCCCATATATATGTATTGAGTGGAGTTTGCATTTGGAAAGAAACTTTGTGTTCCCAACAAGCTAGGTGAAGGACGGCTTTCACACACACATCTCTCAGAACTGAGCATGTGGAGAGACGTTCGTTCATCTAGCACAAAGGGAACGGGTGGCAGGGGAAACTTTTACTCTGGTTTCTCAGTCTGTTTCCTAGTGCCGGTTTGAAGTTCCTGCAGTTTTCACTGTAAAACCGAGTTGGAGCTAGTACCTCCCCATATATATGTATGGAGTGGAGTTTGCAAGTAAAAAGAAACTTTGTGTTCCAAACAAGATAGGTGAAGGACGGCTTTCACACACACATATCTCTCAGAACTGAGCAGGTGTAGAGACGTTCGTTCATCTAGCACAAAGGGAACGTTTTGCAGGAGAAACTTTTACTCTGGTTTCTCAGTCTGTTTCCAAGTGCCTGTTTGAAGTTCCTGCAGTTTTCACTGTAAAACCGTGTTGGAGTTAGTACCTCCCCATATATATGTATGTAGTGGAGTTTGCATGTGAAAAGATACTTTGTGTTCCCAACAAGCTAGGTGAAGGACGGCTTTCACACACACTTATCTCTCAGAACTTAGCATGTTGAGATACTTTCGTTCATCTTGCAAAAACGGAACGGGTTGCAGGAGAAACTTTTACTCTGGTTTCTCAGTCTGTTTCCTAGTGCCGGTTTGAAGTTCCTGCAGTTTTCACTGTAAAGCCGTTTTGGAGCTAGTACCTCCCCATATATATGTATGGAGTGTAGTTTGCAACTGAAAAGATAATTTGTGTTCCCAACAAACTATTTGAAGGACGGCTTTCACACACAATTATCTCTCAGAACTGAGCATGTGGAGAGACGTTCGTTCATCTAGCAAAAAGGGAACGGGTTGCAGGAGAAATTTTTACTCTGGTTTCTCAGTCTGTTTCCTAGTGCCGGTTTAAAGTTCCTGCAGTTTTCACTGTAAAACAGAGTTGGAGCTTGTACCTCCCCATATATATGTATGGAGTGGAATTTGCAAATGAACAGAAACTTTGTGTTCCCAACAATCTAGGTGAAGGACGGCTTTCTCTCACACATATTTCTCAGAACTGAGCATGTGGAGAGACGTTCGTTCATCTAGCACAAAGTGAATGGGTTGAAGGAGAAACTTTTACTCTGGTTTCTCAGTCTGTTTCCTAGTGCCGGTTTGTAGTTCCTGCAGTTTGCACTGTAAAACCGAGTTGGAGCTAGTTCCTCCCCATATATATGTATGGAGTGGAGTTTGCAAGTGAAAAGAATCTTTGTGTTCCCAACAAGCTAGTTGAAGGACGGCTTTCACACACACTTAAATCTGAGAAATGAGCAAGTGGAGAGACGTTCGTTCATCTAGCACAAATGGAACGGGTTGCAGGAGGAACTTTTACTCTGGTTTGTCAGTCCGGTTCCTAGTGCCGGTTTGAAGTTCCTGCAGTTTTCACTGTAAAACAGATTTGGAGCTTTTATCTCCCCATATATATGTATGGAGTGGAGTTTGCAACTGAAAAGAAACTTTGTGTTCCCAACAAGCTGGGTGAAGTACGGCTTTCACTCACACTTATCTCTCAGAACTGAGCATGTGGAGAGACGTTCGTTCATCTAGCACAAAGGGAACGGGTTGCAGGAGCAACTTCTACTCTGGTTTCTCAGTCTGTTTCCTAGTGCAGTTTGAAGTTCCTGCAGTTTTCACTGTAAAACCGTGTTGGAGTTAGTACCTCCCCATATATATGTATGGAGTGGAGTTTGCAACTGAAAAGATACTTTGTGTTCCCAACAAGCTAGGTGAAGTACGGCTTTCACACACATATGTCTCTCAGATCTGAGCATGTGGAGAGACGTTCGTACATCTAGCACAAATGGAACGGGTTGCTGGAGGAACTTTTACTCTGGTTTGTCAGTCCGGTTCCTAGTGCCGGTTTGAAGTTCCTGCAGATTTCACAGTAAAACTGTTTTTGAGCTAGTACCTCCCAATATATATATATGGAGTGGAGTTTGCAAGTGAAAAGAAACTTTGTGTTCCGAACAACCTAGGTGAAGGACGGCATTCACACACAATTATGTCTCAGAACTGAGCATGTGGAGAGACGTTCGTTCATCTAGCACAAAGGGAACGGGTTGCAGGAGAAACTTTTACTCTGGTTTCTCAGTCTGTTTCCTAGTGCCGGTTTGAAGTTCCTGCAGTTTTCACTGTAAAACAGAGTTGGAGCTTGCATCTCCCCATATATATGTATGGAGTGGAGTTTGCAACTGAAAAGAAACTTTGGATTCCCAACAATCTAGGTGAAGGACGGCTTTCACTCACACTTATCTCTCAGAACTGAGCATGTGGAGAGACGTTCGTTCATCTAGCACAAAGGGAACGGGTTGCAGGAGAAAATTTTACTCTGGTTTCTCAGTCTGTTTCCAAGTGACGGTTTGAAGTTCCTGCAGTTTTCACTGTAAAACAGATTTGGAGCTTGTATCTCCCCATATATATGTATGGAGTGGAGTTTGCAACTGAAAAGAAACTTTGGGTTCCCAACAATCTAGGTGAAGGACGGCTTTCACTCACACTTATCTCTCAGAACTGACCATGTGGAGAGACGTTCGTTCATCTAGCACAAATGGAATGGGTGGCCGGAGAAACATTTACTCTGGTTTCTCAGTCTGTTTCCTAGTGCCGTTTTGAAGTTCCTGCAGTTTGCACTGTAAAACCGAGTTGGAGCTAGTACCTCCCCATATATATGTATGGAGTGGAGTTTGCAAGTGAAAAGAAACTTTGTGTTCCCAACAAGCTAGTTGAAGGACGGCTTTCACACACACTTAATTCTCAGAAATGAAAATGTGGAGAGACGTTCGTTCATCTAGCCCAAAGGGAACGGGTTGCAGGAAAAACTTTTACTTTGGTTTCTCAGTCTTTTTCCTAGTGCCGGTTTGAATTTCCTGCAGTTTTCACTCTAAAACCGAGTTGGAGTTAGTACCTCCCCATATATATGTATGGAGTGGAGTTTGCAACTGATAAGAAACTTTGTCTTCCCAACAAGCTAGTTGAAGGACGGCTTTCACACACACTTATCTCTCAGAACTGAGCATGTGGAGAGACGTTCGTTCATCTAGCACAAATGGAACGGGATGCAGGAGAAACTTTTACTCTGGTTTTTCAGTCTGTTTCCTAGTGCCGTTTTGAAGTTCCTGCAGTTTTCACTGTAAAACCGACTTGGAGCTATTACCTCCCCATATATATGTATGGAGTGGAGTTTGCAATTGGAAAGAAACTTTGTGTTCCCAACAAGCTAGGTGAAGGACGGCTTTCACACACACATCTCTCAGAACTGAGCATGTGGAGAGACGTTCGTTCATCTAGCACAAAGGGAACTGGTGGCAGGGGAAACTTTTACTCTGGTTTCTCAGTCTGTTTCATAGTGCCGGTTTGAAGTTCCTGCAGTTTTCACTGTAAAACCGAGTTGGATCTAGTACCTCCCCATATATATGTATGGAGTGGAATTTGCATGTGAAAAGATACTTTGTGTTCCCAACAAGCTAGGTGAAGGACGGCATTCACACACACTTATCTCTCAGAACTTAGCATGTTGAGATACTTTCGTTCATCTTGCAAAAACGGAACGGGTTGCAGGAGAAACATTTACTCTGGTTTCTCAGTCTGTTTCCTAGTGCCGGTTTGAAGTTCCTGCAGTTTTCACTGTAAAACCGTTTTGGAGCTAGTACCTCCCCATATATATGTATGGATTGGAGATTGCAAGTGAAAAGAAACTTTGTGTTCCCAACAAGCTAGGTGAAGGACGGCTTTCACACACAATTATCTCTCAGAACTGAGCATGTGCAGAGACGTTCGTTCATCTAGCACAAAGGGAACGGGTTGCAGGAGAAACTTTTACTTTGGTTTCTCAGTCTTTTTCCTAGTGCCTGTATTAAGTTCCTGCAGTTTTCACTGTAAAAGCGAGTTGGAGTTAGTATCTCCCCATATATATGTATGGAGTGGAGTTTGCAACTGAAAAGATACTTTGTGTTCCCAACAAGCTAGGTGAAGGACGGCTTTCACACACATTTATCTCTCAGAACTGAGCATGTGGAGAGACGTTCGTTCATCTAGCACAAAGGGAACGGTTTGCAGGAGAAACTTTTTCTCTGGTTTCTCAGTCTGTTTCCTAGTGCCGCTTTGAAGTTCCTGCAGATTTCACAGTAAAACGGATTTTGAGCTAGTACCTCCCCATATATATGTATGGAGTGGAATTTGCTACTGAAAAGATACTTTGTGTTCCCAACAAACTAATTGAAGGACGGCTTTCACACACAATTATCTCTCAGAACTGAGCATGTGGAGAGACGTTCGTTCATCTAGCACAAAGGGAACGGGTTGCAGGAGAAATTTTTACTCTAGTTTCTCAGTCTGTTTCCTAGTGCCGGTTTGAAGTTCCTGCAGTTTTCACTGTAAAACAGAGTTGGAGCTTGTACCTCCCCATATATATGTATGGAGTGGAATTTGCAAATGAAAAGAAACTTTGTGTTCCCAACAATCTAGGTGAAGGACGGCTTTCACTCACACATATCTCTCAGAACTGAGCATGTGGAGAGACGTTCGTTTATCTAGCACAAAGGGAATGGGTTGAAGGAGAAACTTTTACTCTGGTTTCTCAGTCTGTTTCCTAGTGCCGGTTTGAAGTTCCTGCAGTTTGCACTGTAAAACCGAGTTGGAGCTAGTTCCTCCCCATATATATGTATGGAGTGGAGTTTGCAAGTGAAAAGAATCTTTGTGTTCCCAACAAGCTAGTTGAAGGACGGCTTTCACACACACTTAAATCTGAGAAATGAGCATGTGGAGAGACGTTCGTTCATCTAGCACAAAGGGAACGGGTTGCAGGAGAAACTTTTACTCTGGTTTCTCAGTCTGTTTCCTAGTGCCGGTTTGAAATTCCTGCAGTTTTCACTGTAAAACCGAGTTGGAGTTAGTATCTCCCCATATATATGTATGGAGTGGAGTTTGCAACTGAAAAGAAACTTTGTCTTCCCAACAAGCTAGTTGAAGGACGGCTTTCACACACTCTTATCTCTCAGAACTGAGCATGTGGAGAGACTTTCTTTCATCTAGCACAAATGGAACGGGTTGCAGGGGAAACTTTTACTCTGGTTTTTCAGTCTGTTTCCTAGTGCCGGTTTGAAGTTCCTGCAGATTTCACAGTAAAACAGATTTGGAGCTAGTAATTCCCCATATATATATACGGAGTGGAGTTTGCAAGGGAAAAGAAATTTTGTGTTCCCAACAAGCTAGTTGAAGTACGGCATTCACACCCACTTATCTCTCAGAACTGAGCATGTGGAGAGACGTTCGTTCATCTAGCACAAAGGGAACGGGTTTCAGGAGAAACTTTTACTCTGGATTCTCAGTCTGTTTCCTAGTGCCGGGTTGAAGTTCCTGCAGATTTCACTGTAAAACCGAGATGGAGCTAGTACCTCCCCATATATATGTATGGAGTGGAGTTTGCAAGTGAAAAGAAACTTTGTGTTCCCAACAAGCTAGGTGAATTACGGCTTTCACACACACTTATGTCTCAGAAATGAGCATGTGGAGAGACGTTCGTTCATCTAGCCCAAAGGGAACGGGTTGCAGGAGAAACTATTACTATGGTTTCTCAGTCTGTTTCCTAGTGCCGGTTTGAATTTCCTGCAGTTTTCACTGTAAAACCGAGTTGGAGTTAGTACCTCCCCATATATATGTATGGAGTGGAGTTTGCAACTGATAAGAAACTTTGTCTTCCCAACAAGCTATTTGAAGGACGGCTTTCACACACACTTATCTCTCAGAACTGAGCATGTGGAGAGACGTTCGTTCATCTAGCACAAATGGAACGGGTTGCAGGAGGAACTTTTACTCTGGTTTGTCAGTCCGGTTCCTAGAGCCGGTTTGAAGTTCCTGCAGATTTCACAGTAAAACAGTTTTTGAGCTAGTACCTCCCAATATATATATATGGAGTGGAGTTTGCAAGTGAAAAGAAACTTTGTGTTCCCAACAAACTATGTGAAGGACGGCATTCACACACAATTATCTCTCAGAACTGAGCATGTGGAGAGACGTTCGTTCATCTAGCACAAAGGGATTGGGTTGCAGGAGAAACTTTTACTCTGGTTTCTCTGTCTGTTTCCTAGTGCCGTTTTGAAGTTCCTGCAGTTTTCACTGTAAAACAGAGTTGGAGCTTGTACCTCCCCATATATATGTATTGAATTGAATATGCAACTGAAAAGAAAATTGGGTTCCCAACAATCTAGGTGAAGGAAGGCTTTCCCAAAAACTTATCTCTCAGAACTGAGCATGTTGAGAGACGTTCGTTCATCTAGCACAAAGGGAACGGGTTGCAGGAGAAACTTTTACTCTGGTTTCTCAGTCTGTTTCCTAGTGCCGGTTTGAATTTCCGGCAATTTTCAATGTAAAACCGAGTTATAGCTAATACCTCCCCATATATATGTATGGTGTGGAGTCTGCAAGTGAAAAGAAACTTTGTGTTCCCAACAAGCTAGGTGAAGGACTGCTTTCACACACACTTATCTCTCAGAACTGAGCATGTGGAGAGACGTTCTTTCATCTAGCACAAAGTGAACGGGTTGCAGGAGAAACTTTTACTCTCGTTTCTCAGTCTGTTTCCTAGTGCCGTTTTGAAGTTCCTGCAGTTTTCTCTGTAAAACCGTCTTGGAGCTAGTACCTCCCCATATATATGTATGGAGTGGAGTTTGCAATTGGAAAGAAACTTTGTGTTCCCAACAAGCTAGGTGAAGGACGGCTTTCACACACACATCTCTCAGAACTGAGCATGTGGAGAGACGTTCGTTCATCTAGCACAAAGGGAACGGGTGGCAGGGGAAACTTTTACTCTGGTTTCTCAGTCTGTTTCCTAGTGCCGGTTTGAAGTTCCTGCAGTTTTCACTGTAAAACCGAGTTGGAGCTAGTACCTCCCCATATATATGTATGGAGTGGAGTTTGCAAGTAAAAAGAAACTTTGTGTTCCAAACAAGATAGGTGAAGGACGGCTTTCACACACACATATCTCTCAGAACTGAGCATGTGCAGAGACGTTCGTTCATCTAGCACAAAGGGAACGGTTTGCAGGAGAAACTTTTTCTCTGGTTTCTCAGTCTGTTTCCTAGTGCCGCTTTGAAGTTCCTGCAGATTTCACAGTAAAACGGATTTTGAGCTAGTACCTCCCCATATATATGTATGGAGTGGAGTTTGCTACTGAAAAGATACTTTGTGTTCCCAACAAACTAATTGAAGGACGGCTTTCACACACAATTATCTCTCAGAACTGAGCATGTGGAGAGACGTTCGTTCATCTAGCACAAAGGGAACGGGTTGCAGGAGAAATTTTTACTCTAGTTTCTCAGTCTGTTTCCTAGTGCCGGTTTGAAGTTCCTGCAGTTTTCACTGTAAAACAGAGTTGGAGCTTGTACCTCCCCATATATATGTATGGAGTGGAATTTGCAAATGAAAAGAAACTTTGTGTTCCCAACAATCTAGGTGAAGGACGGCTTTCACTCACACATATCTCTCAGAACTGAGCATGTGGAGAGACGTTCGTTTATCTAGCACAAAGGGAATGGGTTGAAGGAGAAACTTTTACTCTGGTTTCTCAGTCTGTTTCCTAGTGCCGGTTTGAAGTTCCTGCAGTTTGCACTGTAAAACCGAGTTGGAGCTAGTTCCTCCCCATATATATGTATGGAGTGGAGTTTGCAAGTGAAAAGAATCTTTGTGTTCCCAACAAGCTAGTTGAAGGACGGCTTTCACACACACTTAAATCTGAGAAATGAGCATGTGGAGAGACGTTCGTTCATCTAGCACAAAGGGAACGGGTTGCAGGAGAAACTTTTACTCTGGTTTCTCAGTCTGTTTCCTAGTGCCGGTTTGAAATTCCTGCAGTTTTCACTGTAAAACCGAGTTGGAGTTAGTATCTCCCCATATATATGTATGGAGTGGAGTTTGCAACTGAAAAGAAACTTTGTCTTCCCAACAAGCTAGTTGAAGGACGGCTTTCACACACTCTTATCTCTCAGAACTGAGCATGTGGAGAGACTTTCTTTCATCTAGCACAAATGGAACGGGTTGCAGGGGAAACTTTTACTCTGGTTTTTCAGTCTGTTTCCTAGTGCCGGTTTGAAGTTCCTGCAGATTTCACAGTAAAACAGATTTGGAGCTAGTAATTCCCCATATATATATACGGAGTGGAGTTTGCAAGGGAAAAGAAATTTTGTGTTCCCAACAAGCTAGTTGAAGTACGGCATTCACACCCACTTATCTCTCAGAACTGAGCATGTGGAGAGACGTTCGTTCATCTAGCACAAAGGGAACGGGTTTCAGGAGAAACTTTTACTCTGGATTCTCAGTCTGTTTCCTAGTGCCGGGTTGAAGTTCCTGCAGATTTCACTGTAAAACCGAGATGGAGCTAGTACCTCCCCATATATATGTATGGAGTGGAGTTTGCAAGTGAAAAGAAACTTTGTGTTCCCAACAAGCTAGGTGAATTACGGCTTTCACACACACTTATGTCTCAGAAATGAGCATGTGGAGAGACGTTCGTTCATCTAGCCCAAAGGGAACGGGTTGCAGGAGAAACTATTACTATGGTTTCTCAGTCTGTTTCCTAGTGCCGGTTTGAATTTCCTGCAGTTTTCACTGTAAAACCGAGTTGGAGTTAGTACCTCCCCATATATATGTATGGAGTGGAGTTTGCAACTGATAAGAAACTTTGTCTTCCCAACAAGCTATTTGAAGGACGGCTTTCACACACACTTATCTCTCAGAACTGAGCATGTGGAGAGACGTTCGTTCATCTAGCACAAATGGAACGGGTTGCAGGAGGAACTTTTACTCTGGTTTGTCAGTCCGGTTCCTAGAGCCGGTTTGAAGTTCCTGCAGATTTCACAGTAAAACAGTTTTTGAGCTAGTACCTCCCAATATATATATATGGAGTGGAGTTTGCAAGTGAAAAGAAACTTTGTGTTCCCAACAAACTATGTGAAGGACGGCATTCACACACAATTATCTCTCAGAACTGAGCATGTGGAGAGACGTTCGTTCATCTAGCACAAAGGGATTGGGTTGCAGGAGAAACTTTTACTCTGGTTTCTCTGTCTGTTTCCTAGTGCCGTTTTGAAGTTCCTGCAGTTTTCACTGTAAAACAGAGTTGGAGCTTGTACCTCCCCATATATATGTATTGAATTGAATATGCAACTGAAAAGAAAATTGGGTTCCCAACAATCTAGGTGAAGGAAGGCTTTCCCAAAAACTTATCTCTCAGAACTGAGCATGTTGAGAGACGTTCGTTCATCTAGCACAAAGGGAACGGGTTGCAGGAGAAACTTTTACTCTGGTTTCTCAGTCTGTTTCCTAGTGCCGGTTTGAATTTCCGGCAATTTTCAATGTAAAACCGAGTTATAGCTAATACCTCCCCATATATATGTATGGTGTGGAGTCTGCAAGTGAAAAGAAACTTTGTGTTCCCAACAAGCTAGGTGAAGGACTGCTTTCACACACACTTATCTCTCAGAACTGAGCATGTGGAGAGACGTTCTTTCATCTAGCACAAAGTGAACGGGTTGCAGGAGAAACTTTTACTCTCGTTTCTCAGTCTGTTTCCTAGTGCCGTTTTGAAGTTCCTGCAGTTTTCTCTGTAAAACCGTCTTGGAGCTAGTACCTCCCCATATATATGTATGGAGTGGAGTTTGCAATTGGAAAGAAACTTTGTGTTCCCAACAAGCTAGGTGAAGGACGGCTTTCACACACACATCTCTCAGAACTGAGCATGTGGAGAGACGTTCGTTCATCTAGCACAAAGGGAACGGGTGGCAGGGGAAACTTTTACTCTGGTTTCTCAGTCTGTTTCCTAGTGCCGGTTTGAAGTTCCTGCAGTTTTCACTGTAAAACCGAGTTGGAGCTAGTACCTCCCCATATATATGTATGGAGTGGAGTTTGCAAGTAAAAAGAAACTTTGTGTTCCAAACAAGATAGGTGAAGGACGGCTTTCACACACACATATCTCTCAGAACTGAGCATGTGCAGAGACGTTCGTTCATCTAGCACAAAGGGAACGTTTTGCAGGAGAAACTTTTACTCTGGTATCTCAGTCTGTTTCCAAGTGCCTGTTTGAAGTTCCTGCAGTTTTCACTGTAAAACCGTGTTGGAGCTAGTACCTCCCCATATATATGTATGTAGTGGAGTTTGCATGTGAAAAGATACTTTGTGTTCCCAACAAGCTAGGTGAAGGACGGCTTTCACACACACTTATCTCTCAGAACTTAGCATGTTGAGATACTATCGTTCATCTTGCAAAAACGGAACGGGTTGCAGGAGAAACTTTTACTCTGGTTTCTCAGTCTGTTTCCTAGTGCCGGTTTGAAGTTCCTGCAGTTTTCACTGTAAAACCGTTTTGGAGCTAGTACCTCCCCATATATATGTATGGATTGGAGATTGCAAGTGAAAAGAAACTTTGTGTTCCCAACAAGCTAGTTGAAGGACGGCTTTCACACACAATTATCTCTCAGAACTGAGCATGTGCAGAGACGTTCGTTCATCTAGCACAAAGGGAACGGGTTGCAGGAGAAACTTTTACTTTGGTTTCTCAGTCTTTTTCCTAGTGCCGGTATTAAGTTCCTGCAGTTTTCACTGTAAAACCGAGTTGGAGTTAGTACCTCCCCATATATATGTATGGAGTGGAGTTTGCAAGTGAAAAGATACTTTGTGTTCCCAACAAGCAAGGTGAAGGACGGCTTTCACACACATTTATCTCTCAGAACTGAGCATGTGGAGAGACGTTCGTTCATCTAGCACAAAGGGAACGGGTTGCAGGAGAAACTTTTACTCTGGTTTCTCAGTCTGTTTCCTAGTGCCGGTTTGAATTTCCTGCAGTTTTCACTGTAAAACAGAGTTGGAGCTTGTACCTCCCCATATATATGTATGGAGTGGAATTTGCAACTGAAAAGAGACTTTGTGTTCCCAACAATCAAGGTGAAGGACAGCTTTCACTCACACATATCTCTCAGAACTGAGCATGTGGAGAGACGTTCGTTCATCTAGCACAAAGGGAACGGGTTGCAAGAGAAACTTTTACTCTGGTTTCTCAGTCTATTTCCTAGTGCCGGTTTGAACTTCCTGCATTTTTCACTGTAAAACCGAGTTGGAGTTAGTATCTCCCCATATATATGTATGGACTGGAGTTTGCAACTGAAAAGAAACATTGTCTTCCCAACAAGCAAGTTGAAGGACGGCTTTTACACACACTTATCTCTCAGAACTGAGCATGTGGAGGGACGTTCGTTCATCTAGCAAAACGGGAAATGGTTGCAGGAGAATCTTTTACTCTGGATTCTCAGTCTGTTTCCTAGTGCCGGTTTGAAGTACCTGCAGTTTTCACTGTAAAACAGAGTTGGATCTAGTACCTCCCCATATATATGTATGGAGTGGAATTTGCATGTGAAAAGATAATTTGAGTTCCCATCAAGCTAGGTGAAGGACGGCTTTCACACACACCTCTCTTTCAGAACTGAGCATGTGCAGAGACGTTCGTTCATGTAGCACAAAGGGAACGGGTTGCAGGAGAAACTTTTACTCAGGTTTCTCAGTCTGTTTCCTAGTGCCGGTATTAAGTTCCTGCAGTTTTCACTGTAAAACCGAGTTGGAGTTAGTATCTCCCCATATATATGTATGGAGTGGAGTTTGCAAATGAAAAGAAACTTTGTCTTCCCAACAAGCTAGTTGAAGGACGGCTTTCACACACTCTTATCTCTCAGAACTGAGCATGTGGAGAGACTTTCTTTCATCTAGCACAAATGGAACGGGTTGCAGGGGAAACTTTTACTCTGGTTTTTCAGTCTGTTTCCTAGTGCCGGTTTGAAGTTCCTGCAGATTTCACAGTAAAACAGATTTGGAGCTAGTAATTCCCCATATATATGTACGGAGTGGAGTTTGCAAGGGAAAAGAAATTTTGTGTTCCCAACAAGCTAGTTGAAGTACGGCATTCACACCCACTTATCTCTCAGAACTGAGCATGTGGAGAGACGTTCGTTCATCTAGCACAAAGGGAACGGGTTTCAGGAGAAACTTTTACTCTGGATTCTCAGTCTGTTTCCTAGTGCCGGGTTGAAGTTCCTGCAGTTTTCACTGTAAAACCGAGATGGAGCTAGTACCTCCCCATATATATGTATGGAGTGGAGTTTGCAAGTGAAAAGAAACTTTGTGTTCCCAACAAGCTAGGTGAATTACGGCTTTCACACACACTTAACTCTCAGAACTGAGCATGTGGAGAGACGTTCGTTCATCTAGCACAAAGGGAACGGGTTGCAGTTGAAATTTTACTCTGGTTTCTCAGTCTGTTTCCTAGTGCCGGTTTGAAGTTCCTGCAGTTTTCACTGTAAAACAGAGTTGGAGCTAGTACCTCCCCATTTATATTTATGGAGTGGAGTTTGCAAGTGAAAAGAAACTTTGTGTTCCCAACAAGCTAGGTGAAGGACGGCTATCACACACACTTATGTCTCAGAAATGAGCATGTGGAGAGACGTTCGTTCATCTAGCCCAAAGGGAACGGGTTGCAGGAGAAACTATTACTATGGTTTCTCAGTCTGTTTCCTAGTGCCGGTTTGAATTTCCTGCAGTTTTCACTGTAAAACCGAGTTGGAGTTAGTACCTCCCCATATATATGTTTGGAGTGGAGTTTGCAACTGATAAGAAACTTTGTCTTCCCAACAAGCTATTTGAAGGACGGCTTTCACACACACTTATCTCTCAGAACTGAGCATGTGGAGAGACGTTCGTTCATCTAGCACAAATGGAACGGGTTGCAGGAGGAACTTTTACTCTGGTTTGTCAGTCCGGTTCCTAGAGCCGGTTTGAAGTTCCTGCAGATTTCACAGTAAAACAGTTTTTGAGCTAGTACCTCCCAATATATATATATGGAGTGGAGTTTGCAAGTGAAAAGAAACTTTGTGTTCCCAACAAACTATGTGAAGGACGGCATTCACACACAATTATCTCTCAGAACTGAGCATGTGGAGAGACGTTCGTTCATCTAGCACAAAGGGATTGGGTTGCAGGAGAAACTTTTACTCTGGTTTCTCTGTCTGTTTCCTAGTGCCGTTTTGAAGTTCCTGCAGTTTTCACTGTAAAACAGAGTTGGAGCTTGTACCTCCCCATATATATGTATTGAATTGAATATGCAACTGAAAAGAAAATTGGGTTCCCAACAATCTAGGTGAAGGAAGGCTTTCCCAAAAACTTATCTCTCAGAACTGAGCATGTGGAGAGACGTTCGTTCATCTAGCACAAAGGGAACGGGTTGCAGGAGAAACTTTTACTCTGGTTTCTCAGTCTGTTTCCTAGTGCCGGTTTGAATTTCCGGCAATTTTCAATGTAAAACCGAGTTATAGCTAATACCTCCCCATATATATGTATGGTGTGGAGTCTGCAAGTGAAAAGAAACTTTGTGTTCCCAACAAGCGAGGTGAAGGACTGCTTTCACACACACTTATCTCTCAGAACTGAGCATGTGGAGAGACGTTCTTTCATCTAGCACAAAGTGAACGGGTTGCAGGAGAAACTTTTACTCTCGTTTCTCAGTCTGTTTCCTAGTGCCGTTTTGAAGTTCCTGCAGTTTTCTCTGTAAAACCGTCTTGGAGCTAGTACCTCCCCATATATATGTATGGAGTGGAGTTTGCAATTGGAAAGAAACTTTGTGTTCCCAACAAGCTAGGTGAAGGACGGCTTTCACACACACATCTCTCAGAACTGAGCATGTGGAGAGACGTTCGTTCATCTAGCACAAAGGGAACGGGTGGCAGGGGAAACTTTTACTCTGGTTTCTCAGTCTGTTTCCTAGTGCCGGTTTGAAGTTCCTGCAGTTTTCACTGTAAAACCGAGTTGGAGCTAGTACCTCCCCATATATATGTATGGAGTGGAGTTTGCAAGTAAAAAGAAACTTTGTGTTCCAAACAAGATAGGTGAAGGACGGCTTTCACACACACATATCTCTCAGAACTGAGCATGTGCAGAGACGTTCGTTCATCTAGCACAAAGGGAACGTTTTGCAGGAGAAACTTTTACTCTGGTATCTCAGTCTGTTTCCAAGTGCCTGTTTGAAGTTCCTGCAGTTTTCACTGTAAAACCGTGTTGGAGCTAGTACCTCCCCATATATATGTATGTAGTGGAGTTTGCATGTGAAAAGATACTTTGTGTTCCCAACAAGCTAGGTGAAGGACGGCTTTCACACACACTTATCTCTCAGAACTTAGCATGTTGAGATACTTTCGTTCATCTTGCAAAAACGGAACGGGTTGCAGGAGAAACTTTTACTCTGGTTTCTCAGTCTGTTTCCTAGTGCCGGTTTGAAGTTCCTGCAGTTTTCACTGTAAAACCGTTTTGGAGCTAGTACCTCCCCATATATATGTATGGATTGGAGATTGCAAGTGAAAAGAAACTTTGTGTTCCCAACAAGCTAGTTGAAGGACGGCTTTCACACACAATTATCTCTCAGAACTGAGCATGTGCAGAGACGTTCGTTCATCTAGCACAAAGGGAACGGGTTGCAGGAGAAACTTTTACTTTGGTTTCTCAGTCTTTTTCCTAGTGCCGGTATTAAGTTCCTGCAGTTTTCACTGTAAAACCGAGTTGGAGTTAGTACCTCCCCATATATATGTATGGAGTGGAGTTTGCAAGTGAAAAGATACTTTGTGTTCCCAACAAGCTAGGTGAAGGACGGCTTTCACACACATTTATCTCTCAGAACTGAGCATGTGGAGAGACGTTCGTTCATCTAGCACAAAGGGAACGGGTTGCAGGAGAAACTTTTACTCTGGTTTCTCAGTCTGTTTCCTAGTGCCGGTTTGAATTTCCTGCAGTTTTCACTGTAAAACAGAGTTGGAGCTTGTACCTCCCCATATATATGTATGGAGTGGAATTTGCAACTGAAAAGAGACTTTGTGTTCCCAACAATCAAGGTGAAGGACAGCTTTCACTCACACATATCTCTCAGAACTGAGCATGTGGAGAGACGTTCGTTCATCTAGCACAAAGGGAACGGGTTGCAAGAGAAACTTTTACTCTGGTTTCTCAGTCTGTTTCCTAGTGCCGGTTTGAACTTCCTGCATTTTTCACTGTAAAACCGAGTTGGAGTTAGTATCTCCCCATATATATGTATGGACTGGAGTTTGCAACTGAAAAGAAACATTGTCTTCCCAACAAGCAAGTTGAAGGACGGCTTTTACACACACTTATCTCTCAGAACTGAGCATGTGGAGGGACGTTCGTTCATCTAGCAAAACGGGAAATGGTTGCAGGAGAATCTTTTACTCTGGATTCTCAGTCTGTTTCCTAGTGCCGGTTTGAAGTACCTGCAGTTTTCACTGTAAAACAGAGTTGGATCTAGTACCTCCCCATATATATGTATGGAGTGGAATTTGCATGTGAAAAGTGAATTTGAGTTCCCATCAAGCTAGGTGAAGGACGGCTTTCACACACACCTCTCTCTCAGAACTGAGCATGTGCAGAGACGTTCGTTCATCTAGCACAAAGGGAACGGGTTGCAGGAGAAACTTTTACTCAGGTTTCTCAGTCTGTTTCCTAGTGCCGGTATTAAGTTCCTGCAGTTTTCACTGTAAAACCGAGTTGGAGTTAGTACCTCCCCATATATATGTATGGAGTGGAGTTTGCAACTGAAAAGATACTTTGTGTTCCCAACAAGCTAGGTGAAGGACGGCTTTCACACACATTTATCACTCAGAACTGAGCATGTGGAGAGACGTTCGTTCATCTAGCACAATGGGAACGGGTTGCAGGAGAAACTTATACTCTGGTTTCTCAGTCTGTTTCCTAGTGCCGCTTTGAAGTTCCTGCAGATTTCACAGTAAAACGGATTTTGAGGTAGTACCTCCCCATATATATGTATGAAGTGGAGTTTGCAAGTGAAAAGAAACTTTGTGTTCCCAACAAACTATGTGAAGGACGGCTTTCACTCACACTTATCTCTCAGAACTGAGCATGTGGAGAGACGTTCGTTCATCTAGCACAAATGGAACGGGTTGCAGGAGGAACTTTTACTCTGGTTTGTCAGTCCGGTTCCTAGTGCCGGTTTGAAGTTCCTGCAGATTTCACAGTAAAACTGTTTTTGAGCTAGAACCTCCCTATATATATATATGGAGTGGAGTTTGCAAGTGAAAAGAAACTTTGTGTTCCCCACAAACTAGGTGAAGGACGGCATTCACACACAATTATCTCTCAGAACTGAGCATGTGGAGAGACGTTCGTTCATCTAGCACAAAGGGAACGGGTTGCAGGAGAAAATTTTACTCTGCTTTCTCAGTCTGTTTCCTAGTGCCGGTTTGAAGTTCCTGCAGTTTTCACTGTAAAACAGATTTGGAGCTTGTATCTCCCCATATATATGTATGGAGTGGAGTTTCCAAGTGAAAAGTAACTTTGTGTTCCCAACAAGCTGGGTGAAGTACGGCTTTCACTCACAATTATCTCTCAGAACTGAGCATGTGGAGAGACGTTCGTTCATCTAGCACAAAGGGAACGGGTTGCAGGAGAAACTTTTACTCTGGTTTCTCAGTCTGTTTCCTAGTGCCGGTTTGAATTTCCGGCAATTTTCAATGTAAAACCGATTTATAGGTAATACCTCCCCATATATATGTATGGTGTGGAGTCTGCAAGTGAAAAGAAACTTTGTGTTCCCAACAAGCTAGGTGAAGGACGGCTTTCACACACACTTATCTCTCAGAACTGAGCATGTGGAGAGACGTTCTTTCATCTAGCACAAAGTGAACGGGTTGCAGGAGAAACTTTTACTCTGCTTTCTCAGTATGTTTCCTAGTGCCGTTTTGAAGTTCCTGCAGTTTTCTCTGTAAAACCGTCTTGGAGCTAGTACCTCCCCATATATATGTATGGAGTGGAGTTTGCAATTGGAAAGAAACTTTGTGTTCCCAACAAGCTAGGTGAAGGACGGCTTTCACACACACATCTCTCAGAACTGAGCATTTGGAGAGACGTTCGTTCATCTAGCACAAAGGGAACGGGTGGCAGAGGAAACTTTTACTCTGGTTTCTCAGTCTGTTTCCTAGTGCCGGTTTGAAGTTCCTGCAGTTTTCACTGTAAAACCGAGTTGGAGCTAGTACCTCCCCATATATATGTATGGAGTGGAGTTTGCAAGTAAAAAGAAACTTTGTGTTCCAAACAAGATAGGTGAAGGACGGCTTTCACACACACATATCTCTCAGAACTGAGCATGTGCAGAGACGTTCGTTCATCTAGCACAAAGGGAACGTTTTGCAGGAGAAACTTTTACTCTGGTATCTCAGTCTGTTTCCAAGTGCCTGTTTGAAGTTCCTGCAGTTTTCACTGTAAAACCGTGTTGGAGCTAGTACCTCCCCATATATATGTATGTAGTGGAGTTTGCATGTGAAAAGATACTTTGTGTTCCCAACAAGCTAGGTGAAGGACGGCTTTCACACACACTTATATCTCAGAACTTAGCATGTTGAGATACATTCGTTCATCTTGCAAAAACGGAACGGGTTGCAGGAGAAACTTTTACTCTGGTTTCTCAGTCTGTTTCCTAGTGCCGGTTTGAAGTTCCTGCAGTTTTCACTGTAAAACCGTTTTGGAGCTAGAACCTCCCCATATATATGTATGGATTGGAGATTGCAAGTGAAAAGAAACTTTGTGTTCCCAACAAGCTAGGTGAAGGACGGCTTTCACACACAATTATCTCTCAGAACTGAGCATGTGCAGAGACGTTCGTTCATCTAGCACAAAGGGAACGGGTTGCAGGAGAAACTTTTACTTTGGTTTCTCAGTCTTTTTCCTAGTGCCGGTATTAAGTTCCTGCAGTTTTCACTGTAAAACCGAGTTGGAGTTAGTACCTCCCCATATATATGTATGAAGTGGAATTTGCAACTGAAAAGAGACTTTGTGTTCCCAACAATCAAGGTGAAGGACAGCTTTCACTCACACATATCTCTCAGAACTGAGCATGTGGAGAGACTTTCGTTCATCTAGCACAAAGGGAAAGGGTTGCAGGAGAAACTTTTACTCTGGTTTCTCAGTCTGTTTCCTAGTGCCGGTTTGAACTTCCTGCATTTTTCACTGTAAAACCGAGTTGGAGTTAGTATCTCCCCATATATATGTATGGAGTGGAGTTTGCAACTGAAAAGAAACATTGTCTTCCCAACAAGCTAGTTGAAGGACTGCTTTTACACACACTTATCTCTCAGAACTGAGCATGTGGAGGGACGTTCGTTCATCTAGCAAAACGGGAAAGGGTTGCAGGAGAATCTTTTACTCTGGATTCTCAGTCTGTTTCCTAGTGCCGGTTTGAAGTACCTGCAGTTTTCACTGTAAAACAGAGTTGGATCTAGTACCTCCCCATATATATGTATGGAGTGGAATTTGCATGTGAAAAGATACTTTGAGTTCCCATCAAGCTAGGTGAAGGACGGCTTTCACACACACCTCTCTCTCAGAACTGAGCATGTGCAGAGACGTTCGTTCATCTAGCACAAAGGGAACGGGTTGCAGGAGAAACTTTTACTCAGGTTTCTCAGTCTGTTTCCTAGTGCCGGTATTAAGTTCCTGCAGTTTTCACTGTAAAACCGAGTTGGAGTTAGTACCTCCCCATATATATGTATGGAGTGGAGTTTGCAACTGAAAAGATACTTTGTGTTCCCAACAAGCTAGGTGAAGGACGGCTTTCACACACATTTATCACTCAGAACTGAGCATGTGGAGAGACGTTCGTTCATCTAGCACAATGGGAACGGGTTGCAGGAGAAACTTTTACTCTGGTTTCTCAGTCTGTTTCCTAGTGCCGCTTTGAAGTTCCTGCAGATTTCACAGTAAAACGGATTTTGTGCTAGTACCTCCCCATATATATGTATGAAGTGGAGTTTGCAAGTGAAAAGAAACTTTGTGTTCCCAACAAACTATGTGAAGGACGGCTTTCACTCACACTTATCTCTCAGAACTGAGCATGTGGAGAGACGTTCGTTCATCTAGCACAAATGGAACGGGTTGCAGGAGGAACTTTTACTCTGGTTTGTCAGTCCGGTTCCTAGTGCCGGTTTGAAGTTCCTGCAGATTTCACAGTAAAACTGTTTTTGAGCTAGAACCTCCCTATATATATATATGGAGTGGAGTTTGCAAGTGAAAAGAAACTTTGTGTTCCCCACAAACTAGGTGAAGGACGGCATTCACACACAATTATCTCTCAGAACTGAGCATGTGGAGAGACGTTCGTTCATCTAGCACAAAGGGAACGGGTTACAGGAGAAAATTTTACTCTGCTTTCTCAGTCTGTTTCCTAGTGCCGGTTTGAAGTTCCTGCAGTTTTCACTGTAAAACAGATTTGGAGCTTGTATCTCCCCATATATATGTATGGAGTGGAGTTTCCAAGTGAAAAGAAACTTTGTGTTCCCAACAAGCTGGGTGAAGTACGGCTTTCACTCACACTTATCTCTCAGAACTGAGCATGTGGAGAGACGTTCGTTCATCTAGCACAAAGGGAACGGGTTGCAGGAGAAACTTCTACTCTGGTTTCTCAGGCTGTTTCCTAGTGCCGGTTTGAAGTTCCTGCAGTTTTCACTGTAAAACAGTGTTGGAGTTAGTACCTCCCCATATAAATGTATGGAGTGGAGTTTGCAACTGAAAAGATACTTTGTGTTCCCAACAAGCTAGGTGAAGGACGGCTTTCACACACATTTATCTCTCAGATCTGAGCATGTGGAGGGACGTTCGTACATCTAGCACAAATGGAATGGGTTGCAGTAGGAACATTTACACTGGTTTGTCAGTCCGGTTCCTAGTGCCGGATTGAAGTTCCTGCAGATTTCACAGTAAAACTGTTTTTGAGCTAGTACCTACCAATATATATATATGGAGTGGAGTTCGCAAGTGAAAAGAAACTTTGTGTTCCCAACAAGCTAGTTGAAGGACGGCTTTCACACACACTTATCTCTCAGAACTGAGCATGTGGAGAGACGTTCGTTCATCTAGCACAAATGGAACGGGTTTCAGGAGAAACTTTTTCTCTGGTTTGTCAGTCTGTTTCCTAGTGCCGGTTTGAAGTTCCTGCAGATTTCACAGGAAACCCGATTTGGAGCTAGTAACTCCCCATATATATGTACGGAGTGGAGTTTGCAAGTGAAAAGAAACTTTGTGTTCCCAACAAGCTAGGTGAAGTACGGCTTTCACACACACTTATCTCTCAGAACTGAGCATGTGGAGAGACGTTCGTTCATCTAGCACAAAGGGATTGGGTTGCAGGAGAAACTTTTACTCTGGTTTCTCTGTCTGTTTCCTAGTGCCGGTTTGAAGTTCCGGCAGTTTTCACTGTAAAACAGAGTTGAAGCTTTTACCTCCCCATATATATGTATGGAATGGAGTTTGCAACTGAAAAGAAAATTGGGTTCCCAACAATCTAGGTGAAGGACGGCTTTCCCAAAAAATTATCCTTCAGAACTGAGCATGTGGGGAGACTTTCGTTCATCCAGCACAAAGGGAACGGGTTGCAGGAGAAACTTTTACTCTGGTTTCTCAGTCTTTTTCCTAGTGCCGTTTTGAATTTCCTGCAATTTTCACTGTAAAACCGAGTTGGAGCTAATACCTCCCCATATATATGTATGGTTTGGAGTCTGCAAGTGAAAAGAAACTTTGTGTTCCCAACAAGCTAGGTGAAGGACGGCTTTCACACACACTTATCTCTCAGAACTGAGCATGTGGAGAGACGTTCTTTCATCTAGCACAAAGTGAACGGGTTGCAAGAGAAACTTTTACTCTGGTTTCTCAGTCTGTTTCCTAGTGCCGTTTTGAAGTTCCTGCAGTTTTCACTGTAAAACCGACTTGGAGCTAGTACATCCCCATATATATGTATGGAGTGGAGTTTGCAATTGGAAAGAAACTTTGTGTTCCCAACAAGCTAGGTGAAGGACGGCTTTCACACACACATCTCTCAGAACTGAGCATGTGGAGAGACGTTCGTTCATCTAGCACAATGGAAACGGGTGGCCGGAGATACTTTTACTCTGGTTTCTCAGTCTGTTTCCTATTGCCGGTTTGAAGTTCCTGCAGTTTTCACTGTAAAACCGAGTTGGATCTAGTACCTCCCCATATATATGTATGGAGTGGAGTTTGCATGTGAAAAGATACTTTGTGTTACCAACAAGCTAGGTGAAGGACGGCTTTCACACACACTTATCTCTCAGAACTTAGCATGTTGAGATACTTTCGTTCATCTTGCAAAAACGGAACGGGTTGCAGGAGAAACTTTTACTCTGGTTTCTCAGTCTGTTTCCTAGTGCCGGTTTGAAGTTCCTGCAGTTTTCACTGTAAAACCGTTTTGGAGCTAGTACCTCCCCATATATATGTATGGATTGGAGATTGCAAGTGAAAAGAAACTTTGTGTTCCCAACAAGCTAGGTGAAGGACGGCTTTCACACACACTTATCTCTCAGAACTGAGCATGTGGAGAGACGTTCGTTCATCTAGCACAAAGGGATTGGGTTGCAGGAGAAACTTTTACTCTGGTTTCTCAGTCTTTTTCCTAGTGCCGTTTTGAATTTCCTGCAATTTTCACTGTAAAACCGAGTTGGAGCTAATACCTCCCCATATATATGTATGGTTTGGAGTCTGCAAGTGAAAAGAAACTTTGTGTTCCCAACAAGCTAGGTGAAGGACGGCTTTCACACACACTTATCTCTCAGAACTGAGCATGTGGAGAGACGTTCTTTCATCTAGCACAAAGTGAACGGGTTGCAAGAGAAACTTTTACTCTGGTTTCTCAGTCTGTTTCCTAGTGCCGTTTTGAAGTTCCTGCAGTTTTCACTGTAAAACCGACTTGGAGCTAGTACATCCCCATATATATGTATGGAGTGGAGTTTGCAATTGGAAAGAAACTTTGTGTTCCCAACAAGCTAGGTGAAGGACGGCTTTCACACACACATCTCTCAGAACTGAGCATGTGGAGAGACGTTCGTTCATCTAGCACAATGGAAACGGGTGGCCGGAGATACTTTTACTCTGGTTTCTCAGTCTGTTTCCTATTGCCGGTTTGAAGTTCCTGCAGTTTTCACTGTAAAACCGAGTTGGATCTAGTACCTCCCCATATATATGTATGGAGTGGAGTTTGCATGTGAAAAGATACTTTGTGTTACCAACAAGCTAGGTGAAGGACGGCTTTCACACACACTTATCTCTCAGAACTTAGCATGTTGAGATACTTTCGTTCATCTTGCAAAAACGGAACGGGTTGCAGGAGAAACTTTTACTCTGGTTTCTCAGTCTGTTTCCTAGTGCCGGTTTGAAGTTCCTGCAGTTTTCACTGTAAAACCGTTTTGGAGCTAGTACCTCCCCATATATATGTATGGATTGGAGATTGCAAGTGAAAAGAAACTTTGTGTTCCCAACAAGCTAGGTGAAGGACGGCTTTCACACACACTTATCTCTCAGAACTGAGCATGTGGAGAGACGTTCGTTCATCTAGCACAAAGGGATTGGGTTGCAGGAGAAACTTTTACTCTGGTTTCTCTGTCTGTTTCCTAGTGCCGGTTTGAAGTTCCGGCAGTTTTCACTGTAAAACAGAGTTGAAGCTTTTACCTCCCCATATATATGTATGGAATGGAGTTTGCAACTGAAAAGAAAATTGGGTTCCCAACAATCTAGGTGAAGGACGGCTTTCCCAAAAAATTATCCTTCAGAACTGAGCATGTGGGGAGACTTTCGTTCATCCAGCACAAAGGGAACGGGTTGCAGGAGAAACTTTTACTCTGGTTTCTCAGTCTTTTTCCTAGTGCCGTTTTGAATTTCCTGCAATTTTCACTGTAAAACCGAGTTGGAGCTAATACCTCCCCATATATATGTATGGTTTGGAGTCTGCAAGTGAAAAGAAACTTTGTGTTCCCAACAAGCTAGGTGAAGGACGGCTTTCACACACACTTATCTCTCAGAACTGAGCATGTGGAGAGACGTTCTTTCATCTAGCACAAAGTGAACGGGTTGCAAGAGAAACTTTTACTCTGGTTTCTCAGTCTGTTTCCTAGTGCCGTTTTGAAGTTCCTGCAGTTTTCACTGTAAAACCGACTTGGAGCTAGTACATCCCCATATATATGTATGGAGTGGAGTTTGCAATTGGAAAGAAACTTTGTGTTCCCAACAAGCTAGGTGAAGGACGGCTTTCACACACACATCTCTCAGAACTGAGCATGTGGAGAGACGTTCGTTCATCTAGCACAATGGAAACGGGTGGCCGGAGATACTTTTACTCTGGTTTCTCAGTCTGTTTCCTATTGCCGGTTTGAAGTTCCTGCAGTTTTCACTGTAAAACCGAGTTGGATCTAGTACCTCCCCATATATATGTATGGAGTGGAGTTTGCATGTGAAAAGATACTTTGTGTTACCAACAAGCTAGGTGAAGGACGGCTTTCACACACACTTATCTCTCAGAACTTAGCATGTTGAGATACTTTCGTTCATCTTGCAAAAACGGAACGGGTTGCAGGAGAAACTTTTACTCTGGTTTCTCAGTCTGTTTCCTAGTGCCGGTTTGAAGTTCCTGCAGTTTTCACTGTAAAACCGTTTTGGAGCTAGTACCTCCCCATATATATGTATGGATTGGAGATTGCAAGTGAAAAGAAACTTTGTGTTCCCAACAAGCTAGGTGAAGGACGGCTTTCACACACAATTATCTCTCAGAACTGAGCATGTGGAGAGACGTTCGTTCATCTAGCACAAAGGGAACGGTTTGCAGGAGAAACTTTTACTCTGGTTTCTCAGTCTGTTTCCTAGTACCGCTTTGAAGTTCCTGCAGATTTCACAGTAAAACGTATTTTGAGCTAGTACCTCCCCATATATATGTATGGAGTGGAGTTTGCAACTGAAAAGATACTTTGTGTTCCCAACAAAATTTTTGAAGGACGGCTTTCACACACAATTATCTCTCAGAACTGAGCATGTGGAGAGACGTTCGTTCATCTAGCACAAATGGAACGGGTTGCAGGAGAAACATTTACTCTGCTTTCTCAGTCTGTTTCCTAGTGCCGTTTTGAAGTTCCTGCATTTTGCACTGTAAAAGCGAGTTGGAGCTAGTACCTCCCCATATATATGTATGGAGTGGAGCTTGCAAGTGAAAAGAAACTTTGTGTTCCCAAGAAGCTAGGTGAAGGACGGCTTTCACACACACTTAAGTCTCAGAAATGAGCATGTGGAGAGACGTTCGTTCATCTAGCCCAAAAGGAACGGGTGGCAGGAGAAACTTTTACTCTGGTTTCTCAGTCTGTTTCCTAGTGCCGGTATGAATTTCCTGCAGTTTTCACTGTAAAACCGAGTTGGAGTTAGTACCTCCCCATATATATGTATGGAGTGTAATTTGCAACTGATAAGAAACTTTGTCTTCCCAACAAGCTATTTGAAGGACGGCTTTCACACACACTTATCTCTCAGAACTGAGCATGTGGAGAGACGTTCGTTCATCTAGCACAAATGGAACGGGTTGCAGGAGGAACTTTTACTCTGGTTTGTCAGTCCGGTTCCTAGTGCCGGTTTGAAGTTCCTGCAGATTTCACAGTAAAAGTGTTTTTGAGCTAGTACCTCCCAATATATATATATGGAGTGGAGTTTGCAAATGAAAAGAAACTTTGTGTTCCCAAAAAACTAGGTGAAGGACGGCATTCACACACAATTATCTCTCAGAACTGAGCATGTGGAGAGACGTTCGTTCATCTAGCACAAAGGAAACGGGTTGCAGGATAAAATTTTACTCTGGTTTCTCAGTCTGTTTCCTAGTGCCGGTTTGAAGTTCCTGCAGTTTTCACTGTAAAACAGATTTGGAGCTTTTATCTCCCCATATATATGTATGGAGTGGAGTTTGCAACTGAAAAGAAACTTTGTGTTCCCAACAAGCTGGGTGAAGTACGGCTTTCACTCACACTTATCTCTCAGAACTGAGCATGTGGAGAGACGTTCGTTCATCTAGCACAAAGGGAACGGGTTGCAGGAGAAACTTCTACTCTGGTTTCTCAGTCTGTTTCCTAGTGCCGGTTTGAAGTTCCTGCAGTTTTCACTGTAAAACCGTGTTGGATTTAGTATCTCCCCATATATATGTATGGAGTGGAGTTTGCAACTGAAAAGATACTTTGAGTTCCCAACAAGCTAGGTGAAGGACGGCTTTCACACACACTTATCTCTCAGAACTGAGCATGTGGAGAGACGTTCGTACATCTAGCACAAATGGAACTGGTTGCAGTAGGAACTTTTACTCTAGTTTGTCAGTCCGGTTCCTAGTGCCGGTTTGAAGTTCCTGCAGATTTCACAGTAAAACTGTTTTTGAGCTAGTACCTCCCAATATATATATATGGAGTGGAGTTTGCAAGTGAAAAGAAACTTTGTGTTCCCAACAACCTAGGTGAAGTACGGCATTCACACACAATTATGTCTCAGAACTGAGCATGTGGAGAGACGTTCGTTCATCTAGCACAAAGGGAACGGGTTGCAGGAGAAACTTTTACTCTGGTTTCTCAGTCTGTTTCCTAGTGCCGGTTTGAAGTTCCTGCAGTTTTCACTGTAAAACAGAGTTGGAGCTTGAATCTCCCCATATATATGTATGGAGTGGAGTTTGCAACTGAAAAGAAACTTTGGGTTCCCAACAATCAAGTGAAGGACGGCTTTCACTCACACTTATCTCTCAGAACTGAGCATGTGGAGAGTCGTTCGTTCATCTAGCACAAATGGAATGGGTTGCAGGAGAAACTTTTACTCTGGTTTCTCAGTCTGTTTCCTTGTGCCGTTTTGAAGTTCCTGCAGTTTGCACTGTAAAACCGAGTTGGAGCTAGTACCTCCCCATATATATGTATGGAGTGGAGTTTGCAAGTGAAAAGAAACTTTGTGTTCCCACAAGCTAGGTGAAGGACGGCTTTCACACACACTAAAGTCTCAGAAATGAGCATGTGGAGAGACGTTCGTTCATCTAGCCCAAAGGGAACGGGTTGCAGGAGAAACTTTTACTCTGGTATCTCAGTCTTTTTCCTAGTGCCGGTTTGAATTTCCTGCATTTTTCCCTCTAAAACCGAGTTGGAGTTAGTACCTCCCCATATATATATATGGAGTGGAGTTTGCAACTGATAAGAAACTTTGTCTTCCCAACAAGCTAGTTGAAGGACGGCTTTCACACACACTTATCTCTCAGAACTGAGCATGTGGAGAGACGTTCGTTGATCTAGCACAAATGGAACGGGTTTCAGGAGAAACTTTTTCTCTGGTTTGTCAGTCTGTTTCCTAGTGCCGGTTTGAAGTTCCTGCAGATTTCACAGTAAAACCGATTTGGAGCTAGTAACTCCCCATATATATGTACGGAGTGGAGTTTGCAAGTGAAAAGAAACTTTGTGTTCCTAACAAGCTAGGTGAAGTACGGCTTTCACACACACTTTTCTCTCAGAACTGAGCATGTGGAGAGACGTTCGTTCATCTAGCACAAAGGGATTGGGTTGCAGGAGAAACTTTTACTCTGGTTTCTCTGTCTGTTCCCTAGTGCCGGTTTGAAGTTCCTGCAGTTTTCACTGTAAAACAGAGTTGGAGCTTGTACCACCCCATATATATGTATGGAATGGAGTTTGCAACTGAAAAGAAAATTGGGTTCCCAACAATCTAGGTGAAGGACGGCTTTCCCAAAAACTTATCTCTCAGAACTGAGCATGTGGAGAGATTTCGTTCATCCAGCACAAAGGGAACGGTTTGCAGGAGAAACTTTTACTCTGGTTTCTCAGTCTGTTTCCTAGTGCCGGTTTGAATTTCCTGCAATTTTCACTGTAAAACCGAGTTGGAGCTAATACCTCCCCATATATATGTATGGTGTGGAGTCTGCAAGTGAAAAGAAACTTTGTGTTCCCAACAAGCTAGGTGAAGGACGGCTTTCACACACACATATCTCTCAGAACTGAGCATGTGGAGAGACGTTCTTTCATCTAGCACAAAGTGAACGGGTTGCAGGAGAAACTTTTAATTTGGATTCTCAGTCTTTTTCCTAGTGCCTGTATTAAGTTCCTGCAGTTTTCACTGTAAAAGCGAGTTGGAGTTAGTATCTCCCCATATATATGTATGGAGTGGAGTTTGCATCTGAAAAGATACTTTGTGTTCCCAACAAGCTAGGTGAAGGACGGCTTTCACACACATTTATCTCTCAGAACTGAGCATGTGGAGAGACGTTCGTTCATCTAGCACAAAGGGAACGGTTTGCAGGAGAAACTTTTTCTCTGGTTTCTCAGTCTGTTTCCTAGTGCCGCTTTGAAGTTCCTGCAGATTTCACAGTAAAACGGATTTTGAGCTAGTACCTCCCCATATATATGTATGGAGTGGAGTTTGCTACTGAAAAGATACTTTGTGTTCCCAACAAACTATTTGAAGGACGGCATTCACACACAATTATCTCTCAGAACTGAGCATGTGGAGAGACGTTCGTTCATCTAGCACAAAGGGAATGGGTTGAAGGAGAAACTTTTACTCTGGTTTCTCAGTCTGTTTCCTAGTGCCGGTTTGAAGATCCTGCAGTTTGCACTGTAAAACCGAGTTGGAGCTAGTTCCTCCCCATATATATGTATGGAGTGGAGTTTGCAAGTGAAAAGAATCTTTGTGTTCCCAACAAGCTAGTTGAAGGACGGCTTTCACACACTCTTATCTCTCAGAACTGAGCATGTGGAGAGACTTTCTTTCATCTAGCACAAATGGAACGGGTTGCAGGAGAAACTTTTACTCTGGTTTCTCAGTCTGTTTCCTAGTGCCGGTTTGAAGTACCTGCAGTTTGCACTGTAAAACCGAGTTGGAGCTAGTACCTCCCCATATATATGTATGGAGTGGAGTTTGCAACTGAAAAGAAACTTTGTGTTCCCAACAAGCTGGGTGAAGTACGGCTTTCACTCACACTTATCTCTCAGAACTGAGCATGTGGAGAGACGTTCGTTCATCTAGCACAAAGGGAACGGGTTGCAGGAGAAACTTCTACTCTGGTTTTTCAGTCTGTTTCCTTGTGCCGGTTTGAAGTTCCTGCAGTTTTCACTGTAAAATCGTGTTGGATTTAGTATCTCCCCATATATATGTATGGAGTGGAGTTTGCAAATGAAAAGATACTATGTGTTCCCAACAAGCTAGGTGAAGGATGGCTTTCACACACACTTATCTCTCAGAACTGAGCATGTGGAGAGACGTTCGTACATCTAGCACAAATGGAACGGGTTGCAGTAGGAACTTTTACTCTAGTTTGTCAGTCCGGTTCCTAGTGCCGGTTTGAAGTTCCTGCAGATTTCACAGTAAAACTGTTTTTGAGCTAGTACCTCCCAATATATATATATGGAGTGGAGTTTGCAAGTGAAAAGAAACTTTGTGTTCCCAACAACCTAGGTGAAGTACGGCATTCACACACAATTATGTCTCAGAACTGAGCATGTGGAGAGACGTTCGTTCATCTAGCACAAAGGGAACGGGTTGCAGGAGAAACTTTTACTCTGGTTTCTCAGTCTGTTTCCTAGTGCCGGTTTGAAGTTCCTGCAGTTTTCACTGTAAAACAGATTTGGAGCTTGAATCTCCCCATATATATGTATGGAGTGGAGTTTGCAACTGAAAAGAAACTTTGGGTTCCCAACAATCTAGGTGAAGGACGGCTTTCACTCACACTTATCTCTCAGAACTGAGCATGTGGAGAGTCGTTCGTTCATCTAGCACAAATGGAATGGGTTGCAGGAGAAACTTTTACTCTGGTTTCTCAGTCTGTTTCCTTGTGCCGTTTTGAATTTCCTGCAGTTTGCACTGTAAAACCGAGTTGGAGCTAGTACCTCCCCATATATATGTATGGAGTGGAGTTTGCAAGTGAAAAGAAACTTTGTGTTCCCAACAAGCTAGGTGAAGGACGGCTTTCACACACACTTAAGTCTCAGAAATGAGCATGTGGAGAGACGTTCGTTCATCTAGCCCAAAGGGAACGGGTTGCAGGAGAAACTTTTACTCTGGTTTCTCAGTCTGTTTCCTAGTGCCGGTTTGAATTTCCTGCAGTTTTCATTGTAAAACCGAGTTGGAGTTAGTACCTCCCCATATATATGTATGGAGTGGAGTTTGCAACTGATAAGAAACTTTGTCTTCCCAACAAGCTATTTGAAGGACGGCTTTCACACACACTTATCTCTCAGAACTGAGCATGTGGAGAGACGTTCGTTCATCTAGCACAAATGGATCGGGTTGCAGGAGGAACTTTTACTCTGGTTTGTCAGTCCGGTTCCTAGAGCCGGTTTGGAGTTCCTGCAGATTTCACAGTAAAACTGTTTTTGTGCTAGTACCTCCATATATATATATATGGAGTGGAGTTTGCAAGTGAAAAGAAACTTTGTGTTCCCAACAAACTATGTGAAGGACGGCATTCACACACAATTATCTCTCAGAACTGAGCATGTGGAGAGACGTTCGTTCATCTAGCACAAAGGGAACGGGTTGCAGGAGAAAATTTTACTCTGGTTTCTCAGTCTGTTTCCTAGTGCCGGTTTGAAGTTCCTGCAGTTTTCACTGTAAAACAGATTTGGAGCTTGTATCTCCCCATATATATGTATGGAGTGGAGTTTGCAACTGAAAAGAAACTTTGGGTTCCCAACAATCTAGGTGAAGGACGGCTTTCACTCACACTTATCTCTCAGAACTGAGCATGTGGAGAGACGTTCGTTCATCTAGCACAAATGGAATGGGTTGCCGGAGAAACTTTTACTCTGGTTTCTCAGTCTGTTTCCTAGTGCCGTTTTGAAGTTCCTGCATATTGCACTGTAAAACCGAGTTGGAGCTAGTACCTCCCCATATATATGTATGGAGTGGAGTTTGCAAGTGAAAAGAAACTTTGTGTTCCCAACAAGCTAGGTGAAGGACGGCTTTCACACACACTTAAATCTCAGAAATGAAAATGTGGAGAGACGTTCGTTCATCTAGCCCAAATGGAACGGGTTGCAGGAAAAACTTTTACTTTGGTTTCTCAGTCTTTTTCCTAGTGCCGGTTTGAATTTCCTGCATTTTTCCCTCTAAAGCCGAGTTGGAGTTAGTACCTCCCCATATATATATATGGAGTGGAATTTGCAACTGATAAGAAACTTTGTCTTCCCAACAAGCTAGTTGAAGGACGGCTTTCACACACACTTATCTCTCAGAACTGAGCATGTGGAGAGACGTTCGTTGATCTAGCACAAATGGAACGGGTTTCAGGAGAAACTTTTTCTCTGGTTTGTCAGTCTGTTTCCTAGTGCCGGTTAGAAGTTCCTGCAGATTTCACAGTAAAACCGATTTGGAGCTAGTAACTCCCCATATATATGTACGGAGTGGAGTTTGCAAGTGAAAAGAAACTTTGTGTTCCCAACAAGCTAGGTGAAGTACGGCTTTCACACACACTTTTCTCTCAGAACTGAGCATGTGGAGAGACGTTCGTTCATCTAGCACAAAGGGATTGGGTTGCAGGAGAAACTTTTACTCTGGTTTCTCTGTCTGTTCCCTAGTGCCGGTTTGAAGTTCCTGCAGTTTTCACTGTAAAACAGAGTTGGAGCTTGTACCTCCCCATATATATGTATGGAATGGAGTTTGCAACTGAAAAGAAAATTGGGTTCCCAACAATCTAGGTGAAGGACGGCTTTCCCAAAAACTTATCTCTCAGAACTGAGCATGTGGAGAGATTTCGTTCATCCAGCACAAAGGGAACGGTTTGCAGGAGAAACTTTTACTCTGGTTTCTCAGTCTGTTTCCTAGTGCCGGTTTGAATTTCCTGCAATTTTCACTGTAAAACCGAGTTGGAGCTAATACCTCCCCATATATATGTATGGTGTGGAGTCTGCAAGTGAAAAGAAACTTTGTGTTCCCAACAAGCTAGGTGAAGGACGGCTTTCACACACACTTATCTCTCAGAACTGAGCATGTGGAGAGACGTTCTTTCATCTAGCACAAAGTGAACGGGTTGCAGGAGAAACTTTTAATTTGGATTCTCAGTCTTTTTCCTAGTGCCTGTATTAAGTTCCTGCAGTTTTCACTGTAAAAGCGAGTTGGAGTTAGTATCTCCCCATATATATGTATGGAGTGGAGTTTGCATCTGAAAAGATACTTTGTGTTCCCAACAAGCTAGGTGAAGGACGGCTTTCACACACATTTATCTCTCAGAACTGAGCATGTGGAGAGACGTTCGTTCATCTAGCACAAAGGGAACGGTTTGCAGGAGAAACTTTTTCTCTGGTTTCTCAGTCTGTTTCCTAGTGCCGCTTTGAAGTTCCTGCAGATTTCACAGTAAAACGGATTTTGAGCTAGTACCTCCCCATATATATGTATGGAGTGGAGTTTGCTACTGAAAAGATACTTTGTGTTCCCAACAAACTATTTGAAGGACGGCATTCACACACAATTATCTCTCAGAACTGAGCATGTGGAGAGACTTTCTTTCATCTAGCACAAATGGAACGGGTTGCAGGGGAAACTTTTACTCTGGTTTCTCTGTCTGTTTCCTAGTGCCGGTTTGAAATTCCTGCAGTTTTCACTGTAAAACCGAGTTGGAGTTAGTATCTCCCCATATATATGTATGGAGTGGAGTTTGCAAATGAAAAGAAACTTTGTCTTCCCAACAAGCTATTTGAAGGACGGCTTTCACACACTCTTATCTCTCAGAACTGAGCATGTGGAGAGACGTTCGTTCATCTAGCACAAAGGGAACGGGTTGCAGGAGAAATTTTTACTCTGGTTTCTCAGTCTGTTTCCTAGTGCCGGTTGGAAGTTCCTGCAGTTTTCACTGTAAAACAGAGTTGGAGCTTGTACCTCCCCATATATATGTATGGAGTGGAATTTGCAAATGAAAAGAAACTTTGTGTTCCCAACAATCTAGGTGAAGGACGGCTTTCACTCACACATATCTCTCAGAACTGAGCATGTGGAGAGACGTTCGTTCATCTACCACAAAGGGAATGGGTTGAAGGAGAAACTTTTACTCTGGTTTCTCAGTCTGTTTCCTAGTGCCGGTTTGAAGTTCCTGCAGTTTGCACTGTAAAACCGAGTTGGAGCTAGTTCCTCCCCATATATATGTATGGAGTGGAGTTTGCAAGTGAAAAGAATCTTTGTGTTCCCAACAAGCTAGTTGAAGGACGGCTTTCACACACTCTTATCTCTCAGAACTGAGCATGTGGAGAGACTTTCTTTCATCTAGCACAAATGGAACGGGTTGTAGGAGAAACTTTTACTCTGGTTTTTCAGTTTGTTTCCTAGTGCCGGTTTGAAGTTCCTGCAGATTTCACAGTAAAACAGATTTGGAGCTAGTAACTCCCCATATATATGTACGGAGTGGAGTTTGCAAGTGAAAAGAAACTTTGTGTTCCCAACAAGCTAGTTGAAGTACGGCATTCACACACACTTATCTCTCAGAACTGAGCATGTGCAGAGACGTTCGTTCATCTAGCACAAAGGGAATGGGTTGCAGGGAAACTATTATTCTGGTTTCTCAGTCTGTTTCCTAGTGCCGGTTTGAAGTTCCTGCAGTTTTCATAGTAAAACCGTGTTGGAGCTAGTACCTCCCCATATAAATGTATGGAGTGGGGTTTGCAAGTTAAAAGAAACTTTGTGTTCCCAACAAGCTAGGTGAAGGACGGCTTTCACACACACTTATCTCTCAGAACTGAGCATGTGGAGAGACGTTCGTTCATCTAGCAAAAAAGGAAAGGGTTGCAGGAGAAACTTTTACTCTGGATTCTCAGTCTGTTTCCTAGTGCCGGTTAGAAGTTCCTGCATTTTTCACTGTAAAACCGAGTTGGAGCTAGTAACTCCCCATATATATGTATCGAGTGGAGTTTGCATGTGAAAAGATACTTTGTGTTCCCAACAAGCTAGGTGAAGGACGGCTTTCACACACACTTATCTCCCAGAACTGAGCATGTGGAGAGACGTTCGTTCATCTAGCACAAAGGGAATGGGTTGCAGGAGAAACTATTACTCTGGTTTCTCAGTCTGTTTCCTAGTGCCGGTTTGAACTTCCTGCAGTTTTCACTGTAAAACCGAGTTGAAGCTAGTACCACCCCATATATATGTATGGAGTGGAGTTTGCAAGTGAAAAGAAACTTTGTGTTACCAACAAGCTAGGTGAAGGACGGCTTTCACACACACATATCTCTCAGATCTGAGCATGTGGAGAGACGTTCGTTCATTTAACACAAAGGGAACGTTTTGCAGGAGAAACTTTTACTCTGGATTCTCAGTCTGTTTCCTAGTGCCGGTTTGAAGTTCCTGCAGTTTTCACTGTAAAACCGAGTTGGAGCTAGTACCCCCCAATTTATATGTATGGAGTGGAGTTTGCAAGTTAAAAGATACTTTGTGTTCCCAAAAACCTAGGTGAAGAATGGCATTCCCACACACTTATCTCTCAGAACTGAGCATGTGGAGAGACGTTCGTTCTTCTAGCACAAAGGGAACGGGTTTCAGTAGAAACTTTTACTCTGGATTCTCAGTCTGTTTCCTAGTGCCGGGTTGAAGTTCCTGCAGTTTTCACTGTAAAACCGAGGTGGAGCTAGTACCTCCCCATATATATGTATGGAGTGGAGTTTGCAAGTGAAAAGAAACTTTGTGTTCCCAACAAGCTAGGTGAATTACGGGTTTCACACTCACTTAAATCTCAGAACTGAGCATGTGGAGAGACGTTCGTTCATCTAGCACAAAGGGAACGGGTTGCAGTTGAAATTTTACTCTGGTTTCTCAGTCTGTTTCCTAGTGCCGGTTTGAAGTTCCTGCAGTTTTCACTGTAAAACAGAGTTGGAGCTAGTACCTCCCCATATATATTTATGGAGTGGAGTTTGCAAGTGAAAAGAAACTTTGTGTTCCCAACAAGCTAGGTGAAGGACGGCTATCACACACACTTATGTCTCTGAAATGAGCATGTGGAGAGACGTTCGTTCATCTAGCCCAAAGGGAACGGGTTGCAGGAGAAACTTTTACTCTGGTTTATCAGTCTGTTTCCTAGTGCCGGTTTGAATTTCCTGCAGTTTTCACTGTAAAACCGAGTTGGAGTTAGTACCTCCCCATATATATGTATGGAGTGGAGTTTGCAACTGATAAGAAACTTTGTCTTCCCAACAAGCTATTTGAAGGACGGCTTTCACACACACTTATCTCTCAGAACTGAGCATGTGGAGAGACGTACGTTCATCTAGCACAAATGGAACGGGTTGCAGGAGGAACTTTTACTCTGGTTTGTCAGTCCGGTTCCTAGAGCCGGTTTGAAGTTCCTGCAGATTTCACAGTAAAACAGTTTTTGAGCTAGTACCTCCCAATATATATATATGAAGTGGAGTTTGCAAGTGAAAAGAAACTTTGTGTTCCCAAGAAACTATGTGAAGGACGGCATTCACACACAATTATCTCTCAGAACTGAGCATGTGGAGAGACTTTCGTTCATCTAGCACAATGGGATTGGGTTGCAGGAGAAACTTTTACTCTGGTTTCTCTGTCTGTTTCCTAGTGCCGGTTTGAAGTTCCTGCAGGTTTCACTGTAAAACTAAGTTGGAGCTTGTACCTCCCCATATATATGTATTGAATGGAGTTTGCAACTGAAAAGAAAATTGGGTTCCCAACAATCTAGGTGAAGGACGGCTTTCCCAAAAACTTATCTCTCAGAACTGATCATGTGGAGAGACTTTCGTTCATCCAGCACAAAGGGAACGGGTTGCAGGAGAAACTTTTACTCTGGTTTCTCAGTCTGTTTCCTAGTGCCGGTTGGAATTTCCTGCAATTTTCACTGTAAAACCGAGTTATAGCTAATACCTCCCCATATATATGTATGGTGTGAAGTCAGCAAGTGAAAAGAAACTTTGTGTTCCCAACAAGCTAGGTGAATGACGGCTTTCACACACACTTATCTCTCAGAACTGAGCATGTGGAGAGACGTTCTTTCATCTAGCACAAATTGAACGGGTTGCAGGAGAAACTATTACTCTCGTTTCTCAGTCTGTTTCCTAGTGCCGTTTTGAAGTTCCTGCAGTTTTCTCTGTAAAACAGACTTGGAGCTACTACCTCCCCATATATATGTATGGAGTGGAGTTTGCATTTGGAAAGAAACTTTGTGTTCCCAACAAGCTTGGTGAAGGACGGCTTTCACACACACATCTCTCAGAACTGAGCATGTGGAGAGACGTTCGTTCATCTAGCACAAAGGGAACGGGTGGCAGGGGAAACTTTTACTCTGGTTTCTCAGTCTGTTTCCTAGTGCCGGTTTGAAGTTCCTGCAGTTTTCACTGTAAAACCGAGTTGGAGCTAGTACCTCCCCATATATATGTATGGAGTGGAGTTTGCAAGTAAAAAGAAACTTTGTGTTCCAAACAAGATAGGTGAAGGACGGCTTTCACACACACATATCTCTCAGAACTGAGCAGGTGCAGAGACGTTCGTTCATCTAGCACAAAGGGAACGTTTTGCAGGAGAAACTTTTACTCTGGTTTCTCAGTCTGTTTCCAAGTGCCTGTTTGAAGTTCCTGCAGTTTTCACTGTAAAACCGTGTTGGAGCTTGTACCTCCCCATATATATGTATGTAGTGGAGTTTGCATGTGAAAAGATACTTTGTGTTCCCAACAAGCTAGGTGAAGGACGGCTTTCACACACACTTATCTCTCAGAACTTAGCATGTTGAGATACTTTCGTTCATCTTGCAAAAACGGAACGGGTTGCAGGAGAAACTTTTACTCTGGTTTCTCAGTCTGTTTCCTAGTGCCGGTTTGAAGTTCCTGCAGTTTTCACTGTAAAGCCGTTTTGGAGCTAGTACCACCCCATATATATGTATGGAGTGTAGTTTGCAACTGAAAAGATACTTTGTGTTCCCAACAAACTATTTGAAGGACGGCTTTCACACACAATTATCTCTCAGAACTGAGCATGTGGAGAGACGTTCGTTCATCTAGCACAAATGGAACGGGTTGCAGGAGAAATTTTTACTCTGGTTTCTCAGTCTGTTTCCTAGTGCCGGTTTAAAGTTCCTGCAGTTTTCACTGTAAAACAGAGTTGGAGCTTGTACCTCCTCATAGATATGTATGGAGTGGAATTTGCAAATGAACAGAAACTTTGTGTTCCCAACAATCTAGGTGAAGGACGGCTTTCACTCACACATATTTCTCAGAACTGAGCATGTGGAGAGACGTTCGTTCATCTAGCACAAAGTGAATGTGTTGAAGGAGAAACTTTTACTCTGGTTTCTCAGTCTGTTTCCTAGTGCCGGTTTGAAGTTCCTGCAGTTTGCACTGTAAAACCGAGTTGGAGCTAGTTCCTCCCCATATATATGTATGGAGTGGAGTTTGCAAGTGAAAAGAAACTTTGTATTCCCAACAAGCTAGTTGAAGGACGGCTTTCACACACACTTAAATCTGAGAAATGAGCATGTGGAGAGACGTTCGTTCATCTAGCACAAATGGAACGGGTTGCAGGAGGAACTTTTACTCTGGTTTGTCAGTCCGGTTCCTAGTGCCGGTTTGAAGTTCCTGCAGATTTCACAGTAAAACAGTTTTTGTGCTAGTACCTCCCAATATATATATATGGAGTGGAGTTTGCAAGTGAAAAGAAACTTTGTGTTCCCATCAAACTAGGTGAAGGACGGCATTCACACACAAATATCTCTCAGAACTTAGCATGTGGAGAGACGTTCGTTCATCTAGCACAAAGGGAACGGGTTGCAGGAGAAAATTTTACTCTGGTTTCTCAGTCTGTTTCCTAGTGCCGGTTTGAAGTTCCTGCAGTTTTCACTGTAAAACAGATTTGGAGCTTTTATCTCCCCATATATATGTATGAAGTGGAGTTTGCAACTGAAAAGGAACTTTGTGTTCCCAACAATCTGGGTGAAGTACGGCTTTCACTCACACTTATCTCTCAGAACTGAGCATGTGGAGAGACGTTCGTTCATCTAGCACAAAGGGAACGGGTTGCAGGAGAAACTTCTACTCTGGTTTCTCAGTCTGTTTCCTAGTGCAGTTTGAAGTTCCTGCAGTTTTCACTGTAAAACAGTGTTGGAGTTAGTACCTCCCCATATATATGTATGGAGTGGAGTTTGCAACTGAAAAGATACTTTGTGTTCCCAACAAGCTAGGTGAAGTACGGCTTTCACACACATATATCTCTCAGATCTGAGCATGTGGAGAGACGTTCGTACATCTAGCACAAATGGAACGGGTTGCTGTAGGAACTTTTACTCTGGTTTGTCAGTCCGGTTCCTAGTGCCGGTTTGAAGTTCCTGCAGATTTCACAGTAAAACTGTTTTTGAGCTAGTACCTCCCAATATATATATATGGAGTGGAGTTTGCAAGTGAAAAGAAACTTTGTGTTCCCAACAACCTAGGTGAAGGACGGCATTCACACACAATTATGTCTCAGAACTGAGCATGTGGAGAGACGTTCGTTCATCTAGCACAAAGGGAACGGGTTGCAGGAGAAACTTTTACTCTGGTTTCTCAGTCTGTTTCCTAGTGCCGGTTTGAAGTTCCTGCAGTTTTCACTGTAAAACAGAGTTGGAGCTTGAATCTCCGCATATATATGTATGGAGTGGAGTTTGCAACTGAAAAGAAACTTTGGATTCCCAACAATCTAGGTGAAGGACGGCTTTCACTCACACTTATCTCTCAGAACTGAGCATGTGGAGAGACGTTCGTTCATCTAGCACAAATGGAATGGGTTGCAGGAGAAACTTTTACTCTGGTTTCTCAGTCTGTTTCCTAGTGCCGTTTTGAAGTTCCTGCAGTTTGCACTGTAAAACCGAGTTGGAGCTAGTACCTCCCCATATATATGTATGGAGTGGAGTTTGCAAGTGAAAAGAAACTTTGTGTTCCCAACAAGCTAGGTGAAGGACGGCTTTCACACACACTTAAGTCTCAGAAATGAGCATGTGGAGCGACGTTCGTTCATCTAGCCCAAAGGGAACGGGTTGCAGGAGAAACTTTTACTCTGGTTTCTCTGTCTGTTTCCTAGTGCCGGTTTGAATTTCCTGCAGTTTTCACTGTAAAACCGAGTTGGAGTTAGTACCTCCCCATATATATGTATGGATTGGAGTTTGCAACTGATAAGAAACTTTGTCTTCCCAACAAGCTATTTGAAGGACGGCTTTCACACACACTTATCTCTCAGAACTGAGCATGTGGAGAGACGTTCGTTCATCTAGCACAAATGGAACGGGTTGCAGGAGGAACTTTTACTCTGGTTTGTCAGTCCGGTTCCTAGAGCCGGTTTGGAGTTCCTGCAGATTTCACAGTAAAACAGTTTTTGAGCTAGTACCTCCCAATATATATATATGGAGTGGAGTTTGCAAGTGAAAAGAAACTTTGTGTTCCCCACAAACTATGTGAAGGACGGCATTCACACACAATTATCTCTCAGAACTGAGCATGTGGAGAGACGTTCGTTCATCTAGCACAAAGGGAACGGGTTGCAGGAGAAAATTTTACTCTGGTTTCTCAGTCTGTTTCCTAGTGCCGTTTTGAAGTTCCTGCAGTTTGCACTCTAAAACCGAGTTGGAGCTAGTACCTCCCCATATATATGTATGGAGTGGAGTTTGCAAGTGAAAAGAAACTTTGTGTTCCCAACAAGCTAGGTGAAGGACGGCTTTCACACACACTTAAATCTCAGAAATGAAAATGTGGAGAGACGTTCGTTCATCTAGCCCAAAGGGAACGGGTTGCAGGAAAAACTTTTACTTTGGTTTCTCAGTATTTTTCCTAGTGCCGGTTTGAATTTCCTGCAGTTTTCACTCTAAAACCGAGATGGAGTTAGTACCTCCCCATATATATGTATGGAGTGGAGTTTGCAACTGATAAGAAACTTTGTCTTCCCAACAAGCTAGTTGAAGAACGGCTTTCACACACACTTATCTCTCAGAACTGAGCATGTGGAGAGACGTTCGTTCATCTAGCACAAATGGAACGGGTTGCAGGAGAAACTTTACTCTGGTTTTTCAGTCTGTTTCCTAGTGCCGTTTTGAAGTTCCTGCAGTTTTCACTGTAAAACCGACTTGGAGCTAGTACTTCCCCATATATATGTATGGAGTGGAGTTTGCAATTGGAAAGAAACTTTGTGTTCCCAACAAGCTAGGTGAAGGACGGCTTTCACACACACATCTCTCAGAACTGAGCATGTGCAGAGACGTTCGTTCATCTAGCAAAACGGGAAAGGGTTGCAGGAGAATCTTTTACTCTGGATTCTCAGTCTGTTTCCTAGTGCCGGTTTGAAGTACCTGCAGTTTTCACTGTAAAACAGAGTTGGATCTAGTACCTCCCCATATATATGTATGGAGTGGAATTTGCATGTGAAAAGATACTTTGAGTTCCCATCAAGCTAGGTGAAGGACGGCTTTCACACACACCTATCTCTCAGAACTGAGCATGTGCAGAGACGTTCGTTCATCTAGCACAAAGGGAACGGGTTGCAGGAGAAACTTTTACTCAGGTTTCTCAGTCTGTTTCCTAGTGCCGGTATTAAGTTCCTGCAGTTTTCACTGTAAAACCGAGTTGGAGTTAGTAACTCCCCATATATATGTATGGAGTGGAGTTTGCAACTGAAAAGATACTTTGTGTTCCCAACAAGCTATGTGAAGGACGGCTTTCACACACATTTATCACACAGAACTGAGCATGTGGAGAGACGTTCGTTCATCTAGCACAATGGGAACGGGTTGCAGGAGAAACTTTTACTCTGGTTTCTCAGTCTGTTTCCTAGTGCCGCTTTGAAGTTCCTGCAGATTTCACAGTAAAACGGATTTTGAGCTAGTACCTCCCCATATATATGTATGAAGTGGAGTTTGCAAGTGAAAAGAAACTTTGTGTTCCAAACAAACTATGTGAAGGACGGCTTTCACACACAATTATCTCTCAGAACTGAGCATGTGGAGAGACGTTCGTTCATCTAGCACAAAGGGAACGGGTTGCAGGTGAAACTTTTACTCTGGTTTCTCAGTCTGTTTCCTAGTGCCGGATTGAAGTTCCTGCAGTTTTCACTGTAAAACAGAGTTGGAGCTTATACCTCCCAATATATATGTATGGAGTGGAATTTGCAACTGAAAAGAAACTTTGTGTTCCCAACAATTTAGGTGAAGTACGGCTTTCACTCACAATTATCTCTCAGAACTGAGCATGTGGAGAGACGTTCGTTCATCTAGCACAAAGGGAATGGGTTGCAAGAGAAACTTTTACTCTGGTATCTCAGTCTGTTTCCTAGTGCCGGTTTGAAGTTCCTGCAGTTTGCACTGTAAAACCGAGTTGGAGCTAGTTCCTCCCCATATATATGTATGGAGTGGAGTTTGCAAGTGAAAAGAAACTTTGTGTTCCCAACAAGCTAGTTGAAGTACGGCTTTCACACCCACTTATCTCTCAGAACTGAGCATGTGGAGAGATGTTCGTTCATCTAGCACAAAGGGAACGGGTTGCAGGAGAAACTTTTTCTCTTGTTTCTCTGTCTGTTTCCTAGTGCCGGTTTGAAGTTCCTGCAGTTTTCACTGTAAAACAGAGTTGGAGCTTGTACCTCCCCATATATATGAATGGAGTGGAATTTTCAACTGAAAAGAAACTTGGGTTCCCAACAATCTAGGTGAAGGACGGCTTCCCACACACTTATCTCTCAGAACTGAGCTTGTGGAGAGACATTCGTTCATCTAACACGAAGGGAACGGGTTGCAGGAGAAACTATTACTCTGGTTTCTCAGTCTGTTTCCTAGTGCCGGTTTTAAGTTCCTGCAGTTTTCACTGTAAAACCGAGTTGGAGCTCGTACCTCCCCATATATATGTATGGAGTGGAATTTGCAACTGAAAAGAAACTTTGAGTTCCCAACAATTTAGGTGAAGGATGGCTTTCACTCACACTTATCTCTCAGAACTGAGCATGTGGAGAGACGTTCGTTCATCTAGCACAAAGGGAATGGGTTGCAAGAGAAACTTTTACTCTGGTATCTCAGTCTGTTTCCTAGTGCCGGTTTGAATTTCCTGCAGTTTGCACTGTAAAACCGAGTAGGAGATAGTTCCTCCCCATATATATGTATGGAGTGGAATTTGCAAGTGAAAAGAAACTTTGTGTTCCCAACAAGCTAGTTGAACGACGGCTTTCACACACATTTAAATCTCAGAAATGAGCATGTGGAGAGACTTTCGTTCATCTAGCACAAATGGAACGGGTTGCAGGAGAAACTTTTACTCTGGTTTCTAAGTCTGTTTCCTTGTGCCGGTTTGAACTTTCTGCAGTTTTCACTGTAAAACCGAGTTGAAGTTAGTACCACCCCATATATATGTATGGAGTGGAGTTTGCAACTGAAAAGAAACTTTGTCTTCCCAGCAAGCTATTTGAAGGACGTCTTTCACACACACATATCTCTCAGATCTGAGCATGTGGAGAGACGTTCGTTCATCTAGCACAAAGGGAACGGGTTGCAGGAGTAACTTTTACTCTGGATTCTCAGTCTGTTTCCTAGTGCCGTTTTGAAATTCCTGCAGTTTTCACTGTAAAACCGAGTTGGAGCTAGTACCTCCCCATATATATGTATGGAGTGGAGTTTGCAAGTGAAAAGAAACTTTGTGTTCCCAACAAGATAGTTGAAGGACGGCTTTCCCACACACTTATCTTTCAGAACTGAGCATGTGGAGAGACGTTCGTTCATCTAGCACAAAGAGAACGGGTTGCAGGAGAAAATTTTACTCTGGGTTCTCAGTCTGTTTCCTAGTGCCGGTTTGAAGTTCCTGCAGTTTGCACTGTAAAACCGAGTTGGAGCTAGTTCCTCCCCATATATATGTATGGAGTGGAGTTTGCAAGTGAAAAGAAACTTTGTGTTCCCAACAAGCTAGGTGAAGGACGGCTTTCACACACACTTAAATCTCAGAAATGAGCATGTGGAGAGACTTTCGTTCATCTAGTACAAATGGAACGGGTTGCAGGAGAAACTTTTACTCTGGTTTCTCAGTCTGTTTCCTAGTGCCGGTTTGAACTTCCTGCAGTTTTCAATGTAAAACCGAGTTGGATTTAGTACCACCCCATATATATGTATGGAGTGGAGTTTGCAACTGAAAAGAAACTTTGTCTTCCCAACAAGCTAGTTGAAGGACGGATTTCACACATACTTATCTCTCAGAACTGAGCATGTGGAGAGACGTTCGTTCATCTAGCACAAATGGAACGATTTGCAGGAGAAACATTTTCTCTGGTTTTTCAGTCTGTTTCCTAGTGCCGGTTTGAAGTTCCCGCAGATTTCACAGTAAAACAGATTTAGAGCTAGTAACTCCCCATATATATACGGAGTGGAGTTTGCAAGTGAAAAGAAACTTTGTGTTCCCAACAAGCTAGTTGAAGTACGGCTTTCACACCCACTTATCTCTCAGAACTGAGCATGTGGAGAGACGTTCGTTCATCTAGCACAAAGGGAACGTGTTGCAGGAGAAACTTTTACTCTTGTTTCTCTGTCTGTTTCCTAGTGCCGGTTTGAAGTTCCTGCAGTTTTCACTGTAAAACAGAGTTGGAGCTTGTACCTCCCCATATATATGAATGGAGTGGAGTTTTCAACTGAAAAGAAACTTGGGTTCCCAACAATCTAGGTGAAGGACGGCTTTCCCACACACTTATCTCTCAGAACTGAGCTTGTGGAGAGACTTTCGTTCATCTAACACGAAGGGAACGGGTTGCAGGAGAAACTTTTACTCTGGTTACTCAGTCTGTTTCCTAGTGCCGGTTTGAATTTCCTGCAGTTTTCACTGTAAAACCGAGTTGGAGCTTGAACCTCCCCATATATATGTATGGTGTGGAGTCTGCAAGTGAAAAGAAACTTTGTGTTCCCAACAAGCTAGGTGAAGGACGGCTTTCACACACACTTATCTCTAAGAACTGAGCATGTGGAGAGACGTTCGTTCATCTAGCACAAAGGGAACGGTTTGCAGGAGAAAATTTTACTCTGGTTTCCCAGTCTGTTTCCTAGTGCCGGTTTGAAGTTCCTGCAGTTTTCACTCTAAAACCGACTTGGAGCTTGTACCTCCCCATATATATGTATGGAGTGGAGTTTGCAATTGGAAAGAAACTTTGTGTTCCCAACAAGCTGGGTGAAGGACGGCTTTCACACACAAATCTCTCTCAGAACTGAGCATGTGGAGAGACGTTCGTTCATCTAGCACAAAGGGAACGGGTTGCAGGAGAAACTTTTACTCTGGTTTCTCAGTCTGTTTCCTAGTGCCGGTTTGAAGTTCCTGCAGTTTTCACTGTAAAACCGAGTTGGAGCTAGTACTTTCCCATATATATGTATGGAGTGGGGTTTGCAAGTGAAACGTAACTTTGTGTTCCAAACAAGCTAGGTGAAGGACGGCTTTCACACACACTTATCTCTCAGAACTGAGCATGTGCAGAGACGTTCGTTCATCTAGCACAAAGGGAACGGTTTGCAGGGGAAACTTTTACTCTGGTTTCTCAGTCTGTTTCCTAGTGCCGGTTTGAAGTTCCTGCAGTTTTCATAGTAAAACCGTGTTGGAGCTAGTACCTCCCCATATATATGTATGGAGTGGAGTTTGCAAGTTAAAAGAAACTTTGTGTTCCCAACAAGCTAGATGAAGGACGGCTTTCACACACACTTATCTCTCAGAACTGAGCATTTGGAGAGACGTTCGTTCATGTAGCAGAAAGGGAAAGGGTTGCAGGAGAAACTTTTACTCTGGATTCTCAGTCTGTTTCCTAGTGCCGGTTAGAAGTTCCTGCAGTTTTCACTGTAAAAACGAGTTGGAGCTTGAACCTCCCCATATATATGCATCGAGTGGAGTTTGCATGTGAAAAGATACTTTGTGTTCCCAACAAGCTAGGTGAAGGACGGCTTTCACACACACTTATCTCCCAGAACTGAGCATGTGGAGAGACGTTCGTTCATCTAGCAAAAAGGGAACGGGTTGCAGGAGAAACTTTTACTCTGGATTCTCAGTCTGTTTCCTAGTGCCGGTTTGATGTTCCTGCAGTTTTCACTGTAAAATGGTGTTGGAGCTAGTACCTGCCAATATATATGTATGGAGTGGAGTTTGCAAGTTAAAAGAAACTTTGTGTTCCCAAAAAGCTAGGTGAAGTATGGCATTCCCACACACTTATCTCTCAGATCTGAGCATGTGGAGAGACGTTCGTTCATCTAGCACAAAGGGAACGGGTTGCAGGAGAAAATTTTACTCTGGTTTCCCAGTCTGTTTCCTAGTGCTGGTTTGAAGTTCCTGCAGTTTTCACTGTAAAACCGACTTGGAGTTGTACCTCCCCATATATATGTATGGAGTGGAGTTTGCAATTGGAAAGAAACTTTGTGTTCCCAACAAGCTAGGTGAAGGACGGCTTTCACACACACATCTCTCTCAGAACTGAGCATGTGGAGAGACGTTCGTTCATATAGCACAAAGGGAACGGGTTGCAGGAGAAACTTTTACTCTGGTTTCTCAGTCTGTTTCCTAGTGCCGGTTTGAAGTTCCTGCAGTTTTCACTGTAAAACCGAGTTGAAGCTAGTACCTCCCCACATATATGTATGGAGTGGAGTTTGCAAGTGAAAAGAAACTTTGTGTTCCCAACAAGCTAGGTGAAGGACGGCTTTCACACACACTTATCTCTCAGAACTGAGCATGTGGAGAGACGTTCGTTCATCTAGCACAAAGGGAACGGGTTGCAGGAGAAACTTTTACTCTGGATTCTCAGTCTGTTTCCTAGTGCCGGTTTGATGTTCCTGCAGTTTTCACTGTAAAACCGTGTTGAAGCTAGTACCTGCCAATATATATGTATGGAGTGGAGTTTGCAAGTTAAAAGAAACTTTGTGTTCCCAAAAAGCTAGGTGAAGTATGGCATTCCCACACACTTATCTCTCAGATCTGAGCATGTGGAGAGACGTTCGTTCATCTAGCACAAAGGGAACGGGTTGCAGGGGAAACTTTTACTCTGGATTCTCAGTCTGTTTCCTAGTGCCGGTTTGAAATTCCTTCAGTTTTCACTGTAAAACCGAGTTGGAGCTAGTACCTCCCAATATATATGTATGGAGTGGAGTATGCTAGTGAAAAGAAACTTTGTGTTCCCAACAAGCTAGGTGAAGGACGGCTTTCACACACATTTATCTCTCAGAACTGAGCATGTGGAGAGACGTTCGTTCATCTAGCACAAAGGGAACGGGTTGCAGGAGTAACTTTTACTTTGGATTCTCAGTCTGTTTCCTAGTGCCGTTTTGAAGTTCCTGCAGTTTTCACTGTAAAACCGAGTTGGAGCTAGTACCTCCCCATATATATGTATGGAGTGGAGTTTGCAAGTGAAAAGAAACTTTGTGTTCCCAACAAGCTAGTTTAAGGACGGCTTTCCCACACACTTAACTCTCAGAACTGAGCATGTGGAGAGACGTTCGTTCATCTAGCACAAATGGAACGGTTTGCAGGAGAAACTTTTACTCTGGTTACTCAGTCTGTTTCCTAGTACCGGTTTGAAGATCCTGCAGTTTTCACTGTAAAACCGACTTGGAGCTAGTACCTCCCCATACATATGTATGGAGTGGAGTTTGCAATTGGAAAGAAACTTTGTGTTCCCAACAAGCTAGGTGAAGGACGGCTTTCACACACACATCTCTCTCAGAACTGAGCATGTGGAGAGACGTTCGTTCATCTAGCACAAAGGGAACGGGTTGCAGGAGAAACTTTTACTGTGGTTTCTCAGTCTGTTTCCTAGTGCCGGTTTGAACTTCCTGCAGTTTTCACTGTAAAACCGAGTTGGAGCTAGTACCTCCCCATATATATGTATGGAGTGGAGTTTGCAAGTGAAACGTAACTTTGTGTTCCAAACAAGCTAGGTGAAGGACGGCTTTCACACACACTTATCTCTCAGAACTGAGCATGTGCAGAGACGTTCGTTCATCTAGCACAAAGGGAACGGGTTGCAGGAGAAACTTTTATTCTGGTTTCTCAGTCTGTTTCCTAGTGCCGGTTTGAAGTTCCTCCAGTTTTCATAGTAAAACCGTGTTGGAGCTAGTACCTCCCCATATATATGTATGGAGTGGAGTTTGCAAGTTAAAAGAAACTTTGTGTTCCCAACAAGCTAGATGAAGGACGGCTTTCACACACACTTATCTCTCAGAACTGAGCATGTGGAGAGACGTTCGTTCATCTAGCAGAAAGGGAAAGGGTTGCAGGAGAAACATTTACTCTGGATTCTCAGTCTGTTTCCTAGTGCCGGTTTGAAGTTCCTGCAGTTTTCACTGTAAAACCGAGTTGGAGCTAGTACTTTCCCATATATATGTATGGAGTGGGGTTTGCAAGTGAAACGTAACTTTGTGTTCCAAACAAGCTAGGTGAAGGACGGCTTTCACACACACTTATCTCCCAGAACTGAGCATGTGGAGAGACGTTCGTTCATCTAGCAAAAAGGGAACGGGTTGCAGGAGAAACTTTTACTCTGGATTCTCAGTCTGTTTCCTAGTGCCGGTTTGATGTTCCTGCAGTTTTCACTGTAAAATGGTGTTGGAGCTAGTACCTGCCAATATATATGTATGGAGTGGAGTTTGCAAGTTAAAAGAAACTTTGTGTTCCCAAAAAGCTAGGTGAAGTATGGCATTCCCACACACTTATCTCTCAGATCTGAGCATGTGGAGAGACGTTCGTTCATCTAGCACAAAGGGAACGGGTTGCAGGAGAAAATTTTACTCTGGTTTCCCAGTCTGTTTCCTAGTGCTGGTTTGAAGTTCCTGCAGTTTTCACTGTAAAACCGACTTGGAGTTGTACCTCCCCATATATATGTATGGAGTGGAGTTTGCAATTGGAAAGAAACTTTGTGTTCCCAACAAGCTAGGTGAAGGACGGCTTTCACACACACATCTCTCTCAGAACTGAGCATGTGGAGAGACGTTCGTTCATATAGCACAAAGGGAACGGGTTGCAGGAGAAACTTTTACTCTGGTTTCTCAGTCTGTTTCCTAGTGCCGGTTTGAAGTTCCTGCAGTTTTCACTGTAAAACCGAGTTGAAGCTAGTACCTCCCCACATATATGTATGGAGTGGAGTTTGCAAGTGAAAAGAAACTTTGTGTTCCCAACAAGCTAGGTGAAGGACGGCTTTCACACACACTTATCTCTCAGAACTGAGCATGTGGAGAGACGTTCGTTCATCTAGCACAAAGGGAACGGGTTGCAGGAGAAACTTTTACTCTGGATTCTCAGTCTGTTTCCTAGTGCCGGTTTGATGTTCCTGCAGTTTTCACTGTAAAACCGTGTTGAAGCTAGTACCTGCCAATATATATGTATGGAGTGGAGTTTGCAAGTTAAAAGAAACTTTGTGTTCCCAAAAAGCTAGGTGAAGTATGGCATTCCCACACACTTATCTCTCAGATCTGAGCATGTGGAGAGACGTTCGTTCATCTAGCACAAAGGGAACGGGTTGCAGGGGAAACTTTTACTCTGGATTCTCAGTCTGTTTCCTAGTGCCGGTTTGAAATTCCTTCAGTTTTCACTGTAAAACCGAGTTGGAGCTAGTACCTCCCAATATATATGTATGGAGTGGAGTATGCTAGTGAAAAGAAACTTTGTGTTCCCAACAAGCTAGGTGAAGGACGGCTTTCACACACATTTATCTCTCAGAACTGAGCATGTGGAGAGACGTTCGTTCATCTAGCACAAAGGGAACGGGTTGCAGGAGTAACTTTTACTTTGGATTCTCAGTCTGTTTCCTAGTGCCGTTTTGAAGTTCCTGCAGTTTTCACTGTAAAACCGAGTTGGAGCTAGTACCTCCCCATATATATGTATGGAGTGGAGTTTGCAAGTGAAAAGAAACTTTGTGTTCCCAACAAGCTAGTTTAAGGACGGCTTTCCCACACACTTAACTCTCAGAACTGAGCATGTGGAGAGACGTTCGTTCATCTAGCACAAATGGAACGGTTTGCAGGAGAAACTTTTACTCTGGTTACTCAGTCTGTTTCCTAGTACCGGTTTGAAGATCCTGCAGTTTTCACTGTAAAACCGACTTGGAGCTAGTACCTCCCCATACATATGTATGGAGTGGAGTTTGCAATTGGAAAGAAACTTTGTGTTCCCAACAAGCTAGGTGAAGGACGGCTTTCACACACACATCTCTCTCAGAACTGAGCATGTGGAGAGACGTTCGTTCATCTAGCACAAAGGGAACGGGTTGCAGGAGAAACTTTTACTGTGGTTTCTCAGTCTGTTTCCTAGTGCCGGTTTGAACTTCCTGCAGTTTTCACTGTAAAACCGAGTTGGAGCTAGTACCTCCCCATATATATGTATGGAGTGGAGTTTGCAAGTGAAACGTAACTTTGTGTTCCAAACAAGCTAGGTGAAGGACGGCTTTCACACACACTTATCTCTCAGAACTGAGCATGTGCAGAGACGTTCGTTCATCTAGCACAAAGGGAACGGGTTGCAGGAGAAACTTTTATTCTGGTTTCTCAGTCTGTTTCCTAGTGCCGGTTTGAAGTTCCTCCAGTTTTCATAGTAAAACCGTGTTGGAGCTAGTACCTCCCCATATATATGTATGGAGTGGAGTTTGCAAGTTAAAAGAAACTTTGTGTTCCCAACAAGCTAGATGAAGGACGGCTTTCACACACACTTATCTCTCAGAACTGAGCATGTGGAGAGACGTTCGTTCATCTAGCAGAAAGGGAAAGGGTTGCAGGAGAAACATTTACTCTGGATTCTCAGTCTGTTTCCTAGTGCCGGTTTGAAGTTCCTGCAGTTTTCACTGTAAAACCGAGTTGGAGCTAGTACTTTCCCATATATATGTATGGAGTGGGGTTTGCAAGTGAAACGTAACTTTGTGTTCCAAACAAGCTAGGTGAAGGACGGCTTTCACACACACTTATCTCTCAGAACTGAGCATGTGCAGAGACGTTCGTTCATCTAGCACAAAGGGAACGGTTTGCAGGGGAAACTTTTACTCTGGTTTCTCAGTCTGTTTCCTAGTGCCGGTTTGAAGTTCCTGCAGTTTTCATAGTAAAACCGTGTTGGAGCTAGTACCTCCCCATATATATGTATGGAGTGGAGTTTGCAAGTTAAAAGAAACTTTGTGTTCCCAACAAGCTAGATGAAGGACGGCTTTCACACACACTTATCTCTCAGAACTGAGCATTTGGAGAGACGTTCGTTCATGTAGCAGAAAGGGAAAGGGTTGCAGGAGAAACTTTTACTCTGGATTCTCAGTCTGTTTCCTAGTGCCGGTTAGAAGTTCCTGCAGTTTTCACTGTAAAAACGAGTTGGAGCTTGAACCTCCCCATATATATGCATCGAGTGGAGTTTGCATGTGAAAAGATACTTTGTGTTCCCAACAAGCTAGGTGAAGGACGGCTTTCACACACACTTATCTCCCAGAACTGAGCATGTGGAGAGACGTTCGTTCATCTAGCAAAAAGGGAACGGGTTGCAGGAGAAACTTTTACTCTGGATTCTCAGTCTGTTTCCTAGTGCCGGTTTGATGTTCCTGCAGTTTTCACTGTAAAATGGTGTTGGAGCTAGTACCTGCCAATATATATGTATGGAGTGGAGTTTGCAAGTTAAAAGAAACTTTGTGTTCCCAAAAAGCTAGGTGAAGTATGGCATTCCCACACACTTATCTCTCAGATCTGAGCATGTGGAGAGACGTTCGTTCATCTAGCACAAAGGGAACGGGTTGCAGGAGAAAATTTTACTCTGGTTTCCCAGTCTGTTTCCTAGTGCTGGTTTGAAGTTCCTGCAGTTTTCACTGTAAAACCGACTTGGAGTTGTACCTCCCCATATATATGTATGGAGTGGAGTTTGCAATTGGAAAGAAACTTTGTGTTCCCAACAAGCTAGGTGAAGGACGGCTTTCACACACACATCTCTCTCAGAACTGAGCATGTGGAGAGACGTTCGTTCATATAGCACAAAGGGAACGGGTTGCAGGAGAAACTTTTACTCTGGTTTCTCAGTCTGTTTCCTAGTGCCGGTTTGAAGTTCCTGCAGTTTTCACTGTAAAACCGAGTTGAAGCTAGTACCTCCCCACATATATGTATGGAGTGGAGTTTGCAAGTGAAAAGAAACTTTGTGTTCCCAACAAGCTAGGTGAAGGACGGCTTTCACACACACTTATCTCTCAGAACTGAGCATGTGGAGAGACGTTCGTTCATCTAGCACAAAGGGAACGGGTTGCAGGAGAAACTTTTACTCTGGATTCTCAGTCTGTTTCCTAGTGCCGGTTTGATGTTCCTGCAGTTTTCACTGTAAAACCGTGTTGAAGCTAGTACCTGCCAATATATATGTATGGAATGGAGTTTGCAAGTTAAAAGAAACTTTGTGTTCCCAAAAAGCTAGGTGAAGTATGGCATTCCCACACACTTATCTCTCAGATCTGAGCATGTGGAGAGACGTTCGTTCATCTAGCACAAAGGGAACGGGTTGCAGGGGAAACTTTTACTCTGGATTCTCAGTCTGTTTCCTAGTGCCGGTTTGAAATTCCTTCAGTTTTCACTGTAAAACCGAGTTGGAGCTAGTACCTCCCAATATATATGTATGGAGTGGAGTATGCTAGTGAAAAGAAACTTTGTGTTCCCAACAAGCTAGGTGAAGGACGGCTTTCACACACATTTATCTCTCAGAACTGAGCATGTGGAGAGACGTTCGTTCATCTAGCACAAAGGGAACGGGTTGCAGGAGTAACTTTTACTTTGGATTCTCAGTCTGTTTCCTAGTGCCGTTTTGAAGTTCCTGCAGTTTTCACTGTAAAACCGAGTTGGAGCTAGTACCTCCCCATATATATGTATGGAGTGGAGTTTGCAAGTGAAAAGAAACTTTGTGTTCCCAACAAGCTAGTTTAAGGACGGCTTTCCCACACACTTATCTCTCAGAACTGAGCATGTGGAGAGACGTTCGTTCATCTAGCACAAATGGAACGGTTTGCAGGAGAAACTTTTACTCTGGTTACACAGTCTGTTTCCTAGTACCGGTTTGAAGATCCTGCAGTTTTCACTGTAAAACCGACTTGGAGCTAGTACCTCCCCATACATATGTATGGAGTGGAGTTTGCAATTGGAAAGAAACTTTGTGTTCCCAACAAGCTAGGTGAAGGACGGCTTTCACACACACATCTCTCTCAGAACTGAGCATGTGGAGAGACGTTCGTTCATCTAGCACAAAGGGAACGGGTTGCAGGAGAAACTTTTACTGTGGTTTCTCAGTCTGTTTCCTAGTGCCGGTTTGAACTTCCTGCAGTTTTCACTGTAAAACCGAGTTGGAGCTAGTACCTCCCCATATATATGTATGGAGTGGAGTTTGCAAGTGAAACGTAACTTTGTGTTCCAAACAAGCTAGGTGAAGGACGGCTTTCACACACACTTATCTCTCAGAACTGAGCATGTGCAGAGACGTTCGTTCATCTAGCACAAAGGGAACGGGTTGCAGGAGAAACTTTTATTCTGGTTTCTCAGTCTGTTTCCTAGTGCCGGTTTGAAGTTCCTCCAGTTTTCATAGTAAAACCGTGTTGGAGCTAGTACCTCCCCATATATATGTATGGAGTGGAGTTTGCAAGTTAAAAGAAACTTTGTGTTCCCAACAAGCTAGATGAAGGACGGCTTTCACACACACTTATCTCTCAGAACTGAGCATGTGGAGAGACGTTCGTTCATCTAGCAGAAAGGGAAAGGGTTGCAGGAGAAACATTTACTCTGGATTCTCAGTCTGTTTCCTAGTGCCGGTTTGATGTTCCTGCAGTTTTCACTGTAAAACCGTGTTGGAGCTAGTACCTGCCAATATATATGTATGGAGTGGAGTTTGCAACTGAAAAGAAACTTTGTGTTCCCAACAAGCAAGGTGAAGGGCGGCTTTCACACACACTTATCTCTCAGAACAGAGCATGTGGAGAGACGTTCGTTCATCTAGCACAAAAGGAAATTTTTGCCATAGAAACTTTTACATTGGTTTCTCAGTACATTTCCTAATGCTGGTTTCAAGATATTGCAGTATTCACTGGAAAACCGATTTGGAGCTAATATTTCCCCTACATATATATGAATTGTAGTTTGCAACTGGAAAGAAACTTTGTATTCCCTTCAAGGTAGGTGAAGGTCGGCCTTCACACACATTTATCTCTAGGAAATGTACATGTGGAAAGACTTTCTTTCATGTACCAATAATGGTATAAATCAGGAGAAACTTTTATTCTGGTTTCTCAGTCCTTTTCCTAGTGCCGGTTTCAAGTTCCTGCAGTTTTCCCTGGAAAACCGTGTTGGAGCTAGTACCAACCCGTATATATGCATGGATTGTAGTTTGCAAATGAAAAGAAAAGTTGTGTTCCCAACAAGCTGGTTTAAGTGCGGCTTTCACACACACTTAACTCTCAGAACTGAGGAGCATGTGGAAAAACATTCGTTCATATAGCACAAGGTGAACGGTTTGCAGGAGAATCCATTGTTCTAGTTATTCACTCTGTTTCCTAGTGTCTGTATGAAGTTCCTGCAGTTTTATCTGTTAATCTCAGTTGGTACTAAAATCTCCCAATATATATGCATGGAGTGTAGATTGCAACTAAATAGATACTTTCTGTTCCCAACACGCTAGGTGAAGGACGGGTTTCACACACACTTATCTCTCAGAACACATTTTGTGAAGAGAAGTTGTTTCATTTTGCACAAAGGGAACGGGTTGCAGGAGTAACTTTTACTCTGGTTTCCCAGTCTGTTTCCTAGTGCCGGTTTGAAGTTCCAGCAATTTTCACGGGAAAACCGTGTTGGAGCTATTAACTCCCCATTTATATTTATGGAATGTCGTTTGCAACATAAAAGGAAATTTGTGTTCCCAACAAGCTAGGTTAAGTGCGGCTTTCACACACACTTATCTCTCAGAATAGACGCTCATGTTGGGAGGCATTTGTTCATCTAGCCCAAAGGGAAGAGTTAGCTGGAGAAAATTATACTTTGCTTCAGCATTCTGTTTTCTACTGTCGGTATGAAGTTCCTGCAGTTCAGAGTAAATCTGCATTGGAGCTTGAAATTCCCTATATATATGTTTGGGGTGCATTTTGCCCCTGAAAATAAGCTTTGTGTTCCCAACAAGCTAGCTGAAGGACGGCATTCCCAGAAAGATATCTCTCAGAAATGAGAATATATAGAGACTTTCATTCATCTAGCTCAAAGAGAACAGTTTGCAGGGGAAATTTATCTCTGATTTCTCAGTCTGATTCCTAGTGCCTTTTTGAAATTCCTGCACTTTTCACTGGAAAACTGTGTTTGAGCCAGTACTTCCCGATATATATATATGGAGAGTAGTTTTCAAGTGAAAAGAATCTTAGTGTTCAATACATGCTTGGTGAAGGACGGCATTCACACACACATATCTCTCAGAAATTAGCATGTGGAGAGATGCAAGTTCATCTAGAACAAAGGGAAGTGTTTGCAGGAGACACTTTTACAGTGGAATCTCAGTACATTTCACAATGCCGGTTTCAAGTTCCTTCAGATTTCACTGGAAAAATGAGGTGGGTTTTGTGTGTCCCCTAAATATATATGGAGAGTTGTTTGCACTGAAAAGAAACTTTGTTTTCCCTTCAAGTTAGGTGAAGGACGGCTTTCACACACTTATCTCTGGGGCCTGTACATGTGGAAAGACTTTCTTTCATGTACCATTAATGGAACAGGTTTCAGGAGAAATTTTACTCTGGTTTCTCAGTCCTTTTCCTAGTGTCGTTTTCACGTTCCTGCCGTTTTACTGGAAAACCGTGTTGGAGATAGTACCACCCCATATATAAACATGGAATGTAGTTTGCAAATGAAAAGAAAATTTGTGTTCCTAACAAGCTAGTTTAAGGGCGGCTTTCGAACACACTTAACTCTCAGAAATGGGGAACTTTTGGAACGTCGTTCGTTCATCTAATGCAAGGTGAACTGTTTGCCGGAGAAAATTTTATTATGGTTATTCACTGTATTTCCTAGTGTCTGTATGAAGTCCCTGCAGTTTTCTCTGTAAATGTCAGTTGGTGCTAAATTTTCCTAAAATTTATATTTTTAGTGTAGATTGCAACTGAATAGATACTATGTATTCCCAACAAGGTAGGTGAAGGACGGCTTTCACACACACTTTCTCTCAGAAAAGATCATGTGGAGAGACTTTGGTTCATCTAGCAAAAAGGGAACAGTTTGCAGGAGAAGCTTTTCTCTTATTTCCCAGTCTGTTTCATAGTGCCGGTTTGAATTTCCTGCAGTTTTCACTGGAAAACTCTGTTGGAGATATTAGTGCCCCATATATACTTATGGAATGTAGTTTTAAACTGAAAATAAAATTTGTGTTCCCAACAAGCTGGGTGAATGGCCGCTTTCACAAACACTTATCTCTCAGAATTAAGGAGCATTTGGAGAGGCATTCATTCACCTAATACAAAGGGAGAGGTTTTCAGGAGAAACTTTTACTCTGGTTTCTCAGTTTGTTTCCTAGTGCCAGTTTGAAGTTCCTGCTGTTTTCCCTGGAATACCGAATTGGGGCTAGTAATTTCTCATATATATTTATGGAGTGTAGTTTGCAACTGAAAAGAAATTTGGGTTCCCAACAAGCTGTGTGAAGTGCGGTTTTCAAAGACACTTATATCTCTGAAAATAGGAGCATATGGAGGGAAATATTTTCATGTAGCCAATGGGAATGGTTTGCAGAAGAATCTTTTACTCTGGTATCTCACTGTGTTTCCTAGTGTCTGTATGAACTTCCTCCAGTTTTCACTGTAATGGAGAGTTGGATTTAGAACTTCTCCTATGTATATATGGACTTTAGATAGCATTTGAATACTATTTTTGTGTTCCCAACATGCTACATATAGTATGGCTTTCACACACTCTTATATCTCAGAAATGATGCTGTGGAGAGACTTTCGTTCATCTAGCACAAAGGGAACGATTTGCAGAAGACACATTTATTCTGCTTTCTCAGGCTGTTTCCTACTGTGGGTTTGAAGTTCCTGCAGTTTTCACAGTAAATCTGCGTTGGAGCTTGAAATTCCCGTAAGTATGTTTTGGGTGCAGTTTGAACCTGAAAAGAAACTTTGTGTTCCCAACAAGCTAGGTGAAGGATGGCATTCACACACAGGTATCTCACAGAACTGATCATATGTAGAGATTTTCATTCATCTATCTCAAAGAGAAAAGTTTGCAGGGAATCTTTTACTACTGTTAACATTCTGTTTCCTAGTTTTTTTTGAAATTCCTGCACTTTTAACTGGATAGCCGATTTGAAGCCAGTACTTCCCATACATATATATAAAGTGTAGATTCCAAGTGAAAATTAGCTTTGTATTCCAAATATTTTAGTTGAAGGACGGCTTTCAAACACACATATTTCTCAGAACTAAGCATGTGGAGAGACATAAGTTCATCAAACACAAATGGAATATTTTGCGGGGGAAATTTTACTCTGGTTTCACAGTCTTTTTCCTTGTGCCGGTTTGATGTTCATGCAGTTTGCATTGGTAAACTGAGTTGGAGTTACTAATTCCCTTTATATATTTATGGAGTGTAGTTTGCAACAGAAAAGAAAATTTCTGTTCCCAACAAGCTGGGTGAAGTAAGGCTTTCACACACACTTATCTCAAAGAACAGATGAGCATGTGGAGCGACATTAGTTCATCCAAAACAAAGGGAAAAGTTTGCAGGAGAAATTTTTACTCTGGTCTCTGTGTCTGTTTCCAAGTGTCGGTATGAAGTTCCTGCACTGTTCACTGTAAACCTGAGTTGGAGCTAGAACCTCCCCATATATATGTATGTATTGTAGTATTGAACTAAAACAAAACTCTGTGTACCCATAAACCTAGGCGAAGAATGGCTCACACACACATATATCTCTCAGATATGAGCATGTGAAGAGAATTTCTTTCATTTGCTCCAAGGGAATATTTTGCAGGGAAAATTTTTACTCTGGTTTCTCAGTCTGATTCCTAGTGCCTTTTTGTAATTCCTGCATTTTTCACTGGAAAACCGAGTTGGAGCCAGTACTTCCACATAAATATATATATATATATGGAGTGCAGATTTCAATTGAAATGGAACTCTGTGTTGCAGACATGCTAGGTGAAGGACGGCATTCACACACATATATCTCTCAGAACTTAACATGTGGAGAGACGTAATTTCATCTAGCACAAAGCTAAATGTTTGCAGGGGAAACTTTTACTCTGGTTTCTCATTGTGTTTCCTAGTGTCTCTATGAACATCCTGTAGTTTTCACTGTAAAATTGAGTTGGATTTGGAACCTCCCCTATATATGTATGGAGTGTAGATTGCAATTGAATACTCTCTTTGTTTTCCCAACATTCTAGGTAAAGTATGGCTTTCACACACACATATCTCTCCGAACTGATGCTGTGGAGAGACCTTCACTCATCTAGCAAAAAGGGAATGAGTTGCAGGAGAAATTTTTATTCTCGTTTCTCAGTCTGTTTCCTACTGCTGGTTTGAAGTTCCAGCAGTTTTCACTGGAAAACCGTGTTGGAGCTTTTACCTCCCTTTATATATGTATAGAGTGTATTTTTGAACGGAAAATTTACTTTCCCTTCCCAACACGCTAAGTGAAGTATGGCTTAAACACAAACTTACATTTCAAAACTGATCATGTGGAGAGACATTCGTTCATCTACCACAAATGTAACTGGTTGCAGGAGAAACATTTACTCTGGTTTCTCATTCTGTTTCCTAGTGTCGGTTTGAATTGCCTGCAGTTTACCCAGTAAATCTGAGTTGGTGCTTGAATTTCCCCATATGTATATTTGGGGCGTACTTTGCAACTGAAAAGAAACTTTATGTTCACAACAACCTTTGTGAAGTGCGGGTTTCACAAACACTAATATCCCTGAAATTAGGAGCATAAGGAGAGACATGATTTCATCTAGCAAAAAGGGAATGGTTTGCAGGAGAATCTTTTACTCTGGTTTCTCACTGTGTTTCCTAGTGTCGGTTTGAAATTCCTGCAGTTTTCACAGTAAATCTGAGCTGGAGTTTGGAATTCCCTATAAATTTTTGGTGTGCAGTTTGCACCTGAAAAGAAACTATGTATTCCCAACAAGCTAGGTGAAGGACGGCATTCACACACAGTTATCTCTCAGAAGTGAGCATATATAGAGGCTTTTGTTCATCTAGCTGAAAGAGAACAGCTTGTGGGAAAATTTTACTCTGGTTTCCCTGTCTGTTTCGTAATGCTGTTTTGAAACTCCTGCATTTTTCACTGGATATTCAATTTGAAGCTTTTACTTCAACATACATGTGTATAAAGTGTAGTTTTTAAGTGAAAAGAAGCTTTCTATTCCAAAAATATTAGTTGAAAGACAGCTTAAAAACACACATACATCTCAGAAATTAGCATGTTGAGAGACGTAAGTCCAAATACCAAAGCTGAAATGGTATGCAGGGGAAATTTTTACTCTGGTTTCTCAGTCTGTTTCCTAGTGCCAGTTTGAAGTTCCTGCAGTTTTCACTGGAAAAGAGATTTGGAGTTACGACCTCCCCATATAAATGTATTGAGTGTAATTTACAACTGAAAAGAAAATTTCTGTTCCCAACAAGCTGGGTGAAGTAAGTCTTTCACAGACACCTATATCACAGAATGGAGGAGCATGTGGGGCGACATTCATTCATCTAGAACAAAGGGAAATGTATGCAAGAGAAATTTTTACTCTGTTCTCGGTGTATGTTTCCTAGGGTCGGTATGAAGTTACTGTAGTTTTCACTGTAAACCTGATTTGAAGCTAGAACCTCCACATTTATATTTATGTAGTGTAGTTTCAACAGAAAAAAATTTTGTTTTCCCATCAAGCTAGGTGAAGGACGGCTCTCACACACACATATCTCTCAGAACAAAGCATGTGGAGAGATGAAAGTTCATCAAGCACAAAAGGAAATTTTTGCCATAGAAACTTTTACATTGGTTTCTCAGTACATTTCCTAATGCTGGTTTCAAGATATTGCAGTATTCACTGGAAAACCGAGTTGGAGCTAATATTTCCCCTACATATATATGAATTGTAGTTTGCAACTGGAAAGAAACTTTGTATTCCCTTCAAGGTAGGTGAAGGTCGGCCTTCACACACATTTATCTCTAGGAAATGTACATGTGGAAAGACTTTCTTTCATGTACCAATAATGGAATAAATCAGGAGAAACTTTTATTCTGGTTTCTCAGTCCTTTTCCTAGTGCCGGTTTCAAGTTCCTGCAGTTTTCCCTGGAAAACCGTGTTGGAGCTAGTACCAACCCGTATATATGCATGGATTGTAGTTTGCAAATGAAAAGAAAAGTTGTGTTCCCAACAAGCTGGTTTAAGTGCGGCTTTCACACACACTTAACTCTCAGAACTGAGGAGCATGTGGAAAAACATTCGTTCATATAGCACAAGGTGAACGGTTTGCAGGAGAATCCATTGTTCTAGTTATTCACTCTGTTTCCTAGTGTCTGTATGAAGTTCCTGCAGTTTTATCTGTTAATCTCAGTTGGTACTAAAATCTCCCAATATATATGCATGGAGTGTAGATTGCAACTAAATAGATACTTTCTGTTCCCAACACGCTAGGTGAAGGACGGGTTTCACACACACTTATCTCTCAGAACACATTTTGTGAAGAGAAGTTGTTTCATTTTGCACAAAGGGAACGGGTTGCAGGAGTAACTTTTACTCTGGTTTCCCAGTCTGTTTCCTAGTGCCGGTTTGAAGTTCCAGCAATTTTCACGGGAAAACCGTGTTGGAGCTATTAACTCCCCATTTATATTTATGGAATGTCGTTTGCAACATAAAAGGAAATTTGTGTTCCCAACAAGCTAGGTTAAGTGCGGCTTTCACACACACTTATCTCTCAGAATAGACGCTCATGTTGGGAGGCATTTGTTCATCTAGCCCAAAGGGAAGAGTTAGCTGGAGAAAATTATACTTTGCTTCATCATTCTGTTTTCTAGTGTCGGTATGAAGTTCCTGCAGTTCAGAGTAAATCTGCATTGGAGCTTGAAATTCCCTATATATATGTTTGGGGTGCATTTTGCCCCTGAAAATAAGCTTTGTGTTCCCAACAAGCTAGCTGAAGGACGGCATTCCCAGAAAGATATCTCTCAGAAATGAGAATATATAGAGACTTTCATTCATCTAGCTCAAAGAGAACAGTTTGCAGGGGAAATTAATCTCTGACTTCTCAGTCTGATTCCTAGTGCCTTTTTGAAATTCCTGCACTTTTCACTGGAAAACTGTGTTTGAGCCAGTACTTCCCGATATATATATATGGAGAGTAGTTTTCAAGTGAAAAGAATCTTAGTGTTCAATACATGCTTGGTGAAGGACGGCATTCACACACACATATCTCTCAGAAATTAGCATGTGGAGAGATGCAAGTTCATCTAGAACAAAGGGAAGTGTTTGCAGGAGACACTTTTACAGTGGAATCTCAGTACATTTCACAATGCCGGTTTCAAGTTCCTTCAGATTTCACTGGAAAAATGAGGTGGGTTTTGTGTGTCCCCTAAATATATATGGAGAGTTGTTTGCACTGAAAAGAAACTTTGTTTTCCCTTCAAGTTAGGTGAAGGACGGCTTTCACACACTTATCTCTGGGGCCTGTACATGTGGAAAGACTTTCTTTCATGTACCATTAATGGAACAGGTTTCAGGAGAAATTTTACTCTGGTTTCTCAGTCCTTTTCCTAGTGTCGTTTTCACGTTCCTGCCGTTTTACTGGAAAACCGTGTTGGAGATAGTACCACCCCATATATAAACATGGAATATAGTTTGCAAATGAAAAGAAAATTTGTGTTCCTAACAAGCTAGTTTAAGGGCGGCTTTCGAACACACTTAACTCTCAGAAATGGGGAACTTGTGGAACGTCGTTCGTTCATCTAATGCAAGGTGAACCGTTTGCCGGAGAAAATTTTATTATGGTTATTCACTGTATTTCCTAGTGTCTGTATGAAGTCCCTGCAGTTTTCTCTGTAAATGTCAGTTGGTGCTAAATTTTCCTAAAATTTATAATTTTAGTGTAGATTGCAACTGAATAGATACTATGTATTCCCAACAAGGTAGGTGAAGGACGGCTTTCACACACACTTTCTCTCAGAAAAGATCATGTGGAGAGACTTTGGTTCATCTAGCAAAAAGGGAACAGTTTGCAGGAGAAGCTTTTCTCTTATTTCCCAGTCTGTTTCATAGTGCCGGTTTGAATTTCCTGCAGTTTTCACTGGAATACTCTGTTGGAGATATTAGTGCCCCATATATACTTATGGAATGTAGTTTTAAACTGAAAATAAAATTTGTGTTCCCAACAAGCTGGGTGAATGGCCGCTTTCACAAACACTTATCTCTCAGAATTAAGGAGCATTTGGAGAGGCATTCATTCACCTAATACAAAGGGAGAGGTTTTCAGGAGAAACTTTTACTCTGGTTTCTCAGTTTGTTTCCTAGTGCCAGTTTGAAGTTCCTGCTGTTTTCCCTGGAATACCGAATTGGGGCTAGTAATTTCTCATATATATTTATGGAGTGTAGTTTGCAACTGAAAAGAAATTTGGGTTCCCAACAAGCTGTGTGAAGTGCGGTTTTCAAAGACACTTATATCTCTGAAAATAGGAGCATATGGAGGGAAATATTTTCATGTAGCCAATGGGAATGGTTTGCAGAAGAATCTTTTACTCTGGTATCTCACTGTGTTTCCTAGTGTCTGTATGAACTTCCTCCAGTTTTCACTGTAATGGAGAGTTGGATTTAGAACTTCTCCTATGTATATATGGACTTTAGATAGCATTTGAATACTATTTTTGTGTTCCCAACATGCTACATAAAGTATGGCTTTCACACACTCTTATATCTCAGAAATGATGCTGTGGAGAGACTTTCGTTCATCTAGCACAAAGGGAACGATTTGCAGAAGAAACATTTATTCTGCTTTCTCAGGCTGTTTCCTAGTGTGGGTTTGAAGTTCCTGCAGTTTTCACAGTAAATCTGCGTTGGAGCTTGAAATTCCCCATAAGAATGTTTTGGGTGCAGTTTGAACCTGAAAAGAAACTTTGTGTTCCCAACAAGCTAGGTGAAGGATGGCATTCACACACAGGTATCTCACAGAACTGATCATATGTAGAGATTTTCATTCATCTATCTCAAAGAGAAAAGTTTGCAGGGAAACTTTTACTATGTTACCAGTCTGTTTCCTAGTTTTTTTTCAAATTCCTGCACTTTTAACTGGATAGCGGATTTGAAGCCAGTACTTCCCATACATATATATAAAGTGTAGATTCCAAGTGAAAATTAGCTTTGTATTCCAAATATTTTAGTTGAAGGACGGCTTTCAAACACACATATGTCTCAGAACTAAGCATGTGGAGAGACATAAGTTCATCAAACACAAATGGAATATTTTGCGGGGGAAATTTTACTCTGGTTTCACAGTCTTTTTCCTTGTGCCGGTTTGATGTTCATGCAGTTTGCATTGGTAAACTGAGTTGGAGTTACTAATTCCCTTTATGTATTTATGGAGTGTAGTTTGCAACAGAAAAGAAAATTTCTGTTCCCAACAAGCTGGGTGAAGTAAGGCTTTCACACACACTTATCTCACAGAACAGATGAGCATGTGGAGCGACATTAGTTCATCCAAAACAAAGGGAAAAGTTTGCAGGAGAAATTTTTACTCTGGTCTCTGTGTCTGTTTCCAAGTGTCGGTATGAAGTTCATGCACTGTTCACTGTAAACCTGAGTTCGAGCTAGAACCTCCCCATATATATGTATGTATTGTAGTATTGAACTAAAACAAAACTCTGTGTACCCATAAACCTAGGCGAAGAATGGCTCACACACACATATATCTCTCAGATATGAGCATGTGAAGAGAATTTCTTTCATTTGCTCCAAGAGAATATTTTGCAGGGAAAATTTTTACTCTGGTTTCTCAGTCTGATTCCTAGTGCCTTTTTGTAATTCCTGCAGTTTTCACTGGAAAACCGAGTTGGAGCCAGTACTTCCACATAAATATATATATATATATGGAGTGCAGATTTCAATTGAAATGGAACTCTGTGTTGCAGACATGCTAGGTGAAGGACGGCATTCACACACATATATCTCTCAGAACTTAACATGTGGAGAGACGTAATTTCATCTAGCACAAAGCTAAATGTTTGCAGGGGAAACTTTTACTCTGGTTTCTCATTTTGTTTCCTAGTGTCTCTATGAACATCCTGTAGTTTTCACTGTAAAATTGAGTTGGATTTGGAAACTCCCCTATATATGTATGGAGTGTAGATTGCAATTGAATACTCTCTTTGTTTTCCCAACATTCTAGGTAAAGTATGGCTTTCACACACACATATCTCTCCGAACTGATGCTGTGGAGAGACCTTCACTCATCTAGCAAAAAGGGAATGAGTTGCAGGAGAAATTTTTATTCTCGTTTCTCAGTCTGTTTCCTACTGCTGGTTTGAAGTTCCAGCAGTTTTCACTGGAAAACCGTGTTGGAGCTTTTACCTCCCTTTATATATGTATAGAGTGTATTTTTGAACGGAAAATTTACTTTCCCTTCCCAACACGCTAAGTGAAGTATGGCTTAAACACAAACTTACATTTCAAAACTGATCATGTGGAGAGACATTCGTTCATCTACCACAAATGTAACTGGTTGCAGGAGAAACATTTACTCTGGTTTCTCATTCTGTTTCCTAGTGTCGGTTTGAATTGCCTGCAGTTTACCCAGTAAATCTGAGTTGGTGCTTGAATTTCCCCATATGTATATTTGGGGCGTACTTTGCAACTGAAAAGAAACTTTATGTTCACAACAACCTTTGTGAAGTGCGGGTTTCACAAACACTAATATCCCTGAAATTAGGAGCATAAGGAGAGACATGATTTCATCTAGCAAAAAGGGAATGGTTTGCAGGAGAATCTTTTACTCTGGTTTCTCACTGTGTTTCCTAGTGTCGGTTTGAAATTCCTGCAGTTTTCACAGTAAATCTGAGCTGGAGTTTGGAATTCCCTATAAATTTTTGGTGTGCAGTTTGCACCTGAAAAGAAACTATGTATTCCCAACAAGCTAGGTGAAGGACGGCATTCACACACAGTTATCTCTCAGAAGTGAGCATATATAGAGGCTTTTGTTCATCTAGCTGAAAGAGAATAGTTTGTGGTAAAATTTTACTCTGGTTTCCCTGTCTGTTTCGTAATGCTGTTTTGAAACTCCTGCATTTTTCACTGGATATTCAATTTGAAGCTTTTACTTCAACATACATGTGTATAAAGTGTAGTATTTAAGTGAAAAGAAGCTTTCTATTCCAAAAATGTTAGGTGAAAGACAGCTTAAAAACACACATACATCTCAGAAATTAGCATGTTGAGAGACGTAAGTCCAAATACCAAAGCTGAAATGGTATGCAGGGGAAATTTTTACTCTGGTTTCTCAGTCTGTTTCCTAGTGCCAGTTTGAAGTTCCTGCAGTTTTCACTGGAAAAGAGATTTGGAGTTACGACCTCCCCATATAAATGTATTGAGTGTAATTTACAACTGAAAAGAAAATTTCTGTTCCCAACAAGCTGGGTGAAGTAAGTCTTTCACAGACACCTATATCACAGAATGGAGGAGCATGTGGGGCGACATTCATTCATCTAGAACAAAGGGAAATGTATGCAAGAGAAATTTTTACTCTGTTCTCGGTGTATGTTTCCTAGGGTCGGTATGAAGTTACTGTAGTTTTCACTGTAAACCTGAGTTGAAGCTAGAACCTCCACATTTATATTTATGTAGTGTAGTTTCAACAGAAAAAAATTTTGTTTTCCCATCAAGCTAGGTGAAGGACGGCTCTCACACACACATATCTCTCAGAACGAATCATGTGGAGAGATGAAAGTTCATCAAGCACAAAAGGAAATTTTTGCCATAGAAACTTTTACATTGGTTTCTCAGTACATTTCCTAATGCTGGTTTCAAGATATTGCAGTATTCACTGGAAAACCGAGTTGGAGCTAATATTTCCCCTACATATATATGAATTGTAGTTTGCAACTGGAAAGAAACTTTGTATTCCCTTCAAGGTAGGTGAAGGTCGGCCTTCACACACATTTATCTCTAGGAAATGTACATGTGGAAAGACTTTCTTTCATGTACCAATAATGGAATAAATCAGGAGAAACTTTTATTCTGGTTTCTCAGTCCTTTTCCTAGTGCCGGTTTCAAGTTCCTGCAGTTTTCCCTGGAAAACCGTGTTGGAGCTAGTACCAACCCGTATATATGCATGGATTGTAGTTTGCAAATGAAAAGAAAAGTTGTGTTCCCAACAAGCTGGTTTAAGTGCGGCTTTCACACACACTTAACTCTCAGAACTGAGGAGCATGTGGAAAAACATTCGTTCATATAGCACAAGGTGAACGGTTTGCAGGAGAATCCATTGTTCTAGTTATTCACTCTGTTTCCTAGTGTCTGTATGAAGTTCCTGCAGTTTTATCTGTTAATCTCAGTTGGTACTAAAATCTCCCAATATATATGCATGGAGTGTAGATTGCAACTAAATAGATACTTTCTGTTCCCAACACGCTAGGTGAAGGACGGGTTTCACACACACTTATCTCTCAGAACACATTTTGTGAAGAGAAGTTGTTTCATTTTGCACAAAGGGAACGGGTTGCAGGAGTAACTTTTACTCTGGTTTCCCAGTCTGTTTCCTAGTGCCGGTTTGAAGTTCCAGCAATTTTCACGGGAAAACCGTGTTGGAGCTATTAACTCCCCATTTATATTTATGGAATGTCGTTTGCAACATAAAAGGAAATTTGTGTTCCCAACAAGCTAGGTTAAGTGCGGCTTTCACACACACTTATCTCTCAGAATAGACGCTCATGTTGGGAGGCATTTGTTCATCTAGCCCAAAGGGAAGAGTTAGCTGGAGAAAATTATTCTTTGCTTCATCATTCTGTTTTCTAGTGTCGGTATGAAGTTCCTGCAGTTCAGAGTAAATCTGCATTGGAGCTTGAAATTCCCTATATATATGTTTGGGGTGCATTTTGCCCCTGAAAATAAGCTTTGTGTTCCCAACAAGCTAGCTGAAGGACGGCATTCCCAGAAAGATATCTCTCAGAAATGAGAATATATAGAGACTTTCATTCATCTAGCTCAAAGAGAACAGTATGCAGGGGAAACTTATCTCTGATTTCTCAGTCTGATTCCTAGTGCCTTTTTGAAATTCCTGCAATTTTCACTGGAAAACTGTGTTTGAGCCAGTACTTCCCGATATATATCTATGGAGAGTAGTTTTCAAGTGAAAAGAATCTTAGTGTTCAATACATGCTTGGTGAAGGACGGCATTCACACACACATATCTCTCAGAAATTAGCATGTGGAAAGATGCAAGTTCATCTAGAACAAAGGGGAGTGTTTGCAGGAGACACTTTTACAGTGGAATCTCAGTACATTTCACAATGCCGGTTTCAAATTCCTTCAGATTTCACTGGAAAGATGAGGTGGATTTTGTGTGTCCCCTAAATATATATGGAGAGTTGTTTGCACTGAAACGAAACTTTGTTTTCCCTTCAAGTTAGGTGAAGGACGGCTTTCACACACTTATCTCTGGGGCCTGTACATGTGGAAAGAATTTCTTTCATGTACCATTAATGGAAGAGGTTTCAGGAGAAACTTTTACTCTGGTTTCTCAGTCCTTTTCCTAGTGCCGTTTTCACGTTCCTGCAGTTTTCACTGGAAAACCGTGTTGGAGATAGTACCACCCCATATATATGCATGGAATATAGTTTGCAATTTAAAAGAAAATTTGTGTTCCTAACAAGCTAGTTTAAGGGCGGCTTTCGAACACACTTAACTCTCATAAATGAGGAACTTTTGGAACGTCGTTCGTTCATCTAATGCAAGGTGAACTGTTTGCCGGAGAAAATTTTATTATGGTTATTCACTGTATTTCCTAGTGTCTGTATGAAGTCCCTGCAGTTTTCTCTGTAAATGTCAGTTGGTGCTAAATTTTCCTAAAATTTATATTTTCAGTGTAGATTGCAACTGAATAGATACTATGTGTTCCCAACAAGGTAGGTGAAGGAAGGCTTTCACACACACTTTCTCTCAGAAAAGATCATGTGGAGAGACTTTGGTTCATCTAGCAAAAAGGGAACAGTTTGCAGGAGAAGCTTTTCTCTTATTTCCCAGTCTGTTTCATAGTGCCGGTTTGAATTTCCTGCAGTTTTCACTGGAAAACTCTGTTGGAGATATTAGTGCCCCATATATACTTATGGAATGTAGTTTTAAACTGAAAATAAAATTTGTGTTCCCAACAAGCTGGGTGAATGGCCGCTTTCACAAACACTTATCTCTCAGAATTAAGGAGCATTTGGAGAGGCATTCATTCACCTAATACAATGGGGGAGGTTTTCAGGAGAAACTTTTACTCTGGTTTCTCAGTTTGTTTCCTAGTGCCAGTTTGAAGTTCCTGCTGTTTTCCCTGGAATACCGAATTGGGGCTAGTAATTTCTCATATATATTTATGGAGTGTAGTTTGCAACTGAAAAGAAATTTGGGTTCCCAACAAGCTGTGTGAAGTGCGGTTTTCAAAGACACTTATATCTCTGAAAATAGGAGCATATGGAGGGAAATATTTTCATGTAGCCAATGGGAATAGTTTGCAGAAGAATCTTTTACTCTGGTATCTCACTGTGTTTCCTAGTGTCTGTATGAACTTCCTCCAGTTTTCACTGTAATGGAGAGTTGGATTTAGAAACTCTCCTATGTATGTATTGACTTTAGATAGCATTTGGATACTATTTTTGTGTTCCCAACATGCTACATAAAGTATGGCTTTCACACACACTTATATCTCAGAAATGATGCTGTGGAGAGACTTTCGTTCATCTAGCACAAAGGGAACGATTTGCAGAAGAAACATTTATTCTGCTTTCTCAGGCTGTTTCCTAGTGTGGGTTTGAAGTTCCTGCAGTTTTCACAGTAAATCTGCGTTGGAGCTTGAAATTCCCCATAAGAATGTTTTGGGTGCAGTTTGAACCTGAAAAGAAACTTTGTGTTCCCAACAAGCTAGGTGAAGGATGGCATTCACACACAGGTATCTCACAGAACTGATCATATGTAGAGATTTTCATTCATCTATTTCAAAGAGAAAAGTTTGCAGGGAAACTTTTACTACTGTTACCAGTCTGTTTCCTAGTTTTTTTTGAAATTCCTGCACTTTTAACTGGATAACCGATTTGAAGCCCGTAATTCCCATACATATATATAAATTGTAGATTCCAAGTGAAAATTAGCTTTGTATTCCAAATATTTTAGTTGAAGGACGGCTTTCAAACACACATATCTCTCAGAACTAAGCATGTGGAGAGACATAAGTTCATCAAACACAAATGGAATATTTTGCAGGGGAAATTTTACTCTGGTTTCACAGTCTTTTTCCTTGTGCCGGTTTGATGTTCCTGCAGTTTGCATTGGTAAACTGAGTTGGAGTTACTAATTCCCTTTATATATTTATGGAGTGTAGTTTGCAACAGAAAAGAAAATTTCTGTTCCCAACAAGCTGGGTGAAGTAAGGCTTTCACACACACATATCTCACAGAACAGATGAGCATGTGGAGCGACATTAGTTCATCCAAAACAAAGGGAAAAGTTTGCAGGAGAAATTTTTACTCTGTTCTCTGTGTCTGTTTCCAAGTGTCGGTATGAAGTTCCTGCACTGTTCACTGTAAACATGAGTTGGAGCTCGAACCTCCCCATATATATGTATGTATTGTAGTATTCAAATAAAACAAAACTATGTGTACCCATAAACCTAGGTGAAGGATGGCTCACACACACATATATCTCTCAGATATGAGCATGTGAAGAGAATTTCTTTCATTTGCTCCAAGAGAATATTTTGCAGGGAAAATTTTTACTCTGGTTTCTCAGTCTGATTCCTAGTGCCTGTTTGAAATTCCTGCAGTTTTCACTGGAAAACCGAGTTGGAGCCAGTACTTCCACATAAATATATATATATATATATGGAGTGCAGATTTCAATTGAAATGGAACTCTGTGTTGCAGACATGCTAGGTGAAGGACGGCATTCACACACATATATCTCTCAGAACTTAACATGTGGAGAGACGTAATTTCATCTAGCACAAAGCTAAATGTTTGCAGGGGAAACTTTTACTCTGGTTTCTCATTGTGTTTCCTAGTGTCTCTATGAACATCCTGTAGTTTTCACTGTAAAATTGAGTTGGATTTGGAACCTCCCCTATATATGTATGGAGTGTAGATTGCAATTGAATACTCTCTTTGTTTTCCCAACATTCTAGGTAAAGTATGGCTTTCACACACACATATCTCTCAGAAATGATGCTTTGGAGAGACCATCACACATCTAGCAAAAAGGGAACGAGTTGCAGGAGAAATTTTTATTCTCGTTTCTCAGTCTGTTTCCTACTGCTGGATTGAAGTTCCAGCAGTTTTCACTGGAAAACCGTGTTGGAGCTTTTACCTCCCTTTATATATGTATAGAGTGTAGTATTGAACGGAAAATTTACTTTCCCTTCCCAACACGCTAAGTGAAGTATGGCTTAAACACAAACTTACATTTCAAAACTGATCATGTGGAGAGACATTCGTTCATCTACCACAAATGTAACTGGTTGCAGGAGAAACATTTACTCTGGTTTCTCATTCTGTTTCCTAGTGTCGGTTTGAATTGCCTGCAGTTTACACAGTAAATCTGAGTTGGTGCTTGAATTTCCCCATATGTATATTTGGGGCGTACTTTGCAACTGAAAAGAAACTTTATGTTCACAACATCCTTTGTGAAGTGCGGGTTTCACAAACACTAATATCCCTGAAATTAGGAGCATAAGGAGAGACATGATTTCATCTAGCACTAAGAAATGGTTTGCAGGAGAATCTTTTACTCTGGTTTCTCACTGTGTTTCCTAGTGTCGGTTTGAAATTCCTGCAGTTTTCACAGTAAATCTGAGCTGGAGTTTGGAATTCCCTATAAATTTTTGGTGTGCAGTTTGCACCTGAAAAGAAACTATGTATTCCCAACAAGCTAGGTGAAAGACGGCATTCACACACAGTTATCTCTCAGAAGTGAGCATATATAGAGGCTTTTGTTCATCTAGCTGAAAGAGAATAGTTTGTGGGAAAATTTTACTCTGGTTTCCCTGTCTGTTTCGTAATGCTGTGTTGAAACTCCTGCACTTTTCACTGGATATTCAATTTGAAGCTTTTACTTCAACATACATGTGTATAAAGTGTAGTTTTTAAGTGAAAAGAAGCTTTCTATTCCAAAAATATTAGGTGAAAGACAGCTTAAAAACACACATACATCTCAGAAATTAGCATGTTGAGAGACGTAAGTCCAAATACCAAAGCTGAAACGGTATGCAGGGGAAACTTTTACTCTGGTTTCTCGGTCTGTTTCCTAGTGCCGGATTGAAGTTCCTGCAGTTTTCATAGTAAAACCGTGTTGGAGCTAGTACCTCCCCATATATATGTATGGAGTAGAGTTTGCAAGTGAAAAGAAACTTTGTGTTCCCAACAAGCTAGGTGAAGGACGGCTTTCACACTCACATCTCTCTCAGAACTGAGCATGTGGAGAGACGTTCGTTCATCTAGCACAAAGGGAACGGGTTGCAGGAGAATCTTTTACTCTTGTTTCTCAGTCTGTTTCCGAGTGCCGGTTTGAAGTTCCTGCAGTTTTCACTGTAAAACCGAGTTGGAGCTAGTACCTCCCCATATATATGTATGGAGTGGAGTTTGCAAGTGAAACGTAACTTTGTGTTCCAAACAACCTAGGTGAAGGACGGCTTTCACACACACTTATCTCTCAGAACTGAGCATGTGCAGAGACGTTCGTTCATCTAGCACAAAGGGAACGGGTTGCAGGAGAAACTTTTACTCTGGTTTCTCAGTCTGTTTCCTAGTGCCGGTTTGAAGTTCCTGCAGTTTTCATAGTAAAACCGTGTTGGAGCTAGTACCTCCCCATATATATGTATGGAGTGGAGTTTGCAAGTTAAAAGAAACTTTGTGTTCCCAACAAGCTAGATGAAGGACGGCTTTCACACACACTTATCTCTCAGAACTGAGCATGTGGAGAGACGTTCGTTCATCTAGCAGAAAGGGAAAGGGTTGCAGGAGAAACTTTTACTCTGGATTCTCAGTCTGTTTCCTAGTGCCGGTTTGAAGTTCCTGCAGTTTTCGCTGTAAAACCGAGTTGGAGCTCGTACTTCCCCATATATATGTATGGAGTGGAGTTTGCAATTGGAAAGAAACTTTGTGTTCCCAAAAAGCTAGGTGAAGGACGGCTTTCACACACACTTATCTCTCAGAACTGAGCATGTGGATAGACGTTCGTTCATCTAGCACAAAGGGAACGGGTTGTAGTTGAAACTTTTACTCTGGTTTCTCAGTCTGTTTCCTAGTGCCGGTTTGAAGTTCCTGCAGTTTTCACTGTAAAACCGAGTTGGAGCTAGTACATCCCCATATATATGTATGTAGTGGAGTTTGTAAGTGAAAAGAATCTTTGTGTTCCCAACAAGCTAGGTGAAGGACGGCTTTCACACACACTTATATCTCAGAACTGAGCATTTGCAGAGACTTTCGTTCATCTAGCACAAAGGGAAAGGGTTGCATGAGAAAAATTTATCTGGTTTCTCAGTCTGTTTCCTAGTGCCGGTTTGAAGTTCCTGCAGTTTTCGCTGTAAAACCGAGTTGGAGCTAGTACCTCCACATATATATGTATGGAGTGGAGTTTGCAAGTGAAAAGAAACTTTGTGTTCCCAACAAGCTGCGTGAAGGACGGCTTTCACACACACTTATCTCTCAGAACTGAGCATGTGGAGAGACGTTCGTTCATCAAGCACAAAGGGAACGGGTTGCAGGAGAAACTTTTACTCTGGTTTCTCAGTCTGTTTCCTAGTGCCGGTTTGAAGTTCCTGCAGTTTTCACTGTAAATCCGAGTTGGAGTTAGTATCTCCCCATATATATGTATGGAGTGGAGTTTGCAACTGAAAAGAAACTTTGTCTTCCCAACAAGCAATTTGAAGGACGGCTTTCACACACACTTATCTCTCACAACTGAGCATGTGGAGAGACTTTCGTTCATCTAGCAAAAAGGGAAAGGGTTGCAGGAGAAATTTTACTCTGGATTCTCAGTCTTTTTCCTAGTGCCGGTTTGAAGTTCCTGCAGTTTTCACTGTAAAACAGAGTTGGATCTAGTACCTCCCCATATATATGTATGGAGTGGAGTTTGCATGTGAAAATATACTTTGTGTTCCCAACAAGCTAGGTGAAGGACGGCTTTCACACACAATTATCTCTCAGAACTGAGCATGTGCAGAGACGTTCGTTCATTTAGCACAAAGGGAATGGGTTGCAGGAGAAACTTTTACTCAGGTTTCTCAGTCTGTTTCCTAGTGCCGGTATTAAGTTCCTGCAGTTTTCACTGTAAAACCGAGTTGGAGTTAGTACCTCCCCATATATATGTATGGAGTGGAGTTTGCAACTGAAAAGATACTTTGTGTTCCCAACAAGCTAGGTGAAGGACGGCTTTCACACACACTTATCTCTCAGAACTGAGCATGTGGAGAGACGTTCGCTCATCTAGCACAATGGGAACGGGTTGCAGGAGAAACTTTTACTCTGGTTTCTCAGTCTGTTTCCAAGTGCCGCTTTGAAGTTCCTGCAGATTTCACAGTAAAACGGATTTTGAGCTAGTACCTCCCCATATATATGTATGGAGTGGAGTTTGCAAGTGAAAAGAAACTTTGTATTCCCAACAAACTATGTGAAGGACGGCTTTCACACACAATTATCTCTCAGAACTGAGCATGTGGAGAGACGTTCGTTCATCTAGCACAAAGGGAACGGGTTGCAGGTGAAACTTTTACTCTGGTTTCTCAGTCTGTTTCCTAGTGCCGGATTGAAGTTCCTGCAGTTTTCACTGTAAAACAGAGTTGGAGCTTGTACCTCGCCATATATATGTATGGAGTGGAATTTGCAACTGAAAAGAAACTTTGAGTTCCCAACAAGCTAGATGAAGGACGGCTTTCACACACACTTATCTCTCAGAACTGAGCATGTGGAGAGACGTTCGTTCATCTAGCAGAAAGGGAAAGGGTTGCAGGAGAAACTTTTACTCTGGATTCTCAGTCTGTTTCCTAGTGCCGGTTTGAAGTTCCTGCAGTTTTCACTGTAAAACCGAGTTGGAGCTTGAACCTCCCCATATATATGTATGGAGTGGAGTTTGCATGTGAAAAGATACTTTGTGTTCCCAACAAGCTAGGTGAAGGACGGCTTTCACACACACTTATCTCCCAGAACTGAGCATGTGGAGAAACGTTCGTTCATCTAGCAAAAAGGGAACGGGTTGCAGGAGAAACTATTACTCTGGTTTCTCAGTCTGTTTCCTAGTGCCGGTTTGAAGTTCCTTCAGTTTTCACTGTAAAACCGAGTTGGGGCTAGTACCTCCCAATATATATGTATGGAGTGGAGTATGCTAGTGAAAAGAAACTTTGTGTTCCCAACAAGCTAGGTGAACGACGGCTTTCACACACATTTATCTCTCAGAACTGAGCATGTGGAGAGACGTTCGTTCATCTAGCACAAATGGAACGGGTTGCAGGAGTAACATTTACTCTGGATTCTCAGTCTGTTTCCTAGTGCCGTTTTGAAGTTCCTGCAGTTTTCACTGTAAAACCGAGTTGGAGCTTGTACCTCCCCATATATATGTATGGAGTGCAGTTTGCAAGTTAAAAGAAACTTTGTGTTCCCAACAAGCTATTTGAAGGACGGCTTTCCCACACACTTATCTCTCAGAACTGAGCATGTGGAGAGACGTTCGTTCATCTACCACAAAGAGAACGGGTTGCAGGAGAAAATTTTACTCTGGGTTCTCAGTCTGTTTCCTAGTGCCGGTTTGAATTTCCTGCAGTTTGCACTGTAAAACCAAGTTGGAGCTAGTTCCTCCCCATATATATGTATGGAGTGGAGTTTGCAAGTGAAAAGAAACTTTGTGTTCCCAACAAGCTAGTTGAAGGACGGCTTTCACACACACTTAAATCTCAGAAATGAGCATGTGGAGAGACTTTCGTTCATCTAGCACAAATGGAACGGGTTGCAGGAGAAACTTTTACTCTGGTTTCTCAGTCTGTTTCCTAGTGCCGGTTTGAACTTCCTGCAGTTTTCACTGTAAAACCGAGTTGGAGTTAGTACCACCCCATATATATGTATGGAGTGGAGTTTGCTACTGAAAAGAAACTTTGTCTTTCCAACAAGCTAGTTGAAGGACGGCTTTCACACACACTTATCTCTCAGAACTGAGCATGTGGAGAGACGTTCGTTCATCTAGCACAAATGGAACGGTTTGCAGGAGAAACTTTTACTCTGGTTTTTCAGTCTGTTTCCTAGTGCCGGTTTGAAGTTCCCGCAGATTTCACAGTAAAACAGATTTAGAGCTAGTAACTCCCCATATATATACGGAGTGGAGTATGCAAGTGAAAAGAAACTTTGTGTTCCCAACAAGCTAGTTGAAGTACGGCTTTCACACCCACTTATCTCTCAGAACTGAGCTTGTGGAGAGACTTTCGTTCATCTAACACGAAGGGAACTGGTTGCAGGAGAAACTTTTACTCTGGTTACTCAGTCTGTTTCCTAGTGCCGGTTTGAATTTCCTGCAGTTTTCACTGTAAAACCGAGTTGGAGCTAGTACCTCCCCATATATATGTATGGTGTGGATTCTGCAAGTGAAAAGAAACTTTGTGTTCCCAACAAGCTAGGTGAAGGACGGCTTTCACACAACTTATATCTAAGAACTGAGCATGTGGAGAGACGTTCGTTCATCTAGCACAAAGGGAACGGGTTGCAGGAGAAACTTTTACTCTGGTTTCCCAGTCTGTTTCCTAGTGCCGGTTTGAAGTTCCTGCAGTTTTCACTGTAAAACCGACTTGGAGTTGTACCTCCCCATATATATGTATGGAGTGGAGTTTGCAATTTGAAAGAAACTTTGTGTTCCCAACAAGCTAGGTGAAGGACGGCTTTCACACACACATCTCTCTCAGAACTGAGCATGTGGAGAGACGTTCGTTCATCTAGCACAAATGGAACGGGTTGCAGGAGAAACTTTTACTCTGGTTTCTCAGTCTGTTTCCTAGTGCCGGTTTGAAGTTCCTGCAGTTTTCACTGTAAAACCGAGTTGGAGCTAGTACATTCCCATATATATGTATGGAGTGGAGTTTGCAAGTGAAACGTAACTTTGTGTTCCAAACAAGCTAGGTGAAGGACGGCTTTCACACACACTTATCTCTCAGAACTGAGCATGTGCAGAGACTTTCGTTCATCTAGCACAAAGGGAACGGGTTGCAGGAGAAACTTTTACTCTGGTTTCTCAGTCTGTTTCCAAGTGCCGCTTTGAAGTTCCTGCAGATTTCACAGTAAAACGGATTTTGAGCTAGTACTTCCCCATATATATGTATGGAGTGGTGTTTGCAAGTGAAAAGAAACTTTGTATTCCCAACAAACTATGTGAAGGACGGCTTTCACACACAATTATCTCTCAGAACTGAGCATGTGGAGAGACGTTCGTTCATCTAGCACAAAGGGAACGGGTTGCAGGTGAAACTTTTACTCTGGTTTCTCAGTCTGTTTCCTAGTGCCGGATTGAAGTTCCTGCAGTTTTCACTGTAAAACAGAGTTGGAGCTTGTACCTCGCCATATATATGTATGGAATGGAATTTGCAACTGAAAAGGAACTTTGAGTTCCCAACAAGCTAGATGAAGGACGGCTTTCACACACACTTATCTCTCAGAACTGAGCATGTGGAGAGACATTCGTTCATCTAGCACAAAGGGAACGGGTTGCAGGAGAAACTTTTACTCATGTTTCTCAGTCTGTTTCCTAGTGCCGGTTTGAAGTTCCTGCAGTTTTCACTGTAAAACCGAGTTGGAGCTAGTACATTCCCATATATATGTATGGAGTGGAGTTTGCAAGTGAAACGTAACTTTGTGTTCCAAACAAGCTAGGTGAAGGACGGCTTTCACACACACTTATCTCTCAGAACTGAGCATGTGCAGAGACTTTCGTTCATCTAGCACAAAGGGAACGGGTTGCAGGAGAAACTTTTACTCTGTTTTCTCAGTCTGTTTCCTAGTGCCGGTTTGAAGTTCCTGCAGTTTTCATAGTAAAACTGTGTTGGAGATAGTACCTCCCCATATATATGTATGGAGTGGAGTTTGCAAGTTAAAAGAAACTTTGTGTTCCCAACAAGATAAATGAAGGACGGCTTTCACACACACTTATCTCTCAGAACTGAGCAAGTGGAGAGACGTTCGTTCATCTAGCAGAAAGGGAAAGGGTTGCAGGAGAAACTTTTACTCTGGATTCTCAGTCTGTTTCCTAGTGCCGGTTTGAAGTTCCTGCAGTTTTCACTGTAAAACCGAGTTGGAGCTAGTACCTCCACATATATATGTATGGAGTGGAGTTTGCAAGTGAAAAGAAACTTTGTGTTCCCAACAAGCTGCGTGAAGGACGGCTTTCACACACACTTATCTCTCAGAACTGAGCATGTGGAGAGACGTTCGTTCATCAAGCACAAAGGGAACGGGTTGCAGGAGAAACTTTTACTCTGCTTTCTCAGTCTGTTTCCTAGTGCCGGTTTGAAGTTCCTGCAGTTTTCACTGTAAATCCGAGTTGGAGTTAGTATCTCCCCATATATATGTATGGAGTGGAGTTTGCAACTGAAAAGAAACTTTGTCTTCCCAACAAGCAATTTGAAGGACGGCTTTCACACACACTTATCTCTCACAACTGAGCATGTGGAGAGACGTTCGTTCATCTAGCAAAAAGGGAAAGGGTTGCAGGAGAAATTTTACTCTGGATTCTCAGTCTTTTTCCTTGTGCCGGTTTGAAGTTCCTGCAGTTTTCACTGTAAAACAGAGTTGGATCTATTACCTCCCCATATATATGTATGGAGTGGAGTTTGCATGTGAAAATATACTTTGTGTTCCCAACAAGCTAGGTGAAGGACGGCTTTCACACACAATTATCTCTCAGAACTGAGCATGTGCAGAGACGTTCGTTCATTTAGCACAAAGGGAATGGGTTGCAGGAGAAACTTTTACTCAGTTTTCTCAGTCTGTTTCCTAGTGCCGGTATTAAGTTCCTGCAGTTTTCACTGTAAAACCGAGTTGGAGTTAGTACCTCCCCATATATATGTATGGAGTGGAGTTTGCAACTGAAAAGATACTCTGTGTTCCCAACAAGCTAGGTGAAGGACGGCTTTCACACACACTTATCTCTCAGAACTGAGCATGTGGAGAGACGTTCGTTCATCTAGCACAAAGGGAACGGGTTGCAGGTGAAACTTTTACTCTGGTTTCTCAGTCTGTTTCCTAGTGCCGGATTGAAGTTCCTGCAGTTTTCACTGTAAAACAGAGTTGGAGCTTGTACCTCGCCATATATATGTATGGAGTGGAATTTGCAACTGAAAAGAAACTTTGAGTTCCCAACAAGCTAGATGAAGGACGGCTTTCACACACACTTATCTCTCAGAACTGAGCATGTGGAGAGACGTTCGTTCATCTAGCAGAAAGGGAAAGGGTTGCAGGAGAAACTTTTACTCTGGATTCTCAGTCTGTTTCCTAGTGCCGGTTTGAAGTTCCTGCAGTTTTCACTGTAAAACCGAGTTGGAGATTGAACCTCCCCATATATATGTATCGAGTGGAGTTTGCATGTGAAAAGATACTTTGTGTTCCCAACAAGCTAGGTGAAGGACGGCTTTCACACACACTTATCTCCCAGAACTGAGCATGTGGAGAAACGTTCGTTCATCTAGCAAAAAGGGAACGGGTTGCAGGAGAAACTATTACTCTGGTTTCTCAGTCTGTTTCCTAGTGCCGGTTTGAAGTTCCTTCAGTTTTCACTGTAAAACCGAGTTGGGGCTAGTACCTCCCAATATATATGTATGGAGTGGAGTATGCTAGTGAAAAGAAACTTTGTGTTCCCAACAAGCTAGGTGAAGGACGGCTTTCACACACATTTATCTCTCAGAACTGAGCATGTGGAGAGACGTTCGTTCATCTAGCACAAATGGAACGGGTTGCAGGAGTAACTTTTACTCTGGATTCTCAGTCTGTTTCCTAGTGCCGTTTTGAAGTTCCTGCAGTTTTCACTGTAAAACCGAGTTGGAGCTAGTACCTCCCCATATATATTTATGGAGTGCAGTTTGCAAGTTAAAAGAAACTTTGTGTTCCCAACAAGCTAGTTGAAGGACGGCTTTCCCACACACTTATCTCTCAGAACTGAGCATGTGGAGAGACGTTCGTTCATCTACCACAAAGAGAACGGGTTGCAGGAGAAAATTTTACTCTGGGTTCTCAGTCTGTTTCCTAGTGCCGGTTTGAATTTCCTGCAGTTTGCACTGTAAAACCAAGTTGGAGCTAGTTCCTCCCCATATATATGTATGGAGTGGAGTTTGCAAGTGAAAAGAAACTTTGTGTTCCCAACAAGCTAGTTGAAGGACGGCTTTCACACACACTTAAATCTCAGAAATGAGCATGTGGAGAGACTTTCGTTCATCTAGCACAAATGGATCGGGTTGCAGGAGAAACTTTTACTCTGGTTTCTCAGTCTGTTTCCTAGTGCCGGTTTGAACTTCCTGCAGTTTTCACTGTAAAACCGAGTTGGAGTTAGTACCACCCCATATATATGTATGGAGTGGAGTTTGCTACTGAAAAGAAACTTTGTCTTCCCAACAAGCTAGTTGAAGGACGGCTTTCACACACACTTATCTCTCAGAACTGAGCATGTGGAGAGACATTCGTTCATCTAGCACAAAGGGAACGGGTTGCAGGAGAAACTTTTACTCATGTTTCTCTGTCTGTTTCCTAGTGCCGGTTTGAAGTTCCTGCAGTTTTCACTGTAAAACAGAGTTGTAGCTTGTACCTCCCCATATATATGAATGGAGTGGAGTTTTCAACTGAAAAGAAACTTGGGTTCCCAACAATCTAGGTGAAGGACGGCTTTCCCACACACTTATCTCTCAGAACTGAGCTTGTGGAGAGAATTTCGTTCATCTAACACGAAGGGAACTGGTTGCAGGAGAAACTTTTACTCTGGTTACTCAGTCTGTTTCCTAGTGCTGGTTTGAATTTCCTGCAGTTTTCACTGTAAAACCGAGTTGGAGCTAGTACCTCCCCATATATATGTATGGTGTGGATTCTGCAAGTGAAAAGAAACTTTGTGTTCCCAACAAGCTAGGTGAAGGACGGCTTTCACACAACTTATATCTAAGAACTGAGCATGTGGAGAGACGTTCGTTCATCTAGCACAAAGGGAACGGGTTGCAGGAGAAACTTTTACTCTGGTTTCCCAGTCTGTTTCCTAGTGCCGGTTTGAAGTTCCTGCAGTTTTCACTGTAAAACCGACTTGGAGTTGTACCTCCCCATATATATGTATGGAGTGGAGTTTGCAATTTGAAAGAAACTTTGTGTTCCCAACAAGCTAGGTGAAGGACGGCTTTCACACACACATCTCTCTCAGAACTGAGCATGTGGAGAGACGTTCGTTCATCTAGCACAAATGGAACGGGTTGCAGGAGAAACTTTTACTCTGGTTTCTCAGTCTGTTTCCTAGTGCCGGTTTGAAGTTCCTGCAGTTTTCACTGTAAAACCGAGTTGGAGCTAGTACATTCCCATATATATGTATGGAGTGGAGTTTGCAAGTGAAACGTAACTTTGTGTTCCAAACAAGCTAGGTGAAGGACGGCTTTCACACACACTTATCTCTCAGAACTGAGCATGTGCAGAGACTTTCGTTCATCTAGCACAAAGGGAACGGGTTGCAGGAGAAACTTTTACTCTGGTTTCTCAGTCTGTTTCCTAGTGCCGGTTTGAAGTTCCTGCAGTTTTCATAGTAAAACTGTGTTGGAGATAGTACCTCCCCATATATATGTATGGAGTGGAGTTTGCAAGTTAAAAGAAACTTTGTGTTCCCAACAAGATAAATGAAGGACGGCTTTCACACACACTTATCTCTCAGAACTGAGCAAGTGGAGAGACGTTCGTTCATCTAGCAGAAAGGGAAAGGGTTGCAGGAGAAACTTTTACTCTGGATTCTCAGTCTGTTTCCTAGTGCCGTTTTGAAGTTCCTGCAGTTTTCACTGTAAAACCGAGTTGGAGCTTGAACCTCCCCATATATATGTATCGAGTGGTGTTTGCATGTGAAAAGATACTTTGTGTTCCCAACAAGCTAGGTGAAGGACGGCTTTCACACACACTTATCTCCCAGAACTGAGCATGTGGAGAGACGTTCGTTCATCTAGCAAAAATGGAACGGGTTGCAGGAGAAACTATTACTCTGGTTTCTCAGTCTGTTTCCTAGTGCCGGTTTGAAGTTCCTGCAGTTTTCACTGTAAACCGAGTTGGAGCTAGTACCTCCCCATATATATGTATGGAGTGGAGTTTGCAAGTGAAAAGAAACTTTGTGTTCCCAACAAGCTAGGTGAAGGACGGCTTTCACACACACTTATCTCTCAGAACTGAGCATGTGGAGAGACGTTCGTTCATCTAGCAAAAAGGGAACGGGTTGCAGGAGAAACTTTTACTCTGGATTCTCAGTCTGTTTCCTAGTGCCGGTTTGATGTTCCTGCAGTTTTCACTGTAAAACCGTGTTGGAGCTAGTACCTGCCAATATATATGTATGGAGTGGAGTTTGCAAGTTAAAAGAAACTTTGTGTTCCCAAAAAGCTAGGTGAAGTATGGCATTCCCACACACTTATCTCTCAGATCTGAGCATGTGGAGAGACGTTCGTTCATCTAGCACAAAGGGAACGGGTTGCAGGAGTAACTTTTACTCTGGATTCTCAGTCTGTTTCCTAGTGCCGTTTTGAAGTTCCTGCAGTTTTCACTGTAAAACCGAGTTGGAGCTAGTACCTCCCCATATATATGTATGGAGTGGAGTTTGCAAGTGAAAAGAAAATTTGTGTTCCCAACAAGCTAGTTGAAGGACGGCTTTACAACACACTTATCTCTCAGAACTGAGCATGTGGAGAGACGTTCGTTCATCTACCACAAAGAGAACGGGTTGCAGGAGAAAATTTAACTCTGGGTTCTCAGTCTGTTTCCTAGTGCCGGTTTGAATTTCCTGCAGTTTGCACTGTAAAACCGAGTTGGAGCTAGTTCCTCCCCATATATATGTATGGAGTGGAGTTTGCAAGTGAAAAGAAACTTTGTGTTCCCAACATGCTAGTTGAAGGACGGCTTTCACACACACTTAAATCTCAGAAATGAGCATGTGGAGAGACTTTCGTTCATCTAGCACAAATGGAACGGTTTGCAGGAGAAACTTTTACTCTGGTTTTTCAGTCTGTTTCCTAGTGCCGGTTTGAAGTTCCCACAGATTTCACAGTAAAACAGATTTAAGGCTAGTAACTCCCCATATATATACGGAGTGGAGTTTGCAAGTGAAAAGAAACTTTGTGTTCCCAACAAGATATTTGAAGTACGGATTTCACACCCACTTATCTCTCAGAACTGAGCATGTGGAGAGACGTTCGTTCATCTAGCACAAAGGGAAAGGGTTGCAGGAGAAACTTTTACTCTTGTTTCTCTGTCTGTTTCCTAGTGCCGGTTTGAAGTTCCTGCAGTTTGCACTGTAAAACCGAGTTGGAGCTAGTTCCTCCCCATATATATGTATGGAGTGGAGTTTGCAAGTGAAAAGAAACTTTGTGTTCCCAACAAGCTAGTTGAAGGGCGGCTTTCACACACACTTAAATCTCAGAAATGAGCATGTGGAGAGACTTTCGTTCATCTAGCACAAATGGAACGGTATGCAGGAGAAACTTTTACTCTGGTTTTTCAGTCTGTTTCCTAGTGCCGGTTTGAATTTCCCGCAGATTTCACAGTAAAACAGATTTAGAGCTAGTAACTCCCCATATATATACGGAGTGGAGTATGCAAGTGAAAAGAAACTTTGTGTTCCCAACAAGCTAGTTGAAGTACGGCTTTCACACACACTTATCTCTCAGAACTGAGCTTGTGGAGAGACTTTCGTTCATCTAGCACAAAGGGAACGGGTTGCAGGAGAAACTTTTACTCTGGTTTCTCAGTCTGTTTCCTAGTGCCTGTTTGAAGTTCCTGCAATTTTCATAGTAAAACTGTGTTGGAGCTAGTACCTCCCCATATATATGTATGGAGTGGAGTTTGCAACTTAAAAGAAACTTTGTGTTCCCAACAAGCTAGATGAAGGACGGCTTTCACACACACTTATCTCTCAGAACTGAGCATGTGGAGAGACGTTCGTTCATCTAGCAGAAAGGGAAAGGGTTGCAGGAGAAACTTTTACTCTGGATTCTCAGTCTGTTTCCTAGTGCCGGTTTGAAGTTCCTGCAGTTTTCACTGTAAAACCGAGTTGGAGCTTGAACCTCCCCATATATATGTATCGAGTGGAGTTTGCATGTGAAAAGATACTTTGTGTTCCCAACAAGCTAGGTGAAGGACGGCTTTCACACACACTTATCTCCCAGAACTGAGCATGTGGAGAAACGTTCGTTCATCTAGCAAAAAGGGAACGGGTTGCAGGAGAAACTATTACTCTGGTTTCTCAGTCTGTTTCCTAGTGCCGGTTTGAAGTTCCTGCAGTTTTCACTGTAAAACCGAGTTGGAGCTAGTACCTCCCCATATATATGTATGGAGTGGTGTTTGGAAGTGAAAAGAAACTTTGTGTTCCCAACAAGCTAAGTGAAGGACGGCTTTCACACACACTTATCTCTCAGAACTGAGCATGTGGAGAGACGTTCGTTCATCTAGCAAAAAGGGAACGGGTTGCAGGAGAAACTTTTACTCTGGATACTCAGTCTGTTTCCTAGTGCCGGTTTGATGATCCTGCAGTTTTCACTGTAAAATCGTGTTGGAGCTAGTACTTGCCAATATATATGTATGGTCTGGAGTTTGCAAGTTAAAAGAAACTTTGTGTTCCCAAAAAGCTAGGTGAAGTATGGCATTCCCACACACTTATCTCTCAGATCTGAGCATGTGGAGAGACGTTCGTTCATCTAGCACAAAGGGAACGGGTTGCAGGGGAAATTTTACTCTGGATTCTCAGTCTGTTTCCTAGTGCCGGTTTGAAGTTCCTGCAGTTTTCACTGTAAAACCGAGTTGGAGCTTGAACCTCCCCATATATATGTATCGAGTGGAGTTTGCATGTGAAAAGATACTTTGTGTTCCCAACAAGCTAGGTGAAGGACGGCTTTCACACACACTTATCTCCCAGAACTGAGCATGTGGAGAAACGTTCGTTCATCTAGCAAAAAGGGAACGGGTTGCAGGAGAAACTATTACTCTGGTTTCTCAGTCTGTTTCCTAGTGCCGGTTTGAAGTTCCTGCAGTTTTCACTGTAAAACCGAGTTGGAGCTAGTACCTCCCCATATATATGTATGGAGTGGAGTTTGGAAGTGAAAAGAAACTTTGTGTTCCCAACAAGCTAAGTGAAGGACGGCTTTCACACACACTTATCTCTCAGAACTGAGCATGTGGAGAGACGTTCGTTCATCTAGCAAAAAGGGAACGGGTTGCAGGAGAAACTTTTACTCTGGATTCTCAGTCTGTTTCCTAGTGCCGGTTTGATGTTCCTGCAGTTTTCACTGTAAAACCGTGTTGAAGCTAGTACTTGCCAATATATATGTATGGAGTGGAGTTTGCAAGTTAAAAGAAACTTTGTGTTCCCAAAAAGCTAGGTGAAGTATGGCATTCCCACACACTTATCTCTCAGATCTGAGCATGTGGAGAGACGTTCGTTCATCTAGCACAAAGGGAACGGGTTGCAGGGGAAACTTTTACTCTGGATTCTCAGTCTGTTTCCTAGTGCCGGTTTGAAGTTCCTTCAGTTTTCACTGTAAAACCGAGTTGGGGCTAGTACCACCCAATATATATGTATGGAGTGGAGTATGCTAGTGAAAAGAAACTTTGTGTTCCCAACAAGCTAGGTGAAGGACGGCTTTCACACACATTTATCTCTCAGAACTGAGCATGTGGAGAGACGTTCGTTCATCTAGCACAAATGGAACGGGTTGCAGGAGTAACTTTTACTCTGGATTCTCAGTCTGTTTCCTAGTGCCGTTTTGAAGTTCCTGCAGTTTTCACTGTAAAACCGAGTTGGAGCTAGTACCTCCCCATATATATGTATGGAGTGCAGTTTGCAAGTTAAAAGAAACTTTGTGTTCCCAACAAGCTAGTTGAAGGACGGCTTTCCCACACACTTATCTCTCAGAACTGAGCATGTGGAGAGACGTTCGTTCATCTACCACAAAGAGAACGGGTTGCAGGAGAAAATTTTTCTCTGGGTTCTCAGTCTGTTTCCTAGTGCCGGTTTGAATTTCCTGCAGTTTGCACTGTAAAACCAAGTTGGAGCTAATTCCTCCCCATATATATGTATGGAGTGGAGTTTGCAAGTGAAAAGAAACTTTGTGTTCCCAACAAGCTAGTTGAAGGACGGCTTTCACACACACTTAAATCTCAGAAATGAGCATGTGGAGAGACTTTCGTTCATCTAGCACAAATGGAACGGGTTGCAGGAGAAATTTTTACTCTGGTTTCTCAGTCTGTTTCCTAGTGCCGGTTTGAACTTCCTGCAGTTTTCACTGTAAAACCGAGTTGGAGTTAGTACCACCCCATATATATGTATGGAGTGGAGTTTGCAACTGAAAAGAAACTTTGTCTTCCCAACAAGCTAGTTGAAGGACGGCTTTCACACACACTTATCTCTCAGAACTGAGCATGTGGAGAGACGTTCGTTCATCTAGCACAAATGGAACGGTTTGCAGGAGAAACTTTTACTCTGGTTTTTCAGTCTGTTTCCTAGTGCCGGTTTGAAGTTCCCGCAGATTTCACAGTAAAACAGATTTAGAGCTAGTAACTCCCCATATATATACGGAGTGGAGTATGCAAGTGAAAAGAAACTTTGTGTTCCCAACAAGCTAGTTGAAGTACGGCTTTCACACCCACTTATCTCTCAGAACTGAGCATGTGGAGAGACGTTCGTTCATCTAGCACAAAGGGAACGGGTTGCAGGAGAAACTTTTACTCATGTTTCTCTGTCTGTTTCCTAGTGCCGGTTTGAAGTTCCTGCAGTTTTCACTGTAAAACAGAGTTGTAGCTTGTACCTCCCCATATATATGAATGGAGTGGAGTTTTCAACTGAAAAGAAACTTGGGTTCCCAACAATCTAGGTGAAGGACGGCTTTCCCACACACTTATCTCTCAGAACTGAGCTTGTGGAGAGACTTTCGTTCATCTAACACGAAGGGAACTGGTTGCAGGAGAAACTTTTACTCTGGTTACTCAGTCTGTTTCCTAGTGCCGGTTTGTATTTCCTGCAGTTTTCACTGTAAAACCGAGTTGGAGCTAGTACCTCCCCATATATATGTATGGTGTGGATTCTGCAAGTGAAAAGAAACTTTGTGTTCCCAACAAGCTAGGTGAAGGACGGCTTTCACACAACTTATATCTAAGAACTGAGCATGTGGAGAGACGTTCGTTCATCTAGCACAAAGGGAACGGGTTGCAGGAGAAACTTTTACTCTGGTTTCCCAGTCTGTTTCCTAGTGCCGGTTTGAAGTTCCTGCAGTTTTCACTGTAAAACCGACTTGGAGTTGTACCTCCCCATATATATGTATGGAGTGGAGTTTGCAATTTGAAAGAAACTTTGTGTTCCCAACAAGCTAGGTGAAGGACGGCTTTCACACACACATCTCTCTCAGAACTGAGCATGTGGAGAGACGTTCGTTCATCTAGCACAAATGGAACGGGTTGCAGGAGAAACTTTTACTCTGGTTTCTCAGTCTGTTTCCTAGTGCCGGTTTGAAGTTCCTGCAGTTTTCTCTGTAAAACGGAGTTGGAGCTAGTACTTTCCCATATATATGTATGGAGTGGAGTTTGCAAGTGAAACGTAACTTTGTGTTCCAAACAAGCTAGGTGAAGGACGGCTTTCACACACACTTATCTCTCAGAACTGAGCATGTGCAGAGACTTTCGTTCATCTAGCACAAAGGGAACGGGTTGCAGGAGAAAGTTTTACTCTGGTTTCTCAGTCTGTTTCCTAGTGCCGGTTTGAAGTTCCTGCAGTTTTCATAGTAAAACTGTGTTGGAGATAGTACCTCCCCATATATATGTATGGAGTGGAGTTTGCAAGTTAAAAGAAACTTTGTGTTCCCAACAAGATAAATGAAGGACGGCTTTCACACACACTTATCTCTCAGAACTGAGCAAGTGGAGAGACGTTCGTTCATCTAGCAGAAGGGAAAGGGTTGCAGGAGAAACTTTTACTCTGGATTCTCAGTCTGTTTCCTAGTGCCGGTTTGAAGTTCCTGCAGTTTTCACTGTAAAACCGAGTTGGAGCTTGAACCTCCCCATATATATGTATCGAGTGGTGTTTGCATGTGAAAAGATACTTTGTGTTCCCAACAAGCTAGGTGAAGGACGGCTTTCACACACACTTATCTCCCAGAACTGAGCATGTGGAGAGACGTTCGTTCATCTAGCAAAAATGGAACGGGTTGCAGGAGAAACTATTACTCTGGTTTCTCAGTCTGTTTCCTAGTGCCGGTTTGAAGTTCCTGCAGTTTTCACTGTAAAACCGAGTTGGAGCTAGTACCTCCCCATATATATGTATGGAGTGGAGTTTGCAAGTGAAAAGAAACTTTGTGTTCCCAACAAGCTAGGTGAAGGACGGCTTTCACACACACTTATCTCTCAGAACTGAGCATGTGGAGAGACGTTCGTTCATCTAGCACAAAGGGAACGGGTTGCAGGAGTAACTTTTACTCTGGATTCTCAGTCTGTTTCCTAGTGCCGTTTTGAAGTTCCTGCAGTTTTCACTGTAAAACCGAGTTGGAGCTAGTACCTCCCCATATATATGTATGGAGAGGAGTTTGCAAGTGAAAAGAAAATTTGTGTTCCCAACAAGCTAGTTGAAGGACGGCTTTACAACACACTTATCTCTCAGAACTGAGCATGTGGAGAGACGTTCGTTCATCTACCACAAAGAGAACGGGTTGCAGGAGAAAATTTAACTCTGGGTTCTCAGTCTGTTTCCTAGTGCCGGTTTGAATTTCCTGCAGTTTGCACTGTAAAACCGAGTTGGAGCTAGTTTCTCCCCATATATATGTATGGAGTGGAGTTTGCAAGTGAAAAGAAACTTTGTGTTCCCAACATGCTAGTTGAAGGACGGCTTTCACACACACTTAAATCTCAGAAATGAGCATGTGGAGAGACTTTCGTTCATCTAGCACAAATGGAACGGGTTGCAGGAGAAACTTTTACTCTGGTTTCTCAGTCTGTTTCCTAGTGCCGGTTTGAACTTCCTGCAATTTTCACTGTAAAACCGAGTTGGAGTTAGTACCACCCCATATATATGTATGGAGAGGAGTTTGCAACTGAAAAGAAACTTTGTCTTCCCAACAAGCTAGTTGAAGGACGGCTTTCACACACACTTATCTCTCAGAACTGAGCATGTGGAGAGACGTTCGTTCATCTAGCACAAATGGAACGGTTTGCAGGAGAATCTTTTACTCTGGTTTTTCAGTCTGCTTCCTAGTGCCGGTTTGAAGTTCCCACAGATTTCACAGTAAATCAGATTTAGGGCTAGTAACTCCCCATATATATACGGAGTGGAGTTTGCAAGTGAAAAGAAACTTTGTGTTCCCAACAAGATAGTGGAAGTACGGATTTCACACCCACTTATCTCTCAGAACTGAGCATGTGGAGAGACGTTCGTTCATCTAGCACAAAGGGAAAGGGTTGCAGGAGAAACTTTTACTCTTGTTTCTCTGTCTGTTTCCTAGTGCCGGTTTGAAGTTCCTGCAGTTTTCACTCTAAAACAGAGTTGGAGCTTGTACCTCCCCATATATATGAATGGAGTGGAGTTTTCAACTGAAAAGAAACTTGGGTTCCCAACAATCTAGGTGAAGGACGGCTTTCCCACACACTTATCTCTCAGAACTGAGCTTGTGGAGTGACTTTCGTTCATCAAACACGAAGGGAACGGGTTGCAGGAGAAACTTTTACTCTGGTTTTCCAGTCTGTTTCCTAGTGCCGGTTTGAAGTTCCTGCAGTTTTCACTGTAAAACCGACTTGGAGCTAGTACCTCCCCATATATATGTATGGAGTGGAGTTTCCAATTGGAAAGAAACTTTGTGTTCCCAACAAGCTAGGTGAAGGACGGCTTTCACACACACATCTCTCTCAGAACTGAGCATGTGGAGAGACGTTCGTTCATCTAGCACAAAGGGAACGGGTTGCAGGAGAAACTTTTACTCTGGTTTCTCAGTCTGTTTCCTAGTGCCGGTTTGAAGTTCCTGCAGTTTTCACTGTAAAACCGAGTTGGAGCTAGTACCTCCCCATATATATGTATGGAGTGGAGTTTGCAAGTTAAAAGAAACTTTGTGTTCCCAACAATCTAGATGAAGGACGGCTTTCACAAACACTTATCTCTCAGAACTGAGCATGTGGAGAGACTTTCGTTCATCTAGCAGAAAGGGAAAGGGTTGCAGGAGAAACTTTTACTCTGGATTCTCAGTCTGTTTCCTAGTGCCGGTTTGAAATTCCTGCAGTTTTCACTGTAAAACAGAGTAGGAGCTTGAACCTCCCCATATATATGTATCGAGTGGAGTTTGCATGTGAAAAGATACTTTGTGTTCCCAACAAGCTAGGTGAAGGACGGCTTTCACACACACTTAAATCTCAGAAATGAGCATGTGGAGAGACTTTCGTTCATCTAGCACAAATGGAACTGGTTGCAGGAGAAACTTTTACTCTGGTTTCTCAGTCTGTTTCCTAGTTCCGGTTTGAACTTCCTGCAGTTTTCACTGTAAAACCGAGTTGGAGTTAGAACCACCCCATATATATGTATGGAGTGGAGTTTGCAACTGAAAAGAAACTTTGTCTTCCCAACAAGCTAGTTGAAGGACGGCTTTCACACACACTTATCTCTCAGAACTGAGCATGTGGAGAGACGTTCGTTCATCTAGCACAAATGGAACGGTTTGCAGGAGAAACTTTTACTCTGGTTTTTCAGTCTGTTTCCTAGTGCCGGTTTGAAGTTCCCGCAGATTTCACAGTAAAACAGATTTAGAGCTAGTAACTCCCCATATATATACGGAGTGGAGTATGCAAGTGAAAAGAAACTTTGTGTTCCCAACAAGCTAGTTGAAGTACGGCTTTCACACCCACTTATCTCTCAGAACTGAGCATGTGGAGAGACTTTCGTTCATCTAGCACAAAGGGAACGGGTTGCAAGAGAAACTTTTACTCATGTTTCTCTGTCTGTTTCCTAGTGCCGGTTTGAAGTTCCTGCAGTTTTCACTCTAAAACAGAGTTGGAGCTTGTACCTCCCCATATATATGAATGGAGTGGAGTTTTCAACTGAAAAGAAACTTGGGTTCCCAACAATCTAGGTGAAGGACGGCTTTCCCACACACTTATCTCTCAGAACTGAGCTTGTGGAGTGACTTTCGTTCATCAAACACGAAGGGAACGGGTTGCAGGAGAAACTTTTACTCTGGTTTTCCAGTCTGTTTCCTAGTGCCGGTTTGAAGTTCCTGCAGTTTTCACTGTAAAACCGACTTGGAGCTAGTACCTCCCCATATATATGTATGGAGTGGAGTTTCCAATTGGAAAGAAACTTTGTGTTCCCAACAAGCTAGGTGAAGGACGGCTTTCACACACACATCTCTCTCAGAACTGAGCATGTGGAGAGACGTTCGTTCATCTAGCACAAAGGGAACGGGTTGCAGGAGAAACTTTTACTCTGGTTTCTCAGTCTGTTTCCTAGTGCCGGTTTGAAGTTCCTGCAGTTTTCACTGTAAAACCGAGTTGGAGCTAGTACCTCCCCATATATATGTATGGAGTGGAGTTTGCAAGTTAAAAGAAACTTTGTGTTCCCAACAATCTAGATGAAGGACGGCTTTCACAAACACTTATCTCTCAGAACTGAGCATGTGGAGAGACTTTCGTTCATCTAGCAGAAAGGGAAAGGGTTGCAGGAGAAACTTTTACTCTGGATTCTCAGTCTGTTTCCTAGTGCCGGTTTGAAATTCCTGCAGTTTTCACTGTAAAACAGAGTAGGAGCTTGAACCTCCCCATATATATGTATCGAGTGGAGTTTGCATGTGAAAAGATACTTTGTGTTCCCAACAAGCTAGGTGAAGGACGGCTTTCACACACACTTAAATCTCAGAAATGAGCATGTGGAGAGACTTTCGTTCATCTAGCACAAATGGAACTGGTTGCAGGAGAAACTTTTACTCTGGTTTCTCAGTCTGTTTCCTAGTGCCGGTTTGAACTTCCTGCAGTTTTCACTGTAAAACCGAGTTGGAGTTAGTACCACCCCATATATATGTATGGAGTGGAGTTTGCAACTGAAAAGAAACTTTGTCTTCCCAACAAGCTAGTTGAAGGACGGCTTTCACACACACTTATCTCTCAGAACTGAGCATGTGGAGAGACGTTCGTTCATCTAGCACAAATGGAACGGTTTGCAGGAGAAACTTTTACTCTGGTTTTTCAGTCTGTTTCCTAGTGCCGGTTTGAAGTTCCCGCAGATTTCACAGTAAAACAGATTTAGAGCTAGTAACTCCCCATATATATACGGAGTGGAGTATGCAAGTGAAAAGAAACTTTGTGTTCCCAACAAGCTAGTTGAAGTACGGCTTTCACACCCACTTATCTCTCAGAACTGAGCATGTGGAGAGACTTTCGTTCATCTAGCACAAAGGGAACGGGTTGCAAGAGAAACTTTTACTCATGTTTCTCTGTCTGTTTCCTAGTGCCGGTTTGAAGTTCCTGCAGTTTTCACTGTAAAAAAGGGTTGTAGCTTGTACCTCCCCATATATATGAATGGAGTGGAGTTTTCAACTGAAAAGAAACTTGGGTTCCCAACAATCTAGGTGAAGGACGGCTTTCCCACACACTTATCTCTCAGAACTGAGCTTGTGGAGAGACTTTCGTTCATCTAACACGAAGGGAACTGGTTGCAGGAGAAACTTTTACTCTGGTTACTCAGTCTGTTTCCTAGTGCCGGTTTGAATTTCCTGCAGTTTTCACTGTAAAACCGAGTTGGAGCTAGTACCTCCCCATATATATGTATGGTGTGGATTCTGCAAGTGAAAAGAAACTTTGTGTTCCCAACAAGCTAGGTGAAGGACGGCTTTCACACAACTTATATCTAAGAACTGAGCATGCGGAGAGACGTTCGTTCATCTAGCACAAAGGGAACGGGTTGCAGGAGAAACTTTTACTCTGGTTTCCCAGTCTGTTTCCTAGTGCCGGTTTGAAGTTCCTGCAGTTTTCACTGTAAAACCGACTTGGAGTTGTACCTCCCCATATATATGTATGGAGTGGAGTTTGCAATTTGAAAGAAACTTTGTGTTCCCAACAAGCTAGGTGAAGGACGGCTTTCACACACACATCTCTCTCAGAACTGAGCATGTGGAGAGACGTTCGTTCATCTAGCACAAATGGAACGGGTTGCAGGAGAAACTTTTACTCTGGTTTCTCAGTCTGTTTCCTAGTGCCGGTTTGAAGTTCCTGCAGTTTTCACTGTAAAACCGAGTTGGAGCTAGTACTTTCCCATATATATGTATGGAGTGGAGTTTGCAAGTGAAACGTAACTTTGTGTTCCAAACAAGCTAGGTGAAGGACGGCTTTCACACACACTTATCTCCCAGAACTGAGCATGTGGAGAGACGTTCGTTCATCTAGCAAAAATGGAACGGGTTGCAGGAGAAACTATTACTCTGGTTTCTCAGTCTGTTTCCTAGTGCCGGTTTGAAGTTCCTGCAGTTTTCACTGTAAACCGAGTTGGAGCTAGTACCTCCCCATATATATGTATGGAGTGGAGTTTGCAAGTGAAAAGAAACTTTGTGTTCCCAACAAGCTAGGTGAAGGACGGCTTTCACACACACTTATCTCTCAGAACTGAGCATGTGGAGAGACGTTCGTTCATCTAGCAAAAAGGGAACGGGTTGCAGGAGAAACTTTTACTCTGGATTCTCAGTCTGTTTCCTAGTGCCGGTTTGATGTTCCTGCAGTTTTCACTGTAAAACCGTGTTGGAGCTAGTACCTGCCAATATATATGTATGGAGTGGAGTTTGCAAGTTAAAAGAAACTTTGTGTTCCCAAAAAGCTAGGTGAAGTATGGCATTCCCACACACTTATCTCTCAGATCTGAGCATGTGGAGAGACGTTCGTTCATCTAGCACAAAGGGAACGGGTTGCAGGAGAAAATTTTACTCTGGATTCTCAGTCTGTTTCCTAGTGCCGTTTTGAAGTTCCTGCAGTTTTCACTGTAAAACCGAGTTGGAGCTAGTACCTCCCCATATATATGTATGGAGTGGAGTTTGCAAGTGAAAAGAAAATTTGTGTTCCCAACAAGCTAGTTGAAGGACGGCTTTACAACACACTTATCTCTCAGAACTGAGCATGTGGAGAGACGTTCGTTCATCTACCACAAAGAGAACGGATTGCAGGAGAAAATTTAACTCTGGGTTCTCAGTCTGTTTCCTAGTGCCGGTTTGAATTTCCTGCAGTTTGCACTGTAAAACCGAGTTGGAGCTAGTTCCTCCCCATATATATGTATGGAGTGGAGTTTGCAAGTGAAAAGAAACTTTGTGTTCCCAACATGCTAGTTGAAGGTCGGCTTTCACACACACTTAAATCTCAGAAATGAGCATGTGGAGAGACTTTCGTTCATCTAGCACAAATGGAACGGTTTGCAGGAGAAACTTTTACTCTGGTTTTTCAGTCTGTTTCCTAGTGCCGGTTTGAAGTTCCCACAGATTTCACAGTAAAACAGATTTAGGGCTAGTAACTCCCCATATATATACGGAGTGGAGTTTGCAAGTGAAAAGAAACTTTGTGTTCCCAACAAGATATTTGAAGTACGGATTTCACACCCACTTATCTCTCAGAACTGAGCATGTGGAGAGACGTTCGTTCATCTAGCACAAAGGGAAAGGGTTGCAGGAGAAACTTTTACTCTTGTTTCTCTGTCTGTTTCCTAGTGCCGGTTTGAAGTTCCTGCAGTTTGCACTGTAAAACCGAGTTGGAGCTAGTTCCTCCCCATATATATGTATGGAGTGGAGTTTGCAAGTGAAAAGAAACTTTGTGTTCCCAACAAGCTAGTTGAAGGGCGGCTTTCACACACACTTAAATCTCAGAAATGAGCATGTGGAGAGACTTTCGTTCATCTAGCACAAATGGAACGGTATGCAGGAGAAACTTTTACTCTGGTTTTTCAGTCTGTTTCCTAGTGCCGGTTTGAATTTCCCGCAGATTTCACAGTAAAACAGATTTAGAGCTAGTAACTCCCCATATATATACGGAGTGGAGTATGCAAGTGAAAAGAAACTTTGTGTTCCCAACAAGCTAGTTGAAGTACGGCTTTCACACACACTTATCTCTCAGAACTGAGCTTGTGGAGAGACTTTCGTTCATCTAGCACAAAGGGAACGGGTTGCAGGAGAAACTTTTACTCTGGTTTCTCAGTCTGTTTCCTAGTGCCTGTTTGAAGTTCCTGCAATTTTCATAGTAAAACTGTGTTGGAGCTAGTACCTCCCCATATATATGTATGGAGTGGAGTTTGCAACTTAAAAGAAACTTTGTGTTCCCAACAAGCTAGATGAAGGACGGCTTTCACACACACTTATCTCTCAGAACTGAGCATGTGGAGAGACGTTCGTTCATCTAGCAGAAAGGGAAAGGGTTGCAGGAGAAACTTTTACTCTGGATTCTCAGTCTGTTTCCTAGTGCCGGTTTGAAGTTCCTGCAGTTTTCACTGTAAAACCGAGTTGGAGCTTGAACCTCCCCATATATATGTATCGAGTGGAGTTTGCATGTGAAAAGATACTTTGTGTTCCCAACAAGCTAGGTGAAGGACGGCTTTCACACACACTTATCTCCCAGAACTGAGCATGTGGAGAAACGTTCGTTCATCTAGCAAAAAGGGAACGGGTTGCAGGAGAAACTATTACTCTGGTTTCTCAGTCTGTTTCCTAGTGCCGGTTTGAAGTTCCTGCAGTTTTCACTGTAAAACCGAGTTGGAGCTAGTACCTCCCCATATATATGTATGGAGTGGAGTTTGGAAGTGAAAAGAAACTTTGTGTTCCCAACAAGCTAAGTGAAGGACGGCTTTCACACACACTTATCTCTCAGAACTGAGCATGTGGAGAGACGTTCGTTCATCTAGCAAAAAGGGAACGGGTTGCAGGAGAAACTTTTACTCTGGATACTCAGTCTGTTTCCTAGTGCCGGTTTGATGATCCTGCAGTTTTCACTGTAAAATCGTGTTGGAGCTAGTACTTGCCAATATATATGTATGGTGTGGAGTTTGCAAGTTAAAAGAAACTTTGTGTTCCCAAAAAGCTAGGTGAAGTATGGCATTCCCACACACTTATCTCTCAGATCTGAGCATGTGGAGAGACGTTCGTTCATCTAGCACAAAGGGAACGGGTTGCAGGGGAAATTTTACTCTGGATTCTCAGTCTGTTTCCTAGTGCCGGTTTGAAGTTCCTGCAGTTTTCACTGTAAAACCGAGTTGGAGCTTGAACCTCCCCATATATATGTATCGAGTGGAGTTTGCATGTGAAAAGATACTTTGTGTTCCCAACAAGCTAGGTGAAGGACGGCTTTCACACACACTTATCTCCCAGAACTGAGCATGTGGAGAAACGTTCGTTCATCTAGCAAAAAGGGAACGGGTTGCAGGAGAAACTATTACTCTGGTTTCTCAGTCTGTTTCCTAGTGCCGGTTTGAAGTTCCTGCAGTTTTCACTGTAAAACCGAGTTGGAGCTAGTACCTCCCCATATATATGTATGGAGTGGAGTTTGGAAGTGAAAAGAAACTTTGTGTTCCCAACAAGCTAAGTGAAGGACGGCTTTCACACACACTTATCTCTCAGAACTGAGCATGTGGAGAGACGTTCGTTCATCTAGCAAAAAGGGAACGGGTTGCAGGAGAAACTTTTACTCTGGATTCTCAGTCTGTTTCCTAGTGCCGGTTTGATGTTCCTGCAGTTTTCACTGTAAAACCGTGTTGAAGCTAGTACTTGCCAATATATATGTATGGAGTGGAGTTTGCAAGTTAAAAGAAACTTTGTGTTCCCAAAAAGCTAGGTGAAGTATGGCATTCCCACACACTTATCTCTCAGATCTGAGCATGTGGAGAGACGTTCGTTCATCTAGCACAAAGGGAACGGGTTGCAGGGGAAACTTTTACTCTGGATTCTCAGTCTGTTTCCTAGTGCCGGTTTGAAGTTCCTTCAGTTTTCACTGTAAAACCGAGTTGGGGCTAGTACCACCCAATATATATGTATGGAGTGGAGTATGCTAGTGAAAAGAAACTTTGTGTTCCCAACAAGCTAGGTGAAGGACGGCTTTCACACACATTTATCTCTCAGAACTGAGCATGTGGAGAGACGTTCGTTCATCTAGCACAAATGGAACGGGTTGCAGGAGTAACTTTTACTCTGGATTCTCAGTCTGTTTCCTAGTGCCGTTTTGAAGTTCCTGCAGTTTTCACTGTAAAACCGAGTTGGAGCTAGTACCTCCCCATATATATGTATGGAGTGCAGTTTGCAAGTTAAAAGAAACTTTGTGTTCCCAACAAGCTAGTTGAAGGACGGCTTTCCCACACACTTATCTCTCAGAACTGAGCATGTGGAGAGACGTTCGTTCATCTACCACAAAGAGAACGGGTTGCAGGAGAAAATTTTTCTCTGGGTTCTCAGTCTGTTTCCTAGTGCCGGTTTGAATTTCCTGCAGTTTGCACTGTAAAACCAAGTTGGAGCTAATTCCTCCCCATATATATGTATGGAGTGGAGTTTGCAAGTGAAAAGAAACTTTGTGTTCCCAACAAGCTAGTTGAAGGACGGCTTTCACACACACTTAAATCTCAGAAATGAGCATGTGGAGAGACTTTCGTTCATCTAGCACAAATGGAACGGGTTGCAGGAGAAATTTTTACTCTGGTTTCTCAGTCTGTTTCCTAGTGCCGGTTTGAACTTCCTGCAGTTTTCACTGTAAAACCGAGTTGGAGTTAGTACCACCCCATATATATGTATGGAGTGGAGTTTGCAACTGAAAAGAAACTTTGTCTTCCCAACAAGCTAGTTGAAGGACGGCTTTCACACACACTTATCTCTCAGAACTGAGCATGTGGAGAGACGTTCGTTCATCTAGCACAAATGGAACGGTTTGCAGGAGAAACTTTTACTCTGGTTTTTCAGTCTGTTTCCTAGTGCCGGTTTGAAGTTCCCGCAGATTTCACAGTAAAACAGATTTAGAGCTAGTAACTCCCCATATATATACGGAGTGGAGTATGCAAGTGAAAAGAAACTTTGTGTTCCCAACAAGCTAGTTGAAGTACGGCTTTCACACCCACTTATCTCTCAGAACTGAGCATGTGGAGAGACGTTCGTTCATCTAGCACAAAGGGAACGGGTTGCAGGAGAAACTTTTACTCATGTTTCTCTGTCTGTTTCCTAGTGCCGGTTTGAAGTTCCTGCAGTTTTCACTGTAAAACAGAGTTGTAGCTTGTACCTCCCCATATATATGAATGGAGTGGAGTTTTCAACTGAAAAGAAACTTGGGTTCCCAACAATCTAGGTGAAGGACGGCTTTCCCACACACTTATCTCTCAGAACTGAGCTTGTGGAGAGACTTTCGTTCATCTAACACGAAGGGAACTGGTTGCAGGAGAAACTTTTACTCTGGTTACTCAGTCTGTTTCCTAGTGCCGGTTTGAATTTCCTGCAGTTTTCACTGTAAAACCGAGTTGGAGCTAGTACCTCCCCATATATATGTATGGTGTGGATTCTGCAAGTGAAAAGAAACTTTGTGTTCCCAACAAGCTAGGTGAAGGACGGCTTTCACACAACTTATATCTAAGAACTGAGCATGTGGAGAGACGTTCGTTCATCTAGCACAAAGGGAACGGGTTGCAGGAGAAACTTTTACTCTGGTTTCCCAGTCTGTTTCCTAGTGCCGGTTTGAAGTTCCTGCAGTTTTCACTGTAAAACCGACTTGGAGTTGTACCTCCCCATATATATGTATGGAGTGGAGTTTGCAATTTGAAAGAAACTTTGTGTTCCCAACAAGCTAGGTGAAGGACGGCTTTCACACACACATCTCTCTCAGAACTGAGCATGTGGAGAGACGTTCGTTCATCTAGCACAAATGGAACGGGTTGCAGGAGAAACTTTTACTCTGGTTTCTCAGTCTGTTTCCTAGTGCCGGTTTGAAGTTCCTGCAGTTTTCTCTGTAAAACCGAGTTGGAGCTAGTACTTTCCCATATATATGTATGGAGTGGAGTTTGCAAGTGAAACGTAACTTTGTGTTCCAAACAAGCTAGGTGAAGGACGGCTTTCACACACACTTATCTCTCAGAACTGAGCATGTGCAGAGACTTTCGTTCATCTAGCACAAAGGGAACGGGTTGCAGGAGAAAGTTTTACTCTGGTTTCTCAGTCTGTTTCCTAGTGCCGGTTTGAAGTTCCTGCAGTTTTCATAGTAAAACTGTGTTGGAGATAGTACCTCCCCATATATATGTATGGAGTGGAGTTTGCAAGTTAAAAGAAACTTTGTGTTCCCAACAAGATAAATGAAGGACGGCTTTCACACACACTTATCTCTCAGAACTGAGCAAGTGGAGAGACGTTCGTTCATCTAGCAGAAAGGGAAAGGGTTGCAGGAGAAACTTTTACTCTGGATTCTCAGTCTGTTTCCTAGTGCCGGTTTGAAGTTCCTGCAGTTTTCACTGTAAAACCGAGTTGGAGCTTGAACCTCCCCATATATATGTATCGAGTGGTGTTTGCATTTGAAAAGATACTTTGTGTTCCCAACAAGCTAGGTGAAGGACGGCTTTCACACACACTTATCTCCCAGAACTGAGCATGTGGAGAGACGTTCGTTCATCTAGCAAAAATGGAACGGGTTGCAGGAGAAACTATTACTCTGGTTTCTCAGTCTGTTTCCTAGTGCCGGTTTGAAGTTCCTGCAGTTTTCACTGTAAAACCGAGTTGGAGCTAGTACCTCCCCATATATATGTATGGAGTGGAGTTTGCAAGTGAAAAGAAACTTTGTGTTCCCAACAAGCTAGGTGAAGGACGGCTTTCACACACACTTATCTCTCAGAACTGAGCATGTGGAGAGACGTTCGTTCATCTAGCAAAAAGGGAACGGGTTGCAGGAGAAACTTTTACTCTGGATTCTCAGTCTGTTTCCTAGTGCCGGTTTGATGTTCCTGCAGTTTTCACTGTAAAACCGTGTTGGAGCTAGTACCTGCCAATATATATGTATGGAGTGGAGTTTGCAAGTTAAAAGAAACTTTGTGTTCCCAAAAAGCTAGGTGAAGTATGGCATTCCCACACACTTATCTCTCAGATCTGAGCATGTGGAGAGACGTTCGTTCATCTAGCACAAAGGGAACGGGTTGCAGGAGAAACTTTTACTCTGGTTTCTCAGTCTGTTTCCTAGTGCCGGTTTGAAGTTCCTTCAGTTTTCACTGTAAAACCGAGTTGGAGCTAGTACCTCCCAATATATATGTATGGAGTGGAGTATGCTAGTGAAAAGAAACTTTGTGTTCCCAACAAGCTAGGTGAAGGACGGCTTTCACACACATTTATCTCTCAGAACTGAGCATGTGGAGAGACGTTCGTTCATCTAGCACAAAGGGAACGGGTTGCAGGAGTAACTTTTACTCTGGATTCTCAGTCTGTTTCCTAGTGCCGTTTTGAAGTTCCTGCAGTTTTCACTGTAAAACCGAGTTGGAGCTAGTACCTCCCCATATATATGTATGGAGAGGAGTTTGCAAGTGAAAAGAAAATTTGTGTTCCCAACAAGCTAGTTGAAGGACGGCTTTCCCACACACTTATCTCTCAGAACTGAGCATGTGGAGAGACGTTCGTTCATCTAGCACAAGGGGAACGGGTTGCAGGAGAAACTTTTACTCTGGTTTCTCAGTCTGTTTCCTAGTGCCGGTTTGAAGTTCCTGCAGTTTTCACTGTAAAACCGAGTTGGAGCTTGAACCTCCCCATATATATGTATCGAGTGGTGTTTGCATTTGAAAAGATACTTTGTGTTCCCAACAAGCTAGGTGAAGGACGGCTTTCACACACACTTATCTCCCAGAACTGAGCATGTGGAGAGACGTTCGTTCATCTAGCAAAAATGGAACGGGTTGCAGGAGAAACTATTACTCTGGTTTCTCAGTCTGTTTCCTAGTGCCGGTTTGAAGTTCCTGCAGTTTTCACTGTAAAACCGAGTTGGAGCTAGTACCTCCCCATATATATGTATGGAGTGGAGTTTGCAAGTGAAAAGAAACTTTGTGTTCCCAACAAGCTAGGTGAAGGACGGCTTTCACACACACTTATCTCTCAGAACTGAGCATGTGGAGAGACGTTCGTTCATCTAGCAAAAAGGGAACGGGTTGCAGGAGAAACTTTTACTCTGGATTCTCAGTCTGTTTCCTAGTGCCGGTTTGATGTTCCTGCAGTTTTCACTGTAAAACCGTGTTGGAGCTAGTACCTGCCAATATATATGTATGGAGTGGAGTTTGCAAGTTAAAAGAAACTTTGTGTTCCCAAAAAGCTAGGTGAAGTATGGCATTCCCACACACTTATCTCTCAGATCTGAGCATGTGGAGAGACGTTCGTTCATCTAGCACAAAGGGAACGGGTTGCAGGAGAAACTTTTACTCTGGTTTCTCAGTCTGTTTCCTAGTGCCGGTTTGAAGTTCCTTCAGTTTTCACTGTAAAACCGAGTTGGAGCTAGTACCTCCCAATATATATGTATGGAGTGGAGTATGCTAGTGAAAAGAAACTTTGTGTTCCCAACAAGCTAGGTGAAGGACGGCTTTCACACACATTTATCTCTCAGAACTGAGCATGTGGAGAGACGTTCGTTCATCTAGCACAAAGGGAACGGGTTGCAGGAGTAACTTTTACTCTGGATTCTCAGTCTGTTTCCTAGTGCCGTTTTGAAGTTCCTGCAGTTTTCACTGTAAAACCGAGTTGGAGCTAGTACCTCCCCATATATATGTATGGAGAGGAGTTTGCAAGTGAAAAGAAAATTTGTGTTCCCAAAAGCTAGTTGAAGGACGGCTTTACAACACACTTATCTCTCAGAACTGAGCATGTGGAGAGACGTTCGTTCATCTACCACAAAGAGAACGGGTTGCAGGAGAAAATTTAACTCTGGGTTCTCAGTCTGTTTCCTAGTGCCGGTTTGAAGTTCCTGCAGTTTGCACTGTAAAACCGAGTTGGAGCTAGTTTCTCCCCATATATATGTATGGAGTGGAGTTTGCAAGTGAAAAGAAACTTTGTGTTCCCAACATGCTAGTTGAAGGACGGCTTTCAAACACACTTAAATCTCAGAAATGAGCATGTGGAGAGACTTTCGTTCATCTAGCACAAATGGAACGGGTTGCAGGAGAAACTTTTACTCTGGTTTCTCAGTCTGTTTCCTAGTGCCGGTTTGAACTTCCTGCAATTTTCACTGTAAAACCGAGTTGGAGTTAGTACCACCCCATATATATGTATGGAGAGGAGTTTGCAACTGAAAAGAAACTTTGTCTTCCCAACAAGCTAGTTGAAGGACGGCTTTCACACACACTTATCTCTCAGAACTGAGCATGTGGAGAGACGTTCGTTCATCTAGCACAAATGGAACGGTTTTCCGGAGAATCTTTTACTCTGGTTTTTCAGTCTGCTTCCTAGTGCCGGTTTGAAGTTCCCACAGATTTCACAGTAAATCAGATTTAGGGCTAGTAACTCCCCATATATATACGGAGTGGAGTTTGCAAGTGAAAAGAAACTTTGTGTTCCCAACAAGATAGTTGAAGTACGGATTTCACACCCACTTATCTCTCAGAACTGAGCATGTGGAGAGACGTTCGTTCATCTAGCACAAAGGGAAAGGGTTGCAGGAGAAACTTTTACTCTTGTTTCTCTGTCTGTTTCCTAGTGCCGGTTTGAAGTTCCTGCAGTTTTCACTCTAAAACAGAGTTGGAGCTTGTACCTCCCCATATATATGAATGGAGTGGAGTTTTCAACTGAAAAGAAACTTGGGTTCCCAACAATCTAGGTGAAGGACGGCTTTCCCACACACTTATCTCTCAGAACTGAGCTTGTGGAGTGACTTTCGTTCATCAAACACGAAGGGAACGGGTTGCAGGAGAAACTTTTACTCTGGTTTTCCAGTCTGTTTCCTAGTGCCGGTTTGAAGTTCCTGCAGTTTTCACTGTAAAACCGACTTGGAGCTAGTACCTCCCCATATATATGTATGGAGTGGAGTTTCCAATTGGAAAGAAACTTTGTGTTCCCAACAAGCTAGGTGAAGGACGGCTTTCACACACACATCTCTCTCAGAACTGAGCATGTGGAGAGACGTTCGTTCATCTAGCACAAAGGGAACGGGTTGCAGGAGAAAGTTTTACTCTGGTTTCTCAGTCTGTTTCCTAGTGCCGGTTTGAAGTTCCTGCAGTTTTCACTGTAAAACCGAGTTGGAGCTAGTACCTCCCCATATATATGTATGGAGTGGAGTTTGCAAGTTAAAAGAAACTTTGTGTTCCCAACAATCTAGATGAAGGACGGCTTTCACAAACACTGATCTCTCAGAACTGAGCATGTGGAGAGACTTTCGTTCATCTAGCAGAAAGGGAAAGGGTTGCAGGAGAAACTTTTACTCTGGATTCTCAGTCTGTTTCCTAGTGCCGGTTTGAAATTCCTGCAGTTTTCACTGTAAAACAGAGTAGGAGCTTGAACCTCCCCATATATATGTATCGAGTGGAGTTTGCATGTGAAAAGATACTTTGTGTTCCCAACAAGCTAGGTGAAGGACGGCTTTCACACACACTTAAATCTCAGAAATGAGCATGTGGAGAGACTTTCGTTCATCTAGCACAAATGGAACTGGTTGCAGGAGAAACTTTTACTCTGGTTTCTCAGTCTGTTTCCTAGTGCCGGTTTGAAGTTCCTGCAGTTTTCACTGTAAAACCGAGTTGGAGCTAGTACTTTCCCATATATATGTATGGAGTGGAGTTTGCAAGTGAAACGTAACTTTGTGTTCCAAACAAGCTAGGTGAAGGACGGCTTTCACACACACATCTCTCTCAGAACTGAGCATGTGGAGAGACGTTCGTTCATCTAGCACAAAGGGAACGGGTTGCAGGAGAAACTTTTACTCTGGTTTCTCAGTCTGTTTCCTAGTGCCGGTTTGAAGTTCCTGCAGTTTTCACTGTAAAACCGAGTTGGAGCTAGTACCTCCCCATATATATGTATGGAGTGGAGTTTGCAAGTTAAAAGAAACTTTGTGTTCCCAACAAGCTAGATGAAGGACGGCTTTCACAAACACTTATCTCTCAGAACTGAGCATGTGGAGAGACTTTCGTTCATCTAGCAGAAAGGGAAAGGGTTGCAGGAGAAACTTTTACTCTGGATTCTCAGTCTGTTTCCTAGTGCCGGTTTGAAATTCCTGCAGTTTTCACTGTAAAACAGAGTAGGAGCTTGAACCTCCCCATATATATGTATCGAGTGGAGTTTGCATGTGAAAAGATACTTTGTGTTCCCAACAAGCTAGGTGAAGGACGGCTTTCACACACACTTAAATCTCAGAAATGAGCATGTGGAGAGACTTTCGTTCATCTAGCACAAATGGAACGGGTTGCAGGAGAAACTTTTACTCTGGTTTCTCAGTCTGTTTCCTAGTGCCGGTTTGAACTTCCTGCAGTTTTCACTGTAAAACCGAGTTGGAGTTAGTACCACCCCATATATATGTATGGAGTGGAGTTTGCAACTGAAAAGAAACTTTGTCTTCCCAACAAGCTAGTTGAAGGACGGCTTTCACACACACTTATCTCTCAGAACTGAGCATGTGGAGAGACGTTCGTTCATCTAGCACAAATGGAACGGTTTGCAGGAGAAACTTTTACTCTGGTTTTTCAGTCTGTTTCCTAGTGCCGGTTTGAAGTTCCCGCAGATTTCACAGTAAAACAGATTTAGAGCTAGTAACTCCCCATATATATACGGAGTGGAGTATGCAAGTGAAAAGAAACTTTGTGTTCCCAACAAGCTAGTTGAAGTACGGCTTTCACACCCACTTATCTCTCAGAACTGAGCATGTGGAGAGACGTTCGTTCATCTAGCACAAAGGGAACGGGTTGCAGGAGAAACTTTTACTCATGTTTCTCTGTCTGTTTCCTAGTGCCGGTTTGAAGTTCCTGCAGTTTTCACTGTAAAACAGAGTTGTAGCTTGTACCTCCCCATATATATGAATGGAGTGGAGTTTTCAACTGAAAAGAAACTTGGGTTCCCAACAATCTAGGTGAAGGACGGCTTTCCCACACACTTATCTCTCAGAACTGAGCTTGTGGAGAGACTTTCGTTCATCTAACACGAAGGGAACTGGTTGCAGGAGAAACTTTTACTCTGGTTACTCAGTCTGTTTCCTAGTGCCGGTTTGAATTTCCTGCAGTTTTCACTGTAAAACCGAGTTGGAGCTAGTACCTCCCCATATATATGTATGGTGTGGATTCTGCAAGTGAAAAGAAACTTTGTGTTCCCAACAAGCTAGGTGAAGGACGGCTTTCACACAACTTATATCTAAGAACTGAGCATGTGGAGAGACGTTCGTTCATCTAGCACAAAGGGAACGGGTTGCAGGAGAAACTTTTACTCTGGTTTCCCAGTCTGTTTCCTAGTGCCGGTTTGAAGTTCCTGCAGTTTTCACTGTAAAACCGACTTGGAGTTGTACCTCCCCATATATATGTATGGAGTGGAGTTTGCAATTTGAAAGAAACTTTGTGTTCCCAACAAGCTAGGTGAAGGACGGCTTTCACACACACATCTCTCTCAGAACTGAGCATGTGGAGAGACGTTCGTTCATCTAGCACAAATGGAACGGGTTGCAGGAGAAACTTTTACTCTGGTTTCTCAGTCTGTTTCCTAGTGCCGGTTTGAAGTTCCTGCAGTTTTCACTGTAAAACCGAGTTGGAGCTAGTACTTTCCCATATATATGTATGGAGTGGAGTTTGCAAGTGAAACGTAACTTTGTGTTCCAAACAAGCTAGGTGAAGGACGGCTTTCACACACACTTATCTCTCAGAACTGAGCATGTGCAGAGACTTTCGTTCATCTAGCACAACGGGAACGGGTTGCAGGAGAAACTTTTACTCTGGTTTCTCAGTCTGTTTCCTAGTGCCGGTTTGAAGTTCCTGAAGTTTTCATAGTAAAACTGTGTTGGAGATAGTACCTCCCCATATATATGTATGGAGTGGAGTTTGCAAGTTAAAAGAAACTTTGTGTTCCCAACAAGATAAATGAAGGACGGCTTTCACACACACTTATCTCTCAGAACTGAGCAAGTGGAGAGACGTTCGTTCATCTAGCAGAAAGGGAAAGGGTTGCAGGAGAAACTTTTACTCTGGATTCTCAGCCTGTTTCCTAGTGCCGGTTTGAAGTTCCTGCAGTTTTCACTGTAAAACCGAGTTGGAGCTTGAACCTCCCCATATATATGTATCGAGTGGTGTTTGCATGTGAAAAGATACTTTGTGTTCCCAACAAGCTAGGTGAAGGACGGCTTTCACACACACTTATCTCCCAGAACTGAGCATGTGGAGAGACGTTCGTTCATCTAGCAAAAATGGAACGGGTTGCAGGAGAAACTATTACTCTGGTTTCTCAGTCTGTTTCCTAGTGCCGGTTTGAAGTTCCTGCAGTTTTCACTGTAAAACTGAGTTGGAGCTAGTACCTCCCCATATATATTTATGGAGTGGAGTTTGCAAGTGAAAAGAAACTTTGTGTTCCCAACATGCTAGTTGAAGGACGGCTTTCACACACACTTAAATCTCAGAAATGAGCATGTGGAGAGACTTTCGTTCATCTAGCACAAATGGAACGGGTTGCAGGAGAAACTTTTACTCTGGTTTCTCAGTCTGTTTCCTAGTGCCGGTTTGAACTTCCTGCAATTTTCACTGTAAATCCGAATTGGAGTTAGTACCACCCATATATATGTATGGAGAGGAATTTGCAACTGAAAAGATACTTTGTCTTCCCAACAAGCTAGTTGAAGGACGGCTTTCACACACACTTATCTCTCAGAACTGAGCATGTGGAGAGACGTTCGTTCATCTAGCACAAATGGAACGGTTTGCAGGAGAAACTTTTACTCTGGTTTTTCAGTCTGTTTCCTAGTGCCGGTTTGAAGTTCCCACAGATTTCACAGTAAAACAGATTTAGGGCTAGTAACTCCCCATATATATACGGAGTGGAGTTTTCAAGTGAAAAGAAACTTTGTGTTCCCAACAAGATAGTTGAAGTACGGATTTCACACCAACTTATCTCTCAGAACTGAGCATGTGGAGAGACGTTCGTTCATCTAGCACAAAGGGAAAGGGTTGCAGGAGAAACTTTTATTCTTGTTTCTCTGTCTGTTTCCTAGTGCCGGTTTGAAGTTCCTGCAGTTTTCACTCTAAAACAGAGTTGGAGCTTGTACCTCCCCATATATATGAATGGAGTGGAGTTTTCAACTGAAAAGAAACTTGGGTTCCCAACAATCTAGGTGAAGGACGGCTTTCCCACACACTTATCTCTCAGAACTGAGCTTGTGGAGAGACTTTCGTTCATCAAACACGAAGGGAACTGGTTGCAGGAGAAATTTTACTCTGGTTACTCAGTCTGTTTCCTAGTGCCGGTTTGAATTTCCTGCAGTTTTCACTGTAAAACCGAGTTGGAGCTAGTACCTCCCCATATATATGTATGGTGTGGACTCTGCAAGTGAAAAGAAACTTTGTGTTCCCAACAAGCTAGGTGAAGGACGGCTTTCACTCACACTTATCTCTAAGAACTGAGCATGTGGAGAGACGTTCATTCATCTAGCACAAAGGGAACGGGTTGCAGGAGAAAATTTTACTCTGGTTTTCCAGTCTGTTTCCTAGTGCCGGTTTGAAGTTCCTGCAGTTTTCACTGTAAAACCGACTTGGAGCTAGTACCTCCCCATATATATGTATGGAGTGGTGTTTGCAATTGGAAAGAAACTTTGTGTTCCCAACAAGCTAGGTGAAGGACGGCTTTCACACACACATCTCTCTCAGAACTGAGCATGTGGAGAGACGTTCGTTCATCTAGCACAAAGGGAACGGGTTGCAGGAGAAACTTTTACTCTGGTTTCTCAGTCTGTTTCCTAGTGCCGGTTTGAACTTCCTGCAGTTTTCACTGTAAAACCGAGTTGGAGCTAGTACCTCCCCATATATATGTATGGAGTGGAGTTTGCAAGTGAAACGTAGCTTTGTGTTCCAAACAAGCTAGGTGAAGGACGGCTTTCACACACACTTATCTCTCAGAACTGAGCATGTGCAGAGACGTTCGTTCATCTAGCACAAAGGGAACGGGTTGCATTAGAAACTTTTACTCTGGTTTCTCAGTCTGTTTCCTAGTGCCGGTTTGAAGTTCCTGCAGTTTTCATAGTAAAACCGTGTTGGAGCTAGTACCTCCCCATATATATGTATGGAGTGGAGTTTGCATGTTAAAAGAAACTTTGTGTTCCCAACAAGCTAGATGAAGGACGGCTTTCACACACACTTATCTCTCAGAACTGAGCATGTGGAGAGACTTTCGTTCATCTAGCAGAAAGGGAAAGGTTGCAGGAGAAAATTTTACTCTGGATTCTCAGTCTGTTTCCTAGTGCCGGTTTGAAATTCCTGCAGTTTTCACTGTAAAACAGAGTAGGAGCTTGAACCTCCCCATATATATGTATCGAGTGGAGTTTGCATGTGAAAAGATACTTTGTGTTCCCAACAAGCTAGGTGAAGGACGGCTTTCACACACATTTATCTCCCAGAACTGAGCATGTGGAGAGACGTTCGTTCATCTAGCAAAAAGGGAACGGGTTGCAGGAGAAATTATTACTCTGGTTTCTCAGTTTGTTTCCTAGTGCCGGTTTGAAGTTCCTGCAGTTTTCACTGTAAAACCGAGTTGGAGCTAGTACCTCCACATATATATGTATGGAGTGGAGTTTGCAAGTGAAAAGAAACTTTGTGTTCCCAACAAGCTAGGTGAAGGACGGCTTTCACACACACTTATCTCTCAGAACTGAGCATGTGGAGAGACGTTCGTTCATCTAGCACAAACGGAACGGGTTGCAGGAGAAACATTTACTCTGGATTCTCAGTCTGTTTCCTAGTGCCGTTTTGATGTTCCTGCAGTTTTCACTTTAAAACCGTGTTGGAGCTAGTACCTGCCAATATATATGTATGGAGTGGAGTTTGCAAGTTAAAAGAAACTTTGTGTTCCCAAAAAGCTAGGTGAAGTATGGCATTCCCACACAATTAAATCTCAGATCTGAGCATGTGGAGAGACGTTCGTTCATCTAGCACAAAGGGAACGGGTTGCAGGGGAAACTTTTACTCTGGATTCTCAGTCTGTTTCCTAGTGCCGGTTTGAAGTTCCTTCAGTTTTCACTGTAAAACCGAGTTGGAGCTAGTACCTCCCAATATATATGTATGGAGTGGTGTATGCTAGTGAAAAGAAACTTTGTGTTCCCAACAAGCTAGGTGAAGGACGGCTTTCACACACACTTATCTCTCAGAACTGAGCATGTGGAGAGACGTTCGTTCATCTAGCACAAAAGGAACGTGTTGAAGGGGAAAATTTTACTCTGGGTTCTCAGTCTGTTTCCTAGTGCCGGTTTGAAGTTCCTGCATTTTTCACAGTAAAACCGAGTTGGAGCTAGTACCTCCCCATATATATGTATGGAGTGGGGTTTTCAAGTGAAAAGAAACTTTGTGTTCCCAACAAGCTGGGTGAAGGACGGCTTTCACACACACTTATCTCTCAGAACTGAGCATGTGGAGAGACGTTCGTTCATCTAGCACAAAGGGAACGGTTTGCAGGGGAAACTTTTACTCTGGTTTCTCAGTCTGTTTCCTAGTGCCGGTTTGAAGTTCCTGCAGTTTTCACTGTAAAACAGCGTTGGAGCTTGTACCTCCCCATATATATGTATGGAGTGGAGTTTGCAAGTGAAAAGAAATTTTGTGTTCCCAACAAGCTAGGTGAAGAACGGCTTTCACACACAATTATCTCTCAGAACTGAGCATGTGGAGAGACGTTCGTTCATCTAGCACAAAGGGAACGGGTTGCAGGAGAAACTTTTACTCTGGGTTCTCAGTCTATTTCCTAGTGCCGGTTTGAAGTTCCTGCAGTTTTCACTGTGAAACCGAGTAGGAGCTAGTACCTCCCCATATATATGTATGGATTGGAGTTTGCAATTTAAAAGAAACTTTATGTTCCCAACAAGCTAGGTGAAGGACGGCTTTCACACACACTTACCTCTCAGAACTGAGCATGTGGAGAGACGTTCGTTCATCTAGCACAAAGGGAACGGGTTGCAGGAGAAAATTTTAATCTGGGTTCTCAGTCTGTTTCCTAGTGCCGGTTTGAAGTTCCTGCAGTTTTCACTGTTAAATCGAGTAGGAGCTAGTACCTCCCCATATATATGTATGGAGTGGAGTTTGCAAGTAAAAAGAAACTTTGTGTTCCCAAAAAGCTAGGTGAAGTAAGGCTTTCCCACACACTTATCTCTCAGAACTGAGCATGTGGAGAGACGTTCGTTCATCTAGCACAAAGGGAACGGGTTTCAGGAGAAACTTTTACTCTGGTTTCTCAGTGTGTTTCATAGTGCCGTTTTGATGTTCCTGCAGTTTTCACTGAAAAACCGAGTTGGAGATATTTCCTCCCCATATATACGTATGGAGTGGAGTTTGCAAGTGAAAAGAAACTTTGTTTTCCCAACAAGTTGGGTGAAGGACGGCTTTCACACACACTTATCTCTCAGAACTGAGCATGTGCAGAGACGTTCGTTCATCTGGCACAAAGGGAACGGGTTGCAGGAGAAACGTTTACTCTGGTTTCTCAGTCTGTTTCCTAGTGCCGGTTTGAATTTCCTGCAGTTTTCACTGTAAAACCGAGTTGGAGTTAGTACCTCCCCATATATATGTATGGAGTGTAATTTGCAACTGATAAGAAACTTTGTCTTCCCAACAAGCTATTTGAAGGACGGCTTTCACACACACTTATCTCTCAGAACTGAGCATGTGGAGAGACGTTCGTTCATCTAGCACAAATGGAACGGTTTGCAGGAGGAACTTTTACTCTGGTTTGTCAGTCCGGTTCCTAGTGCCGGTTTGAAGTTCCTGCAGATTTCACAGTAAAAGTGTTTTTGAGCTAGTACCTCCCAATATATATATATGGAGTGGAGTTTGCAAATGAAAAGAAACTTTGTGTTCCCAACAAACTAGGTGAAGGACGGCATTCACACACAATTATCTCTCAGAACTGAGCATGTGGAGAGACGTTCGTTCATCTAGCACAAAGGAAACGGGTTGCAGGATAAAATTTTACTCTGGTTTCTCAGTCTGTTTCCTAGTGCCTGTTTGAAGTTCCTGCAGTTTTCACTGTAAAACAGATTTGGAGCTTTTATCTCCCCATATATATGTATGGAGTGGAGTTTGCAACTGAAAAGAAACTTTGTGTTCCCAACAAGCTGGGTGAAGTACAGCTTTCACTCACACTTATCTCTCAGAACTGAGCATGTGGAGAGACGTTCGTTCATCTAGCACAAAGGGAACGGGTTGCAGGAGAAACTTCTACTCTGGTTTCTCAGTCTGTTTCCTAGTGCCGGTTTGAAGTTCCTGCAGTTTTCACTGTAAAACCGTGTTGGATTTAGTATCTCCCCATATATATGTATGGAGTGGAGTTTGCAACTGAAAAGATACTTTGAGTTCCCAACAAGCTAGGTGAAGGACGGCTTTCACACACACTTATCTCTCAGAACTGAGCATGTGGAGAGACGTTCGTACATCTAGCACAAATGGAACGGGTTGCAGTAGGAACTTTTACTCTAGTTTGTCAGTCCGGTTCCTAGTGCCGGTTTGAAGTTCCTGCAGATTTCACAGTAAAACTGTTTTTGAGCTAGTACCTCCCAATATATATATATGGAGTGGAGTTTGCAAGTGAAAAGAAACTTTGTGTTCCCAACAACCTAGGTGAAGTACGGCATTCACACACAATTATGTCTCAGAACTGAGCATGTGGAGAGACGTTCGTTCATCTAGCACAAAGGGAACGGGTTGCAGGAGAAACTTTTACTCTGGTTTCTCAGTCTGTTTCCTAGTGCCGGTTTGAAGTTCCTGCAGTTTTCACTGTAAAACAGAGTTGGAGCTTGAATCTCCCCATATATATGTATGGAGTGGAGTTTGCAACTGAAAAGAAACTTTGGGTTCCCAACAATCTAGGTGAAGGACGGCTTTCACTCACACTTATCTCTCAGAACTGAGCATGTGGAGAGTCGTTCGTTCATCTAGCACAAATGGAATGGGTTGCAGGAGAAACTTTTACTCTGGTTTCTCAGTCTGTTTCCTTGTGCCGTTTTGAAGTTCCTGCAGTTTGCACTGTAAAACCGAGTTGGAGCTAGTACCTCCCCATATATATGTATGGAGTGGAGTTTGCAAGTGAAAAGAAACTTTGTGTTCCCACAAGCTAGGTGAAGGACGGCTTTCACACACACTTAAGTCTCAGAAATGAGCATGTGGAGAGACGTTCGTTCATCTAGCCCAAAGGGAACGGGTTGCAGGAGAAACTTTTACTCTGGTATCTCAGTCTGTTTCCTAGTGCCGGTTTGAATTTCCTGCATTTTTCCCTCTAAAACCGAGTTGGAGTTAGTACCTCCCCATATATATATATGGAGTGGAGTTTGCAACTGATAAGAAACTTTGTCTTCCCAACAAGCTAGTTGAAGGACGGCTTTCACACACACTTATCTCTCAGAACTGAGCATGTGGAGAGACGTTCGTTGATCTAGCACAAATGGAACGGGTTTCAGGAGAAACTTTTTCTCTGGTTTGTCAGTCTGTTTCCTAGTGCCGGTTTGAAGTTCCTGCAGATTTCACAGTAAAACCGATTTGGAGCTAGTAACTCCCCATATATATGTACGGAGTGGAGTTTGCAAGTGAAAAGAAACTTTGTGTTCCCAACAAGCTAGGTGAAGTACGGCTTTCACACACATTTTTCTCTCAGAACTGAGCATGTGGAGAGACGTTCGTTCATCTAGCACAAAGGGATTGGGTTGCAGGAGAAACTTTTACTCTCTTTTCTCTGTCTGTTCCCTAGTGCCGGTTTGAAGTTCCTGCAGTTTTCACTGTAAAACAGAGTTGGAGCTTGTACCACCCCATATATATGTATGGAATGGAGTTTGCAACTGAAAAGAAAATTGGGTTCCCAACAATCTAGGTGAAGGACGGCTTTCCCAAAAACTTATCTCTCAGAACTGAGCATGTGGAGAGATTTCGTTCATCCAGCACAAAGGGAACGGTTTGCAGGAGAAACTTTTACTCTGGTTTCTCAGTCTGTTTCCTAGTGCCGGTTTGAATTTCCTGCAATTTTCACTGTAAAACCGAGTTGGAGCTAATACCTCCCCATATATATGTATGGTGTGGAGTCTGCAAGTGAAAAGAAACTTTGTGTTCCCAACAAGCTAGGTGAAGGACGGCTTTCACACACACTTATCTCTCAGAACTGAGCATGTGGAGAGACGTTCTTTCATCTAGCACAAAGTGAACGGGTTGCAGGAGAAACTTTTAATTTGGATTCTCAGTCTTTTTCCTAGTGCCTGTATTAAGTTCCTGCAGTTTTCACTGTAAAAGCGAGTTGGAGTTAGTATCTCCCCATATATATGTATGGAGTGGAGTTTGCATCTGAAAAGATACTTTGTGTTCCCAACAAGCTAGGTGAAGGACGGCTTTCACACACATTTATCTCTCAGAACTGAGCATGTGGAGAGACGTTCGTTCATCTAGCACAAAGGGAACGGTTTGCAGGAGAAACTTTTTCTCTGGTTTCTCAGTCTGTTTCCTAGTGCCGCTTTGAAGTTCCTGCAGATTTCACAGTAAAACGGATTTTGAGCTAGTACCTCCCCATATATATGTATGGAGTGGAGTTTGCAAGTGAAAAGAATCTTTGTGTTCCCAACAAGCTAGTTGAAGGACGGCTTTCACACACTCTTATCTCTCAGAACTGAGCATGTGGAGAGACTTTCTTTCATCTAGCACAAATGGAACGGGTTGCAGGAGAAACTTTTACTCTGGTTTCTCAGTCTGTTTCCTAGTGCCGGTTTGAAGTACCTGCAGTTTGCACTGTAAAACCGAGTTGGAGCTAGTACCTCCCCATATATATGTATGGAGTGGAGTTTGCAAGTGAAAAGAATCTTTGTGTTCCCAACAAGCTAGTTGAAGGACGGCTTTCACACACTCTTATCTCTCAGAACTGAGCATGTGGAGAGACTTTCTTTCATCTAGCACAAATGGAACGGGTTGCAGGAGAAACTTTTACTCTGGTTTCTCAGTCTGTTTCCTAGTGCCGGTTTGAAGTACCTGCAGTTTGCACTGTAAAACCTAGTTGGAGCTAGTACCTCCCCATATATATGTATGGAGTGGAGTTTGCAACTGAAAAGAAACTTTGTGTTCCATACAAGCTGGTTGAAGTACGGCTTTCACTCACACTTATCTCTCAGAACTGAGCATGTGGAGAGACGTTCGTTCATCTAGCACAAAGGGAACGGGTTGCAGGAGAAACTTCTACTCTGGTTTTTCAGTCTGTTTCCTTGTGCCGGTTTGAAGTTCCTGCAGTTTTCACTGTAAAACCGTGTTGGATTTAGTATCTCCCCATATATATGTATGGAGTGGAGTTTGCAAATGAAAAGATACTATGTGTTCCCAACAAGCTAGGTGAAGGATGGCTTTCACACACACTTATCTCTCAGAACTGAGCATGTGGAGAGACGTTCGTACATCTAGCACAAATGGAACGGTTTGCAGTAGGAACTTTTACTCTAGTTTGTCAGTCCGGTTCCTAGTGCCGGTTTGAAGTTCCTGCAGATTTCACAGTAAAACTGTTTTTGAGCTAGTACCTCCCAATATATATATATGGAGTGGAGTTTGCAAGTGAAAAGAAACTTTGTGTTCCCAACAACCTAGGTGAAGTACGGCATTCACACACAATTATGTCTCAGAACTGAGCATGTGGAGAGACGTTCGTTCATCTAGCACAAAGGGAACGGGTTGCAGGAGAAACTTTTACTCTGGTTTCTCAGTCTGTTTCCTAGTGCCGGTTTGAAGTTCCTGCAGTTTTCACTGTAAAACAGAGTTGGAGCTTGAATCTCCCCATATATATGTATGGAGTGGAGTTTGCAACTGAAAAGAAACTTTGGGTTCCCAACAATCTAGGTGAAGGACGGCTTTCACTCACACTTATCTCTCAGAACTGAGCATGTGGAGAGTCGTTCGTTCATCTAGCACAAATGGAATGGGTTGCAGGAGAAACTTTTACTCTGGTTTCTCAGTCTGTTTCCTTGTGCCGTTTTGAAGTTCCTGCAGTTTGCACTGTAAAACCGAGTTGGAGCTAGTACCTCCCCATATATATGTATGGAGTGGAGTTTGCAAGTGAAAAGAAACTTTGTGTTCCCAACAAGCTAGGTGAAGGACGGCTTTCACACACACTTAAGTCTCAGAAATGAGCATGTGGAGAGACGTTCGTTCATCTAGCCCAAAGGGAACGGGTTGCAGGAGAAACTTTTACTCTGGTTTCTCAGTCTGTTTCCTAGTGCCGGTTTGAATTTCCTGCAGTTTTCATTGTAAAACCGAGTTGGAGTTAGTACCTCCCCATATATATGTATGGAGTGGAGTTTGCAACTGATAAGAAACTTTGTCTTCCCAACAAGCTATTTGAAGGACGGCTTTCACACACACTTATCTCTCAGAACTGAGCATGTGGAGAGACGTTCGTTCATCTAGCACAAATGGATCGGGTTGCAGGAGGAACTTTTACTCTGGTTTGTCAGTCCGGTTCCTAGAGCCGGTTTGGAGTTCCTGCAGATTTCACAGTAAAACTGTTTTTGTGCTAGTACCTCCATATATATATATATGGAGTGGAGTTTGCAAGTGAAAAGAAACTTTGTGTTCCCAACAAACTATGTGAAGGACGGCATTCACACACAATTATCTCTCAGAACTGAGCATGTGGAGAGACGTTCGTTCATCTAGCACAAAGGGAACGGGTTGCAGGAGAAAATTTTACTCTGGTTTCTCAGTCTGTTTCCTAGTGCCGGTTTGAAGTTCCTGCAGTTTTCACTGTAAAACAGATTTGGAGCTTGTATCTCCCCATATATATGTATGGAGTGGAGTTTGCAACTGAAAAGAAACTTTGGGTTCCCAACAATCTAGGTGAAGGACGGCTTTCACTCACACTTATCTCTCAGAACTGAGCATGTGGAGAGACGTTCGTTCATCTAGCACAAATGGAATGGGTTGCCGGAGAAACTTTTACTCTGGTTTCTCAGTCTGTTTCCTAGTGCCGTTTTGAAGTTCCTGCATATTGCACTGTAAAACCGAGTTGGAGCTAGTACCTCCCCATATATATGTATGGAGTGGAGTTTGCAAGTGAAAAGAAACTTTGTGTTCCCAACAAGCTAGGTGAAGGACGGCTTTCACACACACTTAAATCTCAGAAATGAAAATGTGGAGAGACGTTCGTTCATCTAGCCCAAATGGAACGGGTTGCAGGAAAAACTTTTACTTTGGTTTCTCAGTCTTTTTCCTAGTGCCGGTTTGAATTTCCTGCATTTTTCCCTCTAAAACCGAGTTGGAGTTAGTACCTCCCCATATATATATATGGAGTGGAATTTGCAACTGATAAGAAACTTTGTCTTCCCAACAAGCTAGTTGAAGGACGGCTTTCACACACACTTATCTCTCAGAACTGAGCATGTGGAGAGACGTTCGTTGATCTAGCACAAATGGAACGGGTTTCAGGAGAAACTTTTTCTCTGGTTTGTCAGTCTGTTTCCTAGTGCCGGTTAGAAGTTCCTGCAGATTTCACAGTAAAACCGATTTGGAGCTAGTAACTCCCCATATATATGTATGGAGTGGAGTTTGCAAGTGAAAAGAAACTTTGTGTTCCCAACAAGCTAGGTGAAGTACGGCTTTCACACACACTTTTCTCTCAGAACTGAGCATGTGGAGAGACGTTCGTTCATCTAGCACAAAGGGATTGGGTTGCAGGAGAAACTTTTACTCTGGTTTCTCTGTCTGTTCCCTAGTGCCGGTTTGAAGTTCCTGCAGTTTTCACTGTAAAACAGAGTTGGAGCTTGTACCTCCCCATATATATGTATGGAATGGAGTTTGCAACTGAAAAGAAAATTGGGTTCCCAACAATCTAGGTGAAGGACGGCTTTCCCAAAAACTTATCTCTCAGAACTGAGCATGTGGAGAGATTTCGTTCATCCAGCACAAAGGGAACGGTTTGCAGGAGAAACTTTTACTCTGGTTTCTCAGTCTGTTTCCTAGTGCCGGTTTGAATTTCCTGCAATTTTCACTGTAAAATCGAGTTGGAGCTAATACCTCCCCATATATATGTATGGTGTGGAGTCTTCAAGTGAAAAGAAACTTTGTGTTCCCAACAAGCTAGGTGAAGGACGGCTTTCACACACACTTATCTCTCAGAACTGAGCATGTGGAGAGACGTTCTTTCATCTAGCACAAAGTGAACGGGTTGCAGGAGAAACTTTTAATTTGGATTCTCAGTCTTTTTCCTAGTGCCTGTATTAAGTTCCTGCAGTTTTCACTGTAAAAGCGAGTTGGAGTTAGTATCTCCCCATATATATGTATGGAGTGGAGTTTGCAAATGAAAAGAAACTTTGTCTTCCCAACAAGCTATTTGAAGGACGGCTTTCACACACTCTTATCTCTCAGAACTGAGCATGTGGAGAGACGTTCGTTCATCTAGCACAAAGGGAACGGGTTGCAGGAGAAATTTTTACTCTGGTTTCTCAGTCTGTTTCCTAGTGCCGGTTGGAAGTTCCTGCAGTTTTCACTGTAAAACAGAGTTGGAGCTTGTACCTCCCCATATATATGTATGGAGAGGAATTTGCAAATGAAAAGAAACTTTGTGTTCCCAACAATCTAGGTGAAGGACGGCTTTCACTCACACATATCTCTCAGAACTGAGCATGTGGAGAGACGTTCGTTCATCTACCACAAAGGGAATGGGTTGAAGGAGGAACTTTTACTCTGGTTTCTCAGTCTGTTTCCTAGTGCCGGTTTGAAGTTCCTGCAGTTTGCACTGTAAAACCGAGTTGGAGCTAGTTCCTCCCCATATATATGTATGGAGTGGAGTTTGCAAGTGAAAAGAATCTTTGTGTTCCCAACAAGCTAGTTGAAGGACGGCTTTCACACACTCTTATCTCTCAGAACTGAGCATGTGGAGAGACTTTCTTTCATCTAGCACAAATGGAACGGGTTGTAGGAGAAACTATTACTCTGGATTTTCAGTCTGTTTCCTAGTGCCGGTTTGAAGTTCCTGCAGATTTCACAGTAAAACAGATTTGGAGCTAGTAACTCCCCATATATATGTACGGAGTGGAGTTTGCAAGTGAAAAGAAACTTTGTGTTCCCAACAAGCTAGTTGAAGTACGGCATTCACACCCACTTATCTCTCAGAACTGAGCATGTGGAGAGACGTTCGTTCATCTAGCACAAAGGGAACGAGTGGCAGGAGAAAATTTTACTCTGGTTTCCCAGTCTGTTTCCTAGTGCCGGTTTGAAGTTCCTGCAGTTTTCACTGTAAAACCGACTTGGAGCTTGTACCTACCCATATATATGTATGGAGTGGAGTTTGCAAGTGAAAAGAAACTTTGTGTTCCCAACAAGCTAGGTGAAGTTCTGCTTTCACACACACTTATCTCTCAGAACTGAGCATGTGCAGAGACGTTCGTTCATCTAGCACAAAGGGAATGGGTTGCAGGGAAACTATTATTCTGGTTTCTCAGTCTGTTTCCTAGTGCCGGTTTGAAGTTCCTGCAGTTTTCATAGTAAAACCGTGTTGGAGCTAGTACCTCCCCATATAAATGTATGGAGTGGGGTTTGCAAGTTAAAAGAAACTTTGTGTTCCCAACAAGCTAGGTGAAGGACGGCTTTCACACACACTTATCTCTCAGAACTGAGCATGTGGAGAGACGTTCGTTCATCTAGCAAAAAAGGAAAGGGTTGCAGGAGAAACTTTTACTCTGGATTCTCAGTCTGTTTCCTAGTGCCGGTTTGAAGTTCCTGCATTTTTCACTGTAAAACCGAGTTGGAGCTAGTAACTCCCCATATATATGTATCGAGTGGAGTTTGCATGTGAAAAGATACTTTGTGTTCCCAACAAGCTAGGTGAAGGACGGCTTTCACACACACTTATCTCCCAGAACTGAGCATGTGGAGAGACGTTCGTTCATCTAGCACAAAGGGAATGGGTTGCAGGAGAAACTATTACTCTGGTTTCTCAGTCTGTTTCCTAGTGCCGGTTTGAACTTCCGGCAGTTTTCACTGTAAAACCGAGTTGAAGCTAGTACCTCCCCATATATATGTATGGAGTGGAGTTTGCAAGTGAAAAGAAACTTTGTGTTACCAACAAGCTAGGTGAAGGACGGCTTTCACACACACATATCTCTCAGATCTGAGCATGTGGAGAGACGTTCGTTCATTTAACACAAAGGGAACGGTTTGCAGGAGAAACTTTTACTCTGGATTCTCAGTCTGTTTCCTAGTGCCGGTTTGAAGTTCCTGCAGTTTTCACTGTAAAACCGAGTTGGAGCTAGTACCCCCCAATTTATATGTATGGAGTGGAGTTTGCAAGTTAAAAGATACTTTGTGTTCCCAAAAACCTAGGTGAAGAATGGCATTCCCACACACTTATCTCTCAGAACTGAGCATGTGGAGAGACGTTCGTTCTTCTAGCACAAAGGGAACGGGTTTCAGGAGAAACTTTTACTCTGGATTCTCAGTCTGTTTCCTAGTGCCGGGTTGAAGTTCCTGCAGTTTTCACTGTAAAACCGAGGTGGAGCTAGTACCTCCCCATATATATGTATGGAGTGGAGTTTGCAAGTGAAAAGAAACTTTGTGTTCCCAACAAGCTAGGTGAATTACGGCTTTCACACACACTTAAATCTCAGAACTGAGCATGTGGAGAGACGTTCGTTCATCTAGCACAAAGGGAACGGGTTGCAGTTGAAATTTTACTCTGGTTTCTCAGTCTGTTTCCTAGTGCCGGTTTGAAGTTCCTGCAGTTTTCACTGTAAAACAGAGTTGGAGCTAGTACCTCCCCATATATATTTATGGAGTGGAGTTTGCAAGTGAAAAGAAACTTTGTGTTTCCAACAAGCTAGGTGAAGGACGGCTATCACACACACTTATGTCTCTGAAATGAGCATGTGGAGAGACGTTCGTTCATCTAGCCCAAAGGGAACGTGTTGCAGGAGAAACTTTTACTCTGGTTTATCAGTCTGTTTCCTAGTGCCGGTTTGAATTTCCTGCAGTTTTCACTGTAAAACCGAGTTGGAGTTAGTACCTCCCCATATATATGTATGGAGTGGAGTTTGCAACTGATAAGAAACTTTGTCTTCCCAACAAGCTATTTGAAGGACGGCTTTCACACACACTTATCTCTCAGAACTGAGCATGTGGAGAGACGTTCGTTCATCTAGCACAAATGGAACGGGTTGCAGGAGGAACTTTTACTCTGGTTTGTCAGTCCGGTTCCTAGAGCCGGTTTGAAGTTCCTGCAGATTTCACAGTAAAACAGTTTTTGAGCTAGTACCTCCCAATATATATATATGAAGTGGAGTTTGCAAGTGAAAAGAAACTTTGTGTTCCCAAGAAACTATGTGAAGGACGGCATTCACACACAATTATCTCTCAGAACTGAGCATGTGGAGAGACTTTCGTTCATCTAGCACAATGGGATTGGGTTGCAGGAGAAACTTTTACTCTGGTTTCTCTGTCTGTTTCCTAGTGCCGGTTTGAAGTTCCTGCAGGTTTCACTGTAAAACAAAGTTGGAGCTTGTACCTCCCCATATATATGTATTGAATGGAGTTTGCAACTGAAAAGAAAATTGGGTTCCCAACAATCTAGGTGAAGGACGGCTTTCCCAAAAACTTATCTCTCAGAACTGAGCATGTGGAGAGACTTTCGTTCATCCAGCACAAAGGGAACGGGTTGCAGGAGAAACTTTTACTCTGGTTTCTCAGTCTGTTTCCTAGTGCCGGTTTGAACTTCCTGCAATTTTCACTGTAAATCCGAATTGGAGTTAGTACCACCCATATATATGTATGGAGAGGAATTTGCAACTGAAAAGATACTTTGTCTTCCCAACAAGCTAGTTGAAGGACGGCTTTCACACACACTTATCTCTCAGAACTGAGCATGTGGAGAGACGTTCGTTCATCTAGCACAAATGGAACGGTTTGCAGGAGAAACTTTTACTCTGGTTTTTCAGTCTGTTTCCTAGTGCCGGTTTGAAGTTCCCACAGATTTCACAGTAAAACAGATTTAGGGCTAGTAACTCCCCATATATATACGGAGTGGAGTTTTCAAGTGAAAAGAAACTTTGTGTTCCCAACAAGATAGTTGAAGTACGGATTTCACACCAACTTATCTCTCAGAACTGAGCATGTGGAGAGACGTTCGTTCATCTAGCACAAAGGGAAAGGGTTGCAGGAGAAACTTCTACTCTGGATTCTCAGTCTGTTTCCTAGTGCCGGTTTGAAGTTCCTGCAGTTTTCACTCTAAAACAGAGTTGGAGCTTGTACCTCCCCATATATATGAATGGAGTGGAGTTTTCAACTGAAAAGAAACTTGGGTTCCCAACAATCTAGGTGAAGGACGGCTTTCCCACACACTTATCTCTCAGAACTGAGCTTGTGGAGAGACTTTCGTTCATCAAACACGAAGGGAACTGGTTGCAGGAGAAATTTTACTCTGGTTACTCAGTCTGTTTCCTAGTGCCGGTTTGAATTTCCTGCAGTTTTCACTGTAAAACCGAGTTGGAGCTAGTACCTCCCCATATATATGTATGGTGTGGACTCTGCAAGTGAAAAGAAACTTTGTGTTCCCAACAAGCTAGGTGAAGGACGGCTTTCACTCACACTTATCTCTAAGAACTGAGCATGTGGAGAGACGTTCATTCATCTAGCACAAAGGGAACGGGTTGCAGGAGAAAATTTTACTCTGGTTTTCCAGTCTGTTTCCTAGTGCCGGTTTGAAGTTCCTGCAGTTTTCACTGTAAAACCGACTTGGAGCTAGTACCTCCCCATATATATGTATGGAGTGGTGTTTGCAATTGGAAAGAAACTTTGTGTTCCCAACAAGCTAGGTGAAGGACGGCTTTCACACACACATCTCTCTCAGAACTGAGCATGTGGAGAGACGTTCGTTCATCTAGCACAAAGGGAACGGGTTGCAGGAGAAACTTTTACTCTGGTTTCTCAGTCTGTTTCCTAGTGCCGGTTTGAACTTCCTGCAGTTTTCACTGTAAAACCGAGTTGGAGCTAGTACCTCCCCATATATATGTATGGAGTGGAGTTTGCAAGTGAAACGTAGCTTTGTGTTCCAAACAAGCTAGGTGAAGGACGGCTTTCACACACACTTATCTCTCAGAACTGAGCATGTGCAGAGACGTTCGTTCATCTAGCACAAAGGGAACGGGTTGCATTAGAAACTTTTACTCTGGTTTCTCAGTCTGTTTCCTAGTGCCGGTTTGAAGTTCCTGCAGTTTTCATAGTAAAACCGTGTTGGAGCTAGTACCTCCCCATATATATGTATGGAGTGGAGTTTGCATGTTAAAAGAAACTTTGTGTTCCCAACAAGCTAGATGAAGGACGGCTTTCACACACACTTATCTCTCAGAACTGAGCATGTGGAGAGACTTTCGTTCATCTAGCAGAAAGGGAAAGGTTGCAGGAGAAAATTTTACTCTGGATTCTCAGTCTGTTTCCTAGTGCCGGTTTGAAATTCCTGCAGTTTTCACTGTAAAACAGAGTAGGAGCTTGAACCTCCCCATATATATGTATCGAGTGGAGTTTGCATGTGAAAAGATACTTTGTGTTCCCAACAAGCTAGGTGAAGGACGGCTTTCACACACATTTATCTCCCAGAACTGAGCATGTGGAGAGACGTTCGTTCATCTAGCAAAAAGGGAACGGGTTGCAGGAGAAATTATTACTCTGGTTTCTCAGTTTGTTTCCTAGTGCCGGTTTGAAGTTCCTGCAGTTTTCACTGTAAAACCGAGTTGGAGCTAGTACCTCCACATATATATGTATGGAGTGGAGTTTGCAAGTGAAAAGAAACTTTGTGTTCCCAACAAGCTAGGTGAAGGACGGCTTTCACACACACTTATCTCTCAGAACTGAGCATGTGGAGAGACGTTCGTTCATCTAGCACAAACGGAACGGGTTGCAGGAGAAACATTTACTCTGGATTCTCAGTCTGTTTCCTAGTGCCGTTTTGATGTTCCTGCAGTTTTCACTGTAAAACCGTGTTGGAGCTAGTACCTGCCAATATATATGTATGGAGTGGAGTTTGCAAGTTAAAAGAAACTTTGTGTTCCCAAAAAGCTAGGTGAAGTATGGCATTCCCACACAATTTAATCTCAGATCTGAGCATGTGGAGAGACGTTCGTTCATCTAGCACAAAGGGAACGGGTTGCAGGGGAAACTTTTACTCTGGATTCTCAGTCTGTTTCCTAGTGCCGGTTTGAAGTTCCTTCAGTTTTCACTGTAAAACCGAGTTGGAGCTAGTACCTCCCAATATATATGTATGGAGTGGTGTATGCTAGTGAAAAGAAACTTTGTGTTCCCAACAAGCTAGGTGAAGGACGGCTTTCACACACACTTATCTCTCAGAACTGAGCATGTGGAGAGACGTTCGTTCATCTAGCACAAAAGGAACGTGTTGAAGGGGAAAATTTTACTCTGGGTTCTCAGTCTGTTTCCTAGTGCCGGTTTGAAGTTCCTGCAGTTTTCACAGTAAAACCGAGTTGGAGCTAGTACCTCCCCATATATATGTATGGAGTGGGGTTTTCAAGTGAAAAGAAACTTTGTGTTCCCAACAAGCTGGGTGAAGGACGGCTTTCACACACACTTATCTCTCAGAACTGAGCATGTGGAGAGACGTTCGTTCATCTAGCACAAAGGGAACGGTTTGCAGGGGAAACTTTTACTCTGGTTTCTCAGTCTGTTTCCTAGTGCCGGTTTGAAGTTCCTGCAGTTTTCACTGTAAAACAGCGTTGGAGCTTGTACCTCCCCATATATATGTATGGAGTGGAGTTTGCAAGTGAAAAGAAATTTTGTGTTCCCAACAAGCTAGGTGAAGAACGGCTTTCACACACAATTATCTCTCAGAACTGAGCATGTGGAGAGACGTTCGTTCATCTAGCACAAAGGGAACGGGTTGCAGGAGAAACTTTTACTCTGGGTTCTCAGTCTATTTCCTAGTGCCGGTTTGAAGTTCCTGCAGTTTTCACTGTGAAACCGAGTAGGAGCTAGTACCTCCCCATATATATGTATGGATTGGAGTTTGCAATTTAAAAGAAACTTTATGTTCCCAACAAGCTAGGTGAAGGACGGCTTTCACACACACTTACCTCTCAGAACTGAGCATGTGGAGAGACGTTCGTTCATCTAGCACAAAGGGAACGGGTTGCAGGAGAAAATTTTAATCTGGGTTCTCAGTCTGTTTCCTAGTGCCGGTTTGAAGTTCCTGCAGTTTTCACTGTTAAATCGAGTAGGAGCTAGTACATCCCCATATATATGTATGGAGTGGAGTTTGCAAGTAAAAAGAAACTTTGTGTTCCCAAAAAGCTAGGTGAAGTAAGGCTTTCCCACACACTTATCTCTCAGAACTGAGCATGTGGAGAGACGTTCGTTCATCTAGCACAAAGGGAACGGGTTTCAGGAGAAACTTTTACTCTGGTTTCTCAGTGTGTTTCATAGTGCCGTTTTGATGTTCCTGCAGTTTTCACTGAAAAACCGAGTTGGAGATATTTCCTCCCCATATATACGTATGGAGTGGAGTTTGCAAGTGAAAAGAAACTTTGTGTTCCCAACAAGTTGGGTGAAGGACGGCTTTCACACACACTTATCTCTCAGAACTGAGCATGTGCAGAGACGTTCGTTCATCTGGCACAAAGGGAACGGGTTGCAGGAGAAACGTTTACTCTGGTTTCTCAGTCTGTTTCCTAGTGCCGGTTTGAATTTCCTGCAGTTTTCACTGTAAAACCGAGTTGGAGTTAGTACCTCCCCATATATATGTATGGAGTGTAATTTGCAACTGATAAGAAACTTTGTCTTCCCAACAAGCTATTTGAAGGACGGCTTTCACACACACTTATCTCTCAGAACTGAGCATGTGGAGAGACGTTCGTTCATCTAGCACAAATGGAACGGGTTGCAGGAGGAACTTTTACTCTGGTTTGTCAGTCCGGTTCCTAGTGCCGGTTTGAAGTTCCTGCAGATTTCACAGTAAAAGTGTTTTTGAGCTAGTACCTCCCAATATATATATATGGAGTGGAGTTTGCAAATGAAAAGAAACTTTGTGTTCCCAACAAACTAGGTGAAGGACGGCATTCACACACAATTATCTCTCAGAACTGAGCATGTGGAGAGACGTTCGTTCATCTAGCACAAAGGAAACGGGTTGCAGGATAAAATTTTACTCTGGTTTCTCAGTCTGTTTCCTAGTGCCTGTTTGAAGTTCCTGCAGTTTTCACTGTAAAACAGATTTGGAGCTTTTATCTCCCCATATATATGTATGGAGTGGAGTTTGCAACTGAAAAGAAACTTTGTGTTCCCAACAAGCTGGGTGAAGTACAGCTTTCACTCACACTTATCTCTCAGAACTGAGCATGTGGAGAGACGTTCGTTCATCTAGCACAAAGGGAACGGGTTGCAGGAGAAACTTCTACTCTGGTTTCTCAGTCTGTTTCCTAGTGCCGGTTTGAAGTTCCTGCAGTTTTCACTGTAAAACCGTGTTGGATTTAGTATCTCCCCATATATATGTATGGAGTGGAGTTTGCAACTGAAAAGATACTTTGAGTTCCCAACAAGCTAGGTGAAGGACGGCTTTCACACACACTTATCTCTCAGAACTGAGCATGTGGAGAGACGTTCGTACATCTAGCACAAATGGAACGGGTTGCAGTAGGAACTTTTACTCTAGTTTGTCAGTCCGGTTCCTAGTGCCGGTTTGAAGTTCCTGCAGATTTCACAGTAAAACTGTTTTTGAGCTAGTACCTCCCAATATATATATATGGAGTGGAGTTTGCAAGTGAAAAGAAACTTTGTGTTCCCAACAACCTAGGTGAAGTACGGCATTCACACACAATTATGTCTCAGAACTGAGCATGTGGAGAGACGTTCGTTCATCTAGCACAAAGGGAACGGGTTGCAGGAGAAACTTTTACTCTGGTTTCTCAGTCTGTTTCCTAGTGCCGGTTTGAAGTTCCTGCAGTTTTCACTGTAAAACAGAGTTGGAGCTTGAATCTCCCCATATATATGTATGGAGTGGAGTTTGCAACTGAAAAGAAACTTTGGGTTCCCAACAATCTAGGTGAAGGACGGCTTTCACTCACACTTATCTCTCAGAACTGAGCATGTGGAGAGTCGTTCGTTCATCTAGCACAAATGGAATGGGTTGCAGGAGAAACTTTTACTCTGGTTTCTCAGTCTGTTTCCTTGTGCCGTTTTGAAGTTCCTGCAGTTTGCACTGTAAAACCGAGTTGGAGCTAGTACCTCCCCATATATATGTATGGAGTGGAGTTTGCAAGTGAAAAGAAACTTTGTGTTCCCACAAGCTAGGTGAAGGACGGCTTTCACACACACTTAAGTCTCAGAAATGAGCATGTGGAGAGACGTTCGTTCATCTAGCCCAAAGGGAACGGGTTGCAGGAGAAACTTTTACTCTGGTATCTCAGTCTGTTTCCTAGTGCCGGTTTGAATTTCCTGCATTTTTCCCTCTAAAACCGAGTTGGAGTTAGTACCTCCCCATATATATATATGGAGTGGAGTTTGCAACTGATAAGAAACTTTGTCTTCCCAACAAGCTAGTTGAAGGACGGCTTTCACACACACTTATCTCTCAGAACTGAGCATGTGGAGAGACGTTCGTTGATCTAGCACAAATGGAACGGGTTTCAGGAGAAACTTTTTCTCTGGTTTGTCAGTCTGTTTCCTAGTGCCGGTTTGAAGTTCCTGCAGATTTCACAGTAAAACCGATTTGGAGCTAGTAACTCCCCATATATATGTACGGAGTGGAGTTTGCAAGTGAAAAGAAACTTTGTGTTCCCAACAAGCTAGGTGAAGTACGGCTTTCACACACACTTTTCTCTCAGAACTGAGCATGTGGAGAGACGTTCGTTCATCTAGCACAAAGGGATTGGGTTGCAGGAGAAACTTTTACTCTCTTTTCTCTGTCTGTTCCCTAGTGCCGGTTTGAAGTTCCTGCAGTTTTCACTGTAAAACAGAGTTGGAGCTTGTACCACCCCATATATATGTATGGAATGGAGTTTGCAACTGAAAAGAAAATTGGGTTCCCAACAATCTAGGTGAAGGACGGCTTTCCCAAAAACTTATCTCTCAGAACTGAGCATGTGGAGAGATTTCGTTCATCCAGCACAAAGGGAACGGTTTGCAGGAGAAACTTTTACTCTGGTTTCTCAGTCTGTTTCCTAGTGCCGGTTTGAATTTCCTGCAATTTTCACTGTAAAACCGAGTTGGAGCTAATACCTCCCCATATATATGTATGGTGTGGAGTCTGCAAGTGAAAAGAAACTTTGTGTTCCCAACAAGCTAGGTGAAGGACGGCTTTCACACACACTTATCTCTCAGAACTGAGCATGTGGAGAGACGTTCTTTCATCTAGCACAAAGTGAACGGGTTGCAGGAGAAACTTTTAATTTGGATTCTCAGTCTTTTTCCTAGTGCCTGTATTAAGTTCCTGCAGTTTTCACTGTAAAAGCGAGTTGGAGTTAGTATCTCCCCATATATATGTATGGAGTGGAGTTTGCATCTGAAAAGATACTTTGTGTTCCCAACAAGCTAGGTGAAGGACGGCTTTCACACACATTTATCTCTCAGAACTGAGCATGTGGAGAGACGTTCGTTCATCTAGCACAAAGGGAACGGTTTGCAGGAGAAACTTTTTCTCTGGTTTCTCAGTCTGTTTCCTAGTGCCGCTTTGAAGTTCCTGCAGATTTCACAGTAAAACGGATTTTGAGCTAGTACCTCCCCATATATATGTATGGAGTGGAGTTTGCAAGTGAAAAGAATCTTTGTGTTCCCAACAAGCTAGTTGAAGGACGGCTTTCACACACTCTTATCTCTCAGAACTGAGCATGTGGAGAGACTTTCTTTCATCTAGCACAAATGGAACGGGTTGCAGGAGAAACTTTTACTCTGGTTTCTCAGTCTGTTTCCTAGTGCCGGTTTGAAGTACCTGCAGTTTGCACTGTAAAACCGAGTTGGAGCTAGTACCTCCCCATATATATGTATGGAGTGGAGTTTGCAAGTGAAAAGAATCTTTGTGTTCCCAACAAGCTAGTTGAAGGACGGCTTTCACACACTCTTATCTCTCAGAACTGAGCATGTGGAGAGACTTTCTTTCATCTAGCACAAATGGAACGGGTTGCAGGAGAAACTTTTACTCTGGTTTCTCAGTCTGTTTCCTAGTGCCGGTTTGAAGTACCTGCAGTTTGCACTGTAAAACCTAGTTGGAGCTAGTACCTCCCCATATATATGTATGGATTGGAGTTTGCAACTGAAAAGAAACTTTGTGTTCCCAACAAGCTGGGTGAAGTACGGCTTTCACTCACACTTATCTCTCAGAACTGAGCATGTGGAGAGACGTTCGTTCATCTAGCACAAAGGGAACGGGTTGCAGGAGAAACTTCTACTCTGGTTTTTCAGTCTGTTTCCTTGTGCCGGTTTGAAGTTCCTGCAGTTTTCACTGTAAAACCGTGTTGGATTTAGTATCTCCCCATATATATGTATGGAGTGGAGTTTGCAAATGAAAAGATACTATGTGTTCCCAACAAGCTAGGTGAAGGATGGCTTTCACACACACTTATCTCTCAGAACTGAGCATGTGGAGAGACGTTCGTACATCTAGCACAAATGGAACGGTTTGCAGTAGGAACTTTTACTCTAGTTTGTCAGTCCGGTTCCTAGTGCCGGTTTGAAGTTCCTGCAGATTTCACAGTAAAACTGTTTTTGAGCTAGTACCTCCCAATATATATATATGGAGTGGAGTTTGCAAGTGAAAAGAAACTTTGTGTTCCCAACAACCTAGGTGAAGTACGGCATTCACACACAATTATGTCTCAGAACTGAGCATGTGGAGAGACGTTCGTTCATCTAGCACAAAGGGAACGGGTTGCAGGAGAAACTTTTACTCTGGTTTCTCAGTCTGTTTCCTAGTGCCGGTTTGAAGTTCCTGCAGTTTTCACTCTAAAACAGAGTTGGAGCTTGAATCTCCCCATATATATGTATGGAGTGGAGTTTGCAACTGAAAAGAAACTTTGGGTTCCCAACAATCTAGGTGAAGGACGGCTTTCACTCACACTTATCTCTCAGAACTGAGCATGTGGAGAGTCGTTCGTTCATCTAGCACAAATGGAATGGGTTGCAGGAGAAACTTTTACTCTGGTTTCTCAGTCTGTTTCCTTGTGCCGTTTTGAAGTTCCTGCAGTTTGCACTGTAAAACCGAGTTGGAGCTAGTACCTCCCCATATATATGTATGGAGTGGAGTTTGCAAGTGAAAAGAAACTTTGTGTTCCCAACAAGCTAGGTGAAGGACGGCTTTCACACACACTTAAGTCTCAGAAATGAGCATGTGGAGAGACGTTCGTTCATCTAGCCCAAAGGGAACGGGTTGCAGGAGAAACTTTTACTCTGGTTTCTCAGTCTGTTTCCTAGTGCCGGTTTGAATTTCCTGCAGTTTTCATTGTAAAACCGAGTTGGAGTTAGTACCTCCCCATATATATGTATGGAGTGGAGTTTGCAACTGATAAGAAACTTTGTCTTCCCAACAAGCTATTTGAAGGACGGCTTTCACACACACTTATCTCTCAGAACTGAGCATGTGGAGAGACGTTCGTTCATCTAGCACAAATGGATCGGGTTGCAGGAGGAACTTTTACTCTGGTTTGTCAGTCCGGTTCCTAGAGCCGGTTTGGAGTTCCTGCAGATTTCACAGTAAAACTGTTTTTGTGCTAGTACCTCCATATATATATATATGGAGTGGAGTTTGCAAGTGAAAAGAAACTTTGTGTTCCCAACAAACTATGTGAAGGACGGCATTCACACACAATTATCTCTCAGAACTGAGCATGTGGAGAGACGTTCGTTCATCTAGCACAAAGGGAACGGGTTGCAGGAGAAAGTTTTACTCTGGTTTCTCAGTCTGTTTCCTAGTGCCGGTTTGAAGTTCCTGCAGTTTTCACTGTAAAACAGATTTGGAGCTTGTATCTCCCCATATATATGTATGGAGTGGAGTTTGCAACTGAAAAGAAACTTTGGGTTCCCAACAATCTAGGTGAAGGACGGCTTTCACTCACACTTATCTCTCAGAACTGAGCATGTGGAGAGACGTTCGTTCATCTAGCACAAATGGAATGGGTTGCCGGAGAAACTTTTACTCTGGTTTCTCAGTCTGTTTCCTAGTGCCGTTTTGAAGTTCCTGCATATTGCACTGTAAAACCGAGTTGGAGCTAGTACCTCCCCATATATATGTATGGAGTGGAGTTTGCAAGTGAAAAGAAACTTTGTGTTCCCAACAAGCTAGGTGAAGGACGGCTTTCACACACACTTAAATCTCAGAAATGAAAATGTGGAGAGACGTTCGTTCATCTAGCCCAAATGGAACGGGTTGCAGGAAAAACTTTTACTTTGGTTTCTCAGTCTTTTTCCTAGTGCCGGTTTGAATTTCCTGCATTTTTCCCTCTAAAACCGAGTTGGAGTTAGTACCTCCCCATATATATATATGGAGTGGAATTTGCAACTGATAAGAAACTTTGTCTTCCCAACAAGCTAGTTGAAGGACGGCTTTCACACACACTTATCTCTCAGAACTGAGCATGTGGAGAGACGTTCGTTGATCTAGCACAAATGGAACGGGTTTCAGGAGAAACTTTTTCTCTGGTTTGTCAGTCTGTTTCCTAGTGCCGGTTAGAAGTTCCTGCAGATTTCACAGTAAAACCGATTTGGAGCTAGTAACTCCCCATATATATGTATGGAGTGGAGTTTGCAAGTGAAAAGAAACTTTGTGTTCCCAACAAGCTAGGTGAAGTACGGCTTTCACACACACTTTTCTCTCAGAACTGAGCATGTGGAGAGACGTTCGTTCATCTAGCACAAAGGGATTGGGTTGCAGGAGAAACTTTTACTCTGGTTTCTCTGTCTGTTCCCTAGTGCCGGTTTGAAGTTCCTGCAGTTTTCACTGTAAAACAGAGTTGGAGCTTGTACCTCCCCATATATATGTATGGAATGGAGTTTGCAACTGAAAAGAAAATTGGGTTCCCAACAATCTAGGTGAAGGACGGCTTTCCCAAAAACTTATCTCTCAGAACTGAGCATGTGGAGAGATTTCGTTCATCCAGCACAAAGGGAACGGTTTGCAGGAGAAACTTTTACTCTGGTTTCTCAGTCTGTTTCCTAGTGCCGGTTTGAATTTCCTGCAATTTTCACTGTAAAATCGAGTTGGAGCTAATACCTCCCCATATATATGTATGGTGTGGAGTCTTCAAGTGAAAAGAAACTTTGTGTTCCCAACAAGCTAGGTGAAGGACGGCTTTCACACACACTTATCTCTCAGAACTGAGCATGTGGAGAGACGTTCTTTCATCTAGCACAAAGTGAACGGGTTGCAGGAGAAACTTTTAATTTGGATTCTCAGTCTTTTTCCTAGTGCCTGTATTAAGTTCCTGCAGTTTTCACTGTAAAAGCGAGTTGGAGTTAGTATCTCCCCATATATATGTATGGAGTGGAGTTTGCAAATGAAAAGAAACTTTGTCTTCCCAACAAGCTATTTGAAGGACGGCTTTCACACACTCTTATCTCTCAGAACTGAGCATGTGGAGAGACGTTCGTTCATCTAGCACAAAGGGAACGGGTTGCAGGAGAAATTTTTACTCTGGTTTCTCAGTCTGTTTCCTAGTGCCGGTTGGAAGTTCCTGCAGTTTTCACTGTAAAACAGAGTTGGAGCTTGTACCTCCCCATATATATGTATGGAGAGGAATTTGCAAATGAAAAGAAACTTTGTGTTCCCAACAATCTAGGTGAAGGACGGCTTTCACTCACACATATCTCTCAGAACTGAGCATGTGGAGAGACGTTCGTTCATCTACCACAAAGGGAATGGGTTGAAGGAGGAACTTTTACTCTGGTTTCTCAGTCTGTTTCCTAGTGCCGGTTTGAAGTTCCTGCAGTTTGCACTGTAAAACCGAGTTGGAGCTAGTTCCTCCCCATATATATGTATGGAGTGGAGTTTGCAAGTGAAAAGAATCTTTGTGTTCCCAACAAGCTAGTTGAAGGACGGCTTTCACACACTCTTATCTCTCAGAACTGAGCATGTGGAGAGACTTTCTTTCATCTAGCACAAATGGAACGGGTTGTAGGAGAAACTATTACTCTGGATTTTCAGTCTGTTTCCTAGTGCCGGTTTGAAGTTCCTGCAGATTTCACAGTAAAACAGATTTGGAGCTAGTAACTCCCCATATATATGTACGGAGTGGAGTTTGCAAGTGAAAAGAAACTTTGTGTTCCCAACAAGCTAGTTGAAGTACGGCATTCACACCCACTTATCTCTCAGAACTGAGCATGTGGAGAGACGTTCGTTCATCTAGCACAAAGGGAACGAGTGGCAGGAGAAAATTTTACTCTGGTTTCCCAGTCTGTTTCCTAGTGCCGGTTTGAAGTTCCTGCAGTTTTCACTGTAAAACCGACTTGGAGCTTGTACCTACCCATATATATGTATGGAGTGGAGTTTGCAAGTGAAAAGAAACTTTGTGTTCCCAACAAGCTAGGTGAAGTTCTGCTTTCACACACACTTATCTCTCAGAACTGAGCATGTGCAGAGACGTTCGTTCATCTAGCACAAAGGGAATGGGTTGCAGGGAAACTATTATTCTGGTTTCTCAGTCTGTTTCCTAGTGCCGGTTTGAAGTTCCTGCAGTTTTCATAGTAAAACCGTGTTGGAGCTAGTACCTCCCCATATAAATGTATGGAGTGGGGTTTGCAAGTTAAAAGAAACTTTGTGTTCCCAACAAGCTAGGTGAAGGACGGCTTTCACACACACTTATCTCTCAGAACTGAGCATGTGGAGAGACGTTCGTTCATCTAGCAAAAAAGGAAAGGGTTGCAGGAGAAACTTTTACTCTGGATTCTCAGTCTGTTTCCTAGTGCCGGTTTGAAGTTCCTGCATTTTTCACTGTAAAACCGAGTTGGAGCTAGTAACTCCCCATATATATGTATCGAGTGGAGTTTGCATGTGAAAAGATACTTTGTGTTCCCAACAAGCTAGGTGAAGGACGGCTTTCACACACACTTATCTCCCAGAACTGAGCATGTGGAGAGACGTTCGTTCATCTAGCACAAAGGGAATGGGTTGCAGGAGAAACTATTACTCTGGTTTCTCAGTCTGTTTCCTAGTGCCGGTTTGAACTTCCGGCAGTTTTCACTGTAAAACCGAGTTGAAGCTAGTACCTCCCCATATATATGTATGGAGTGGAGTTTGCAAGTGAAAAGAAACTTTGTGTTACCAACAAGCTAGGTGAAGGACGGCTTTCACACACACATATCTCTCAGATCTGAGCATGTGGAGAGACGTTCGTTCATTTAACACAAAGGGAACGGTTTGCAGGAGAAACTTTTACTCTGGATTCTCAGTCTGTTTCCTAGTGCCGGTTTGAAGTTCCTGCAGTTTTCACTGTAAAACCGAGTTGGAGCTAGTACCCCCCAATTTATATGTATGGAGTGGAGTTTGCAAGTTAAAAGATACTTTGTGTTCCCAAAAACCTAGGTGAAGAATGGCATTCCCACACACTTATCTCTCAGAACTGAGCATGTGGAGAGACGTTCGTTCTTCTAGCACAAAGGGAACGGGTTTCAGGAGAAACTTTTACTCTGGATTCTCAGTCTGTTTCCTAGTGCCGGGTTGAAGTTCCTGCAGTTTTCACTGTAAAACCGAGGTGGAGCTAGTACCTCCCCATATATATGTATGGAGTGGAGTTTGCAAGTGAAAAGAAACTTTGTGTTCCCAACAAGCTAGGTGAATTACGGCTTTCACACACACTTAAATCTCAGAACTGAGCATGTGGAGAGACGTTCGTTCATCTAGCACAAAGGGAACGGGTTGCAGTTGAAATTTTACTCTGGTTTCTCAGTCTGTTTCCTAGTGCCGGTTTGAAGTTCCTGCAGTTTTCACTGTAAAACAGAGTTGGAGCTAGTACCTCCCCATATATATTTATGGAGTGGAGTTTGCAAGTGAAAAGAAACTTTGTGTTTCCAACAAGCTAGGTGAAGGACGGCTATCACACACACTTATGTCTCTGAAATGAGCATGTGGAGAGACGTTCGTTCATCTAGCCCAAAGGGAACGTGTTGCAGGAGAAACTTTTACTCTGGTTTATCAGTCTGTTTCCTAGTGCCGGTTTGAATTTCCTGCAGTTTTCACTGTAAAACCGAGTTGGAGTTAGTACCTCCCCATATATATGTATGGAGTGGAGTTTGCAACTGATAAGAAACTTTGTCTTCCCAACAAGCTATTTGAAGGACGGCTTTCACACACACTTATCTCTCAGAACTGAGCATGTGGAGAGACGTTCGTTCATCTAGCACAAATGGAACGGGTTGCAGGAGGAACTTTTACTCTGGTTTGTCAGTCCGGTTCCTAGAGCCGGTTTGAAGTTCCTGCAGATTTCACAGTAAAACAGTTTTTGAGCTAGTACCTCCCAATATATATATATGAAGTGCAGTTTGCAAGTGAAAAGAAACTTTGTGTTCCCAAGAAACTATGTGAAGGACGGCATTCACACACAATTATCTCTCAGAACTGAGCATGTGGAGAGACTTTCGTTCATCTAGCACAATGGGATTGGGTTGCAGGAGAAACTTTTACTCTGGTTTCTCTGTCTGTTTCCTAGTGCCGGTTTGAAGTTCCTGCAGGTTTCACTGTAAAACAAAGTTGGAGCTTGTACCTCCCCATATATATGTATTGAATGGAGTTTGCAACTGAAAAGAAAATTGGGTTCCCAACAATCTAGGTGAAGGACGGCTTTCCCAAAAACTTATCTCTCAGAACTGAGCATGTGGAGAGACTTTCGTTCATCCAGCACAAAGGGAACGGGTTGCAGGAGAAACTTTTACTCTGGTTTCTCAGTCTGTTTCCTAGTGCCGGTTGGAATTTCCTGCAATTTTCACTGTAAAACCGAGTTATAGCTAATACCTCCCCATATATATGTATGGTGTGAAGTCTGCAAGTGAAAAGAAACTTTGTGTTCCCAACAAGCTAGGTGAATGACGGCTTTCACACACACTTATCTCTCAGAACTGAGCATGTGGAGAGACGTTCTTTCATCTAGCACAAAGTGAACGGGTTGCAGGAGAAACTATTACTCTCGTTTCTCAGTCTGTTTCCTAGTGCCGTTTTGAAGTTCCTGCAGTTTTCTCTGTAAAACAGACTTGGAGCTACTACCTCCCCATATATATGTATGGAGTGGAGTTTGCATTTGGAAAGAAACTTTGTGTTCCCAACAAGCTTGGTGAAGGACGGCTTTCACACACACATCTCTCAGAACTGAGCATGTGGAGAGACGTTCGTTCATCTAGCACAAAGGGAACGGGTGGCAGGGGAAACTTTTACTCTGGTTTCTCAGTCTGTTTCCTAGTGCCGGTTTGAAGTTCCTGCAGTTTTCACTGTAAAACCGAGTTGGAGCTAGTACCTCCCCATATATATGTATGGAGTGGAGTTTGCAAGTAAAAAGAAACTTTGTGTTCCAAACAAGATAGGTGAAGGACGGCTTTCACACACACATATCTCTCAGAACTGAGCAGGTGCAGAGACGTTCGTTCATCTAGCACAAAGGGAACGTTTTGCAGGAGAAACTTTTACTCTGGTTTCTCAGTCTGTTTCCAAGTGCCTGTTTGAAGTTCCTGCAGTTTTCACTGTAAAACCGTGTTGGAGCTTGTACCTCCCCATATATATGTATGTAGTGGAGTTTGCATGTGAAAAGATACTTTGTGTTCCCAACAAGCTAGGTGAAGGACGGCTTTCACACACACTTATCTCTCAGAACTTAGCATGTTGAGATACTTTCGTTCATCTTGCAAAAACGGAACGGGTTGCAGGAGAAACTTTTACTCTGGTTTCTCAGTCTGTTTCCTAGTGCCGGTTTGAAGTTCCTGCAGTTTTCACTGTAAAGCCGTTTTGGAGCTAGTACCACCCCATATATATGTATGGAGTGTAGTTTGCAACTGAAAAGATACTTTGTGTTCCCAACAAACTATTTGAAGGACGGCTTTCACACACAATTATCTCTCAGAACTGAGCATGTGGAGAGACGTTCGTTCATCTAGCACAAAGGGAACGGGTTGCAGGAGAAATTTTTACTCTGGTTTCTCAGTCTGTTTCCTAGTGCCGGTTTAAAGTTCCTGCAGTTTTCACTGTAAAACAGAGTTGGAGCTTGTACCTCCTCATAGATATGTATGGAGTGGAATTTGCAAATGAACAGAAACTTTGTGTTCCCAACAATCTAGGTGAAGGACGGCTTTCACTCACACATATTTCTCAGAACTGAGCATGTGGAGAGACGTTCGTTCATCTAGCACAAAGTGAATGGGTTGAAGGAGAAACTTTTACTCTGGTTTCTCAGTCTGTTTCCTAGTGCCGGTTTGAAGTTCCTGCAGTTTGCACTGTAAAACCGAGTTGGAGCTAGTTCCTCCCCATATATATGTATGGAGTGGAGTTTGCAAGTGAAAAGAATCTTTGTATTCCCAACAAGCTAGTTGAAGGACGGCTTTCACACACACTTAAATCTGAGAAATGAGCATGTGGAGAGACGTTCGTTCATCTAGCACAAATGGAACGGGTTGCAGGAGGAACTTTTACTCTGGTTTGTCAGTCCGGTTCCTAGTACCGGTTTGAAGTTCCTGCAGATTTCACAGTAAAACAGTTTTTGTGCTAGTACCTCTCAATATATATATATGGAGTGGAGTTTGCAAGTGAAAAGAAACTTTGTGTTCCCATCAAACTAGGTGAAGGACGGCATTCACACACAAATATCTCTCAGAACTTAGCATGTGGAGAGACGTTCGTTCATCTAGCACAAAGGGAACGGGTTGCAGGAGAAACTTTTACTCTGGTTTCTCAGTCTGTTTCCTAGTGCCGGTTTGAAGTTCCTGCAGTTTTCACTGTAAAACAGATTTGGAGCTTTTATCTCCCCATATATATGTATGAAGTGGAGTTTGCAACTGAAAAGGAACTTTGTGTTCCCAACAATCTGGGTGAAGTACGGCTTTCACTCACACTTATCTCTCAGAACTGAGCATGTGCAGAGACGTTCGTTCATCTAGCACAAAGGGAACGGGTTGCAGGAGAAACTTCTACTCTGGTTTCTCAGTCTGTTTCCTAGTGCAGTTTGAAGTTCCTGCAGTTTTCACTGTAAAACAGTGTTGGAGTTAGTACCTCCCCATATATATGTATGGAGTGGAGTTTGCAACTGAAAAGATACTTTGTGTTCCCAACAAGCTAGGTGAAGTACGGCTTTCACACACATATATCTCTCAGATCTGAGCATGTGGAGAGACGTTCGTACATCTAGCACAAATGGAACGGGTTGCTGTAGGAACTTTTACTCTGGTTTGTCAGTCCGGTTCCTAGTGCCGGTTTGAAGTTCCTGCAGATTTCACAGTAAAACTGTTTTTGAGCTAGTACCTCCCAATATATATATATGGAGTGGAGTTTGCAAGTGAAAAGAAACTTTGTGTTCCCAACAACCTAGGTGAAGGACGGCATTCACACACAATTATGTCTCAGAACTGAGCATGTGGAGAGACGTTCGTTCATCTAGCACAAAGGGAACGGGTTGCAGGAGAAACTTTTACTCTGGTTTCTCAGTCTGTTTCCTAGTGCCGGTTTGAAGTTCCTGCAGTTTTCACTGTAAAACAGAGTTGGAGCTTGAATCTCCGCATATATATGTATGGAGTGGAGTTTGCAACTGAAAAGAAACTTTGGATTCCCAACAATCTAGGTGAAGGACGGCTTTCACTCACACTTATCTCTCAGAACTGAGCATGTGGAGAGACGTTCGTTCATCTAGCACAAATGGAATGGGTTGCAGGAGAAACTTTTACTCTGGTTTCTCAGTCTGTTTCCTAGTGCCGTTTTGAAGTTCCTGCAGTTTGCACTGTAAAACCGAGTTGGAGCTAGTACCTCCCCATATATATGTATGGAGTGGAGTTTGCAAGTGAAAAGAAACTTTGTGTTCCCAACAAGCTAGGTGAAGGACGGCTTTCACACACACTTAAGTCTCAGAAATGAGCATGTGGAGAGACGTTCGTTCATCTAGCCCAAAGGGAACGGGTTGCAGGAGAAACTTTTACTCTGGTTTCTCTGTCTGTTTCCTAGTGCCGGTTTGAATTTCCTGCAGTTTTCACTGTAAAACCGAGTTGGAGTTAGTACCTCGACATATATATGTATGGATTGGAGTTTGCAACTGATAAGAAACTTTGTCTTCCCAACAAGCTATTTGAAGGACGGCTTTCACACACACTTATCTCTCAGAACTGAGCATGTGGAGAGACGTTCGTTCATCTAGCACAAATGGAACGGGTTGCAGGAGGAACTTTTACTCTGGTTTGTCAGTCCGGTTCCTAGAGCCGGTTTGGAGTTCCTGCAGATTTCACAGTAAAACAGTTTTTGAGCTAGTACCTCCCAATATATATATATGGAGTGGAGTTTGCAAGTGAAAAGAAACTTTGTGTTCCCCACAAACTATGTGAAGGACGGCATTCACACACAATTATCTCTCAGAACTGAGCATGTGGAGAGACGTTCGTTCATCTAGCACAAAGGGAACGGGTTGCAGGAGAAAATTTTACTCTGGTTTCTCAGTCTGTTTCCTAGTGCCGTTTTGAAGTTCCTGCAGTTTGCACTCTAAAACCGAGTTGGAGCTAGTACCTCCCCATATATATGTATGGAGTGGAGTTTGCAAGTGAAAAGAAACTTTGTGTTCCCAACAAGCTAGTTGAAGTACGGCTTTCACACCCACTTATCTCTCAGAACTGAGCATGTGGAGAGATGTTCGTTCATCTAGCACAAAGGGAACGGGTTGCAGGAGAAACTTTTTCTCTTGTTTCTCTGTCTGTTTCCTAGTGCCGGTTTGAAGTTCCTGCAGTTTTCACTGTAAAACAGAGTTGGAGCTTGTACCTCCCCATATATATGAATGGAGTGGAATTTTCAACTGAAAAGAAACTTGGGTTCCCAACAATCTAGGTGAAGGACGGCTTCCCACACACTTATCTCTCAGAACTGAGCTTGTGGAGAGACATTCGTTCATCTAACACGAAGGGAACGGGTTGCAGGAGATACTTTTACTCTGGTTACTCAGTCTGATTCCTAGTGCCGGTTTGAAGTTCCTGCAGTTTTCATAGTAAAACAGTGTTGGAGCTAGTACCTCCCCATATATATGTATGGAGTGGAGTTTGCAAGTTAAAAGAAACTTTGTGTTCCCAACAAGCTAGATGAAGGACGGCTTTCACACACACTTATCTCTCAGAACTGAGCATGTGGAGAGACGTTCGTTCATCTAGCAGAAAGGGAAAGGGTTGCAGGAGAAATTTTACTCTGGATTCTCAGTCTGTTTCCTAGTGCCGGTTTGAAGTTCCTGCAGATTTCACTGTAAAACCGAGTTGGAGCTTGAACCTCCCCATATATATGTATCAAGTGGAGTTTGCATGTGAAAAGATACTTTGTGTTCCCAACAAGCTAGGTGAAGGACGGCTTTCACACACACTTATCTCCCAGAACTGAGCATGTGGAGAGACTTTCGTTCATCTAGCAAAAAGGGAACGGTTTGCAGGAGAAACTATTACTCTGGTTTCTCAGTCTGTTTCCTAGTGCCGGTTTTAAGTTCCTGCAGTTTTCACTGTAAAACCGAGTTGGAGCTCGTACCTCCCCATATATATGTATGGAGTGGATTTTGCATGTGAAAAGAAACTTTGTGTTCCCAACAAGCTAGGTGAAGGACGGCTTTCACACACACTTATCTCTCAGAACTGAGCATGTGGAGAGACGTTCGTTCATCTAGCACAAAGGGAATGGGTTGCAGGAGAAACTTTTACTCTGGTTTCTCAGTCTGTTTCCTAGTGCCTGTTTGAAGTTCCTGCAGTTTGCACTGTAAAACCGAGTTGGAGCTAGTTCCTCCCCATATATATGTATGGAGTGGAGTTTGCAAATGAAAAGAAACTTTGTGTTCCCAACAAGCTAGTTGAAGGACGGCTTTCACACACACTTAAATCTCAGAAATGAGCATGTGGAGAGACGTTCGTTCATCTAGCACAAAGTGAAGGGGTTGCAGGAGAAACTTTTACTCTGGTTTCTCAGTCTGTTTCCTAGTGCCGGTTTGAACTTCCTGCATTTTTCACTGTAAATCCGAGTTGGAGTTAGTATCTCCCCATATATATGTATGGAGTGGAGTTTGCAACTGAAAAGAAACTTTGTCTTCCCAACAAGCAAGTTGAAGGACGGCTTTCACACACACTTATCTCTCAGAACTGAGCAGGTGGAGAGACGTTCGTTCATCTAGCAAAAAGGGAAAGGGTTGCAGGAGAAACTTTTACTCTGGATTCTCAGTCTGTTTCCTAGTGCCGGTTTGAAGTTCCTGCAGTTTTCACTGTAAAACAGAGTTGGATCTAGTACCTCCCCATATATATGTATGGAGAGGTGTTTGCATGTGAAAAGATACTTTGTGTTCCCAACAAGCTAGGTGAAGGACGGCTTTCACTCACACCTATCTCTCAGAACTGAGCATGTGGAGAGACGTTCGTTCATGTAGCAAAAATGGAACGGGTTGCAGGAGAAATTTTTACTCTGGTTTCTCATTATGTTTCCTAGTTCCGGTTTGAAGTTCCTGCAGTTTTCACTGTAAAACCGGGTTGGAGCAGTACCTCCCCATATATATGTATGGAGTGGAGTTTGCAAGTGAAAAGAAACTTTGTGTTCCCTACAAGCTAGGTGAAGGACGGCTTTCACACACATTTATCACTCAGAACTGAGCATGTGGAGAGGCGTTCGTTCATCTAGCACAATGGGAACGGGTTGCAGGAGAAACTTTTACTCTGGTTTCTCAGTCTGTTTCCAAGTGCCGCTTTGAAGTTCCTGCAGATTTCACAGTAAAACGGATTTTGAGCTAGTACCTCTCCATATATATGTATGGAGTGGAATTTGCAAGTGAAAAGAAACTTTGTGTTCCCAACAAACTATGTGAAGGACGGCTTTCACACACAATTATCTCTCAGAACTGAGCATGAGGAGAGACGTTCATTCATCTAGCACAAAGGGAACGGGTTGAAGGTGAAACTTTTACTCTGGTTTCTCAGTCTGTTTCCTACTGCCGGATTGAAGTTCCTGCAGTTTTCACTGTAAAACAGAGTTGGAGCTTGTACCTCCCCATATATATGTATGGAGTGGAATTTGCAACTGAAAAGAAACTTTGAGTTCCCAACAATTTAGGTGAAGGATGGCTTTCACTCACACTTATCTCTCAGAACTGAGCATGTGGAGAGACGTTCGTTCATCTAGCACAAAGGGAATGGGTTGCAAGAGAAACTTTTACTCTGGTATCTCAGTCTGTTTCCTAGTGCCGGTTTGAATTTCCTGCAGTTTGCACTGTAAAACCGAGTAGGAGATAGTTCCTCCCCATATATATGTATGGAGTGGAATTTGCAAGTGAAAAGAAACTTTGTGTTCCCAACAAGCTAGTTGAACGACGGCTTTCACACACACTTAAATCTCAGAAATGAGCATGTGGAGAGACTTTCGTTCATCTAGCACAAATGGAACGGGTTGCAGGAGAAACTTTTACTCTGGTTTCTCAGTCTGTTTCCTTGTGCCGGTTTGAACTTTCTGCAGTTTTCACTGTAAAACCGAGTTGAAGTTAGTACCACCCCATATATATGTATGGAGTGGAGTTTGCAACTGAAAAGAAACTTTGTCTTCCCAGCAAGCTATTTGAAGGACGTCTTTCACACACACATATCTCTCAGATCTGAGCATGTGGAGAGACGTTCGTTCATCTAGCACAAAGGGAACGGGTTGCAGGAGTAACTTTTACTCTGGATTCTCAGTCTGTTTCCTAGTGCCGTTTTGAAATTCCTGCAGTTTTCACTGTAAAACCGAGTTGGAGCTAGTACCTCCCCATATATATGGATGGAGTGGAGTTTGCAAGTGAAAAGAAACTTTGTGTTCCGAACAAGATAGTTGAAGGACGGCTTTCCCACACACTTATCTTTCAGAACTGAGCATGTGGAGAGACGTTCGTTCATCTAGCACAAAGAGAACGGGTTGCAGGAGAAAATTTTACTCTGGGTTCTCAGTCTGTTTCCTAGTGCCGGTTTGAAGTTCCTGCAGTTTGCACTGTAAAACCGAGTTGGAGCTAGTTCCTCCCCATATATATGTATGGAGTGGAGTTTGCAAGTGAAAAGAAACTTTGTGTTCCCAACAAGCTAGGTGAAGGACGGCTTTCACACACACTTAAATCTCAGAAATGAGCATGTGGAGAGACTTTCGTTCATCTAGTACAAATGGAACGGGTTGCAGGAGAAACTTTTACTCTGGTTTCTCAGTCTGTTTCCTAGTGCCGGTTTGAACTTCCTGCAGTTTTCAATGTAAAACCGAGTTGGATTTAGTACCACCCCATATATATGTATGGAGTGGAGTTTGCAACTGAAAAGAAACTTTGTCTTCCCAACAAGCTAGTTGAAGGACGGATTTCACACATACTTATCTCTCAGAACTGAGCATGTGGAGAGACGTTCGTTCATCTAGCACAAATGGAACGATTTGCAGGAGAAACATTTTCTCTGGTTTTTCAGTCTGTTTCCTAGTGCCGGTTTGAAGTTCCCGCAGATTTCACAGTAAAACAGATTTAGAGCTAGTAACTCCCCATATATATACGGAGTGGAGTTTGCAAGTGAAAAGAAACTTTGTGTTCCCAACAAGCTAGTTGAAGTACGGCTTTCACACCCACTTATCTCTCAGAACTGAGCATGTGGAGAGACGTTCGTTCATCTAGCACAAAGGGAACGGGTTGCAGGAGAAACTTTTACTCTTGTTTCTCTGTCTGTTTCCTAGTGCCGGTTTGAAGTTCCTGCAGTTTTCACTGTAAAACAGAGTTGGAGCTTGTACCTCCCCATATATATGAATGGAGTGGAGTTTTCAACTGAAAAGAAACTTGGGTTCCCAACAATCTAGGTGAAGGACGGCTTTCCCACACACTTATCTCTCAGAACTGAGCTTGTGGAGAGACTTTCGTTCATCTAACACGAAGGGAACGGGTTGCAGGAGAAACTTTTACTCTGGTTACTCAGTCTGTTTCCTAGTGCCGGTTTGAACTTCCTGCATTTTTCACTGTAAATCCGAGTTGGAGTTAGTATCTCCCCATATATATGTATGGAGTGGAGTTTGCAACTGAAAAGAAACTTTGTCTTCCCAACAAGCAAGTTGAAGGACGGCTTTCACACACACTTATCTCTCAGAACTGAGCAGGTGGAGAGACGTTCGTTCATCTAGCAAAAAGGGAAAGGGTTGCAGGAGAAACTTTTACTCTGGATTCTCAGTCTGTTTCCTAGTGCCGGTTTGAAGTTCCTGCAGTTTTCACTGTAAAACAGAGTTGGATCTAGTACCTCCCCATATATATGTATGGAGAGGTGTTTGCATGTGAAAAGATACTTTGTGTTCCCAACAAGCTAGGTGAAGGACGGCTTTCACTCACACCTATCTCTCAGAACTGAGCATGTGGAGAGACGTTCGTTCATGTAGCAAAAATGGAACGGGTTGCAGGAGAAATTTTTACTCTGGTTTCTCATTATGTTTCCTAGTGCCGGTTTGAAGTTCCTGCAGTTTTCACTGTAAAACCGGGTTGGAGCAGTAACTCCCCATATATATGTATGGAGTGGAGTTTGCAAGTGAAAAGAAACTTTGTGTTCCCAACAAGCTAGGTGAAGGACGGCTTTCACACACAATTATCTCTCAGAACTGAGCATGTGCAGAGACGTTCGTTCATCTAGCACAAAGGGAACGGGTTGCAGGAGAAACTATTACTCAGGTTTCTCAGTCTGTTTCCTAGTGCCGGTATTAAGTTCCTGCAGTTTTCACTGTAAAACCGAGTTGGAGTTAGTACCTCCCCTTATATATGTATGGAGTGGAGTTTGCAACTGAAAAGATACTTTGTGTTCCCAACAAGCTAGGTGAAGGACGGCTTTCGCACACATTTATCACTCAGAACTGAGCATGTGGAGAGGCGTTCGTTCATCTAGCACAATGGGAACGGGTTGCAGGAGAAACTTTTACTCTGGTTTCTCAGTCTGTTTCCAAGTGCCGCTTTGAAGTTCCTGCAGATTTCACAGTAAAACGGATTTTGAGCTAGTACCTCTCCATATATATGTATGGAGTGGAATTTGCAAGTGAAAAGAAACTTTGTGTTCCCAACAAACTATGTGAAGGACGGCTTTCACACACAATTATCTCTCAGAACTGAGCATGAGGAGAGACGTTCATTCATCTAGCACAAAGGGAACGGGTTGAAGGTGAAACTTTTACTCTGGTTTCTCAGTCTGTTTCCTACTGCCGGATTGAAGTTCCTGCAGTTTTCACTGTAAAACAGAGTTGGAGCTTGTACCTCCCCATATATATGTATGGAATGGAATTTGCAACTGAAAAGAAACTTTGAGTTCCCAACAATTTAGGTGAAGGATGGCTTTCACTCACACTTATCTCTCAGAACTGAGCATGTGGAGAGACGTTCGTTCATCTAGCACAAAGGGAATGGGTTGCAAGAGAAACTTTTACTCTGGTATCTCAGTCTGTTTCCTAGTGCCGGTTTGAATTTCCTGCAGTTTGCACTGTAAAACCGAGTAGGAGATAGTTCCTCCCCATATATATGTATGGAGTGGAATTTGCAAGTGAAAAGAAACTTTGTGTTCCCAGCAAGCTATTTGAAGGACGTCTTTCACACACACATATCTCTCAGATCTGAGCATGTGGAGAGACGTTCGTTCATCTAGCACAAATGGAACGGGTTGCAGGAGAAACTTTTACTCTGGTTTCTCAGTCTGTTTCCTTGTGCCGGTTTGAACTTTCTGCAGTTTTCACTGTAAAACCGAGTTGAAGTTAGTACCACCCCATATATATGTATGGAGTGGAGTTTGCAACTGAAAAGAAACTTTGTCTTCCCAGCAAGCTATTTGAAGGACGTCTTTCACACACACATATCTCTCAGATCTGAGCATGTGGAGAGACGTTCGTTCATCTAGCACAAAGGGAACGGGTTGCAGGAGTAACTTTTACTCTGGATTCTCAGTCTGTTTCCTAGTGCCGTTTTGAAATTCCTGCAGTTTTCACTGTAAAACCGAGTTGGAGCTAGTACCTCCCCATATATATGTATGGAGTGGAGTTTGCAAGTGAAAAGAAACTTTGTGTTCCCAACAAGATAGTTGAAGGACGGCTTTCCCACACACTTATCTTTCAGAACTGAGCATGTGGAGAGACGTTCGTTCATCTAGCACAAAGAGAACGGGTTGCAGGAGAAAATTTTACTCTGGGTTCTCAGTCTGTTTCCTAGTGCCGGTTTGAAGTTCCTGCAGTTTGCACTGTAAAACCGAGTTGGAGCTAGTTCCTCCCCATATATATGTATGGAGTGGAGTTTGCAAGTGAAAAGAAACTTTGTGTTCCCAACAAGCTAGGTGAAGGACGGCTTTCACACACACTTAAATCTCAGAAATGAGCATGTGGAGAGACTTTCGTTCATCTAGTACAAATGGAACGGGTTGCAGGAGAAACTTTTACTCTGGTTTCTCAGTCTGTTTCCTAGTGCCGGTTTGAACTTCCTGCAGTTTTCAATGTAAAACCGAGTTGGATTTAGTACCACCCCATATATATGTATGGAGTGGAGTTTGCAACTGAAAAGAAACTTTGTCTTCCCAACAAGCTAGTTGAAGGACGGATTTCACACATACTTATCTCTCAGAACTGAGCATGTGGAGAGACGTTCGTTCATCTAGCACAAATGGAACGATTTGCAGGAGAAACATTTTCTCTGGTTTTTCAGTCTGTTTCCTAGTGCCGGTTTGAAGTTCCCGCAGATTTCACAGTAAAACAGATTTAGAGCTAGTAACTCCCCATATATATACGGAGTGGAGTTTGCAAGTGAAAAGAAACTTTGTGTTCCCAACAAGCTAGTTGAAGTACGGCTTTCACACCCACTTATCTCTCAGAACTGAGCATTTGGAGAGACGTTCGTTCATCTAGCACAAAGGGAACGGGTTGCAGGAGAAACTATTACTCTTGTTTCTCTGTCTGTTTCCTAGTGCCGGTTTGAAGTTCCTGCAGTTTTCACTGTAAAACAGAGTTGGAGCTTGTACCTCCCCATATATATGAATGGAGTGGAGTTTTCAACTGAAAAGAAACTTGGGTTCCCAACAATCTAGGTGAAGGACGGCTTTCCCACACACTTATCTCTCAGAACTGAGCTTGTGGAGAGACTTTCGTTCATCTAACACGAAGGGAACGGGTTGCAGGAGAAACTTTTACTCTGGTTACTCAGTCTGTTTCCTAGTGCCGGTTTGAATTTCCTGCAGTTTTCACTGTAAAACCGAGTTGGAGCTTGAACCTCCCCATATATATGTATGGTGTGGAGTCTGCAAGTGAAAAGAAACTTTGTGTTCCCAACAAGCTAGGTGAAGGACGGCTTTCACACACACTTATCTCTAAGAACTGAGCATGTGGAGAGACTTTCGTTCATCTAGCACAAAGGGAACGGGTTGCAGGAGAAAATTTTACTCTGGTTTCCCAGTCTGTTTCCTAGTGCCGGTTTGAAGTTCCTGCAGTTTTCACTCTAAAACCGACTTGGAGCTTGTACCTCCCCATATATATGTATGGAGTGGAGTTTGCAATTGGAAAGAAACTTTGTGTTCCCAACAAGCTGGGTGAAGGACGGCTTTCACACACAAATCTCTCTCAGAACTGAGCATGTGGAGAGACGTTCGTTCATCTAGCACAAAGGGAACGGGTTGCAGGAGAAACTTTTACTCTGGTTTCTCAGTCTGTTTCCTAGTGCCGGTTTGAAGTTCCTGCAGTTTTCACTGTAAAACCGAGTTGGAGCTAGTACTTTCCCATATATATGTATGGAGTGGGGTTTGCAAGTGAAACGTAACTTTGTGTTCCAAACAAGCTAGGTGAAGGACGGCTTTCACACACACTTATCTCTCAGAACTGAGCATGTGCAGAGACGTTCGTTCATCTAGCACAAAGGGAACGGTTTGCAGGGGAAACTTTTACTCTGGTTTCTCAGTCTGTTTCCTAGTGCCGGTTTGAAGTTCCTGCAGTTTTCATAGTAAAACCGTGTTGGAGCTAGTACCTCCCCATATATATGTATGGAGTGGAGTTTGCAAGTTAAAAGAAACTTTGTGTTCCCAACAAGCTAGATGAAGGACGGCTTTCACACACACTTATCTCTCAGAACTGAGCATTTGGAGAGACGTTCGTTCATGTAGCAGAAAGGGAAAGGGTTGCAGGAGAAACTTTTACTCTGGATTCTCAGTCTGTTTCCTAGTGCCGGTTAGAAGTTCCTGCAGTTTTCACTGTAAAAACGAGTTGGAGCTTGAACCTCCCCATATATATGCATCGAGTGGAGTTTGCATGTGAAAAGATACTTTGTGTTCCCAACAAGCTAGGTGAAGGACGGCTTTCACACACACTTATCTCCCAGAACTGAGCATGTGGAGAGACGTTCGTTCATCTAGCAAAAAGGGAACGGGTTGCAGGAGAAACTTTTACTCTGGATTCTCAGTCTGTTTCCTAGTGCCGGTTTGATGTTCCTGCAGTTTTCACTGTAAAATGGTGTTGGAGCTAGTACCTGCCAATATATATGTATGGAGTGGAGTTTGCAAGTTAAAAGAAACTTTGTGTTCCCAAAAAGCTAGGTGAAGTATGGCATTCCCACACACTTATCTCTCAGATCTGAGCATGTGGAGAGACGTTCGTTCATCTAGCACAAAGGGAACGGGTTGCAGGGGAAACTTTTACTCTGGATTCTCAGTCTGTTTCCTAGTGCCGGGTTGAAGTTCCTTCAGTTTTCACTGTAAAACCGAGTTGGAGCTAGTACCTCCCAATATATATGTATGGAGTGGAGTATGCTAGTGAAAAGAAAATTTGTGTTCCCAACAAGCTAGGTGAAGGACGGCTTTCACACACATTTATCTCTCAGAACTGAGCATGTGGAGAGACGTTCGTTCATCTAGCACAAAGGGAACGGGTTGCAGGAGTAACTTTTACTCTGGATTCTCAGTCTGTTTCCTAGTGCCGTTTTGAAGTTCCTGCAGTTTTCACTGTAAAACCGAGTTGGAGCTAGTACCTCCCCATATATATGTATGGAGTGGAGTTTGCAAGTGAAAAGAAACTTTGTGTTCCCAACAAGATAGTTGAAGGACGGCTTTCCCACACACTTATCTTTCAGAACTGAGCATGTGGAGAGACGTTCGTTCATCTAGCACAAAGAGAACGGGTTGCAGGAGAAAATTTTACTCTGGGTTCTCAGTCTGTTTCCTAGTGCCGGTTTGTAGTTCCTGCAGTTTGCACTGTAAAACCGAGTTGGAGCTAGTTCCTCCCCATATATATGTATGGAGTGGAGTTTGCAAGTGAAAAGAAACTTTGTGTTCCCAACAAGCTAGGTGAAGGACGGCTTTCACACACACTTAAATCTCAGAAATGAGCATGTGGAGAGACTTTCGTTCATCTAGCACAAATGGAACGGGTTGCAGGAGAAACTTTTACTCTGGTTTCTCAGTCTGTTTCCTAGTGCCGGTTTGAACTTCCTGCAGTTTTCAATGTAAAACCGAGTTGGATTTAGTACCACCCCATATATATGTATGGAGTGGAGTTTGCAACTGAAAAAAAACTTTGTCTTCCCAACAAGCTAGTTGAAGGACGGATTTCACACATACTTATCTCTCAGAACTGAGCATGTGGAGAGACGTTCGTTCATCTAGCACAAATGGAACGATTTGCAGGAGAAACATTTTCTCTGGTTTTTCAGTCTGTTTCCTAGTGCCGGTTTGAAGTTCCCGCAGATTTCACAGTAAAACAGATTTAGGGCTAGTAACTCCCCATATATATACGGAGTGGAGTTTGCAAGTGAAAAGAAACTTTGTGTTCCCAACAAGCTAGTTGAAGTACGGCTTTCACACCCACTTATCTCTCAGAACTGAGCATGTGGAGAGACGTTCGTTCATCTAGCACAAAGGGAACGGGTTGCAGGAGAAACTTTTACTCTTGTTTCTCTGTCTGTTTCCTAGTGCCGGTTTGAAATTCCTGCAGTTTTCACTGTAAAACAGAGTTGGAGCTTGTACCTCCCCATATATATGAATGGGGTGGAGTTTTCAACTGAAAAGAAACTTGGGTTCCCAACAATCTAGGTGAAGGACGGCATTCCCACACACTTATCTCTCAGAACTGAGCTTGTGGAGAGACTTTCGTTCATCTAACACGAAGGGAACGGGTTGCAGGAGAAACTTTTACTCTGGTTACTCAGTCTGTTTCCTAGTGCCGGTTTGAATTTCCTGCAGATTTCACTGTAAAACCGAGTTGGAGCTAGTACCTCCCCATATATATGTATGGTGTGGAGTCTGCAAGTGAAAAGAAACTTTGTGTTCCCAACAAGCTAGGTGAAGGACGGCTTTCACACACATTTATCACTCAGAACTGAGCATGTGGAGAGGCGTTCGTTCATCTAGCACAATGGGAACGGGTTGCAGGAGAAACTTTTACTCTGGTTTCTCAGTCTGTTTCCAAGTGCCGCTTTGAAGTTCCTGCAGATTTCACAGTAAAACGGATTTTGAGCTAGTACCTCTCCATATATATGTATGGAGTGGAATTTGCAAGTGAAAAGAAACTTTGTGTTCCCAACAAACTATGTGAAGGACGGCTTTCACACACAATTATCTCTCAGAACTGAGCATGAGGAGAGACGTTCATTCATCTAGCACAAAGGGAACGGGTTGAAGGTGAAACTTTTACTCTGGTTTCTCAGTCTGTTTCCTACTGCCGGATTGAAGTTCCTGCAGTTTTCACTGTAAAACAGAGTTGGAGCTTGTACCTCCCCATATATATGTATGGAGTGGAATTTGCAACTGAAAAGAAACTTTGAGTTCCCAACAATTTAGGTGAAGGATGGCTTTCACTCACACTTATCTCTCAGAACTGAGCATGTGGAGAGACGTTCGTTCATCTAGCACAAAGGGAATGGGTTGCAAGAGAAACTTTTACTCTGGTATCTCAGTCTGTTTCCTAGTGCCGGTTTGAATTTCCTGCAGTTTGCACTGTAAAACCGAGTAGGAGATAGTTCCTCCCCATATATATGTATGGAGTGGAATTTGCAAGTGAAAAGAAACTTTGTGTTCCCAACAAGCTAGTTGAACGACGGCTTTCACACACACTTAAATCTCAGAAATGAGCATGTGGAGAGACTTTCGTTCATCTAGCACAAATGGAACGGGTTGCAGGAGAAACTTTTACTCTGGTTTCTCAGTCTGTTTCCTTGTGCCGGTTTGAACTTTCTGCAGTTTTCACTGTAAAACCGAGTTGAAGTTAGTACCACCCCATATATATGTATGGAGTGGAGTTTGCAACTGAAAAGAAACTTTGTCTTCCCAGCAAGCTATTTGAAGGACGTCTTTCACACACACATATCTCTCAGATCTGAGCATGTGGAGAGACGTTCGTTCATCTAGCACAAAGGGAACGGGTTGCAGGAGTAACTTTTACTCTGGATTCTCAGTCTGTTTCCTAGTGCCGTTTTGAAATTCCTGCAGTTTTCACTGTAAAACCGAGTTGGAGCTAGTACCTCCTCATATATATGTATGGAGTGGAGTTTGCAAGTGAAAAGAAACTTTGTGTTCCCAACAAGATAGTTGAAGGACGGCTTTCCCACACACTTATCTTTCAGAACTGAGCATGTGGAGAGACGTTCGTTCATCTAGCACAAAGAGAACGGGTTGCAGGAGAAAATTTTACTCTGGGTTCTCAGTCTGTTTCCTAGTGCCGGTTTGAAGTTCCTGCAGTTTGCACTGTAAAACCGAGTTGGAGCTAGTTCCTCCCCATATATATGTATGGAGTGGAGTTTGCAAGTGAAAAGAAACTTTGTGTTCCCAACAAGCTAGGTGAAGGACGGCTTTCACACACACTTAAATCTCAGAAATGAGCATGTGGAGAGACTTTCGTTCATCTAGTACAAATGGAACGGGTTGCAGGAGAAACTTTTACTCTGGTTTCTCAGTCTGTTTCCTAGTGCCGGTTTGAACTTCCTGCAGTTTTCAATGTAAAACCGAGTTGGATTTAGTACCACCCCATATATATGTATGGAGTGGAGTTTGCAACTGAAAAGAAACTTTGTCTTCCCAACAAGCTAGTTGAAGGACGGATTTCACACATACTTATCTCTCAGAACTGAGCATGTGGAGAGACGTTCGTTCATCTAGCACAAATGGAACGATTTGCAGGAGAAACATTTTCTCTGGTTTTTCAGTCTGTTTCCTAGTGCCGGTTTGAAGTTCCCGCAGATTTCACAGTAAAACAGATTTAGAGCTAGTAACTCCCCATATATATACGGAGTGGAGTTTGCAAGTGAAAAGAAACTTTGTGTTCCCAACAAGCTAGTTGAAGTACGGCTTTCACACCCACTTATCTCTCAGAACTGAGCATGTGGAGAGACGTTCGTTCATCTAGCACAAAGGGAACGGGTTGCAGGAGAAACTTTTACTCTTGTTTCTCTGTCTGTTTCCTAGTGCCGGTTTGAAGTTCCTGCAGTTTTCACTGTAAAACAGAGTTGGAGCTTGTACCTCCCCATATATATGAATGGAGTGGAGTTTTCAACTGAAAAGAAACTTGGGTTCCCAACAATCTAGGTGAAGGACGGCTTTCCCACACACTTATCTCTCAGAACTGAGCTTGTGGAGAGACTTTCGTTCATCTAACACGAAGGGAACGGGTTGCAGGAGAAACTTTTACTCTGGTTACTCAGTCTGTTTCCTAGTGCCGGTTTGAACTTCCTGCATTTTTCACTGTAAATCCGAGTTGGAGTTAGTATCTCCCCATATATATGTATGGAGTGGAGTTTGCAACTGAAAAGAAACTTTGTCTTCCCAACAAGCAAGTTGAAGGACGGCTTTCACACACACTTATCTCTCAGAACTGAGCAGGTGGAGAGACGTTCGTTCATCTAGCAAAAAGGGAAAGGGTTGCAGGAGAAACTTTTACTCTGGATTCTCAGTCTGTTTCCTAGTGCCGGTTTGAAGTTCCTGCAGTTTTCACTGTAAAACAGAGTTGGATCTAGTACCTCCCCATATATATGTATGGAGAGGTGTTTGCATGTGAAAAGATACTTTGTGTTCCCAACAAGCTAGGTGAAGGACGGCTTTCACTCACACCTATCTCTCAGAACTGAGCATGTGGAGAGACGTTCGTTCATGTAGCAAAAATGGAACGGGTTGCAGGAGAAATTTTTACTCTGGTTTCTCATTATGTTTCCTAGTGCCGGTTTGAAGTTCCTGCAGTTTTCACTGTAAAACCGGGTTGGAGCAGTACCTCCCCATATATATGTATGGAGTGGAGTTTGCAAGTGAAAAGAAACTTTGTGTTCCCAACAAGCTAGGTGAAGGACGGCTTTCACACACAATTATCTCTCAGAACTGAGCATGTGCAGAGACGTTCGTTCATCTAGCACAAAGGGAACGGGTTGCAGGAGAAACTATTACTCAGGTTTCTCAGTCTGTTTCCTAGTGCCGGTATTAAGTTCCTGCAGTTTTCACTGTAAAACCGAGTTGGAGTTAGTACCTCCCCTTATATATGTATGGAGTGGAGTTTGCAACTGAAAAGATACTTTGTGTTCCCAACAAGCTAGGTGAAGGACGGCTTTCACACACATTTATCACTCAGAACTGAGCATGTGGAGAGGCGTTCGTTCATCTAGCACAATGGGAACGGGTTGCAGGAGAAACTTTTACTCTGGTTTCTCAGTCTGTTTCCAAGTGCCGCTTTGAAGTTCCTGCAGATTTCACAGTAAAACGGATTTTGAGCTAGTACCTCTCCATATATATGTATGGAGTGGAATTTGCAAGTGAAAAGAAACTTTGTGTTCCCAACAAACTATGTGAAGGACGGCTTTCACACACAATTATCTCTCAGAACTGAGCATGAGGAGAGACGTTCATTCATCTAGCACAAAGGGAACGGGTTGAAGGTGAAACTTTTACTCTGGTTTCTCAGTCTGTTTCCTACTGCCGGATTGAAGTTCCTGCAGTTTTCACTGTAAAACAGAGTTGGAGCTTGTACCTCCCCATATATATGTATGGAATGGAATTTGCAACTGAAAAGAAACTTTGAGTTCCCAACAATTTAGGTGAAGGATGGCTTTCACTCACACTTATCTCTCAGAACTGAGCATGTGGAGAGACGTTCGTTCATCTAGCACAAAGGGAATGGGTTGCAAGAGAAACTTTTACTCTGGTATCTCAGTCTGTTTCCTAGTGCCGGTTTGAATTTCCTGCAGTTTGCACTGTAAAACCGAGTAGGAGATAGTTCCTCCCCATATATATGTATGGAGTGGAATTTGCAAGTGAAAAGAAACTTTGTGTTCCCAGCAAGCTATTTGAAGGACGTCTTTCACACACACATATCTCTCAGATCTGAGCATGTGGAGAGACGTTCGTTCATCTAGCACAAATGGAACGGGTTGCAGGAGAAACTTTTACTCTGGTTTCTCAGTCTGTTTCCTTGTGCCGGTTTGAACTTTCTGCAGTTTTCACTGTAAAACCGAGTTGAAGTTAGTACCACCCCATATATATGTATGGAGTGGAGTTTGCAACTGAAAAGAAACTTTGTCTTCCCAGCAAGCTATTTGAAGGACGTCTTTCACACACACATATCTCTCAGATCTGAGCATGTGGAGAGACGTTCGTTCATCTAGCACAAAGGGAACGGGTTGCAGGAGTAACTTTTACTCTGGATTCTCAGTCTGTTTCCTAGTGCCGTTTTGAAATTCCTGCAGTTTTCACTGTAAAACCGAGTTGGAGCTAGTACCTCCCCATATATATGTATGGAGTGGAGTTTGCAAGTGAAAAGAAACTTTGTGTTCCCAACAAGATAGTTGAAGGACGGCTTTCCCACACACTTATCTTTCAGAACTGAGCATGTGGAGAGACGTTCGTTCATCTAGCACAAAGAGAACGGGTTGCAGGAGAAAATTTTACTCTGGGTTCTCAGTCTGTTTCCTAGTGCCGGTTTGAAGTTCCTGCAGTTTGCACTGTAAAACCGAGTTGGAGCTAGTTCCTCCCCATATATATGTATGGAGTGGAGTTTGCAAGTGAAAAGAAACTTTGTGTTCCCAACAAGCTAGGTGAAGGACGGCTTTCACACACACTTAAATCTCAGAAATGAGCATGTGGAGAGACTTTCGTTCATCTAGTACAAATGGAACGGGTTGCAGGAGAAACTTTTACTCTGGTTTCTCAGTCTGTTTCCTAGTGCCGGTTTGAACTTCCTGCAGTTTTCAATGTAAAACCGAGTTGGATTTAGTACCACCCCATATATATGTATGGAGTGGAGTTTGCAACTGAAAAGAAACTTTGTCTTCCCAACAAGCTAGTTGAAGGACGGATTTCACACATACTTATCTCTCAGAACTGAGCATGTGGAGAGACGTTCGTTCATCTAGCACAAATGGAACGATTTGCAGGAGAAACATTTTCTCTGGTTTTTCAGTCTGTTTCCTAGTGCCGGTTTGAAGTTCCCGCAGATTTCACAGTAAAACAGATTTAGAGCTAGTAACTCCCCATATATATACGGAGTGGAGTTTGCAAGTGAAAAGAAACTTTGTGTTCCCAACAAGCTAGTTGAAGTACGGCTTTCACACCCACTTATCTCTCAGAACTGAGCATTTGGAGAGACGTTCGTTCATCTAGCACAAAGGGAACGGGTTGCAGGAGAAACTATTACTCTTGTTTCTCTGTCTGTTTCCTAGTGCCGGTTTGAAGTTCCTGCAGTTTTCACTGTAAAACAGAGTTGGAGCTTGTACCTCCCCATATATATGAATGGAGTGGAGTTTTCAACTGAAAAGAAACTTGGGTTCCCAACAATCTAGGTGAAGGACGGCTTTCCCACACACTTATCTCTCAGAACTGAGCTTGTGGAGAGACTTTCGTTCATCTAACACGAAGGGAACGGGTTGCAGGAGAAACTTTTACTCTGGTTACTCAGTCTGTTTCCTAGTGCCGGTTTGAATTTCCTGCAGTTTTCACTGTAAAACCGAGTTGGAGCTTGAACCTCCCCATATATATGTATGGTGTGGAGTCTGCAAGTGAAAAGAAACTTTGTGTTCCCAACAAGCTAGGTGAAGGACGGCTTTCACACACACTTATCTCTAAGAACTGAGCATGTGGAGAGACTTTCGTTCATCTAGCACAAAGGGAACGGGTTGCAGGAGAAAATTTTACTCTGGTTTCCCAGTCTGTTTCCTAGTGCCGGTTTGAAGTTCCTGCAGTTTTCACTCTAAAACCGACTTGGAGCTTGTACCTCCCCATATATATGTATGGAGTGGAGTTTGCAATTGGAAAGAAACTTTGTGTTCCCAACAAGCTGGGTGAAGGACGGCTTTCACACACAAATCTCTCTCAGAACTGAGCATGTGGAGAGACGTTCGTTCATCTAGCACAAAGGGAACGGGTTGCAGGAGAAACTTTTACTCTGGTTTCTCAGTCTGTTTCCTAGTGCCGGTTTGAAGTTCCTGCAGTTTTCACTGTAAAACCGAGTTGGAGCTAGTACTTTCCCATATATATGTATGGAGTGGGGTTTGCAAGTGAAACGTAACTTTGTGTTCCAAACAAGCTAGGTGAAGGACGGCTTTCACACACACTTATCTCTCAGAACTGAGCATGTGCAGAGACGTTCGTTCATCTAGCACAAAGGGAACGGTTTGCAGGGGAAACTTTTACTCTGGTTTCTCAGTCTGTTTCCTAGTGCCGGTTTGAAGTTCCTGCAGTTTTCATAGTAAAACCGTGTTGGAGCTAGTACCTCCCCATATATATGTATGGAGTGGAGTTTGCAAGTTAAAAGAAACTTTGTGTTCCCAACAAGCTAGATGAAGGACGGCTTTCACACACACTTATCTCTCAGAACTGAGCATGTGGAGAGACGTTCGTTCATCTAGCAAAAAGGGAACGGGTTGCAGGAGAAACTTTTACTCTGGATTCTCAGTCTGTTTCCTAGTGCCGGTTTGATGTTCCTGCAGTTTTCACTGTAAAATGGTGTTGGAGCTAGTACCTGCCAATATATATGTATGGAGTGGAGTTTGCAAGTTAAAAGAAACTTTGTGTTCCCAAAAAGCTAGGTGAAGTATGGCATTCCCACACACTTATCTCTCAGATCTGAGCATGTGGAGAGACGTTCGTTCATCTAGCACAAAGGGAACGGGTTGCAGGGGAAACTTTTACTCTGGATTCTCAGTCTGTTTCCTAGTGCCGGGTTGAAGTTCCTTCAGTTTTCACTGTAAAACCGAGTTGGAGCTAGTACCTCCCAATATATATGTATGGAGTGAAGTATGCTAGTGAAAAGAAAATTTGTGTTCCCAACAAGCTAGGTGAAGGACGGCTTTCACACACATTTATCTCTCAGAACTGAGCATGTGGAGAGACGTTCGTTCATCTAGCACAAAGGGAACGGGTTGCAGGAGTAACTTTTACTCTGGATTCTCAGTCTGTTTCCTAGTGCCGTTTTGAAGTTCCTGCAGTTTTCACTGTAAAACCGAGTTGGAGCTAGTACCTCCCCATATATATGTATGGAGTGGAGTTTGCAAGTGAAAAGAAACTTTGTGTTCCCAACAAGATAGTTGAAGGACGGCTTTCCCACACACTTATCTTTCAGAACTGAGCATGTGGAGAGACGTTCGTTCATCTAGCACAAAGAGAACGGGTTGCAGGAGAAAATTTTACTCTGGGTTCTCAGTCTGTTTCCTAGTGCCGGTTTGAAGTTCCTGCAGTTTGCACTGTAAAACCGAGTTGGAGCTAGTTCCTCCCCATATATATGTATGGAGTGGAGTTTGCAAGTGAAAAGAAACTTTGTGTTCCCAACAAGCTAGGTGAAGGACGGCTTTCACACACACTTAAATCTCAGAAATGAGCATGTGGAGAGACTTTTGTTCATCTAGTACAAATGGAACGGGTTGCAGGAGAAACTTTTACTCTGGTTTCTCAGTCTGTTTCCTAGTGCCGGTTTGAACTTCCTGCAGTTTTCAATGTAAAACCGAGTTGGATTTAGTACCACCCCATATATATGTATGGAGTGGAGTTTGCAACTGAAAAGAAACTTTGTCTTCCCAACAAGCTAGTTGAAGGACGGATTTCACACATACTTATCTCTCAGAACTGAGCATGTGGAGAGACGTTCGTTCATCTAGCACAAATGGAACGATTTGCAGGAGAAACATTTTCTCTGGTTTTTCAGTCTGTTTCCTAGTGCCGGTTTGAAGTTCCCGCAGATTTCACAGTAAAACAGATTTAGAGCTAGTAACTCCCCATATATATACGGAGTGGAGTTTGCAAGTGAAAAGAAACTTTGTGTTCCCAACAAGCTAGTTGAAGTACGGCTTTCACACCCACTTATCTCTCAGAACTGAGCATTTGGAGAGACGTTCGTTCATCTAGCACAAAGGGAACGGGTTGCAGGAGAAACTATTACTCTTGTTTCTCTGTCTGTTTCCTAGTGCCGGTTTGAAGTTCCTGCAGTTTTCACTGTAAAACAGAGTTGGAGCTTGTACCTCCCCATATATATGAATGGAGTGGAGTTTTCAACTGAAAAGAAACTTGGGTTCCCAACAATCTAGGTGAAGGACGGCTTTCCCACACACTTATCTCTCAGAACTGAGCTTGTGGAGAGACTTTCGTTCATCTAACACGAAGGGAACGGGTTGCAGGAGAAACTTTTACTCTGGTTACTCAGTCTGTTTCCTAGTGCCGGTTTGAATTTCCTGCAGTTTTCACTGTAAAACCGAGTTGGAGCTTGAACCTCCCCATATATATGTATGGTGTGGAGTCTGCAAGTGAAAAGAAACTTTGTGTTCCCAACAAGCTAGGTGAAGGACGGCTTTCACACACACTTATCTCTAAGAACTGAGCATGTGGAGAGACTTTCGTTCATCTAGCACAAAGGGAACGGGTTGCAGGAGAAAATTTTACTCTGGTTTCCCAGTCTGTTTCCTAGTGCCGGTTTGAAGTTCCTGCAGTTTTCACTCTAAAACCGACTTGGAGCTTGTACCTCCCCATATATATGTATGGAGTGGAGTTTGCAATTGGAAAGAAACTTTGTGTTCCCAACAAGCTGGGTGAAGGACGGCTTTCACACACAAATCTCTCTCAGAACTGAGCATGTGGAGAGACGTTCGTTCATCTAGCACAAAGGGAACGGGTTGCAGGAGAAACTTTTACTCTGGTTTCTCAGTCTGTTTCCTAGTGCCGGTTTGAAGTTCCTGCAGTTTTCACTGTAAAACCGAGTTGGAGCTAGTACTTTCCCATATATATGTATGGAGTGGGGTTTGCAAGTGAAACGTAACTTTGTGTTCCAAACAAGCTAGGTGAAGGACGGCTTTCACACACACTTATCTCTCAGAACTGAGCATGTGCAGAGACGTTCGTTCATCTAGCACAAAGGGAACGGTTTGCAGGGGAAACTTTTACTCTGGTTTCTCAGTCTGTTTCCTAGTGCCGGTTTGAAGTTCCTGCAGTTTTCATAGTAAAACCGTGTTGGAGCTAGTACCTCCCCATATATATGTATGGAGTGGAGTTTGCAAGTTAAAAGAAACTTTGTGTTCCCAACAAGCTAGATGAAGGACGGCTTTCACACACACTTATCTCTCAGAACTGAGCATTTGGAGAGACGTTCGTTCATGTAGCAGAAAGGGAAAGGGTTGCAGGAGAAACTTTTACTCTGGATTCTCAGTCTGTTTCCTAGTGCCGGTTAGAAGTTCCTGCAGTTTTCACTGTAAAAACGAGTTGGAGCTTGAACCTCCCCATATATATGCATCGAGTGGAGTTTGCATGTGAAAAGATACTTTGTGTTCCCAACAAGCTAGGTGAAGGACGGCTTTCACACACACTTATCTCCCAGAACTGAGCATGTGGAGAGACGTTCGTTCATCTAGCAAAAATGGAACGGGTTGCAGGAGAAACTTTTACTCTGGATTCTCAGTCTGTTTCCTAGTGCCGGTTTGATGTTCCTGCAGTTTTCACTGTAAAATGGTGTTGGAGCTAGTACCTGCCAATATATATGTATGGAGTGGAGTTTGCAAGTTAAAAGAAACTTTGTGTTCCCAAAAAGCTAGGTGAAGTATGGCATTCCCACACACTTATCTCTCAGATCTGAGCATGTGGAGAGACGTTCGTTCATCTAGCACAAAGGGAACGGGTTGCAGGGGAAACTTTTACTCTGGATTCTCAGTCTGTTTCCTAGTGCCGGGTTGAAGTTCCTTCAGTTTTCACTGTAAAACCGAGTTGGAGCTAGTACCTCCCAATATATATGTATGGAGTGGAGTATGCTAGTGAAAAGAAAATTTGTGTTCCCAACAAGCTAGGTGAAGGACGGCTTTCACACACATTTATCTCTCAGAACTGAGCATGTGGAGAGACGTTCGTTCATCTAGCACAAAGGGAACGGGTTGCAGGAGTAACTTTTACTCTGGATTCTCAGTCTGTTTCCTAGTGCCGTTTTGAAGTTCCTGCAGTTTTCACTGTAAAACCGAGTTGGAGCTAGTACCTCCCCATATATATGTATGGAGTGGAGTTTGCAAGTGAAAAGAAACTTTGTGTTCCCAACAAGATAGTTGAAGGACGGCTTTCCCACACACTTATCTTTCAGAACTGAGCATGTGGAGAGACGTTCGTTCATCTAGCACAAAGAGAACGGGTTGCAGGAGAAAATTTTACTCTGGGTTCTCAGTCTGTTTCCTAGTGCCGGTTTGTAGTTCCTGCAGTTTGCACTGTAAAACCGAGTTGGAGCTAGTTCCTCCCCATATATATGTATGGAGTGGAGTTTGCAAGTGAAAAGAAACTTTGTGTTCCCAACAAGCTAGGTGAAGGACGGCTTTCACACACACTTAAATCTCAGAAATGAGCATGTGGAGAGACTTTCGTTCATCTAGCACAAATGGAACGGGTTGCAGGAGAAACTTTTACTCTGGTTTCTCAGTCTGTTTCCTAGTGCCGGTTTGAACTTCCTGCAGTTTTCAATGTAAAACCGAGTTGGATTTAGTACCACCCCATATATATGTATGGAGTGGAGTTTGCAACTGAAAAAAAACTTTGTCTTCCCAACAAGCTAGTTGAAGGACGGATTTCACACATACTTATCTCTCAGAACTGAGCATGTGGAGAGACGTTCGTTCATCTAGCACAAATGGAACGATTTGCAGGAGAAACATTTTCTCTGGTTTTTCAGTCTGTTTCCTAGTGCCGGTTTGAAGTTCCCGCAGATTTCACAGTAAAACAGATTTAGGGCTAGTAACTCCCCATATATATACGGAGTGGAGTTTGCAAGTGAAAAGAAACTTTGTGTTCCCAACAAGCTAGTTGAAGTACGGCTTTCACACCCACTTATCTCTCAGAACTGAGCATGTGGAGAGACGTTCGTTCATCTAGCACAAAGGGAACGGGTTGCAGGAGAAACTTTTACTCTTGTTTCTCTGTCTGTTTCCTAGTGCCGGTTTGAAATTCCTGCAGTTTTCACTGTAAAACAGAGTTGGAGCTTGTACCTCCCCATATATATGAATGGGGTGGAGTTTTCAACTGAAAAGAAACTTGGGTTCCCAACAATCTAGGTGAAGGACCGCATTCCCACACACTTATCTCTCAGAACTGAGCTTGTGGAGAGACTTTCGTTCATCTAACACGAAGGGAACGGGTTGCAGGAGAAACTTTTACTCTGGTTACTCAGTCTGTTTCCTAGTGCCGGTTTGAATTTCCTGCAGATTTCACTGTAAAACCGAGTTGGAGCTAGTACCTCCCCATATATATGTATGGTGTGGAGTCTGCAAGTGAAAAGATACTTTGTGTTCCCAACAAGCTAGGTGAAGGACGGCTTTCACACACACTTATCTCTAAGAACTGAGCATGTGGAGAGACGTTCGTTCATCTAGCACAAAGGGAACGGGTTGCAGGAGAAACTTTTACTCTGGATTCTCAGTCTGTTTCCTAGTGCCGGTTTGAAGTTCCTGCCATTTTCACTGTAAAACCGAGTTGGAGCTCGTACTTCCCCATATATATGTATGGAGTGGAGTTTGCAATTGGAAAGAAACTTTGTGTTCCCAACAAGCTAGGTGAAGGACGGCTTTCACACACACTTATCTCTCAGAACTGAGCATGTGGAGAGACGTTCGTTCATCTAGCACAAAGGGAACGGGTTGTAGTTGAAACTTTTACTCTGGTTTCTCAGTCTGTTTCCTAGTGCCGGTTTGAAGTACCTGCAGTTTTCACTGTAAAACCGAGTTGGAGCTAGTACATCCCCATATATATGTATGGAGTGGAGTTTGTAAGTGAAAAGAAACTTTGTGTTCCCAACAAGCTATTTGAAGGACGGCTTTCACACACACTTATCTCTCAGAAATGAGCATGTGCAGAGACTTTCGTTCATCTAGCACAAAGGGAAAGGTTTGCAGGAGAAAATTTTTCTCTGGTTTCTCAGTCTGTTTCCTAGTGCCGGTTTGAAGTTCCTGCAGTTTTCACTGTAAAACCGAGTTGGAGCTAGTACCTCCACATATATATGTATGGAGTGGAGTTTGCAAGTGAAAAGAAACTTTGTGTTCCCAACAAGCTGGGTGAAGGACGGCTTTCACACACACTTATCTCTCAGAACTGAGCATGTGGATAGACGTTCGTTCATCAAGCACAAAGGGAACGGGTTGCAGGAGAAACTTTTACTCTGGTTTCTCAGTCTGTTTCCTAGTGCCGGTTTGAAGTTCCTGCAGTTTTCACTGTAAATCCGAGTTGGAGTTAGTATCTCCCCATATATATGTATGGAGTGGAGTTTGCAACTGAAAAGAAACTTTGTCTTCCCAACAAGCAATTTGAAGGACGGCTTTCACACACACTTATCTCTCAGAACTGAGCATGTGGAGAGACGTTCGTTCATCTAGCAAAAAGGGAAAGGGTTGCAGGAGAAATTTTTACTCTGGTTTCTCAGTATGTATCCTAGTGCCGGTTTGAAGTTCTTGCAGTTTTCACTGTAAAATCGGTTTGGAGCAGTACCTCCCCATATATATGTATGGAGTGGAGTTTGCAAGTGAAAAGAAACTTTGTGTTCCCAACAAGCTAGGTGAAGGACGGCTTTCACACCCACTTATCTCTCAGAACTGAGCATGTGGAGAGACGTTCGTTCATCTAGCACAAAGGGAACGGGTTGCAGGAGAAACTTTTACTCAGGTTTCTCAGTCTGTTTCCTAGTGCCGGTATTAAGTTCCTGCAGTTTTCACTGTAAAACCGAGTTGGAGTTAGTACCTCCCCATATATATGTATGGAGTGGAGTTTGCAACTGAAAAGATACTTTGTGTTCCCAACAAGCTATGTGAAGGACGGCTTTCACACACACTTATCTCTCAGAACTGAGCATGTGGAGAGACGTTCGTTCATCTAGCACAATGGGAACGGGTTGCAGGAGAAACTTTTACTCTAGTTTCTCAGTCTGTTTCCAAGTGCCGCTTTGAAGTTCCTGCAGATTTCACAGTAAAACGGATTTTGAGCTAGTACCTCCCCATATATATGTATGGAGTGGAGTTTGCAAGTGAAAAGAAACTTTGTGTTCCCAACAAACTATGTGAAGGACGGCTTTCACACACAATTATCTCTCAGAACTGAGCATGTGGAAAGAGGTTCGTTCATCTAGCTCAAAGGGAACGGGTTGCAGGTGAAAATTTTACTCTGGTTTCTCAGTCTGTTTCCTAGTGCCGGATTGAAGTTCCTGCAGTTTTCACTGTAAAACAGAGTTGGAGCTTGTACCTCCCCATATATATGTATGGAGTGGAATTTGCAACTGAAAAGAAACTTTGAGTTCCCAACAATTTAAGTGAAGGACGGCTTTCACTCACACTTATCTCTCAGAACTGAGCATGTGGAGAGACGTTCGTTCATCTAGCACAAAGGGAATGGGTTGCAAGAGAAACTTTTACTCTGGTATCTCAGTCTGTTTTCTAGTGCCGGTTTGAAGTTCCTGTAGTTTGCACTGTAAAACCGAGTTGGAGCTAGTTCCTCCCCATATATATGTATGGAGTGGAGTTTGCAAGTGAAAAGAAACTTTCTGTTCCCAACAAGCTAGTTGAAGGGCGGCTTTCACACACACTTAAATCTCAGAAATGAGCATGTGGAGAGACTTTTGTTCATCTAGCACAAATGGAAAGGGTTGCAGGAGAAACTTTTACTCTGGTTTCTCAGTCTGTTTCCTATTGCCGGTTTGAACTTCCTGCAGTTTTCACTGTAAAACCGAGTTGGAGTTAGTACCACCCCATATATATGTATGAAGTGGAATTTGCAACTGAAAAGAAACTTTGTCTTCCCAACAAGCTATTTGAAGGACGGCTTTCACACACACTTATTTCTCAGAACTGAGCATGTGGAGAGACGTTCGTTCATCTAGCACAAATGGAACGGGTTGCAGGAGAAACTTTTACTCTGGTTTTTCAGTCTGTTTCCTAGTGCCGGTTTGAAGTTCCCGCAGATTTCACAGTAAAACAGATTTAGAGCTAGTAACTCCCCATATATATACGGAGTGGAGTATGCAAGTGAAAAGAAACTTTGTGTTCCCAACAAGCTATTTGAAGTACGGCTTTCACACCCACTTATCTCTCAGAACTGAGCATGTGGAGAGACGTTCGTTCATCTAGCACAAAGGGAACGGGTTGCAGGAGAAACTTTTACTCTGGTTTCTCTGTCTGTTTCCTAGTGCTGGTTTGAAGTTCCTGCAGTTTTCACTGTAAAACAGAGTTGTAGCTTGTACCTCCCCATATATATGAATGGAGTGGAGTTTTCAACTGAAAAGAAACTTGGGTTCCCAACAATCTAGGTGAAGGACGGCTTTCCCACACACTTATCTCTCAGAACTGAGCTTGTGGAGAGACTTTCGTTCATCTAACACGAAGGGAACTGGTTGCAGGAGAAACTTTTACTCTGGTTACTCAGTCTGTTTCCTAGTGCCGGTTTGAATTTCCTGCAGTTTTCACTGTAAAACCGAGTTGGAACTAGTACCTCCCCATATATATGTATGGTGTGGAGTCTGCAAGTGAAAAGAAACTTTGTGTTCCCAACAAGCTAGGTGAAGGACGGCTTTCACACAACTTATCTCTAAGAACTGAGCATGTGGAGAGACGTTCGTTCATCTAGCACAAAGGGAACGGGTTGCAGGAGAAAATTTTACTCTGGTTTCCCAGTCTGTTTCCTAGTGCTGGTTTGAAGTTCCTGCAGTTTTCACTGTAAAACCGACTTGGAGTTGTACCTCCCCATATATATGTATGGAGTGGAGTTTGCAATTGGAAAGAAACTTTGTGTTCCCAACAAGCTAGGTGAAGGACGGCTTTCACACACACATCTCTCTCAGAACTGAGCATGTGGAGAGACGTTCGTTCATATAGCACAAAGGGAACGGGTTGCAGGAGAAACTTTTACTCTGGTTTCTCAGTCTGTTTCCCAGTGCCGGTTTGAAGTTCCTGCAGTTTTCACTGTAAAACCGAGTTGAAGCTAGTACCTCCCCACATATATGTATGGAGTGGAGTTTGCAAGTGAAAAGAAACTTTGTGTTCCCAACAAGCTAGGTGAAGGACGGCTTTCACACACACTTATCTCTCAGAACTGAGCATGTGGAGAGACGTTCGTTCATCTAGCACAAAGGGAACGGGTTGCAGGAGAAACTTTTACTCTGGATTCTCAGTCTGTTTCCTAGTGCCGGTTTGATGTTCCTGCAGTTTTCACTGTAAAACCGTGTTGAAGCTAGTACCTGCCAATATATATGTATGGAGTGGAGTTTGCAAGTTAAAAGAAACTTTGTGTTCCCAAAAAGCTAGGTGAAGTATGGCATTCCCACACACTTATCTCTCAGATCTGAGCATGTGGAGAGACGTTCGTTCATCTAGCACAAAGGGAACGGGTTGCAGGGGAAACTTTTACTCTGGATTCTCAGTCTGTTTCCTAGTGCCGGTTTGAAGTTCCTTCAGTTTTCACTGTAAAACCGAGTTGGAGCTAGTACCTCCCAATATATATTTATGGAGTGGAGTATGCTAGTGAAAAGAAACTTTGTGTTCCCAACAAGCTAGGTGAAGGACGGCTTTCACACACATTTATCTCTCAGAACTGAGCATGTGGAGAGACGTTCGTTCATCTAGCACAAAGGGAACGGGTTGCAGGAGTAACTTTTACTTTGGATTCTCAGTCTGTTTCCTAGTGCCGTTTTGAAGTTCCTGCAGTTTTCACTGTAAAACCGAGTTGGAGCTAGTACCTCCCCATATATATGTATGGAGTGGAGTTTGCAAGTGAAAAGAAACTTTGTGTTCCCAACAAGCTAGTTTAAGGACGGCTTTCCCACACACTTATCTCTCAGAACTGAGCATGTGGAGAGACGTTCGTTCATCTAGCACAAATGGAACGGTTTGTAGGAGAAACTTTTACTCTGGTTACTCAGTCTGTTTCCTAGTACCGGTTTGAAGATCCTGCAGTTTTCACTGTAAAACCGACTTGGAGCTAGTACCTCCCCATATATATGTATGGAGTGGAGTTTGCAATTGGAAAGAAACTTTGTGTTCCCAACAAGCTAGGTGAAGGACGGCTTTCACACACACTTATCTCTCAGAACAGAGCATGTGGAGAGACGTTCGTTCATCTAGCACAAAAGGAAATTTTTGCCATAGAAACTTTTACATTGGTTTCTCAGTACATTTCCTAATGCTGGTTTCAAGATATTGCAGTATTCACTGGAAAACCGAGTTGGAGCTAATATTTCCCCTACATATATATGAATTGTAGTTTGCAACTGGAAAGAAACTTTGTATTCCCTTCAAGGTAGGTGAAGGTCGGCCTTCACACACATTTATCTCTAGGAAATGTACATGTGGAAAGACTTTCTTTCATGTACCAATAATGGTATAAATCAGGAGAAACTTTTATTCTGGTTTCTCAGTCCTTTTCCTAGTGCCGGTTTCAAGTTCCTGCAGTTTTCCCTGGAAAACCGTGTTGGAGCTAGTACCAACCCGTATATATGCATGGATTGTAGTTTGCAAATGAAAAGAAAAGTTGTGTTCCCAACAAGCTGGTTTAAGTGCGGCTTTCACACACACTTAACTCTCAGAACTGAGGAGCATGTGGAAAAACATTCGTTCATATAGCACAAGGTGAACGGTTTGCAGGAGAATCCATTGTTCTAGTTATTCACTCTGTTTCCTAGTGTCTGTATGAAGTTCCTGCAGTTTTATCTGTTAATCTCAGTTGGTACTAAAATCTCCCAATATATATGCATGGAGTGTAGATTGCAACTAAATAGATACTTTCTGTTCCCAACACGCTAGGTGAAGGACGGGTTTCACACACACTTATCTCTCAGAACACATTTTGTGAAGAGAAGTTGTTTCATTTTGCACAAAGGGAACGGGTTGCAGGAGTAACTTTTACTCTGGTTTCCCAGTCTGTTTCCTAGTGCCGGTTTGAAGTTCCTGCAGTTTTCACTGTAAAACCGAGTTGAAGCTAGTACCTCCCCACATATATGTATGGAGTGGAGTTTGCAAGTGAAAAGAAACTTTGTGTTCCCAACAAGCTAGGTGAAGGACGGCTTTCACACACACTTATCTCTCAGAACTGAGCATGTGGAGAGACGTTCGTTCATCTAGCACAAAGGGAACGGGTTGCAGGAGAAACTTTTACTCTGGATTCTCAGTCTGTTTCCTAGTGCCGGTTTGATGTTCCTGCAGTTTTCACTGTAAAACCGTGTTGAAGCTAGTACCTGCCAATATATATGTATGGAGTGGAGTTTGCAAGTTAAAAGAAACTTTGTGTTCCCAAAAAGCTAGGTGAAGTATGGCATTCCCACACACTTATCTCTCAGATCTGAGCATGTGGAGAGACGTTCGTTCATCTAGCACAAAGGGAACGGGTTGCAGGGGAAACTTTTACTCTGGATTCTCAGTCTGTTTCCTAGTGCCGGTTTGAAGTTCCTTCAGTTTTCACTGTAAAACCGAGTTGGAGCTAGTACCTCCCAATATATATTTATGGAGTGGAGTATGCTAGTGAAAAGAAACTTTGTGTTCCCAACAAGCTAGGTGAAGGACGGCTTTCACACACATTTATCTCTCAGAACTGAGCATGTGGAGAGACGTTCGTTCATCTAGCACAAAGGGAACGGGTTGCAGGAGTAACTTTTACTTTGGATTCTCAGTCTGTTTCCTAGTGCCGTTTTGAAGTTCCTGCAGTTTTCACTGTAAAACCGAGTTGGAGCTAGTACCTCCCCATATATATGTATGGAGTGGAGTTTGCAAGTGAAAAGAAACTTTGTGTTCCCAACAAGCTAGTTTAAGGACGGCTTTCCCACACACTTATCTCTCAGAACTGAGCATGTGGAGAGACGTTCGTTCATCTAGCACAAATGGAACGGTTTGCAGGAGAAACTTTTACTCTGGTTACTCAGTCTGTTTCCTAGTACCGGTTTGAAGATCCTGCAGTTTTCACTGTAAAACCGACTTGGAGCTAGTACCTCCCCATATATATGTATGGAGTGGAGTTTGCAATTGGAAAGAAACTTTGTGTTCCCAACAAGCTAGGTGAAGGACGGCTTTCACACACACTTATCTCTCAGAACAGAGCATGTGGAGAGACGTTCGTTCATCTAGCACAAAAGGAAATTTTTGCCATAGAAACTTTTACATTGGTTTCTCAGTACATTTCCTAATGCTGGTTTCAAGATATTGCAGTATTCACTGGAAAACCGAGTTGGAGCTAATATTTCCCCTACATGTATATGAATTGTAGTTTGCAACTGGAAAGAAACTTTGTATTCCCTTCAAGGTAGGTGAAGGTCGGCCTTCACACACATTTATCTCTAGGAAATGTACATGTGGAAAGACTTTCTTTCATGTACCAATAATGGTATAAATCAGGAGAAACTTTTATTCTGGTTTCTCAGTCCTTTTCCTAGTGCCGGTTTCAAGTTCCTGCAGTTTTCCCTGGAAAACCGTGTTGGAGCTAGTACCAACCCGTATATATGCATGGATTGTAGTTTGCAAATGAAAAGAAAAGTTGTGTTCCCAACAAGCTGGTTTAAGTGCGGCTTTCACACACACTTAACTCTCAGAACTGAGGAGCATGTGGAAAAACATTCGTTCATATAGCACAAGGTGAACGGTTTGCAGGAGAATCCATTGTTCTAGTTATTCACTCTGTTTCCTAGTGTCTGTATGAAGTTCCTGCAGTTTTATCTGTTAATCTCAGTTGGTACTAAAATCTCCCAATATATATGCATGGAGTGTAGATTGCAACTAAATAGATACTTTCTGTTCCCAACACGCTAGGTGAAGGACGGGTTTCACACACACTTATCTCTCAGAACACATTTTGTGAAGAGAAGTTGTTTCATTTTGCACAAAGGGAACGGGTTGCAGGAGTAACTTTTACTCTGGTTTCCCAGTCTGTTTCCTAGTGCCGGTTTGAAGTTCCAGCAATTTTCACGGGAAAACCGTGTTGGAGCTATTAACTCCCCATTTATATTTATGGAATGTCGTTTGCAACATAAAAGGAAATTTGTGTTCCCAACAAGCTAGGTTAAGTGCGGCTTTCACACACACTTATCTCTCAGAATAGACGCTCATGTTGGGAGGCATTTGTTCATCTAGCCCAAAGGGAAGAGTTAGCTGGAGAAAATTATACTTTGCTTCAGCATTCTGTTTTCTACTGTCGGTATGAAGTTCCTGCAGTTCAGAGTAAATCTGCATTGGAGCTTGAAATTCCCTATATATATGTTTGGGGTGCATTTTGCCCCTGAAAATAAGCTTTGTGTTCCCAACAAGCTAGCTGAAGGACGGCATTCCCAGAAAGATATCTCTCAGAAATGAGAATATATAGAGACTTTCATTCATCTAGCTCAAAGAGAACAGTTTGCAGGGGAAATTAATCTCTGACTTCTCAGTCTGATTCCTAGTGCCTTTTTGAAATTCCTGCACTTTTCACTGGAAAACTGTGTTTGAGCCAGTACTTCCCGATATATATATATGGAGAGTAGTTTTCAAGTGAAAAGAATCTTAGTGTTCAATACATGCTTGGTGAAGGACGGCATTCACACACACATATCTCTCAGAAATTAGCATGTGGAGAGATGCAAGTTCATCTAGAACAAAGGGAAGTGTTTGCAGGAGACACTTTTACAGTGGAATCTCAGTACATTTCACAATGCCGGTTTCAAGTTCCTTCAGATTTCACTGGAAAAATGAGGTGGGTTTTGTGTGTCCCCTAAATATATATGGAGAGTTGTTTGCACTGAAAAGAAACTTTGTTTTCCCTTCAAGTTAGGTGAAGGACGGCTTTCACACACTTATCTCTGGGGCCTGTACATGTGGAAAGACTTTCTTTCATGTACCATTAATGGAACAGGTTTCAGGAGAAATTTTACTCTGGTTTCTCAGTCCTTTTCCTAGTGTGGTTTTCACGTTCCTGCCGTTTTACTGGAAAACCGTGTTGGAGATAGTACCACCCCATATATAAACATGGAATGTAGTTTGCAAATGAAAAGAAAATTTGTGTTCCTAACAAGCTAGTTTAAGGGCGGCTTTCGAACACACTTAACTCTCAGAAATGGGGAACTTTTGGAACGTCGTTCGTTCATCTAATGCAAGGTGAACTGTTTGCCGGAGAAAATTTTATTATGGTTATTCACTGTATTTCCTAGTGTCTGTATGAAGTCCCTGCAGTTTTCTCTGTAAATGTCAGTTGGTGCTAAATTTTCCTAAAATTTATATTTTTAGTGTAGATTGCAACTGAATAGATACTATGTATTCCCAACAAGGTAGGTGAAGGACGGCTTTCACACACACTTTCTCTCAGAAAAGATCATGTGGAGAGACTTTGGTTCATCTAGCAAAAAGGGAACAGTTTGCAGGAGAAGCTTTTCTCTTATTTCCCAGTCTGTTTCATAGTGCCGGTTTGAATTTCCTGCAGTTTTCACTGGAAAACTCTTTTGGAGATATTAGTGCCCCATATATACTTATGGAATGTAGTTTTAAACTGAAAATAAAATTTGTGTTCCCAACAAGCTGGGTGAATGGCCGCTTTCACAAACACTTATCTCTCAGAATTAAGGAGCATTTGGAGAGGCATTCATTCACCTAATACAAAGGGAGAGGTTTTCAGGAGAAACTTTTACTCTGGTTTCTCAGTTTGTTTCCTAGTGCCAGTTTGAAGTTCCTGCTGTTTTCCCTGGAATACCGAATTGGGGCTAGTAATTTCTCATATATATTTATGGAGTGTAGTTTGCAACTGAAAAGAAATTTGGGTTCCCAACAAGCTGTGTGAAGTGCGGTTTTCAAAGACACTTATATCTCTGAAAATAGGAGCATATGGAGGGAAATATTTTCATGTAGCCAATGGGAATGGTTTGCAGAAGAATCTTTTACTCTGGTATCTCACTGTGTTTCCTAGTGTCTGTATGAACTTCCTCCAGTTTTCACTGTAATGGAGAGTTGGATTTAGAACTTCTCCTATGTATATATGGACTTTAGATAGCATTTGAATACTATTTTTGTGTTCCCAACATGCTACATATAGTATGGCTTTCACACACTCTTATATCTCAGAAATGATGCTGTGGAGAGACTTTCGTTCATCTAGCACAAAGGGAACGATTTGCAGAAGACATATTTATTCTGCTTTCTCAGGCTGTTTCCTACTGTGGGTTTGAAGTTCCTGCAGTTTTCACAGTAAATCTGCGTTGGAGCTTGAAATTCCCCATAAGTATGTTTTGGGTGCAGTTTGAACCTGAAAAGAAACTTTGTGTTCCCAACAAGCTAGGTGAAGGATGGCATTCACACACAGGTATCTCACAGAACTGATCATATGTAGAGATTTTCATTCATCTATCTCAAAGAGAAAAGTTTGCAGGGAATCTTTTACTACTGTTAACATTCTGTTTCCTAGTTTTTTTTGAAATTCCTGCACTTTTAACTGGATAGCCGATTTGAAGCCAGTACTTCCCATACATATATATAAAGTGTAGATTCCAAGTGAAAATTAGCTTTGTATTCCAAATATTTTAGTTGAAGGACGGCTTTCAAACACACATATTTCTCAGAACTAAGCATGTGGAGAGACATAAGTTCATCAAACACAAATGGAATATTTTGCGGGGGAAATTTTACTCTGGTTTCACAGTCTTTTTCCTTGTGCCGGTTTGATGTTCATGCAGTTTGCATTGGTAAACTGAGTTGGAGTTACTAATTCCCTTTATATATTTATGGAGTGTAGTTTGCAACAGAAAAGAAAATTTCTGTTCCCAACAAGCTGGGTGAAGTAAGGCTTTCACACACACTTATCTCAAAGAACAGATGAGCATGTGGAGCGACATTAGTTCATCCAAAACAAAGGGAAAAGTTTGCAGGAGAAATTTTTACTCTGGTCTCTGTGTCTGTTTCCAAGTGTCGGTATGAAGTTCCTGCACTGTTCACTGTAAACCTGAGTTGGAGCTAGAACCTCCCCATATATATGTATGTATTGTAGTATTGAACTAAAACAAAACTCTGTGTACCCATAAACCTAGGCGAAGAATGGCTCACACACACATATATCTCTCAGATATGAGCATGTGAAGAGAATTTCTTTCATTTGCTCCAAGGGAATATTTTGCAGGGAAAATTTTTACTCTGGTTTCTCAGTCTGATTCCTAGTGCCTTTTTGTAATTCCTGCATTTTTCACTGGAAAACCGAGTTGGAGCCAGTACTTCCACATAAATATATATATATATATATGGAGTGCAGATTTCAATTGAAATGGAACTCTGTGTTGCAGACATGCTAGGTGAAGGACGGCATTCACACACATATATCTCTCAGAACTTAACATGTGGAGAGACGTAATTTCATCTAGCACAAAGCTAAATGTTTGCAGGGGAAACTTTTACTCTGGTTTCTCATTGTGTTTCCTAGTGTCTCTATGAACATCCTGTAGTTTTCACTGTAAAATTGAGTTGGATTTGGAACCTCCCCTATATATGTATGGAGTGTAGATTGCAATTGAATACTCTCTTTGTTTTCCCAACATTCTAGGTAAAGTATGGCTTTCACACACACATATCTCTCCGAACTGATGCTGTGGAGAGACCTTCACTCATCTAGCAAAAAGGGAATGAGTTGCAGGAGAAATTTTTATTCTCGTTTCTCAGTCTGTTTCCTACTGCTGGTTTGAAGTTCCAGCAGTTTTCACTGGAAAACCGTGTTGGAGCTTTTACCTCCCTTTATATATGTATAGAGTGTATTTTTGAACGGAAAATTTACTTTCCCTTCCCAACACGCTAAGTGAAGTATGGCTTAAACACAAACTTACATTTCAAAACTGATCATGTGGAGAGACATTCGTTCATCTACCACAAATGTAACTGGTTGCAGGAGAAACATTTACTCTGGTTTCTCATTCTGTTTCCTAGTGTCGGTTTGAATTGCCTGCAGTTTACCCAGTAAATCTGAGTTGGTGCTTGAATTTCCCCATATGTATATTTGGGGCGTACTTTGCAACTGAAAAGAAACTTTATGTTCACAACAACCTTTGTGAAGTGCGGGTTTCACAAACACTAATATCCCTGAAATTAGGAGCATAAGGAGAGACATGATTTCATCTAGCAAAAAGGGAATGGTTTGCAGGAGAATCTTTTACTCTGGTTTCTCACTGTGTTTCCTAGTGTCGGTTTGAAATTCCTGCAGTTTTCACAGTAAATCTGAGCTGGAGTTTGGAATTCCCTATAAATTTTTGGTGTGCAGTTTGCACCTGAAAAGAAACTATGTATTCCCAACAAGCTAGGTGAAGGACGGCATTCACACACAGTTATCTCTCAGAAGTGAGCATATATAGAGGCTTTTGTTCATCTAGCTGAAAGAGAACAGCTTGTGGGAAAATTTTACTCTGGTTTCCCTGTCTGTTTCGTAATGCTGTTTTGAAACTCCTGCATTTTTCACTGGATATTCAATTTGAAGCTTTTACTTCAACATACATGTGTATAAAGTGTAGTTTTTAAGTGAAAAGAAGCTTTCTATATCAAAAATATTAGTTGAAAGACAGCTTAAAAACACACATACATCTCAGAAATTAGCATGTTGAGAGACGTAAGTCCAAATACCAAAGCTGAAATGGTATGCAGGGGAAATTTTTACTCTGGTTTCTCAGTCTGTTTCCTAGTGCCAGTTTGAAGTTCCTGCAGTTTTCACTGGAAAAGAGATTTGGAGTTACGACCTCCCCATATAAATGTATTGAGTGTAATTTACAACTGAAAAGAAAATTTCTGTTCCCAACAAGCTGGGTGAAGTAAGTCTTTCACAGACACCTATATCACAGAATGGAGGAGCATGTGGGGCGACATTCATTCATCTAGAACAAAGGGAAATGTATGCAAGAGAAATTTTTACTCTGTTCTCGGTGTATGTTTCCTAGGGTCGGTATGAAGTTACTGTAGTTTTCACTGTAAACCTGATTTGAAGCTAGAACCTCCACATTTATATTTATGTAGTGTAGTTTCAACAGAAAAAAATTTTGTTTTCCCATCAAGCTAGGTGAAGGACGGCTCTCACACACACATATCTCTCAGAACGAATCATGTGGAGAGATGAAAGTTCATCAAGCACAAAAGGAAATTTTTGCCATAGAAACTTTTACATTGGTTTCTCAGTACATTTCCTAATGCTGGTTTCAAGATATTGCAGTATTCACTGGAAAACCGAGTTGGAGCTAATATTTCCCCTACATATATATGAATTGTAGTTTGCAACTGGAAAGAAACTTTGTATTCCCTTCAAGGTAGGTGAAGGTCGGCCTTCACACACATTTATCTCTAGGAAATGTACATGTGGAAAGACTTTCTTTCATGTACCAATAATGGAATAAATCAGGAGAAACTTTTATTCTGGTTTCTCAGTCCTTTTCCTAGTGCCGGTTTCAAGTTCCTGCAGTTTTCCCTGGAAAACCGTGTTGGAGCTAGTACCAACCCGTATATATGCATGGATTGTAGTTTGCAAATGAAAAGAAAAGTTGTGTTCCCAACAAGCTGGTTTAAGTGCGGCTTTCACACACACTTAACTCTCAGAACTGAGGAGCATGTGGAAAAACATTCGTTCATATAGCACAAGGTGAACGGTTTGCAGGAGAATCCATTGTTCTAGTTATTCACTCTGTTTCCTAGTGTCTGTATGAAGTTCCTGCAGTTTTATCTGTTAATCTCAGTTGGTACTAAAATCTCCCAATATATATGCATGGAGTGTAGATTGCAACTAAATAGATACTTTCTGTTCCCAACACGCTAGGTGAAGGACGGGTTTCACACACACTTATCTCTCAGAACACATTTTGTGAAGAGAAGTTGTTTCATTTTGCACAAAGGGAACGGGTTGCAGGAGTAACTTTTACTCTGGTTTCCCAGTCTGTTTCCTAGTGCCGGTTTGAAGTTCCAGCAATTTTCACGGGAAAACCGTGTTGGAGCTATTAACTCCCCATTTATATTTATGGAATGTCGTTTGCAACATAAAAGGAAATTTGTGTTCCCAACAAGCTAGGTTAAGTGCGGCTTTCACACACACTTATCTCTCAGAATAGACGCTCATGTTGGGAGGCATTTGTTCATCTAGCCCAAAGGGAAGAGTTAGCTGGAGAAAATTATACTTTGCTTCATCATTCTGTTTTCTAGTGTCGGTATGAAGTTCCTGCAGTTCAGAGTAAATCTGCATTGGAGCTTGAAATTCCCTATATATATGTTTGGGGTGCATTTTGCCCCTGAAAATAAGCTTTGTGTTCCCAACAAGCTAGCTGAAGGACGGCATTCCCAGAAAGATATCTCTCAGAAATGAGAATATATAGAGACTTTCATTCATCTAGCTCAAAGAGAACAGTTTGCAGGGGAAATTAATCTCTGACTTCTCAGTCTGATTCCTAGTGCCTTTTTGAAATTCCTGCACTTTTCACTGGAAAACTGTGTTTGAGCCAGTACTTCCCGATATATATATATGGAGAGTAGTTTTCAAGTGAAAAGAATCTTAGTGTTCAATACATGCTTGGTGAAGGACGGCATTCACACACACATATCTCTCAGAAATTAGCATGTGGAGAGATGCAAGTTCATCTAGAACAAAGGGAAGTGTTTGCAGGAGACACTTTTACAGTGGAATCTCAGTACATTTCACAATGCCGGTTTCAAGTTCCTTCAGATTTCACTGGAAAAATGAGGTGGGTTTTGTGTGTCCCCTAAATATATATGGAGAGTTGTTTGCACTGAAAAGAAACTTTGTTTTCCCTTCAAGTTAGGTGAAGGACGGCTTTCACACACTTATCTCTGGGGCCTGTACATGTGGAAAGACTTTCTTTCATGTACCATTAATGGAACAGGTTTCAGGAGAAATTTTACTCTGGTTTCTCAGTCCTTTTCCTAGTGTCGTTTTCACGTTCCTGCCGTTTTACTGGAAAACCGTGTTGGAGATAGTACCACCCCATATATAAACATGGAATATAGTTTGCAAATGAAAAGAAAATTTGTGTTCCTAACAAGCTAGTTTAAGGGCGGCTTTCGAACACACTTAACTCTCAGAAATGGGGAACTTGTGGAACGTCGTTCGTTCATCTAATGCAAGGTGAACCGTTTGCCGGAGAAAATTTTATTATGGTTATTCACTGTATTTCCTAGTGTCTGTATGAAGTCCCTGCAGTTTTCTCTGTAAATGTCAGTTGGTGCTAAATTTTCCTAAAATTTATAATTTTAGTGTAGATTGCAACTGAATAGATACTATGTATTCCCAACAAGGTAGGTGAAGGACGGCTTTCACACACACTTTCTCTCAGAAAAGATCATGTGGAGAGACTTTGGTTCATCTAGCAAAAAGGGAACAGTTTGCAGGAGAAGCTTTTCTCTTATTTCCCAGTCTGTTTCATAGTGCCGGTTTGAATTTCCTGCAGTTTTCACTGGAATACTCTGTTGGAGATATTAGTGCCCCATATATACTTATGGAATGTAGTTTTAAACTGAAAATAAAATTTGTGTTCCCAACAAGCTGGGTGAATGGCCGCTTTCACAAACACTTATCTCTCAGAATTAAGGAGCATTTGGAGAGGCATTCATTCACCTAATACAAAGGGAGAGGTTTTCAGGAGAAACTTTTACTCTGGTTTCTCAGTTTGTTTCCTAGTGCCAGTTTGAAGTTCCTGCTGTTTTCCCTGGAATACCGAATTGGGGCTAGTAATTTCTCATATATATTTATGGAGTGTAGTTTGCAACTGAAAAGAAATTTGGGTTCCCAACAAGCTGTGTGAAGTGCGGTTTTCAAAGACACTTATATCTCTGAAAATAGGAGCATATGGAGGGAAATATTTTCATGTAGCCAATGGGAATGGTTTGCAGAAGAATCTTTTACTCTGGTATCTCACTGTGTTTCCTAGTGTCTGTATGAACTTCCTCCAGTTTTCACTGTAATGGAGAGTTGGATTTAGAACTTCTCCTATGTATATATGGACTTTAGATAGCATTTGAATACTATTTTTGTGTTCCCAACATGCTACATAAAGTATGGCTTTCACACACACTTATATCTCAGAAATGATGCTGTGGAGAGACTTTCGTTCATCTAGCACAAAGGGAACGATTTGCAGAAGAAACATTTATTCTGCTTTCTCAGGCTGTTTCCTAGTGTGGGTTTGAAGTTCCTGCAGTTTTCACAGTAAATCTGCGTTGGAGCTTGAAATTCCCCATAAGTATGTTTTGGGTGCAGTTTGAACCTGAAAAGAAACTTTGTGTTCCCAACAAGCTAGGTGAAGGATGGCATTCACACACAGGTATCTCACAGAACTGATCATATGTAGAGATTTTCATTCATCTATCTCAAAGAGAAAAGTTTGCAGGGAAACTTTTACTATGTTACCAGTCTGTTTCCTAGTTTTTTTTCAAATTCCTGCACTTTTAACTGGATAGCGGATTTGAAGCCAGTACTTCCCATACATATATATAAAGTGTAGATTCCAAGTGAAAATTAGCTTTGTATTCCAAATATTTTAGTTGAAGGACGGCTTTCAAACACACATATGTCTCAGAACTAAGCATGTGGAGAGACATAAGTTCATCAAACACAAATGGAATATTTTGCGGGGGAAATTTTACTCTGGTTTCACAGTCTTTTTCCTTGTGCCGGTTTGATGTTCATGCAGTTTGCATTGGTAAACTGAGTTGGAGTTACTAATTCCCTTTATGTATTTATGGAGTGTAGTTTGCAACAGAAAAGAAAATTTCTGTTCCCAACAAGCTGGGTGAAGTAAGGCTTTCACACACACTTATCTCACAGAACAGATGAGCATGTGGAGCGACATTAGTTCATCCAAAACAAAGGGAAAAGTTTGCAGGAGAAATTTTTACTCTGGTCTCTGTGTCTGTTTCCAAGTGTCGGTATGAAGTTCATGCACTGTTCACTGTAAACCTGAGTTCGAGCTAGAACCTCCCCATATATATGTATGTATTGTAGTATTGAACTAAAACAAAACTCTGTGTACCCATAAACCTAGGCGAAGAATGGCTCACACACACATATATCTCTCAGATATGAGCATGTGAAGAGAATTTCTTTCATTTGCTCCAAGAGAATATTTTGCAGGGAAAATTTTTACTCTGGTTTCTCAGTCTGATTCCTAGTGCCTTTTTGTAATTCCTGCAGTTTTCACTGGAAAACCGAGTTGGAGCCAGTACTTCCACATAAATATATATATATATATGGAGTGCAGATTTCAATTGAAATGGAACTCTGTGTTGCAGACATGCTAGGTGAAGGACGGCATTCACACACATATATCTCTCAGAACTTAACATGTGGAGAGACGTAATTTCATCTAGCACAAAGCTAAATGTTTGCAGGGGAAACTTTTACTCTGGTTTCTCATTTTGTTTCCTAGTGTCTCTATGAACATCCTGTAGTTTTCACTGTAAAATTGAGTTGGATTTGGAAACTCCCCTATATATGTATGGAGTGTAGATTGCAATTGAATACTCTCTTTGTTTTCCCAACATTCTAGGTAAAGTATGGCTTTCACACACACATATCTCTCCGAACTGATGCTGTGGAGAGACCTTCACTCATCTAGCAAAAAGGGAATGAGTTGCAGGAGAAATTTTTATTCTCGTTTCTCAGTCTGTTTCCTACTGCTGGTTTGAAGTTCCAGCAGTTTTCACTGGAAAACCGTGTTGGAGCTTTTACCTCCCTTTATATATGTATAGAGTGTATTTTTGAACGGAAAATTTACTTTCCCTTCCCAACACGCTAAGTGAAGTATGGCTTAAACACAAACTTACATTTCAAAACTGATCATGTGGAGAGACATTCGTTCATCTACCACAAATGTAACTGGTTGCAGGAGAAACATTTACTCTGGTTTCTCATTCTGTTTCCTAGTGTCGGTTTGAATTGCCTGCAGTTTACCCAGTAAATCTGAGTTGGTGCTTGAATTTCCCCATATGTATATTTGGGGCGTACTTTGCAACTGAAAAGAAACTTTATGTTCACAACAACCTTTGTGAAGTGCGGGTTTCACAAACACTAATATCCCTGAAATTAGGAGCATAAGGAGAGACATGATTTCATCTAGCAAAAAGGGAATGGTTTGCAGGAGAATCTTTTACTCTGGTTTCTCACTGTGTTTCCTAGTGTCGGTTTGAAATTCCTGCAGTTTTCACAGTAAATCTGAGCTGGAGTTTGGAATTCCCTATAAATTTTTGGTGTGCAGTTTGCACCTGAAAAGAAACTATGTATTCCCAACAAGCTAGGTGAAGGACGGCATTCACACACAGTTATCTCTCAGAAGTGAGCATATATAGAGGCTTTTGTTCATCTAGCTGAAAGAGAATAGTTTGTGGTAAAATTTTACTCTGGTTTCCCTGTCTGTTTCGTAATGCTGTTTTGAAACTCCTGCATTTTTCACTGGATATTCAATTTGAAGCTTTTACTTCAACATACATGTGTATAAAGTGTAGTATTTAAGTGAAAAGAAGCTTTCTATTCCAAAAATGTTAGGTGAAAGACAGCTTAAAAACACACATACATCTCAGAAATTAGCATGTTGAGAGACGTAAGTCCAAATACCAAAGCTGAAATGGTATGCAGGGGAAATTTTTACTCTGGTTTCTCAGTCTGTTTCCTAGTGCCAGTTTGAAGTTCCTGCAGTTTTCACTGGAAAAGAGATTTGGAGTTACGACCTCCCCATATAAATGTATTGAGTGTAATTTACAACTGAAAAGAAAATTTCTGTTCCCAACAAGCTGGGTGAAGTAAGTCTTTCACAGACACCTATATCACAGAATGGAGGAGCATGTGGGGCGACATTCATTCATCTAGAACAAAGGGAAATGTATGCAAGAGAAATTTTTACTCTGTTCTCGGTGTATGTTTCCTAGGGTCGGTATGAAGTTACTGTAGTTTTCACTGTAAACCTGATTTGAAGCTAGAACCTCCACATTTATATTTATGTAGTGTAGTTTCAACAGAAAAAAATTTTGTTTTCCCATCAAGCTAGGTGAAGGACGGCTCTCACACACACATATCTCTCAGAACGAATCATGTGGAGAGATGAAAGTTCATCAAGCACAAAAGGAAATTTTTGCCATAGAAACTTTTACATTGGTTTCTCAGTACATTTCCTAATGCTGGTTTCAAGATATTGCAGTATTCACTGGAAAACCGAGTTGGAGCTAATATTTCCCCTACATATATATGAATTGTAGTTTGCAACTGGAAAGAAACTTTGTATTCCCTTCAAGGTAGGTGAAGGTCGGCCTTCACACACATTTATCTCTAGGAAATGTACATGTGGAAAGACTTTCTTTCATGTACCAATAATGGAATAAATCAGGAGAAACTTTTATTCTGGTTTCTCAGTCCTTTTCCTAGTGCCGGTTTCAAGTTCCTGCAGTTTTCCCTGGAAAACCGTGTTGGAGCTAGTACCAACCCGTATATATGCATGGATTGTAGTTTGCAAATGAAAAGAAAAGTTGTGTTCCCAACAAGCTGGTTTAAGTGCGGCTTTCACACACACTTAACTCTCAGAACTGAGGAGCATGTGGAAAAACATTCGTTCATATAGCACAAGGTGAACGGTTTGCAGGAGAATCCATTGTTCTAGTTATTCACTCTGTTTCCTAGTGTCTGTATGAAGTTCCTGCAGTTTTATCTGTTAATCTCAGTTGGTACTAAAATCTCCCAATATATATGCATGGAGTGTAGATTGCAACTAAATAGATACTTTCTGTTCCCAACACGCTAGGTGAAGGACGGGTTTCACACACACTTATCTCTCAGAACACATTTTGTGAAGAGAAGTTGTTTCATTTTGCACAAAGGGAACGGGTTGCAGGAGTAACTTTTACTCTGGTTTCCCAGTCTGTTTCCTAGTGCCGGTTTGAAGTTCCAGCAATTTTCACGGGAAAACCGTGTTGGAGCTATTAACTCCCCATTTATATTTATGGAATGTCGTTTGCAACATAAAAGGAAATTTGTGTTCCCAACAAGCTAGGTTAAGTGCGGCTTTCACACACACTTATCTCTCAGAATAGACGCTCATGTTGGGAGGCATTTGTTCATCTAGCCCAAAGGGAAGAGTTAGCTGGAGAAAATTATTCTTTGCTTCATCATTCTGTTTTCTAGTGTCGGTATGAAGTTCCTGCAGTTCAGAGTAAATCTGCATTGGAGCTTGAAATTCCCTATATATATGTTTGGGGTGCATTTTGCCCCTGAAAATAAGCTTTGTGTTCCCAACAAGCTAGCTGAAGGACGGCATTCCCAGAAAGATATCTCTCAGAAATGAGAATATATAGAGACTTTCATTCATCTAGCTCAAAGAGAACAGTATGCAGGGGAAACTTATCTCTGATTTCTCAGTCTGATTCCTAGTGCCTTTTTGAAATTCCTGCAATTTTCACTGGAAAACTGTGTTTGAGCCAGTACTTCCCGATATATATCTATGGAGAGTAGTTTTCAAGTGAAAAGAATCTTAGTGTTCAATACATGCTTGGTGAAGGACGGCATTCACACACACATATCTCTCAGAAATTAGCATGTGGAAAGATGCAAGTTCATCTAGAACAAAGGGGAGTGTTTGCAGGAGACACTTTTACAGTGGAATCTCAGTACATTTCACAATGCCGGTTTCAAATTCCTTCAGATTTCACTGGAAAGATGAGGTGGATTTTGTGTGTCCCCTAAATATATATGGAGAGTTGTTTGCACTGAAACGAAACTTTGTTTTCCCTTCAAGTTAGGTGAAGGACGGCTTTCACACACTTATCTCTGGGGCCTGTACATGTGGAAAGAATTTCTTTCATGTACCATTAATGGAAGAGGTTTCAGGAGAAACTTTTACTCTGGTTTCTCAGTCCTTTTCCTAGTGCCGTTTTCACGTTCCTGCAGTTTTCACTGGAAAACCGTGTTGGAGATAGTACCACCCCATATATATGCATGGAATATAGTTTGCAATTTAAAAGAAAATTTGTGTTCCTAACAAGCTAGTTTAAGGGCGGCTTTCGAACACACTTAACTCTCATAAATGAGGAACTTTTGGAACGTCGTTCGTTCATCTAATGCAAGGTGAACTGTTTGCCGGAGAAAATTTTATTATGGTTATTCACTGTATTTCCTAGTGTCTGTATGAAGTCCCTGCAGTTTTCTCTGTAAATGTCAGTTGGTGCTAAATTTTCCTAAAATTTATATTTTCAGTGTAGATTGCAACTGAATAGATACTATGTGTTCCCAACAAGGTAGGTGAAGGAAGGCTTTCACACACACTTTCTCTCAGAAAAGATCATGTGGAGAGACTTTGGTTCATCTAGCAAAAAGGGAACAGTTTGCAGGAGAAGCTTTTCTCTTATTTCCCAGTCTGTTTCATAGTGCCGGTTTGAATTTCCTGCAGTTTTCACTGGAAAACTCTGTTGGAGATATTAGTGCCCCATATATACTTATGGAATGTAGTTTTAAACTGAAAATAAAATTTGTGTTCCCAACAAGCTGGGTGAATGGCCGCTTTCACAAACACTTATCTCTCAGAATTAAGGAGCATTTGGAGAGGCATTCATTCACCTAATACAATGGGGGAGGTTTTCAGGAGAAACTTTTACTCTGGTTTCTCAGTTTGTTTCCTAGTGCCAGTTTGAAGTTCCTGCTGTTTTCCCTGGAATACCGAATTGGGGCTAGTAATTTCTCATATATATTTATGGAGTGTAGTTTGCAACTGAAAAGAAATTTGGGTTCCCAACAAGCTGTGTGAAGTGCGGTTTTCAAAGACACTTATATCTCTGAAAATAGGAGCATATGGAGGGAAATATTTTCATGTAGCCAATGGGAATAGTTTGCAGAAGAATCTTTTACTCTGGTATCTCACTGTGTTTCCTAGTGTCTGTATGAACTTCCTCCAGTTTTCACTGTAATGGAGAGTTGGATTTAGAAACTCTCCTATGTATGTATTGACTTTAGATAGCATTTGGATACTATTTTTGTGTTCCCAACATGCTACATAAAGTATGGCTTTCACACACACTTATATCTCAGAAATGATGCTGTGGAGAGACTTTCGTTCATCTAGCACAAAGGGAACGATTTGCAGAAGAAACATTTATTCTGCTTTCTCAGGCTGTTTCCTAGTGTGGGTTTGAAGTTCCTGCAGTTTTCACAGTAAATCTGCGTTGGAGCTTGAAATTCCCCATAAGAATGTTTTGGGTGCAGTTTGAACCTGAAAAGAAACTTTGTGTTCCCAACAAGCTAGGTGAAGGATGGCATTCACACACAGGTATCTCACAGAACTGATCATATGTAGAGATTTTCATTCATCTATTTCAAAGAGAAAAGTTTGCAGGGAAACTTTTACTACTGTTACCAGTCTGTTTCCTAGTTTTTTTTGAAATTCCTGCACTTTTAACTGGATAACCGATTTGAAGCCCGTAATTCCCATACATATATATAAATTGTAGATTCCAAGTGAAAATTAGCTTTGTATTCCAAATATTTTAGTTGAAGGACGGCTTTCAAACACACATATCTCTCAGAACTAAGCATGTGGAGAGACATAAGTTCATCAAACACAAATGGAATATTTTGCAGGGGAAATTTTACTCTGGTTTCACAGTCTTTTTCCTTGTGCCGGTTTGATGTTCCTGCAGTTTGCATTGGTAAACTGAGTTGGAGTTACTAATTCCCTTTATATATTTATGGAGTGTAGTTTGCAACAGAAAAGAAAATTTCTGTTCCCAACAAGCTGGGTGAAGTAAGGCTTTCACACACACATATCTCACAGAACAGATGAGCATGTGGAGCGACATTAGTTCATCCAAAACAAAGGGAAAAGTTTGCAGGAGAAATTTTTACTCTGTTCTCTGTGTCTGTTTCCAAGTGTCGGTATGAAGTTCCTGCACTGTTCACTGTAAACATGAGTTGGAGCTCGAACCTCCCCATATATATGTATGTATTGTAGTATTCAAATAAAACAAAACTCTGTGTACCCATAAACCTAGGTGAAGGATGGCTCACACACACATATATCTCTCAGATATGAGCATGTGAAGAGAATTTCTTTCATTTGCTCCAAGAGAATATTTTGCAGGGAAAATTTTTACTCTGGTTTCTCAGTCTGATTCCTAGTGCCTGTTTGAAATTCCTGCAGTTTTCACTGGAAAACCGAGTTGGAGCCAGTACTTCCACATAAATATATATATATATATATGGAGTGCAGATTTCAATTGAAATGGAACTCTGTGTTGCAGACATGCTAGGTGAAGGACGGCATTCACACACATATATCTCTCAGAACTTAACATGTGGAGAGACGTAATTTCATCTAGCACAAAGCTAAATGTTTGCAGGGGAAACTTTTACTCTGGTTTCTCATTGTGTTTCCTAGTGTCTCTATGAACATCCTGTAGTTTTCACTGTAAAATTGAGTTGGATTTGGAACCTCCCCTATATATGTATGGAGTGTAGATTGCAATTGAATACTCTCTTTGTTTTCCCAACATTCTAGGTAAAGTATGGCTTTCACACACACATATCTCTCAGAACTGATGCTTTGGAGAGACCATCACACATCTAGCAAAAAGGGAACGAGTTGCAGGAGAAATTTTTATTCTCGTTTCTCAGTCTGTTTCCTACTGCTGGATTGAAGTTCCAGCAGTTTTCACTGGAAAACCGTGTTGGAGCTTTTACCTCCCTTTATATATGTATAGAGTGTAGTATTGAACGGAAAATTTACTTTCCCTTCCCAACACGCTAAGTGAAGTATGGCTTAAACACAAACTTACATTTCAAAACTGATCATGTGGAGAGACATTCGTTCATCTACCACAAATGTAACTGGTTGCAGGAGAAACATTTACTCTGGTTTCTCATTCTGTTTCCTAGTGTCGGTTTGAATTGCCTGCAGTTTACACAGTAAATCTGAGTTGGTGCTTGAATTTCCCCATATGTATATTTGGGGCGTACTTTGCAACTGAAAAGAAACTTTATGTTCACAACATCCTTTGTGAAGTGCGGGTTTCACAAACACTAATATCCCTGAAATTAGGAGCATAAGGAGAGACATGATTTCATCTAGCACTAAGGGAATGGTTTGCAGGAGAATCTTTTACTCTGGTTTCTCACTGTGTTTCCTAGTGTCGGTTTGAAATTCCTGCAGTTTTCACAGTAAATCTGAGCTGGAGTTTGGAATTCCCTATAAATTTTTGGTGTGCAGTTTGCACCTGATAAGAAACTATGTATTCCCAACAAGCTAGGTGAAAGACGGCATTCACACACAGTTATCTCTCAGAAGTGAGCATATATAGAGGCTTTTGTTCATCTAGCTGAAAGAGAATAGTTTGTGGGAAAATTTTACTCTGGTTTCCCTGTCTGTTTCGTAATGCTGTGTTGAAACTCCTGCACTTTTCACTGGATATTCAATTTGAAGCTTTTACTTCAACATACATGTGTATAAAGTGTAGTTTTTAAGTGAAAAGAAGCTTTCTATTCCAAAAATATTAGGTGAAAGACAGCTTAAAAACACACATACATCTCAGAAATTAGCATGTTGAGAGACGTAAGTCCAAATACCAAAGCTGAAACGGTATGCAGGGGAAACTTTTACTCTGGTTTCTCGGTCTGTTTCCTAGTGCCGGATTGAAGTTCCTGCAGTATTCATAGTAAAACCGTGTTGGAGCTAGTACCTCCCCATATATATGTATGGAGTGGAGTTTGCAAATGAAAAGAAACTTTGTGTTCCCAACAAGCTAGGTGAAGGACGGCTTTCACACTCACATCTCTCTCAGAACTGAGCATGTGGAGAGACGTTCGTTCATCTAGCACAAAGGGAACGGGTTGCAGGAGAATCTTTTACTCTTGTTTCTCAGTCTGTTTCCTAGTGCCGGTTTGAAGTTCCTGCAGTTTTCACTGTAAAACCGAGTTGGAGCTAGTACCTCCCCATATATATGTATGGAGTGGAGTTTGCAAGTGAAACGTAACTTTGTGTTCCAAACAACCTAGGTGAAGGACGGCTTTCACACACACTTATCTCTCAGAACTGAGCATGTGCAGAGACGTTCGTTCATCTAGCACAAAGGGAACGGGTTGCAGGAGAAACTTTTACTCTGGTTTCTCAGTCTGTTTCCTAGTGCCGGTTTGAAGTTCCTGCAGTTTTCATAGTAAAACCGTGTTGGAGCTAGTACCTCCCCATATATATGTATGGAGTGGAGTTTGCAAGTTAAAAGAAACTTTGTGTTCCCAACAAGCTAGGTGAAGGACGGCTTTCACACACACTTATCTCTCAGAACTGAGCATGTGGATAGACGTTCGTTCATCTAGCACAAAGGGAACGGGTTGTAGTTGAAACTTTTACTCTGGTTTCTCAGTCTGTTTCCTAGTGCCGGTTTGAAGTTCCTGCAGTTTTCACTGTAAAACCGAGTTGGAGCTAGTACATCCCCATATATATGTATGTAGTGGAGTTTGTAAGTGAAAAGAAACTTTGTGTTCCCAACAAGCTAGGTGAAGGACGGCTTTCACACACACTTATCTCTCAGAACTGAGCATGTGCAGAGACTTTCGTTCATCTAGCACAAAGGGAAAGGGTTGCATGAGAAAAATTTATCTGGTTTCTCAGTCTGTTTCCTAGTGCCGGTTTGAAGTTCCTGCAGTTTTCACTGTAAAACCGAGTTGGAGCTAGTACCTCCACATATATATGTATGGAGTGGAGTTTGCAAGTGAAAAGAAACTTTGTGTTCCCAACAAGCTGCGTGAAGGACGGCTTTCACACACACTTATCTCTCAGAACTGAGCATGTGGAGAGACGTTCGTTCATCAAGCACAAAGGGAACGGGTTGCAGGAGAAATTTTTACTCTGGTTTCTCAGTCTGTTTCCTAGTGCCGGTTTGAAGTTCCTGCAGTTTTCACTGTAAATCCGAGTTGGAGTTAGTATCTCCCCATATATATGTATGGAGTGGAGTTTGCAACTGAAAAGAAACTTTGTCTTCCCAACAAGCAATTTGAAGGACGGCTTTCACACACACTTATCTCTCACAACTGAGCATGTGGAGAGACTTTCGTTCATCTAGCAAAAAGGGAAAGGGTTGCAGGAGAAATTTTACTCTGGATTCTCAGTCTTTTTCCTAGTGCCGGTTTGAAGTTCCTGCAGTTTTCACTGTAAAACAGAGTTGGATCTAGTACCTCCCCATATATATGTATGGAGTGGAGTTTGCATGTGAAAATATACTTTGTGTTCCCAACAAGCTAGGTGAAGGACGGCTTTCACACACAATTATCTCTCAGAACTGAGCATGTGCAGAGACGTTCGTTCATTTAGCACAAAGGGAATGGGTTGCAGGAGAAACTTTTACTCAGGTTTCTCAGTCTGTTTCCTAGTGCCGGTATTAAGTTCCTGCAGTTTTCACTGTAAAACCGAGTTGGAGTTAGTACCTCCCCATATATATGTATGGAGTGGAGTTTGCAACTGAAAAGATACTTTGTGTTCCCAACAAGCTAGGTAAAGGACGGCTTTCACACACACTTATCTCTCAGAACTGAGCATGTGGAGAGACGTTCGCTCATCTAGCACAATGGGAACGGGTTGCAGGAGAAACTTTTACTCTGGTTTTTCAGTCTGTTTCCAAGTGCCGCTTTGAAGTTCCTGCAGATTTCACAGTAAAACGGATTTTGAGCTAGTACCTCCCCATATATATGTATGGAGTGGAGTTTGCAAGTGAAAAGAAACTTTGTATTCCCAACAAACTATGTGAAGGACGGCTTTCACACACAATTATCTCTCAGAACTGAGCATGTGGATAGACGTTCGTTCATCTAGCACAAAGGGAACGGGTTGCAGGTGAAACTTTTACTCTGGTTTCTCAGTCTGTTTCCTAGTGCCGGATTGAAGTTCCTGCAGTTTTCACTGTAAAACAGAGTTGGAGCTTGTACCTCGCCATATATATGTATGGAGTGGAATTTGCAACTGAAAAGAAACTTTGAGTTCCCAACAAGCTAGATGAAGGACGGCTTTCACACACACTTATCTCTCAGAACTGAGCATGTGGAGAGACGTTCGTTCATCTAGCAGAAAGGGAAAGGGTTGCAGGAGAAACTTTTACTCTGGATTCTCAGTCTGTTTCCTAGTGCCGGTTTGAAGTTCCTGCAGTTTTCACTGTAAAACCGAGTTGGAGCTTGAACCTCCCCATATATATGTATGGAGTGGAGTTTGCATGTGAAAAGATACTTTGTGTTCCCAACAAGCTAGGTGAAGGACGGCTTTCACACACACTTATCTCCCAGAACTGAGCATGTGGAGAAACGTTCGTTCATCTAGCAAAAAGGGAACGGGTTGCAGGAGAAACTATTACTCTGGTTTCTCAGTCTGTTTCCTAGTGCCGGTTTGAAGTTCCTTCAGTTTTCACTGTAAAACCGAGTTGGGGCTAGTACCTCCCAATATATATGTATGGAGTGGAGTATGCTAGTGAAAAGAAACTTTGTATTCCCAACAAGCTAGGTGAAGGACGGCTTTCACACACACTTATCTCTCAGAACTGAGCATGTGGAGAGACGTTCGTTCATCTACCACAAAGAGAACGGGTTGCAGGAGAAAATTTTACTCTGGGTTCTCAGTCTGTTTCCTAGTGCCGGTTTGAACTTCCTGCAGTTTTCACTGTAAAACCGAGTTGGAGTTAGTACCACCTCATATATATGTATGGAGTGGAGTTTGCTACTGAAAAGAAACTTTGTCTTTCCAACAAGCTAGTTGAAGGACGGCTTTCACACACACTTATCTCTCAGAACTGAGCATGTGGAGAGACGTTCGTTCATCTAGCACAAATGGAACGGTTTGCAGGATAAACTTTTACTCTGGTTTTTCAGTCTGTTTCCTAGTGCCGGTTTGAAGTTCCCGCAGATTTCACAGTAAAACAGATTTAGAGCTAGTAACTCCCCATATATATACGGAGTGGAGTATGCAAGTGAAAAGAAACTTTGTGTTCCCAACAAGCTAGTTGAAGTACGGCTTTCACACCCACTTATCTCTCAGAACTGAGCATGTGGAGAGACATTCGTTCATCTAGCACAAAGGGAACGGGTTGCAGGAGAAACTTTTACTCATGTTTCTCAGTCTGTTTCCTAGTGCCGGTTTGAAGTTCCTGCAGTTTTCACTGTAAAACAGAGTTGTAGCTTGTACCTCCCCATATATATGAATGGAGTGGAGTTTTCAACTGAAAAGAAACTTGGGTTCCCAACAATCTAAGTGAAGGACGGCTTTCCCACACACTTATCTCTCAGAACTGAGCTTGTGGAGAGACTTTCGTTCATCTAACACGAAGGGAACTGGTTGCAGGAGAAACTTTTACTCTGGTTACTCAGTCTGTTTCCTAGTGCCGGTTTGAATTTCCTGCAGTTTTCACTGTAAAACCGAGTTGGAGCTAGTACCTCCCCATATATATGTATGGTGTGGATTCTGCAAGTGAAAAGAAACTTTGTGTTCCCAACAAGCTAGGTGAAGGACGGCTTTCACACAACTTATATCTAAGAACTGAGCATGTGGAGAGACGTTCGTTCATCTAGCACAAAGGGAACGGGTTGCAGGAGAAACTTTTACTCTGGTTTCCCAGTCTGTTTCCTAGTGCCGGTTTGAAGTTCCTGCAGTTTTCACTGTAAAACCGACTTGGAGTTGTACCTCCCCATATATATGTATGGAGTGGAGTTTGCAATTTGAAAGAAACTTTGTGTTCCCAACAAGCTAGGTGAAGGACGGCTTTCACACACACATCTCTCTCAGAACTGAGCATGTGGAGAGACGTTCGTTCATCTAGCACAAATGGAACGGGTTGCAGGAGAAACTTTTACTCTGGTTTCTCAGTCTGTTTCCTAGTGCCGGTTTGAAGTTCCTGCAGTTTTCACTGTAAAACCGAGTTGGAGCTAGTACATTCCCATATATATGTATGGAGTGGAGTTTGCAAGTGAAACGTAACTTTGTGTTCCAAACAAGCTTAGTGAAGGACGGCTTTCACACACACTTATCTCTCAGAACTGAGCATGTGCAGAGACTTTCGTTCATCTAGCACAAAGGGAACGGGTTGCAGGAGAAACTTTTACTCTGGTTTCTCAGTCTGTTTCCTAGTGCCGGTTTGAAGTTCCTGCAGTTTTCATAGTAAAACTGTGTTGGAGATAGTACCTCCCCATATATATGTATGGAGTGGAGTTTGCAAGTTAAAAGAAACTTTGTGTTCCCAACAAGATAAATGAAGGACGGCTTTCACACAAACTTATCTCTCAGAACTGAGCAAGTGGAGAGACGTTCGTTCATCTAGCAGAAAGGGAAAGGGTTGCAGGAGAAACTTTTACTCTGGATTCTCAGTCTGTTTCCTAGTGCCGGTTTGAAGTTCCTGCAGTTTTCACTGTAAAACCGAGTTGGAGCTAGTACCTCCACATATATATGTATGGAGTGGAGTTTGCAAGTGAAAAGAAACTTTGTGTTCCCAACAAGCTGCGTGAAGGACGGCTTTCACACACACTTATCTCTCAGAACTGAGCATGTGGAGAGACGTTCGTTCATCAAGCACAAAGGGAACGGGTTGCAGGAGAAACTTTTACTCTGGTTTCTCAGTCTGTTTCCTAGTGCCGGTTTGAAGTTCCTGCAGTTTTCACTGTAAATCCGAGTTGGAGTTAGTATCTCCCCATATATATGTATGGAGTGGAGTTTGCAACTGAAAAGAAACTTTGTCTTCCCAACAAGCAATTTGAAGGACGGCTTTCACACACACTTATCTCTCACAACTGAGCATGTGGAGAGACGTTCGTTCATCTAGCAAAAAGGGAAAGGGTTGCAGGAGAAATTTTACTCTGGATTCTCAGTCTTTTTCCTAGTGCCGGTTTGAAGTTCCTGCAGTTTTCACTGTAAAACAGAGTTGGATCTAGTACCTCCCCATATATATGTATGGAGTGGAGTTTGCATGTGAAAATATACTTTGTGTTCCCAACAAGCTAGGTGAAGGACGGCTTTCACACACAATTATCTCTCAGAACTGAGCATGTGCAGAGACGTTCGTTCATTTAGCACAAAGGGAATGGGTTGCAGGAGAAACTTTTACTCAGGTTTCTCAGTCTGTTTCCTAGTGCCGGTATTAAGTTCCTGCAGTTTTCACTGTAAAACCGAGTTGGAGTTAGTACCTCCCCATATATATGTATGGAGTGGAGTTTGCAACTGAAAAGATACTTTGTGTTCCCAACAAGCTAGGTGAAGGACGGCTTTCACACACACTTATCTCTCAGAACTGAGCATGTGGAGAGACGTTCGTTCATCTAGCACAAAGGGAACGGGTTGCAGGTGAAACTTTTACTCTGGTTTCTCAGTCTGTTTCCTAGTGCCGGATTGAAGTTCCTGCAGTTTTCACTGTAAAACAGAGTTGGAGCTTGTACCTCGCCATATATATGTATGGAGTGGAATTTGCAACTGAAAAGAAACTTTGAGTTCCCAACAAGCTAGATGAAGGACGGCTTTCACACACACTTATCTCTCAGAACTGAGCATGTGGAGAGACGTTCGTTCATCTAGCAGAAAGGGAAAGGGTTGCAGGAGAAACTTTTACTCTGGATTCTCAGTCTGTTTCCTAGTGCCGGTTTGAAGTTCCTGCAGTTTTCACCGTAAAACCGAGTTGGAGATTGAACCTCCCCATATATATGTATCGAGTGGAGTTTGCATGTGAAAAGATACTTTGTGTTCCCAACAAGCTAGGTGAAGGACGGCTTTCACACACACTTATCTCCCAGAACTGAGCATGTGGAGAAACGTTCGTTCATCTAGCAAAAAGGGAACGGGTTGCAGGAGAAACTATTACTCTGGTTTCTCAGTCTGTTTCCTAGTGCCGGTTTGAAGTTCCTTCAGTTTTCACTGTAAAACCGAGTTGGGGCTAGTACCTCCCAATATATATGTATGGAGTGGAGTATGCTAGTGAAAAGAAACTTTGTGTTCCCAACAAGCTAGGTGAAGGACGGCTTTCACACACATTTATCTCTCAGAACTGAGCATGTGGAGAGACGTTCGTTCATCTAGCACAAATGGAACGGGTTGCAGGAGTAACTTTTACTCTGGATTCTCAGTCTGTTTCCTAGTGCCGTTTTGAAGTTCCTGCAGTTTTCACTGTAAAACCGAGTTGGAGCTAGTACCTCCCCATATATATTTATGGAGTGCAGTTTGCAAGTTAAAAGAAACTTTGTGTTCCCAACAAGCTAGTTGAAGGACGGCTTTCCCACACACTTATCTCTCAGAACTGAGCATGTGGAGAGACGTTCGTTCATCTACCACAAAGAGAACGGGTTGCAGGAGAAAATTTTACTCTGGGTTCTCAGTCTGTTTCCTAGTGCCGGTTTGAATTTCCTGCAGTTTGCACTGTAAAACCAAGTTGGAGCTAGTTCCTCCCCATATATATGTATGGAGTGGAGTTTGCAAGTGAAAAGAAACTTTGTGTTCCCAACAAGCTAGTTGAAGGACGGCTTTCACACACACTTAAATCTCAGAAATGAGCATGTGGAGAGACTTTCGTTCATCTAGCACAAAGGGAACGGGTTGCAGGAGAAACTTTTACTCTGGTTTCCCAGTCTGTTTCCTAGTGCCGGTTTGAAGTTCCTGCAGTTTTCACTGTAAAACCGACTTGGAGTTGTACCTCCCCATATATATGTATGGAGTGGAGTTTGCAATTTGAAAGAAACTTTGTGTTCCCAACAAGCTAGGTGAAGGACGGCTTTCACACACACATCTCTCTCAGAACTGAGCATGTGGAGAGACGTTCGTTCATCTAGCACAAATGGAACGGGTTGCAGGAGAAACTTTTACTCTGGTTTCTCAGTCTGTTTCCTAGTGCCGGTTTGAAGTTCCTGCAGTTTTCACTGTAAAACCGAGTTGGAGCTAGTACATTCCCATATATATGTATGGAGTGGAGTTTGCAAGTGAAACGTAACTTTGTGTTCCAAACAAGCTTAGTGAAGGACGGCTTTCACACACACTTATCTCTCAGAACTGAGCATGTGCAGAGACTTTCGTTCATCTAGCACAAAGGGAACGGGTTGCAGGAGAAACTTTTACTCTGGTTTCTCAGTCTGTTTCCTAGTGCCGGTTTGAAGTTCCTGCAGTTTTCATAGTAAAACTGTGTTGGAGATAGTACCTCCCCATATATATGTATGGAGTGGAGTTTGCAAGTTAAAAGAAACTTTGTGTTCCCAACAAGATAAATGAAGGACGGCTTTCACACACACTTATCTCTCAGAACTGAGCAAGTGGAGAGACGTTCGTTCATCTAGCAGAAAGGGAAAGGGTTGCAGGAGAAACTTTTACTCTGGATTCTCAGTCTGTTTCCTAGTGCCGTTTTGAAGTTCCTGCAGTTTTCACTGTAAAACCGAGTTGGAGCTTGAACATCCCCATATATATGTATCGAGTGGTGTTTGCATGTGAAAAGATACTTTGTGTTCCCAACAAGCTAGGTGAAGGACGGCTTTCACACACACTTATCTCCCAGAACTGAGCATGTGGAGAGACGTTCGTTCATCTAGCAAAAATGGAACGGGTTGCAGGAGAAACTATTACTCTGGTTTCTCAGTCTGTTTCCTAGTGCCGGTTTGAAGTTCCTGCAGTTTTCACTGTAAACCGAGTTGGAGCTAGTACCTCCCCATATATATGTATGGAGTGGAGTTTGCAAGTGAAAAGAAACTTTGTGTTCCCAACAAGCTAGGTGAAGGACGGCTTTCACACACACTTATCTCTCAGAACTGAGCATGTGGAGAGACGTTCGTTCATCTAGCAAAAAGGGAACGGGTTGCAGGAGAAACTTTTACTCTGGATTCTCAGTCTGTTTCCTAGTGCCGGTTTGATGTTCCTGCAGTTTTCACTGTAAAACCGTGTTGGAGCTAGTACCTGCCAATATATATGTATGGAGTGGAGTTTGCAAGTTAAAAGAAACTTTGTGTTCCCAAAAAGCTAGGTGAAGTATGGCATTCCCACACACTTATCTCTCAGATCTGAGCATGTGGAGAGACGTTCGTTCATCTAGCACAAAGGGAACGGTTTGCAGGAGTAACTTTTACTCTGGATTCTCAGTCTGTTTCCTAGTGCCGTTTTGAAGTTCCTGCAGTTTTCACTGTAAAACCGAGTTGGAGCTAGTACCTCCCCATATATATGTATGGAGTGGAGTTTGCAAGTGAAAAGAAAATTTGTGTTCCCAACAAGCTAGTTGAAGGACGGCTTTACAACACACTTATCTCTCAGAACTGAGCATGTGGAGAGACGTTCGTTCATCTACCACAAAGAGAACGGGTTGCAGGAGAAAATTTAACTCTGGGTTCTCAGTCTGTTTCCTAGTGCCGGTTTGAATTTCCTGCAGTTTGCACTGTAAAACCGAGTTGGAGCTAGTTCCTCCCCATATATATGTATGGAGTGGAGTTTGCAAGTGAAAAGAAACTTTGTGTTCCCAACATGCTAGTTGAAGGACGGCTTTCACACACACTTAAATCTCAGAAATGAGCATGTGGAGAGACTTTCGTTCATCTAGCACAAATGGAACGGTTTGCAGGAGAAACTTTTACTCTGGTTTTTCAGTCTGTTTCCTAGTGCCGGTTTGAAGTTCCCACAGATTTCACAGTAAAACAGATTTAGGGCTAGTAACTCCCCATATATATACGGAGTGGAGTTTGCAAGTTAAAAGAAACTTTGTGTTCCCAACAAGATATTTGAAGTACGGATTTCACACCCACTTATCTCTCAGAACTGAGCATGTGGAGAGACGTTCGTTCATCTAGCACAAAGGGAAAGGGTTGCAGGAGAAACTTTTACTCTTGTTTCTCTGTCTGTTTCCTAGTGCCGGTTTGAAGTTCCTGCAGTTTGCACTGTAAAACCGAGTTGGAGCTAGTTCCTCCCCATATATATGTATGGAGTGGAGTTTGCAAGTGAAAAGAAACTTTGTGTTCCCAACAAGCTAGTTGAAGGGCGGCTTTCACACACACTTAAATCTCAGAAATGAGCATGTGGAGAGACTTTCGTTCATCTAGCACAAATGGAACGGTATGCAGGAGAAACTTTTACTCTGGTTTTTCAGTCTGTTTCCTAGTGCCGGTTTGAATTTCCCGCAGATTTCACAGTAAAACAGATTTAGAGCTAGTAACTCCCCATATATATACGGACTGGAGTATGCAAGTGAAAAGAAACTTTGTGTTCCCAACAAGCTAGTTGAAGTACGGCTTTCACACACACTTATCTCTCAGAACTGAGCTTGTGGAGAGACTTTCGTTCATCTAGCACAAAGGGAACGGGTTGCAGGAGAAACTTTTACTCTGGTTTCTCAGTCTGTTTCCTAGTGCCTGTTTGAAGTTCCTGCAATTTTCATAGTAAAACTGTGTTGGAGCTAGTACCTCCCCATATATATGTATGGAGTGGAGTTTGCAACTTAAAAGAAACTTTGTGTTCCCAACAAGCTAGATGAAGGACGGCTTTCACACACACTTATCTCTCAGAACTGAGCATGTGGAGAGACGTTCGTTCATCTAGCAGAAAGGGAAAGGGTTGCAGGAGAAACTTTTACTCTGGATTCTCAGTCTGTTTCCTAGTGCCGGTTTGAAGTTCCTGCAGTTTTCACTGTAAAACCGAGTTGGAGCTTGAACCTCCCCATATATATGTATCGAGTGGAGTTTGCATGTGAAAAGATACTTTGTGTTCCCAACAAGCTAGGTGAAGGACGGCTTTCACACACACTTATCTCCCAGAACTGAGCATGTGGAGAAACGTTCGTTCATCTAGCAAAAAGGGAACGGGTTGCAGGAGAAACTATTACTCTGGTTTCTCAGTCTGTTTCCTAGTGCCGGTTTGAAGTTCCTGCAGTTTTCACTGTAAAACCGAGTTGGAGCTAGTACCTCCCCATATATATGTATGGAGTGGAGTTTGGAAGTGAAAAGAAACTTTGTGTTCCCAACAAGCTAAGTGAAGGACGGCTTTCACACACACTTATCTCTCAGAACTGAGCATGTGGAGAGACGTTCGTTCATCTAGCAAAAAGGGAACGGGTTGCAGGAGAAACTTTTACTCTGGATTCTCAGTCTGTTTCCTAGTGCCGGTTTGATGATCCTGCAGTTTTCACTGTAAAATCGTGTTGGAGCTAGTACTTGCCAATATATATGTATGGTTTGGAGTTTGCAAGTTAAAAGAAACTTTGTGTTCCCAAAAAGCTAGGTGAAGTATGGCATTCCCACACACTTATCTCTCAGATCTGAGCATGTGGAGAGACGTTCGTTCATCTAGCACAAAGGGAACTGGTTGCAGGGGAAATTTTACTCTGGATTCTCAGTCTGTTTCCTAGTGCCGGTTTGAATTTCCTGCAGTTTTCACTGTAAAACCGAGTTGGAGCTTGAACCTCCCCATATATATGTATCGAGTGGAATTTGCATGTGAAAAGATACTTTGTGTTCCCAACAAGCTAGGTGAAGGACGGCTTTCACACACACTTATCTCCCAGAACTGAGCATGTGGAGAAACGTTCGTTCATCTAGCAAAAAGGGAACGGGTTGCAGGAGAAACTATTACTCTGGTTTCTCAGTCTGTTTCCTAGTGCCGGTTTGAAGTTCCTGCAGTTTTCACTGTAAAACCGAGTTGGAGCTAGTACCTCCCCATATATATGTATGGAGTGGAGTTTGGAAGTGAAAAGAAACTTTGTGTTCCCAACAAGCTAAGTGAAGGACGGCTTTCACACACACTTATCTCTCAGAACTGAGCATGTGGAGAGACGTTCGTTCATCTAGCAAAAAGGGAACGGGTTGCAGGAGAAACTTTTACTCTGGATTCTCAGTCTGTTTCCTAGTGCCGGTTTGATGTTCCTGCAGTTTTCACTGTAAAACCGTGTTGAAGCTAGTACTTGCCAATATATATGTATGGAGTGGAGTTTGCAAGTTAAAAGAAACTTTGTGTTCCCAAAAAGCTAGGTGAAGTATGGCATTCCCACACACTTATCTCTCAGATCTGAGCATGTGGAGAGACGTTCGTTCATCTAGCACAAAGGGAACGGGTTGCAGGGGAAACTTTTACTCTGGATTCTCAGTCTGTTTCCTAGTGCCGGTTTGAAGTTCCTTCAGTTTTCACTGTAAAACCGAGTTGGGGCTAGTACCACCCAATATATATGTATGGAGTGGAGTATGCTAGTGAAAAGAAACTTTGTGTTCCCAACAAGCTAGGTGAAGGACGGCTTTCACACACATTTATCTCTCAGAACTGAGCATGTGGAGAGACGTTCGTTCATCTAGCACAAATGGAACGGGTTGCAGGAGTAACTTTTACTCTGGATTCTCAGTCTGTTTCCTAGTGCCGTTTTGAAGTTCCTGCAGTTTTCACTGTAAAACCGAGTTGGAGCTAGTACCTCCCCATATATATGTATGGAGTGCAGTTTGCAAGTTAAAAGAAACTTTGTGTTCCCAACAAGCTAGTTGAAGGACGGCTTTCCCACACACTTATCTCTCAGAACTGAGCATGTGGAGAGACGTTCGTTCATCTACCACAAAGAGAACGGGTTGCAGGAGAAAATTTTTCTCTGGGTTCTCAGTCTGTTTCCTAGTGCCGGTTTGAATTTCCTGCAGTTTGCACTGTAAAACCAAGTTGGAGCTAATTCCTCCCCATATATATGTATGGAGTGGAGTTTGCAAGTGAAAAGAAACTTTGTGTTCCCTACAAGCTAGTTGAAGGACGGCTTTCACACACACTTAAATCTCAGAAATGAGCATGTGGAGAGACTTTCGTTCATCTAGCACAAATGGAACGGGTTGCAGGAGAAATTTTTACTCTGGTTTCTCAGTCTGTTTCCTAGTGCCGGTTTGAACTTCCTGCAGTTTTCACTGTAAAACCGAGTTGGAGTTAGTACCACCCCATATATATGTATGGAGTGGAGTTTGCAACTGAAAAGAAACTTTGTCTTCCCAACAAGCTAGTTGAAGGACGGCTTTCACACACACTTATCTCTCAGAACTGAGCATGTGGAGAGACGTTCGTTCATCTAGCACAAATGGAACGGTTTGCAGGAGAAACTTTTACTCTGGTTTTTCAGTCTGTTTCCTAGTGCCGGTTTGAAGTTCCCGCAGATTTCACAGTAAAACAGATTTAGAGCTAGTAACTCCCCATATATATACGGAGTGGAGTATGCAAGTGAAAAGAAACTTTGTGTTCCCAACAAGCTAGTTGAAGTACGGCTTTCACACCCACTTATCTCTCAGAACTGAGCATGTGGAGAGACGTTCGTTCATCTAGCACAAAGGGAACGGGTTGCAGGAGAAACTTTTACTCATGTTTCTCTGTCTGTTTCCTAGTGCCGGTTTGAAGTTCCTGCAGTTTTCACTGTAAAACAGAGTTGTAGCTTGTACCTCCCCATATATATGAATGGAGTGGAGTTTTCAACTGAAAAGAAACTTGGGTTCCCAACAATCTAGGTGAAGGACGGCTTTCCCACACACTTATCTCTCAGAACTGAGCTTGTGGAGAGACTTTCGTTCATCTAACACGAAGGGAACTGGTTGCAGGAGAAACTTTTACTCTGGTTACTCAGTCTGTTTCCTAGTGCCGGTTTGAATTTCCTGCAGTTTTCACTGTAAAACCGAGTTGGAGCTAGTACCTCCCCATATATATGTATGGTGTGGATTCTGCAAGTGAAAAGAAACTTTGTGTTCCCAACAAGCTAGGTGAAGGACGGCTTTCACACAACTTATATCTAAGAACTGAGCATGTGGAGAGACGTTCGTTCATCTAGCACAAAGGGAACGGGTTGCAGGAGAAACTTTTACTCTGGTTTCCCAGTCTGTTTCCTAGTGCCGGTTTGAAGTTCCTGCAGTTTTCACTGTAAAACCGACTTGGAGTTGTACCTCCCCATATATATGTATGGAGTGGAGTTTGCAATTTGAAAGAAACTTTGTGTTCCCAACAAGCTAGGTGAAGGACGGCTTTCACACACACATCTCTCTCAGAACTGAGCATGTGGAGAGACGTTCGTTCATCTAGCACAAATGGAACGGGTTGCAGGAGAAACTTTTACTCTGGTTTCTCAGTCTGTTTCCTAGTGCCGGTTTGAAGTTCCTGCAGTTTTCACTGTAAAACCGAGTTGGAGCTAGTACTTTCCCATATATATGTATGGAGTGGAGTTTGCAAGTGAAACGTAACTTTGTGTTCCAAACAAGCTAGGTGAAGGACGGCTTTCACACACACTTATCTCTCAGAACTGAGCATGTGCAGAGACTTTCGTTCATCTAGCACAAAGGGAACGGGTTGCAGGAGAAAGTTTTACTCTGGTTTCTCAGTCTGTTTCCTAGTGCCGGTTTGAAGTTCCTGCAGTTTTCATAGTAAAACTGTGTTGGAGATAGTACCTCCCCATATATATGTATGGAGTGGAGTTTGCAAGTTAAAAGAAACTTTGTGTTCCCAACAAGATAAATGAAGGACGGCTTTCACACACACTTATCTCTCAGAACTGAGCAAGTGGAGAGACGTTCGTTCATCTAGCAGAAAGGGAAAGGGTTGCAGGAGAAACTTTTACTCTGGATTCTCAGTCTGTTTCCTAGTGCCGGTTTGAAGTTCCTGCAGTTTTCACTGTAAAACCGAGTTGGAGCTTGAACCTCCCCATATATATGTATCGAGTGGTGTTTGCATGTGAAAAGATACTTTGTGTTCCCAACAAGCTAGGTGAAGGACGGCTTTCACACACACTTATCTCCCAGAACTGAGCATGTGGAGAGACGTTCGTTCATCTAGCAAAAATGGAACGGGTTGCAGGAGAAACTATTACTCTGGTTTCTCAGTCTGTTTCCTAGTGCCGGTTTGAAGTTCCTGCAGTTTTCACTGTAAAACCGAGTTGGAGCTAGTACCACCCCATATATATGTATGGAGTGGAGTTTGCAAGTGAAAAGAAACTTTGTGTTCCCAACAAGCTAGGTGAAGGACGGCTTTCACACACACTTATCTCTCAGAACTGAGCATGTGGAGAGACGTTCGTTCATCTAGCAAAAAGGGAACGGGTTGCAGGAGAAACTTTTACTCTGGATTCTCAGTCTGTTTCCTAGTGCCGGTTTGATGTTCCTGCAGTTTTCACTGTAAAACCGTTTTGGAGCTAGTACCTGCCAATATATATGTATGGAGTGGAGTTTGCAAGTTAAAAGAAATTTTGTGTTCCCAAAAAGCTAGGTGAAGTATGGCATTCCCACACACTTATCTCTCAGATCTGAGCATGTGGAGAGACGTTCGTTCATCTAGCACAAAGGGAACGGGTTGCAGTAGAAACTTTTACTCTGGTTTCTCAGTCTGTTTCCTAGTGCCGGTTTGAAGTTCCTTCAGTTTTCACTGTAAAACCGAGTTGGAGCTAGTACCTCCCAATATATATGTATGGAGTGGAGTATGCTAGTGAAAAGAAACTTTGTGTTCCCAACAAGCTAGGTGAAGGACGGCTTTCACACACATTTATCTCTCAGAACTGAGCATGTGGAGAGACGTTCGTTCATCTAGCACAAAGGGAACGGGTTGCAGGAGTAACTTTTACTCTGGATTCTCAGTCTGTTTCCTAGTGCCGTTTTGAATTTCCTGCAGTTTGCACTGTAAAACCGAGTTGGAGCTAGTTTCTCCCCATATATATGTATGGAGTGGAGTTTGCAAGTGAAAAGAAACTTTGTGTTCCCAACATGCTAGTTGAAGGACGGCTTTCACACACACTTAAATCTCAGAAATGAGCATGTGGAGAGACTTTCGTTCATCTAGCACAAATGGAACGGGTTGCAGGAGAAACTTTTACTCTGGTTTCTCAGTCTGTTTCCTAGTGCCGGTTTGAACTTCCTGCAATTTTCACTGTAAAACCGAGTTGGAGTCAGTACCACCCCATATATATGTATGGAGAGGAGTTTGCAACTGAAAAGAAACTTTGTCTTCCCAACAAGCTAGTTGAAGGACGGCTTTCACACACACTTATCTCTCAGAACTGAGCATGTGGAGAGACGTTCGTTCATCTAGCACAAATGGAACGGTTTGCAGGAGAATCTTTTACTCTGGTTTTTCAGTCTGCTTCCTAGTGCCGGTTTGAAGTTCCCACAGATTTCACAGTAAATCAGATTTAGGGCTAGTAACTCCCCATATATATACGGAGTGGAGTTTGCAAGTGAAAAGAAACTTTGTGTTCCCAACAAGCTAGTTGAAGTACGGCTTTCACACCCACTTATCTCTCAGAACTGAGCATGTGGAGAGACGTTCGTTCATCTAGCACAAAGGGAAAGGGTTGCAGGAGAAACTTTTACTCTTGTTTCTCTGTCTGTTTCCTAGTGCCGGTTTGAAGTTCCTGCAGTTTTCACTCTAAAACAGAGTTGGAGCTTGTACCTCCCCATATATATGAATGGAGTGGAGTTTTCAACTGAAAAGAAACTTGGGTTCCCAACAATCTAGGTGAAGGACGGCTTTCCCACACACTTATCTCTCAGAACTGAGCTTGTGGAGTGACTTTCGTTCATCAAACACGAAGGGAACGGTTTGCAGGAGAAATTTTACTCTGGTTTTCCAGTCTGTTTCCTAGTGCCGGTTTGAAGTTCCTGCAGTTTTCACTGTAAAACCGACTTGGAGCTAGTACCTCCCCATATATATGTATGGAGTGGAGTTTCCAATTGGAAAGAAACTTTGTGTTCCCAACAAGCTAGGTGAAGGACGGCTTTCACACACACATCTCTCTCAGAACTGAGCATGTGGAGAGACGTTCGTTCATCTAGCACAAAGGGAACGGGTTGCAGGAGAAATTTTACTCTGGTTTCTCAGTCTGTTTCCTAGTGCCGGTTTGAAATTCCTGCAGTTTTCACTGTAAAACAGAGTAGGAGCTTGAACCTCCCCATATATATGTATCGAGTGGAGTTTGCATGTGAAAAGATACTTTGTGTTCCCAACAAGCTAGGTGAAGGACGGCTTTCACACACACTTAAATCTCAGAAATGAGCATGTGGAGAGACTTTCGTTCACCTAGCACAAATGGAACGGGTTGCAGGAGAAACTTTTACTCTGGTTTCTCAGTCTGTTTCCTAGTGCCGGTTTGAACTTCCTGCAGTTTTCACTGTAAAACCGAGTTGGAGTTAGTACCACCCCATATATATGTATGGAGTGGAGTTTGCAACTGAAAAGAAACTTTGTCTTCCCAACAAGCTAGTTGAAGGACGGCTTTCACACACACTTATCTCTCAGAACTGAGCATGTGGAGAGACGTTCGTTCATCTAGCACAAATGGAACGGTTTGCAGGAGAAACTTTTACTCTGGTTTTTCAGTCTGTTTCCTAGTGCCGGTTTGAAGTTCCCGCAGATTTCACAGTAAAACAGATTTAGAGCTAGTAACTCCCCATATATATACGGAGTGGAGTATGCAAGTGAAAAGAAACTTTGTGTTCCCAACAAGCTAGTTGAAGTACGGCTTTCACACCCACTTATCTCTCAGAACTGAGCATGTGGAGAGACGTTCGTTCATCTAGCACAAAGGGAACGGGTTGCAAGAGAAACTTTTACTCATGTTTCTCTGTCTGTTTCCTAGTGCCGGTTTGAAGTTCCTGCAGTTTTCACTGTAAAACAGAGTTGTAGCTTGTACCTCCCCATATATATGAATGGAGTGGAGTTTTCAACTGAAAAGAAACTTGGGTTCCCAACAATCTAGGTGAAGGACGGCTTTCCCACACACTTATCTCTCAGAACTGAGCTTGTGGAGAGACTTTCGTTCATCTAACACGAAGGGAACTGGTTGCAGGAGAAACTTTTACTCTGGTTACTCAGTCTGTTTCCTAGTGCCGGTTTGAATTTCCTGCAGTTTTCACTGTAAAACCGAGTTGGAGCTAGTACCTCCCCATATATATGTATGGTGTGGATTCTGCAAGTGAAAAGAAACTTTGTGTTCCCAACAAGCTAGGTGAAGGACGGCTTTCACACAACTTATATCTAAGAACTGAGCATGTGGAGAGACGTTCGTTCATCTAGCACAAAGGGAACGGGTTGCAGGAGAAACTTTTACTCTGGTTTCCCAGTCTTTTTCCTAGTGCCGGTTTGAAGTTCCTGCAGTTTTCACTGTAAAACCGACTTGGAGTTGTACCTCCCCATATATATGTATGGAGTGGAGTTTGCAATTTGAAAGAAACTTTGTGTTCCCAACAAGCTAGGTGAAGGACGGCTTTCACACACACATCTCTCTCAGAACTGAGCATGTGGAGAGACGTTCGTTCATCTAGCACAAATGGAACGGGTTGCAGGAGAAACTTTTACTCTGGTTTCTCAGTCTGTTTCCTAGTGCCGGTTTGAAGTTCCTGCAGTTTTCACTGTAAAACCGAGTTGGAGCTAGTACTTTCCCATATATATGTATGGAGTGGAGTTTGCAAGTGAAACGTAACTTTGTGTTCCAAACAAGCTAGGTGAAGGACGGCTTTCACACACACTTATCTCTCAGAAATGAGCATGTGCAGAGACTTTCGTTCATCTAGCACAAAGGGAACGGGTTGCAGGAGAAACTTTTACTCTGGTTTCTCAGTCTGTTTCCTAGTGCCGGTTTGAAGTTCCTGAAGTTTTCATAGTAAAACTGTGTTGGAGATAGTACCTCCCCATATATATGTATGGAGTGGAGTTTGCAAGTTAAAAGAAACTTTGTGTTCCCAACAAGATAAATGAAGGACGGCTTTCACACACACTTATCTCTCAGAACTGAGCAAGTGGAGAGACGTTCGTTCATCTAGCAGAAAGGGAAAGGGTTGCAGGAGAAACTTTTACTCTGGATTCTCAGTCTGTTTCCTAGTGCCGGTTTGAAGTTCCTGCAGTTTTCACTGTAAAACCGAGTTGGAGCTTGAACCTCCCCATATATATGTATCGAGTGGTGTTTGCATGTGAAAAGATACTTTGTGTTCCCAACAAGCTAGGTGAAGGACGGCTTTCACACACACTTATCTCCCAGAACTGAGCATGTGGAGAGACGTTCGTTCATCTAGCAAAAATGGAACGGGTTGCAGGAGAAACTATTACTCTGGTTTCTCAGTCTGTTTCCTAGTGCCGGTTTGAAGTTCCTGCAGTTTTCACTGTAAAATCGATTTGGAGCTAGTACCTCCCCATATATATGTATGGAGTGGAGTTTGCAAGTGAAAAGAAACTTTGTGTTCCCAACATGCTAGTTGAAGTACGGCTTTCACACACACTTAAATCTCAGAAATGAGCATGTGGAGAGACTTTCGTTCATCTAGCACAAATGGAACGGGTTGCAGGAGAAACTTTTACTCTGGTTTCTCAGTCTGTTTCCTAGTGCCGGTTTGAACTTCCTGCAATTTTCACTGTAAATCCGAGTTGGAGTTAGTACCACCCATATATATGTATGGAGAGGAATTTGCAACTGAAAAGATACTTTGTCTTCCCAACAAGCTAGTTGAAGGACGGCTTTCACACACACTTATCTCTCAGAACTGAGCATGTGGAGAGACGTTCGTTCATCTAGCACAAATGGAACGGTTTGCAGGAGAAACTTTTACTCTGGTTTTTCAGTCTGTTTCCTAGTGCCGGTTTGAAGTTCCCTCAGATTTCACAGTAAAACAGATTTAGGGCTAGTAACTCCCCATATATATACGGAGTGGAGTTTGCAAGTGAAAAGAAACTTTGTGTTCCCAACAAGATAGTTGAAGTACGGATTTCACACCAACTTATCTCTCAGAACTGAGCATGTGGAGAGACGTTCGTTCATCTAGCACAAAGGGAAAGGGTTGCAGGAGAAACTTTTATTCTTGTTTCTCTGTCTGTTTCCTAGTGCCGGTTTGAAGTTCCTGCAATTTTCACTCTAAAACAGAGTTGGAGCTTGTACCTCCCCATATATATGAATGGAGTGGAGTTTTCAACTGAAAAGAAACTTGGGTTCCCAACAATCTAGGTGAAGGACGGCTTTCCCACACACTTATCTCTCAGAACTGAGCTTGTGGAGAGACTTTCGTTCATCAAACACGAAGGGAACTGGTTGCAGGAGAAATTTTACTCTGGTTACTCAGTCTGTTTCCTAGTGCCGGTTTGAATTTCCTGCAGTTTTCACTGTAAAACCGAGTTGGAGCTAGTACCTCCCCATATATATGTATGGTGTGGACTCTGCAAGTGAAAAGAAACTTTGTGTTCCCAACAAGCTAGGTGAAGGACGGCTTTCACTCACACTTATCTCTAAGAACTGAGCATGTGGAGAGACGTTCATTCATCTAGCACAAAGGGAACGGGTTGCAGGAGAAAATTTTACTCTGGTTTTCCAGTCTGTTTCCTAGTGCCGGTTTGAAGTTCCTGCAGTTTTCACTGTAAAACCGACTTGGAGCTAGTACCTCCCCATATATATGTATGGAGTGGTGTTTGCAATTGGAAAGAAACTTTGTGTTCCCAACAAGCTAGGTGAAGGACGGCTTTCACACACACATCTCTCTCAGAACTGAGCATGTGGAGAGACGTTCGTTCATCTAGCACAAAGGGAACGGGTTGCAGGAAAAACTTTTACTCTGGTTTCTCAGTCTGTTTCCTAGTGCCGGTTTGAACTTCCTGCAGTTTTCACTGTAAAACCGAGTTGGAGCTAGTACCTCCCCATATATATGTATGGAGTGGAGTTTGCAAGTGAAACGTAACTTTGTGTTCCAAACAAGCTAGGTGAAGGACGGCTTTCACACACACTTATCTCTCAGAACTGAGCATGTGCAGAGACGTTCGTTCATCTAGCACAAAGGGAACGGGTTGCATTAGAAACTTTTACTCTGGTTTCTCAGTCTGTTTCCTAGTGCCGGTTTGAAGTTCCTGCAGTTTTCATAGTAAAACCGTGTTGGAGCTAGTACCTCCCCATATATATGTATGGATTGGAGTTTGCAAGTTAAAAGAAACTTTGTGTTCCCAACAAGCTAGATGAAGGACGGCTTTCACACACACTTATCTCTCAGAACTGAGCATGTGGAGAGACTTTCATTCATCTAGCAGAAAGGGAAAGGTTGCAGGAGAAAATTTTACTCTGGATTCTCAGTCTGTTTCCTAGTGCCGGTTTGAAATTCCTGCAGTTTTCACTGTAAAACAGAGTAGGAGCTTGAACCTCCCCATATATATGTATCGAGTGGAGTTTGCATGTGAAAAGATACTTTGTGTTCCCAACAAGCTAGGTGAAGGACGGCTTTCACACACATTTATCTCCCAGAACTGAGCATGTGGAGAGACGTTCGTTCATCTAGCAAAAAGGGAACGGGTTGCAGGAGAAATTATTACTCTGGTTTCTCAGTTTGTTTCCTAGTGCCGGTTTGAAGTTCCTGCAGTTTTCACTGTAAAACCGAGTTGGAGCTAGTACCTCCCCATATATATGTATGGAGTGGAGTTTGCAAGTGAAAAGAAACTTTGTGTTCCCAACAAGCTAGGTGAAGGACGGCTTTCACACACACTTATCTCTCAGAACTGAGCATGTGGAGAGACGTTCGTTCATCTAGCACAAACGGAACGGGTTGCAGGAGAAACTTTTACTCTGGATTCTCAGTCTGTTTCCTAGTGCCGTTTTGATGTTCCTGCAGTTTTCACTGTAAAACCGTGTTGGAGCTAGTACCTGCCAATATATATGTATGGAGTGGAGTTTGCAAGTTAAAAGAAACTTTGTGTTCCCAAAAAGCTAGGTGAAGTATGGCATTCCCACACACTTAAATCTCAGATCTGAGCATGTGGAGAGACGTTCGTTCATCTAGCACAAAGGGAACGGGTTGCAGGGGAAACTTTTACTCTGGATTCTCAGTCTGTTTCCTAGTGCCGGTTTGAAGTTCCTTCAGTTTTCACTGTAAAACCGAGTTGGAGCTAGTACCTCCCAATATATATGTATGGAGTGGTGTATGCTAGTGAAAAGAAACTTTGTGTTCCCAACAAGCTAGGTGAAGGACGGCTTTCACACACACTTATCTCTCAGAACTGAGCATGTGGAGAGACGTTCGTTCATCTAGCACAAAAGGAACGGGTTGAAGGGGAAAATTTTACTCTGGGTTCTCAGTCTGTTTCCTAGTGCCGGTTTGAAGTTCCTGCAGTTTTCACAGTAAAACCGAGTTGGAGCTAGTACCTCCCCATATATATGTATGGAGTGGGGTTTTCAAGTGAAAAGAAACTTTGTGTTCCCAACAAGCTGGGTGAAGGACGGCTTTCACACACACTTATCTCTCAGAACTGAGCATGTGGAGAGACTTTCGTTCATCTAGCACAAAGGGAACGGTTTGCAGGGGAAACTTTTACTCTGGTTTCTCAGTCTGTTTCCTAGTGCCGGTTTGAAGTTCCTGCAGTTTTCACTGTAAAACAGCGTTGGAGCTTGTACCTCCCCATATATATGTATGGAGTGGAGTTTGCAAGTGAAAAGAAATTTTGTGTTCCCAACAAGCTAGGTGAAGAACGGCTTTCACACACAATTATCTCTCAGAACTGAGCATGTGGAGAGACGTTCGTTCATCTAGCACAAAGGGAACGGGTTGCAGGAGAAACTTTTACTCTGGGTTCTCAGTCTATTTCCTAGTGCCGGTTTGAAGTTCCTGCAGTTTTCACTGTGAAACCGAGTAGGAGCTAGTACCTCCCCATATATATGTATGGATTGGAGTTTGCAATTTAAAAGAAATTTATGTTCCCAACAAGCTAGGTGAAGGACGGCTTTCACACACACTTACCTCTCAGAACTGAGCATGTGGAGAGACGTTCGTTCATCTAGCACAAAGGGAACGGGTTGCAGGAGAAAATTTTAATCTGGGTTCTCAGTCTGTTTCCTAGTGCCGGTTTGAAGTTCCTGCAGTTTTCACTGTTAAATCGAGTAGGAGCTAGTACCTCCCCATATATATGTATGGAGTGGAGTTTGCAAGTAAAAAGAAACTTTGTGTTCCCAAAAAGCTAGGTGAAGTAAGGCTTTCCCACACACTTATCTCTCAGAACTGAGCATGTGGAGAGACGTTCGTTCATCTAGCACAAAGGGAACGGGTTTCAGGAGAAACTTTTACTCTGGTTTCTCAGTGTGTTTCATAGTGCCGTTTTGATGTTCCTGCAGTTTTCACTGAAAAACCGAGTTGGAGATATTTCCTCCCCATATATACGTATGGAGTGGAGTTTGCAAGTGAAAAGAAACTTTGTGTTCCCAACAAGTTGGGTGAAGGACGGCTTTCACACACACTTATCTCTCAGAACTGAGCATGTGCAGAGACGTTCGTTCATCTGGCACAAAGGGAACGGGTTGCAGGAGAAACGTTTACTCTGGTTTCTCAGTCTGTTTCCTAGGGCCGGTTTGAAATTCCTGCAGTTTTCACTGTAAAACCGAGTAGGAGCTAGTACCTCTCCATATATATGTATGGAGTGGAGTTTGCTCGTAAAAAGAAACTTTGTGTTCCCAACAAGCTAGGTGAAGGACGGCTTTCACACACAATTATTTCTCAGAACTGAGCATGTGGAGAGACGTTCGTTCATCTAGCAAAAATGGAACGGGTTGCAGGAGAAACTTTTACTCTGTTTTCTCAGACTGTTTCCTAGTGCCGGTTTGAAATTCCTGCAGTTTTCACTGTAAAACCCAGTTGGAGCTAGTACCTCCCCATATATATGTATGGATTGGATTTTGCAAGTGAAAAGAATCTTTGTGTTCCCAAAAAGCTAGGTGAAAGACAGCATTCACACACACTTAACTCTCAGAACTGAGCATGTGGAGAGACGTTCGTTCATCTAGCACAAAGGGAACGGGTAGCAGTAGAAACTTTTACTCTGGTTTCTCAGTCTGTATCCTAGTGCCGGTTTAAAGTTCCTGCAGTTTGCACTGTAAAAATAAGTTGGAGCTAGTACTTCCCCATATATATGTATGGAGTGGAGTTTGCATGTGAAAAGAAAGTTTGTTTTCCCAACAAGCTAGGAGAAGTACGGCTTTCACACACACTTATCTCTCAGAACTGAGCATGTGGAGAGAGGTTCGTTCATCTAGCACAAAGGGAACGGGTTGCAGGAGAAACTTTTACTCTGGTTTCTCAGTCTGTTTCCTAGTGCCGGTTTGAAGTTCCTGCAGTTTTCACTGTAAAACCGAGTTGGAGCTAGTACCTCCCCATATATATGTAGGGAGTGGAGTTTGCAAGTGAAAAGAAACTTTGTGTTCCCAACAAGCTTGTTGAAGGACGGCTTTCACACACAATTATCTCTCAGATCTTAGCATGTGGAGAGACGTTCGTTCATCTAGCACAAAGGAACGGGTTGCAGGAGAAAATTTTAATCTGGGTTCTCAGTCTGTTTCCTAGTGCCGGTTTGAAGTTCCTGCAGTTTTCACTGTTAAATCGAGTAGGAGCTAGTACCTCCCCATATATATGTATGGAGTGGAGTTTGCAAGTAAAAAGAAACTTTGTGTTCCCAAAAAGCTAGGTGAAGTAAGGCTTTCCCACACACTTATCTCTCAGAACTGAGCATGTGGAGAGACGTTCGTTCATCTAGCACAAAGGGAACGGGTTTCAGGAGAAACTTTTACTCTGGTTTCTCAGTGTGTTTCATAGTGCCGTTTTGATGTTCCTGCAGTTTTCACTGAAAAACCGAGTTGGAGATATTTCCTCCCCATATATACGTATGGAGTGGAGTTTGCAAGTGAAAAGAAACTTTGTGTTCCCAACAAGTTGGGTGAAGGACGGCTTTCACACACACTTATCTCTCAGAACTGAGCATGTGCAGAGACGTTCGTTCATCTGGCACAAAGGGAACGGGTTGCAGGAGAAACGTTTACTCTGGTTTCTCAGTCTGTTTCCTAGGGCCGGTTTGAAATTCCTGCAGTTTTCACTGTAAAACCGAGTAGGAGCTAGTACCTCTCCATATATATGTATGGAGTGGAGTTTGCTCGTAAAAAGAAACTTTGTGTTCCCAACAAGCTAGGTGAAGGACGGCTTTCACACACAATTATTTCTCAGAACTGAGCATGTGGAGAGACGTTCGTTCATCTAGCAAAAATGGAACGGGTTGCAGGAGAAACTTTTACTCTGTTTTCTCAGACTGTTTCCTAGTGCCGGTTTGAAATTCCTGCAGTTTTCACTGTAAAACCCAGTTGGAGCTAGTACCTCCCCATATATATGTATGGATTGGATTTTGCAAGTGAAAAGAATCTTTGTGTTCCCAAAAAGCTAGGTGAAAGACAGCATTCACACACACTTAACTCTCAGAACTGAGCATGTGGAGAGACGTTCGTTCATCTAGCACAAAGGGAACGGGTAGCAGTAGAAACTTTTACTCTGGTTTCTCAGTCTGTATCCTAGTGCCGGTTTAAAGTTCCTGCAGTTTGCACTGTAAAAATAAGTTGGAGCTAGTACTTCCCCATATATATGTATGGAGTGGAGTTTGCATGTGAAAAGAAAGTTTGTTTTCCCAACAAGCTAGGAGAAGTACGGCTTTCACACACACTTATCTCTCAGAACTGAGCATGTGGAGAGAGGTTCGTTCATCTAGCACAAAAGGAACGGGTTGCAGGAGAAACTTTTACTCTGGTTTCTCAGTCTGTTTCCTAGTGCCGGTTTGAAGTTCCTGCAGTTTTCACTGTAAAACCGAGTTGGAGCTAGTACCTCCCCATATATATGTAGGGAGTGGAGTTTGCAAGTGAAAAGAAACTTTGTGTTCCCAACAAGCTTGTTGAAGGACGGCTTTCACACACAATTATCTCTCAGATCTTAGCATGTGGAGAGACGTTCGTTCATCTAGCACAAAGGAACGGGTTGCAGGAGAAACTTTTACTCTGGGATCTCAGTCTGTTTCCTAGTGCCGGTTTGAAGTTCCTGCAGTTTTCACTGTAAAATCGAGTAGGAGCTAGTACCTCCCCATATATATGTATGGAGTGGAGTTTGCAAGTAAAAAGAAACTTTGTGTTCCCAAAAAGCTAGGTGAAGTAAGGCTTTCCCACACACTTATCTCTCAGAACTGAGCATGTGGAGAGACGTTCGTTCATCTAGCACAAATGGAACGGGTTTCAGGAGAAACTTTTACTCTGGTTTCTCACTCTGTTTCGTAGTGCCGTTTTGAAGTTCCTGCAGTTTTCACTGTAAAACCGAGTTGGAGATATTTCCTCCCCATATATATGTATGGAGTGGAGTTTGCAAGTGAAAAGAAACTTGGTGTTCCCAACAAGCTGGGTGAAGGACGGCTTTCACACACACTTATCTCTCAGATCTGAGCATGTGCAGAGACGTCGTTCATCTGGCACAAAGGGAACGGGTTGCAGGAGAAACGTTCACTCTGGTTTCTCAGTCTGTTTCCTAGGGCCGGTTTGAAATTCCTGCAGTTTTCACTGTAAAACCGAGTTGGAGCTAGTACCTCCCCATATATATGTATGGATTGGATTTTGCAAGTGAAAAGAATCTTTGTGTTCCCAAAAAGCTAGGTGAAAGACGGCATTCACACACACTTATCTCTCAGAACTGAGCATGTGGAGAGACGTTCGTTCATCTAGCACAAAGGGAACGGGTAGCAGTAGAAAATTTTACTCTGGTTTCTCAGTCTTTATCCTAGTGCCGGTTTGAAGTTCCTGCAGTTTTCACTGTAAAACCGAGTAGGAGCTAGTACCTCCCCATATATATATATGGATTGTAGTTTGCAAATTAAAAGAATCTTTGTGTTCCCAACAAGCTAGGTGAAGGACGTCTTTCACACACACTTATCTCTCAGAACTGAGCATGTGGAGAGACGTTCGTTCATCTAGCACAAAAGGAACGGGTTGAAGAAGAAAATTTTACTCTGGGTTCTCAGTCTGTTTCCTAGTGCCGGTTTGAAGTTCCTGCAGTTTTCACAGTAAAACCGAGTTGGAGCTAGTACCTCCCCATATATATGTATGGAGTTGGGTTTGCAAGTGAAAAGAAACTTTGTGTTCCCAACAAGCTTGGTGAAGGACGGCTTTCACACACACTTATCTCTCAGAACTGAGCATGTGGAGAGACGTTCGTTCATCTGGCACAAAGGGAACGGTTTGCAGGGGAAACTTTTACTCTGGTTTCTCAGTCTGTTTCCTAGTGCCGTTTTGAAGTTCCTGCAGTTTTCACTGTAAAACAGAGTTGGAGCTTGTACCTCCCCATATATATGTATGGAGTGGAGTTTGCAAGTGAAAAGAAATTTTGTGTTCCCAACAAGCTAGCTGAAGAACGGCTTTCACACACAATTATCTCTCAGAACTGAGCATGTGTAGAGACGTTCGTTCATCTAGCACAAAGGGAACGGGTTGCAGGAGAAACTTTTACTCTGGGTTCTCAGTCTATTTCCTAGTGCCGGTTTGAAGTTCCTGCAGTTTTCACTGTAAAACCGAGTAGGAGCTAGTACCTCCCCATATATATGTATGGATTGGAGTTTGCAATTTAAAAGAAACTATATGTTCCCAACAAGCTAGGTGAAGGACGGCTTTCACACACACTTACCTCTCAGAACTGAGCATGTGGAGAGACGTTCGTTCATCTAGCACCAAGGGAACGGGTTGCAGGAGAAAATTTTACACTGGGTTTTCAGTCTTTTTCCTAGTGCCGGTTTGAAGTTCCTGCAGTTTTCACTCTAAAATCGATTAGGAGCTAGTACCTCCCCATATATATGTATGGAGTGGAGTTTGAAAGTAAAAAGAAACTTTGTGTTCCCAAAAAGCTAGGTGAAGTAAGGCTTTTCCACACACTTATCTCTCAGAACTGAGCATGTGGAGAGACGTTCGTTCATCTAGCACAAAGGGAACGGTTTTCAGGAGAAAATTTTACTCTGGTTTCTCACTCTGTTTCGTAGTGCCGTTTTGAAGTTCCTGCAGTTTTCACTGTAAAACAGAGTTGGAGATATTTCATCCCCATATATATGTATGGAGTGGAGTTTGCAAATGAAAAGAAACTTTGTGTTCCCAACAAGCTGGGTGAAGGACGGCTTTCACACACACTTATCTCTCAGAACTGAGCATGTGCAGAGACGTCGTTCATCTGGCACAAAGGGAACGGGTTGCAGGAGAAACGTTTACTCAGGTTTCTCAGTCTGTTTCCTAGGGCCGGTTTGAAATTCCTGCAGTTTTCACTGTAAAACCGAGTAGGAGCTAGTACCTCCCCATATATATGTATGGAGTGGAGTTTGCACGTAAAAAGAAACTTTGTGTTCCCAACAAGCTAGGTGAAGGACGGCTTTCACACACAATTAACTCTCAGAACTGAGCATGTGGAGAGACGTTCGTTCATCTAGCAAAATGGGAACGGGTTGCAGGAGAAACTTTACTCTGTTTTCTCAGTCTGTTTCCTAGTGCCGGTTTGAAATTCCTGCAGTTTTCACTGTAAAACCGAGTTGGAGCTAGTACCTCCCCATATATATGTATGGATTGGATTTTGCAAGTGAAAAGAATCTTTGTGTTCCCAAAAAGCTAGGTGAAAGACGGCATTCACACACACTTATCTCTCAGAAATGAGCATGTGGAGAGACGTTCGTTCATCTAGCACAAAGGGAACGGGTAGCAGTAGAAACTTTTACTCTGGTTTCTCAGTCTGTATCCTAGTGCCGGTTTAAAGTTCCTGCAGTTTGCACTGTAAAAACAAGTTGGAGCTAGTACTTCCCCATATATATGTATGGAGTGGAGTTTGCATGTGAAAAGAAAGTTTGTGTTCCCAACAAGCTAGGAGAAGGACGGCTTTCACACACACTTATCTCTCAGAACTGAGCATGTGGAGAGACGTTCGTTCATCTAGCACAAATGGAACGGGGTGCAGGAGGAAGTTTTACTCTGCTTTGTCAGTCTGTTTCCTAGTGCCGGTTTGAAGTTCCTGCAGTTTTCACTGTAAAACCGAGTTGGAGCTAGTACCTCCACATATATATGTATGGAGTGGAGTTTGCAAGTGAAAAGAAACTTTGTGTTCACAACAAGCTGTGTGAAGGACGGCTTTCACACACACTTATCTCTCAGAACTGAGCATGTGGAGAGACGTTCGTTCATCAAGCACAAAGGGAACGGTTTGCTGGAGAAACTTTTACTCTGGTTTCTCAGTCTGTTTCCTAGTGCCGGTTTGAAGTTAATGCAGTTTTCACTGTAAAACAGAGTTGGAGCTAGTACCTCCCCATATATATGTATGGAGTGGAGTTTGCAAGTGAAAAGAAACTTTGTGTTCCCAACAAGCTAGGTGAAGGACGGCTTTAACACACAATTATCTCTCAGAACTCAGCATGTGGAGAGACTTTCGTTCATCTACCACAAAGGGAACGGGTTGCAGGAGAAAATTTTACTCTGGGTTCTCAGTCTGTTTCCTAGTGCCGGTTTGAAGTTCCTGCAGTTTTCACTGTAAAACCGACATGGAGCTAGTACTTCCCCATATATATGTATGGAGTGGAGTTTGCAATTGGAAAGAAACTTTGTGTTCCCAACAAGCTGGGTGAAGGACGGCTTTCACACACACATTTCTCTCAGAACTGAGCATGTGGAGAGACGTTCGTTCATCTAGCACAAAGGAACGGGTTGCAGGAGAAACTTTTACTCTGTTTTCTCAGTCTGTTTTCTATTGCCGGTTTGAAGTTCTTGCAGTTTTCACTGTAAAACCGAGTTGGAGCTAGTACCTCCCCATATATATGTATGGAGTGGAGTTTGCAAGTGAAAAGAAACTTTGTGTTCCCAACAAGCTAGTTGAAGGACGGCTTTCACACTCACTTATCTCTCAGAATTGAGCATGTGCAGAGAAGTTCGTTCATCTAGCACAAAGGAACGGGTTGCAGGAAAAACTTTTACTCTGGTTTCTCAGTCTGTTTCCTAGTGCCGGTTTGAAGTTCCTGCAGTTTTCATAGTAAACCGTGTTGGAGCTAATACCTCCCCATATATATGTATGGAGTGGAGTTTGCAAGTTAAAAGAAACGTTGTGTTCCCAACAAGCTAGGTGAAGGACGGCTTTCACACAAACTTATCTCTCAGAACTGAGCATGTGGAGAGACGTTCGTTCATCTAGGTAAAATGGAAAGGTTTGCAGGAGAAACTTTTACTCTGGATTCTCAGTCTGTTTCCTAGTGCCGGTTTGAAGTTCCTGCAGTTTTCACTGTAAAACCGAGTTGGAGCTGGTACATCCCCATATATATGTATGGAGTGGAGTTTGCATGTGAAAAGATACTTTGTGTTCCCAACAAGCTAGGTGAATGTCGGCTTTCACACACACTTATCTCTCAGAACTGAGCATGTGGAGAGACGTTCGTTCATCTAGCACAAAGGGAACTGGTTGCAGGAAAACTTTTACTCTGGTTTCTCAGTCTGTTTCCTAGTGTCGGTTTGAAGTTCCTGCAGTTTTCACTGTAAAACCGAGTTGGAGCTATTACCTCCCAATATATATGTATGGAGTGGAGTTTGCAAGTTAAAAGAAACTTTGTGTTCCCAACAAGCAAGTTGAAGGACGGCATTCCCACACACATATCTCTCAAAACTGAGCATGTGGAGAGACGTTCGTTCATCTAGCACAAAGGGAACGGGTTGCATGAGAAACTTTTACTCTGGATTCTCAGTCTGTATCCTAGTGCCGGTTTGAAGTTCCTGCAGTTTGCACTGTAAAACCAATTTGGAGCTAGTACTTCCCCATATATATGTATGGAGTGGAGTTTGCATGTGAAAAGAAAGTTTGTGTTCCCAACAAGCTAGGAGAAGGACGGCTTTCACACACACTTATCTCACAGAACTGAGCATGTGGAGAGACGTTCGTTCATCTAGAGCAAATGGAACGGGGTGCAGGAGGAACTTTTACTCTGGTTTGTCAGTCTGTTTCCTAGTGCCGGTTTGAAGTTCCTGCAGTTTTCACTGTAAAACTGAGTTGGAGCTAGTACCTCCACATATATATGTATGGAGTGGAGTTTGCAAGTGAAAAGAAACTTTGTGTTCACAACAAGCTGGGTGAAGGACGGCTTTCACACACACTTATCTCTCAGAAATGAGCATGTGGAGAGACGTTCGTTCATCAAGCACAAAGGGAACGGGTTGCAGGAGAAACTTTTACTCTGGTTTCTCAGTCTGTTTCCTAGTGCCGGTTTGAAGTTCCTGCAGTTTTCACTGTAAAACAGAGATGGAGCTACTACCTCCCCATATATATGTATGGAGTGGAGTTTGCAAGTGAAAAGAAACTTTGTGTTCCCAACAAGCTAGGTGAAGGACGGCTTTCACACACATTTATCTCTCAGAACTGAGTATGTGGAGAGACGTTCTTTCATCTAGCACAAAGGGAACGGTTTGCAGGAGAAACTATTACTCTGGTTTCTCAGTCTGTTTCCTAGTGCCGGTTTGAAGTTCCTGCAGATTTCACTGTAAAACGGATTTGGAGCTAGTACCTCCCAATATATATGTATGGAATGGTGTTTGCAAGTGAAAAGAAACTTTGTGTTCCCAACAAGCTAGGTGAAGGACGGCTTTCACACACACTTATCTCTCAGAACTTAGCATGTCGAGAGACGTTCATTCATCTAGCAAAAAGGAAACGGGTTTCAGGAGAAACTTTTACTCTGGTTTCTCAATCTGTTTCCTAGTGCTGGTTTGAAGTTCCTGCAGTTTTCACTGTAAAACCTAGTTGGAGCTAGTACCGCCGTTATATATGTATGGAGTGGAGTTTGCAATTTGGAAGAAACTTTGTGTTCCCAACAAGCTAGGTGAAGGACGGCTTTCACACACACTTATCTCTCAGAACTGAGCATGTGGAGAGACGTTCGTTCATCTAGCACAAAGGGAATGGGTTGCAGGAGAAACTTTTACTCTGGATTCTCAGTCTGTTTCCTAGTGTCGGTTTGAAGTTCCTTCAGTTTTCACTGTAAAACCGAGTTGGATCTAGTACCTCCCAATATATATGTATGGAGTGGAGTTTGCAAGTTAAAAGAAACTTTGTGTTCCCAACAAGCAAGTTGAAGGACGGCATTCCCACACACTTATCTCTCAGAACTGAGCATGTGGAGAGACGTTCGTTCATCTAGCACAAAGGGAACGGGTTGCAGGAGAAACTTTTACTCTGGATTCTCAGTCTGTTTCCTAGTGCCGGTTTGAAGTTCCTGCAGTTTTCACTGTAAAACCGAGTTGGAGCTAGTACCTCCCCATATATATTTATGGAATGGAGTATGCTAATGAAAAGAAACTTTGTGTTCCCAACAAGCTAGGTGAAGGACGGCTTTCACACACATTTATCTCTCAGAACTGAGCATGTGGAGAGACGTTCGTTCATCTAGCACAAAGGGAACGGGTTGCAGGAGAAACGTTTACTCTGGTTTCTCAGTCTGTTTCCTAGTGCTGGTTTGAAGTTCCTGCAGTTTTCACTGTAAAACCGAGTTGGAGCTAGTACCTCCCCATATATATGTATGGAGTGGAGTTTGCAAGTGAAAATAAACTTTGTGTTCCCAACAAGCTACGTGAAATACGGCTTTCCCACACACTTATCTCTCAGAACTGAGCATGTGGAGAGACGTTTGTTCATCTAGCACAAAGAGAACGGGTTGCAGGAGAAACTTTTACTCTGGTTTCTCAGTCTGTTTCCTAGTGCCGGTTTGAAGTTCCTGCAGTTTTCACTGTAAAACGGATTTGGAGCTAGTACCTCCCAATATATATGTATGGAATGGTGTTTGCAAGTGAAAAGAAACTTTGTGTTCCCAACAAGCTAGGTGAAGGACGGCTTTCACACACACTTATCTCTCAGAACTTAGCATGTCGAGAGACGTTCATTCATCTAGCACAAAGGAAACGGGTTGCAGGAGAAACTTTTACTCTGGTTTCTCAATCTGTTTCCTAGTGCCGGTTTGAAGTTCCTGCAGTTTACACTGTAAAACCTAGTTGGAGCTAGTACCTCCCATATATATGCATGGAGTGGATTTTGCAATTTGAAAGAAACTTTGTGTTCCCAACAAGCTAGGTGAAGGACGGCTTTCACACACACTTATCTCTCAGAACTGAGCATGTGGAGAGACGTTCGTTCATCTAGCACAAAGGGAACGGGTTGCAAGAGAAACTTTTACTCTGGTTTCTCAGTCTGTTTCCTAGTGCCGATTTGAAGATCCTGCAGTTTTCACTGTAAAATCGATTTGGAGCAAGTACCTCCCCATATATATGTATGGAGTGGAGTTTGCATGTGAAAAGAAACTTTGTGTTCCCAACAAGCTAGGTGAAGTACGTCTTTCCCACACACTTATCTCTCAGAACTGAGCATGTGGAGAGACGTTCGTTCATCTAGCACAAAGGGAATGGGTTGCAGGAGAAACTTTTACTCTGGATTCTCAGTCTGTTTCCTAGTGCCGGTTTGAAGTTCCTGCAGTTTTCACTGTAAAACGGATTTGGAGCTAGTACCTCCCAATATATATGTATGGAATGGTGTTTGCAAGTGAAAAGAAACATTGTGTTCCCAACAAGCTAAGTGAAGGACGGCTTTCACACACACTTATCTCTCAGAACTTAGCATGTCGAGAGACGTTCATTCATCTAGCAAAAAGGAAACGGGTTTCAGGAGAAACTTTTACTCTGGTTTCTCAATTTGTTTCCTAGTGCCGGTTTGAAGTTCCTGCAGTTTTCACTGTGAAACCTAGTTGGAGCTAGTACCTCCGTTATATATGTATGGAGTGGAGTTTGCAATTTGGAAGAAACTTTGTGTTCCCAACAAGCTAGGTGAAGGACGGCTTTCACACACACTTATCTCTCAGAACTGAGCATGTGGAGAGACGTTCGTTCATCTAGCACAAAGGGAACGGGTTGCAGGAGAAACTTTTACTCTGGATTCTCAGTCTGTTTCCTAGTGTCGGTTTGAAGTTCCTTCAGTTTTCACTGTAAAACCGAGTTGGAGCTAGTACCTCCCAATATATATGTATGGAGTGGAGATTGCAAATTAAAAGAAACTTTGTGTTCCCAACAAGCAAGTTGAAGGACGGCATTCCCACACACTTACCTCTCAGAACTGAGCATGTGGAGAGACGTTCGTTCATCTAGCACAAAGGGAACGGGTTGCAGGTGAAACTTTTACTCTGGATTCTCAGTCTGTTTCCTAGTGCCGGTTTGAAGTTCCTGCAGTTTTCACTGTAAAACCGAGTTGGAGCTAGTACCTCCCCATATATATGTATGGAATGGAGTATGCTAATGAAAAGAAACTTTGTGTTCCCAACAAGCTAGGTGAAGGACGGCTTTCACACACATTTATCTCTCAGAACTGAGCATGTGGAGAGACGTTCGTTCATCTAGCACAAAGGGAACGGGTTGCAGGAGAAACGTTTACTCTGGTTTCTCAGTCTGTTTCCTAGTGCTGGTTTGAAGTTCCTGCAGTTTTCACTGTAAAACCGAGTTGGAGCTAGTACCTCCCCATATATATGTATGGAGTGGAGTTTGCAGGTGAAAATAAACTTTGTGTTCCCAACAATCTAGGTGAAGTACGGCTTTCCCACACACTTATCTCTCAGAACTGAGCATGTGGAGAGACGTTCGTTCATCTAGCACAAAGAGAACGGGTTGCAGGAGAAACTTTTACTCTGGATTCTCAGTCTGTTTCCTAGTGCCGGTTTGAAGTTCCTGCAGTTTTCACTGTAAAACGGATTTGGAGCTAGTACCTCCCAATATATATGTATGGAATAGTGTTTGCAAGTGAAAAGAAACTTTGTGTTCCCAACAAGCTAGGTGAAGGACGGCTTTCACACACACTTATCTCTCAGAACTTAGCATGTCGAGAGACGTTCATTCATCTAGCACAAAGGAAACGGGTTGCAGGGGAAACTTTTACTCTGGTTTCTCAATCTGTTTCCTAGTGCCGGTTTGAAGTTCCTGCAGTTTACACTGTAAAACCAGTTGGAGCTAGTACCTCCCATATATATGCATGGAGTGGAGTTTGCAATTTGAAAGAAACTTTGTGTTCCCAACAAGCTAGGTGAAGGACGGCTTTCACACATAATTATCTCTCAGAACTGAGCATGTGGAGAGACGTTCGTTCATCTAGCACAAAGGGAACGGGTTGCAAGAGAAACTTTTAATCTGGTTTCTCAGTCTGTTTCCTAGTGCCGATTTGAAGATCCTGCAGTTTTCACTGTAAAATCGAGTTGGAGCAAGTACCTCCCCATATATATGTATGGAGTGGAGTTTGCATGTGAAAAGAAACTTTGTGTTCCCAACAAGCTAGGTGAAGTACGGCTTTCACACACTCTTATCTCTCAGAACTGAGCATGTGGAGAGACGTTCGTTCATCTAGCACAAAGGGAACGGGTTGCAGGAGAAACTATTACTCTGGGTTCTCAGTCTATTTACTAGTGCAGTTTTGAAATTCCTGCAGTTTTCACTGTAAAACCGAGTAGGAGCTTGTACCTCCCCATATATATGTATGGAGTGGAGTTTGCAAGTGAAAAGAAACTTTGTGTTCCCAACAAGTTGGGTGAAGGACGGCTTTCACACACACTTATCTCTCAGAACTGAGCATGTGGAGAGACGTTCGTTCATCTAGCACAAAGGGAACGGGTTGCAGGAGAAACTTTTACTCTGATTTCTCAGTCTGTTTCCTAGTGCCGGTTTGAAGTTCCTGCAGTTTTCACTGTAAAACCGAGTTGGAGATTGTACCTCCCCATATATATGTATGGAGTGGAGTTTGCAAGTGAAAAGAAATTTTGTGTTCCCAACAAGCTAGGTGAAGAACGGCTTTCACACACAATTATCTCTCAGAACTGAGCATGTGGAGAGACGTTCGTTCATCTAGCACAAAGGGAACGGGTTGCAGGAGAAACTTTTACTCTGGGTTCTCAGTCTATTTCCTAGTGCCGGTTTGAAGTTCCTGCAGTTTTCACTGTAAAACCGAGTAGGAGCTAGTACCTCCCCATATATATGTATGGATTGGAGTTTGCAATTTAAAAGAAACTTTATGTTCCCAACAAGCTAGGTGAAGCACGACTTTCACACACACATACCTCTCAGAACTGAGCATGTGGAGAGATGTTCGTTCATCTAGCACAAAGGGAACGGGTTGCAGGAGAAAATTTTACTCTGGGTTCTCAGTCTGTTTCCTAGTGCCGGTTTGAAGTTCCGGCAGTTTTCACTGTAAAATCGAGTAGGTGCTAGTACCTCCCCATATATATGTATGGATTGGAGTTTGCAAGTAAAAAGAAACTTTGTGTTCCCAAAAAACTAGGTGAAGTAAGGCTTTCCCACACACTTATCTCTCAGAACTGAGCATGTGGAGAGACGTTCGTTCATCTAGCACAATGGGAACGGGTTTCAGGAGAAACTTTTACTCTGGTTTCTCAGTCTGTATCCTAGTGCCGGTTTGAAGTTCCTGCAGTTTGCACTGTAAAACAAAGTTGGAGCTAGTACCTCCCCATATATATGTATGGAGTGGAGTTTGCATGTGAAAAGAAAGTTTGTGTTCCCAACAAGTTAGGAGAAGGACGGCTTTCACACACACTTATCTCTCAGAACTGAGCATGTGGAGAGACGTTCGTTCATCTAGCACAAATGGAACGGGGTGCTGGTGGAACTTTTACTCTGGTTTGTCAGTTTGTTTCCTAGTGCCGGTTGGAAGTTCCTGCAGTTTTCACTGTAAAACCGAGTTGGAGCTAGTACCTCCACATATATATGTATGGAGTGGAGTTTGCAAGTGAAAAGAAACTTTGTGTTCACAACAAGCTGGGTGAAGGACGGCTTTCACACACACTTATCTCTCAGAACTGAGCATGTGGAGAGACGTTCGTTCATCAAGCACAAAGGAACGTGTTGCAGGAGAAACTTTTACTCTGGTTTCTCAGTCTGTTTCCTAGTGCCGGTTTGAAGTTCCTGCAGTTTTCACTGTAAAACTGAGTTGGAGCTACTACCTCCCCATATATATGTATGGAATGGGGTTTGCAAGTGAAAAGAAACATTGTGTTCCAACAAGCTAGGTGAAGGACGGCTTTCACACACACTTATCTCTCAGAATTGAGCATGTGGAGAGACGTTCGTTCATCTAGCACAAAGGGAACGGGTTGCAGGAGAAACTTTTACTCTGGATTCTCAGTCTGTTTCCTAGTGTCGGTTTGAAGTTCCTGCAGTTTTCACTGTAAAACCGAGTTGGAGCTGGTACCTCCCCATATATATGTATGGAGTGGAGTTTGCAAGTTATAAGAAACTTTGTGTTCCCAACAAGCAAGTTGAAGGACGGCATTCCCACACACTTATCTCTCAGAACTGAGCATGTGGAGAGACGTTCGTTCATCTAGCACAAAGGGAACGGGTTGCAGGAGAAACTTTTACTCTGGATTCTCAGTCTGTTTCCTAGTGCCGGTTTGAAGTTCCTGCAGTTTTCACTGTAAAACCGAGTTGGAGGTAGTACCTCCCCATATATATGTATGGAATGGAGTATGCTAATGAAAAGAAACTTTGTGTTCCCAACAAGCTAGGTGAAGGACGGCTTTCACACACATTTATCTCTCAGAACTGAGCATGTGGAGAGACGTTCTTTCATCTAGCACAAAGGGAACGGTTTGCAGCAGAAACATTTACTCTGGTTTCTCAGGCTGTTTCCTAGTGCTGGTTTGAAGTTCCTGCAGTTTTCACTGTAAAACCGATTTGGAGCTAGTACCTCCCCATATATATGTATGGAGTGGAGTTTGCAAGTGAAAATAAACTTTGTGTTCCCAACAAGCTAGGTGAAGTACGGCTTTCCCACACACTTATCTCTCAGAACTGAGCATGTGGAGAGACGTTCGTTCATCTAGCACAAAGGAAACGGGTTTCAGGAGAAACTTTTACTCTGGTTTCTCAATCTGTTTCCTAGTGCCGGTTTGAATTTCCTGCAGTTTTCACTGTAAAACCTAGTTGGAGCTAGTACCTCCCATATATATGTATGGATTGGAGTTTGCATTTGGAAGAAACTTTGTGTTCCCAACAAGCTAGGTGAAGGACGGCTTTCACACACACTAATCTCTCAGAACTGAGCATGTGCAGAGACGTTCGTTCATCTAGCACAAAGGGAACGGGTTGCAGGAGAAACTTTTACTCTGGTTTCTCAGTCTGTTTCCTAGTGCTGGTTTGAAGTTCCTGCAGTTTTCACTGTAAAACCGAGTTGGAGCTAGTACCTCCCCATATATATGTATGGAGTGGAGTTTGCAAGAGAAAATAAACTTTGTGTTCCCAACCAGCTAGGTGAAGTACGGCTTTCCCACACACTTATCTCTCAGAACTGAGCATGTGGAGATACGTTCGTTCATCTAGCACAAAGAGAACGGGTTGCAGGAGAAACTTTTACTCTGGTTTCTCAGTCTGTTTCCTAGTGCCGGTTTGAAGTTCCTGCAGTTTTCACTGTAAAATGGATTTGGAGGTAGTACCTCCCAATATATATGTATGGAAAGGTGTTTGCAAGTGAAAAGAAACTTTGTGTTCCCAACAAACTAGGTGAAGGACGGCTTTCACACACACTTATCTCTCAGAACTTAGCATGTCGAGAGACGTTCATTCATCTAGCACAAAGGAAACGGGTTGCAGGAGAAACTTTTACTCTGGTTTCTCAATCTGTTTCCTAGTGCCGGTTTGAAGTTCCTGCAGTTTTCACTGTAAAACCTAGTTGGTGCTAGTACCTCCCATATATATGTATGGAGTGGAGTTTGCAATTTGAAAGAAACTTTGTGTTCCCAACAATCTAGGTTAAAGACGGCTTTCACACACACTTATCTCTCAGAACTGAGCATGTGGAGAGACGTTCGTTCATCTAGCACAAAGGGAACGGGTTGCAGGAGAAACATTTACTCTGGTTTCTCAGTCTGTTTCCTAGTGCCGGTATGAAGATCCTGCAGTTTTCACTGTAAAACCGAGTTGGAGCTAGTACCTCCCCATATATATGTATGGAGTGGAGTTTGCATGTGAAAAGAAACTTTGTGTTCCCAACAAGCTAGGTGAAGTACGGCTTTCACACACTCTTATCTCTCAGAACTGGGCATGTGGAGAGACGTTCGTTCATCTAGCACAAAGGGAACGGGTTGCAGGAGAAACTATTACTCTGGGTTCTCAGTCTATTTACTAGTGCAGGTTTGAAGTTCCTGCAGTTTTCACTGTAAAACCGAGTAGGAGCTTGTACCTCCCCATATATATGTATGGAGTGGAGTTTGCAAGTAAAAAGAAACTTTGTGTTCCCAAGAAGCTAGGTGAAGGACGGCTTTCACACACACTTATCTCTCAGAACTGAGCATGTGGAGAGACGTTCGTTCATCTAGCACAAAGGGAACGGGTTGCAGGAGAAAATTTTACTCTGGGTTCTCAGTCTGTTTCCTAGTGCCGGTTTGAAATTCCTGCAGTTTTCACTGTAAAAACGAGTTGGAGCTAGTACCTCCCCATATATATGTATGGTGTGGACTTTGCAAGTGAAAAGAAACTTTGTGTTCCCAACAAGATAGTTGAAGGACGGCTTTCACACACACTTATCTCTCAGAAATGAGCATGTGGAGAGACGTTCGTTCATCTAGCACAAAGTGAACGGGTTGCAGGAGAATCTTTTACTGTGGTTTCTCAGTCTGTATCCTAGTGCCGGTTTGAAGTTCCTGCTGTTTGCACTGTAAAACCGTGTTGGATCTAGTACCTCCCCATATATATGTATGTAATGGAGTTTGCAAGTGAAAAGAAATTTTGTGTTCCCAAAAAGCTAGGTGAAGGACGGCATTCACACACACTTATCTCTCAGAACTTAGCATGTAGAGAGACGTTCATTCATCTAGCACAAATGAAACGGTTTGCAGGAGAAACCGTTACTCTGGTTTCTCAGTCTGTTTCCTAGTGCCGGTTTGAAGTTCCTGCAGTTTTCACTGTAAAACCGAGTTGGAGCTAGTACCACCCCATATATATGTATGGAGTGGAGTTTGCAAGTGAAAAGAAACTTTGTGTTCCCAACAAGCTAGGTTAAGGACGGCTTTCACACACAATTATCTCTCAGAACTTAGCATGTGGAGAGACGTTCGTTCATCTAGCACAAAGGGAACGGGTTGCAGGAGAAACTTTTACTCTGGGATCCCAGTCTGTTTCCTAGTGCCGGTTTGAAGTTCCTGCAGTTTTCACTGTAAAACCGAGTTGGAGCTAGTACCTCCCCATATATATGTATGGATTGGAGTTTGCAAATTAAAAGAAACTTTGTGTTCCCAACAAGCTAGTTGAAGGACGGCTTTCACACACACTTATCTCTCAGAACTGAGCATGTGGAGAGACGTTCGTTCATCTAGCACAAAAGGAACGGGTTGAAGGGGAAAATATTACTCTGGGTTCTCAGTCTGTTTCCTAGTGCCGGTTTGAAGTTTCTGCAGTTTTCACAGTTAAACCGAGTTGGAGCTAGTACCTCCCCATATATATGTAATGATTGGGGTTTGCAAGTGAAAAAAACTTTGTGTTCCCAACAAGCTGGGTGAAGGACGGCTTTCACACACACTTATCTCTCAGAACTGAGCATGTGGAGAGACGTTCGTTCATCTAGCACAAAGGGAACGGGTTGCAGGGGAAACTTTTACTCTGGTTTCTCAGTCTGTTTCCTAGTGCCGGTTTGAAGTTCCTGCAGTTTTCACTGTAAAACCGAGTTGGAGCTTGTACCTCCTCATATATATGTATGGAGTGGAGTTTGCAAGTGAAAAGAAATTTTGTGTTCCCAACAAGCTAGGTGTAGAACGGCTTTCACACACAATTATCTCTCAGAACTGAGCATGTGGAGAGACGTTCCTTCATCTAGCACAAAGGGAACGGGTTGCAGGAGAAACATTTACTCTGGGTTTTCAGTCTATTTCCTAGTGCCGGTTTGAAGTTCCTGCAGTTTTCACTGTAAAACCGAGTAGGAGCTAGTAACTCCCCATATATATGTATGGACTGGAGTTTGCAATTTAAAAGAAACTTTATGTTCCCAACAAGCTAGTTGAATGACGGCTTTCACACACACTTACCTCTCAGAACTGAGCATGTGGAGAGACGTTTGTTCATCTAGCAGAAAGGGAACGGGTTGCAGGAGAAAATTTTACTCTGGGTTCTCAGTCTGTTTCCTAGTGCCGGTTTGAAGTTCCTGCAGTTTTCACTGTAAAATCGAGTAGGAGCTAGTACCTCCCCATATATATGTATGGAGTGGAGTTTGCAATTAAAAAGAAACTTTGTGTTCCCAAAAAGCTAGGTGAAGTAAGGCTTTCCCACACACTTATCTCTCAGAACTGAGCATGTGGAGAGACGTTCGTTCATCTAGCACAAAAGGAACGGGTTGAAGGGGAAAATATTACTCTGGGTTCTCAGTCTGTTTCCTAGTGCCGGTTTGAAGTTTCTGCAGTTTTCACAGTTAAACCGAGTTGGAGCTAGTACCTCCCCATATATATTTAAGGATTGGGGTTTGCAAGTGAAAAAAACTTTGTGTTCCCAACAAGCTGGGTGAAGGACGGCTTTCACACACACTTATCTCTCAGAACTGAGCATGTGGAGAGACGTTCGTTCATCTAGCACAAAGGGAACGGGTTGCAGGGGAAACTTTTACTCTGGTTTCTCAGTCTGTTTCCTAGTGCCGGTTTGAAGTTCCTGCAGTTTTCACTGTAAAACCGAGTTGGAGCTTGTACCTCCTCATATATATGTATGGAGTGGAGTTTGCAAGTTAAAAGAAACGTTGTGTTCCCAACAAGCTAGGTGAAGGACGGCTTTCACACAAACTTATCTCTCAGAACTGAGCATGTGGAGAGACGTTCGTTCATCTAGCAAAAAGGGAATGGTTTGCAGGAGAAACTTTTACTCTGGATTCTCAGTCTGTTTCCTAGTGCCGGTTTGAAGTTCCTGCAGTTTACACTGTAAAACCGATATGGAGCTGGTACATCCCCATTTATATGTATGGAGTGGAGTTTGCATGTGAAAAGATACTTTATGTTCCCAACAAGCTAGGTGAAGTTCGGCTTTCACACACACTAATCTCCCAGAATTGAGCATGTGGAGAAACGTTCGTTCATCTAGCAAAAAGGGAACCGGTTGCAGGAGAAACTATTACTCTGGTTTCTCAGTCTGTTTCCTAGTGCCGGTTTGAAGTTCCTGCAGTTTTCACTGTAAAACTGAGTTGGAGCTACTACCTCCCCATATATATGTATGGAATGGGGTTTGCAAGTGAAAAGAAACTTTGTGTTCCAACAAGCTAGGTGAAGGACGGCTTTCACACACACTTATCTCTCAGAATTGAGCATGTGGAGAGACGTTCGTTCATCTAGCACAAAGGGAACGGGTTGCAGGAGAAACTTTTACTCTGGATTCTCAGTCTGTTTCCTAGTGTCGGTTTGAAGTTCCTGCAGTTTTCACTGTAAAACCGAGTTGGAGCTGGTACCTCCCCATATATATGTATGGAGTGGAGTTTGCAAGTTATAAGAAACTTTGTGTTCCCAACAAGCAAGTTGAAGGACGGCATTCCCACACACTTATCTCTCAGAACTGAGCATGTGGAGAGACGTTCGTTCATCTAGCACAAAGGGAACGGGTTGCAGGAGAAACTTTTACTCTGGATTCTCAGTCTGTTTCCTAGTGCCGGTTTGAAGTTCCTGCAGTTTTCACTGTAAAACCGAGTTGGAGGTAGTACCTCCCCATATATATGTATGGAATGGAGTATGCTAATGAAAAGAAACTTTGTGTTCCCAACAAGCTAGGTGAAGGACGGCTTTCACACACATTTATCTCTCAGAACTGAGCATGTGGAGAGACGTTCTTTCATCTAGCACAAAGGGAACGGTTTGCAGGAGAAACATTTACTCTGGTTTCTCAGGCTGTTTCCTAGTGCTGGTTTGAAGTTCCTGCAGTTTTCACTGTAAAACCGATTTGGAGCTAGTACCTCCCCATATATATGTATGGAGTGGAGTTTGCAAGTGAAAATAAACTTTGTGTTCCCAACAAGCTAGGTGAAGTACGGCTTTCCCACACACTTATCTCTCAGAACTGAGCATGTGGAGAGACGTTCGTTCATCTAGCACAAAGGAAACGGGTTTCAGGAGAAACTTTTACTCTGGTTTCTCAATCTGTTTCCTAGTGCCGGTTTGAATTTTCTGCAGTTTTCACTGCAAAACCTAGTTGGAGCTAGTACCTCCCATATATATGTATGGATTGGAGTTTGCATTTGGAAGAAACTTTGTGTTCCCAACAAGCTAAGTGAAGGACGGCTTTCACACACACTAATCTCTCAGAACTGAGCATGTGCAGAGACGTTCGTTCATCTAGCACAAAGGGAACGGGTTGCAGGAGAAACTTTTACTCTGGATTCTCAGTCTGTTTCCTAGTGTCGGTTTGAAGTTCCTGCATTTTTCACTGTAAAACCGAGTTGGAGCTAGTACCTCCCAATATATATGTATGGAGTGGAGTTTGCAAGTTAAAAGAATCTTTGTGTTCCCAACAAGCAAGTTGAAGGACGGCATTCCCACACAATTATCTCTCAGAACTGAGCATGTGGAGAGACGTTCGTTCATCTAGCACAAAGGGAAAGGGTTGCAGGAGAAACTTTTACTCTGGATTCTCAGTCTGTTTCCTAGTGCCGGTTTGAATTTCCTGCAGTTTTCACTGTAAAACCGAGTTGGAGCTAGTACCTCCCCTTATATATGTATGGAATGGAGTATGCTAATGAAAAGAAACTTTGTGTTCCCAACAAGCTAGGTGAAGGCGGCTTTCACACACATTTATCTCTCAGAACTGAGCATGTGGAGAGACGTTCGTTCATCTAGCACAAAGGGAACGGTTTGCATGAGAAACATTTACTCTGGTTTCTCAGTCTGTTTCCTAGTGCTGGTTTGAAGTTCCTGCAGTTTTCACTGTAAAACCGAGTTGGAGCTAGTACCTCCCCATATATATGTATGGAGTGGAGTTTGCAAGAGAAAATAAACTTTGTGTTCCCAACAAGCTAGGTGAAGTACGGCTTTCCCACACACTTATCTCTCAGAACTGAGCATGTGGAGATACGTTCGTTCATCTAGCACAAAGAGAACGGGTTGCAGGAGAAACTTTTACTCTGGTTTCTCAGTCTGTTTCCTAGTGCCGGTTTGAAGTTCCTGCAGTTTTCACTGTAAAATGGATTTGGAGGTAGTACCTCCCAATATATATGTATGGAATGGTGTTTGCAAGTGAAAAGAAACTTTGTGTTCCCAACAAGCTAGGTGAAGGACGGCTTTCACACACACTTATCTCTCAGAACTTAGCATGTCGAGAGACGTTCATTCATCTAGCACAAAGGAAACGGTTTGCAGGAGAAACTTTTACTCTGGTTTCTCAATCTGTTTCCTAGTGCCGGTTTGAAGTTCCTGCAGTTTTCACTGTAAAACCTAGTTGGTGCTAGTACCTCCCATATATATGTATGGAGTGGAGTTTGCAATTTGAAAGAAACTTTGTGTTCCCAACAATCTAGGTGAAGGACGGCTTTCACACACACTTATCTCTCAGAACTGAGCATGTGGAGAGACGTTCGTTCATCTAGCACAAAGGGAACGGGTTGCAGGAGAAACATTTACTCTGGTTTCTCAGTCTGTTTCCTAGTGCCGGTATGAAGATCCTGCAGTTTTCACTGTAAAACCGAGTTGGAGCTAGTACCTCCCCATATATATGTATGGAGTGGAGTTTGCATGTGAAAAGAAACTTTGTGTTCCCAACAAGCTAGTTGAAGTACGGCTTTCACACACTCTTATCTCTCAGAACTGGGCATGTGGAGAGACGTTCGTTCATCTAGCACAAAGGGAACGGGTTGCAGGAGAAACTATTACTCTGGGTTCTCAGTCTATTTACTAGTGCAGGTTTGAAGTTCCTGCAGTTTTCACTGTAAAACCGAGTAGGAGCTTGTACCTCCCCATATATATGTATGGAGTGGAGTTTGCAAGTAAAAAGAAACTTTTTGTTCCCAAGAAGCTAGGTGAAGGACGGCTTTCACACACACTTATCTCTCAGAACTGAGCATGTGGAGAGACGTTCGTTCATCTAGCACAAAGGGAACGGGTTGCAGGAGAAAATTTTACTCTGGGTTCTCAGTCTGTTACCTAGTGCCGGTTTGAAATTCCTGCAGTTTTCACTGTAAAAACGAGTTGGAGCTAGTACCTCCCCATATATATGTATGGTGTGGACTTTGCAAGTGAAAAGAAACTTTGTGTTCCCAACAAGATAGTTGAAGGACGGCTTTCACACACACTTATCTCTCAGAAATGAGCATGTGGAGAGACGTTCGTTCATCTAGCACAAAGTGAACGGGTTGCAGGAGAATCTTTTACTGTGGTTTCTCAGTCTGTATCCTAGTGCCGGTTTGAAGTTCCTGCTGTTTGCACTGTAAAACCGTGTTGGATCTAGTACCTCCCCATATATATGTATGTAATGGAGTTTGCAAGTGAAAAGAAATTTTGTGTTCCCAAAAAGCTAGGTGAAGGACGGCATTCACACACACTTATCTCTCAGAACTTAGCATGTAGAGAGACGTTCATTCATCTAGCACAAATGAAACGGTTTGCAGGAGAAACCTTTACTCTGGTTTCTCAGTCTGTTTCCTAGTGCCGGTTTGAAGTTCCTGCAGTTTTCACTGTAAAACCGAGTTGGAGCTTGTACCTCCCCATATATATGTATGGAGTGGAGTTTGCAAGTGAAAAGGAACTTTGTGTTCCCAACAAGCTAGGTGAAAGGCGGCTTTCAAACACAATTATCTCTCAGAACTGAGCATGTGCAGAGACGTTCGTTCATCTATCACAACGGGAACGGTTTGCAGGAGAAACTTTTCTCTGGTTTCTCAGTCTGTTTCCTAGTGCCGGTTTGAAGTTCCTGCAGTTTTCACTGTAAAAACGAGTTGGAGCTAGTACCTCCCCATATATATTTATGGAGTGGAGTTTGCAAGTGAAAAGAAACTTTGTGTTCCCAACAAGTTGGGTGAAGGACGGCTTTCACACACACTTATCTCTCAGAACTGAGCATGTGGAGAGACGTTCGTTCATCTAGCACAAAGGGAACGGGTTGCAGGAGAAACTTTTACTCTGGGATCCCAGTCTGTTTCCTAGTGCCGGTTTGAAGTTCCTGCAGTTTTCACTGTAAAACCGAGTTGGAGCTTGTACCTCCCCATATATATGTATAGATTGGAGTTTGCAAATTAAAAGAAACTTTGTGTTCCCAACAAGCTAGTTGAAGGACGGCTTTCACACACACTTATCTCTCAGAACTGAGCATGTGGAGAGACGTTCGTTCATCTAGCACAAAAGGAACGGGTTGAAGGAGAAAATATTACTCTGGGTTCTCAGTCTGTTTCCTAGTGCCGGTTTGAAGTTTCTGCAGTTTTCACAGTTAAACCGAGTTGGAGCTAGTACCTCCCCATATATATGTAAGGATTGGGGTTTGCAAGTGAAAAAAACTTTGTGTTCCCAACAAGCTGGGTGAAGGACGGCTTTCACACACACTTATCTCTCAGAACTGAGCATGTGGAGAGACGTTCGTTCATCTAGCACAAAGGGAACGGTTTGCAGGGGAAACTTTTACTCTGGTTTCTCAGTCTGTTTCCTAGTGCCGGTTTGAAGTTCCTGCAGTTTTCACTGTAAAACCGAGTTGGAGCTTGTACCTCCTCATATATATGTATGGAGTGGAGTTTGCAAGTGAAAAGAAATTTTGTGTTCCCAACAAGCTAGGTGTAGAACGGCTTTCACACACAATTCTCTCTCAGAACTGAGCATGTGGAGAGACGTTCCTTCATCTAGCACAAAGGGAACGGGTTCCAGGAGAAACATTTACTCTGGGTTTTCAGTCTATTTCCTAGTGCCGGTTTGAAGTTCCTGCAGTTTTCACTGTAAAACCGAGTAGGAGCTAGTAACTCCCCATATATATGTATGGACTGGAGTTTGCAATTTAAAAGAAACTTTATGTTCCCAACAAGCTAGTTGAATGACGGCTTTCACACACACTTACCTCTCAGAACTGAGCATGTGGAGAGACGTTTGTTCATCTAGCAGAAAGGGAACGGGTTGCAGGAGAAAATTTTACTCTGGGTTCTCAGTCTGTTTCCTAGTGCCGGTTTTAAGTTCCAGCAGTTTTCACTGTAAAACCGAGTTGGAGTTAGAACCACCCCATATATATGTATGGAGTGGAGTTTGCAACTGAAAAGAAACTTTGTCTTCCCAACAAGCTAGTTGAAGGACGGCTTTCACACACACTTATCTCTCAGAACTGAGCATGTGGAGAGACGTTCGTTCATCTAGCACAAATGGAACGGGTTGCAGGAGAAACTTTTACTCTGTTTTGTCAGTATGTTTCCTAGCGCTGGTTTGAAGTTCCTGCAGATTTCACAGTAAAACAGATTTGAGGCTAGTAACTCCCCATATATATGTATGGAATGGAGTTTGCAAGTGAAAAGAATCTTTGTGTTCCCAACAAGATAGGTGAAGGACGGCTTTCACACACACTTATCTCTCAGAACTGAGCATGTGGAGAGTCGTTCGTTCATCTAGTGCAAAGGGAACGGGTAGCAGGAGAAACGTTTCTCTGGTTTCTCAGTCTGTATCCTAGTGCCGGTTTGAAGTTCCTGCAGTTTGCACAGTAAAACCAAGTTGGAGCTAGTACCTCCCCATATATATGTATGGAATGGAGTTTGCAAGTGAAAAGAATCTTTGTGTTCCCAACAAGATAGGTGAAGGACGGCTTTCACACACACTTATCTCTCAGAACTGAGCATGTGGAGAGACGTTCATTCATCTAGTGCAAAGGGAACCGGTAGCAGGAGAAACTTTTCTCTGGTTTCTCAGTCTGTATCCTAGTGCCAGTTTGAAGTTCCTGCAGTTTACACTGTAAAACCAAGTTGGAGCTAGTACCTCCCCATATATATATATATGGAGTGGAGTTTGCAAGTGAAAAGAAAGTTTGTGTTCCCAACAAGCTAGGTGAAGGACGGCTTTCACACACACTTATCCCTCAGAACTGAGCATGTGGAGAGACGTTCGTTCATCTAGCACAAATGGAACGGGTTGCAGGAGGAACTTTTACTCTGGTTTGTCAGTCTGTTTCCTAGTGCTAGTTTGAAGTTCCTGCAGTTTGCACTGTAAAACCGAGTTGGAGCTAGTACCTCCCCATATATATGTATGGAGTGGAGTTTGCAACTGAAAAGAAAATTTGTCTTCCCAACAAGCTAGTTGAAGTACGGCTTTCACACACACTTATCTCTCAGAACTGAGCATGTGGAGAGACTTTCGTTCATCTAGCACAAATTGAACGGGTTGCAGGAGAAACTATTCTCTGGTTTGTCAGTATGTTTCCTAGTGCTTGTTTGAAGTTCCTGCAGATTTCACAGTAAAACAGATTTGGATCTAGTAACACCCCATATATATATATGGAATGGAGTTTGCAAGTGAAAAGAAACTTTGTGTTCCCAACAAGCTAGGTGAAGGACGGCTTTCACACACACATGTATCTCAGAACAGAGCATGTGGAGAGAAGTTCGTTCATCTAGCACAAAGGGAACGGGTTGCAGGAGAAACTTTTACTCTGGTTTCTCTGTCTGTTTCCTAGTGCTGTTTTGAAGTTCCTGCAGTTTCCCTGTAAAACAGATTTGGAGCTTGTACTTCCCCATATATATGTATGGAGTGGAGTTTGCAACTGAAAAGAAACTTTGTGTTCCCAAAAAGCTAGGTGAAGGACGGCTTTCCCACACACTTATCTCTCAGAACTGAGCATGTGGAGAGACATTCGTTCATCTAGCACAAAGGGAACGGGATGCAGGACAAACTTTTACTCTGGTTTCTCAGTCTGTTTCCTAGTGCCGGTTTGAATTTCCTGCAGTTTTCACTGTAAAACCGATTTGGAGCTAGTACCTCCCCATATATATGTATGGTGTATAGTCTGCAAGTGAAAAGAAACTTTGTGTTCCCAAAAAGCTAGGTGAAGGGCGGCTTTCACACACACTTATCTCTCAGAACTGAGCATGTGGAGAGACGTTCGTTCATCTAGCACAAAGGGAACGGGTTGAAGGAGAAACATTTTCTCTGGTTTCCCAGTCTGTTTCCTAGTGCCGATTTGAATTTCCTGCAGTTTTCACTGTAAAACCGACTTGGAGCTAGTACCTCCCCATATATATGTATGGAGTGGAGTTTGCAAGTGAAAAGAAACTTTGTGTTCTAAACAAGCTAGGTGAAGGACGGCTTTCACACACACTTATCTCTTCAGAACTGAACATGTGCAGAGACGTTCGTTCATTTAGCACAAAGGGAACGAGTTGCAGGAGAAACTTTTACTCTAGTTTCTCAGTCTGTTTCCTAGTGCCGGTTTGAAGTTCCTGCAGTTTTCACTGTAAAACCGTGTTGGAGCTAGTACCTCCCCATATATATGTATGGAGTGGAGTTTGCAAGTTAAAAGAAAATTTGTGTTCCCAACAAGCTAGGTGAAGGACGGATTTCACACTCACTTATCTCTCAGATATGAGCATGTGGAGAGACGTTCGTTCATCTAGCACAAAGGGAACGGGTTGCAGGAGAAACTTTTACTCTGGATTCTCAGTCTGTTTCCTAGTGCCCGTTTGAAGTTCCTGCAGATTTCACTATAAAACCGAGTTGGAGCTAGTACCTCCCCATATATATGTATGGAGTGGAGTTTACAAGTGAAAAGAAACTTTGTGTTCCCAACAAGCTAGGTGAAGTACGGCTTTCCCACACACTTATCTCTCAGAACTGAGCCTGTGAAGAGACGTTCGTTCATCTAGCAAAAAGGGAACGGGTTGTAGGAGAAACTTTTACTCTGGATTCTCAGTCTGTTTCCTAGTGCCGGTTTGAGGTTCCTGCAGTTTTCACTGTAAACCTGAGTTGGAGCTAGAACCTCCCCATATATATGTATGGATTGGAGTTTGCAAGTGAAAAGAATCTTTGTGTTCCCAACAAGCTAGGTGAAGTACGGCTTTCCCACACACAACTCTCAGAACTGAGGATGTGGATAGACGTTCTTTCATCTAGCACAAAGGGAACGTTTTGCAGGAGAAACTTTTACTCTGGTTTCTCAGTCTGTTTCCTAGTGCCGGTTTGAAGTTCCTACAGTTTTCACTGTAAAACCGAGTTGGAGCTAGACCCTCCCCATATATTTGTATGGAGTGGAGTTTGCAAGTGAAAAGAAAGTTTGTGTTCCCAACA